>NC_081416.1:167461353-168661353 GCF_949786415.1 Peromyscus eremicus | reverse complement strand
ATAATTTTTGACAAAGAAGCCAAAAGTGCACAATGGAAAAAAGAAAGCATCTTCAACAAATGGTGCTGGCAAAACTGGATATCAACATGTAGAAGGCTGCAAATAGATCCATATCTATCACCATGCACAAAACTTAAGTCGAAGTGGATCAAAGACCTCAACATAAATCCAGCTACTCTGAACCTGCTAGAAGAGAAAGTAGGAAGTAGTCTTGAACACATTGGCATAGGAGACCACTTTCTAAATAGAACACCAGTAGCACAGACACTGAGAGAAACAATCAATCAATGGGACCTCTTGAAACTGAGAAGCTTTTGTAGGGCAAAGGATACGGTCAACAAAGCAAAGCGACAGCCTACAGAATGGGAAAAGATCTTCACCAATCCCACATCTGACAGAGGACTGATATCCAGAATATATAAGGAACTCAAGAAATTAGACATCAAAATACCCAACAGTCCAATTAAGAAATGGGCTATAGAACTAAACAGAGAATTCTCAACAGAGGAAACTCAAATGGCTGAAAATTGAAATAGAAACAATGAAGAAGACAGAAACTGAGAGAATGCTGGAAATAGAAAAAATCTGAGTAAATGAACAGGAAACACATATGTAAGCAGAAGCAACAGAATACAAGTGATGGAAGACAGAATCTCTGGTGTAGAGGATACAGTAGAGTGAATAGATTCATCAGTCAAAGAAAATACCAAAGCCAAAAAAGTCATAACACAAAATGTCCAGGAAATCTGGGACACTATGAAAAGACCAAAGCTAAGAATAATAGGGATAAAAGAGGGAGAAGAATACCAACTCAAAGGCACAGAAAATATATTCAACAAAATCATGGAAGAAAACTTTCCCAACTTAAAGAAGGAAATACCTATGAAGATACAAGAAGCCTATAGAACACCAAACAGACTAGACCCCCCCCCCAAAGTCCACTCACAACATAATATTTAAACCACTAAACGTATGGAATAAAGAAAGAATATTAAGAGTGGCAAAGGAAAAAGGCCAAGTCAATTATAAAGGCAGACCCATCAGAATAACACCTGAATTCTCAATGGAGACTTTGAAAGCCAGAAGGACCTGGACAGATGTAATGCAAATACTAAGAGACCATGGATGCCAGCCTAGACTAATGTACTCAGCAAAACTTTCAATCTCCATCATTGGAGTAAACAAGACATTCCAAGACAAAACCAGATTTAAACAATACCTATCCACAAACCCAGCCCTACAGAGAGCACTAGAAGGAAAATTCCAAACTAAGGAAGTCAGATACACCCATGAAAACACAGACAATAGATAATCCCACAACAGTAAACCCCACACACACTACCACCAAAAGTTAACAGGAATTAACATTCACTGGTCATTAACATTCCTTAATATCAATGGATTAATTCACCTATAATAAAACACAGACTAACAGAATGGATACGGAAGCAGGACCCATCTTTCTGCTGCATACAAGAAACGCACCTCAAGTTAAAAGACAGACACTACCTCAGAGTAAAAGGCTGGGAAAAGTCTTTTGAATCAAATGGACTTAAGAAGCAAGCTGGTGTAGCTATCCTAATATCCAACAAAATCGACTTCAAATTGAAATCAATCAAGAGATTGAGAAGAACATTACATACTCATCACAGGAAAGTCCACTAAGATGAAGTTTCAATTCTGAACACGTATGCCCCAAATACAAGGGTACTCACATATGTAAAAGAAATACCACTAAAGTTTAAATCACAGGCAAATGGATGGATCTAGAAAAAAATCATCTGGAGTGAGGTAATCCAGACCCTGAAAGACAAACATGGTATGTACGCACTCATAAGTGAATATTAGATGTAAAACAAAGGATAACCTTTGTAGACTACAATCCACAGCCCCAGAGAAGCTAGGTAACAAAAAGGACCATAAGAGGGACACATGGATTTCCCTAGGAAGGGGAAATACATGAGATCTCCTGGGTAAACTGGGAGTGGGGGCGGTGGGACAGAAGGAAAGGGATGGAGGGATGGGAGCATGAGTGATCAGATTGGTTGAGCTGGGATGGGATGGAGGGGGAGAGTAATGAAAGAGATTTCTTGATAAAGGGGCCATATGGGGGTTAGAGAGAAACCTGGTGCAAGGGAAACTCCCAGGAATCCACAAAGATGACCCCAGCTAAGACAGTGGCAATAGTGGGGAGGGCGCCTGAACTGGCCTTCTCCTGTAATCAGAGTGGTGACTACCCTAGTTGTCATCAGAGAGCCTGCATCTAATAAATGATGGAAGGAGACACAGAGATCCACAGTCAATGGCTGGGCCAAGCTACAGGAGTCCAGTTGAAGAGATGGAGGAGAGATTGTATGAGCAGGGGAGGTCAAGATCATGATGGAGAAACCCACCGAGAAAACTGAAACAAGCTAGTGGGAGCTCACAGACTCTGGACCAGCAGCTAGGGAGCCTGCATGGGATGGACCTAGGCCCTCTGCATGTGGGAGACAGTTGTGTAGCTCTGTCTGTTTGTGGGGCCTCTAGCTATTGGTTGTTGTATTAAGGCAACTCCACATAGTTAAAAGGGAAGTTTACTTTGTGGGGTAACTTACAATAAAGGGATAGGTTACAGGGCCTGGGAAAGGTGTAACACAGTCCAGCGGTGTTCTCTGGAGAACTCTGCTCAATCTACCTCCAGCATCCAGGATCCAGGAACCAAGAGAGCCAGCACATCCTGATCTTGGGTCTTAAGGGCTCCTGTCTCAGCCCTGACTTGTAGGCGTGACAGTTACTGAAGTCTCAGTGTGAGTAGTACTTCCAGTTCCAAACTGTAACAGCTACCCACTACATCTCCCCCTTTTGTCTAAATAAGAAGGTTCTAACCTAATACAAGACTATATACATTAGGAATGATTATCAAATATTGTCCAGGAGTAATAAGGGATAATGACCTAGATAAGATGGAACTACAACCAACATGAACAATATCAAACAAGAGACACATACTAAAATCCAGAGAAGTCTGGAGTGTAGGTAATTGGCATGTAACAAAGATCATTCCAAAATGTGTCCTATCCTAAAGAACCTAAATCTAATACTTAATATGTTCTATATAAGATATTTTATATATATATATATATATATATATATATATATATATATATATATATATAATTGTAACTAACTGCTAGCCTTCAATCCCATCAAAGATCTGAGAAAGAATATAATGATATCTGAGAAATGGAAGATGGATGCAAGCAACTTTCGAAGTCTTCCAAGAGTAGACAGAGACAGCTGGCAGCCTGGACAGTCACCTAATGTTTCTCAGCATTGTTGGTGCACTCAAATTGGCTACAGGCCTAGAGTATCTGGGAGACCATTTTCAGAAGCAGGAATTCTGAAAGACCATCTTACCTTGTTTTGGCAGAGTTTAGTAGTCACTTTTCCTTGTGTTCTGCTTGTGCAGAGAGGACAGCATTGGTACTGTCAGCAGTTGAGGCAAGGGCAGTTCTTTGCCCAGTAGGCCATTTTGTGCCAAGAAGACAAACTTCCAAATGGAAATGTCTTAGAAGTCCAACATTCTCTCAGTATCAAATTGGTGCTGCCAGGAGCAATTGTGTCTCATGTCAACAGAATTCTAAGTTTTTTAAATGCCATATTCTCTAAGTCAATGAAGTATTTGTAGATTATCTGTCCATCTGACCTATGTATCTGTAAATCTGGATAACCTACCTAACATAACTATAGAGATGACAAGCATAAGTGACTATAAATCTAAAAGTCATATCTACCTAAATAACCTAAGGACTAAGGCTTCATGTAAACAAGGTAAACAGTCTGTAAGCTCAGTCGGTAGAGCATGAGACTCTTAATCTTAGGGTCGTGGGTTTGTGCCCCATGTTGGGTGGCAGATATTGGTTGTTGTATTAAGGCAACTCCACGTAGTTAAAATGGAGGTTTATTTTGTGGGGTAACTTACAATAAAGGGATAGGTTACAGGGTCTAGGAAAGGTGTAGCACAGTCCAGCGGTGTTCTCTGGAGAACTCTGCTCAATCTACCTCCAGCATCCAGGATCCAGGAACCAAGAGAGCCGGCACATGCAGATCTTGGGTCTTAAGGGCCTCTATCTCAGCCCTGCCTTGTTACCAAAGCCTCAATGGAGGTAGTACTTCCAGTTCCAAACTGTAACAGCTACCCACTACATCTAGCAGTGGGATCAGGTGTCCCTGGTGCTTCATCTGGCTTTTTAGAATCTATTACCCATGCTAGGATGCCTTGTCCAGCCTTGGTGCAGGGGGAGGAGATTAGTCCTATTCAACTTGATATGCCATGCTTTGTTGACTCAAATGGGAAGCCTGTCCATTTCTGAATGGAGGAGGAGAGGAGGGGATGGGTTGGAGGGAGGATGGAAGGTGGGGAAAGGGAATGGGAAGAGAGGAAAGAGAGGAAATTGTGGTTGGTATGTAAAATAAATGGGAAAAAATTAATAACAACAACAAAAAGATTGGGCTCTAGGCAAGCCTGAAGAGCATTTTATTAGTTAGTGCTTAATGGGGGAGGGACCAGCCCATTGTGGGTGTGAAGCCATTCCTGGGCCAGTGGTCCTGGGTTCTATAGGAAAGCAGCCTGAGCAAGCCTTGAGGAGCAAGCCAGTAAGCAGCACTCCTCCAGGGCCTCTGCATCAGCTCCTGTCTCCAGGTTCCTGCCCTGTTTGAGTTCCTGTCCTGACTTCCTTCAATGAGGAACAGTTATATGGAAGGGTAAGTTAAATACACCCTTTCTTCCCCCAAATTCCTTTTGATTATGGTGATTCATCACAGCAATAATGACCCTAAGACAGTAAGTTTATAAATTAAAACAACAAACTGAAATGACAACCTACAGAACAGAAAAACATATTTGTAAGTCATCTATACGGTACAGTTTTTTTGTTCAAATAAATAACTGATACAACTCAGGAAAAAAAAGTGATCCCTAGTCATCAGGGAAATGCAAATTAAATCTACTGTGAGATACCAGCTCACCCCAGGTAGATTGGCTATAATCAAAATAACTGACAACAGGTGTTGCAGAGGATGTGGAGAAAGAGGAACACGTATTCTCTGCTGCTGGGTGTGAAAATTAATACAGTCATTATATAGAGCTTGTGGAAGTCCCTCAAAACATTAGAAATACCACAACTCAGCTATTACATTGGGCATAACCCAGATATCCTGTACCCTATCATAGAGATATTGGCACCCCATGATTGCTGCTGGTCTATTCAATATGGCAAGGAGATGGAACCAATCCAGATGTCCATCAACAGATGAATGCATAATGCAAGTCTAGTGCATGTACCAAATGAAATATTATTCATCCCTAGAGAAAAATGAAATCACAAAATTTACAGGAAAGTGGATAGACTTAGAATGTATACTGTTAAATGAGATCACCCAATCTCGGGGGGGAAACCACATGTTCTTTCTTGTGTGTGGATCCTAGCCTATATAATGTATGCATGTACATATGTAATTAAATATTCAGAGGTACGGTACAACCTATAGGAAGAGGAACATGAAAGGGTATTTTCAAAGAGACAAAATACACCCTACTGAGTTCATGTACATGTTGTACTTTGTGTGGGTCCTCTGAATGCTCGATCTCTCAACATAGAAAATGGTTTTGATGTAAAACACATCCTTAACAAGCAGCATCCACATGTAAATCTGTGCTGTCACCTTACTGGGAGACCAAATTTGAAGTTATGTTTTTCATCTTTTAAATGTCCCTGTACAATGCAGTTCTTGTAAGTACTACCAACTTAGGGTGCATTAATTTTCTTTTTTTTGGTTTTATTTTGAGATTGGGTTTCTCTGTGTTGTTTTGGTGCTTGTCCTGGATCTTGCTCTGTAGACTCTCTTAAACTCACAGAGATCTGCCTGGCTCTGCCTCCCGGGTGCTGGGATTAAAGGCGTGCGTCACCACTGCCCGGCGGGTCCACTATTCTTTAAAGAAGAATTTCAGCTATAAAAATTATAGAGAGTAAAGGCTTTCCAAAGTATGCTTAAATCATCATAATTGGGGAAGTTTTGAAAATTCCAGGGAATGCTGACTTACTGGCCCTGAATCTCAGACTAACACACCAGAAATTACCGACACTGAGAAGCTTGCAGGGTTTGGTTTCGTTTTCATTTTATGTTATAAGTCTAGAATGTGTTATTGTTGGTGAATGAATGTACTTTGCTTTAAAATTTAAAAGTCAGAATAAAATTATTTTAGAGTGAGCAAAGGACTTGGATATTCCTGCCCTGAACAAGATAAACCAAAAAATCTAATAAAAACACATGGGAAAGGGGGCTCAACATCATCAGTCTTTCTGGAACTGCAGGTCAAAATCAGATCTCACCTCAGCTATTCTAGACTGCAGGAAAAATCTACCTAGGTCTTCAAAGGCAGCTGCACACTGGGACCTTCCTGGGAAACTTGTACTCAGCTCCATTACAGCATTTGGAGCTTGGCTACCATCCTTGTAGCTGCCCAGACATGAGCTGCAGGTCTCCTCAGGAACACCAGGGGGCGACATTAAAACCCATAAACAACAGGGAAAACTCCCTAAGGTGTGAACCTATCTTGCAGCCTTGTTTCCATCACCTCACAGAATCATTTTCTGTGTCTCTGAGACCCCCACTCTGCAAGGAGACCCTATGTAGTCCCCTCCCTTCTCTCATCATCCATGAGGAAAGACAAGGATATCATAGGGCAATCACCAAAAAGAGGAAAGGCATCCCAGAAAGGTCAGGGAGGGCATGGGCAGACCTGAATCACATTTAGTCAGCATAGGAAGCTAGGGGTGAAGGGGTCTCCCTGGTGCCCTCTGTAAGAAGCTGGAGCACAGGGTCCTCTTCCTAGGACACACAGGTCACCTCCTCCTGCACACCAGGACATGAACCCCTGAGATAACGTGTATCCCTGGACAGACTCCTGACTGGTAACACCAGTGATGATGTATCTGTGCCCTCCCCAGTTATCACTCAGTGCGTAGAGAAGACTGCCACTCCATGCCAGGAGTAAATCCTACCTTCCATGAGCACTGATATCACAGGGAAGACTGGGCTCTGCTGGTTTTTTTTTTTTTTTTTTTTTTTTGTGTTCCAAGGAAATACACTCTTGTCTATAGGAAGTTCAGGGACAAAGCCTTGGTGTAGTCTCTTGCTCTCTTGGGGTACAGTCTTGAGGCTCAAAGTATGTTCCAGAACACTGAACCAGAAAGGAATAGAAAGATGGGAGGCAGCCCTCACAGAACAGACCAATGTGCACACACAGACTCCACCCCCAGCCCATCTGAATCCAGGAAGTGCCCTCCTCTGGGAGGAGGCTGAGGTCTGGGAATAAAAGCAGAGCAGACACCAGAGGAGTCCAGCTTGGCAGCAGCCTGAGAGACAAACCTCCTCTCCAGAGGAACAACCTAGCCCACAGCAGAGACTATGGAGCTCACCTCAGCCCCTCTCCACAAAGGACAGGTCCCCTGGAGGGGACTCCTGCACACAGGTGAGGAGACATTCCTCTGGAGTAGAGAGCTGGATGGGGTCTTCTGGGAGGGGAAAATAGCCTGAGAAGTGACATTTTGAAGTTTGAGAGCAACAGGAAGCTCACAGTGGATGGAAATTGGTGTGTGGGGAGGAAAAACTCAGTTATTTCTCATTGTAAGTATATCAGCAGTGGCCACTGTATCCTGAAGACAGATGTTCACAACTCTGTCAGAGTGACTCTCCAAATAAAACTCAAACTGAGGCCAGTAAACAACAGCGTCATTGCATAGGACCAGAGATATTTGCAAAAACCCAGGATTTGGGGAACACATTTGCTCACAGGTATCTGAAACTGTTCTCGGTAGAGAGATGAAAACCAAAAAGAACAAGTCCTCTTCAAAAGCCCTCCTACTACTGGGCAGGAAGACAGAGCAGCAAGGACATCTAGAAAGTGGGCTCAGGCGTTGACAAGCACTTCAGAAGAAACAGAGCAGGGAAAGGTCAGAAAATGAAGGCACAGAGTCTTTAGAGGAGGAGGTCAGACAAGACATGCTACACTCACACCAAAGAGTGTAGGGATCTGAGGGCAGTGAGGGGTGAGCTGTGTAGACACCAAGAAGACAGTTTCATACAGTGGAAAGATTCAGGGGTACTGATGAACGGGGGTGATGCTGCTGACCTTGCCCCAATAGGTCACACACACCAAGGCTGAGAGTTAAACACACTCAGGTTTCAAATTTCTACCAAATGCAAAGGTTCTAATATTGACCGACTTTTCTCCCTTCTTTCTTAGCCTCACTTGTAAACTACTGGACCTCTTCCACTACTGCCCAAGTCACTGTGGAGGCAGTTCCACTCCGTGTTGCTGAAGGGGACAACGTCCTTCTACTTGTCCACAATCTGCCAGCCACAGTCCCATAGTTTCACTGGTACAAGAAGAAAAGCGTTGATCAGAGGAATGAAATTGCACAATTGGTAATATCCAGAGGTAAAATAGAACAAGAGCCTGTGTACAGCTGCAGAGAGACCATATACCCCAATGGATCCTTGTTCTTCCAGATTGTCACTCAGAAAGATGCAGGAGTCTATTTGCTACACGTGAGTATGGAAAACTTTGATGAAGAGAAAGCGTATGTGAAATTTCATGTACACTGTAAGTAATTCTCTGTAACCTCTGGGTCCTGGGTGGAGCTAATGCTACTTCAAACATAGGGTTGTCATTCCGGGATGACTCTATGTTATGGTCCCCACATTGTGGTTCAAGCATTCAGGAACGGGCACAGAGTAAAGAAAACAGCAATAAATCAATAATCTACCCTCAGAGAAGGAGTGAGGTAACTTAACCCAGGCATGTCAGACTCTGCCCAGGCTCTTAGATACTCATCATGAACATGGCCTTGAGAAAGACCCTTCAGAACTCAGGCAGGACCTGGCTGAGGAAACCATGAGAGTCTCACAGATAGATGAGCATCTGGAAGCTTTGCTCCAGACTTATGTGCCAGACTGGACCAGGAATCCTGGGAAGCTTGTAGACTGGGTTTGAATTTGACCTCCTGTTGGAGCTGACAGGGGACAATGATGGATTGGAGACTGGGAGCCTGCTGACAGTCAGCCTCTGAGAGCCATGTCTGAGGTAGGTCACCTGGGTGTCTCCTCCTGAGACTCAGTGTGCTCAGCATAGGTGGAGAAGTATGAAAGGCATAAGCCTGCTACCTGATGGTTCTGAGACCTCCCAGGAAGGTCAAGAGTCCTTAAGAGATAGCAAGTGGGGTGTGGAAGTATACAAAAGGCAGCTCCTTGCCCGATGGGGGTTCAGCCCAGGGAGTATTTACTGCAGGCAAAGACTAATAGACACTACTTTGTAGCATGAGTTGTTAAAAGGTCTTATTAATAAAAACAAACCTGAAGCCAGGTATTGGGGTGAACACTGGAAATCAGAGAAGCAGAACATGCCAGAACTACCTCACCTTGCCAATTCCTCGGCTGATCCTGTTTCCTCAGACTGGAAGTCTCTGAGTCCTCATCCAGAGGAATCTCAGCTGAACTGCTGCTAAAAGCCTAAAAGCTTAACCAGCTCTAGTTCCTGGTTTTCACGCCTTATATACCTTTCTGCTTTTTGCCATCACTTCTGAAATTAAAGGCATGAGTCACCATGCCTGGCTGTTTCCAGTGTGGCTTTGAACTCACAGAGATCTGGATAGATCTCTGCTTCCCAAATGATAGGATTAAAGGTGTGTGTGCCACCATTTTCTGGCCTCTATGTCTATCTAGTGACTGTACTGTTCTCTGACCCCAGATAAGTGTATTAGGGTGCACATTATATTGGGGGACACAATATATCACCACACTCCTTGGTTGAAAAGTCAGGTCATTGTTCACATTTAAGGTTAACTTGCAGGCATGCCAATGATCATTTACTATGTGTCCTATTATAAGGGAACTGAGACAGGAAACACAGTCACTGAGTTAGGGTCACATAGGCCATGAGTGGCACAAGCTATCTGTCCACAGCCACATCTCCAGCCTCCCCACCATGGAGACATGACTAGGTGACTTTCAATCTTTTAGATCATTTTGTAGACTCAGGCTTCTTTGAGGGATCCCTGATTCATGTCAATCAACATCATATACCTGACAAGAATGGCCCACCTGTGGCTGTGCCCTATCTCAATGGCAGCCAGATCCTGGGTGTTCTATGTGGGATCTCTGACAGGCTGTCAGGTTTCTCAGGAAAGCTCAATGGGAAGACTAATCATGAGCGATTTTTAAGACAGCTCTGAACAACAAAGGCTTGGAGGGCGTTGGTCTACACTGTGTAGGGGAGGTCAGTGCAGCTGGATGGACATGAATCTCATATTTCAAGGCATTCAATGGGTCAGTGAGGACCAGGAAACAAATTGGGGTCTCTGATTCCAAGTCTGGAGTCTGTCCATCATCAAACACTGCAGCTCTGTTCACTCATGAGAAAGCCCTTGTTTCTAACATACACAGCACAAGAGGCCTCATTGTCTCTGAGCACTCAGCTAATCCAACTGCCTGTAATTCTTGAAGGATCTGGGTAGGTGGAGAGTTAAGAGACTATCTCTGATTGAAAGATACCCTTACAAGAATCAGAGGTACCACACAGGTCAATCTTCTGTCTGTGGTCAGCACAGCACTGCTACCCAAGCCCAAAATCACAAGCAAGAATTTCTATACCTGGGAGGGGCCTCCAGTAGCATTAATGTGTTGGCCTAAGATTCAGAGTATAACCAACCTATAGAGGATGAATAGCTAAAGCCTCAAAAAGAGGACAGGCTGAAGCTGTCTGGGGGCCACAGGACTGTCACTTCACTCAGTGTTGTGAGGACTGACACAGGACCCTACAAGTGTGAAAGACAGACTCCAGTGAGCACCTCCCGAACTGACCCATTCTCTATGAACATTACCTGTGAGTATTTTCTGTTTCATCCTGGCTACAACTGCTGAGATACAGAGGGCTAAAGCTACCACACTCGGTCCTCTAGGGGTCATGAAACAGACCCACCATGCAGATACCTAGGTAGGCCTGGGCATCCTGGCCCAGCCCAAGCACATGTAGCCACTCCCAGCATTGAGCTAGAATGGGCTTGAGGGACTTTCCTTGCCTAGAGAGGCTCAGGGTGATGGAGATAGGGGACATGTCAGACTCAGGCTCAGTGCACACAAGAGTGTGCAGTGGGGATATTTCATGTGTCCTGGTGGAGATGGATCAGGGCTTGTTTATGCTGCATGAATGCTCTTCTACTAATCTGCACTCCAGCTCTGGGTGAGATCTGTTCAACTAAGGTTAAAGCACAGCTCAAAGAGATACTATGGCCTTCTACAGACCAGCATTTCCCCTTCCCTCTGCTGACATCACATGTAGCTTTGTTCTGTTTGCTCAAGATTGTCCAGATGTCCTGATCATATTCCCCAAATATTCAAGGACAAACCTCACATCTCCTGCCACACAGATGCTAACTCACCTGCACAGTACTCTCGGTTTGTCAATGGAGAGTTCCAGTCATCCTCCCAAGAGCTCTTTATCCCCAACATCAATACTAATAATAGTGGATCCTATACCTGCCTCATCTATAACTTTTTCCCTGGAGTCAATAGGACCACAGTCAAGAACATTACAGTCCTTAGTAAGTGAATCTCTGAAATATCAGTTACAGGTTTGGAGTGGAGTCTTTTGGCTTCCCGGGAAGACGTTGAAGCATTTAATTTCCAGCCCATGTCTATGGGAACCAACAAAACTCAATCCTCTCCCAGGGTCCTGCTCCATCCCTATGTCTAATGGTCTCTTGCTTCTCTGAGTTCTCCTGCCTAATAGAGATGGAGCTTGGAATGTGAGCAGGAGGTTCTGCCAGCCTTGGAAGGCCTCGTGTTGTGTGAGGGACTTCCCAATTGAGGGAGAGCTTTAAAGGCATGATTTCTTTCTGTGACTAACACAAGCCTTCTTGGGCCCTCCATCCAGTTTCTTTTTATGACCTCCATGACCTAGAAGGAACACCCAGGGCTTCCAACTGTGCTCACATGTTTTTTCTCCAAATTGGAGGAGAGAATTCCCCACAGATGGGGACCAGCAGTCCAGAGCTCTGCTCCCAGCTTGCTCTGCTCCTGTCCCACTGGTGGCTGGCTCAGCTCTGACTCTGTAGGATGGGAAGAGTGGGTTGAGAAGGTGCCTAGGAGCCATGTTCTGAGTCAGGGTGAATCATGTCACTGACCAATTGATGATGCTCTTTCCCTTACTCTTCCTAAGGTTCAAAAAAAAAAAAAAAACAAGTGTTGGCTGAGTGTGGTTGTGTACACTTTCAATGCCAAGACTGAGGAGGGAGAGTCATGTATAGAGTATGAGTTTGAGGCCAGCCTGGTTTGCATAGCAAATTCCAAGCTAGCCAAGACTGTACAGTGAGACTCTGTCTCAAAAAAAGTGAATATTGAGAATTAGAGTGGCATGCTGTGGTCAGCACTGTGATTATTCCCTTCTTCTCTGTGGTATTTAATCCATACCCCTGAAGAAAATAAAACTCTTCTTCAAACAGAAATTCTTCAGTTTGGGATTTCTCCCAGTTCTGAGGTCTAGGATTTAGCACTTTTAACATTAGCCGGGCCATTTTACCCCATCAAATTATTAAATTAAAAAAAAAAAAAACGAGAAGGTTATAAATGAGCGACATTACTGTTCTCACTCACAGAAAGTGTGAGCAAGAATTTGCACAAAAATCAGTGGGAAACCCACCCCCATGAGATATCTGGACATGGGAGTTGAAGAGTCTCCCAGAGTGGTATCTAGACAAATACCCTGATTCAGGGGTCACTTTGGCCATCTGGTTAGGAGGAAGATTCAACTTTCTCCTTACAGACAATATCTTGAACACAAACATATGATCTTGCAGTGGTTTCCTTCATTCTGTGACCTGGCTGGGATTTCTGAGGGTGAAGGACTCTTAGCTGGTCCCCTCCATTGTTTATACATAGAACCAGTGACTCTGCCTGTGATCCAAGCCATCAACACCACATTCAATGACCTAAACTCTATGTTCTTGACCCGATTCTCAGAAGACATGGGGATCTCCATCAGGTGGCTCTTTAATGGCCAGAGTCTGAGACTCATGAACAGGTTGAAGCTGACCCGGACCAACAGCTCCCTAAGCATAGACCCTGTCAGGAGGGAGGATTCTGGAGACTATCAGTGTAGCTAGAGTTTTTCTGGTCCTGCTTGGCTCACAGTCAGGAGAAATCTCTTACCCGCCAGTCCCGCAGCTACGCAGACCCAACCAAGTAAACACACAGAGACTTGTATTGCTTACAAACTGTATGGCTGTGACAGGCTTCTAGCAATCTAGTTCTTATATCTTAAATTAACCCATTTCTATTAGTCTATACTTTGCCACGTAGCTCGTGGCTTACCAGCATCTTAACATCTTCTCATGGTGGGGGCTGGCAGCATCTCTCTTCCTCAGCCTTCCACTTCCCAGAATTCTCCTCTCTCCTTGTCCCACCTATACTTCCTGCCTGGCTACTGGCCAATCAGCATTTTATTTATACAGAGTGATATCCACAGCATATCAGGGTGAAGTCTCCAATCAAGTCAGTTCCAAAAGGAGTGACCCCAACCAGCTGCACATAATCCATGAGTGACCTCTCCTCACTTCTTACTCCATAGTGTGGTAGGTAGGGGCAGTTTCTTTATCAACAGTGTGTAAATTGGGTAAAAGTCACAAGGAGAAAAACATGGCTTAAGATACAAATACAGTCAACTTGGTGATGGATGCATGTCAATCTCATCATAAAACACCAAGCAAACTGAACATGATGCTGCATGCCTTTAACCCCAGCACACCAAAGGTAGAGACAGGTGGATCTCCATGAGTGCACAACCACCTTAGTCTTTGTTTATTAGCACTAGCAACTGTATCCTAAAGACACCCACACCTCTGTCAGGGTGACTTTCTAAGAACGTAAGTAAACTACAGCATCATTTCATAGGACCCTGAGGAATCTGCAAATAAACCCCAGGCTCTGGGACACTGATGTGCTCACAGGTATCTGAGCCTGTTCCAGGCAGTAGGTTTAAACCAAAATCAAACTAGTCCTCCTCACAAAGCCCTAGTACTACTGGGAAGGAAGACAGAGTAGCAAGGACATCTAGAAGGTGGGCCCAGGGGTTGACAAGCACTTCAGAAAAAACAGAGCAGGGAAAGGTCAGAAAATGAAGGTACAGAGTCTTTGGAGGAGGAGGTCAGACAAGACATGCCTACACTCACCAAAGATTCGGAGTGTGAGCAGGGATCTGAGGGCAGCAAGAGGTGAGCTGTGTAGATACCAAGAAGACAGTCTCATACATTCTAAGATTTATGTGTACTGACGAATGGGGGTGATGCTGCTGACCTTGCCCAACAGGACACACTCACCAAGGCTCAGAGTTGAACACACTCAGGTTTCAAATTTCTAGCAAATGCAATGGTCCTGATATTGATAGACTTTTCTCTCTTCTCTCTTAGCCTCACTTGTAACCTACTGGACCTCTTATACTACTGACCAATTCACTATGCAGGCAGTCTATCCCCCACGTTGCTGAAGGGGACAACATCCTTCTACTTGTCCACACTGTGCCAGTGACAGTCCCATAGTTTCACTGGTACAAGGAGGAAAAGTGTTGATCAGAGGAATGAAATTGCATGATTGGTAATATCCAGAGGTTAAATAGAACTAGGCCCTGTATACAGTGGCAGAGAGACCATATACCAATGGATCCTTGTTCTTCCAGATTGTCACTCTGAAAAGATGCCAGAGTCTATTTGCTATGTGTGGGTATGGAAAACTTTGATGAAAAGAAAACATTTGTGCAGTTTCATGTACACCGTAAGTAATTTTCTGTAACCTCTGGTGGCTGAAGCCATGCTGTCACCCCTGGGAAAGGCACAGAAATGTTTTGCAAATGGAGATCTTTAGAAGCCAAGGCCCTTTGGAAAATCCCATCCATTTGGAAAGACCTATGGAAACAATACTGCAGACCTCGGTGCTAATCCTAGAGAGTCTTGTATTTCAGGCCTCTCTAACTTTGGCTATGCTCATTCTTATGGCAACTCTTAGTTTTGCTTCATTAGTTGCCATTTTGCCTATGATTTCTGGGAACAAAAGCTCTGATATGTTACAGAAACATTGTCTCTGGTGTCCTCTGGATGTCTTTCGAGTCATCCTGAGTGAGCAAGAGGAACTCACTAAGGTTAATGATTATTGCTTATTCAACTCCAGAAAGAGATAAACATACTCCAAAGAACTTAAGAACTTGAAAAATGGTTTCTTAAAGTTGACCTTAACATCTTATAGGAACATATGAGGAAAAGATGCAGGACATGAAATGTCAGAATTTCCTCCTTTGCCAGGAAATGAACACACAGAAGCTTTTCCAATGTCAAAATATCAATAAAGAAATCTAAAACTCCAAGTTCCCTTAAAAGAAAAGCACATGCAGAAATTGCCAGGAAGAATAGATATTTAGTCCCATCAGTTAATGTGTTAGGTATTAATTATTACTATTTTGAGAACTTATAAAGAATAGGAGTATAACTGTAGTCTACATAAAAGTTATATACAGATTACTTAGAAATTGGCAAACACCTGAACATGATATCCTAGGCATGAAAGTACACTCAGCTGATTACAAAAATATGAAAGTATCATATTGTTAAGAACTAATCACAGGGCTTAAATCTCTTACTTGTACAAGTGTGTTTGTTGCTGGCTAGGGCATACTATGAAGAAGATATAATCATTTGAATTGCACTATAATTATAGGGGGTAAAGGACAATGACATCAAGGGAGTGGGGTGAAGAAGAGAAACTAAAATGAATAAATGTTAATGATCCTCGGGAAATGATTGCAGAGAAATGATTAGGAATTGCTCATGCTTGAATGCATTAGAATTGTATAATAAAGACAGCATGAGCTTGTTGGGACCATCACTTTGATAGGACACTGGTGATCCCACTCTTCATTCTTCTTTGAATTCTCACATCCATTCTGTGGTTGAAGAACCCACTGGACCTGGAGTACAGTGCTCTGGGTCTTGGGTGGAGCTAACCCTACTTCACACATAGGGTTGTCAGTCCTGGATTATGGTGCCCACACTGTGGTTCAAACATTTAGTAAAGGACACACATTAAAGTGTGGTAAAAACAGCAATAAATCAGGATGCCTCCCTTGAATCCACCTTCAGGAGAGATGGGTTGATAATGAGCCCAGGTATGTCAGACTCTGCCCAGGATCTTACATGCTAATCATGAACATGGCCATAAGAAAGCCCCTCAGGACTCAGGCAGGGTCTGGCTGAGGAAACCATGAGAGTCTCACAGATGAGCACCCTAAGCATTTCTCCAGAAGCCAGTCAAAGACTGGACAAGGAATCCTTGGAAGCTTGTAGACTAGGTTGTAATTTGACCCCCTGTTGGAGCTGACAGGGGACACAGAATGATTGTAGGCTGGGAGCCTGCTGAAATCCTCTCAGCATCATGTCTGAGGTAGTTTTCCTGAGCATCTCCTCCTGAGACTCAGTGTGCTCAACATAGGTGGAGAGGTAGGACAAGCAATCAGGCAGCTCTTCTGATAGTCTTCTGAGACCTCACAGGAAGGTCAAGAGCCCTAAAGAGATAGAAGAAAAAATGTCCACATGGCAGCTCCTTGCCCTGCAGGTGTCCTGCCCAGGGATTATTTCCTGAAGTCAAATAGTAACAGACACTGCTGGTGGAAGGTCAGGTCAGGTCACATTTAAGGTTAATTTGCAGGCATGGCAATGATCATTTACCATGTGTCCTATTATAGAGAAACTGAGACAGGAAACACAGTCACTGAGTCAGGGTCACACAGCCCGTGGGTGGTTCAAGCTATCTGTTCACAGTCACATCTCCAGCCTCCCCAAATGGAGACATTTTAGGTGACCATCAGTCATCTAGATTATTTTGTAGACTCAGCCTTTTTATAGGGTTCCCTGATTCATGTCAATCAACATCAAACACCTATCAGGAATGGCCCACAAATTATTTAGTTAAAAAGATACAGAAAGCTATTTCATCATGGAGGAATCTGAAGTTCACACTCACAGAAAGTGTGAGCAAGAATTTGCACAAAAATCTATTGGATATAAACACCACCCACATGAGATATTTGGGCATGCGGGTTGAAGTGAAGCCCAGTATGGTATCTACACAAATACCCTGAATCAGGGGTCACTGTGGCAGATCTTGGTAGGAGGATGATTCAGCTCTGTCCTTACAGACCCTATATTGAACCCAAACATGTGCTCTTGCAGAGAGTAATGCTTTTTTGTGAGCTGTGGGAGCTGACTGAGATCTGAGGGTGAAGGACTCTCAACTGGTCCCCTCTACTGTTTATCCACAGAGCCAGTGACTCTGTCCTTCACCCAAGTCACCAACACCACAGTCAAAGAACTGGGCTATGTGCTCCTGGCTTGCTTCTCAAAGGACCCTGATAGTTCCATCTGTTGTCTCTTCCATGGCCAGAGTCTGGGGTTCATGTACAGGATGAAGCTATCCCAGAACTACAGTACCCTCAGCATAGACTGTCAGGAATTTCTAGTGGGACCCAACAATTCACACTATATACTCATTTTTCCCTTTGTCCACACATCTCTACTTCCATATTTTCACTGCAAAGGGTCACTGGGCAGCACATTGAGGAAAAACACAAACACAGCCTCGGCTCCAGTGAATTACTGTATCTGGAGTGTTCTATTGACCTGACATAACATCTCTCCAAAGGACTATGACCTTGAATTGTTTCAGAGGGACTCAAAAACCTTCTGCAGCAGGAAGGCCATCCTTACCCAAATTTAAATTTTTAAATAATATAAAATAGAAGGGCTGGGCAGTGGTGGCATGTCGGAGCCTGCCGACAGTCTGCTGGGCAGCTCAGTAGAGGCATGCATGAAGAAGACAGGAAAGAGTTGAGTGATCTGCCAGTCAATTTGGAACAGCTCCGAGTTTATTTCACAGCCATCTTATATACAGTTTTGAAGGACAGAGATAGAACATTGCACAGTGCAGACACTCAACCAGTATCTATCTTGCCTTGTGTCAAGGAGCTGGCAGTATCATTTTCTATCTCAGTGTATCTCTAGCTGGCATCAGCAGCCTGCATCTAGCTAGATAGTGTGTTCCTTCTAGTGGGCTAATCAGGACTTTCTCACAGCCTTGGAGCAAATAAGCCTGAACTCTATAGGCTCAGAATAAACTAAGTCAGTCGTGGGCTCTCACAGTGGCACACAGCTTTGGTCCCAGCACTCAGGAGGCAGAAGCAGGTGGATTTCTGTGAGTTCAAGACCAGCCTGGTCTACAGAGCTAGTTCCAGGAAAGAGAAATCCTGTCTTGAAAAACCAAAAACAAACTACTGTTAGCCCAGGTGTGGGAGAGCCAGTCCCAAAACTGTGACCATGGGAGAAATGTCCCAATGACTCATCCGTCTTGTGGTGACAGGGCCACAGGAGAAGTGTCTTGTCTACAGAGAGAGTTCCAGGACAGCCAGAGAACACACACACACACACACAAACACTTGTCTTGAAAAACGAAACAAAAAGAAACATAAAACTAGATGTACTGAATCTGATCAACGAGAAAGTGGGAAATAGCCTTGAATTCACAGACACAGGAGACAACATACTGCATGGAACATTGTTAGCACAATCATTAAGATCAACAATTAATAAATGGGACTTCATATACCTGAAAAGCTTCTGTAAGGAAAGGGCACCATCAACAAGACAAAACTGCAGCCTACAAAAAAATGCCCACCAACTCCTTATCCAATAGAGGACTAACATCCAAAATATATAAAGAACTCAAGAAACTAGACATCAACAAAAAACAAAACAAAACAAAACAAAAATGGGGTACATATCTAAACAGATAATTTTCAGTAGAGGGATCTCATATGGCCAATAAACACTTAAAGAAATGTTGAACATTCTTAGCTATCAGGGAAATGTAAATCAAAACTACTTTGAGATTCCATCTTACACTTGTCAGAATGGCTAAGATCAGTAACATAAGCCGGGAAATGGAAACAACCTAGAAGTCCCTCAACAAAGAATGGATAAATATGTTACATTTGCATAATAGAGCATTACTCAGCTAAAAACAAAATCATAATCTTTGCAAGCAAATGGACAGAATTAGAAAAAATATCAGCCTGAATGAGGTAACCCAGACCCAGAAAGACAAACAAAGTATATGCTCACTCATAAGTGCATATTATTTAAATGTATGATAATCATGATACAACACACAGACACAGAAAGACTAAGTAACTAGGAGGGCTCTAATGGGAACACATAGATATCCCTGGGGAGGCAAAGTATATTTTATGGGACTGGGGTTAGGCAGGAATGGGAACAGAAGGGATCATGTTGGAGGAGAGAGTACAGGAAGAGATGACTGAAACTGGAGGGAATTTGAGGGGTGATGTGGAAACCTAGGGCAGTGGAAACTCCCAGGATTCTACAAGTGTGACCCTAGTGAGAACTCCTAGTAATGAAGGATTCAGATCCTGAACTGGCCATCTTCTGTAACCAGGCAACGTCCAGTCATGGGACTGGGACATCAACCCAGCCACAAAACCTTCAACCTACAATCAACCAGCCTGCAAGATGTGTGGGGTCAATGGAGGAGCAGAACTTGTGAGAGTGGCCAAACCATGATGTCATTTTTTAACAGCTGAGTAATACTCCATTGTTTCAACGTACCACATTTTCTTTATCCATTCTTTGGTTGAGGGACATATAGGTTGCTTCCAATTTCTGCCTTTGTGAATAAAGCTGCAGTGAACATAGTTGAGCAAGTGTCCTGTGGTAGGATGTTGCATCATTTGGGTTTGTGACCTAGAGTAGTATAGCTGGGTCTTGAGTTAGATCAATTCCCAATTTTCTGAGGAACCGCCATATTTTTTCCATAGTGGCTTTACAAGTTTGCACTCCCTCTAGCAATGGAGGAGTATTCCCCCTGCTCCACATCCTCACCAACATGGAGCTGCACTAGGTCTCAGCATACATGTTATGGCTGTTGGCTTGGTGTTTTGTGAGTCTCCCAGCAGTGGGAATGGTGTGTAACTGATTCTATCACCTGCCCTTGGGACCTTTTCCTCCTACTAGGTTGCCTCACCCAGCCCTGATATGAGTGTTTGTGTCTAGTCTTACTGTAACTTGTTATGATGTATTTGGTTGATATCCCTGGGGGTGGGGGAGCTAGGTTCTGGTATTTTCTGAAGAGAAACAGAGAAGAAGTGGACCCTGGGAGAGAGGGGATATAGAGGGAGGATTGGAGGGAGGGGACACTGTGATCAAGATATATTGTATGAGAGAAGGATCAAAAGAAAGAGAAAGCTGTATGATGAGGGCACAACTACACCAGACACATTAGATTGTCCCTCCAGACTTCATTCTCACTTCATCAATAAATCAAAGCAGGTGCAATGAAAATTCATCTCTAAAGTGATTCTAAACCCTTGTTACTGAAGTGAGGTCCATCATCCAGCAGTGATACATGACCAGATCTTGGCAACAGTGTGTGTGTGTGTGTGTGTGTGTGTGTGTGTGTGTGTGTGTGTGTGTTCGTGCATGCAAGCGCACGTGGGTCCAGGGTCAGCCTAGGTAACACAGCAAGACCAGAGCAGCAAAGAGAACAGTCATGTTGGGAAGGTAGGAGAGGGAGAGGGAGAATAAAATAGGGGGCGGTGGAAAGGAAGGAGGGAGAGGAGGAGGGGGAGGGCAGAGCAACATAGAGACCAGGAATGCTGGGAGGTAGAGGGAAGGAGGAGGGGTGGAGAGGGAAAAGAAAGAGAGGGGACAGGAGGGGAAGGAGGAGTAGGGAAGGAGGGAGGTGGAGGGAAGGAGAGGGAGGGGGCTGGAGGCTTTCAGGTTCCACTAGAAATATCAGAATCTGTATTTAAACAGTAACCTTGTGTGGTTATTGTGTGGTTTGTAAGTACATTAAAGTTTGACAAATTCTTCTCTAAAGTGTCTTCCAATTCTAAATGCGAGTGTTTCACATTCACTGAAAATGGGACTCAGTGGGGGGCAACTGACCTAGTCACCCAGTCTACACTTTTTAAAAATTTATTTATTTATTTTACATCCTGACCATGGCCTCTCCTTCCTCCTCTCTTCACATCCCCACCTCTCACCTTGCCTCTGCCTGCCCTCTCAATCCACCCTCCTCCATATTCACTCAGAAAGGGGTAGGCCTCCCATGAGTATCAACAAAACATGGCATATCAAGATGCCATAAGATGCAGCACCTCCTGCTGTATTCAGGCTGGACAAAGTAGTCCAGCATGAGGAATAAGTTCCCAAGAGTCAGCCAAAGCATCAGGGACAGCACCAGCTCCCATTGCCAGGGACAGACCAAGCTGCACAACTGTCACATATATGTAGAGGTCAGTCCCCTGCAGGCTCCCTGGTTGTTCACTCAGACTCCCATAGGCCAGGCTAGCCATTTCTGTGGGTTTTCTTGCGATGCCCCTGACCCCACCTGGTTCCTACAATCCCTCCCCCCTCTCCTCAGCAGGACTCCCTTGGCTTGGCCCACTCTTTGGCCATGGGTCTTTGCATCTGCCCCCATCAGTCACTGGATAAAAGCTCACCTACCTGGTTTGCTCACTAGGAAACACCAGTGAGGCTGTGCTGCCATCTTGTGACTATAACCGGTAAATCACACTTAACCATTGATGGTGAAGTCCAAGTCCTAGATGTGCTAAGAGAATCACAACCACTTATTAACTGCAACTGACTGTCAAAAACAGCTCAGCCCACATCACAGAGCATGGTCACATTTGAAAAGGAAGGTTTTAATTGATTTTAATTTGAAGTCTATTTTGTTATATTTAGGATAGCTACACCTGCTTGCTTCTTAAGTTCATTTGATTGGAAATGGTTTCGCCAGCCTTTTTTTTTTTTTAAATTTTTATTTTGCAATACAATTAAGTTCTACATACAGGCACAGATTCTCTTGTTCTCCCCCCTCCCGCCCCCCTCACCTTCCCCCCAGCCCGCCCCCCATTCCAATCTCCTCCAGGGCAAAGCCTTCCCCACAGACTGAGATCAACCTGGTGGACTCAGTCCAGGTAGGTCCAGTCCCCTCCTCCCAGGCCGAGCCAAGCGACCCTGCATAGGCCCCAGGTTTCAAACAGCCGATTCATGCAATGAGCACAGGACACGGTCCCACTGCCTGGATGCCTCCCAAACAGATCAGGCCAATCAACTGTCTCACCCACTCAGAGGGCCTGATCCAGTTGGTGACCCCTCAGCCATTGGTTCATATTTCATGTGTTTCCGTTTGTTTGGCTATTTGTCTCTGTGCTTTATCCGACCTTGGTCTCAACAATTCTCTCTCATATAAACCCTCCTCATTCTCGCTAATTGGACTCCCAGAGATCCACCTGGGGCCTAGTCATGGATCTCTGCATCCAGATCCCTCAGTAGTTGGATGAGGTTTCTAGCACGACAATTAGGGTGTTTGGCCATCCCATCACCAGAGTAGGTCAATTCGGACTGTCTCTCGACCATTGCCAGCAGTCTGTTGTGGGGGTATCTTTGTGGATTTCTGTGGGCCTCTCTAGCACTTTGTTTCTTCCTATTCTCATGTGGTCTTCATTTACCATGGTCTCCTATTCCTTGTTCTCCCTCTCTGTTGTTGATCCAGCTGGGATCTCCCACTCACCGCCAGCCTTTTACTCTGAGGTAGTGTTTGTCTTTGAAGTTGAAGTGTGTTTCTTGTATGCAGCAGAAGGATGGATTCTGAATTCGTGTCCATTCTATTAGCCTGTGTCTTTTTATAGGTGAATTGAGTCCACTGATATTGAGGGATACTAATGATCAATGTCTGTTACTTCCTCTTATCTTTTGGTGGTTGTGTGTGTGTGTGTGTGTGTGTGTGTGTGTGTGTGTGTGTGTTTACTTCTTTGGGATTTATTTCTGTGGTGTTATCTATTGCTTGTGTTTTTGTGGGTGCATCTGACTTCCTTAGGTTGTAGTTTTCCTTCTAGTGTTTTCTGTGGGGCTAGATTGTGTATAGGTATTGTTTAAATCTGCTTTTGTCTTGAAATGTCTTATTCACTCCGTCTATGATGATTGAAAGTTTTGCTGGGTATATTAATCTAGGCTGGTATCCGTGGTCTCTTAATTGAGAAGTCGGGTGTTACTCTGATGTGACTGCCTTTATAACTCACTTGCCCCTTTTTTTTGCTGCTCTTAATATTCTTTCTTTATTCTGTAGGTTTAGTGGTTAAATTATTATGTGGCGAGGGGATTTTGGGGGTCTAGTCTATTTGGTGTTCTATAAGCTTCTTGTATCTTCATAGGTATGTCCTTCTTGAAGTAGGGAATATTTTCTTCCATGATTTTGTTGAATATATTTTCTGTGCCTTTGAGTTGGTATTCTTCTCCTTATTATATCTCTATTATTATTAGGTTTGGCCTTTTCATGTTGTCCCAGATTTCTTAGACATTTTGTGTTATGACTTTTTGGCTTTGGTTTTTCATTGGCTGATGAATCTATTCCCTCAATTGTATCCTCTACACCAGAGATTCTCCCTTCTCTTTTTTAAAATTTTTATTTTATGTTTTTAATTTTATTTTATAATTAATTTAATTTTACATATCAGCCGTGGATTCCCCTGTCCTCCCTCCTCCCACCCCCAGGCTTCCCCCCCAACCCACCCTACATTCCCACCTCCTCCAAGGCAAGGTCTCCCCTGGGGATTCAGCTCAGCCTGGTAGATTCAGTTGAGGCAGTTCCAGTCCCCTCCTCCCTACACCAAGGCTGAGAAAAATGTCTCAGCATAGGCCCTAGATTCCAAAGAGCCAGCTCATGCACTAAGGACAGGTCCTGGTCCTACTGCCTGGGGCCTCCTAAGTAGTTCAAGCTAATCAACTGTCTCACTTATCCAGAGGGCCTGATCCAGTTGCATGGGGGATTCCTCAGCTATTGGTTCACAGTTCATGTGTTTCCACTAGTTTGGCTATTTGTCCCTGTGCTTTTCCCAATCATGGTCTCAATATCTCTTGCTCATATAATCCCTCCTCTCTCTTGTCGATTGGACTCCTGGAGCTCCACCTGCAGCTTGGCCATGGATCTCTGCATCTGCTTCCATCAGTCATGGATGAGACTTCTATCATGACAGTTAGGGTGTTCGACCATCCAATCACCAGTGTAGGTCAGCTCAGACTTTCTCTTGACTATTCCAAGTAGTCTATTGTGGAGGTATCTTTGTGGATTTCTGGGGACCTCTCTAGCTCTCTGCTTCTTCCTATTCCCATGGGGTCTTCATTTATCATGGTATCTCTTTCCTTGTTCTCCCACTCTGTTTCTGATCCAGCTGGGACCTCCCGCTCCCCTAAGCTCTCTTTCCCTGACCCTTGCTCTTCATTACCCCTCCCCCCAAGTGCAGTTTGTTCATGTAGATCTCATCCATTTCTCTGTCATTGGGCAATCCCTGTGTGTTTCTTAGGGTCCTCTTAACTAGGTAGCCTCCCTGGAGTTGTGAGTTGCTGTCTGGTTATCCTTTTTTTACATCTAGTATCCACTTATGAGTGAGTACGTACCATGTTTGTCTTTCTGAGTCTGGGTTCCTCACTCAGGATGACTTTTTTCTAGTTCCATCCATTTGCCTGCACATCTCATGCTGTCATTGTTTTTCTCTGCTGAGTAGTACTCCATTGTGTATATGTATCACATTTTATTTATCTATTCTTCAGGGCATCTAGGTTGTTTCCAGGCACTGGCTATTACAAATAATGAACATAGTTGGGCATGTGTCCTTGTGGTAAGATCGAGCATTCCTTGGTTATATGCCCAAGAGTGGTATGGGTGGGTCTTGAGGGAGATTGATTTCCAATTTTCTGAGAAAGTGCCATATTGATTTCCAAAGTGGTTGTACAAGTTTGCATTCCCACCAACCATGTAGGAGTGTTCCCCTTGTTCCACATCCTCTCCAACATAAGCTGTCTTCAGTGTTTTTGATCTTAGCCATTGTGACGGGTGTAAGATGGTATCTCAGAGTCACTTTGATTTGCATTTCACTGATGATTAAGGATGTTGAGCAATTCCTTAAATGTCTTTCAGCCATTTGAGTTTCCTCTGTTGAGAATTCTCTGTTTAGCTCTATAGCCCATTTTTTTTTTTAATTGGACTGTTGGTTATTTTGATGTCTAATTTCTTAAGTTCTTTATATATTCTGGATATCAGCCCTCTGTCAGATGTGGGGTTGGTGAAGATCTTTTCCCATTCTGTAGGCTGTCATTTTGTCCTATTGACCATGTCTTTTGCCCTACAAATGCTTCTGAGTTTCAAGAGGTCACATTTATGAATTGTTGCTCTCAGTGTCTGTGCTACTGGTGTTATATTTAGGAAGTGATATCCGGTGTCAATTCCTTCAAGACTACTTCCTACTTTCTCTTCTATCAAGTTCAGTGTAACTGGATTTATGTTGAGGTCTTTGATCCACTTGGACCTAAGCTTTGTGCATGGTGACAGATATGGATCTATTTGCAGTTTTCTACATGTTGACATCTAGCTATGCCAGCACCATTTGTCAAAGATGCTTTCTTTTTTCCATTGTACAGTTTTCGCTTCTTTGTCGAAAATCATATGTTCATAGGTGTGCGGATTAATGTCAGGGCCTTCAGTTCAATTCCATTCGTCCACATGTTGGTTTTTCTGCCAGTACCAAGCTGTTTTTATTATTGTAGCTCTATAGTAGAGCTTGAAGTCAGGGATTGGGATACTTCCAGAGGTTGTTTCACTGTACAGGATCCTTTGGCTATCCTAAGTTTTTTTTTTTTTTTTCATATGAAGTTGAGTTTTTTTCCCCAGGTCTGTGAAGAATTGTGTTGTTATTTTGATGGGGATTGCATTGAATCTGTAGATTGCTTTTGGTAAGATTGCTGTTTTTACTATGTTAATCCTACCTATCCATGAGCATGGGAGATCTTTCCATTTTCTGACATCTTCAATTTCTTTTTTCAGGGACTTAAAGTTCTTGTCATACAGGTCCTTTGCTTCTTTAGTTAGAGTTACCCCAAGGTATTTTGTATCATTTGTGGCTATTGTAAAGGGTGATGTATCTCTGATTTCTTTCTCATCCTGTTTGTCATTTGTATATAAGAGGGTTACTGATAATTTTTTGAGCTAATCTTGTATCCTGCTACATTGCTGAAGGTGTTCATAAGCTGTTTGAGTTCCTTTGTTGAATGGATTAAGTCCATTTGAGTCATAACATCAGTTAAGTCCTTTATTTCTCTGTTAAGTTTTGATTTGGCAGTTCTGTCCAGGGGTGAAAGTGGGGTGTTGAAGTCTCCCACTATTAATGTGTGGGTTTTTTGTTGTTGTTGTTGCTGTTGTTGTTGTTGTTGTTTTTGGTTTTTCAAGACAGGGTTTCTCTGTGTAGCTTTGCACCTTTCCTGGAACTCCCTTTGTAGACCAGGCTAGCCTTGAACTCACAGAGATCCACCTGCCTCTGCCTCCAGAGTGCTGGGATTAAAGGCATGTGCCACCACCGCCCAGCTTAATGTGTGGTGTTTGTATGTGATTTAAGCTTTAGTGATGTTTCTTTTACATATGTGGGTGCCCTTGTGTTTGTGGCATAAATGTTCAGAATTGAAACTTCATCTTGGTGGATCTTTCCTGTGATGAGTATGTAATGTCCTTCTTGTTCTCTTTTGATTGATTTCAGTTTGAAGTCTATTTTGCTGGATATTAGGATGGCGACACCAGCTTGTTTCTTAAGTCCATTTGATTGGAAAGACTTTTCCCAGCCTTTTATTCTTAGGTAGTGTCTATCTTTGATTTTGAGGTGTGTTTCTTGTATGCAGCAGAAATGTGGGTCCTGTTTTCATATCCATTCTGCTAGCCTGTGTGTTTTTATACATGAATTAAGTCCATTGATATTAAGGGATATTAATGACCAGTGGTTGTTCATTTCCATTATCTTTTTGTGGTATTGTGTGTGTACTTCTCTTCTTTGGGGTTTACTGCTGTGGGGTATCTATTGCCTATGTTTTTGTGGGTGCATCTGACTTCCTTAGGTTGGAATTTTCCTTCTAGTGCTTTCTGTAAGGCTGGATTTGTGGATAGGTATTGTTTAAATCTGCTTTTGTCTTGAAATGTCTTATTCACTCTGTCTATGATGATTGAAAGTTTTGCTGGGTATATTAGTCTAGGCTGGCATCCATGGTCTCTTAGTGTCTGCATTACATGTGTCCAGGACCTTCTGGCTTTCAAAGTCTCCATTGAGAAATCGGATGTTATTCTGATGAGTTTTGCCTTTATCCGTCACTTGGCCTTTTTCCTTTGCTGCTCTTAATATTCTTTCTTTATTCTGTAGGTTTATTTGTTTAATTGTTATGTGGTGAGTGGACTTTTTTTGGGGTTCTAGTCTGTATGGTGTTCTATGGGCTTCTTATATCTTCATAGGTATTTCCTTCTTTAAGTTGGGAAAGTTTTCTTCCATGATCTTGCTGAATATATTTTCTGTGCTTTTGAGTTGGTATTCTTCTCCTTCTTCTATCCCTATTATTCTTAGATTTGGCCTTTTCATGGTGTCCCAGATTTCTTGGACAATTTGTGTTATGACTTTTTTGGCTTTGGTATTTTATTTGACTGACGAATCCATTTCCTCTTTGTATCCTCTACACCAGAGATCCTGTCTTCCATCTCTTGTATTCTGTTGGTTATGCTTGCATCTGTGTTTCCTGTTCGTTTATTCCACTTTTCTATCTCCAGCATTCCCTCTGTTTGTGTCTTCTTCATTGTTTCTATTTCCCTTTTCAGGTCTTGAACTGTTTCCCTCACCTGTTTCATTGCTTTTTCATGGTTTTCTTTAAGGGATTTATTGCTTTCTTCCAATTTTTATTTGTCTTTTCCTCTATCTCTTTATAGTTTTCTTCCCATTTTTTGTTTGACTTTTTCTCAATTTCTTTATTGATTTCCTCCACTTTTTTGTACATCTTTCCCTCAAATTCATTTTTCATCTTTTCTTGAAAGGCCTCTAGCATCTTCATGAGGCTATTCTTAAGGTCACTTTCTTCTGCTTCTTCTACCTTGTGATGTTCAGGTCATGCTGTTGGAGGAGGGCTAGGTTTTGGTGATGCTGTATTGCTCTCTATGTTGTTGTGTGTACTTCTGCCTCGATGTCTGCCCATTTCCTAGTCTAATAGGTATAGGGGGTGACTGTCT
This sequence comes from Peromyscus eremicus, assembly GCF_949786415.1. Taxonomy (NCBI): domain Eukaryota; kingdom Metazoa; phylum Chordata; class Mammalia; order Rodentia; family Cricetidae; genus Peromyscus; species Peromyscus eremicus. Next base: position 168,633,108 of record NC_081416.1, on the reverse strand, counting down.
CTGAGCGAGTTGCTGTTGGTCCGCTCTGTGCTTGTTGTGTCTGTGTCTCAGGGGGCCCTTCTGGGTCTAATCTTAGCTCTTGTTCTAATTAGAGTAGGCAGCTTCTGTGTCTCAGTGAGCTGCTCTTGGGTCAACCAAAGGTAGTTGATTCTGTGACTCACAGATTCGTTCTTGGTCTTATCAGGGCTCTTGGTCCAGTCAGAGCTGACAGATTCTGTGTTTCATGAAGCCCTCTTGGTCCAATGAGAGGTGGCAGATTCTACTTCTCAGAAAGCCACTCTTGGTCTAATGAGGGCTGGCAGATTCCCTGTCTCCTGAGGTTACTCTTGGTCCAATGACAGCTCTTTGTCCAATGAGAGCTCTCTCTCTAGGCCCAATGAGAGCTCTCTCTCTGGGCTGGATGAGAGCTGGGGGTGTGTTTCCAAGTCACAGGAAGTGGTGGGGATCTGGGGCAGGTGGGTGTGGGGGCAACGCATGTAGATTGCAAGGTTCACTGGGGGGTCTTGGAGAAGGGGAACCTTGCCACAGTAGCCTTTCCAGCTGGCTGGCAACTGGGGCCAAGTTGGGTGGGTGTTCCCAAGGAACGGCTGTGGCCCAGGGATAGGTCCTAGAGGCAGGCCTCCCTGGGTATTCCCTTCCATCTCTTGTATTCTTTTGGTTATGTTTGCATCTGTAGTTCCTGTTCATTTACCCAGATTTTCTATTTCCAGCATTCCCTCAGTTTGTGTCTTCTTCATTGCTTCTATTTCAATTTTTAGGTCTTGAACTGTTTCCTCCAACTGTTTAATTGCTTTTTTCATGGTTTTCTTTCCTTTCATTAAGGGATTTATTGATTTCTTCCAATTTTTTTGTTTGTCTTTCCCTCAATTTCCTCAAGAGTATTTTTTATTTCCTATTGGAAGGCCTCTATCATCCTCAAAGTTATTTCTAAGGTTGCTTTCTTCTGCTTCTTCTATGTTGTGATATTCAAGTCTTGCTGTTGTAAAACTACTAGGTTCTGGTGATTCCATATTACTCTTTATGTTGTTGTATCTATTTTTTTATTGGCATGATATGCCTCATGAGATGCCTGAGTCTGAGTGAGCTGTTCTTGGTCCATTACATATTCATCACAGGAAAGATCTGCCAAGATGAAGTCTCAATTCTGATCATGTATGCTCCAAATACAAGGGCACCCACATCTGTAAAAGAAACATTACTAAAGCTTAAATCATACATCAAATTCCACTTCAACACTCAACTATCATCAATGGACAGATCTTCCAGACCTAAACTTAACAGAGAAATAATGGACCCAATAGAACAGAAGATGTCATGACTCAAAATGGACTTAATAGATATCTACAGGACATTCTACCCTAACTAAAAAGAATATACCTTCTTCTCAGAACCCCATGGAACTTCCCTAAAATTGATCATGTACTCAGTCACAAGGCAACTCTCAACAGATTAAAAAAAAATTGGAATAACCTCCTGTATTTTATTGGACCACATGGATTAAAGTTAGATTACAACAACAACAACAACAACACAAATTACTGAAAGCCTACAATCTCATGGAAACTGAATACTGCTCAACTGAATCATCAATGGGTCAAAGAAGAAATAAGAAAGAAATTAAAGACTTCCTAGAATTCAATGAAAATGAATGCACTACATACCCAAACTTATGGGACACTATGAAAGCAGTGCTAAGAGCACTAAATGCCCACATAAAGAAGTTGGAGAAATCTCACACTAGCAACTTAACAGTACACCTAAAAGCTCTAGAACAAAAAGAAGCAAAGTCACCCAGGAGGAATAGATGCCAGGAAATAATCAAATTGAGAACTGAAATCAATAAAATAGAAACAAAGAGAACAATACAAAGAATCAATGAAACAAAGAGTTGGTCCTTTGAGAAAATCAACAATATAGACAAGCCCTTATCCAGACTAACCAAAAGGCAGAGAGACAGCATCCAAATTAACAAATTCAGAAACAAAAAGGGAGACATAACAACAGACAATGAGGAAATCCAGAGAATCATCAGGTCGTACTTCAAAAACCTGTATTCCACACAAAAAACTAAAAGAAATGGACAATTTTCTGGATAGGTACCACATACACAATTTAAACCAAGACCAGAAAAACAACTTAAATAGATCAATAACTCTTAAGGAAATAGAAACAGGCATTAAAAGCATCCCACTGAAAAAAAAAGAAGTCCAGAACCAGATGGTTTCAACGCAGAATTCTACCAGATTTTTAAAGAAGAGCTAATACCAATACTCTTCAAATTGTTCCATACAATAGAAATAGAAGGAGAGTTACCAAACTCCTTTCATGAGGCTACATTTACTCTGATTCTCAAACAACACAAAAATGCAACAAAGAAGGAGAATTACAGACCAATCTCCCTCATGAGCATTGATGCAAAAATAACCAAAAAAATATTGGCAAACCGACTCCAAGAACACATCAAAAACTTTATCCACTGTGACCAAGTAGGCTTCATCCCAGCAATGCAAGGATGGTTCAACATAAGAAAGTCTGTCAATGTAATCCACCATATAAACAAACTTCCACTGCCTCTTTTCACCTGTGCTAGGGCAGATCTTTGCCTTCTTGCATGTTTCTTTTTTATTTGTAGACAATCTCACATCATAGCTAAAGCTGAGAGAGACCACGGGGTTGGCACAGACGAGTTCCCACCTAGGGACTCGGCTATTCTGAACCAAGCTATTGTTCTGACTCTCCAAAGGTCTGTCCGGATCGAATACTTCTGCTGACTTTTTTACCCATCAGATTTGGTTCCAAATTCTAGAGTCTGCTTCTTCAGCTGAATACTGCTCAACTGAATCATCAATGGGTCAAAGAAGAAATAAGAAAGAAATTAAAGATTCAGTCCCACCTGAGACTTCCTAAGACCCCTTCCTCATCTCCTCTCTTAGGAACTATCTGCAGTCCACACCTACTGTGCCCTCTATCTCACCTCCCTTTTGGAGCTTATAGAATTCCAGATTTTCCTTTTGCAATCCTATCATCTCCTTGGACTACAAACAGCTTGGCCTCAATGCAGCTTAATCGATGGCCAAAGATTGGCAAATTCTCGGTGTCCAAATTCTCTCCTATGGTAACAATTGCCACTGCACAAACAAATGATCCCAAATATCTTCTAACTAAACCTGCTCTGCCCTTCACTTCCAAATGTCTCTTCTAAGGTTTCTCTACTTCCCACTCTGAAAAAAAATCTTTCATCTCTATGACATCTCTGTGCTCTGCTCTCAAAATTCTCTTAAGACTATGGTGTTAACTCCACTTTAAGATTTGTAAGTTCATTGGATATGGTCAAAAAAATCCATAAAATCTGTAACAAAAAATTGACTTAAAATTGATAACAAAAGGATTATACTTAAAAACATCTATACACGGGTAATCTTAATTTACTACAACTTATTGGTGAAATTATTAAGGCCACTCCACATAGTTAATAGGAGATTTATTTAATGGTGTAACTTACAAATTAAGGGATAGGTTGGTCGCGGGGTCTGGGGAAGGTGTATCACAGTCTAGCGGTGTTCTCTGGAGCTCTGCTTTGTCCACCTCCACCATCCAGGGTCCTAGAACCAAGAGAGTGTTCGCCGATCCAGATCTCGGGTCCCCAGGCGCCTCCCTTGGCCCCGCCTTGTAGGCGTGACAGTTGCCGAAGTCTCAATGGGGGTTGGAACTTCCAGAACAAAGCTGGAATGGCTACCCACTACATCTCCCCCTTTTTGTCTAAATAAGAAAGTTCTAACCTAATACAAGACTATATACAAAGGAATGGTTATCAAATATTGTCCAGGAATAATGAAGGATAATGACCTAGATAAGATGGAACTACAACCAATGCAAACAATATCAAGTAAGAAACACATATTAAAATCCAGAGAAGTATAGAGCATAGGTAAATGGCATGTTACAAAGATCATTCCAAAAGGTGTCCTATCCTAAAGAACCTGAATCTAATACTTAATATGTTCTATCTACTAAGTTGTAACTATAACTGCTAGTCTTCAATCCCATCAAAGACCTGAGAAGGAATATAATGGTACCTGAGAAATGGTAGATGGATGCAAGCAACTTTCGGGAATCTTGCGAGAGTAGACCGAGACAGCTGGCAGCCTGGACAGTCACCTAATGTTTCTCAGCATTGTTGGTACATTCAAATTGGCTACAGGCCTAAAGTATCTGACAGACCATTTTCAGAAGCAGGAATTCTGAAAGACCATCTTACCCTGTCTTGGCAGAGTACAGTGGTCACTTCCCTTGTGTCCCGCTTGTCCAGAAAGGATAGCATTGTATTTGTACTGTCAGCCGTCAAGGCAAGGGCAGTTCTTTGCCCAGTAGGCCATTTTGTGCCAAGAAGACAAACTTCCAAATGGAAATGTCTAGAAGCCCAACATTCTCTCGGGATCAAATTGGTGCAGCCAGGAGCAATTGTGTCTCACATCGACAGAATTCTAAGTTATTTAAATGCCATATTCTCTAGGTCTATGAAGTGTTTGAAGATTACCTGTCCATCTGACCTATGTATTTGTAAATCTGTATAACCTAACTAACGTAACTATAGAGATGACAAGCATAGGTGACTATAAATCTATAAGTCTTATCTACCGAAATAACCTAAGGACTAAGGCTTCACATAAACAAGGTAGACAGTCTATAAGCAAGTGTATGGTAAAGAACGATGACTTCAAAATTGTGACAATACACAAGATGTAATAACAGATGTAGGAGTGTATAGTGTGATATACAATATGACAATAATCTTAAATATATATAAATATTTATAACAGAGGTAGGAGTATGTAGTGGGATATGCAATATGACAATAATCTTAAATATATATCAATATACCGAATATCCTAAACAGAAGTAGAACGTACATAAAGTATGACAGATATAAATTTACATTTGTATCAATATACAAATATTTCAAATAAGAGTAGAAATATATGTACATTATAACAAGTATAGTTCTGTATTTGTATCAATATACAAATTATCTTAAACAGGAATATAAAAATAGTTTACATTTGTATCAACATATAAGAATCCATAACAGTGCAAATTACAGTGCAAATTATTTAAGGCTGCTATTTTACTAAATTTGTTTACTAGTATACACAATAATCTACCATAATGTCTTATACCTATCCATTCCATTTCTCCTTTTCCTTTTTTTTTTTTTTTAGGAGTACTGAGTTTAATATTTCCTTCCACCCCCAACCCTATAACCATCATCCATAACCCTGAGAATTATGAAACCTAAGGGAGAAGGGGCGTCGTTTTCTTAGAATTGCTTCCTGCTGTTTAGGGGGTGATGTTATCTCTGTTGGGTACTGTGAGAAAGCACAGATAGTTAAATTTCAGTTAGACTAACTGTAGGTTCTGCAGCAAGTCTTAGAGTAATGGGTAAGATTGTCTGAAATTCTGGTAAGAAGTGTAGTATGATGATGATTACTATGGCATCATTCTGGATTGGGTAGAGTTGTTGTTGGGACCCCATCTTCCTTCTGGAGACTTCTGAGATTGCTATTAGAAAAACTTATTTGTTATCAAAATGGAAGATTTGGATTTAAAGAGGACATAGCATGTAAGAAAGGATTCTGAGAAATCAAGAGTAAGCATGGAGAGAATTAGAATCTAGAAGACAATGGTCCCTTTTTCTTGGTTTCCTTCTGTCTCACACCAGAGGGCTCTTCTGATATGGTACTGAAGAATCTCTCAAACTTTTCTTTTAGCAATGTGCTTGGGTTTAGAGAAGGAGTGAGCCAATTCCATCTCCAAAGCCAGCTTGGCTTATAATTGAATTGGAACCACAACTTTTCTAGATTGATAGAGAGATAGATGTTAGACAGTGAGATTTTACCGTGTGTAGATTGGTACCAATAGATTCTTTCTTTCTGCTGTAAACATCCGGATATCCAAGGCCTTATGATTTTTGGAAGATGGGTATTTCCATTATCCTGGAAAGACAAAAACAGAACCCTACCCCAACCTTGATTGTTAAATTTTTCTTACAATTTGTAGAGATGTCACATTGGTGGATGATCTTTTACTTCACCTCATCAAGGGGTTTTTCCTGTTCAAATCAAATTTTTATTAATTTTATTGGTATCCATAGCTTTTCTTCTCCTGCAGAAACAAAGGCAAAACCCCTTCCCCAACGTAGAACATATCCAGGTTTCCATTCTGAGGTCAGCACATCCTTGAAATAAACCGGTTGGTTTAGCTCGGGAGTTTTGTCTGTCGTCCAATGTCTCTCTGCAGCTGTTGTTCCTTTCTCATCAGCATTGAGAAAATTCAAGGTTAATAAAGCACTATGCAATCTATTTCTAGGAGTCATTGTTACCTGTTGCTGTTTATTTAGCATATCCTTTAAAGTTCGATTGGATCTTTCTATGACTGCTTGGCCTGTGGGATTGTGTGGTATACCTGTAACATGCTTTATATTGTAATAAGCAAAGAATTGTCTCATTTTATTGGAGACATATGCTGGAGCATTGTCTATCTTAATTTGTACAGGTATCCCCATGATGGCCATAACTTCTAATAGGTGTGTAATCACAGAATCAGCCTTTTCAGAACTCATAGGAGTTGCCCATTGAAATCCTGAATAGGTGTCAATGGTATGATGTACATACTTTAATCTTCCAAATTCTGCAAAATGAAACACATCCATCTGCCAAATTTCATTTCTTTGTATACCTTTTGGATTGCTCCCTGCAGGTAATGGAAGTTGGTTATTTTTTCACAATATCCTTAGCCTGTTGCCAAGTGATGGAGAAATCCTTCTTCAAACCTTTGCTATTTACATGGTATTTCTTATGAAATTCTGAAGCCTCTAGCACATTACCTATTAGTAACTGATCAATCTCATCATTACCTTGTGCTAGAGGTCCTGGCAGACCTGTATGGGATCTGATATGTGTTATATGTATAGGATGTTCCCTTTTTCTGATGATTTCCTGCAATTGTATGAATAATGAAGTTAATTCTGTATTATCAGGAATAAATTCAGCAGTTTCAATATGTAAAACAACTCTCTCTGCATATTGAGAGTCAGTGACTATATTGAGGGGTTCTGTGAAGTCCATCAGTACCATAAGAATGGCATACAATTCTGCCTTTTGTACAGAGCTGTATGGACTTTGTACCACTTTACTTAAGTCTCCTGATTTATATCCTGCTTTCCCTGATTTATTTGCATGAGTATAGAATGTGAGGACTCCAGAAATTGGCTTTTGTCATACAATGTGAGGAAGGACCCATTCGGTCTTCTTTATGAATTCTATTCTCTTGCTTTTGGGATAGTGGTTGTTAATCTCTCCCAAAAAGTTACTGCAGGCTCTCTGCCAGTATTCATTGTCTTTCCATAGTGCTGAAATTTCTTCATTAGTTAAAGGTACTACAATTTCTGCTGGGTCCATTCCTGTCAACTGGTGAAGTCTTAGTTTACCTTTTTGAATCAAATCAGAGATCTTTTCTAAATAAGTCTTTAATTTCTTATTTGGTTTACGTGGTAGGAATATCCATTCCAATATAATATCTTCCCTCTGCATCAAAATACCTGTTGGGGAATGTCTGGAGGGGAATGTGACAAGAATGTATTTAAGTTCTGGATCCACACGATCCACATATGCTTCTCGAATTGTCTTTTCTACTAGAGCCAATTCCTTCTCAGCTTTGGCTGATAATTCTCTTGGACTATTTAATTCTTTGTCCCCTTCTAGAGTATTAGCCAAATTTTGTAGTCCATCTTTGGGTATTCCCATGATACCCAGTAAGTTGGAAATGCTTCCTAATAACTTTTGAAAAGCATTAAGAGTCTTCAATCGATCTCTCCTTAGCTGTACCTTTTGGGGTCTAATTTTTTGTAGCTCTATCTTATATCCTAAGTAGTTAATAGAATCTCCTCTTTGTGTTTTTTCAGGAGCAATTTGCAGTCCCCAGTGAGGCAAAACTTTTTTTACTTCTTCAAACATGCTTTCTAATGTATCTAACTTTGGATCAGCTAATAGGATATCATCCATATAGTGATAAATTATGGATTGTGGAAATTTTACACGAATTATCTCCAATGGTTTCTGCACAAAGTATTGGCACAAAGTAGGGCTGTTTAACATTCCCTGTGGGAGGACCTTCCATTGATATCTCTTGACTGGCTGAGAATTGTTATAATTAGGTACTGTGAAGGCAAATTTTTCTCTATCATTTTCTTGTAAGGGTATGGTAAAGAAACAGTCTTTTAAGTCAATAACTATTATAGGCCATTCTTTAGGTAGCAGAGAGGGCAAGGGCATCCCAGTCTGTAGGGAGCCCATTGGCTGAATTACTTTATTAATAGCTCTCAGATCTGTCAGCATTCTCCAATTACCAGACTTTTTTTTAATAACAAATACAGGAGAATTCCAAGGGCTGGTAGATTCTTCAATGTGTTGAGCATTTAACTGCTCTTGAACCAGCTGTTCTAAAGCTTGTAGCTTCTCTTTTGTCAAAGGCCATTGTCCAACCCAGACAGGTTTATTAGTTAGCAATTTTAAAGGTAAGGCAGTTGGTACTTCTGAGAGTTCAACAGCAGTTGTGCTCTGTTTGTGAACAGCCTGAATGGTTGGTGCCTGATTTTTATAGCATGCGATGATATTATTCCTAGAAACATGCATTGGTCTGTATTCTTTTTCTGAAAGTGTAGGAATTTTAATCTGGGTATTCCACTGTTGTAACAGATCTCGGCCCCAAAGATTTACTGCTACATTTGCTACATATGGCTTCAGTCTTCCTCTCTGTCCTTCTGGCCCTATGCATTCAACCCATCTCGAACTCTGTTTTATCTGAGATAGGGTGCCAATCCCTAAAAGTTGGACATCTACCTCTTGAAGAGGCCAATTCGGATGCCATGATTTTGGTGTAATTATAGTCGTATCTGCACCTGTGTCTACCAGGCCCTCCATAACCAGGCCATTAATTCGAATTCTAAGCTTTGGTCTTTGATCATTTATGGAAGTCTGCCAAAATATTTGTTTTATAGTGTTCTTTGTAAACTGTGATCCATCCATCAGAGCTGTTTTATCATCCATTGCAGTATCGGTTTTTACATTAGGCAGTGGTTTATTCAGTTGTCCTGGAGAGAAATTTCTTCCACAGTGGCTGGGAATGTTCGTACTACATTTGATTTGGGGGCCTGCAAGAGGCCCCCTGAGGCATTTCCCACCAGTAAAGGGTTACCTCGTATATCTATTTTTGATCTGCACTCACTGGTCCAATGTCGGCCTTTGCCACACCTTCTACATAATCCGGGAGGTGGTTGGGGTCTCCTGTTTAGGCTATTCCTAAAAGGAGTATTACTCCTAGGAGTACCCCACGTACAGTTTTTACTTATATGACCTGGTGTACCACATTTAAAACATTTGGTAACACGGGGCCTTCTTTCACCTCTGGGATTTGTCTCTCCTATCCAAGCCTCATTACTGTAGTTACGAGACTCAACACCATTAGTATACTGAATCCATTCTTCCAAAGGAGCTGATCTGATCTTTAATGGTGTAAGTATTTTTCTGCATTCTGCATTAGAATTGTTGAATGCCAAGGACTCAGTTAATACTTTTCTTAATTCTTTATCTGATACAGCTTTTGTTATAGCTGTGTTCAGCCTTTGTAAAAAATCAGTGAAGGGTTCGTGAGGTCCCTGAAATATCTTTGTGTATACCTCAGTTGGTTTTCCAGGTTCTGGAATTTTTCCCCAAGCATTTAGAGCTGCTGTACGGCATAGGGATATTGTATGTTCATCATAAATGGCTTGTACATTCCTGTCAGCAAAACATCCCTCACCAAGTATTTGATCTTGGGAGATCATAAAACCTCTGAGTTTACCTTGTTGTTCTAAATTTTTTGCCTCATCTCTCAACCAGCTTTTCCACTGTAGCTGCTGACTATATTCTGGAACAGCTGAAATTAACTGATGCCAGTCATCTGGGATGATTCTATGTGAGGTAGACCATGAGTTTAACATCTGTCTTATGTATGTGGAGTGTATCCCATACGTAACTACTGCTTCCTTTATATTTTTAAAGTCCCTTGTTGAAATTGGTTGTAATGTATATGTATTATATGGCTCGGGGTGTGTGTCATCCGCTGGCTTCTCATGGATGATAACAGGATAAGCCATTGTGTGAGAGCCATTTGGAGATGTTACAACCTCTATGGTCTTGCCCTTCTGCTTATTAGGTCCCTTGTCATGTTTACTGAGAGTTTCTTCTAAGGCCTGCAAACGAGCACCTAGGGTCTGTTCTAGGGAGTGAACCTCCTCCTTGGCAAGGGACTCCAGATTTCTCATGGAATCATAGAATTTTTTATGTTCCTCAGAAACACATGATTCCATGGACCTTATCTTATCAATTAGTGATAATCTTTCTTCCTTATATAGTGTCTGGAGAATTAGTGTTCTGTCCATTAAATATTCACATTTATTATCAATAAGATCAATTTTTGGTACAAGCCTGTTTTGTAAATCCTGATCAGCAGATTCCAGAGAAAGAATCTTTTTCTCTAAGGTCTCATTGCTATCCATTAAAGCAGATTCCAGAGATAGAATCTTTTTCTGTAAGCCTTCATTGTTAGTTTTGAAAGCCTGTAAATCCTGGTTAGCAGATTCCAGAGAGAGAATCTTTTTCTCTAAGGTCTCATTGCTATCCATTAAAGCAGATTCCAGAGATAGAATCTTTTTCTGTAAGCCTTCATTGTTAGTTTTGAAAGCCTGTAAATCCTGGTTAGCAGATTCCAGAGAAAGAATCTTTTTCTGTAAGCCTTCAATGTTAGTTTTGAAAGCCTGTAAATCCTGGTTAGCAGATTCCAGAGAAAGAATCTTTTTCTGTAAGCCTTCATTGTTAGTTTTGAAAGCCTGTAAATCCTGGTTAGCAGATTCCAGAGAAAGAATCTTTTTCTGTAAGCCTTCAATGTTAGTTTTGAAAGCCTGTAAATCCTGGTTAGCAGATTCCAGAGAAAGAATCTTTTTCTGTAAGCCTTCATTGTTAGTTTTGAAAGCCTGTAAATCCTGGTTAGCAGATTCCAGAGAAAGAATCTTTTTCTGTAAGCCTTCATTGCTCTCGCTTAAAGCCTGTATCAGTCCCAATAATGACTCATCTTTGTTCTTGTTTTTAAACCAGTGTTTGAACACTGCGTGGATTATTACAATGAATGCCAAAATGGTACAGGCCAGATATGCCTTAGGAAGGTCATATATTTCCAGGAAGATGTCATTCATCATACACGCAAAAAGGTTTTCAAATTATTGTGAGGTAATGCTGTCAGCCATATTACAAGAATTACTCAAAATTTGTTAGTCAATTTTAAGGTGTAAAATTATCAGGTACTTTTACTTACCTTTTGTGGTTTTGGGGGGTGTAGTAGCACTTTTCAGCCAGCAGGTGGCGATGGTACAGCTCCAAAGCAGGGCCTGCTGGTGATCTTGGCTGACTGCAGCTCGCTGGAGTCAAGATGGTGGAGCCGAGCCTCAGCTGGCCTGTGTGCACTCAGGAAGCTGGGGAGTGCCTCTTTCGCTGGTCTCGGGGCTAAGCTAGGGAGCTGAGACCGGACTAGCTGCTCCCTTTTTCGGGAATGGAACCGTGTAGGTATTCCCTGGTTATATGGAACTTTGCAGGCGGGTTTAGGTACCCGCTAGCCGGGGAGGAGGCTGAGGGCAGGAGCCACCCAGACCTTTGGAATTTGCCCCACGTGAGCACCAGATATTGGTGAAATTATTAAGGCTACTCTGTAGATGCAACCAACCTTCTTATTAAATAAGAGACACAGAACCAATGCAAAGAAGAAAGCCAAGAGGTCAGAGCTAAGAGCTAAAACCTTACCCTTCCTCCTGCAGTGGTCCTACCTCTCCGAACTCACTACCCCTGTGTTAATGTCTTTATATAGTGTTCCTGTTCTGCCTTCTCATTGGTTGTAAACCCAACCACATGACCGCCTCGTCACGGCCTGTCTGTATAGGCCTCCAGGTTTTCCTTGCTTGATATTGAGATTAAAGGCATGTGTGTCCAATAATGGCTGTATCCCTGAACACACAGAGACTTACCCAGCTCTGCATACCAAGTGCTGGGATTACAAGTATACACCACCACTGCCCTGCTTTCCTATGGCTTGCTAATAGCTCTGACCCCCGGGCAACTTTATTTATTAACATACAAATAACATTTTAATACAAATAAAATATCACCATATTTCCCCTTTTCTATTTTAATAAAAAGGAAAAAAGAAAAAGCTTATAACTAACATAAGAAAAACTATATACAAAAGTACAATAACTATATACAATATATACAAGTAATAAATACCTAAACAATGTCTCGTTCATTTGTATTTGACAAATTCAGAGAAAATAATTCCATTATCTATTCTATTGTATCTAATTCACTTTCTATCCTAATTAATCGTCAACTATAACTAACTAATCTTCAACTCCCTCAGAGACCCAAGAAGGAAATAGTATTAGCTAACAAAAAAATAAAAACAGGAAGTATATGCAAGCAAATTCCAAAAACTTGTGAGTTGACAGAAACAGCCAGTTGCCTGGACAATCATCTGAGGTTTCTCCGCAGTGTTGGGGCATCATCTTCAGCCTATAGGCTTAGTGTATCTGACAGACTCATTTGTGAAGTAGAATGTACACAAGGTCAACAGTTCAACCTCACATTCGGTGAGAGCAGTCTATATACCAGAAATACCTGAATTCCACTAGTTTCATGTCATGATTCAGGATTTTAAATTCTGGAAATTGTTGATGTTTTTTTAATTCAGCTGTCCATTCTTCTTGGCTATGTGTGTATGTGGCTTCATTTCAGCATCCCGTTCTTCTCCACATCCCTCTATTAAATGCCATTCTTCTGTTGAGAGGTGTGAGCTTAATTACTCTTCAAGAATAACTGTTTCAGCTACCTCCCCATTGCACATCAGAAGCCATCGGCCCACTGCCTGTTCAGCTGCCTTTGAAGAAAAGGGCACTGTACCTTTCCCGGATTATGAAGGCCACTTCAGGGATGGTGCCATATTGTCCTGGCCTCAGAAGATGCCTTTTGATAAAGCCATAACCACACTTGTTTTGACAAGAATCAGTAGTCCTTTGTTTCGTGTCTTGTCTGTCCTGTTCGTCAGCAGTTGATTCGAGGATACTTTGTTGTCCAGTGGCTAACTTTTGCTACAATGAAAGTTAACTCCAATTACAGTTTTTTCAATGCCCATATTTTCTCTGAAGTAGATTGGTACTGTCAGGAGCCGACATGTCTCATAGTCATAACAAAAAAGAAAAATTTTCTAAGTTATTAAAACATTTTAAATGCCATATTCTGTAGATCTCTGAAGGGTTTGAAGATAACCTGTCTATCTAAAATATATCTACTCAATCTTGAAAACATACCTAATATAACTACAAGTTCTATTATAATGTCTAACTACTAACTTTCATTTCTTTATATCCTAATAGTTGGTAATAACAACATTCAAGGATTAGAAAATTGCATTACATTGTTAAATGAACGGTACAATTAGAAATATACATATAGCATTTTCTAATAATATCAATTTCAATATATATAATTTGTATACAATATAAAACAATCCAATCCAATGTAAAGTATTTACATTTCTTTCTTTCTTTCTCTCTCTTTTTTTTTAATAAGAACCTTAAATCTAATCTCCTTTGCTTAGCCCTTTTCCTCACCCTTTACAACAACTTGTAACCAACCCCCCTAATCAATGAAAATTATCCCAGACCCAAAACCCATTAAAAGACCTAAAAGACCAAAAAACCAACCACCCCACACCACCTCTTTAGGAATGTGGGCGTCGTATTCTTGAAATTGCTTCCTGCTGGGTGTGGGCGAAGTTATCTTTATCCTGAAAGAAAAATTTTAGGTTAATTGTCAAATTCTAGGAAAGGTAACTATATCCTTCGTTATCCAGTCTGTGTATAATGCCAAAGTTCAGGGTTTATCTCAAATCCTTATTCAATTAGTCTTTGAGACTGGATCATCTCAGCTAGTGCTCTCAAAATTGCTCTGAGCACTTTGTAGTTCAAAGCTGATCTGTAGATGATGTTTGTCAGCTTAGTGATGTTATTGTTGTCCACGTGGAATTGTTGTTGTTGTGGGGCCCCATCTTCTTCCTGGAGACTTCAGTTGATGTTAGGCCTGACCGTGATTTCCTGCAAAAAACTGATAAGAGACTCGAACACAAAGACTATATATGCGGCTTTTTAGAATTAGTTAGTACTCTATATGACCATTCATATCTTAACAAAGTTTAAAATGTATATATATCTATATATATTAATCTTGTAAATTTTGATATAAATTTCATACTTTAAGAAAAGTTTAAAGAATCAGAATAGAATCAAAGAGTTGAGATTAGTAATAGAATTAATAGAATAGTCCCTTAATTAATTTGGCTTTTCTCCTGTCCCATAGCAGAAGATGGCTCTTTTCCTCTGGCATGATACAGGGAGTTTGCATTTTCCTTTTAACAACATGCTTGAGTTTAAAGAAGGAGCGAGCCATTCTCCAACTCCAAAGTCAGCTTTAAATTTTAATTTAACTGGGACTATTAGAAGTTAAATAGTGTTAAATCTTTAAAGAAAAGCAGAAACAAACATTTAGGAAGACATAAAATTTTTTAGATAACATACCCATCGCCATTTCACTCTGTTTCTTAGGATAGACGATTTGTCCCTTTTCTTCAGTTGTCTCATTTGTCCAGTGTTCTTCAAATTCCTTAACCTTCATTCTCCTAAAAGACAAAAACAGAAACCTTTCCCCAAGGTTTTTTGGGGATTTTCCTTTTTGGCAAGTTACTATCTGATTAAATGAAAAGATATATGTTACTGGTGTAAGTTAGTTTAAATTGGATGTTCATGATAGTTGATGAACTATCACCTCCTCTAATTAAGAGGTCTCTCTTGTTCAAATCGAACCTTTATCAATTTTGATGGTACCCACAGCTTATCTTCTCCTGTAGAAATAAAAGCAAAACCTCGTCCCCAGTGTAACACATATCCTGGTTTCCATTCTGAGGTCAGCACATCCTTAAAGTATATAGGTTGATTTAATTCTGTAGTTTTTTCTATTATCCAATGTCTCTCTGCAGCTGTTGTTCCTTTCTCATTGGCATTGAGAAAATTCAAAGTTAATAGAGCATTATGTAGTCTATTTCTGGGGGTTTTGGTTACTCCTTTCTGTTTATTTAGCATATCCTTTAGAGTTCTGTTTGATCTTTCTATAACTGCTTGACCTGTAGGATTATGTGGTATACCTGTAATATGGTTTATATTATAATAAGCAAAAAACTGTTTCATTTTAACAGAGACATATGATGGAGCATTATCAGTTTTGATTTGTGCAGGTATACCCATAATGGCCATAACTTCTAGCAAATGAGTGATTACAGAATCAGCTTTTTCAGAACTCAAAGCAGTTGCCCATTGAAATCCTGAATAAGTATCGATAGTGTGGTGTACATATTTCAATTTTCCAAATTCTGCAAAGTGAAACACGTCCATCTGCCAGATTTCATTCCTCTGAGTACCCTTTGGGTTACATCCTGCTGGTAATGGCGTTTGATTGTAGAAGGAACAAGTAGGACATTTCTTTACTATTTCTTTGGCTTGTTGCCAGGTTATGGAAAAATCCTTTTTTAAACCTTTACTATTTACATGATGTTTTTTATGAAATTCTGAGGCCT
This sequence comes from Peromyscus eremicus, assembly GCF_949786415.1. Lineage (NCBI taxonomy): Eukaryota > Metazoa > Chordata > Mammalia > Rodentia > Cricetidae > Peromyscus > Peromyscus eremicus. The sequence goes on along the minus strand of NC_081416.1, from coordinate 168,617,343 downwards.
CCAGCACATTTCCTATCAATAATTTATCAATCTCATCATTGCCTTGTGCTAGAGGGCCTGGCAGACCAGTATGGGATCGGATGTGAGTTATATATAAAGAATGACTCCTTTTTCTGATTGTATCTTGTAATTGAATAAATAATGTAGTTAATTCTGAAGTATCGTGGATAAATTCTGCAGTCTCAATATGTAATACTACTCTTTCAGCATACTGAGAGTCAGTTACTACATTGAGAGGTTCTGAAAAATCCATTAATACCAACAGAATAGCATACAATTCTGATTTTTGAACTGAATTATAAGGACTTTGAACCACTTTACTTAAATTTTCTGATTTGTAACCTGCCTTTCCTTGTTTGTTGGCATCTGTATAAAATGTACGAACTCCAGATATGGGTTTTTTCCTCACAATTCGAGGCAAGATCCAATCAGCTCTCTTTATAAGATCAATTCTATTGCTTTTGGGATATTTGCTGTTAATTTCTCCCAAAAAATTACTACAAGCTTTTTGCCAAGCTTCATTTTCTATCCATAATTTTTCAATATCCTCCTTAGTTAAAGGTACAACAATTTCTGCTGGGTCTATTCCTGCTAACTGACGAAGTCTCAATTTTCCTTTCCAAATCAAGTCAGAGATTTTTTCTACATAAGTTTTTAATTTTTTATTTGGTTTATTTGGTAAAAATATCCATTCTAATATAATATCTTCCCTTTGCATTAATATTCCTGTTGGAGAATGCCTAGAAGGTAAAATAACCAAAATGCAATCCAGCTTTGGATCAATACGATCTACGTGCCCTTCATGTACTTTCTTTTCTACCAAGGCCAATTCTTTTTCAGCTTCAGGTGATAATTCTCTTGGACTGTTCAAGTCCTTATCACCTTCTAAGGTTTTAAACAAATTATTCAGTTCATCATTTTTTATCCCAACAATAGTTCTTAGATGAGAAATGTCTCCAAATAATCTTTGAAAGTCATTAAGAGTCTGTAGTCTATCTCTCCTAATTTGCACCTTTTGAGGTCTAATTTTTTGAAGTTCTATTTTATATCCTAAATAATTAATAGAATCTCCTCTTTGTATCTTTTCAGGGGCAATTTGTAAACCCCAGCAAGGCAAAATTTTCTTTACTTCTTCAAACATTGTTTCTAAAGTATCTGCATTTGAGTCAGCTAATAAAATATCATCCATATAATGATAAATTATAGATTTAGGAAATTTTTTACGTACCACTTATAATGGCTGTTTTACAAAATATTGGCACAAAGTTGGGCTATTCAACATTCCCTGTGGGAGAACCCTCCATTGAAATCTTTTAACCGGTTGAGAATTATTATAAGTAGGCACTGTGAAAGCAAATCTTTCTCTGTCTTTTTCTTGTAACGGTATTGAAAAGAAACAGTCTTTTAAATCAATAACTATGAGAGGCCATCCTTTTGGTAACAGAGTAGGCAAAGGAATTCCAGATTGTAAAGAGCCCATTGGCTGAATTACTTTGTTAATTGCTCTAAGGTCTGTTACCATTCTCCATTTACCAGATTTCTTTTTAACAACAAATACAGGAGAATTCCAAGGGCTGGTTGATTCTTCAGTATGATGAGCATTTAACTGTTCTTTCACCAGCTCTTGTAAAGCCTGGAGTTTCTCTGTTGTTAAAGGCCATTGCTGAACCCATACAGGCTTATCTGTTGACCATTTTAAAGGTAGAGCTGTTGGTGTTTTTGGAAAATTATCAGTTGTGCCCTGTTCTTGTATGACGTGGATGGCTGGTGAGCACTCATTAGAATAATATCTTTTAATATTTCTCTCAGAAACATGTACTAATTTATGATTTGTTTCTGAGATTGGAGGGATATTAATCTGAGTATTCCATTGTTGTAACAAATCTTGACCCCACAGGTTCATAGCTATGTTAGCCATATATGGTTTTAATTTTCCTTTCTGTCCTTCTGGACCTATACATTCAAGCCATCTTGCACTTTGTTTCACTCGAGATAATGTCCCAATTCCTAACAGTTGAACGTTTACCTCCTGAAGAGGCCAAGTTGGATGCCAAAATTCTGGTGCAATTATGGTAATGTCAGCACCTGTGTCTACCAGACCAGACAACAAAACACCATTTATTTTTATTGTTAGTTTTGGTCTTTGTTCATTAATAGAAGTTTGCCAAAAAATTTTCTTTATGTTTTTTCCTGAATTCCCTATTTTCTCTGTTTCATCATCTCGACTAACATGATTTATTCCTATAGACATTTGGTTATTTAGTTGCTTTGAGTAGGGGTTTCCTCTACAACTGCAGGAAAGGTTTGAACTGGATTTACTGTGGGGGCCTGCCTGAGGCCCCTCTGGGAGTTTCCCGAAGCTCGAGGCAGAGGATTACCCTGTCTGTCCCTTGTTGATCTACATTCGTTGGTCCAGTGTTTTCCCTTACCACACCTTCTGCATACTCCAGAAGGAAGGGGCATTCTGTTGCCAGTGTTCCTTGAAGAAACATTATTTCTAGGAATGACCTGTTTACAGTCCCTTTTCAAATGTCCTTGCTTTCCACATCCAAAACATCTAACATTGCTCAAACCTTTTGAAATTGCTTTTCCTACCCACATATCATCATGGTCATAAGCCTCAACATTAACTGTATCTCTAATCCAATCTTCCAAAGGTGCAGATCTTGCCTTTAACGGCCTGATTATCCTTTTGCATGCTGCATTTGCATTCTCAAAGGCCAAAGATTCAATTATTATCTGACTAGCCTCTGAATTCGGGACCATTTTCTGTACTGCTGAAGTCAATCTTTGTAAGAAATCTGTGAAAGGTTCTTTTGGGCCCTGTATAACCTTTGTAAATGACTCAGTTTTTTTTCCTGGTTCTTCAACTCTGTCCCATGCATTCAAAGCTGCCATTCGACATAGAACTAGGGTTTGGACATCATATAAACTTTGTGTTTCTACTGAAGCATATTGGCCTTCTCCAATAAGCTGATCCTGACAGACTTGTATTCCGCTATCCCTCCATTGTTTTTCTATATTTTTAGCCTCATTATTGAACCACATTTTCCACTGGAGATGTTGTCCAGGTTCAAGAACAGCCTGTGCCAATTCCCGCCAGTCCTTTGGTATAATCCTATTACTAGTTGACCAGTTGTTTAACATTTGCTTTACATATGGGGAGTGCATGCCATAAGATGCTATTGCCTCCTTAAATCTTCATAAGTCTAACATTTTAATTGGAGCCCATGTATTTTGTTCATTCTCTTCATCAGGTAGCTGCTGTACCGCTACCGGATAAATTAAGGGTGATTGTGTGAAAACTGGCTTTCTTTCTGTAACCTTATGATCCAATTTTGAAACAACTTCACTGTTTATTTCTTCTGTCTGAGTTTGAATTTCTCTATAATTCATTTTTACCAGTTTAATAGGTTTTTCTAAGACTGTTATCCTGGCACTTAAATTGACTATCTTTTTAAATAGTAAAATGAGGATAAGAAAAGTAATAAACTGAATAATTCGATCAATATTAACCTTTTCATATAGTTGTTCCATTGTCAGAGTGCCTAAAATTTCAAACAAAGTCCAATTTTCTTCCAATGCACACATAAAGCCCATTTTTTTTAATGTAGAAAAAAAAATTCTCTTTTAAATAGATATGTTAATTGACTTACCAAGTCTGGGTAGAACAGTAGAATCCCAGGGAATTTCAAAACAGCTTCCTGGTGTTCGAGGTGTGAATCCAGAGAGAGAGAGAGAAAGAGAGAGAAAGAGAAAGAAAGAGTAGCCGCTTGAGCCGAGTCAAGCCTTGGCTTTACGGGTATGGGCCCTATTCGGCAGGGCAGGCCTGAGTTGTTTGTAGCAGTTGCAAGTAGCTCCAGCTGCGGGTCAGTCAGGCCTGGGCCCGAGCTAGGCAGCCGGGCCGCCCAGGCCGGAAACCGGACCTGCCGCCAAGCCAAGCCAAGCAGTTTTTAATGGATTCTTGTCACATTGGGCGCCAAATGTAGATGCAACCAACCTTCTTATTAAATAAGAGACACAGAACCAATGCAAAGAAGAAAGCCAAGAGGTCAGAGCTAAGAGCTAAAACCTTACCCTTCCTCCTGCAGTGGTCCTACCTCTCCGAACTCACTACCCCTGTGTTAATGTCTTTATATAGTGTTCCTGTTCTGCCTTCTCATTGGTTGTAAACCCAACCACATGACCGCCTCGTCACGGCCTGTCTGTATAGGCCTCCAGGTTTTCCTTGCTTGATATTGAGATTAAAGGCATGTGTGTCCAATAATGGCTGTATCCCTGAACACACAAAGACTTACCCAGCTCTGCATACCAAGTGCTGGGATTACAAGTATACACCACCACTGCCCTGCTTTCCTATGGCTTGCTAATAGCTCTGACCCCCGGGCAACTTTATTTATTAACATACAAATAACATTTTAATACAAATAAAATATCACCATACTACTCCACGTAGTTAAAAGGAGATTTAGTTAATGGTGTAACTTACAAATTAAGGGATAGGTAGGTCGCGGGGTCTGGGGAAGGTGTATCACAGTCCAGCGGTGTTCTCTGGAGCTCTGCTTTGTCCACCTCCACCATCCAGGGTCCTGGAACCAAGAGAGTGTTCGCCGATCCAGATCTCCGGTCCCCAGGCGCCTCCCTTGGCCCCGCCTTGTAGGCGTGACAGTTGCCGAAGTCTCAATGGGGGTTGGAACTTCCAGAACAAAGCTGGAATGGCTACCCACTACAACAACTTACCATATATAGGATTCATCTCTTATTTAGAATATACTGTATATGTAATTTGGATTCAATTCTTATTTAAAAAATAGATCTACTAAAAGATAGATAGTTTAAATAACAACTGCATAGTTGGCAACCATCTTAACTAAGGTTAAAGGGTTCACTATTAAAAAGGTAAGGAAAGTCCCCAGTCTCTCTATGGACTGCATTTGCAATTTAGAGTTTACTGCATTGTAGGTTAAAAGTTTTATTGAGATGCTGAAGGATCTTCAATTCAAATTTTGACCTTCAATCTTCAAATCAAATCTTTAAGGCTCAAACTTAACAGGGATAAAAGTTGTAAAATCCTAATCCTAAAAAAGCTACTAACTTGTCAACTGTTATGTAATCCATTCAGTGACAAGCTTTATTGAGTCTCTTGTTTGTGTTTTCAAGGTTAAGCTAAAGCAAGTAACTAAAAACCTCCCTCCCTGTCATCTTACATCTCTGTCTCCCCTGCAGAGTTCCCTAACCCCAGTCCCAGGGCAGCCACTTCTATCTTTCTGTGTGCTAAATGAGGGGGATTAAAGTCTCTTGTTCCTGTGACCCAGAGCCTGCCTAACTCCACATCTGGCTGAACTTTGAGATTTGTGAATTAACAGTGAAGGGACACCATAGGGTTCCTAACAGAGGAGGGAGGGGCTGGGGACAGGAGGGCTCTCAGTACTGCTAGGCCAGGGCAGAGAGGTTCTCTGGGTAAGTCAGAGCCTGGAGATGCTAGACACCATTCTCAGGAGGACACAGGCTCAGAAATTCTTCTGTCCTCAAGAAAATAAAACCCTGGCATGAACATTTGTGACCAGATCAACCACACAGAAGCTGAGGCTCCTTCGAATCTTCCAGAAGCAGCTGTGTGGGGGACAAAGGTGGTTCTCCTGAGAACCTAGACAGCGGTAGGTAGGTCAGAGAGGGAGACTGAGTCTGGAGGGAGCTCTGAGGCCTGGGAAGGTAGACCACCTGGGTTTCTATGTCCCTGTATAACCACCCTGGACTCTGGATGGGAAAGATCAAGGTCCCTATCTCTCTCACCCAAAAAAAGGTATGCTGGGACATTGAATAGCCAGTGGTCACCAGAAAAGGAGCCGAATAAAGAGAAAGAGAGTGAGGGAGGGAAAAGGGAGAGAGGGAGGAAGGAGGGAATGAGGAAAGAAGGAAAGAGAAAAGGAAGGAAGGACAAAAGAAGGAATGAAAAAAGAATAGGATGGAGAAAAGGAAGGATGAAGGGAGGGAAGGAAGGAAGGAAGAGATGGAGGGAAGGTAGGAGGTCTCTGTGAGTTCAAGTCCAGCCTGGTCTATGGAGTGAGGTCCCAGCTAGCTAATGAGATCCTGTCTCAACAAGAAAGCGAGGGGAAGTAGAAAGTGATGGCTCAGAGGTTAAGAGCACTGGCCGCTCTCACAGAGGACCTGGGTTCAGTTCCCAACACCTCATGGAGGCTCAAAATCATCTGTAACTCCAGTTCTGAGGATTCTGATGCCCTCTCTTGAACTCCGTAGGCACTGAGCACACACAGGGTACATAGAAGTATGTGCAAGCAAAACACCCATGTGTAGCTAGAGTTTTCCTGCAGTAACCGTACAGCAGTTGCCTGATCAAATGACTACACAAAATATTTGGGCTCCAATTGAAATGTTAGATTTACGAAGGTTTAAGGAGGCAATAGTATCTTATGGCATGCATTCCCATATGTAAAACAAATGTTAAACTCTTGGTCCACATATAATAGGATTGTACCACAGGACTGGCAGGAGCTGGCACAAGCTGTTCTTGAACCCACTCAAAGGCTTCAGTGGCTAACTTGGTTCAAGGATGAAGCTAAAAACATAGAAAAACAATGGAGGGATAAAGGAATACAAGTCTGCCAGGATCAGCTTATTGGAGAAGGTCAATATGCTTCAGCACAAACACAATGTTTATATGATGTCCAAACCCTAATTTTATGTCGAACGGCAGCCTTGAATGCATGGGACAGAGTTGAGGAACCAGGAAAAAAAACTGAGTCATTTACAAAGGTTATACAAGGCCCAAAAGAATCTTTCACAGATTTTTTACAAAGACTGGCTGTGGTGGTATTGTGTTTCCCTAAATATTGTGCATCCTAATAAACTTATCTGGGGTCAGAGACAGAACAGCCACTAGATACAAAGGCTAGAAAATGGTGGCACTCACATCTCTAATCCTAGCACTCCAGAGGTAGAAATCCCCCTGGATCTCTGTGAGTTCAAGGCCACATTGGAAACTGCCAGGCATGGTGACACAAGCCTTTAATCCCAGGGAGTGGTGGTAGAAAGCAGAAAGGTATATAAGGCATGAGGACCAGAAACTAGAAGCATTTGGCCTGGTTAAGCATTTGGCTGGTTAAGCTTTCAGGCTTTCGAGCAGCAGTTCAGCTGAGTTTCATTCTGGATGAGGACTCAAAGGCTTCCAGTCTGAGGAAACAGGATCAGCTGAGGAACTGGCAAGGTGAGATAGCTGTGGCCCATTCTGTCTCTCTCATCTTCCAGAGTTTACCCCAATACCTGGCTCAGGCTTGTGTCACCATGCCTGGCAGTTTTCAATGTGTCCTTGAACTCACAGAGATCCAGAGGGATTTCTACCTCTGGAGTGCTGTTCTGTCTCTGACCCCAGATAAGTTTATTAGGATGCACAATATTTAGGGAAACACAATAAGACCACAGCCAGTCTTTGTAAAAAATCTGTGAAAGATTCTTTTGGGCCTTGTATAACCTTTGTAAATGACTCAGTTTTTTTTCCTGGTTCCTCAACTCTGTCCCATGCATTCAAGGCTGCCGTTCGACATAAAATTAGGGTTTGGACATCATATAAACATTGTGTTTGTGCTGAAGCATATTGACCTTCTCCAATAAGCTGATCCTGGCAGACTTGTATTCCTTTATCCCTCCATTGTTTTTCTATGTTTTTAGCTTCATCCTTGAACCAAGTTAGCCACTGAAGCCTTTGAGTGGGTTCAAGAACAGCTTGTGCCAGCTCCTGCCAGTCCTGTGGTACAATCCTATTATATGTGGACCAAGAGTTTAACATTTGTTTTACATATGGGAATGCATGCCATAAGATACTATTGCCTCCTTAAACCTTCGTAAATCTAACATTTCAATTGGAGCCCAAATATTTTGTGTAGTCATTTGATCAGGCAACTGCTGTACGGTTACTGCAGGAAAACTCTAGCTACACATGGGTGTTTTGCTTGCACATACTTCTATGTACCCTGTGTGTGCTCAGTGCCTACGGAGTTCAAGAGAGGGCATCAGAATCCTCAGAACTGGAGTTACAGATGATTTTGAGCCTCCATGTTGTATTGGGAACTGAACCCAGGTCCTCTGTGAGAGCAGCCAGTGCTCTTAACCTCTGAGCCATCACTTTCTACTTCCCCTCGCTTTCTTGTTGAGACAGGATCTCATTAGCTAGCTGGGACCTCACTCCATAGACCAGGCTGGACTTGAACTCATAGAGACCTCCTACCTTCCCTCCATCTCTTCCTTCCTTCCCTCCTTCACTCCCTTAATCCTTCCTTTTCTCCATCCTATTCTTTTTTCTTTTCTTCTTTCTATCTTTCTTTACTTTTTCCCTCATTCCCTCCTTCCTCCCTCTCTCCCTTTTCCCTCCCTCACTCTCTTTCTCTTTATTCGGCTCCTTTTCTGGTGACCACTGGCTATTCAATGTCCCAGCATACCTTTTTTTGGGTGAGAGAGATAAGGACCTTGATCTTTCCCATCCAGAGTCCAGGGTGGTTATACAGGGACACAGAAACCCAGGTGGTCTACCTTCCCAGGCCTCAGAGCTCCCTCCAGACTCAGTCTCCCTCTCTGACCTACCTACCGCTGTCTAGGTTCTCAGGAGAACCACCTTTGTCCCCCACGCAGCTGCTTCTGGAAGATTCGAAGGAGCCTCAGCTTCTGTGTGGTTGATCTGGTCACAAATGTTCATGCCAGGGTTTCATTTTCTTGAGGACAGAAGAATTTCTGAACCTGTGTCCTCCTGAGAATGGTGTCTAGCATCTCCAGGCTCTGACTTACCCAGAGAACCTCTCTGCCCTGGCCTGGCAGTGCTGAGAACCCTCCTGTCCCCAGCCCCTCCCTCCCCTGTTAGGAACCCTAAAGTGTCCCTTCACTGTTAATTCACAAATCTCAAAGTTCAGCCAGATGTGGAGTTAGGCAGGCTCTGGGTCACAGGAACAAGAGACTTTAATCCCCCTCATTTAGCACAGAGACAGATAGAAGTGGCTGCCCTGGGACTGGGGTTAGGGAACTCTGCAGGGGAGACAGAGATGTAAGATGACAGGGAGGGAGGTTTTTAGTTACTTGCTTTAGCTTAACCTTGAAAACACAAACAAGAGATTCAATAAAGCTTGTCACTGAATGGATTACATAACAGTTGACAAGTTAGTAGCTTTTTTAGGATTAGGATTTTACAACTTTTATCCCTGTTAAGTTTGAGCCTTAAAGATTTGATTTGAAGATTGAAGGTCAAAATTTGAATTGAAGATCTTTCAGCATCTCAATAAAACTTTAAACCTACAATGCAGTAAACTCTAAATTGCAAATGCAGTCCATAGAGAGACTGGGGACTTTCCTTATCTTTTTAATAGTGAACCCTTTAACCTTAGTTAAGATGGCTGCCAACTATGCAGTTGTTATTTAAACTATCTATCTTTTAGTAGATCTATTTTTTAAATAAGAATTGAATCCAAATTACATATACAGTATATTCTAAATAAGAGATGAATCCTATATATGGTAAGTTGTAGTAAATTAAGATTACCCATGTATAGATGTTTTTAAGTATAATCCATTTGTTATCAATTTTAAGTCAATTTTTTTGTTACAGATTTTATAGATTTTTTTGACCATATCCAATGAACTTACAAATCTTAAAGTGGAGTTAACACCATAGTCTTAAGAGAATTTTGAGAGCAGAGCACAGAGGTATCATAGAGATGAAAGATTTTTTTTCAGAGTGGGAAGTAGAGAAGCCTTAGAAGAGACATTTGGAAGTGAAGGGCAGAGCAGGTTTAGTTAGAAGATATTTGGGATCATTTGTTTGTGCAGTGGCAATTGTTACCATAGGAGAGAATTTGGACACCGAGAATTTGCCAATCTTTGGCCATCGATTAAGCTGCATTGAGGCCAAGCTGTTTGTAGTCCAAGGAGATGATAGGATTGCAAAAGGAAAATCTGGAATTCTATAAGCTCCAAAAGGGAGGTGAGATAGAGGGCACAGTAGGTGTGGACTGCAGATAGTTCCTAAGAGAGGAGATGAGGAAGGGGTCTTAGGAAGTCTCAGGTGGGACTGAATCTTTAATTTCTTTCTTATTTCTTCTTTGACCCATTGATGATTCAGTTGAGCAGTATTCAGCTGAAGAAGCAGACTCTAGAATTTGGAACCAAATCTGATGGGTAAAAAAGTCAGCAGAAGTATTCGATCCGGACAGACCTTTGGAGAGTCAGAACAATAGCTTGGTTCAGAATAGCCGAGTCCCTAGGTGGGAACTCGTCTGTGCCAACCCCGTGGTCTCTCTCAGCTTTAGCTATGATGTGAGATTGTCTACAAATAAAAAAGAAACATGCAAGAAGGCAAAGATCTGCCCTAGCACAGGTGAAAAGAGGCAGTGGAAGTTTGTTTATATGGTGGATTACATTGACAGACTTTCTTATGTTGAACCATCCTTGCATTGCTGGGATGAAGCCTACTTGGTCACAGTGGATAAAGTTTTTGATGTGTTCTTGGAGTCGGTTTGCCAATATTTTTTTGGTTATTTTTGCATCAATGCTCATGAGGGAGATTGGTCTGTAATTCTCCTTCTTTGTTGCATTTTTGTGTTGTTTGAGAATCAGAGTAAATGTAGCCTCATGAAAGGAGTTTGGTAACTCTCCTTCTATTTCTATTGTATGGAACAATTTGAAGAGTATTGGTATTAGCTCTTCTTTAAAAATCTGGTAGAATTCTGCGTTGAAACCATCTGGTTCTGGACTTCTTTTTTTTTCAGTGGGATGCTTTTAATGCCTGTTTCTATTTCCTTAAGAGTTATTGATCTATTTAAGTTGTTTTTCTGGTCTTGGTTTAAATTGTGTATGTGGTACCTATCCAGAAAATTGTCCATTTCTTTTAGTTTTTTGTGTGGAATACAGGTTTTTGAAGTACGACCTGATGATTCTCTGGATTTCCTCATTGTCTGTTGTTATGTCTCCCTTTTTGTTTCTGAATTTGTTAATTTGGATGCTGTCTCTCTGCCTTTTGGTTAGTCTGGATAAGGGCTTGTCTATATTGTTGATTTTCTCAAAGGACCAACTCTTTGTTTCATTGATTCTTTGTATTGTTCTCTTTGTTTCTATTTTATTGATTTCAGTTCTCAATTTGATTATTTCCTGGCATCTATTCCTCCTGGGTGACTTTGCTTCTTTTTGTTCTAGAGCTTTTAGGTGTACTGTTAAGTTGCTAGTGTGAGATTTCTCCAACTTCTTTATGTGGGCATTTAGTGCTCTTAGCACTGCTTTCATAGTGTCCCATAAGTTTGGGTATGTAGTGCATTCATTTTCATTGAATTCTAGGAAGTCTTTAATTTCTTTCTTATTTCTTCTTTGACCCATTGATGATTCAGTTGAGCAGTATTCAGTTTCCATGAGATTGTAGGCTTTCAGTAATTTGTGTCGTTGTTGTTGTTGTTGTTGGAATCTAACTTTAATCCATGTGGTCCAATAAAATACAGGAGGTTATTCCAATTTTTTTTTAATCTGTTGAGAGTTGCCTTGTGACTGAGTACATGATCAATTTTAGAGAAGTTCCATGGGGTTCTGAGAAGAAGGTATATTCTTTTTAGTTAGGGTAGAATGTCCTGTAGATATCTATTAAGTCCATTTTGAGTCATGACATCTTCTGTTCTATTGGGTCCATTATTTCTCTGTTAAGTTTAGGTCTGGAAGATCTGTCCATTGATGAGAGTTGGGTGTTGAAGTGGAATTTGATGTATGATTTAAGCTTTAGTAATGTTTCTTTTACAGATGTGGGTGCCCTTGTATTTGGAGCATACATGATCAGAATTGAGACTTCATCTTGGCAGATCTTTCCTGTGATGAATATGTAATGGACCAAGAGCAGCTCACTCAGACTCAGGCATCTCATGAGGCATATTATGCCAATGAAAAAATAGATACAACAACATAAAGAGTAATATGGAATCACCAGAACCTAGTAGTTTTACAACAGCAAGACTTGAATATCACAACATAGAAGAAGCAGAAGAAAGCAACCTTAGAAATAACTTTGAGGATGATAGAGGCCTTCCAATAGGAAATGAAAAATACTCTTGAGGAAATTGAGGGAAAGACAAACAAAAAAATTGGAAGAAATCAATAAATTCCTTAATGAAAGGCAAGAAAACCATGAAAAAAGCAATTAAACAATTGAAGGAAACAGTTCAAGACCTAAAAATTGAAATAGAAGCAATGAAGAAGACACAAACTGAGGGAATGCTGGAAATAGAAAATCTGGGTAAATGAACAGGAATTACAGATGCAAACATAACCAAAAGAATACAAGAGATGGAAGGGAATACCCAGGGAGGCCTGCCTCTAGGACCTATCTCTGGGCCATAGCCGTTCCTTGGGAACACCCACCCAACTTGGCCCCAGTTGCCAGCCAGCTGGAAAGGCTACTGTGGCAAGGTTCCCCTTCTCCAAGACCCCCCAGTGAATCCTGCAATCTACATGCTCTGCCCCCACACCCACCTGCCCCAGATCCCCGCCACTTCCTGAGACTTGGAAACACACCCCCAGCTCTCATCCAGCCCAGAGAGAGAGCTCTCATTGGGCCTAGAGAGAGAGCTCTCATTGGACAAAGAGCTGTCATTGGACCAATAGTAACCCCAGGAGACAGGGAATCTGCCAGCCCTCATTAGACCAAGAGTGGCTTTCTGAGAAGTAGAATCTGCCACCTCTCATTGGACCAAGAGGGCTTCATGAAACACAGAATCTGTCAGCTCTGACTGGACCAAGAGCCCTGATAAGACCAAGAATGAATCTGTGAGTCACAGAATCAACTACCTTTGGTTGACCCAAGAGCAGCTCACTGAGACACAGAAGCTGCCTACTCCAATTAGAACAAGAGCTAAGATTAGACCCAGAAGGGCCCCCTGAGACACAGACACAACAAGCACAGAGTGGACCAACAGCAACTCGCTCAGAGACAGTCACCCCGAATACCTATTAGACTAGGAAATGGGCAGACATCGAGGCAGAAGTACACACAACAACATAGAGAGCAATACAGCATCACCAAAACCTAGCCCTCCTCCAACAGCATGACCTGAACACCACAAGGTAGAAGAAGCAGAAGAAAGTGACCTTAAGAATAGCCTCATGAAGATGCTAGAGGCCTTTCAAGAAAAGATGAAAAATGAATTTGAAGGAAAGATGTACAAAAAAGTAGAGGAAATCAATAAAGAAATTGAGAAAAAGTCAAACAAAAAATGGGAAGAAAACTATAAAGAAATAGAGGAAAAGACAAATAAAAATTGGAAGAAAGCAATAAATCCCTTAAAGAAAACCATGAAAAAGCAATGAAATAGGTGAGGGAAACAGTTCAAGACCTGAAAAGGGAAATAGAAACAATGAAGAAGACACAAACAGAGGGAATGCTGGAGATAGAAAAGTGGAGTAAACGAACAGGAAACACAGATGCAAGCATAACCAACAGAATACAAGAGATGGAAGACAGGATCTCTGGTGTAGAGGATACAAAGAGGAAATGGATTCGTCAGTCAAATAAAATACCAAAGCCAAAAAAGTCATAACACAAATTGTCCAAGAAATCTGGGACACCATGAAAAGGCCAAATCTAAGAATAATAGGGATAGAAGAAGGAGAAGAATACCAACTCAAAAGCACAGAAAATATATTCAGCAAGATCATGGAAGAAAACTTTCCCAACTTAAAGAAGGAAATACCTATGAAGATACAAGAAGCCCATAGAACACCATACAGACTAGAACCCAAAAAAAAGTCCACTCACCACATAACAATTAAACAAATAAACCTACAGAATAAAGAAAGAATATTAAGAGCAGCAAAGGAAAAAGGCCAAGTGACGGATAAAGGCAAAACTCATCAGAATAACATCCGATTTCTCAATGGAGACTTTGAAAGCCAGAAGGTCCTGGACACATGTAATGCAGACACTAAGAGACCATGGATGCCAGCCTAGACTAATATACCCAGCAAAACTTTCAATCATCATAGACAGAGTGAATAAGACATTTCAAGACAAAAGCAGATTTAAACAATACCTATCCACAAATCCAGCCTTACAGAAAGCACTAGAAGGAAAATTCCAACCTAAGGAAGTCAGATGCACCCACAAAAACATAGGCAATAGATACCCCACAGCAGTAAACCCCAAAGAAGAGAAGTACACACACAATACCACAAAAAGATAATGGAAATGAACAACCACTGGTCATTAATATCCCTTAATATCAATGGACTTAATTCATGTATAAAAACACACAGGCTAGCAGAATGGATATGAAAACAGGACCCACATTTCTGCTGCATACAAGAAACACACCTCAAAATCAAAGATAGACACTACCTAAGAATAAAAGGCTGGGAAAAGTCTTTCCAATCAAATGGACTTAAGAAACAAGCTGGTGTCGCCATCCTAATATCCAGCAAAATAGACTTCAAACTGAAATCAATCAAAAGAGAACAAGAAGGACATTACATACTCATCACAGGAAAGATCCACCAAGATGAAGTTTCAATTCTGAACATTTATGCCACAAACACAAGGGCACCCACATATGTAAAAGAAACATCACTAAAGCTTAAATCACATACAAACACCACACATTAAGCTGGGCGGTGGTGGCACATGCCTTTAATCCCAGCACTCTGGAGGCAGAGGCAGGTGGATCTCTGTGAGTTCAAGGCTAGCCTGGTCTACAAAGGGAGTTCCAGGAAAGGTGCAAAGCTACACAGAGAAACCCTGTCTTGAAAAACCAAAAACAACAACAACAACAACAGCAACAACAACAACAAAAAACCCACACATTAATAGTGGGAGACTTCAACACCCCACTTTCACCCCTGGACAGAACTGCCAAATCAAAACTTAACAGAGAAATAAAGGACTTAACTGATGTTATGACTCAAATGGACTTAATCCATTCAACAAAGGAACTCAAACAGCTTATGAACACCTTCAGCAATGTAGCAGGATACAAGATTAGCTCAAAAAATTATCAGTAACCCTCTTATATACAAATGACAAACAGGATGAGAAAGAAATCAGAGATACATCACCCTTTACAATAGCCACAAATGATACAAAATACCTTGGGGTAACTCTAACTAAAGAAGCAAAGGACCTGTATGACAAGAACTTTAAGTCCCTGAAAAAAGAAATTGAAGATGTCAGAAAATGGAAAGATCTCCCATGCTCATGGATAGGTAGGATTAACATAGTAAAAACAGCAATCTTACCAAAAGCAATCTACAGATTCAATGCAATCCCCATCAAAATAACAACACAATTCTTCACAGACCTGGGGAAAAAAACTCAACTTCATATGAAAAAAAAAAAAAACTTAGGATAGCCAAAGGATCCTGTACAGTGAAACAACCTCTGGAAGTATCCCAATCCCTGACTTCAAGCTCTACTATAGAGCTACAATAATAAAAACAGCTTGGTACTGGCAGAAAAACCAACATGTGGACGAATGGAATTGAACTGAAGGCCCTGACATTAATCCGCACACCTATGAACATATGATTTTCGACAAAGAAGCGAAAACTGTACAATGGAAAAAAGAAAGCATCTTTGACAAATGGTGCTGGCATAGCTAGATGTCAACATGTAGAAAACTGCAAATAGATCCATATCTGTCACCATGCACAAAGCTTAGGTCCAAGTGGATCAAAGACCTCAACATAAATCCAGTTACACTGAACTTGATAGAAGAGAAAGTAGGAAGTAGTCTTGAAGGAATTGACACCGGATATCACTTCCTAAATATAACACCAGTAGCACAGACACTGAGAGCAACAATTCATAAATGTGACCTCTTGAAACTCAGAAGCATTTGTAGGGCAAAAGACATGGTCAATAGGACAAAATGACAGCCTACAGAATGGGAAAAGATCTTCACCAACCCCACATCTGACAGAGGGCTGATATCCAGAATATATAAAGAACTTAAGAAATTAGACATCAAAATAACCAACAGTCCAATTTAAAAAAAAATGGGCTATAGAGCTAAACAGAGAATTCTCAACAGAGGAAACTCAAATGGCTGAAAGACATTTAAGGAATTGCTCAACATCCTTAATCATCAGTGAAATGCAAATCAAAGTGACTCTGAGATACCATCTTACACCCGTCACAATGGCTAAGATCAAAAACACTGAAGACAGCTTATGTTGGAGAGGATGTGGAACAAGGGGAACACTCCTACATGTTTGGTGGGAATGCAAACTTGTACAACCACTTTGGAAATCAATATGGCACTTTCTTAGAAAATTGGAAATCAATCTCCCTCAAGACCCACCCATACCACTCTTGGGCATATAACCAAGGAATGCTCGATCTTACCACAAGGACACATGCCCAACTATGTTCATTATTTGTAATAGCCAGTGCCTGGAAACAACCTAGATGCCCTGAAGAATAGATAAATAAAATGTGATACATATACACAATGGAGTACTACTCAGCAGAGAAAAACAATGACAGCATGAGATGTGCAGGCAAATGGATGGAACTAGAAAAAAGTCATCCTGAGTGAGGAACCCAGACTCAGAAAGACAAACATGGTACGTACTCACTCATAAGTGGATACTAGATGTAAAAAAAGGATAACCAGACAGCAACTCACAACTCCAGGGAGGCTACCTAGTTAAGAGGACCCTAAGAAACACACAGGGATTGCCCAATGACAGAGAAATGGATGAGATCTACATGAACAAACTGCACTTGGGGGGAGGGGTAATGAAGAGCAAGGGTCAGGGAAAGAGAGCTTAGGGGAGCGGGAGGTCCCAGCTGGATCAGAAACAGAGTGGGAGAACAAGGAAAGAGATACCATGATAAATGAAGACCCCATGGGAATAGGAAGAAGCAGAGAGCTAGAGAGGTCCCCAGAAATCCACAAAGATACCTCCACAATAGACTACTTGGAATAGTCAAGAGAAAGTCTGAGCTGACCTACACTGGTGATTGGATGGTCGAACACCCTAACTGTCATGATAGAAGTCTCATCCATGACTGATGGAAGCAGATGCAGAGATCCATGGCCAAGCTGCAGGTGGAGCTCCAGGAGTCCAATCGACAAGAGAGAGGAGGGATTATATGAGCAAGAGATATTGAGACCATGATTGGGAAAAGCACAGGGACAAATAGCCAAACTAGTGGAAACACATGAACTGTGAACCAATAGCTGAGGAATCCCCCATGCAACTGGATCAGGCCCTCTGGATAAGTGAGACAGTTGATTAGCTTGAACTACTTAGGAGGCCCCAGGCAGTAGGACCAGGACCTGTCCTTAGTGCATGAGCTGGCTCTTTGGAATCTAGGGCCTATGCTGAGACATTTTTCTCAGCCTTGGTGTAGGGAGGAGGGGACTGGAACTGCCTCAACTGAATCTACCAGGCTGAGCTGAATCCCCAGGGGAGACCTTGCCTTGGAGGAGGTGGGAATGTAGGGTGGGTTGGGGGGGAAGCCTGGGGGTGGGAGGAGGGAGGACAGGGGAATCCACGGCTGATATGTAAAATTAAATTAATTATAAAATAAAATTAAAAACATAAAATAAAAATTTTAAAAAAGAGACAGAAGGGAGAATCTCTGGTGTAGAGGATACAATTGAGGGAATAGATTCATCAGCCAATGAAAAACCAAAGCCAAAAAGTCATAACACAAAATGTCTAAGAAATCTGGGACAACATGAAAAGGCCAAACCTAATAATAATAGAGATATAATAAGGAGAAGAATACCAACTCAAAGGCACAGAAAATATATTCAACAAAATCATGGAAGAAAATATTCCCTACTTCAAGAAGGACATACCTATGAAGATACAAGAAGCTTATAGAACACCAAATAGACTAGACCCCCAAAATCCCCTCACCACATAATAATTTAACCACTAAACCTACAGAATAAAGAAAGAATATTAAGAGCAGCAAAAAAAAAGGGGCAAGTGAGTTATAAAGGCAGTCACATCAGAGTAACACCCGACTTCTCAATTAAGAGACCACGGATACCAGCCTAGATTAATATACCCAGCAAAACTTTCAATCATCATAGACGGAGTGAATAAGACATTTCAAGACAAAAGCAGATTTAAACAATACCTATACACAATCTAGCCCCACAGAAAACACTAGAAGGAAAACTACAACCTAAGGAAGTCAGATGCACCCACAAAAACACAAGCAATAGATAACACCACAGAAATAAATCCCAAAGAAGTAAACACACACACACACACACACACACACACACACACACACAACCACCAAAAGATAAGAGGAAGTAACAGACATTGATCATTAGTATCCCTCAATATCAGTGGACTCAATTCACCTATAAAAAGACACAGGCTAATAGAATGGACACGAATTCAGAATCCATCCTTCTGCTGCATACAAGAAACACACTTCAACTTCAAAGACAAACACTACCTCAGAGTAAAAGGCTGGCGGTGAGTGGGAGATCCCAGCTGGATCAACAACAGAGAGGGAGAACAAGGAATAGGAGACCATGGTAAATGAAGACCACATGAGAATAGGAAGAAACAAAGTGCTAGAGAGGCCCACAGAAATCCACAAAGATACCCCCACAACAGACTGCTGGCAATGGTCGAGAGACAGTCCGAATTGACCTACTCTGGTGATGGGATGGCCAAACACCCTAATTGTCGTGCTAGAAACCTCATCCAACTACTGAGGGATCTGGATGCAGAGATCCATGACTAGGCCCCAGGTGGATCTCTGGGAGTCCAATTAGCGAGAATGAGGAGGGTTTATATGAGAGAGAATTGTTGAGACCAAGGTCGGATAAAGCACAGAGACAAATAGCCAAACAAACGGAAACACATGAAATATGAACCAATGGCTGAGGGGTCACCAACTGGATCAGGCCCTCTGAGTGGGTGAGACAGTTGATTGGCCTGATCTGTTTGGGAGGCATCCAGGCAGTGGGACCGTGTCCTGTGCTCATTGCATGAATCGGCTGTTTGAAACCTGGGGCCTATGCAGGGTCGCTTGGCTCGGCCTGGGAGGAGGGGACTGGACCTACCTGGACTGAGTCCACCAGGTTGATCTCAGTCTGTGGGGAAGGCTTTGCCCTGGAGGAGATTGGAATGGGGGGCGGGCTGGGGGGAAGGTGAGGGGGGGCGGGAGGGGGGAGAACAAGAGAATCTGTGCCTGTATGTAGAACTTAATTGTATTGCAAAATAAAAATTTAAAAAAAAAAAAAGGCTGGCGAAACCATTTCCAATCAAATGAACTTAAGAAGCAAGCAGGTGTAGCTATCCTAAATATAACAAAATAGACTTCAAATTAAAATCAATTAAAACCTTCCTTTTCAAATGTGACCATGCTCTGTGATGTGGGCTGAGCTGTTTTTGACAGTCAGTTGCAGTTAATAAGTGGTTGTGATTCTCTTAGCACATCTAGGACTTGGACTTCACCATCAATGGTTAAGTGTGATTTACCGGTTATAGTCACAAGATGGCAGCACAGCCTCACTGGTGTTTCCTAGTGAGCAAACCAGGTAGGTGAGCTTTTATCCAGTGACTGATGGGGGCAGATGCAAAGACCCATGGCCAAAGAGTGGGCCAAGCCAAGGGAGTCCTGCTGAGGAGAGGGGGGAGGGATTGTAGGAACCAGGTGGGGTCAGGGGCATCGCAAGAAAACCCACAGAAATGGCTAGCCTGGCCTATGGGAGTCTGAGTGAACAACCAGGGAGCCTGCAGGGGACTGACCTCTACATATATGTGACAGTTGTGCAGCTTGGTCTGTCCTTGGCAATGGGAGCTGGTGCTGTCCCTGATGCTTTGGCTGACTCTTGGGAACTTATTCCTCATGCTGGACTACTTTGTCCAGCCTGAATACAGCAGGAGGTGCTGCATCTTATGGCATCTTGATATGCCATGTTTTGTTGATACTCATGGGAGGCCTACCCCTTTCTGAGTGAATATGGAGGAGGGTGGATTGAGAGGGCAGGCAGAGGCAAGGTGAGAGGTGGGGATGTGAAGAGAGGAGGAAGGAGAGGCCATGGTCAGGATGTAAAATAAATAAATAAATTTTTAAAAAGTGTAGACTGGGTGACTAGGTCAATTGCCCCCCACTGAGTCCCATTTTCAGTGAATGTGAAACACTCGCATTTAGAATTGGAAGACACTTTAGAGAAGAATTTGTCAAACTTTAATGTACTTACAAACCACACAATAACCACACAAGGTTACTGTTTAAATACAGATTCTGATATTTCTAGTGGAACCTGAAAGCCTCCAGCCCCCTCCCTCTCCTTCCCTCCACCTCCCTCCTTCCCTACTCCTCCTTCCCCTCCTGTCCCCTCTCTTTCTTTTCCCTCTCCACCCCTCCTCCTTCCCTCTACCTCCCAGCATTCCTGGTCTCTATGTTGCTCTGCCCTCCCCCTCCTCCTCTCCCTCCTTCCTTTCCACCGCCCCCTATTTTATTCTCCCTCTCCCTCTCCTACCTTCCCAACATGACTGTTCTCTTTGCTGCTCTGGTCTTGCTGTGTTACCTAGGCTGACCCTGGACCCACGTGCGCTTGCATGCACGAACACACACACACACACACACACACACACACACACACACACACACACTGTTGCCAAGATCTGGTAATGTATCACTGCTGGTTGATGGACCTCACTTCAGTAACAAGGGTTTAGAATCACTTTAGAGATGAATTTTTATTGCACCTGCTTTGATTTATTGATGAAGTGAGAATGAAGTCTGGAGGGACAATCGAATGTGTCTGGTGTAGTTGTGCCTTCATCATACAGCTTTCTCTTTCTTTTGATCCTTCTCTCATACAATATATCTTGATCACAGTGTCCCCTCCCTCCAATCCTCCCTCTATATCCCCTCTCCCCCAGGGTCCACTTCTCTGTTTCTCTTCAGAAAATACCAGAACCTAGCTCCCCCGCCCCCAGGGATATCAACCAAATACATCATAACAAGTTACAGTAAGACTAGACACAAACACTCATATCAGGGCTGGGTGAGGCAACCTAGTAGGAGGAAAAGGTCCCAAGGGCAGGTGATAGAATCAGTTACACACCATTCCCACTGCTGGGAGACTCACAAAACACCAAGCCAACAGCCATAACATGTATGCTGAGACCTAGTGCAGCTCCATGTTGGTGAGGATGTGGAGCAGGGGGAATACTCCTCCATTGCTAGAAGGAGTGCAAACTTGTAAAGCCACTATGGAAAAAATATGGCGGTTCCTCAGAAAATTGGGAATTGATCTAACTCAAGACCCAGCTATACTACTCTAGGTCACAAACCCAAATGATGCAACATCCTACCACAGGACACTTGCTCAACTATGTTCATTGCAGCTTTATTCACAATAGCCAGAAATTGGAAGCAACCTATATGTCCCTCAACCAAAGAATGGATAAAGAAAATGTGGTATGTTGAAACAATGGAGTATTACTCAGCTGTTAAAAAATGACATCATGGTTTGGCCACTCCCACAAGTTCTACTCCTCCATTGACCCCACACATCTTGCAGGCTGGTTGATTGTAGGTTGAAGGTTTTGTGGCTGGGTTGATGTCCCAGTCCCATGACTGGACGTTGCCTGGTTACAGAAGATGGCCAGTTCAGGATCTGAATCCTTCATTACTAGGAGTCCTCACTAGGGTCACACTTGTAGAATCCTGGAAGTTTCCACTGCTCTACGTTTCCACATCACCCCTCTGTGGTGGTATTGTGTTCCCCCAAATATCGTGTACCTTAATAAACTTATCTGGGGTCAGAGAACAGAAAGGCCACTAGATACTTAAGATAGGCAATGATAGCACATGCCTTTAATCCTAGCATTCCAGAGGCAGAAATCCATGTGTTCAAGGATACAGCCAAGCATGGTGACTCACGCCTTTAATCTCAGAAAGTGAGCCTTATTCCCAGGGAGTGGTGGTAGAAAGCAGAAAGGTATATAAAGCATGAGGATCAGAAACTAGAAGCATTTGGCTGGTTAAGCATTTTGCTGGTTAAGCTTTCAGGCTTCTAGCAGCACAGTTCAGCTGAGAGCCATTCTGGATGAGGACTCAAAGGCTTCCAGTCTGAGAAAACAAGACTAGCTGACAAGTTGGCCAGGTGAGGTTAGCTGTGGCTTGTTCTGTCTCTGTGATTATCCAGCATTTCACTCCAATAACTGGCCCTGGGTTTGATTTTATTAATAAGAACTTTTAAGATTCCTGCTACACCCCTCAAATGCCCTCTAGTTTCAGTCATCTCTTCCTGTGCTCTCTCTTCCAACATGATCCCTCCTGTTCCCATTCCTGCCTAACCCCAGTCCCACAAAATATACTTTGCCTCCCCAGGGATATCTATGTGTTCCCATTATAGCCCTCCTAGTTACTTAGCCTTTCTGTGTCTGTGTGTTGCATCATGATTATCATACCCTTAACTAATATGCACTTATGAGTGAGCATATACCATGTTTGTCTTTCTGGGTCTGGGTTACCTCACTCAGGCTGATATTTTTTCTAATTCTATCCATTTGCTTGCAAAGATTATGATTTTGTTTTGAAAGACCCTAACCCTTCAGACTTACACCCTCCAAGCCCCAGGAGAATAAGGAACTAAAAAGAAAACTAGTTCCAAGGGCAACCTGACTCAGCCATTATTCAACCACCCCTGCCACAATGTAACAATGTAACGAGATCTCTGTTAAGAGATGTGCTCAACTGTGACTGGGATAATTGCAAGTGTTCCAGGAAGGACCACTGTGACCTTTGTAAACTCAACTCCTGCCCTGATACCCCCCCCCTTGAGGTTTCGGGAAAAATGTGCATGCGGATGTGACTGTACCCACCCTGTGATCAGGCCGTGATCTTATGAAATTAGCCTCTAGACATAAATCAATCGAAATGAAATTGTATGGGAATTGTAATCTTATGGCTTTTGTGGGTTTTTCCTTTAAAAGTACCCATGATATTGCAATAGGTGCAACTCTTGCTCTCTGGAGCTGAGTTAGCCCAACTGTACAGCCACAATAAACCTTTTGCTGTTGCATCAACTGGACCGGAGTCTGGGTTCTTGGGGCACCCACTTGAGACCCTAGATTTTGGGGTCTATCAGTTTTTAGCTGAGTAGTGCTCTATTATGCAAATGTACCATATTTATCCATTAGTAGTTGAGGGACTTCTAGGTTGTTTCCAGTTCCCGGCTTATGTTACTGATCTTAGCCATTCTGACAAGTATAAGATGGAATCTCAAAGTAGTTTTGATTTACATTTCCCTGATAGGTAAGAATGTTCAACATTTCTTTAAGTGTTTATTGGCCATATGAGATCCCTCTACTGAGAATTCGCTGTTTAGATATGTACCCCATTTTTTATTGTATTTTTTTTTGTTGATGTCTAGTTTCTTGAGTTCTTTATATATTTTGCATGTATGTCCTCTATTGGATATGGAGTTGATGGACATTTTTTTGTAGGCTGCAGTTTTGTCCTGGTGATGGTGTCCTTTCCTTACAGAGGCTTTTCAGGTATATGAAGTCCCATTTATTAATTGTTGATCTTAATGATTGTGCTAACAATGTTCCATGCAGGATGTTGTCTCCTGTGTCTGTGAATTCAAGGCTATTTCCCACTTTCTCATCTATCAGATTCAGTACATCTAGATTTATGTTTCTTTTTGTTTGTTTTTTCAAGACAGGGTTTTTTTTGTGTGTGTTCCCTGGCTGTCCTGGAACTCTCTCTGTAGACGAGACACTTCTCCTGTGCCCCTGTCACCATAAGATGGATGAGTCATTGGGACATTTCTCCCATGGTCACAGTTTGGGGACTGGCTCTCCTACACCTGGGCTAACAGTAGTTTGTTTGTTTGTTTGTTTTTGGTTTTTCAAGACAGGATTTCTCTTTCCTGGAACTAGCTCTGTAGACCAGGCTGGTCTTGAACTCACAGAAATCCACCTGCCTCTGCCTCCTGAGTGCTGGGACCAAAGCTGTGTGCCATTGTGGGAGCCCACAACTGACTTAGTTTATTCTGAGTCTATAGAGTTCAGGCTTATTTGCTCCAAGGCTGTAGGAAAGTCCTGATTAGCCCACTAGAAGGAACACACTATCTAGCTAGACGCAGGCTGCTGATGCCAGCTAGAGATACACTGAGATAGAAAATGATACTGCCAGCTCCTTGACGCAAGGCAGGATAGATACTGGTTGAGTGCCTGCACTGTGCAATGTTCTATCTCTGTCCTTCAAAACTGTATATAAGATGGCTGTGAAATAAACTGGGAGCTGTTCCAAATTGACTGGCAGACCGCTCACTCTTTTCTGTCTTCTTCATGCATGCCTCTACTGAGCTGCCCAGTGTAGCAGGAATCTTAGAGAGTCTTATTAATAAAATCAAACCTGAAACAGATATTGGGGTCAATGCTGGTAGATCAGAGAGACAGAACAAGCCACAGCTATCTCACCTTGCCAATTCCTCAGCTGGTCCTGTTTCCTCAGACTGGAAGCCTCTGTGTCCTCACCCCAATGGCTCTCAGCTGAACTGCTGCTCCAAAGCGTGAAAGCTTAACCAGCCAAATGCTTCCAGTTTCTGGTCCTCAACGCCTTACAAACCTTTCTACTTTCTACCACCACTCCCTGGGATTAAAGGCTGCTTTCTGGGATTAAAGGCGTGAGTCACCATGCCTGGCTGTTTCCAATGCGGCCTTGAACTCACAGAGATAAAGAGGGATTTCTGTCTCTGGAATGCTAGGATTAAAGGCGTGTGCTACCACTGCCTAACCTCTATGTTTAATATTGTGGCTTTTCTGTTCTCTGACCCCAGATAAGTTTATTAGGATACACAATATTTTGGGGAACACAATACCACCACAGCCCAGCTGACTGTCAGCAGGCTCCGACATGCCACCACTGCCCAGTTCTTCTATTTTACATTATTTAAAAATTTTAAAATTGGGTAAGGATGGCCTTCCTGCTGCAGAAGGTCTTTGAGTCCCTCTGAAACAATTCAGGTTCATGGTCCTTTGGAGAGATGTTATGTCAGGTCAATAGAACAGTCCAGATACAGTAATTCACTGGAGCCGAGGCTGTGTTTGTGTTTTTCCTCAAGGTGCTGCCCAGTGACCCTTTGCAATGAAAATATGGAAGTAGAGATGTGTGGACAAAGGGACGAATGAGTATATAGTGTGAATTGTTGGGTCCCACTAGAAATTCCTGACAGTCTATGCTGAGGGTGCTGTAGTTCTGGGATAGCTTCATCCTGTACATGAACCCCAGACTCTGGCCATGGAAGAGCCACTTGAGGGTCCTTTGAGAAGCTTGTCAGGAGCACATAGCCCAGTTCTTTGACCTTGGTGTTGGTGACTTGGATGAAGGACAGAGTCACTGGCTCTGTGGATAAACAGTGGAGGGGATCAGCTGAGAGTCCTTCACCCTCAGATCTCAGTCAGCTCCCACAGCTCACAAAGTGGCATGGCTCTCTGCAAGAGCACATGTTTGGATTCAAGACAGGGTGTGTAAGACAGAGCTGAATCTTCCTCCTCCCCAGATCTCCCACAGTGACCCCTGATTCAAGGTATTTGTATAGATACCATACTGGGATTCACTTTAACCCACATGTCCAGATATCTCATGTGGGTGGTGTTTATATCCAATAGATTTTGTGTAAATTCTTGCTCACACTTTCTGTGAGTGTGAACTTCAGATCCCTCCATGATGAAATAGCTTTCTGTATCTTTTTAACTAAATAATTTGTGGGCCATTCCTGATAGGTGTTTGATGTTGATTGACATGAATCAGGGAACCCTATAAAAAGGCTGAGTCTACAAAATAATCTAGATGACTGATGGTCACCTAAAAGGTCTCCATTTGGGGAGGCTGGAGATATGACTGTGAACAGATAGCTTGAACCACCCACGGGCTGTGTGACCCTGACTCAGTGACTGTGTTTCCTGTCTCAGTTTCCCTATAATAGGACACATGGTAAATGATCATTGCCATGCCTGCAAATTAACCTTAAATGTGACCTGACCTGACCTTCCACCAGCAGTGTCTGTTACCATTTGACTTCAGGAAATAATCTCTGGGCAGGACACCTGCAGGGCAAGGAGCTGCCATGTGGACATTTTTTCTTCTATCTCTTTAGGGCTCTTGACCTTCCTGTGAGGTCTCAGAAGACTATCAGAAGAGTTGCCTGATTGCTTGTCCTACCTCTCTACCTATGTTGAGCACACTGAGTCTCAGGAGGAGATGCCCAGGTTCTCAGAGGCTGACTGTCAGCATCCTCCCAGCCTACAATCCATCATTGTCCCCTGTCAGCTCCAACAGGATGTCAAATTCAAATCCTGTCTACAAGCTTCCCAGGATTCTTGTCCCATCTGGCATGGAAGTCTGGAGCAAAGCTTCCAGATGCTCATCTCTCTGTGAGACTCTCATGGTTTCCTCAGCCTGGCCCTGCCTGAGTCCTGAAGGGTCTTTCTCAAGGCAATGTTCATGATGAGCATCTAAGAGCCTGGGCAGAGTCTGACATGCCTGGGTTAAGTTACCTCACTCCTTCTTATCTGAGGGTAGATTCTTGATCTATTGCTGTTTTTTCCACTGTGTGTCCTTACTGCATGCTTGATCCACAATGTGGGGACCATAACACAGAGTCATCCTGGACTGACAACCCTATGTGTGAAGTAGGATTAGTTCCACCCATGGCCCAGAGGTTGTAGAGAATTTCTTACGGTGTACATGAAATTGCACAGATGCTTTCTTTTCATCAAAGTTTTCCATAGTCACATGTAGCAAATAGACTCCTGCATCTTTCTGAATGACAATCTGGAAGAACAAGGATCCATTGCAGTATATCATCTCTCTGCAGCTGGATACAGCCCCTGGTTCTATTTTACCTCTGGATATTACCAATTGTGCAATTTGATTCCTTTGATCAACGCTTTCCCCTTGTACCAGTGAAACTATGGGACTGTCGTTGGCAGAGTGTGCACAAGTAGAAGGATGTTGTCCCCTTCAGCAACAAGAGGAGGGACTGCCTGCACAGTGAATTGGTCAGTAGTGGAAGGGGTCCAGATTACAAGTGAGGCTAAGAGAGAAGAGAGAAAAGTCTATCAATATTAGGACCTTTGCATTTGGTAGAAATTTAAAACCTTAGTGCATTCAACTCTCAGCCTTGGTGAGTGTGTTCCGTTAGGCCAGGTGAGCAACATCACCCCCATTCATCAGTAACCATAAATCTTAGAATGTATGAGACTGTCTTCTTGGTATCTACACAGCTCACTCCTCACTGCCCTCAGATCCCTGCTCACACTCAGAATCTATGGTGAGTGTAGGCATGTCTTGTCTGACCTCCTCCTCTAAAGACTCGGTGCCTTCATTTTCTGACCTTTCCCTGCTCTGTTTCTTCTGAAGTGCTTGTCAAACCCTGGGCCCACCTTCTAGATGTCCTTGCTGCTCTGTCTTCCTGCCCAGTAGTAGCAGGGCTTTGAGAGGAGGAATAGTTTGATTTTGGTTTAAACCCCACTGCCTGAAACAGGCTCAGATACCTGTGAGCAAATCAGTGTCCCAGAGCCTGGGGTTTATTTGCAGATTTCTCAGGGTCCTATGTAATGATGCTGTTGTTTACTCACCCCAATTTGAGGGTTTCTTGGAGAGTTACCCTGACAGAGGTGTGAATGTCTTTAAGAATCAGTTGCCAGTGCTAATAAACAAAGACTCAGGAGGTTGTGCACTCATAGAGATCCACCTGTCTCTACCTTTGGTGTGCTGGGGTTAAAGGCATGCAGCACCATGCTCCATTTCCATGGTGTTTTATGATGAGATTAATATGCATCCATCACCAACCTGGCTGTATTTGTATCTTGAGCCATGTTTTACTCCTTGTGGCTTTTACCCATTTTACACACTCTTGATAAAGAAACTGACCCTATCCCCAACACTACGGAGTAAGAAGTGAGGAGAGGTCACTTATGGATTATGTGCAGCTGGTTGGGGTCACTCCTCTTGGAACTGACTGGATTGGATACCTCACACTGATAGTCTCCAGAATCCTTTCTCCTGACAGGGTCTATGCTTAGAGTGCTGTCGTTCTGGGACAGCTTCATCCTGTTCATGAGTCTCAGACTCTGGCCTTTGAAGAGCCACTGGATGTAGACTCCAATGTCTTCTGAGAAGCAGGTCAAGAACACAGAGTCCAGGTCATTGAATGTGGTGCTGGTGGCTTGGATGAAAGGCAGAGTCACTGGTTCTATGTATAAACAATGGAGGGGACCAGCTAAGAGTCCTTCACCCTCAGACATCCCAGCCAGGTCACAGGGCCCACAGAATGAAGGGGACCTCTGAAAGATCTTATGCATGTGTTCAAGACATGGTCTTTAAAGAGGAAGCTGAATCTTCTTCCTAACCAGTTCACCCTCAGTGATCCCTGGTCAGGGTATTTGTCCAGATACCACACTGGGAGACTCTTCAACCCCCATCTCCAGATATCTAATGAGGAAGGGTTTCCCATTGATTTTTGTGCAAATTCTTGCTCACACTTTCTGTGAGTGTGAACAGTAAAGTCACTTCTTTATAACCTTCTGGGTTTTTTTTTTCATTTAATCATTTGATGGGGTTAAGATGGCCCAGCTAATGTTAAAAGTGTTAAAGCCTAGACTTCAGGACTGAGAGAAATTCCAAACTGAAGAATCTCTGTTGGAAGAAAAATTTTATTTCCTGCCCCATGGGTATGAATTAAATACGTCAGAGAAGAAGGGAATAATCGCAGTGCTGACCACAGCCTCCCACTCTAATCCTCAATATTCATTTTGTTTTGAGACACGGTCTCTCTGTACAGTCTTGGCTAGTTTAGAATTTGCTATGCAGACCAGGCAAACTCACACTGTCTACATGATTCTCCCTCCTCAGTGCTGGCATTAAAGGTTTGGACCACCACACTCAGCCCACATTTGTTTTTTGAACCTTGGGAAGAATAAGCAAAAGAGCATCATCAACTGGTCAGTGACATGGTTCACCCTGACTCAGAACAGGGCTCCAAGGCACCTTCTCCACCCACTTTTCCCATCCTACAGAGTCAGAGTTGAGCCAGCCACCAGTGAGACAGGAGCAGAGCTAGCTGGGAGCAGAGATCTGGACTGCTGGTCTCCATCTGTGGGAAATTCTCTCCTCCAATTTGGAGAAAAAACATGTGAGCAGAGTTGAAACCCCTGGGTGTTTCTTTTAGGTCATGGAGGTTATAAAATGAAAATGCAGGAAGGGCACAGAAAGGCTTGTGTTAGTCACAGAAAGAAAGCGTGCCTTTAAGGCTCTCCCTCACTTGGGAAGTCTCTCACACTACATGAGACTTTCCAATGCTGGTAGAACCTCCTGCTCACATTCCAAGCTCCATCTCTATTAGGCAGGAGAACTCAGAGAAGCAAGAGACCATTAATCATAGGGATGGAGCAGGAAGCTCGGGGAGGATTGAGTTTTGCTTGTTCCCATAGACATGGCTGGAAATTAAATGCTTTTGCTTTTTTCAGGAAGCTAAAATACTCCACTCCAAAACTGGTGCTGATATTTCAGAGATCCACTTACTAAGGACTGTAATATTCTTGACTGTGGTCCTATTAACTCCAGGGAAAAAGTTATAGTTGAGACAGGTATAGGTTCCACTATTATTAGTATTGATGTTGGGATAAAGAGCTCTTCGGAGGATGACCGGAGCTCTCCATTGACAAACCAAGAGTACTGTGCAGGTGGGTTAGCATCTGTGTGGCAGGAGATGTGAGGTTTGTCCTAAATGGAAATGAATATTTGAGGGGGATAGGATCAGGACATGTGGACCATCTGGAGCAAACAGAACAAAGCCACACATGATGTCAGCAGAGGGAAGGGGAAGTCCTGGTCTGTAGAAGGCCATAGTATCTCTTTGAGCTGTGCAATAACCTTAGTTGAACAGATAAGGCCCAAAGCTGGAATGCAGATTTGTAGAAGAGCATTCATGCAGCATAAACAAGCCCTTATCTATCTCCACCAGGACACACGAATCATCGGCACTGCACACTCTTGTGTGCACTGAGCCTGAGTCTGACATGTCCCCTATCTCCATCACCCTGAGCCTCTCTAGGCAAGGAAAGTCCCTCAAGCCCATTCTAGCTCAATGCTGGGAGTGGCTACATGTGCTTGGGCTGGGCCAGGATGCCCAGGCCTACCTAGGTATCTGCATGGTGGGTCTGTTTCATGACCCCAAGAGGACCGAGTATGGTAGCTTTAGCCCTCTGTATCTCAGCAGTTGTAGCCAGGATGAAACAGAAAATACTCACAGGTAATGTTCATAGAGAATGGGTCAGTTCGAGAGGTGCTCACTGGAGTCTGTCTTTCACACTCTTAGGGTCCTGTGTCAGTCCTCACAACACTGAGTGAAGTGAGAGTCCTGTGGCCCTCAGCTTCAGCCTGTCCTCTTCTGAGAGGCTTTGGCCATTTATCCTCTACAGGTTGGTTATATTCTGAGTCTTAAACTAACACATTAATTCTACTGGAGACCCCTCCTAGGTATCGAAATTCTTGCTTGTGATTTTGGGCTTGGGTAGCAGTGCTGTGCTGACCACAGACAGAAGATTGACCTGTGTGGTACCTCTGATTCTTGCAAGGGCGTCTTTCAACCGGGGATAGTCTTTTAACTCCCTGCCAAATCAGATCCTTAAAGAATCAGGTAGGAAGCAAATTATAGGCAGATGGAGTGGCTGAGTTCTCAGAGATAATAGGGCCTCCTATGCTGTGTATGATAGAAACAAGGGCTTTCTCATGAGTGAACTGAGCTGCAGTGTTTGGTGATGGACAGACTCCAGACTTGGAGTCAGAGACCTCAATTTGTCTCCTAGTTCTCACTGACCCATTGAGTGCCTTGAGACACAAGGTTTGAGTCTCTCCAGCTGCACTGACCTCCTCTACACAGTGTAGACCAACACCCTCCAAGCCTTTGCTGTTCAGGGCTGTCCTATAGATGTCTCATGATTAGTCTTTTCATTGATCTTCCCTGAGAAACCTTACAACCTGTCAGAGATCCTCCACAGATCACACAGGATCTGGCTGGCATTGAGTAGAGCTCAGCCACAGATGGGCCATTCTTGTCAGATATTTGATGTTGATTGACATGAATCAGGGATCCCTCAAAGAAGCCTGAGTCTACAAAATGTTCTAAAATACGGAAGGTCACCTAGTAATGCATCAGTGGTAGGGAGGCTGTAGATGTGACTGTGGACAGATAGCTTGTGCCACCCATGGCCTATGTGACCCTGACTTGGTGACTCTGTTTCCTGTCTCAGTTTCCCTGTAATAGGACACATAATAAATGATCATTGCCATGCATAGAAGTTAACCTGAAATGTGAACAATGACCTGACTTTCCACCAAGCAGTTTTTATTAGTATTTTCCTGCAGGAAATAATCCCTGGGCTGAATCCCCAGAAGGCAAGGAGCTGCTTTTTGTATACTTCCACCCTGCCCCCCAACCTGCTTTCTCTTTAGGGCCCTTGACCTTTTTAGGAGGTCTCAGAACCATAGGTTAGCTGGCTTATTGCCCTTCATACTTCTCCAATAAGCTGAGAACACTGAGTCTCAGGAGGAGATATCTAGGTGACCTACCTCAGACATGGCTCTCAGAGGCTGACTATCAGCAGCCTCCCAGCCTAAAATCCATCATTGTCCCTTGTGAGCTCCAACAGGAGATCAAATTCAAACCCACTCTACAAGCTTCTCATGGATTCCTGGTCCAGTCTGGCATGGAGTTCTTGAGCAAATCTTGGGGTGCTCATCTCTCTGTGAGACTCTCATCGTTTCCTCAACCAGGCCATGCCTGAGTCCTGAAGGGTCTTTCTCAAGGTCATGTTCATGATGAGTATCTAAGACCCTGGGCAGAGTCTGATGTACCTGGACTCAGTTACCCCAACCTCTCTCCTCTGAAGGTAGATTCAAGTGAGGCATCCTGATTTATTGCTGTTTTTTCACACTTTAATGTGTGTCCTTTACTGAATGAATATTTGAACCACAATGTGGGGACCATAACACAGAGTCATCGAGGATTGACAAGCCTATGTGAGAAGTAGTATTAGCTCCACCCACATCCCAGAGAGCTGGAATCAATTTCCTGCAGGTTCTGTGCCACAAGATGGAAGTGTGGAGTGGGTTAAGAATGAAGAGTGAGACCACCAGTTGCCTTTCAAAGTGATGGTCAGGACAAGCTCACACCATCTTTATTACACAAGTTCTAATGCATTCAAGCATGAGCAATTCCTAATCATTTCTCTGTAATCATTTCCCAAGAGTCACTAACATTTATTCATTTTAGTTTCTCTTATTCATCCCACTCCCTTGATGTCACTGACTTTTACCCCCTATCATTATAGTGCAAGCCAAATGGTTATATCTTCTTCATAGTGTGCCCTAGCCAGCAACAAACACACTTGTACAAGTAAGAGATTTAAGCCCTGTGATTAGTTCTTAACAATATGATACTTTCATATTTTTGTAATCAGCTGAGTGTATTGTTATGCCTAGGATATCATGATCAGGTGTTTGCCAATATCTATGTAATCTGTATGTAACTTTGATGTGAACTACAGTTGTAATTCTATTCTTTATAAGTTTTCAAAATAGTAATGATTAATACCTAACTCATTAACTGATGGGAATAAATATCTATTCTTCCTCGCAACTTCTGCATGTACTTTTTTTTTAAGGGAACTGGGAGTTTTAGATTCCTTTATTGATATTTTGACATTGGAAAGCATCTGAGTGTTCATGTACTGGTGCCAGAGGAATGTCTGATCTTTCATGTCCTGTATCTTTTCCTCATATGTTCCTAAAATTTTTTAAGATAACCTTTAAGAAACCGGTTTTCAAGTTCTTAAGTTCTTTGAAGTTCATTTATCTCTTTCTGGAGTTGAATAAGCAATAATCATTAACCTTACTGAGTTCCTCCTGCTCACTCAGGATGACTCGAAAGGCATCCAGAGACCACCAGAGACAATGTTTATGTAACAGATCAGAGCTTTTGTTCCCAGAAATCACAGGCAAAATCACAACTAACAAAACAATATATATATCATAACAATGAGCATTGCCAAAGTTAGAGAGGCCTGAAGCCAATGAGCTGCCTGGGATCAGAACAGAGGTCTACAGTATTGTTTCCATAGGTCTTTTCAAATGGATGGGATTCTCCAAAGGGCCTTGCCTTCTAAAGAGCTCCATTTGCAAAACATTTATGTGCCTTTCCCAGGGGGTGACAGCATGGCTTCGGCCACCAGAAGTTCCAGACAATTACTAACAGTGTACATGAAACTGCATATATTTTTTTTCATCAAAGTTTTCCATACTCACACGTAGCAAATAGACTCCTGCATCTTTCTGAGTGACATTCTGGAAGAACAAGGATCCATTGGGGTATATGGTCTCTCTGCAGCTGTATACAGGCTCTTGTTCTATTTTACCTCTGGATATTACCAATTGTGCAATTTCATTCCTCTGATCAACACTTTTCCCCTTGTACCAATGAAATTATGGGACTGTCACTGGCAGATTGTGGACAAGTAAAAAGACATCGTCCACTTCAGCAACAAGAGGAGGGACTGCCTGCACAGTGAATTGGTCAGTAGTGGAATAGGTCCAGTAGTTTACAAGTCAGGCTAAGAGAGAAAAGAGAAACGTCTATCAATATTAGGACCATTGCATTTGGTAGAAATTTGAAACCTGAGTGTGTTCAACTCTTAGCCTTGGTTAGTGAATCTTGTTGGGGCAAGCTGAGCAGCATCACCCCCATTTAGCAGTACTCATAAATCTTAGAATGTATGAGACTGTCTTCTTGGTGTCTACACAGCTCACCACTCATGGCCCTCAGATCCCTGCTCACACTCAGAATCTTTGGTGAGTGTAGCATGTCTTGTCTGACCTCCTCCTCTAAAGACTCAGTGCCTTCATTTTCTGACCTTTCCATGCTCTGTTTCTTCTGAAGTACTTGTCAAACCCTGGGCCCACCTTCTAGATGTTCTTGCTGCTCTGTCTTCCTGCCCAGTAGTACTAGGGTTTTGTGAGGAGGACTAGTTTGATTTTGGTTTAAACCCCACTGCCTGGAGCAGGCTCAGTTACCTGTGAGCAAATCAGTGTCCCAGAGCCTGGGGTTTATTTGCAGATTTCTCAGGGTCCTATGTAATGATGCTGTTGTTTACTCACCTCAATTTGAGGGTTTCTTGGAGAATTACCCTGACAGAGGTGTGAATGTCTTTAGGAATCAGTTGCCAGTGCTAATAAACAAAGACTAGGGTTGTTGGGGCCTCATAGGGACCCACCTGTCTCTTCCTCTGCTGTGCTGGGGTTAAAGGCATGCAGCACTATGCTCAGTTTCCTTGGTGTTTTATGAGGAGATTAACATGCTTTTATCACCAAGGTGGCTGTATTTGTATCTTGAACCATATTTTTCTTCTTGTGACTTTTATTCATTTTACACACGGTTGATCAAGAAACTATCCCTGCCGCCAACACTATTTTGTACGAAGTGAGGAGAGGTCACTCATGGATTATGTGCAGCTGGTTGGGGTCACTCCTCTTGGAACTGACTGGATTGGATACCTCACACTGATAGTCCCCAGAATCCTCCCTTCTGACAGCATCTATGCAGAGGGTGTTGTTGTTCTGGGACAGCAACCTGTTCATGAGTCTCAGACTCTGGCCTTTGAAGAGCCACTGGATGTAGACTCCAATGTCTTCTGAGAAGCAGGTCAAGAACACAGAGTCCAGGTCATTGAATGTGGTGCTGGTGGCTTGGATGAAAGGCAGAGTCACTGGTTCTATGTATAAACAATGGAGGGAACCAGCTAAGAGTCCTTCACTCTCAGACATCCCAGCCAGGTCACAGGGCTCACAGAATGAAGGGGACCTCTGAAAGATCTTATGCATGTGTTCAAGACATGGTCTTAGAGAAAGCCAAATCTTCCTCCTAAACAGTTCACCGACAGTGACCCCTGAATTAGGTTATTTGTCTAGAAAACACACTGGGAGACTCTTCAACACCCATGTCCAGATATCTCATGGGGGTGGGTTTCCCATTGATTTTTGTTCAAATTCTTGTTCACACTTTCAGTAAGGTCCCTACTTTATAACCTTCTGGTTTTTTTTTTTTTTCATTTAATAATTTGTTGGGGTTAAGATGGCCCAGCCAATGTTAAAAGTGTTAAAGCCAGACCTCAGGACTGTGAGAAATTCCAAACGGAAGAATCTCTGTTTGAAGAAAAGTTTTAT
Source organism: Peromyscus eremicus (assembly GCF_949786415.1). Taxonomy (NCBI): domain Eukaryota; kingdom Metazoa; phylum Chordata; class Mammalia; order Rodentia; family Cricetidae; genus Peromyscus; species Peromyscus eremicus. The sequence goes on along the minus strand of NC_081416.1, from coordinate 168,582,086 downwards.
TTTCTGCCCCATGGGTATGGATTAAATTCCACAGAGAAGAAAGATATAATCACAGTGCTGACCACAGCCTGCCACTCTAACTCTCAGTATTAAATTTTTTTGGAGGCAAGGTATCACTGTATAGTTCTAGCATACTTGCAACTTGCTATGCAGACCAGGCTGGCCTCAAACTCACACTAGCTACATGTCTCTCCCTCTTCAATGCTTGCTTTAAAGGCGTAGACCACCGCACTCAGCGAACATTTGTTTTCTGAACTTTGGGAGGAATAAATGAAAGAGCATCATTAATGGTCAGTGACATTGTTCACCCTGACTCAGAACAGGGCTCCCAGGCACCTTCTCCACCCACTCTTCCCATCCTACAGAGTCAGAGCTGAGCCAGCCACCAGTGAGACAGGAGCAGAGCTAGCTGGGAGCAGAGATCTGGGCTGCTGGTCCCCATCTGTGGGGAATTCTCTCCCCCAGTTTGGACAAAAAGCATGTGAGCACAGTTGGAAGCCCCAGGTGTTCCTTCTAGGTCATGGAGGTCATAAAAAGAAAATGGAGAGGACAGGAAGGCTTGTGTAAGTCACAGAAAGAAATCTTGACTTTAAGTATCTGCCTCCCCTGTTAAGTCCCTCACATAACATGAGGCCTTCCAAGGCTGGGAGAACCTCCTGCTCACATTTCAAGCTCCATCTTATCAGCCAGGAGAACTCAGAGAAGCAGGAGTCCATTAGGGATGGAGCAAGAAGCTCAGTGAGGATTGAGTTTTGCTGGTTCCCACAGACATGGGCTGGAAATTAAATGCTTCAACGTCTTGCCAGGAAGCCAAAAGACTCCACTCCAAACCTGGTACTGATATTTCAGAGATCCACTTACTAAGGACTAATATTTACCTTCAATTTTCAACTCAAATCTTTAAGGCTCAAACTTAAAAGGGATAAAAGTTGTAAAATCCTAATCCTAAAAAAGCTACTAACTTGTCAACTGTTATGTAATCCATTCAGTGACAAGCTTTATTGAGTCTCTTGTTGTGTTTTCAAGGTTAATCTAAAGCAAGTAACTAAAAACCTCCCTCCCTGTCATCTTACATCCCTGTCTCCCCTGCAGAGGTCCCTAACCCAAGTCCCAGGGCAGCCACTTCTATCTGTCTGTGTGCTAAATGAGGGGGATTAAAGTCTCTTGTCCCAGTGACCCAGAGCCTGTCCCACTCCACATCTGGATAAACATTGAGATTTTGGGAAATAACAGTGAAGGGACACCATAGGGTTCCTAACAGAGGAGGGAGGGGCTGGGGACAGGAGGGTTCTCAGCACTGCAAGGCCAGGGCAGAGAGGTTCTCTGGGTAAGTCAGAGCCTGGAGATGCTAGACACCATTCTCAGGAGGACACAGGTGTAGTGGGTAGCCATTCCAGCTTTGATCTGGAAGTTCTAACCCCCATTGAGACTTAGTGGAGATGAACCAAGCAGAGCTCCAGAGAACACCGCTGGACTGTGATACACCTTCCCCAGACCCCACAACTACATATCCCTTAATTTGTAAGTTACACCATTAAATAAATCTCCTTTTAACTACGTGGAGTAGCCATAATAATTTCACCAATACACAGGCTCAGAAATACTTCTGTTCTCAAGAAAATGAAACCCCGGCATGAACATTTGTGACCAGATCAACCACACAGAAGTTGAGGCTCCTTCAAATCTTCCAGAAGCAGCTGTGTGGGGGACAAAGGTGGTTCTCCTGAGAACCTAGACAGCGGTAGGTAGGTCAGAGAGGGAGACTGAGTCTGGAGGGAGCTCTGAGGCCTGGGAAGGTAGACCACCTGGGTTTCTGTGTCCCTGTATAACCACCCTGGACTCTGGATGGGAAAGATCAAGGTCCTTATCTCTCTCACCCAAAAAAAGGTATGCTGGGACATTGAATAGCTAGTGGTCACCAGAAAAGGAGCCGAATAAAGAGAAAGAGAGTGAGGGAGGGAAAAGGGAGAGAGGGAGGAAGGAGGGAATGAGGGAAGATGGAAAGAAGGAAAGAGAAAAGGAAGGAAGGACAAAAGAAGGAATGAAAAAAGAATAGGATGGAGAAAAGGAAGGATGAAGGGAGGGAAGGAAGGAAGGAAGAGATGGAGGGAAGGTAGGAGGTCTCTCTGAGTTCAAGTCCAGCCTGGTCTATGGAGTGAGGTCCCAGCTAGCTAATGAGATCCTGTCTCAACAAGAAAGCGAGGGGAAGTAGAAAGTGATGGCTCAGAGGTTAAGAGCACTGGCTGCTCTCGCAGAGGACCTGTGTTAATTTCCCAACACCACATGGAGGCTCAAAATCATCTGTACCTCCAGTTCTGAGGGATCTGATGCCCTCTCCTGAACTCCGTAGGCACTGAGCACACACAGGGTACACAGAAGTGTGTGCAAGCAAAACACCCATGTGCGTATTAATAGATAAACTCTGTTTTTAAAAATCCAGATGTGGTAGGGGAACAGGAAGAGAAAGCACAAATGAAGAAACAAGCTTGTCCTGAAACAATGACTGTTGAAGGAGAGATGAGTAAATGTAACGTCATTCAGAACTACTTGACTTTTCCAGACAGTTGTAAGTCCCTGCTCTCTACAAGCTGACAACGCAGTCAGACATCCCAATGAAAGTAATAAGTAAGCTATACAAGTCTTCAGGACAGGGAGTGATCTGGGACAGATGGGGCAGAAGATATCACTGAAGTCTTCTCTGGCCAGGGCCTTTACACAGAGCATCCCAGGACAAAGTGCAGACAGGCAGGGGCAGAAATGGCACCACTCCACCCTTCCCATGACTTACTTAGAGCCACATTGGTGACCTGCATGGGTCACAGACCCAATCCCCTTTGCTGGAATCCTGCTCCTGAGACCCAACTGCTGGCAGACCTCAAGCAAGTTCTATACATCTCTGCTCCTCGGATTCTGATATGAAGCAGGAACCATAGCAGTTCCTACTTAAGGAGACTGGAGTCAAAAGTCAAGAAGTTAATCATTGTACTTAGAAGATAGTTGGTGGATAATAAACGATTCCTATCACCAGTGCTACCTACATCTCTATCCAGAACAGTGCCACATGTTTTGAAAACCTCAACTCATTTATTGGTTACATATTTCCTTTGTTAGACTAAAAACTTGTAGACACTACATTTTTAACTTTATCGAAGTGGGAAGGGTCCATGCCACAGAGCACTTGTGAAGGTCAGAGAACAACTTTGGTTCTGTCCTTTGACCTTTACATAGATCCTGGACATCACAATGAGGCCAACAGGCTTGCAGGGCAGGCAACTTTACCCACTCAGCCATCTGGTGAGCCCTATAGAGACTCTATTTGATTTGTCCCTATCTCCCCAGCACCAGGCCTAAGTGTGTAAACGTAACAGGCCATGATGGCAGCTCTCTTTCAGGCTGGGAAGGGAGTGACCAACAACAGCTGTCTCAAACCTCATCAAGACATCCCAAATAGCCAAAGTAATCCTAAGACCTTAGGCATCACATGACTTGATCTCAAACTATGCAGCAGAGCCAGAGTAACAAAAAGAACATGGCATTGGCACAAAAACAGAAATGCAAAGCACAGAAGTACATCAGAAGATCCAGAAATGAATGGACACAGCTCCAGCTACCTCGTTTATGACAAAGGTGTCAGAAACATGCATTAGACAGGGCATGGAAGCTGGCTCACACCTTTAATCTTAGAACTCAAGGGGCAGAGACAGGTGGATTCTCTGTGAGTTCAAGATCAGATTCGTCTACACAGCAAGTTCCAGGCCAGCCAGAGCTACATTACATAGACACCCTGTCTCAAACCCCTAACAGTTACAACAAACATACATTGGGAGACAAACCTCTTCCACCAATGGTGCTCTGGACAGTCACCAGATAGTCATGGACAAGAAAGAAACTACATCCAGATCTCTGAAACTGCCAATTCAATTTGAACCAATTCAAAATGAAGCACAGACTTTAATGTGAGACCTGAAATTGTGAAAATGTAAGAAAATACAGTCAAAAAAATCAAGACACAGGCATCTGGGGCTGATGACTCTCAGTCGGTAGAGAGCTTGCATTCGTGAAACCCTAGGTTCAGTCCTCAAAACTGCACATACATTAATATTATTGATTCATCTCACATGTAAACAAACCACATTTTCCAGGACTGGATCTTGCAAAACCATGTAAATAGCTGCTAACGTATAAAATTGCAACAGAGATGTGTAAGCAGTTGTCTCTCTCACCCTTCTTTTCACTTGTGTGGTTTTAACAGGGAGTGGAGAAACTTTTGCTCTGTTTTTTTTTTGTTTGTTTGTTTGTTGCAATGATTGGTTTAGTTTTGGGTTTTGAAAGAGCATCTCACCTACAGGCTACCCTGGAAGTCCAGATCCTCCTGCCTCAGCCTCTGGAGGCTGGGATTGTAGACCTTCTGCCTCTCTTCTCATCTGGGCCCTAGTCTCTCCAGGGCTGCTGCTGTGGCTGTGTTTCTCTGGTACTGTGTAGGGGAGGTTGTGCCTCACAGGTGGGAGAAGAAACGATGTGTCATAGCTGTGAGCACACAGGGTGCTGACCCTGAGGCTCCTGGAGGAAGGCTCCACCACAGGCACATGGTACAATTACTCAAAGTTCACCCTGCCTGGCCTGAAATGATCAATTCATGATCAAGTGATCCTGAGAGTAAAGTGCTTTGTAACACCACATGAATCACCTGGATAGTCTAACTACCATCCCATAATAACCAAGCTGGCCAGTCTGCCTCACTAAATGAGGCAGGGAAAAGCACTCAGAGATGAGGAGAACAGGCCTTCAGTGAGGAGCAAGGCATGCCTCAAGCAGATATTACAGTGGCAGGCCCAGATTACCACCTAAGTCCTATGTGGGAAGGAGGGAAAGGTCAGCTGATGAGGATTCCAGCAGATGACTGCATCCAAGATTTGCATCATTTTCAAAGCTGCCTTCTATCAATGCAGGCCCAGGAATGGTAGATAAAATTCTTCCTCTTTCCCTGAAATATTTATAAATTTCGAAGGCTAAGTGTTATCAACAGGCTCTCCATAGAAACTTGATGAAAAGGATCATGGATCAAAGTGAGTCTGCATGCTGAATATACGATGGAGACCCAATATTTTCTGCCCAGATGCAAGCAGGCTCAAGATCAGGAACAGATGACATTTCTGACTGAGTCTGGAAGTAGGAAAACGTGCATTATCATCTCAGTTCAGAGGCAGACCAACAGGAGCAGGTCTCTCAGGCAGGGAAGGCTCAGCCCTCTTGTTCTACTGGGGTACCTGACAGATTACATAAGGCCCACCCACATTAGGAAGAGCAAATGCCTTTACTCAGTGGACCCATTTAAATGTTAATTTCATCCAAAACTCCCCTCACAGAAACACCCAGAATAATGTGTCACTAAACATTTAGACACTCCATTTTATACCCAGTCACACTGGTACTTCAGATAACCATTTCACTAAGTTAGTAATGTAGTTCAGCAAAACAATTCATTCAACACTTGCATGACCCTCATTTAGAAGGTACATGATGCTCATAGCTAAACCATATGCAATTCCCTCCATCTAATGCAGATAAGAACAATACCCATAGATAATACACAGCAGCTAGCATTGAGCACCATCAGGTGCCAAATCTGATCTGTTTACAGCAGGAAAAACTATCGTTTTTCAAAGGACTCTATGAAAAAGGCAGTACTTGTGTTGGAGAGGTGGCTCAGTGGGTATAATCACTGGCTGTTCATGACCTGGGTTTAGTTCCCAGCACCCACATGAAGATTCACAAGCATCCATAACTGATCTGACACCCTCAAATGGCCTCCATGGGCACCAGACACTGAAAGGTGTGCACATACCTACATTCTGACTGAACACCCATACACAGAAAACAGAATCAATAAATCTAAAAGAAACAAAAGGATAGCATTCCAGGAGGCCACAGAGGAATAACAATGACAACATCATAGGGGATGCATGCTTTTTCCTTTTTTCTGAAGATAGATTTTTATTTTGCCTCACATAATATATCCTGATTAAGGTTTCCTCTCTTCTACTCCTCCAAGTTTCTCCCTATCACCACACCTCCAGATCCACACTCCCTTTATGCCTCTCATTAGAAAACAAACAGGCTTCTAAGGAATAATAATAAATAAAATATGGGATAAAACAAAACTGACACATCAAAATAGGACAAATTAAACAATCAGAAGGTGTTGTGGAATATTGTACACTGTGTGAAAATGTATTGCTGTGGTTGGTGTAATAAAAAGTTGAATGGCCAATAATAACTAGGCAGAAGTTATTGGCAGAACTTCTAGGCAGAGAGAGGACTCTGGGAAGAAGGTACAGTTGATAGCTAGACACAGAGGAAGCAGCATGGGCAGTACTGAGTGATGAGGTAACTAGCCACGTGGCAGAATGTAGATTAAAATAATGGGTTAATTTAAGGTATAAGAGCTAGTTAGTGGGACATGCCTAACTAAGGCCAAGCTTTCATAATTAAGAAATCTCTGGGTCACTATTTGTGACCTGGTGGCCCAAAGCAAAATACAAATACAAGAAGGAAAAGAGCCTAAGAAAAGACACACGAAATAGATAAAAGCACAGAGACCCACTCATTCACACACTCGGGATTCCACACAACACTGCACTGTGCGCCATGACATATACCAAAGGATCTGATCCCTGGCTAGAGTCGAAGATGGCATCTCCAATGAAGAGAGAAATGTTTCTTAAAATACAGAAAAGGAAGCCAGGCGGTGGTGGCGCACACCTTTAATCCCAGCACTCGGGAGGCAGAGCCAGGCGGATCTCTGTGAGTTCGAGGCCAGCCTGGGCTACCAAGTGAGTCCCAGGAAAGGCGCAAAGCTACACAGAGAAACCCTGTCTTGAAAAACCAAAAAAAAAAAAAAAAAAAAAAAAACAGAAAAGGTTGAATTATCTCTTTAAGTGTAGTTTGGAGTGCGGGAGGAGGAATGCCAGCCAGTCATTCCTACAGTGGTAGGTGACAAAGGGAATCCTGCTCCCTTCTGCAACCTGTGGCCAAAGCCTCTGGGAAGCTGTTCCATTGAAGTGATAAGTATTCTGAGAAGTTCCCACTCTGTGAACTTCTCCCACCTCCAGTTGCTTGTGAGGTTTTCCTTAGCTTTGCCTGGCCCCAGGCAGGCTGCAGATGAGGAGGCCTCTGATGGGAATGTGAACACCATATCCACCTCCACAGAGCATTCCATGAAACACTCTGCAGGCTAAAGCTTTGTGTTTCCAGTTCATGAAGCAAGTGTCTCTCAGTGTCTGCATGCTGTCACTCCTCCTCACAAGTCCAGGGAACAACAACAAAACAGGATAAAGTCAGGTTTTCTGGCTGAAGGGAATCAGTATTGACTACACAAAAATTCTCTCTAGTTGTTGCATGCCTTCTTTTAAAGTATTTTTATTATATATTCAATGTGTTACATGACCTTGAAGATAAAACCATAAACTTTTTTGTTTATTATTTATTATAGTGGTATGGGTATCCTGTCTGCATGTATATCTGTGCACTGCATGCACACTTGGTGCTGGGGAAACCAGAAGAAGGCATTGGATCCCCTGGAACTGGAGTTACAGGTGGCTTTGATCCATCACCCCAGTGCTGGAATGGATCCCAGGTCCTTGGAAGAGCAGCCAGTGTTCTTCATCACTGAGCCATCTCTCCAGCAACAAATCCAAACTTCTCAACCCATCATTCCAGTCTCACATTGTCTGCCCTGCTCCCTTCTGTCCCCTGTCCCTCTCTCCCTGTCCCTCTGTTCTCTGTTACAGTTTACAGAGCAACTTGCATCTCCCAGGCCCAGTGCTGCCTTACATCATGGACCACACAGGTTGTCCTAGAAGGCCCTGTCCTCAGCTTTCATTCCCCCTGAGAATTCGCCTCTTTAAAAACAGCAAAGCAGGCTCAGCGTGGTGGTGCATGTCTTTAATCCCAGCCCTCAGGAGGCAGAGGCAGAGACAGAGGGATCTCTGTGAGTTCAAAGGCCAGCCTGGTCTACATAGAGAGTTCCTGGCCAGCCAGGGCTACACTTTAAAATTCTCTACCTCCCTCAGTACCACCACTGCAGTTTGAGTCAGGAACCCCTCCCCTGTATCCCTAACTCCCTCTATTCTTTCATCTGTAACCACCTGTTTATTTGGCTGTCTTCCTCACTAAGCTGTGAGCTCCTCAGGAACTACCACATTTCATTCTGTCAGTGTATTTGGTGCCTAATACAGAGCCTACTGTCTGGGAACATTCAGGAAACTAATGTTTACTAAGAGAGTAAGTGAAGAAATGAATGAAATCTATGTGGGAAGATCATAAAAAGTTTTTAATTTAGTATGTTTTAAGATTTACTTTTACTTTATTCTTATGAATATTTTTCTTCTATATGTGTATGTGCACTGTGTGCATTCCTGGTGTACTTGGATACCAGAAGAGGATGTCAGATCCTAGGACAGTTGTGAGTGACCATGTGGGTGCTGGGAACCAAGTCCAGATCCTCTGCAAGAGCAGCAAGTGCTCTTAACCACAAAGCCATCTCTCCAGTCCCCAGTTTTCAATTTCACCATCATTTATCACATATCTCTAGTGCAAACAGCATCTTGTCAGATGCCAACAGAAGTCAGGAAGCAAACACACTTTCTATCTTTGAGTCTCAAGGGAAGTTTGGAAAAGAGGAGAAGAGCTCAGTTAAACACAAACCTCACAGCACTAGCCTCGGAGCTGGGGTGGTGACAAAGACTCTGCCACAGGAAGTCAGGGTGGATTGTCTCTACTTAGCAGAGCCAAGGTGACTAACTATTTCAACAGAAACTAAAGACGAGAATAACAAAAGATAGAGAGAGATTTTTAAGAAGATGGGCATTTCACCTGACAATAGCAAAACCTAAGCAGAAGACATGAGTGGATTTCAAGGGCCTTTGTGGGGCCAGATTCAGACCCTCACAATCCCAATCTGCTCCCAACAGGCTTGGCCCAGTTGACTGTTTACAGCAGCTCCCTAGGCCCTCTGCATGCAGGAGACAGTTGTGCAGCTTGGTCTGTTGGAGGGGCCCCTGGTAGTGGGATCAGGATCTATCCCTGGTGCCTGAGCTGGCTTTTGGAGCCCTTTATATATGGTGGGATGACTTGTTCAGCCTTGACGCAGGGGGAAGGGAATTGGTACAATACTTACTCCCCATGGGAGGACTCATTCTTTTGGAGAAAGGGAAGGTCTTTGGGTCATGGGGGAGAGAGTCTAGTGAGTGTGCAAGAGGGGTGATTGGATGGGGACCTGCAGTTGGAATGTAAAATGAATAAAAACTTCCTTAAAAAAAAAAAGAACTAAAGCACACTTGAAGACAGAAAAAAAAAGTTTCCTCCAAGCCAAAGTATCTGTGTGTGGTGATGGTGGCTCACACCTTTAATCTCGCCACTAGGGAGGCAGAGGCAGACAGATCTCTGTGAGTTCCTTCACAGGCTCTGAAGATACACAGAGAAATCTTGTCTTCAAAAAAAAAATCTGTAAAATCTGTTACAATAAGTTATCATAAAGCTTATAGCATGAGAGTTAGTGGTTGAAAATCTATACATAAGCAATCTTAATTTACTACATCATATTATGTGTGTAAATTGGTTTCAACTCTTGTTTGAAAGAAATGGCTGTTTTTAAGTAACAGTGGGTTCCTGCGATATAATGGATTGGGATGAATTTTTTTGTGGTGAGTTTTGCCCTGAGGATAAGAATAACGTAGGAGGAAAATGTATTAAAAACAAGGTTTATAAAAAATCATGATTTAAGAACAACATTGTTGATAACTAGGATATCAAATCTGTACTTAAATGTATTTATGTGTAAGGAAAAATACAAATAGAAAACTTTGCAAATGGGGAATGTAGGCAATTCTCTCTTTTCCCAGTATAATGTTCTTTGATGTAAGGCCTGAGCAACCTGAAAAATTGGGGGAACAACACTGAAAAGGCTGTGATAATTAAAAATGTAAACATTTTTATTCCTTGATCAAGACAACATAAATGAACTTTTGTTTACTGTGTTCAATAAATTTTTGCTGTTTTTAAAATATAGCTGAATAAAGGTTTTCTGGATCCAGCTTTATCTCAGAAAGATGTCAAGGGTTAAACCAAAATGTTTGTCCTTGGATGTTCTCAAAATTCACTGTGTCTGCAATCATTGGTGGTTGGATATATGCAAAGATTCTTCTAGTAATTATGCCAATTCTAGTTTACACTTGATACAGATACGTATCTGAGCTAATAGAATACATCAGCTCAGGACCCCGAGGACTGTGCCTCAGAAATCCAATTAAATTGGACAAGACAGAAAATGCAGCCCAGTGCCACTTTGAGATCTTTGGCAGCAGTTAACTCTGCAACTCACACAGGATTGAGCCTGTATGATAATGAGTATTCAGAGACGGGTAATGTTTGGGGGGCGCTCACCATCCTCAGACAGAGCACCTGTGTGGCCTGGGCAGGCATCTCCATGATGGGTAAGGTGACCTGCTGACTTCCCATGCAACCTAAGTCAGAAGCTCATTTTTTAGTAAAAGGGGGACCTGTAGCCCCCCCCCCCCCCCGCCCTTTGGGTAACTGTTGCCTTGCTTGCTGACCTTGACCTTGCTATCCTCCCTATGCTAATTCCCTGCTGGGTTCCACCCTCCTGAATGCTTAAGCAAAGTTCCTTGTCTGTGTATCCTGCATAATGGGCTTTAACAGCTTAGATGCAAGATTGTAAAACATTGGTAGGGAACTTCTGCCCTCAGGGGTTCTCCCATTGTGCTGTAAGCCTGTACTTAAGACCTCTTCCCTCCTTCAATAAACAGCATTCAGCATAAAAAAAGAAGAAGAAGAAGAAGAAGAAGAAGAAGAAGAAGAAGAAGAAGAAGAAGAAGAAGAAGAAGAGGAAGAAGAAGAAGGGGGCCTGAGAGATGGCTCAGCATTTAAGAGCACCTGCTGCCCTTTCAGAGAACCAGATCAGTTTCCAGCACCCACAGCAGCAGCTCATAAGTGCCTGTAACTCCAGCTCCAGGGTCCTATGGCTTCCTGTGGAGTCCTCCTCCAGCACCAGCACTCAGTGTATTTCCACACAGAGACAAACACATGCACATCATAAATCAAGTTTCTTTTAAAGAAAAAAAAAAGGACATAAAATGCTGCCAGAAACAGAACCAAGTAGGAAAGCTCCATAAAGGAAGCTCTCTCTCAAAAAAAATCACCCAAGGTCACCTCCTGGCTTAGGACTGCTGGCCTCTGGCCAGGTTTTGATGGATGCCAGCTTGGACGGACTGGCATCCCTAGTTGGACTTCTGACTGAAAACATGACTTACAAAGACCAACAGAGGTTTAATGTCATGAGATAAGATGTGGCCAGCTTTCACACAGACTGAGATAGCAGAGAGCTATGTTATTCTAGATAAAGAATATCAGAGGTTGGAGAAATAGGGTGAATTGGTGAGAAAGGATGAAAGGAAAATTAAATATATGAGACAGGGGACTAGAAGACAAGGTGTTAGGACCACAGCTAGAACACCAAGAACTGAGATATTCCTATTATACCATGCAGCCAGATGATGGCATAAGCAGGTTGGCACAGAGCCTATGACATGTCTCTCCTTACCTCAGTCAACTCAGGCCAAGAGAGACTGACTTGCAAATGTTTATCTGGCCTCTTTGTCTTTGCTACTTTTTTCAGATTTAGCTATTTGGGTCAACTGAGACATACAAGAAACTGTGATATTCTGTACTGATGCAAAATATACTGTATGAAAGGATAAAAAATGAAGTTCCCAATTTATCTGTGTACTATATGGATGGGTTTATAAGACTCCCTGTCTCTGTATGAGTTGTAATTTTGATTTAAAGTTTTATTTTGATACTAAAAGAGCTTCAATTCAAGAATTGTAATTTTTTAGGCTATAATTAGGACATTCAGGTTAATAGTCAGCCACCTCAAAAAGTGCTCAGAACTTTGTTTGTAGTCGTGCTAAAAACAAATGCAGTTTATTGACAAGGATAAACTTTATTTCACATGCTGTGTAGGTTTTCAAAATAAAGACTGAACAAATATCTAAAGTTATACATATGTCTAAAGGATGGCCCTTAAAAACTCTTCAGAGATCAGCTGAGTATGGCATTTAAAGTGTTAAATGAAAATGGCTTCCCATGACAGACAAAATGCCAGCTCTTTGTGGGAGTTCTAAGGTTCCCTCCAAAGAAGAGAACTGTGCCTGAATTATGGTAATGCTAACCTGGCAAAACTGCCATAGGTTACAGCGTCATGGAAGCTAGGCAGAGACATTTGAATGAGGCCTGTGATCGCCAAAGAACCACTGAAGATTTGGGGTTGAGTAGACATCAAATGACACCTGAGTGAAGATGTCATTCCAGCAAATTGTCTTAACCATGGGACTCAACATCATCAGTCTTCATGGAACTGCAGATCAAAACGGCAGTGAATCTCACCTCAGCTCTTCCAGTCTCCAGCAAAAATCTACCTAGATCTCAAAGGTGGCTGCACACTGGGACCTTCCTGGGAAACTTGCTGCCCAGCTACATTCCAGCATTTGGAACTTGGCTATAATCATTGTGGCAGCCCAGACAAGAGCCATGATCTGCAGGTCTCCTCATGAACAAGAGGGGGTGACAATAAACCTCATATCAACAGGGAAAACTCTCCCTGAGGTGGGAACCTGTCTTGCAGCCTTGTTTCTATCCCAGTTCCAACAGACCTGGAGCTCCCTCACATAATTATTTCCTGTATTTCAGAGACCCCCACTCTGCAAGGAGACCCTGTGTAGTCCCCTCCCTTCTCTCATCATCCATGAGGAAAGACAGGAAGATCACAGTGCAACCACCAAGGAGAACAATGGCAACCCAGAAAGGTCAGGGAGGGCATGGGCAGACCTGAATCACACTTAGCCAGGACTGGAAGCCAGGGTGAGGGTGCTCTCCCTGGTGCCCTGGAGCACAGGGTCCTCTACTAGGACACACAGGTCACTTCATCCTGCACACCAGGGTATGAACCCCTGAGATAACAGGTATCCCTGGATGAGACACGTGATTGGTGACACCAGTGAGGATGGATCTGGACCCTCCATAGTCATCACTCAGCTGGACCTTTTCCAGTCCCTAGAGAGGACTGCCACTCAGTGCTGGGAGTAAATCCCTCCATTCCTGAGCATTGAGATCACAGGGCAGACTGGGCTCTGCTAGGTTTTGGGTTCTCAAGGAAATACACTCACCGCTATAGGAAGTTTAGGGACAAGGCCCTGGGGTGGGCTGCTGTTCTCTTGGAACACAGGACACTTCTCAGACTCGGGGCTCAAAGTATGTTCTAGAACACTGAACCAGAAAGGAATAGAAGGATGGGAGGCAGCACTCACAGAAGAACAGAGCAATGTACACACACAGACTCCACCCCCAGCCCATCTGACTTCAAGAGGTGCCCTCCTCTGGAAGGAGGCTCAGTTCTGGGAATAAAAGCAGAGCAGACACCAGAGGAGCCCAGCTTGGCAGCAACCTGAGAGGCAAATCTCCTCTCCAGAGGAAGAGCATAACCCACAGCAGAGACTATGGAGCTCACTTCAGCCCTACACCACAAAGAACAGGTCTCCTGGAGGGGACTCCTGCTTATAGGTGAGGAGATAGTCCTCTGGAGAAGAGAGTAGGAGATCTCAGAGATTGGATGGGGTCTTCTAGGAGAGGGAACTGGCTTCTACTTGAAGCCTGAGAGCAACAGGAAGCTCACAGTGGATGGGAATTGGAAGTGGGGAGGAAAAACTCAGATGTAATGAGTGTAAGTTTATCAGAACAGACCTCTGTATCCTGAAGACTGGCATTCACACCTCTGTCAGGGTGACTCTCCAAGTAAAACTCACACTGGGGTGAGTAAACAACAGCCTCATTACATAGGACCCTGAGAAATCTGCAAATAAACTCCAGGCTCTGGGACACGCATTTGCTCACAGGTGTCTGAGCCTGTTCCAGGCAGTGGGGTCTAAACCAAAACCAAACATGTCCTCCCCTCAAAGCCCTAGTCCTACTGTACAGGAAGTCAGAGCAGCAATGGGGGTGGTGCTGCTGACTATCCCCAACAGGACACACACACCCAGACTGAGAGTTGGACACACTCGGGTTTCAAATTTCTACCATGTAAAGGTCCTAATATTGACAGACTTTTCTCTTTTCCCTCACAGCCTCACTTTTAACCTACTGGACCTCGCCCACCACTTCTTGTTCTAATCGGTATTCCATGATTGAAATAGTTCCACCCTATGTTGGAGAAGGGGACGATGTTTTTCTACACGCCCGCAATTTGAGTCTGGGTACTTTCGCCTGGCACAGGTATAGAGATTTGTTTACACATGAACCACAATACATTGGATATTCTTCAAGTGATGGAGAAGTACATTTTCCAGGGGAACGATACACAGGCAAACAGAAACTATACAACAATGGATCACTGTTCATCAGGAATGTTACTCTTAACGATGGAGGACCATACAACGTATATGATATCAATGATCGGTGTGCATACGTGAACTTACGTATATACCGTAAGTGATTCTCTGTAATATCTGGGTCCTGGGTGGGGCTAATCCTACTTTACATACAGGGATTTCGTCCTGGGTGACTATGTGTTATGGTCCACATATTGTGGTTCTAGAAGATGTTAAGTCTTCTAGATCATTTTGTAGACTCAGGCTTCTTTGAAGGTTCCCTGATTCATGTCAATCAACATCAAACACAAGATTTATGGCCCAGCCCATTCTGAATTCTAACCTGATCGTGATTTGTGTGAGATCTCTGACAGGCTTTCAGGTTTCTCAGGGAAGCTCAAAGGGAGGACTCTTCATTAGCCATCTGTAGGACAGCCCTGAACAACAAAGGCTTAGGGACCAGGTCTACACTCATCAGGGAGGTCAGTGCAGCTGGAGGGACTCAAACCTTGTATCTCAAGGCAGGCAATGGATCCCTGAGGACCAGGAGATAAAATGAGGTCTCTGATTCTAAGTTTTGAGTCTGTCCATCACCAAACACTGCAGCTCAGTTCACTCATGAGAAAGCCCTTGCTTCTCCCACACACAACACAGGAGGCCCCATTATCTCTGAGCACTCAGCCACTCCATCTGCCCATAATTTGCTTCCTACATGATTCTTTAAGGATCTGTGTTGTTGGGAAGTTAAGAGACTATCCCTGGTAGAAAGATGCCCTTGCAAAAATCAGAGGTACCACACTAGGTAATCTTCTCTCTGTTGTCCACACAGCAATGATACCCAAGCCCAAAACCACAAGCAAGAATTTTTATACCAGAGAGCGATCTCCAGTAGCATTAATGTGTGAGCCTAAGACTCAGAATATAATCTACCTGTGGAGGATAAATGGCCAAAGCCTCTCTGAGGAGGACAGGTTGATGCTGTCTGAGGACAACAGGACTCTCACTTTACTCAGTGTTGTAAGGACTGACACAGGACCCTATGAGTGTGCAAGATGGAACCCAATGAGTGCCTCCTGAGGTCACCCAATTTCTCTGAACATTACCTGTTAGTATTTTCTGTTTCATCCTGACCCCAATGGCCTAAATACAGAGGGCTAGAGCTACCATACTAGTTCCTGGTCCCCTTGGGTTCATGACACAGACCACCATATAGATACCTAGACTGCCAGAGCATCCAGGCCCTACCTACCCAAGCACATGTAGACAGGCACAGCATTTAGTCTGAAGGGGCTGGAGGGACTTCTTCTGCCTAGAGAGGCTCAGGGTGATGAAAAGAGGGGACATGTCAGACTCAGGCACAGTGTACACATAAGTGTGCAGTGGGGATGTTTGTGTGTTTTGCTTAAGATGGATCAGGACTTGTGCATGCTGCATGAATACTCTTCTGCTAATCTGCACCCCAGTTCTGGGTAGGACCTTCTCAACTACAGTCATTGCACAGCTCAAAGAGATACTATGGCCTTCCACACACCAGCATTTCACCTTCCCTCTGCATATCCATCACTTGTGGCTTTGTTCTGTTTGCTCCAGATGGTCCAGATGTCCCGATCATATTCCCCTTAAATATTCATTTTCGTTCAAGAACAAACCTCAGCCTCTCCTGCCACGCAGATGCTAACCCAACTCCACAGTACTCTCGGTTTGTCAATGGAGAGCTCCAGTCATCCTCCCAAAAGCACTTTATCCCCAACATCAATACTAATCAAAGTGGATCCTCTATCTGCCTCGTCTATAACTATTTCCCTGGAGTCAATAGCACCACAGTCAAGAACATTACAGTCCTTAGTAAATGGATCTTTGAAATATCAGCACAGGGTTCGGGGTAGAGTCTTTTGCCTTCCTGGGAAGAAGCAGAAGCATTTAATTTCCAGCCATGTCTGTGGGAACAAGCAAAATCTTTCACTGAGCTGCATGTTCCATCCCTATGTCTAATCATCTCCTGCTTCTCTGAGTTCTCCTGCCTGATAGGAATGGAGCTTGGAATGTGAGCAGGAGGTTCTCCCAGCATTGGAAAGGCTCAGGTTGTGTGAGGGACTCCCAGGGGAGAGAGAACCTTAAGGTCAAGGTTTCTTTCTGTGACTAACACAAGCCTTCCTGTCCCCTCCATTTTCATTTTATGACCTCCATGACCTAGAAGAAACACCCAGGGCTTCCAACTGTGCTCACATTCTTTTTTCCTAATTAGGGAGAATATTCTCCACAGAAGGGACCAGCAGTGCAGAGCTCTGCTCTCAGGGAACTCTGCTCCTGTCTCACTGGTGGCTGGTTCAGCTCTGAATCTCTAGAATGGGAAGAATGGGTTAAGGTGCCTGGGAGCCCTGTTCTGAGTCAAGGTGAACCATATCACTGACCAGTTGATGATGCTCTTTTGCTTACTCTTCCCAAGGTTCAAAAAAAAAATTGTGGGCTGAGTGTGGTGGTCCAAACCTTTAATGCCAGCACTGAGGAGGGAGAATCATGTAGACAGTGTGAGTTTGAGGGCAGCCTGGTCTGCATAGTAAGTTCCAAGCTGGCCAGGACTGTAGAGTGAGACCCAGTCTCAAAAAATATATATTAAATATTGAGGATTAGATTGGCAGGCTGTGGTGGTCAACACTGTGATTACTCCATTCTACTCTGTGGTATTTAATCCATACCCATGGGGCAGGAAATAAAACTTGTATTCCAATAGAAATTCTTCAGTTAGAGATTTCTCTCAGTCCTGAGGTCTAGGCTTTAACACCTCAAAGATTAGCTGGGCCATCTTAACCTCATGACAAATTATTTAATGAAAAAGAAACAGAAGGCTAATCCATAACGGAGGGACCTGACTGTTCACACTCACAGAAGGTTAGAGCAAATATTTGTACAAAAATCAACAGGAAATACATCTCCCCCCATATTTCTGTACACTGGTGCTGAAGAGCCTCCCAGTGTGGTAGTTACACAAACAACCTGAGTTGGAGGTCACTGTGGGTGATTGGGGTAGGAGGAAGATGCAGATCTTCCCTTACAAACCCTATTTTGAACCCAAACACTTGATCTTGCAGAGGGCCTCTTTGTTCTGTGTGCCCTGGAAGCTGCCTAGATCTGTGAGGGTGAAGGACTCTCAGCTGGTCCCCTTGACTCTTTATCAGATACCTAAACTTATCAAACTTTATCAGATACCTAACTCTCCACTTAGGTCGGATACCTAAACTTTCCATTCGTGTCACTAACACCACGGTCAAAGAACTGAACTCTGTGTTCCTGACCTGCATAGTAAACGACATGGAAGACTGGAACATGTCCCTCTTTTGGATCCATGATGTGTCGTCAACCCATTGGCTGTTCAATGGCCAGAGACTGGGGCTCACAAACAGGATGGAGCTATCTGATAAAAACAGGACCCTCAGCATAGACCCTGTCAGGAGGGAGAATTCCGGGGAGTATCAGTGTGAGGTCTCCAATCCAGTCAGTTCCAAGAGGAGTGACCCCATCCGGGTGGACATAATTCGTAAGTGACCTCTCCTTCCTTCTTACTCTGTAGTGTTGGAGGTGGGGGCAGTTTCTTTATCAACAGTGTGTAAAATGGGTCAAAGTCACAAGGAGAAAAACATGGTACAAGAGAAAAATACAGCCAGCTTGGTGATGGACGCATGTTAATTTCACGATGAAAGACCAAGCAAGCTAAACACAGTGCTGCATGCCTTTAACCCCAGGACACTTCAGACAGAGAGTTCCCACCCACACTGATCTTTGTTTATCAGCACTGGCCACTATCCTGGAGACTGGCATTCACACCTCTGTCAGGGTGACTCTCCAAGTAAAACTCACACTGCAGAGAGTAAAAGACAGAGTCATTATGTAGGATCCTGAGAATCTGCAAATAAACCCCAGGCTCTGGGACACTGATTTGCTCACAGGTATCTGAGCCTGCTGCAGGCAGTGGGCTCTAAACCAAAATCAAACTAGTCTCCTCACAAAGCCCTAGTACTACTGGGCAGGAAGACAGAGCAGCAAGGACATCTAGAAGGTGGGCACAGGGGATGACAAGTACTTCAGAAGAAACAGAGCATGGAAAGGTCAGAAAATGAAGGCACCGAGTCTTTTTAACACCTGAGAAGACAGTTTCACACAGCGGAAAGATTCAGATGTACTCATGAATGGGGGTGGTGCTGCTGACCTCTCCCTAGCAGGACACACACCAAAACTGAGAGTTGAACAACACATGTAGGTTTCAAATTTCTACCAAATGCAAAGGTCCTGTATTGATAGATTTTTCTCTCTTCCCTCTTAGCCTCTCCCACCACTGCCCAAGTCACTGTTGAAGTAGTTCCGCTCCATGTTGCTGAAGGGAAGAATGTTCTTCTACTTGTCCATAATCTGCCAGCGACAGTGGCAGCCTTTTACTGGCACAAGGGAGAAACTGTACATGACAGGAATGAAATTGCAGGATTTCTAATGCCCAGTAATACAAATGAAACAGGACCTGCATACAGCAGCAGAGAGATAATATACCCCAACGGGTCCTTGCTCTTCCAGAATGTCACTCAGAATGATGCAGGAACCTACATGCTAAACATGATCATGGAAAACTACGATTATGAGAGTGCATCTGTGCAGTTCCATGTACACCGTAAGTAATTCTCTATAACCTTTCGGCCTTGGGTGGAGCTAATCCTACTTCACACATAGGGTTGTCAGTCCCAGATGACTCTACGTTATAGTCCCCACATGGTGGATCAAGCATTCAGTAAAGGACACAGAGTGGAAAAAACAGCAATAAATCAGGATGCCCCACTTGATACCTAAACTCTCAGAGGATAGGGGGTGAGGTAACTAAGACCAGGCATGTCAGACTATGCCCAGGGTCTTAGATGCTCATCATGAACATGGCCTTGATAAAGACGCTTCAGAACTCAAGCCAGGCCTGGCTTAGGAAACCATGAGAGTCTCACAGAGAGATGAGCACCAGAAGCTTTGTTGCAGACCTCCATCCTAGACTGGGTCAGAAAACCTGGGAAGCTTGTAAACTGGTTTGAATTGGACCTTCCTTTGGAGCTGACAATGTTATGCCTCCGTTGGGACAAGACTATCAAGGAGCTGACTTTCCACGCAAAGACAAAATGTTTCTTTCTTCAAGCCAGGGGAAGGACCCTGTTTGACACTCAGTTACCTTGAGTGAAGGAGGAAGGCCCGGGGCACTTATTATAAGGTGTTTAGATAGGAAAACGTTTACAGGCAGTGGATATATATCTTGGTGTCCTGGAATTGGATGGGGGAGCTAGGGGTGAGGTAACTCTTGGAAGTTATTGGTAGAAGTATAAGCATGAATTTACTAATGGCTGACAGGATGTCTGCAGTAAGCCCCAGGATGCTGACAGTATGCAGGGTATCTATAGAGACATAAATTTTTACTCCCTATATCCTGCTGAGCTGGGTCCTGGATATATACATTCACATTTATTGTTCCAGCCCATTTCCACATGAATTCAGTCACTGGTCAGCTCTGAGTTCATCCCCAGGTCAGCAGATACCTCGAGATGGGGGACAACTCTCAAAATGGAAACTGATGTTTCCCCTTCAACAGGGTGCAATGATAAGTTGTAGGCTGGGAGCCTGCTGACAGTCAGCCTCTGAGAGCCATGTCTGAGGTAGGTCACCTGGGCATCTCCTCCTGAGACACAGTGTGCTCAGCACAGGTGGAGAGGTAGGAAAGGCAGTCAGCCAGCTCTTCTGATGGTCTTCTGAGACCTCACAGGAAGGTCAAGAACCCTAAAGAAATAGAGGTGTAAAATGGCAGCTCCTTGCACAACAGGAGTCCAGCCAAAAAAAAAAAATTCCCTGAAGGGAAATAGTAACAGACACTGCTTAGTGGAAGGTGAGGTCATTGTTCACATTTAAGGTTAACTTGCAGGCATGGCAAGGATCATTTACTATGTGTTCTATTATAGGGAAACTGAGACAGATCCTGACTGTTCCACTCACAGAAAGTGTGAGCAAGAATTTGCACAAAATTCAATGGGAAATACATTACCCACCATGAGATGTCTGGACACGGGGGATTGAAGTGGCTCCCAAGGTGGAATTTACACAATACCCTACGTCAGGGTCACTGTGGGTGATGGGGTAGGATGAAGATTCAGATCTCTCCTTACAGACTATATATTGAACCCAAACATGTGATCTTGTAGAGAACCACTTCATTCTGTGGGCCCTGGAGCTGGCTGAGATCCCTGATTGTGTTGGAATCTCACCTTGTCCCCTCCACTGTTTATCCCCAGAGCCAGTGACTCTGCCCTTTATCCGAGTCACCAATACCAAAGTCATAGAACTGGACTCTGTGTTCCTGAGCTGCTCTTCAAATGACATGGGGATCTATATCAGTTGGTTCTTCAATGACATCTCCATCCAATGGCTCTTCAATGGCCAGAGTCTGGGGCTCACGAAAAGAATGAAGCTGTCCCAGAACAATAGTACCCTCCACATAGACCCTGTCAGAAGAGAGGATTCTGGGAAGTACCAGTGTGAGCTCTCCAATCCAATCAGTTCCAAGAGGAGTGACCCCATCAAGCTGGACATACGTGAGTGATCTCTGCTCTCGTCTTACTCCATAGTGTTGGGGTGGGGGTAATTTCTCTATCAATACTGTGCAAAATGGGTAAAAGTCACAGGGAGAAAAATATGGCTCAAGATGGATTCATGTTAACCTCATGATAAAACACCAAGCAAACTGAACACAAGCTGCATCATGCCTTTCACCCTGGCATGCCAGAGGCAGAGATAGAAGTGCTACGAGTTCCCAACCACCCTGGCCTTTGTTTATCAGCACTGGCCACTATCCTGAAGTCTGACATTCACACCTCTGTCAGGGTGACTCTCCAAGTTAAACTCAAACTGAGGAGAGTAAAAGACAGAGTCATTATATAGGATCGTGAGAATCTGCAAATAAACCCCAGGCTCTGGGACACTGATTTGCTCACAGGTAACTGAGCCTGCTCCAGGCAGTGGGCTTTAAACCAAAATCAAACTAGTCCTCCTCACAAAGCCCTAGTACACTGGACAGGAAGACAGAGCAGCAAGGACATCTAGAAGGTGGGCCCAGGGGCTGCCGAGCACTTCAGAAGAAACAGAGCAGGAAAAAGTCAGAAAATGAAGACACAGGGTGTTTAGAAGGGGAGGTCAGACAAGACATGCCGATACTCACCATAGATTCTGAGTGTGAGCAGGGATGTGGGTTTAGTGAGGGGTGAGCTGTGTAGACACTGAGGAGACAGTTTCATACAGTGGAAAGATTCAGGGGTACTGATGAATGATGGTGATGCTGCTGATCTCTCCCCAACAGGATACGCACACCAAGGCTGAGTGTTGAACACACTCAGCTTTCAAAATTCAACAAAATGCAAAGGTCCCAATATTGATAGATTTTTCTCTCTTCCCTGTTAGGCTCTCCTAAACTAGCCCAAGCCAATATTGAAGCAGTTCCACCCCACGTTACTGAAGGGAAGAATGTTCTTCTACTTGTCCACAATCTTCCAGGGAAAGTGCGAGCCTTTTTCTGGAACAAGAAAAATACTCTTAATAAGAGTAATCTAATTGCACAAGTTTTAACATCCAGTTTTACAAATGAAACAGGGCTTGCATACAGCAGCAGAGTTATGATATACCCTAATGGATCCTTGCTCTTGCAGAATGTAACTCAGAAAGACGCAGGATTCTACATAGTATGTATGATAATGGAAAACTTTGATACTGTGTTTGCTTCTGTGCAGTTCACTGTACATCCCAAGTAATTCTCTATAGCCTCTCCTGGTAGAAGCCATGCAGTCACCCCTGGGAAAGGCACAGAAATGGTTTGCAAATGGAGCTGTTTAGAAGGCAAGGCCCTTTGGAGAATCCCATCCATTTGGAAAGACCTATGGAAACAATATTGCAGCCCTCTGTGCTGATCCTAAGGAGCTCATGGGCTTCAGGCCTCTCTTGGCTATGCTTATTCTTAGGGTAAATCTTAGTTTGCTCTTTAGTTGTGATTTTGCCTGAGTTTACTGGGAATAAAGCTCTGTTTTGTTGCAGAAACCAGTGTGTATGCTCGTCTCTGGCTGCCTTGGCAGTCATCCTGAGTAAGCAGGAAGAACTCACTAAGGATAATGATTATTGCTTATTCAATTCCAGAAAGAGATAAATATACTCCAAAGAACTTAAGAACTTGGAAAATGATTTCTTAAAAGTTGACCTTCAATACTTACAGGAACATATGAGGAAAAGATATAGGACATGAATGGTCATACATTTCTCTGGCACCAGGACATGAACACTCAGATATTTTTCTAATGTCAAATATCAATAAAGAAATCTAAAACTCCCAGTTCCCTTAAAGGAAAACATCATTCAGAAATTATCAGGAAAAATAGAAAATTTTATTCCAGCAGTTAAAGAGTTAGGTAATAATCTTTACTATTTTGAAAACTTATAAAGAATTGGATTATTACTGTAGTCCACATAAAAGTGATCTACAGATTACTTAGAAATTGGCCTACACCTGAAAATGATATCCTTGCTGTGAAAATATACTCAGCTGATTACAAAAATATGAAAGTATCATATTGTTAAGAACTAATAACAGGGTTTGAATCTATAATGATATGGGGTAAAGGCCAATGACATCAAGGGAACGGGATGAAAAACAAAAACTAAAATGAATAAATGTTAATGATTTGGGAAAATTATTAATAAGAAATTATTATGAATTGCTCATGCTTGATTGCTTGAATGCATTAGAACTTGTATAGTGAAGATGGCCTGAGCTGGTGGGGACCATCAGTGTGAAAGGCAATCGGTGGTCAGACTCTTCATTCTTCACCAACGTCACACATAAGTCCTGTTGCACAGAACCCCTCTGGACCTGGATTCCAGCACTCTGGGCTGTGGGTGGAGCTAACCCTACTTCACACACAGGGTTGTCAGTCCTGGATGACTCTGTTATGGTCCCAACATTGTGGTTAAAACATTTGATAATGGACACACAGTGGTAAAAAACAGCAAAAATCAGGATGCCTCACTTGATTCCAAACTCAGAGAAGAGGGGGTGAGGTAACTAAGCCCAGGCATGTCAGACACTGCCCAGGGTCTTAGATGCTCATCGTTAACACGGCCTTGAGAAAGACCCTGCAGAACTCAAGCAGGGCATGACTGAGGAAACAAGGAGAGTCTCACAGAGAGATGAGTACACTAAGCATTTCTCTAGAAGTGTGTCCAAAACTGGACCAGGAGTACTGGGAAGCTTGTAGACTGGATTGGAATTTGTCCTCCTGTTGGAGCAGACAGGGTACAATGATGGATTGTAGGCTAGGAGCCTACTGACAGTCAGCCTCTGAGAGCCATGTCTGAGGTAGGTCATCTCCTCCTGAGACTCAGTGTGCTCAGCATCGGTGGAGAGGTAGGAAAGGCAATCAGCCAGCTCTTCTAATGGTCTTCTGAGACCTTGCAGGAAGGTCAAAAGCCCAAAAGAGATAGAAGGAAAATTCTACACATGGCAGCTCCTTGATCTCCAGGGGTCCAATTTATGGATTATTTCCTGCAGGCAAATGGGAGCAGATACTGCTTGGTGAAAAGTCAGGTCATTGTTCACAATTAAAGTTAACTTGCAGGCATGGCAATGGTAATTTACCATTCGTCCTTTTAGGGAAACTGGGACAGGAAACACAGTCACTGAGTCAGGATCACAGAGGCAGTGGGTAGCACAAGCCCTCTGTCCACAGCCATGGCTTCACCCTCCCCACCATGGAGACCTTACGAGGTGACCTTTAGTCTTATGGATCATTTCCTAGACTCAAACTTTTTATAGGGTTCCCTGATTCATGTCAATCAATATCAAACACCTGACAATGGCCCAAAAATTATTTAGTGAAAAAGATACAGAAAGCTATTTCATCATGGAGGGACCTAACCACACTCACAGAAAGTGTGAAGGAGAAAATGAACAAAGGTCAATTGGATATAAACCCCCACCCACATGAGATATCTGGACATGTGGGCTGAAGAGAAACCCAGTATGGTATCTACACAAATACCCTGAATCAGGGGTCACTGTGGGAGATCTGGAGAGCAGGAAGATTCAGCTCTGTCTTTCACACCCTGTCTTGAATCCAAACATGTGCTCTTGCAGAGAGCCATGCCATTTTGTGAGCTGTGGGAGCTGACTGAGATGTAAGGGTGAAGGACTCTCAGCTGGTCCCCTCCACTGTTTATCCACAGAGCCAATGACTCTGTCCTTCATCCAAGTCATCAACACCACAGTCAAAGACCTGGACTATGTGCTCCTGACAAGCTTCTCAAAGGACCCTGATAGCTCCATCTCTTGGCTCTTCCATGGCCAGAGTCTGGGTTTTGCGTACAGTATGAAGCTGTCCCTGAACCACAGCACCCTCAGCATAAACTCTGTTAGGAATCTCAAATGGGACCCAACAAGTCACACTGTGTACCCCTTTGTCCCTTTGTCCAAACATCTCTACTTCCATATTTTCATTGTAAAAAGTCATTGGGTAGCACCTTGAGGAAAAACACAAACACAGCCTTGGCTCCAGTGAATTACAGTATCTAGACTGTTCCACTGACCTGACATAACATCTCTCCAAAGAACGAGATTCTAATTGTTTCAGAGGGACTCAAAATCCTTCTGCAGAAGTAAGGCCAACCTTACCAAATTTAAAATTTTAAAATAATGTAAAATAGAAAAGCCAGGCAGTGTTGGCACACAACTTTGGTCCCAGCTCTCAGGAGGCAGAGGCAGGTGGATCACCATGAGTTCAAGGCCAGCCAGGTCTAGAGAGCTAGATCCAGGAAAGACAAACCCTGTCTTGAAAAATGAAAAACAAACAAACAAACAGACAGACAGACAGACAGACAAACAAACCAACTACTGTTAGATCAGTTGTGAGACAGCCAGTCCTAAAACTGTGACCATGGGAGAACTGTCCCCAATACTCATCTGTCTTGTAGTAACAGGAACAGGAGAGAAGTATCTGGCCTGCAGAGAGAGTTCCAGGACAACCAGGGTACACAAAGAAACCCTGTCTTGAAACACCAAAAAAAAAAAAAAAAAAAACAAACCCAAACATGAAACCAGATATAGTGTATCTGATAGAAGTGAGAGTGAGAATAGCCTTGAACTCACAGACACAGGAGACAATATCCAGCATGGAACACTGTTAGCACAGGAATTAAGATGAAAAATTAATAAATGGGACCTCATACAACTGAAAAGCTTCTGTAAGGCAAAGGACACCATCAACAGGTCAAAATTTCAGCCTACAAAATAAGGAAAGATTTTCACCAACTCCATATCCAATAGAGGACTAATATCCAAAGTATATAAAGAACTTAAGAAACTAGGCATCAACAAAAAAAATCCAATAAAGAATGGGGTACACATTAAAACAGAGAATTCTCAGTAGAGGGATCTCAGATGGCCAATAAACACTTAAAGAAATGTTGAACATTCTTAGCTATCAGGGAAATGTAAATCAAAACTACTCTGAGATTCCATCTTACACTTGTCAGAATGGCTAGGATCAGTAACACAAGCCAGGAACTGGAAACAACCTAGAAGTCCCTCAACTACGAATGGATAAATATGGTACATTTGCATAATAGAGCATTACTCAGGTAAAAACAAAATAATGATCTTTGTAAACAAATGGATATTAACTAGTACCAACACAATGGTGGTGCTGAGACTAGCTAAAGAATTTTAACTTGGAACCCTGACTGCCCAGGAACTCTCTATGTAGACCAGGCTGGCCTTTGAATTCACAGAGATCCCCCTGCCTCTGCCTCCTGAGTGCTGAGATTAAAGACATGCACCACCACGCTGAGCCTGCTCTGCCTATTTTAAAGAGCTGAATTCTCAGGGGGAATGGAAGGTGAGGACAGGGCCTTCTAGGACAACCTGTGTGGTCCATGATGTGAGGCTGCACCGGGCTTGGGAGCTGCAAGTAGCTGTGTATGTATACTGTAACAGAGCACAGAGGGACAGGGAGAGGGACAGGGGTCAGAAGGGAGCAGGGCAGACAATGTGAGACTGGAATGATGGGTTGAAAAGTTTGGGTTGGGGGCTGGAGAGATGGCTCAGTGATGAAGAACACTGGCTGCTCTTCCAGAGAACCTGGGATCTATTCCAGCACTGGGGTGATGGATTAAAGCCATCTGTAACTCCAGTTCCAGGGGATCCAATGACTGCTTCTGGCTTCTCCGGACACTAAGTGTGCATGCAGTTCAGAGATATACATGCAGACAGGACACCCATACCCCTATAATAAATAATAAATAAAAAAGTTTAAGTTTTTATCCTCAAAATCATGGAACACATTGAATAAATAATAAAAATACTTTAAAAGAAGGCATGCAACAACTGGAGATAATTTTTGTTCATGGTCAATACTGATTCCCTTCAGCCAGAAAACCTGACTTCATCCTGTTTTTGTTGTTGTTCCCTGGACTTGTGAGGAGGAGTGACAGCATGCAGACACTGAGAGACACTTGCTTCATGAACTGGAAACACAAAGCTTTAGCCTGCAGAGTGTTTCATGGAATGCTCTGTGGAGGTGGATATGGTGTTCACATTCCCATCAGAGGCCTCCTCATCTGCAGCCTGCCTGGGTGCCAGGCAAAGCTAAGGAAAACCTCACAAGCAACTGGAGGTGGGAGAAGTTCACAGAGTGGGAACTTCTCAGAATACTTATCACTTCAATGGAACAGCTTCCCAGAGGCTTTGGCCACAGGTTGCAGAAGGGAGCAGGATTCCCTTTGTCACCTACCACTGTAGGAATGACTGGCTGGCATTCCTCCTCCCGCACTCCAAACTACACTTAAATAGATAATTCAACCTTTTCTGTATTTTAAGAAACATTACTGTCTTCATTACAGATGCCATCTTTGACTCTGTCCAGGGAAGCAGGTCCTTTGTTATATATTATGGCTTCCAGTGTAGTGTTTTTGTGGATCCCGAAGTGTGAATGATTGGGTTTCTGTGCTTTTATCTACTTCTTGTGTTCTCTGTGTGTTCAAGAATCCAGTCAGCATGGAGACACACGCCTTTAATTTCAATACCAACCCTCGAAGACCTGGAGGTCTGTATAGACAGGCAGTGAGAGGAGGTCATGTGGTTGGGTTTACAACCAATGAGAAGGCAGAACATAAAGTCAATAAAAAGGACAAACACACAGGAAGTAGGTCTCTTGCTGATGGGAAGGACAGCAGCGGCAGTGAAAGTTAAGAAAAGTTTTTTAGCTCTCAGCTATTGCTCTGACCTCTTGGGCTTTCAATTCTGCATGTGGCTCTGTGTTTCTTATTTAAATAACACTATTCATCTACATTTGGCAGCCACATTGCAAAAATTCATTAAAAACCGCTTGGCTTGGGTTGGCGGCCCAGCCCAGTTTCCCACCTGGGTGGGCCCGGCTCTCTGCCTGGGCCCAGCTCAGCTTAGGCCCCAGGCTCGACTGACCTTAGCTACAAGTGGTTACCCATAGCTGGAGCTACTTGCTTAAAGCCAGTGCTACAAACAACTCAGGCCTGCCAGAGCTACCGGTCAGCTGCACTGGACTGTAATTTCAACAGCTGCATGGAAACACCAACACACAGTGTCAGAGCTTAAGGAATCTGGAGCACAGGCTCGACTAGGCTCAAGTGGGAACACTTGGCTAGATTCAAGCTTTTAGCAAGAACTCGAGGCTATGCTTTCTTTCTTCCTTCCTTCCTTTCTTTCTTCCTTCCTTCCTTCCTTCCTTCCTTCCTTCCTCTCTCTCTCTCTCTCTCTCTCTCTCTCTCTCTCTCTCTCTCTCTCTCTCTCTCTCTGGATTCACACCTCGGACACTAGGTAGCTGTTTTGAAATTCTCTCGGATTTCTACTGTTCTATGCAAACTTGGTAAGTCAAGTAAGATATCAGATGTTTTAAAGGAAAAAACTATTTAAAACAAAAATTTTTTCCACATTAAAAAAATGGTTTTTATGTGTACATTGGAAGGAAATTGGGCTTTGTTTGATAAAATTTTAGGCAGTCTGAATATGGAACAACTATATGAGAAGATTAATGTTGATGGGATTATGCACATTATTACTTTTCTTATCTTTATTTTTCTATTTAAAAAGATAGTCAATTTAAGTGCCAGGATAAAAGCTTTAGAAAAACCTGTTAAACTTGTTAAAATGAATTATAGAGAAATTCAGATTCAGATAGAAGAAATTAACAGTGAAATTGTTTCAGGATTGGATTATAAGGTTATAGAAAGAAAGCCTGTTTTCACACAATCACGCTTAATTTATCTGGTAACCGTAGAGCAGCTACCTGGTCAAGTGAATGCACAAAATATTTGGACTCCAATTGAAATGTTAGATTTACTAAAGTTTAAGGAGGCAATAGTATCTTATGGCATGCATTCCCCATATGTAAAGCAAATGTTAAACTCCTGGTCAACTTATAATAGGATTATACCACTGGACTGGTGAGAGCTGGTACATGCTGTTCTGGAACCCGGGGCATAGCTGCAGTGGCAAATGTGGTTCAAAGAGGAAGCTAAAAACATGGAAAAACAATGGAGAGATAAAGGTATACAAATCTTCCAGGATCAGCTTGTTGGAAAAGGCCAATATGCTGCAATACAAACACAATGTTTATATGATATCCAAACCCTAATTCTATGTCAAATGGCAGCCTTGAATGCATAGGACAGAGTTGAAGAACCAGGAAAGAAAACTAAATCATTTACAAAGGTTATACAGTACCCAAAAGAATCTTTCACAGATTTCTTACAAAGACTCACTTCAGCAGTAAAGAGAATGGGCCTGAATTCAGAAGCTAGCCAGATAATAATCAAATCTTTGGCTTTTGAGAATGTGAATGAAGCATGCAAAAGAATAATCAGGCCATTAAAAGCAAGATCTGCACCCTTAGAAGACTGGATTAGAGACACGTTTAATGTTGAGGCTCATGACCATGATGCTATGTGGAAAGGAGAAGCAATTTTAGGAGGTTTGAGGAAAGTCAGATGTTTTGGGTGTGGAAAGCAAGGACATTTGAAATGGGACTGTAAACAGGGCATTCCTAGGAACAATGTTTCTTCAAGGAACAATGGCAACAGAATGACCCTTCCTTCTGGAGTATGCAGAAAGTGTGATAAGGGAAAATGCTGGACTAATGAATGTACATCAACAAGGGACAGGCAAGGTAATACTTTTCCTTGGTCTTCTGGAAACTCCCAGAGGGGCCTAAGGAAGGCCCCCACAGTGAATCCAGTTCAGACCTTTCCTGCAGTCAAAGAAGAAACTCCTACTCAGAGCAATTAAATAACCAAATGCCTATTGGAATAAACCAGTCTGCTAGAGGTGATGAAACAGAGAACAGAAAATTCAGGAGAAACCATAAAGAAAAATTTTTGGCAAACTTCTATAAATGAACAAAGACCAAAATTAACAATAAAAATAAATGGTGTTTTGTTGTCTGGTCTGGTAGACACAGGTGCTGACATGACCATAATTGCACCAGAATTTTGGCATCCAACTTGGCCTCTTTGGGAGGTAAATGTTCAACTGTTAGGAATTGGAACATTATCTCAAGTGAAACAGAGTGCAAGATGGCTCAAATGTATAGGTCCAGAAAGAGCTTATGTGGCTTACATAACTATGAACCTATGGGGTCAAGACCTTTTGCAACAATGGAATACTCAGATTAACATCCCTCAAACCTCAAAAACAAATCATCAACTAGCACATGTTCCTGAGGAAAATATTAGAAGGTATTATTCTAATGAGTGGTCACCAGCCATCCATATTATACAAGAACAGGGCACAACAACTGATGATCTTCCAAAGACACCAACAGCTCTACCTTTAAAATGGTTAACAGACAAGCCTGTATGGGTCCAGCAATGGCCTTTAACAACAGAGAAACTACAGGCTTTAGAAGAGCTGGTAGAAGAACAGTTAAATGCTCATCATATTGAAGAATCAACCAGCCCTTGGAATTCTCCTGTATTTGTTATTAAAAAGAAATCTGGTAAATAGAGAATGGTAACAGACCTTAGAGCAATTAACAAAGTAATTCAGCCAATGGGCTCTCTACAATCTGGAATTCCTTTGCCTACTCTGTTACCAAAAGGATGGCCTCTCATAGTTATTGATTTAAAAGACTGTTTCTTTTTAATACCCTTACAAGAAAAAGACAGAGAAAGATTTGCTTTCACAGTGCCTACTTAGAATAATTCCCAACCAGTTAAAAGATTTGAATAGAGGGTTCTCCCATAGGGAATGTTGAATAGCCCAACCCTGGGCCAATATTTTGTACAACAACCATTGGAAGTGATATGTAAAAAATTTCCCAAATGTATAATTTATCATTATATGGATGATATTTTACTAGCCGACTAAAATGCAGATACTTTAGAAAGAATATTTGAAGAAGTAAAGAAAATTTTGCCTTGCTGGGTATTACAAATTGCTCCTGAAAAGATACAAAGAGTAGATTCTATTAATTATTTAGGATATAAAATAGGTCTACAGAAAATTGGACCCCAAAAGGTGCAAATTAGGAGAGATAGACTACAGACTCTTAATGACTTTCAAAGACTATTTGGAGACATTTCTCATCTACGAACTATTGTTTGGGTAAAAAAAAAATGATGAAGTGAATAATTTGTTCAAAACCTTAGAAGGTGACAAGGACTTAAATAATCCAAGAGAATTAACACCTGAAGCTGAGAAAGAATTGGCCTTGGTAGAAAAAAAAGTACATGAAGGACATGTGGATTGTATTGATCCGTAGCTGGATTGAATTTTTGGGTTATTTTAGCTTCTAGGCAGTCTCCTATAAGAATATTAATGCAGAGGGAAGATATTATATTATAATGGATATTTTTACCCAATAAACCAAATAAAATATTAAAAACTTGTGTGGAAAAAATTTCCGACTTAATTTTGAAAGGAAAATTGAGACTTCGTCAATTAGCAGGAATAGACAGCAGAAATTGTCATACCTTTAACTTCGGAGGAAATTAAAAAATTATGGACAGAATGTGAACCTTGGCAAAGAGCTTGCAGTAATTTTTTTGGAGAAATTAACAGCACATATCCCAAAAGCAATAGAATTGATATTATAAAGAGAGCTGATTGGATCTTGCCTCAAATTGTACAGGAAAAATCCATATCTGGAGTTTGTACATTTTATACAGATGCAAACAAACAATGAAAGGCAGGTTACAAATCAGAAAATTTAAGTAAAGTGGTTCAAAGTCCTCATAATTCAGTTCAAAAATCAAAATTGTGTGCTATTCTGTTGGTATTAATGGATTTTTCAGAACCTCTCAACATAGTTACTGACTCCCAGTATGCTGAAAGAGTGGTATTACATATTGAGACTGCAGAATCTATCCCTGATGCTTCAGAATTAACTTCACTATTTATTCAGTTACAAGACACAATCAATCAGGAAAAAGAGTCATCCTTTATATATAACTCACATCTGATCCCATACGGGTCTACCAGGCCCTCTAGCACAAGGTAATGATGAGATTGATAAATTATTGATAGGAAATGTGCTGGAGGCCTCAGAATTTCACAAAAAACATCATGTCAATAATAAAGGTTTAAAAAAGGATTTTTCTATAACCTGGCAACAAGCCAAGGAAATAGTAAAGTAATGTCCTATTTGTTCCTTTTACAATCAGATGCCATTACCAGCAGGATGTAACCCAAAGGGTACTCAGAGGAATGAAATCTGGCTGTGTTTCACTTTGCAGAATTTGGAAAATGGATATATGTACACCATACCATTGATACTTAGTCAGGATTTCAATGGGTAACTGCTTTGAGTTCTGAAAAAGCTGATTCTGTAATCACTCATTTGCTAGAAGTTATGGCTATTATGGGTATACCTGCACAAATTAAAACTGACAATGCTCCAGCATATGTCTCTGTTAAAATGAAACAGTTTTTTGCTTATTACAATATAAAGTATATTGCAGGTGTACCACATAATCCTACAGGCCAAGTAGTTATAGAAAGATCAAACAGAACTCTAAAGGATATGCTAAATAAACAGAAAGGGTTAAAAAAACAGAAATAGACTGCATAATGCTCTATTAACTTTGAATTTTCTCAATGCTAATGAGAAAGGAACAACAGCTGCAGAGAGACAGTGGTAACAGAAAAACGTACAGAATTAAATCAGCCTATATACTTTAAGGATATGCTGACCTCATAATGGAAACCAGGATATGTGTTACATTGGGGATGAGGTTTTGCTTTTGTTTCTACAGAAGATAAGCTGTGGATACCATCAAAATTGATAAAGGTTTGCTTTGAACAAGAGAGACCTCTTAATTAGAAGAGGTGATAATCAACCAGCATGACCATCAAATTTAAACTAACTTATACCATTAACACATGCCTTTTCGTTTAATCAGACAATAACTTGCCAAAAGGGAATCTCCACAAAATTAGTCTTGGGGAAAAGTTTTTGTTTTTGTCTTTCAGGAGAATGAAGGCTAAGGAACCTAAAGAACACTGGACAAATGAGACAACTGAAGAAAAAGGACAAATCATCTGTCCCAGGAAAAAGAGTAAAATGGCCTACTGGTATATCATCTACAAAATTTCATAAGTTTTCCTAAATGTTTGTTTCTGCTCTTCTCTAAAGAAATTTAACACTATTGGTCTTCTTGTAGTCCCAGTTCAATTAAAATTTAAAGCTGACTTTGGATTTGGAGAATGGCTCCCTTCTTCTTTAAACTCAATCATGTCGTTAAAAGGAAAAAGCAAACTCCCTGTATCATGCCTGAAGAAAGAGCCATCTTCTGATATGGGACAGGAGAAAAAGCCAAATAAAAAAACAAATTAATTAAGGGACTATCCTATTAATACTAATCTGAATTCTTTGATTCTATTCTGATTCTTTAAACTTTTCTTAAAGTATGAATTTTATATCAAAATTTACAAGATATATATATATATATATATATATATATATATATATATATATATATATATATTAAACTTTGTTAAGATATTAACGGTTATGTAGAGTACTAACTAATTCAAGAAAAAAGACTCCAATTAGCTGCGTATACATGTCTTTGTGTTTGAGTCTCTTATCAGTTTTCTGCAGGAAATCACGGCCAGGCCTAACATCAATTGAAGTCTCCAGGGAGAAGATGGGACCCCACAACAACAATTCCACATGGACAATAATAATATCACTAAGCTGATAAACATCATTTACAGATCAGCTTTGGACTGCAAAGTACTCATGCAATTTTGAAAGGGCTAGATGAGATGATCCAGTTTCAAAGACTACTTGAGTAAGGACTTGAGATAAACCCTGAACTTTGGCATTATACACAGACTGGATAATGAAGGCTATAGTTACCTTTCCTAGAATTTGACAATTAACCTAAAATTTTCTTTTCAGAATAAAGATATCTTCACCCATACACAGCAGGAAGCAATTTTAGGAATACGATGCCACATTTCCAAAGAGGTGGTGTGGGGTGGGTGGGATTTTTGTGTTTTAATGGGTTTTGGGGTCTGGGATAATTTTCATGGTTTTGGAGGGTTGGTTACAAGTTGTTGTTAAGGGTTAGAAAAAAGACTAGACAAAGGAGATTATATTAAAGGTGCTTGTTTAAAAAAAGACAATTACTAGTTTTAAATACTTTACATTGGATTGGATTTTTTTATATTGTATACAAATTATATATATGTTGAGTTTGAGATTGTTAGAAAATGGTATACATATATTTCTAATCTTGTTCAAGATATTGTACTTATACCATTTATTTAACAATGTAATGCAATTTTCTGATCCTTGAATGTTATTATTACCAACTATTAGGATATAAAGAAATGAAAGTTAGTAGTTAGATATTACACTTGAAGATGTAGTCTTATTAGGTGTTTTTTCAAGATTGAGTAGATATATTTTAGATAGACAGGTCATCTTCAAACCCTTCAGAGATCTACAGAATATGGCATTCAAAATATTTTAATAACTTAGAAAATTTTCTTTTTTGTTATGACTATGAGACATGTCAACTCCTGGCAGTACCAATTTACTTCAGAGAAAATATGGGCATTGAAGAAACTGCATATGGAGTCAACTTTCATTGTGGCAAAAGTTAGCCACTGGACAAGAAAGTATTCTTGAATTGACTGCTGACAAACAGGACAAAATGGACAGACAGGACATGAAACAAAGGACTACCGATTCTTGCCAAGAAAAGTGTGGTTGTGGCTTTAGCAACAGTCATCATCTGAGGCCAGGACAATATGGCACCATCCCTGAAGTGACCTTCACATTCCAGAAAAGGTACCATGCCCCTTTCTTCTAAGGCAGCTGAACAGGCAGTGGGCCGATGGCTTCTGATGTGCAGTGGAACAGCAGCTGAAACAGTTATTCTTGAAGAATAACTAAGCTCATGCCTCTCAATAGTAGACTGGCATTTAATAGAGGGATGTGGAAAAGAACGGGATGCTGAGATGAAGCCACACACACACAGCCAAGAAGAATGGAGAGCTGAATTAAAAAAACATCAACAATTTCCAGAATTTAAAATCCTGAATCATGACATGACACTAGTGGAATTCAGGTGTTTCTGGTACATGGACTGCTCTCACCCAATGTGAGGTCGAACTGTTAGCCTTGTGTACATCCTACTTCACAAATGAGTCTGTCAGATAAGCTAAGCCTATAGGCTGAAGATGATGCCCCAACACTGCGGAGAAACCTCAGGTGACTGTCCAGGCAGCTGGCTGTTTCTGTCGACTCACATTTTTTGGGAAGCCACTTGCATGCACTTCCTGTTTTTATTTTTATTAGGTAATAATATTTCCTTCTTGAGTCTCTGAGGGAGTTGAAGATTAGATCGTTATAAAGTTTAGATAGTTATGATTTTCCTTGTTAAGAATTTTAGAAAAGAAACTCATTAAAGAGTAAATGTATAAATTTGAAAGACATTATAAGATAGTTCTGTTAGTAATATAAATTAGGATAGAAAGTAAATCAGGTACATTTTGGACTTACCAAAATAGCATATATAATGGAATTATTTTCTCTGAATTTGTCAAATGCAAATAGACTAGACATTGTTTAGGTATTTATAGCTTGTATATATGGTATATACTTATTGTACTTTTGTATATAGTTTTTCTTATATTAGTTATAACATTTTTCTTTCTTCTTTTTATTAAAATAGAAAAGGGTAAATATGGTGATATTTTAATTGTACTGAAATGTGATTTTATTTGTATCTTAATAAATAAACTTGCCTGGGGGTCAGAGCTAATAGCAAGCCATAGCAGAAACTGGGCAGTGGTGGTGCACACCGTTAATCTCAGCACTTGGTAGGCAGAGTTAGGTGGATCTCTGTGTGTTCAAGGATACAGCAGGCATGGAGACACAGGGCTTTAATCTCAATATCAACAATAGAAGACCTGGAGGTCTGTACAGAAAGACAGTGACAAGGAGGTCATGTGGTTGGGTTTACAACCAATGAGAAGGCAGAACAGAAAGTCAATAAAAGGACAAACACACAGGAAGTAGGCCTCTTGCTGAGGGGAAGGACAGCAGCGGCAGTGAAAGGTAAGAAAAGGTTTTTAGCTCTTAACTATTGCTCTGACCACTTGGGCTTTCAGTTCTGCATTTGGCTCTGTGTTTCTTATTTAAATAACACTGTTCATCTACACCTATCTCTGTCTAGAAGTCCTGCCAATAACTTCTGCCTAGTTATTATTGGCCATTCAACATTTTATTACACCAGCCACAGCAATACATTTTCACACAGTGTACAATATTCCACAACACCTTCTGATGGTTTATTTTGTCCTATTCTGGCGAATAAGTTTAAATTTATTTCACATTTTGTTTTATTATTATTCCTTAGAAGCCTGTTTGTTTTCTAATGAGAGACAGAAAGGGAGTGTGGATCTGGAGGTGGGGTGATAGGGAGGAACTGGGAGGTGTAGAAGAGGGGAAACCTTAATCAGGATATATTATGTGAGGCAAAATAAAAATCTATCTTCAGAAAAAAGGAAAAAGCATGCATCCCTTATGATGTTGTCATGATGTTGTTATCTTTCTGTGGCCTCCTGGAATGCTATCCTTTTGTTTCTTTTAGATTTATTGATTCTGTTTTCTGTGTATGGGTGTTCAGTCAGAATGTAGGTATGTGCACACCTTTCAGTGTCTGGTGCCCATGGAGGCCATTTGAGGGTGTCAGATCAGTTATGGATGCTTGTGAATCTTCATGTGGGTGCTGGGAACTGAACCCAGGTCATGAACAGCCAGTGATAACACCCACTGAGCCACCTCTCCAACACAAGCACTGCCTTTTTCATGAAGTCCTTTGAGAAATAATAGTCTTTTCCTGCTGTAAACAGATCAAATTTAGCCACCTAATGGCGCTCAATGCTAGCTGCTGTGTATTATCTATGGGTATTGTTCTTATCTGCATTAGATGGAGGGAATTGCATATGGTTTAGCTATGAGCATCATGTACCTTCTAAATGAGGGTCATGCAAGTGTTGAATGAATTGTTTTGCTGAACTACATTACTAACTTAGTGTAATGGTAATCTGAAGTACCAGTGTGACTGGGTATGGAATGGAGTGTCTAAATGTTTGGTGACACATTATTCTGGGTGTTTCTGTGAGGGGAGTTTTGGATGAAATTAACATTTAAATGGGTCCACTGAGTAAAGGCATTTGGTCTTCCTAATGTGGGTGGGCCTTATGTAATCTGTCAGGCACCCCAGTAGAGCAAGTGGGCTGAGCCTTCATTGCTTGAGAGACCTGCTCCTGTTGGTCTGCCTCTGAACTGAGATGATAATGCACGTTTTCCTACTTCCAGACTCAGTCAGAAATGTCATCTGTTCCTGATCTTGAGCCTGCTTGCATCTGGGCAGAAAACATTGGGTCTCTATCGTATATTCAGCTTGCAGACTCACTTTGATCCATGATCCTTATCATCAAGTTTCTATGGAGAGTCTGTTGATAACACTTAGCCTTTGAAATTTATAAATATTTTAGGGAAAGAGGAAGAATTTTATCTACCATTCCTGGGCCTGCATTGATAGAAGGCAGCTTTGAAAATGATGCAAATCTTGGATGCAGTCATCTGCTGGAATCCTCATCAGCTGACCTTTCCCTCCTTCCCACATAGGACTTAGGTGGTAATCTCGGCCTGCCACTGTAATATCTGCTTGAGGCCTGCCTTGCTCCTCACTGAAGGCCTGTTCTCCTCATCTCTGAGTGCTCTTCCCTGCCTCATTTAGTGAGGCAGACTGGCCAGCTTGGTTATTATGGGATGGTAGTTAGACTATCCAGGTGATTCATGTGGTGTTACAAAGCAGTTTACTCTCAGGATCACTTGATCATGAATTGATCATTTCAGGCCAGGCAGGGTGATCTTTGAGTAATCGTACCATGTGCCTGTGGTGGAGCCTTCCTCCAGGAGCCTCACGGACAGCACCCTGTGTGCTCACGACTATGACACATCGTTTCTTCTCCCACCTGTGAGGCACAACCTCCCCTACACAGTACCAGAGAAACACTGCCACAGCAGCAGCCCTGGAGAGACTAGGGCCCAGATGAGAGGAGAGGCAGTGAGTCTACAATCCCAGCCTCCAGAGGCTGAGGCAGGAGGATCTGGACTTCCAGGGTAGCCTGTAGGTGAGATGCTCTTTCAAAACCCAAAACTAAACCAATCATTGCAACAAACAAACAAACAAAAAAACAGAGCAAAAGTTTCTCCACTCCCTGTTAAAACCACACAAGTGAAAAGAAGGGTGAGAGAGACAACTGCTTACACATCTCTGTTGCAATTTTATACGTTAGCAGCTATTTACATGGTTTTGCAAGATCCAGTCCTGGAAAATGTGGTTTGTTAACATGTGAGATGAATCAATAGTATTAATATATGTGCAGTTTTGAGGACTGAACCTAGGGTTTCACGAATGCAAGCTCTCTACCGACTGAGAGTCATCAGCCCCAGATGCCTGTGTCTTGATTTTTTTGACTGTATTTTCTTACATTTTCACAATTTCAGGTCTCACATTAAAGTCTGTGCTTCATTTTGAATTGCTTCAAATTGAATTGGCAGTTTCAGAGATCTGGATGTAGTTTCTTTCTTGTCCATGACTATCTGGTGACTATCCAGAGCACCATTGGTAGGAGAGGTTTGTCTCCCAATGTATGTTTGTTGTAACTGTTAGGGGTTTGAGACAGGGTGTCTATGTATTATAGCACTGGCTGGCCTGGAACTTGCTGTGTAGACGAGGCTGATCTTGAACTCACAGAGAATCCACCTGTCTCTGCCCCTTGAGTTCTAAGATTAAAGGTGTGAGCCAGCTTCCATGCGCTGTCTAATGCATGTTTCTGACACCTTTGTCATAAACGAGGTAGCTGGAGCTGTGTCCATTCATTTCTGGATCTTCTGATGTACTTCTGTGCTTTGCATTTCTGTTTTTGTGCCATTGCCATGTTTTGTTTTTTTTTTTTTTTATTACTCTGCTCTGCTGCATAGTTTGAGATCAAGTCATGTGATGCCTAAGGTCTTAGGATTGTTTTGGCTATTTGGGATGTCTTGATGTGGTTTGAGACAGCTGTTGTTGGTCACTCCCTTCCCAGCCTGAAAGAGAGCTGCCATCATGGCCTGTTATGGTTATACACTTAGGCCTGGTGCTGGGGAGATAGGGACAAATCAAATAGAGTCTCTACAGGTCTCACCAGATGGCTGAGTGGGTAAAGATGCCTGCCCTGCAAGCCTGTTGGCTCCATTGTGATGTCCAGGATCTATGTAAAGGTCAAAGGAGAGAACCAAAGTTGTTCTCTGACCTCCACGTGTGCTCTGTAGCATGGACCCTTCCCACTTCGATAAAGTTAAAAATGGAGTTTCTACAAATTTTTAGTATAACAATGGAAATATGTAACCAATAAATGAGTTGAGGTTTTCAAAACATGTGGCACTGTTCTGGATAGAGATGTAGGTAGCACTGGTGATAGGAATCGTTTATTATCCACCAACTATCTTCTAAGTACAATGATTAACTTCTTGACTTTTGACTCCAGTCTCCTTAAGTAGGAACTGCTATGGTTCCTGCTTCATATCAGAATCCGAGGAGCAGAGATGTATAGAACTTGCTTGAGGTCTGCCAGCAGCTGGGTCTCAGGAGCAGGATTCCAGCAAAGGGGATTGGGTCCGTGACCCATGCAGGTCACCAATGTGGCTGTAAGTCATGAGAAGAGTGGAGTGGTGCCATTTCTGCCCCTGCCTGTCTGCACTTTGGCTGGGAATGCTCTGTGTAAAGGCCCTGGTCAAAGGGGACTTCAGTGATATCTTCTGCTCCATCTGTTCCAGATCACTCCCTGTCCTGAAGACTTGTATAACTTACTTAGTACTTTCATTGGGATGTCTGACTGCGTTGTCAGCTTGTAGAGCAGGGACTTACAACTGTCTGGAAAAGTCAAGTAGTTCTGAATGACGTTACATTTACTCATCTCTCCTTCAACAGTCATTGTTTCAGGACAAGCTTGTTTCTTCATGTGTGCTTTCTCTTCCTGTTCCCCTACCACATCTGGATTCTTAAAAACAGAGTTTATCTATTAATACGCACATGGGTGTTTTGCTTGCACACACTTCTGTGTACCTGTGTGTGCTCAGTGCCTACGGAGTTCAAGAGAGGGCATCCGAACCCTCAGAACTGGAGTTACAGATGATTTTGAGCCTCCATGTGGTGTTGGGAACTGAACCCAGGTCCTCTGTGAGAGCAGCCAGTGCTCTTAACCTCTGAGCCATCACTTTCTACTTCCCCTCGCTTTCTTGTTGAGACAGGATCTCATTAGCTAGCTGGGACCTCACTCCATAGACCAGGCTGGACTTGAACTCATAGAGACCTCCTACCTTCCCTCCATCTCTTCCTTCCTTCCTTCCCTCCCTTCATCCTTCCTTTTCTCCATCCTATTCTTTTTTCATTCCTTCTTTTGTCCTTCCTTCCTTTTCTCTTTCCTTCTTTTCATCTTCCCTCATTCCCTCCTTCCTCCCTCTCTCCCTTTTCCCTCCCTTACTCTCTTTCTGTTTATTCGGCTCCTTTTCTGGTGACCACTAGCTATTCAATGTCCCAGCATACCTTTTTTTGGGTGAGAGAGATAGGGACCTTGATCTTTCCCATCCAGAGTCCAGGGTGGTTATACAGGGACACAGAAACCCAGGTGGTCTACCTTCCCAGGCCTCAGAGCTCCCTCCAGACTCAGTCTCCCTTTCTGACCTACCTACCGCTGTCTAGGTTCTCAGGAGAACCACCTTTGTCCCCCACGCAGCTGCTTCTGGAAGATTTGAAGGAGCCTCAGCTTCTGTGTGGTTGATCTGGTCACAAATGTTCATGCCAGGGTTTCATTTTCTTGAGGACAGAAGAATTTCTGAGCCTGTGTCCTCCTGAGAATGGTGTCTAGCATCTCCAGGCTCTGACTTACCCAGAGAACCTCTCTGCCCTGGCCTGGCAGTGCTGAGAGCCCTCCTGTCCCCAGCCCCTCCCTCCTTTGTTAGGAACCCTAAAGTGTCCCTTCACTGTTGTTTCCCTAATCTCAAGGTTCACCCAGATGTGGAGTGGGGTAGGCTCTGGGTCACCGGGAACAAGAGACTTTAATCCCCCTCATTTAGCACACAGACAGATAGAAGTGGCTGCCCTGGGACTGGGGTTAGGGGCCTCTGCAGTGGAGACAGAGATGTAAGATGACAGGGAGGGAGGTTTTTAGTTACTTGCTTTAGCTTAACCTTGAAAACACAAACAAGAGACTCAATAAAGCTTGTCACTGAATGGATTACATAACAGTTGACAAGTTAGCAGCTTTTTTAGGATTAGGATTTACAACTTTTATCCCTGTTATGTTTGAGCCTTGAGGTTTGAGTTGAAGATTGAAGGTCAAAATTTGAATTGAAGATCCTTCAGCATCTCAATAAAACTTTAAACCTACAATGCAGTAAACTCTAAACTGCAAATGCAGTCCATAGAGAGACTGGGGACTTTCCTTATCTTTTTAATAGTGAACCCTTTAACCTTACTTAAGATGGCTGCTAACTATGCAGTTGTTATTTAAAATATCTATATGTTTTGAGAAGATCTATTTTTTAAACCAGAGCTGAATCCAAATTACATATACATTATGTTCTAAACAAGAGTTGAATCTCATATATGGTAAGTTGTAGTAAATTAACATTACCCATGTATAGATATTTTCAAGTATAATCCCTTTGATATCAATTTTAAGCCATTTTTTGTTACAGATTTTATAGATTTTTTTGATTGTACCCAATGAACTTACAAATCTTAAAGTGGAGTTAACAGCATAGTCTTAAGAGAATTTTGAGAGTAGAGCACAGAGATATCATAGAGATGAAAGATTTTTTAGAGTGGGAAGTAGAGAAGCCTTAGAGAGAAGAGACATTTGGAAGTGGAGGGCAGAGCAGGTTTAGTTAGAAGATATTTGGGATCATTTGTTTGTGCAGTGGCAATTGTTACCGTAGGAGAGAATTTGGACACCGAGAATTTGCCAATCTTTGGCCATCGATTGAGCTGCATTGAGGCCAAGCTGTTTGTAGTCCAAGGGGGAGATGGTAGGGTCGCAAAAGGAAAATCTGGAATTCTATAAGTTCCAAAAGGGAGGTGAGATAGAGGGCACAGTGGGTGTGGACTGCAGGTAGCTCCTAAGAGAGGAGATGAGGAGGGGTCTTAGGAAGTCTCAGGTGGGACTGCAGTTCCTAGGGGAGTCGAGAAAAAGCAGAGCTGAGGTGGGTAAAGTGTCCTTGTGATAAAGATGTCCATCCTGGCTTCCCTAAGTGGAATGGGAAACTTGTCACAGAGGAGAGGAGTCCTTTGTCCTTTTGATGGGGCCCAGTGGGGGCGAGAGGAGATTCCTGGCACAATGGTAAAGATTTGTAGTAATAGTAGACAATGTAGGCACCTTGGGATGACACTTAACCAAGAGAAAGACACACACACACACACACACACACACACACACACACACACACACACACAGACAGAGAGAGAGAGAGAGAGAGACAGACAGACAGACAGACACAGAGACAGAGAGAGACAGAGAAGACAGAGGAGAGACAGACAGACAGGCACAGACAAAGAGTCAAACTTAGAGAGGGGAGAGAGCAAGACAGACAGACAGGAGAGAGCAGCTGAGGCTTTGGGGAAAAGGGAGAGGTAGGTGTCTTTAGTAGATATATGTGCCCATGTGGGCGTAACCTGGATGGGTGGAGCAGGCCAGAGTGGCGAAATGCAAGGCGAGTGTCCAGGCAGGTGGGGTAAGGCATAGAAGGCTCTAGGAGCAGGAGAGACACTTGTACAGTGGAGAGGGAGAGAGCAGTGGTTAGAACAGGTGGAGGGAAGCAGCAGCTGAAGAAGCAGACTCTAGAATTTGGAACCATATCTGGTGGGTGAAGAAGTCAGCAGAAGCATACGATCTGGACAGACATTTAGAGAGTCAGAACAACAGCTTGGTTCAGAATAGCCGAATGCCTAGGTGGGAACTCGTCTATGATG
Organism: Peromyscus eremicus; assembly: GCF_949786415.1. Taxonomy (NCBI): domain Eukaryota; kingdom Metazoa; phylum Chordata; class Mammalia; order Rodentia; family Cricetidae; genus Peromyscus; species Peromyscus eremicus. Next base: position 168,539,028 of record NC_081416.1, on the reverse strand, counting down.
TGAGATTGTCCCAAAAAATAATAAAAATAAAAAGATACATGCAAGCAGGCAGGGGTCTGCCGCAGCACAGGTGGGAGGAGGCAGCGGAAGTGGGATTCGGCTCTAACTATGAACATGGTCCAGAATGGGGAAGGGGGCACTCCTGCGGCTCTGGCTGGACAGTCCTGGAATTCAGTTTCTGCTGTGGTTTCTCTGCTTCATCTGACCACGTGGAAGTGACAGGAGAGCACAGGACCTTCAGATTATGTCACTTGGAAAGTGGCGGGTAGGAAATGGAGGGGCACTTGGAGGGTGTTCTCTGGTACCTGCCGGCTTCAGTGCCTGTCGAGATCAGGACAGGACTGAAGAGAGAGCACAAGATGAGACAGCGCCTCAGAGAGCAAGCGCCAGGGAACCCATACACTTATTTCCTGGCAGTTCAGGCAGGGCTGAATGTCTGAAAACCCGTCATGATGATTTCAAGGGCGACATTGTTAGAACGCGGCTTGGAACCTAGGCGTTCCACTGACACCAAATTGTTGGGAATTATAAAATCTTCACTTTCAGAGCCAGTAAAATGGCTCTTCAGTGAAGGTGCCCATCACTAAGTCTATGGACTAGAGATTGATCCCTGGGACTGGCATGCTCAAAGAAGAGAGCTGACCTGCAAATTGTCCTCTGAGGTCTGCAGGTGTGCATGCGCACCCTACCTGAAACGAATATAAATGTAATAAAGAAAAAACTTCCTTTTCAAATGTGATGATGCTCTGTGATGTGGGCTGAGCTGTTTTTGACAGTCGGTTACAGGTAGTATGAGTGGTTGTGATTCTCTTAGCACATCTATGACTTGGACTTCACCATCAATGGTTAAGTGTGTTTTACCGGTTACAGTCACAAGATGGCAGCACAGCCTCACTGGTGTTTCCCAGTGAGCAAATCAGATAACTGAGCTTTCACCCAGTGACTGAAGGGGGCAGATGCTGAGACCCATGGCCAAAGATTGGGCCAAGCTAGAGTCTTGTTGAGGAGAGGGAGGAGGCATTGTACAGCAGAGGCTGTCCCTGAGGCTTTGGCTGACTCTTGGGAACTTACTCCTCATGTTGGACTGCCTTGCCCAGCCTGAATACAGCAGGAGGTGCTGTGTCTTAAGACATCTATCAAGATGCCATGTTTTGTTGATGCCCATGGGAGCCTACCCCTTTCTGAGTGAATATGGAGGAGGGTGGATTGAGAGGGGAGGGATAGGGAAGGTGAGAGGTAGGGATGTGAGGAGAAGAGGGAGGAGAGGCCCTGGTTAGGATGTAAAATAAATAAATTACTTAAAAGAAAAGAAAATGTAGACTGGGTGACTAGGTCAACTGCCCCCCACTGAGTCCCTGTAGAGTGACAGATTTTCAGTGCATGTGAAACACTGGCATTTAGAATTGGAAGACACTTTAGAGAGGAGCTTGTCAAACTTTAATGTACTTACAAACCACACAATAACCACACAAGGTTACTGTTTCAATACAGATTCTGATATTTCTAGTGGAACCTGAAAGCCTCCAGCCTCCTCCCTCTCCTTCCCTCCACCTCCCTCCCTAATCCTCCTTCTCCCCTTTCTGCCCCGGCCAGCAGGGTGTCAATGGGGGCGACCCACCTGTGGGAGAGAATGAGAAAGACGGGGGGGGGGGCACGGGGACGGGGGGACACACACGAAAGGACAGCAAGACAGTGTGTTCTGATCAAGCTGCAAATTTTATTCTCCTCAGCAAGGCTTATATAGCATGGGAGGGGACAGGAAGGAGGGAAGGGGTGCAGGATGTGCCCTATGTGCAGGTGAAGGGAGACATGCAGGTGAAGGACTATGTGCAGGTCCTGAGGCTGCTAGGTGATAAGGTCACTGGTCAGGGCCCATTGTCCTGTTGCTATGCTACCTGACCTGCCTGACCTGTTCTTTATCTTTGGGGGCATCTGGTTTAGAGCAGGGGCTTGTTCTCTGGCCTAGCTAGTACTTTTCCATGGTCCATGTTTGGTCCCTGACACCTTCCTCCCTTTTTCACCTCCCTGTACCTTCTCCCTCCCAACAGGCCTGGAGTCTTTGCTGCTCTGGTCTTGCTGTGTTGCCTAGGTTGGCTCTGGACACCCCTCCCCCAATTCTGCTAAGACCTGGTAATGCATCACTGCTGGTTGATGGACCTCACTTCAGTAACAAGGGTTTAGAATCACTTTAGAGATGAATTTTCATTGCACCTGCTTTGATTTATGGATGAAGCGAGAATGAAGTCTGGAGGGACAATCTAATGTGTCTGGTGTAGTTGTGACTTCATCATACAACTTTCTCTTTCTTTTGTTTCTTCTCTCATGAAATACATCTTGATCACAGTGCCCCTCCCTCCACTCTGCCCAGCCTTCCCTCACACATCCCCTCTCCCCCAGGTCCACTTCTCCTCTGTTTCCTTTAGGAAATAGCAGGGCATCCAGGGATATTAACCAAACACATCATAACAAGTTACAGTAAGACTAGACACAAACCCTATATCAGGGCTGGGTGAGGCAACCCAGTAGGAGAAAAAAGGTCCCATAGGCAGGTGAAAGAGTCAGTTACACCCAATTCCCACTGTCAGGAGACTCACAAAACACCAAGCTAACAGCCATAACATATATGCTGAGACCAGCTCCACGCTGGTGAAGACATGGAGCAAAGGGAACACTCCTCCATTGCTGGTAGGAGCGCAAACTTGCACAGCCACTGTGGAAACCAATATGTTGGTTTCTCAGAAAAAATTGGGAAGAGATCTACCTCAAGACCCAGCTATACTACTCTTGGGAACAAACCTAAAGGACGCCCCATCCTATCACAAAGACACTTGCTCAACTATGTTCATTGCAGCTCTATTCACAATATCCAGAAACTGGAAACAACATAGATATCCCTCAACTGAAGAATGGATAAAGAAAATGTGGTACATTGACACAGTGGGGCACTACTCAGTGTCAAAAAAAAATGGCACCATGGTTTGTTCACTTGCACAAGTTCTGCACCTCCATTGACCTTACACATCTTGCAGACAGGTTGAAGGTTTTGTGGCTGGTTGATGTCAAAGTCCACCACTGGAAGTTGCCTGGTTACAGAAGATGGCCAGTTCAGGTTCCAAATCCCTCATTACCAGGAGTCCTCACTAGGGTCACAGTGGTAGAATCCTGGGAGTTTCCACTGTACTAGGTTTCCACATCACTCCCTAATGACTCCAATTTCAGTCATCTCTTCTTTGATATAGATATGATAGTATGAAAGGGTAAATTAATGAACATACTTTTAAAGACAAACAACTTGTTTGAAATGTTTTACATTGGTATAGGTTTTAGTTTATTGATATAAGTTTAAACTTAATTTTGTTATTCTGTATATATATTTCTACTCTCTTTTGAGGTATTATGCTTATGTAACTCATTTAGATTTTAATGAATCATTAAGAAATACAGATCAATTAGTCTTCTATGATAGTTAAACTTATAGTCATGTTAAGTCTTCTAGGTATACATAGATATATTTCAGATAGATAGGTAATCTTTAAGTACTTCAAAGACCTATAGAATATGGCATTTAAAGTGTTTTTAAAAATTTAGACTTTCTGGACAGTGAGACATGTCTGCTCCTGGCAGCACCGAGAGGAGGATGGGCATCAAAGACACTCTATATGGAGTTTATCTTCTTCTTGGCAAAAATAGCCATTCGGGCAAGAAACTGTTCTTGCCTGGACTGCTTGAAAAAATGTATCAACTGGACATGCAGGACCCATAGGAATGTGACCACTGAACTTTGCCTGGCCACTGGCCCATCAGTGTTTGATTTATTAACCAATCAGAGCAACACATTTGACATACAGAACATTCCACAGCACTTCTTGTACTCGCTCCCTCTATCTCTCTCCCTACCTGATCCCTCCTGTTCTGATTCCCACTCAACTCCAGTCCCACCAAATCTATTTTCCCTTCCCAGGGATATCTATGTGTCTCCCTTAGAGTCCTCTGTTGGAGCCTGCTGACCAGTCAACTGGGTATCTGGGTGGAGGCTGTACCTCCAGCTGGCATCATCAGCCTGCATCTAGCTAGATAGTATGTTCCATCCAGTGGGCTAATCAGGACTTTCTCACGGCCCTTCAAGGAAACTCTGCAGGCTAATCAGGACTTTCTTACAGCTCTGAAGCAAGCAAGCTTGGGTTCTATTGACTCAGAATAGACTTCAGATTCAAACTGGGAAGCTGATTCACTTGTGGGCTCCCACAGCCCTTCCTGTTACTCAGCCTTTCTGAGTCTGTGTGTTGTATTATGATTATCATTTACTTAAAAGCTAATATGAAGTTATGAGTGAGTATATGCCATATTTGTCTTTCTGGGTCTGGTTACCTCACTCAGGGTGACTTTTTTTCTAGTTTATGTTCATTTGCTTGCTAAGATCATAATTTTTGTTTTAGCTGAGTAATACTCTATTATGCAAATGTACCATATTTATCCATTCTTTGTTGAGGGACATCTAGGTTGTTTCTAGTTCCTGGCTTGTGTTATTGATCTAAGCCATTCTGACAGGTGTAAAATGGAATCTCAAGGTAGTTTTGATTTGCATTTCCCTGATAGCTAAGAATGTTCAACATTTCTTAAAGTGTTTATTGGTCATATGAGATCCCTCTACTGAGAATTCTGTTTACATCTGTACCCCATTCTTTATTGGACTTTTTGTTGATGTCTAGTTTCTTGAGTTCTTTATATATTTTGATATTAGTCCTCTATTGGATATGGAGTTGGTGGACATTTTTTGTAGGCTAAAGATTTGGCCTGTTGATGTTGTTCTTTGCCTTTCAGAAGCTTTTCAGTTAATGAGGTCCCATTTGTTAGTTGTTGATCATAATGCCTGTGCTAGCAGTGTTCTGTCCAGGAAGTTGTCTCCTGTGCCAGTGGGTTCAAGGCCATTTCCCACTTTCTCTTCTATCAGATTCAGTACATCTGGTTTTATGTCTCTTTTTGTTTGGTTTTTCAAGACAGGGTTTCTGTGTTCCCTGGCTGTCCTGGAACTCTCTCTGTAGGCCAGGCACTTCTCCTCTGGCCCTATCGCCACAAGACGGAGGAGTAATGGGGACAGCTCTACCATGGTCAGTGTTTTTGGGCTGGACTCCCACATCAGAGCTAACAGTGTTTTTTGGTTTTTCAGGAAAGGGTTTCCCTTTCCTGGAACTAGCTCTACAGACCAAGCAGGACTTGAACTCACAGAGATATACCTACCTCTACCTCTTGAGTGCTGGGATCAAAGCTGTGTGCCACCACTGCCTGGTTCTTCTATTTTATATTATTTAAATTTTTAAATTTGGGTAAGGATGACCTTATTGCTGCAGAAGGTTTTTGAGTCCCTCTGAAACAATTCAGGGTCAGGTTCTTTAGAGAGATATTATGTCAGGTCAGTGGAACAGTCCAGAACAGTAATTCATTGGAGCAGAAACTATGTTTGTGTTTTTCCTCAAGGTGCTGCCTAATGACTCTTTGCAAAGAACACTTGCAAGTAGAGCTGTATGGGCAAAGGGACAAAGGGGTACACAGTGTGACTTGTTGGGTCCCACTGCAACTTCCTGACAGGGTCTATGCTGAGGGTGCTGTTGTTCTGGGACAGCTTCATCCAGTCCATGAGCCCCAGACTCTGGCCATTGAAGAGCCAATTGATAGAGATCCCAGTGTTGTTGAGCAGGTCAGGACCACAGAGTCCAGTTCTTTGACTGTGGTGTTGGTGACTTGGATGAAGGGCCGAGATATGGCTCTACAGAAAAACAGTGGAGGGGACCAGCGAGTCCTTCACTCTCAGAGATCTCAGTCAGCTCCCAGTGCCCACAGAATGAAGTGACCCTCTTAAAGATTGAAATGTTTAGGTTCAAAATACAGTCTGTAAGGGGAGAGCTGAATCTTCCTCCTACCCAGATTACTCATAGTGACCTCTGACTCAGGGTATTGGTGTAGATACCACACTGGGCTCCTCTTCATCCCATGTGTCCACTCATAGGGGTGGGAGTGTGTTTCCCATTGATTTATGTGGAAATGCTTACTCACACTTTCTGTGAGTGTAAACAGATAGGTCCCTCCTTTATAAATAGCTTTCTGTTTCTTTTTCAATAAATAATTCGTGGGCCATTCTTGTCAGGTATTTGATGTTAATTGACATGAACCAGGGATCCCTCAAAGAAGCCTGAGTCTATAAAATGATCCAGAAGAGTGAAGGTCACCTAATAAGGTCTCCATGGTGGAGAGGCTAGACATGTGGCTGTGAACAGATAGCTTGTGCCTCCCATGGCCTATGTGACCCTGACTCAATGACTGTGTTTCCTGTCTGTTTCCCTATAATAGGACACACAGTACTTGATCATTGTTATGTCTGCAAGTTAACCTTAAATGTAAACAATAACCTGACCTTCACCAAGCAGTGTCTATTGCAGGAAATAATCCCTGGGCTGGAACCATAGAAGGCAAAGAGCTGCCATTTGAACACTTTTTCTTCCTAACTTTTTAGGGCTCTTGACCTTCCTGTGAGATCTCAGAAGACCATCAGAAGATCTGGCTGATTGACTTTCATATCTCTCCACCTATGCTGAGCACACTGAGTCCAGAAGGAGATGTTCAGGTGACCTACCTCAGACATGGCTCTCAGAGGCTGACTGTCAGCAGGCTCCCAGCCTACATTCCATTATTGTCCACTGTCAGCTCCAACAGGAGGTCAAATTCCAACCCAGTCTACAAGCTTCCCAGGATTCCTGGTCCAGTCTGGCATGGAGTTCTTGAGCAAAGCTCTGGGTGCCCATCTCTCTGTAAGACCCTCATAGTTTTCTCAGTAAGGCCCTGCACGCATCCTGAAGGGTCTTTCTCAAGGCCATGTTCATGATGAGAACCTAAGACCCTGGTCAGAGTGTGACATGCCTGGGCTCAGTTACCTCACCCCCTCTTCTCTGAGTTTGGAGTCAAGTGAGGCATCCTGATTTATTGCTGTATTTTCCACACATTAATGTGGGTCCTTTACAGAATGTTTGAACCACAATGTGGGGACCATAACACAGAGTCATCCAGGACTGACAATCCTATGTGTGAAGTAGGGTTAGCTCCGCCCAAAGCCCTGAATGCTTGGGTTCAGGTCCAGTGCGTTCTTGTGTCACAGGACAGATGTGTGAAGTCGGTTAAGATGAAGAGTAGGACCACCGATGGCCTTTCAAACTCATGGTCGGGAGTAGCTCGGGCCATATTTATTTATACAATTTTGAATGCATTCAAAGCATGAGCAATTTCTAATCATTTCTTATTAATCATTTTCCAAAAATCATTGACATTTATTCATTTTAGTTTTTCTTTTCTTTCCACTCCCTTGACATCATTCATCATTACCCTGTATCATTATAATGCAAGCCAAATGATTGTATCTTCTTCATAGTGTGCCCTAGCCAGCAACAAACATGCTGGTACAAAGTAAGAGATTTAAGCCCTGTGATTAGTTCTTAACAATACAATACTTTCATATTTTTGTAATCAGCTGAGTGTATTGTCATGCCTAGGATATCATGTTCAGGTGTTTGCCAATTTATAAGTCATTTGTATATCACTTCTATGTGGACTATAGTTATAATGCTATTTTTTGTAAGTTTTCAAAGAGTTATGATTAATAGCTAACACTTTAACTACTGTGACTAAATTTCTACTCTTCCTGGCAATTTCTACATTTTGATTTATATTATGGGAAATGGAAATTTTAGACTCCATTTTTGATGTTTGACTTTGGAAAAATATCTGTGTGTTCATGTCCTGGTGCCAGAGAAATGTATGACCTTTCATGTCCTATATCTTTTCCTCATATGTTTCTATAAGTTTTTAAGGTCAACTTTTAAGAAATCATTTTCCAAGTTCTTAAGTTCTTTGGAGTATATTTATCTCTTTCTGGAATTGAATAAGCAATAATCATTAACCTTAGTGAGTTCCTCCTGCTCACTCAGGATGACTGCCAAGGCAGCCAGAGACGACCAGACACACTGGTTTCTGCAAAAAAAAACCCAGAGCTTTTATTCCCAGTAAACTCAGGCAAAATCACAACTAAAAAGCAAAACTAAGATTTACCCTAAGAATAAGCATAGCCAAAGTTAGAGAGGCCTGAAGCCCATGAGCTCCCTAGGATCAGCACAGATGTCTGTGGTATTGTTTCCATAGGTCTTTCCAAATGGATGGGATTCTCCAAAGGGCCTTGCCTTCTAAACAGCTCTATTTGCAAAACATTCCTGTGCCTTTCCCAGGGGTGACAGCATGGCTTCTACCAGGAGAGGTTATAGAGAATTACTTGGGGTGTACAGTGAACTGCACAGATGCTCTCATAACATGGAAGTTTTCCATTATCATAAATACCAAATAGATTCCAGCATCTTTCTGAGTGACATTCTGGAAGAACAAGGATCCATTGGGGTACATCATCTCTCTGCCACTGTATGCAGGCCCTGTTTCATTTGTATTATTGGATATTAAAAATTGTGCAATTACATTCCTCTTAACAGCACTTTCTCCCTTGTGCCAGTAAAATGAATGGACTGTCTTTTTTGGAGTGTGGACAAGTAGAAGAACATTCTTCCCTTCAGCAAGGTGGGGCGGAACTGCTTCAACAGTGACTTGGGCAGTGGTGGGAGAGGCTAAGAGGGAAGAGAGAAAAATCTATCAATATTAGGTGCCGTGGGTAGCCATTCCAGCTTTGATCTGGAAGTTCTAACCCCCATTGAGGCTTCAGTAACTGTCACGCCTACAAGGCAGGGCCAAGAGAGGACCCTGAAGATGCAAGATCCAGATGTGCCAGCTCTCTTGGTTCCTGGACCCTGGATGCTAGAGGTAGACCAAGCAGAGTTCTCCAGAGAACACCTCCAGACTGCGCCACACCTGTCCCAGACCCTCATGTAAGTTACCACTTGTAAGTTACCGCTTGTAAGTTACCCCACCAAATTAACCTCCCTTCTAACTACATGGTGTGGCCTTAATAATTTCACCAATACCTTGCACCCGACATGGGGCATGAAACCACAACCCTGGGATTAAGAGTCCCATGCTCAACAGACAATCTTACCCATAACTCTGAGACTTGCTGTGGAATCTACAGTTAGTCTAACTGAGATTTAACTATCTGAGCTTTCTCACAGTACCCAACAGAGATACCATCACTCCCTAAACAGCAGGAAGCAATTCTAAGAAAACAATGCCCCTTCTCTCTAAGGTTTCATGTTTCTCAGGGTTATGAATGATGGTTATAGGGTTGGGGGTGGAAGAAAATATTAAACTCAGTATTCTCCTTAAGAAAAGAGAAAGTTTCTCAAAAAAAAGGGGGGAGAGAAAAATGGAATGGATAGGTATAAGATATTATGGTAGATTATTATATATACTAGCAAACAAATTTAGTAAAATAGCAGCCTTAGATAATTTGCACTGTTATGGATTCTTATATGTTGATACAAATATAAACTATTTTGATATTCCTGTTTAAGATAATTTATACATTGTTACAAATACAGAACTATATTTGTTATAATGTACATATATTTCTACTCTTATTTGAAATATTTGTATATTGATACAAATGTAAATTTATATCTGTCATACTGTATGTATGTTCTACTTCTGTTTAGGATATTATGTATATTGATACATATTTAAGATTATTGTCATACTGCATATTGCACGATACATTCCTATCTCTGTTATAAATATATTGTGTATTGTCACAATTTTGAAGTCATCATCCTTTACTGTACATTTGCTTATAGACTCTTTACCTTGTTTACATGAAGCCTTAGTCCTTAGGTTATTTCGGTAGATAAGACTTATAGATTTATAGTCACATATGCTTGTCATCTTTATAGTTACTTTAGTTAGGTTATCCAGATTTACAGATACATAGGTCAGATGGACTGCTAATCTTCAAACACTTCATAGACCTAGAGAATATGACATTTAAATAACTTAGAATTCTGTTGACGTGAGACACAATTGCTCCTGGCAGCACCAATTTGATTCTGAGAGAACGCTGGGGTTCTAAGACATTTCCATTTGGCACAAAATGGCCTATTGGGCAAAGAACTGCCTTTGCCTCAACTACTGACAATATGAGTGCTGTCCTTCTGGACGAGTGGGATACAAGGAAATGTGACTCCTGAACTCTGCCAAGACAGGGTAAGATGGTCTTTCAGAATTCCTGCTTCTAAATATGATCTATCACATGCTCTAGGCCTGTAGCCAATTTTAATGCACCAACAATGCTGAGAAACATTAGGTGACTGTCCAGGCTGATAGCTGTCTCTGTCTATTCTTGCAAGATTCCCGAAAGTTGCTTGCATCCATCTTCCATTTCTCAGGTACCATTATATTCTTTCTCAGGTCTTTGATGAGATTGAAGACTAGCAGTTATAGTTACAACTTAATATATATATATGTATATATATATATTCTTAGATAGAACATATTAAGTATTAGATTCAGGTTCTTTAGGATAGGACATCTTTTGGAGTGATCTTTGTAACATGCCATTTGCCTACGCTCTAGACTTCCCTGGATTTTAGTATGTGTTTCTTGCTTGATATTGTTCGCATTGGTTGTAGTTCCATCTTATCTAGGTCATCATCCCTCATTACTCCTGGACAATATTTGATAACCATTCCTTTCTATATAGTCTTGTATTAGATTAGAACCTTCTTATTTAGACAAAAGGGGAAGATGTAGTGGGTAGGCATTCCAGCTTTGATCTGGAAGTTCCAACCCCCATTGAGGCTTCAGTAACTGTCATGCCTACAAGGCGGGGCCAAGAGAGGACCCTGAAGACGCGAGATCCAGATGCGCCTGTTCTCTTGGTTCCTGGACCCTGGACGCTGGAGGTAGACCGAGCCACACCTGTCCCAGACCCTGTTGCCTATCCCTTCACTTGTAAGTTACCCCACAAAACTAACCTCCCTTTTAACTACGAGGAGTAGCCTTAATAATTTTACCAAAAATTAGGACCTTTGCATTTGGTAGAAATTTGAAACCTACATGTGTTGTTCAACTCTCAGTTTTGGTGTGTGTCCTGCTAGGGAGAGGTCAGCAGCACCACCCCCATTCATGAGTACATCTGAATCTTTCCACTGTATGAAACTGTCTTCTCAGGTGTTAAAAAGACTCTGGGCCTTCATTTTTTGACCTTTCCCTGCTCTGTTTCTTCTGAAGTGCTTGTCATCCCCTGAGCCCATCTTCTAGATATTCTTGTTGCTCTGTCTTTCTGTTCAGTAGTAGTAGGGCTTTGTGAGGAGACTAGTTTGATTTTGGTTTAAAGCCCACTGCCTGGAGCAGGCTCAGATACCTATGAGCAAATCAGTGTTCCAGAGCCAGGGGTTTATTTGCAGATTCCTCAGGGTCCTATGTAATGAGGCTGTTGTTTACTCACCCCAGTTTGAGTTTTACTTGGAGACTCACCCTGACAGAGTTGTGAATGTCAGTCTTCAAGATAAAGTGGCCACTTCTTATAAACAAAGACCAGAATGATTGGGAACTCATAAAGATCCACCTGACTCTCCCTCTAGTGTGCTGGGGTTAAAGGCATGTAGCACCGTGTTCAGCTTGCTTGGTGTTTTATCACGAGATATACATGCATCCATCATCAAGATCACTGTATTTGTATCTTGAGCCATGTTTTTCTACTTGTGACCTTTACACATTTTATACACTGTTGATTAAGAAATTACCCCTACTCCCAACACTATTGGGTAAGAAAGGAACAGAGGTCACTCACGTAATATGCGCAGCCGGATGTGGTTACTCCTTTTGGAACTGGCTGGATTGGAGACCCTACACTGATAGTTCCCTGAATCTTCTCTCCTGACAGGGTATATTCGGAGGGTGCTGTTGTTCTGGGACAGCTTCATCCTGTTTGTGAGCCCCAGCATCTGGCCATTGAAGAGCCAATAGATGGAGATAGCATTGAAGAACCAACTGATGGAGGTCTCTAATTCATTTGAGAAGCAGGCCAGGAACACAGAGTCCAGTTCTTTGAGTGTAGTGTTGGTGACTTGGATCGAGAGTGTAGTCACTGTCTCTGTGGATAAACAGTGGAGGGGACCAGGTGAGAGTGCTTCACCCTAACGATCTCTGCTAGCTCCCTGTGCCCACAGAACAAAGTGAGTCTCGGCAAAATCACATGTTTGAGTTCAAGATACATCTATAAGGGTAGAGCTGAATCTTTCTCCTACCCAGATTACCTACAGTGACCTCTGACTTAGGGTATTTGTATAGATACCACACTGGGAGCCTCTTCAACTCTTAGTGTCTAGAAATTTCATGGTGGGTAACATAATCCCCACTGAATTTTGTGCAAATTCTTGCTCACTTTTTCTGTAAGTGTGAACACTCATGTCCCTCCTTTATTATTTTCATTAAATAATTTGTCATGGGGTTAAGATGGCCCTACCAATCTAAAGATGTTAAAACCTGGACATCAGGACTGGAAGAAATCCCTAGCTAAAGAATTTCTGTTTGAAGAAAATTTTTATTTCCTGCCCAATGTGTAAAGATTAAATACCACAGAGAAGTGAATGATCACAGTGCTGACTACAGACTGTCACTCTAATCCTCAGTACTGATATTTTTTTGAAACAGAGTCCCACTGTAAAACCTTGGCTAGTTTGGAACTTACTATGCAGACCAGGTTGGCCTCAAACTCACACTATCTACCTGCCTCTGCCACCTCAGTGCTGGCAACAAAGGTGTGTGCCACCACACTCAGCCAACATTTTTTTTTTTTTTTAAGTATTGAGAAGAGTAACCGAAAGAGCATCATCAACTGTCAGTGACATGGTTCAGCCTGACTCAGAACAGGGCTCCCAGGCACCTTCTCTACCCACTCTTCCCATCCTACAGAGTCAGAGCTGAGCCAGCCACTAGTCAGACAGGAGCAGAGCTGGGAGCAGAGCTCTGGACTGCTGGTCCCCACCTGTGGGGAATTTTCTCCCCCAATTTGGAGAAAAAACATGTGAGCACAGTTGGAAGCCCTGGGTGTTCCTTCTAGGTCATGGAGGTCATAAAAAGAAAATGGAGGGAGGGCCCAGGAAGGCTTGTGTTAGTCACAGAAAGAAATCTTGACCTTAAGGCTCTCCCTCCCCTGGGAAGTCCCTCATACAACCTGAGGCTTTGCAAGGCTGGGATAATCTCCTGCTCACATTCCAACCTCCATCCTTATCAGCCAGGAGAAGTCAGAGAAGAAGGAGACCCTTAGTCACAGGCATGGAACAGGAAGCTCAGAGAAAGATTGAGTTTTGCTTGTTCCCATAGACATGAGCTGCGAAGCTAAAAGAATCAGCTCCAAACCTGGTGCTGATATTTCAGAGATCCACTTACTTACTAAGGACTGTAATGTGTTTGACCATGGTCTTATTTACTCCAGGGACAAGGTTATAGAGGAGGCAGGTATAGAATCCACTATTATTATTATTGATGTTTGGGATAAAGAACTCTTCAGAGCTGCCCTTGGTGGGACACCTTAAACATCCTTGGTGCAAGATGAGGGGCTTGGACCTGCCTCAACTGGGTGTGTCAGGCTGTGCTGACTCCCCATGGGAGGCCTTGCCTTGGAGGATGTGGGAATGGGGGTATGTTGGGGAGAGGAGGCTAAGGGGTGGGAGGAGGGATGGGGAATCTGTGGTTGCTACGTAAAATAAATAGCAAAATTTTTAATAATAGAAAAAAAGATCTTTTGGGAGGATGACTGGAGCTCTCCATTGACAAACCAAGAGTACTGTGCAGGTGGGTTAGCATCTGTGTGGCAGGAGAGGCTGAGGTTTGTCCTTGAATGAAAATGAATATTTGAGGATGATATGATTGGGACATCTGGATCATCTGGAGCAAAAAGAATAAAGTCATACATGATGTCAGCAGAAGGAAGGGGAAATCCTGGTCTGTAGAAGATGATAGTATCTCTTTGAGCTGTGCTTTAACCTTAGTTGAGCAGATTTCAGCCAGAGTTGAGGTTCATATTACTAGAAGAGTACTCATGTAGCATGCACAAGCCCTGATCCATTTCCAGCACAACACACAAACATCTCCACTGTACACTCATGTGTGCAATAATCCTGAGCCTGGCATGTCCCCTGTCTCCATCACCCTGAGCCAATCTAGGCAGGAGAAGTCCCTGCAGCCCATTCTAGCTCAATGCTGGGCCTGGCTACATGTGCTTGGGCTGGGCCCAGATGCCCTGGCAGCATAGCTATCTATGTGATGGGTCTGGGTCATGGACCCAAGGGGACTGGGACTCAGTATGGTAGCTCTATCCCTCTGTATTTAGGCAATCCTAGCCAGTATTAAACAGAAAATACTCACAGGTAATGTTCAGAGAGAGTGGGTCACTTGGGGAGTCCCTCACTGGGTCTCAGGTTCACATACATAGGGTCCTGTGTCAGTCCTCACAACACTGAGTACAGTGAGAGTCCTGTGGCCCCCAGACAGCTTCAGCCTGTCATCTCTGAGAGGCCTTGGTCATTTATCCTCCACAGGTAGGCTGTATTCTGAGTCTTAGGATCACACATTAATGCTACTAAAGACCCCTCCCAGGTATAGAAACTCTTCCTTGTGATTTTGGGATAGGGTAGCAACACTATGATGAATACAGAGAGAAGATTACCCTCTGTGGTACCTCTGATTGTTGCAAGGCCTCTTTAAACCAGAGATAGTTTCTTAACTACCTGACAACCCAGAACCTTAAAGAATCAGGCAGGAAACAAATTACAGGCAGATGGAGTAGCTGAGTGCTCAGAGATAATGGGGCCTCCTATGCCAAGTATGGGAGAAGTAAAGATTATCTCATGAGTGAACTAGGCTGCAGTATTTGGTCATGGACGGACTCAAGATTTAGAATCAGAGACCTCATTTTATGTCCTGGTCTTCACTGACCCATTGCCTTGAGGTACAAGGTTTGAGTCCAACCAGCTGCACTGACCTCCACTACACAGTGTAGACCAGCACCCTCCAAGCCATTGCTGTTCAGGGCTGTGCTAAAGATAGGTCATGATTAGTCTTTCCATTGAGCTTCCCTGAGAAATCTGACAGCCTGTCAGAGATCTCACAGAGCTCAGGATCTGGCTGACATTCAGATAGGGCTGTACCACAGGTGGGCCACTCTTGTCAGGTGTTTAATGTTGAGTGGCATGAATCAGGAAACCCTCAAAGAAGCCTGAGTCTACAAAATGATCCTGAAGATTGAAGGTCACCAGTCAGCTCTTCTTGGTAAAGAGGCTGGAAATGTGGCTGTGGACATGTAGTTTGTGCCACTTATAGCCTGTGTGACCTTGACTCAATGACTGTGTTCCTATCTCAGTTTCCTCATAATAGGACACATAGTAAATGATCAATTACATGCCTGCAAGTTATCCTTAAATGTGAATAATGATCTGAACTTCCACCAAGCAGTGGAATATTCCTACAGAAATTTTCCTACAGAAAATATTCTCTGTGCTGGACCCCCAGGGAGGAAAGATATGACATTTTACACTTTTTCTTCTATCTCTTTAGGGCTCTTGATCTTCCTGGGAGGTCTCAGAGGACCATCAGAAGAGCTGGCTGATTGCCTTTTATATCTCTCCACCTATGCTGAGCACACTGAGTCTCAGGAGGAGATGCCCAGATGACCTACCTCAGAAATGTCTCTCTTAGGCTGACCTTCAGCAGGCTCCCATCCTACAATCCATCTTTGTCCCCTGTCATCTCCAACAGGAAGTCAAATTTAAGCCTACTTTACACGCTCTTCAGGATTCCTGGTGCAATCTGGCATGGAGTTCTGGAACAAAGCTTGGGGTGCTCATCTCTCTGTGAGACTCTCATGGTTTCCTCAGCCAGGCCCTGCCTGAGTCCTAAAGGGTCTTTCTCAAGGCCATGTTCATGATGAGCACCTAAGACCCTGGGCAGAGTCTGACAGGCATGGGATCAGTTACCTCACCCCCTCTTCTGCGAGGGTGGATTGAAATGAGGCATCCTCAATTATTACTGTTTCTTCCACTCTGTGTCCTTTACTAAATGAATCACAATGTGGCGACTGTAACACAGGGTCATCCGGGAGTGACAACCCTATATGTGAAGAAGGATTAGCCCCATCTATGACCCAGAGGTTACAGAGAATTACTTACTGTGTACTCGGATCTGCAAGGATGCACTCCTAAAATTAAAGTTTTCTGTTACCATGTAAAGCATGTAGGCTCCTGCATCTTTCTGAGTGGCTTTCTGCAAGAGCAAGGATCCATTGGGGTATATCATCTCTCTGCCGCTGTATGCAGGGCCTGTGTTTTTTATATTACTGAACATTAGATATCCTGCAATTTTATTCCTCTCAACATCAGTTTCTCTCCTGTACCAGTAAAAGGCTTGGAGTGTCGCTGGCAGATTGTGGACAAGTAGAAGGACATTGTCCCCTTCAGCAACGTGGGGCGGAACTGCTTCAACAGTGACTTGGGCAGTGGTGGGAGAGACTAAGGGGAAAGAGAGAAAAATTTATCAATATTAGGGCATTTGCATTTGGCAGAAATTTGAAAGCTGAGTGTGCTCAACTCTCAGCCTTGGTGTGTGTGTCCTGTTGGGGTGAAGTCAGCAGCACCACCCCCATTCATGAGTACATCTGAATCTTTCCACTGTATGAAACTGTCTTCTCAGCTGTCTACACAGCTCACCTCTCACTGCACTCAGATCCCTATTCACACTCAGATTCTTTGGTGAGTGTAGGCATGTCTTGTCTGACCTCCTCCTCTAAAGACTCTGTGCCTTCATTTTCTGACCTTTCCCTGCTCTGTTTCTTCTGAAGTGCTTGTCAACCCCTGGGCCCACCTTCTAGATGTCCTTTCTGCTCTGATTTCCTGTCCAGTGTTACTAGGGCTTTGTGAGGTGGAATAGTTTGATTAGGTTTGGGAACAGGCTCAGATACCTGTGAGCAAATCAGTGTCCCAGAGTCAGGGGTCTATTTGCAGATTTCTCAGGGTCCTATGTAATGAGGCTGTTGTTTACTAGCTCCAGTTTGAATGTTACTTGCAGAGTCACCCTGACAGAGTTGTGAATGTCAGTCTTCAGGATAAAGTGGCCACTTCTTATGAACAAAGACCAGAATGGTCGGGAACTCATAGAGATCCACATGTCTCTGCCTCTGGTGTGCTGGGGTTAAAGGCATGCAGCACCACATTCAGCTTGCTTGGTCTTTTATCATGAGATTAACATGCATCCATCACCAAGCTTGCTGTGTTTGTATCTTGAGTCATGTTTTTCTTCTTGTGACCTTTACACATTTTTCACAATGTTGATAAAGTAATTACCTACACCCCCAACACTATGGAGTAAGAAGGGAGCAGATGTCACTCACCTATTATGTCCAGCTGGATGACATTACTCCTCTTGGAACTCTGAGAATTGTAGAGCTCACACTGGTACTCTCCAGAATCCTTCCTAATGACAGGGTCTATGGTGAGGGTGCTGTTCTTCTGGGACAGCTTCATCCTGTTTGTGAGCTCTAAACTCTGGCCATTGAGGAGCCATCGGATGGAGTTATATCTCAAGGCATTGTAGTGTGGAATATGAAAGGAGCAGGTCAGGAACACAGGATCCAGTTCTTTGAGTGTGGTGGTGTTGAATTGGATGAAGGGTAAAGGTAACTCCCCTGTGAATAAACAGTGGAGAGGACCAGCTGAGAGTCTTTCACCTCAGAGATCTCAGCCAGATGTTAGGGCCCACATAACGAATTGGCCCTCTAAGAGATCACGTTTGGGTTCAAAATACGGTCTCTAAGGTCTGAATCTTCCTCCTACCCAGATCACCCACAGTCACACCTGACTCAGGATATTTGTGTAGATTCCACATGGGAGCCTTTTCAGCACACTTTTCTAGAAATCTCATGGGGGGGATTTATTTACCATTGACTTTTGTGAAATTCTTGCTCACACTTTTTGTGAGTGTCAGCAAGACACTCAGGGCTGTCCTACAGATGGCACATCATTAGTCTTCCCATTGAACTTTCCTGAAATCCTGACATCCTGTCAGAGATCTCACACAGATCAGGAACAGGTGGGCATTCAGGCTGGACCTGGCCACAGGTGGGCCATTCTTGTCAGGTGTTTGATGTTCATTGACATGAACCAATGAACAGCCTGAGTCTATTAAACGATGGAGAAGACTACGGTCAACGAGTAAGGTCTCCATGGTGACGAGGCCTGAGATGTGCTTGAGGACAGATAGCCTGTATCACACATGGCCTGTGTGACCTTGACTCAGTGACTGTGTTTCCTGTCTCAGTTTCCCTATAACAGGACACATGGCAAATGCTCGTTGCCATGACTGCAAGTTAACCTTGAATGTGAACAATGACCTGACTTCTCACAATCAGTGTCTGTTATTATTTGCCTGCAGGAAATAATCCCTGGGCTGGACTCCCCCAGAGGACAAGGAGCTGCCATTTTACACTCTTTCCTGCTATCTCTTTAGGGCTCTTGACCTTTCTGTGAGGTCTCAGAAGACCAACAGAAGAGCTGGCTGATTGCCTTTCATACCTCTCCACCTGTGCTGAGCACACTGAGTCTCAGGAGGAGATGCCCAGGTGACCTACCTCAGACATGGCTCTCAGAGGCTGACTGTCAGCAGGCTACCAACCTACATTCCATCATTGTCTCCTGTCAGCTCCAATAGTAGGTCAAATTCCAAACTAGTCTACGAGCTTCCCAGGATTCCTGTTCTAGTCTGGGACCGGAGATCTGGAGCAAAGCTTGGGGTGCTCATCTCTCTGTGAGACTCTCATGGTTTCCTCAGCCAGGCCCTGCCTGAGTCCTAAAGGGTCTTTCTCAAGGCCATGTTCAGCTTCTAAGATCCTTGGCAGAGTGTGACATGCCTCGACTCAGTTCCTTTAGCCCCTCTTCTCTGAGGGTATATTCAAATGAGGCATCCTGATTTATTACTGTTTTTTCCACTTTGTGTCCTTTATTAAATGTTTGAAACTCAACGTGGGGACCATAGCACTGAGTCATCGAGGGCTGACAACCTTATATGTGAAGGAGGAATAGCTCCAGGCAGGACCCAGAGGTTACAGAGAATTACTTACTGTATACATGCACGATCCCAGTTGCAAAAAGCATTACTCTCCTATCATCAAGGTGTATGAATACATCGTATTTTCCTCCATTTGCATTAGAAATATTCTGGATGAACATGGATCCATTGTCGTATATTTTATGTCGATCTGTGTATTGTTCCCCTTTCCAATATACTCCTTTGGATTTTGAAAATTGTGCAAGTCTAGCCCACTCAAGGGTCCCGAATCCTAATTCTCTGAACCAGGAAATGGTAGCTTTTCCTATATTAGGGATACGTATAAGAAGGTTGTCCCCTTCAGCAACATGGGGTGGAACTGCTTCAATAGGGACAGATGGTCCATAATAGTCAGGGGTGGCAGAAGTCCAGGAGGTTAAAATTGAGGCTGAGAGGAAAGAAAGAAAAATCTATCAACATTAGGGCATTTGCATTTGGTAGAAATTTGAAATGTGTGTTCAACTCTCAGCCTTGGTGTGTGTGTCCTGTTGAGGGGAGGTCAGCAGCATCACCCCCATTCATCAGTACCCCTGAATCTTTCCACTGTATGAAACTGGCTTCATAGTGTCTACACAGCTCACCCCTCACTGCCCTCAGATCCCTGCTCACACTCAGAATCTATGGTGAGTGTAGCATGTCTTGTCTGACCTCCTCCTCTAAAGACTCAGTGCCTTCATTTTCTGACCTTTCCCTGCTCTGTTTCTTCTGAAGTGCTGTCAATCCCTGAGCCCATCTTCTAGATATTCTTGCTGTTCTGTCTTCCTGCCCAGTAGCAGTAGGGCTTTGTGAGGTGGACTAGTTTGATTTTGGTTTAAACCCCACTGCGTGGAACAGGCTCAGATTCCTGTGAGCAAATCAGTGTCCCAGAGCCTGGGGTTTATTTGAAGATTTCTCAGGGTCCTATGTAATGAGGCTGTTGTTTACTCACCCCAGTTTGAGTTTTATTTGATTAATCACCTTGACGGAATTGTGAATGTCAGACTTAAGGATACAGTGGCCAGTGCTGATGAACTTAAAATTGGGAACAGCTGAGTTTTTCCTCCCCAGTTACCAATTTTCATCCACTGCTAGCTTCCTGTGCTCTCAGGCTTCAAGCAGAAGCCAGATGTACCTCCTCAGGCTATTTCCATCTCCTAGAAGAACCCAACCAGTTCCTGAGCTCCCCAGCTCTCTACTCTAGAGCAATGTCTCCTCACCTGTGAGCAGGAGTCTCCTCCAGAAGACCTGTCCTTTGTGGAGAGGGGCTGAGGTGAGCTCCATATTCTCTGCTGCAGGCTAGGCTCTTCCTCTGGAGAGGAGGTTTGTCTCTCAGGCTGCTGCCAAGCTGGGCTCCCCTGGTGTCTGCTCTGCTTTTATTCCCAGACCTCAGCCTCCTCCCAGAGGAAGGAACCTCCTGGAGTCAGTTGGGCTGAGGGTGGAGTCTGTGTATGTACATTGCTCTGTTCTTCTGTGAGTGCTGCCTCCCATCCTTCTATTCCTTTGTTGTTCAGCGTTCTAGAACATACTTTGAGCCTCAAGGCTGAGAAGTGTCCTGTGTCCTGAGAGAACAGCAGCTCACCCCAGGGCCTTGTCCCTGAACTTCCTTTAGCCAAGAGTGTATTTCCTTGAGACCCCAAAACTGTCCTGTGATCTCAATGTTCGGGGAAGGTGGGATTTACTCTAGGCAGGGAGTGGCAGTCTTCTCTAGGGGCTGAAAAAGGTGTGATGACTGGGGAGGGCCCAGATCCATCATTGCTGGTATCACCAGTGAGGTGTCTGATCCAGGCATACACGTTATCTCAGGGGTTCATATCCTGGTGTGCAGGAGGATGTGATCTGTATGTCCTAGAAAGACAACTGTGTGCTACAGCTCCCTATGGCAGTCACCAGGGAGACCCCTCCACCCCCAGCTTCCTGTGCTGGCTGAATGTGATTCAGGTCTGCCCATGCCCTCACTGACCTTTCTGGGATGCCTTTGTTCTCCTTGGTTGTTGCCTTGTGATCTCCCAGTCTTTTCTCATGGATGATGACAGGAGAGATTGCAGAGTGGGGGTCTCAGAGACACAAGAAATGATTATGTGAGGGAGCTCCAGGTCTGCTCGAACTGGGATGGAAAACAGGGCTGCAAGATAGGTTCACACCTCAGGGAGAGTTTTCCCTGTTGATTATGTGGTTTATTGTCACCTTCTGGTGTTTTTGAGGAGACCTGCAGATCATGTCTAGGCTGCCACAATGATGGTAGCCAAGCTCCAAATGCTGGAATGTAGCTGAGTACTAGTTTCCCAGGAAGGTCCCAGTGTGCAGCTGCCTTTGAGGATCTAGGTAGATTTGTCTAGAGACTAGAAAAGCTGAGGTGAAACTCACTGCCATTTTATCTGCAGTTCCAGGAAGACTGATGATGTTGAGCCCCCTTTCCCATGCTGAGAGCACTTGCTGATCTTTGCCCAGTTGTCATTTGATGGCTCCTTAAACCCAAACCTTCAGTGGTTCTTAGGCAATCACAGGCCTCATTCAAATGTCTCTGCCGAGTTTTCATGGCCCTGTAACCTCTGGCAGTTTTACCTCCTGCTTAGCATTACCATAATTCAGGCACAGTTCTCTTCTTTGCGAGGGACCTTAGGGCTGCCACTAGGAGCTGGCATTTTGTCTGTCATGGGAAGCCATTTTCATTTAACACTTTAAATGTCATACACAGCAGATGTCTGAAGAGTTTTTAAGGGCCATCTCTTGAACACATATGTATCTTTAGTAATTTGTTTAGGCTTGACCTTGAAAACCTACAGAGCAGGTAAAGTAAAGTTTATCCCTGTCAATGAATTACATTTGTTTTTAGCTTGACTACAAGCAAAGTTCTGAGCACTCTTTGAGGTAGCTGACTATTAACCTGAATGTCCTAATTATAGCCTAAAAAATTACAATTCTTGAATTGAAGCTCTTTTAGTATCAAAATAAAATGTTAAATCAAAATTACAACTCATGCAGAGACAGGGAATCTTACAAAAACCATAAATATTGTCCACAGAGATTGGGAACCTCATTTTTTTATCCTTTCATATTGCATCAGTACAGAATATCACAGCTTCTTGTATATCTCAGTTTACCCAAACAGATAAATCTGAAAAAAAGTAGCAAAGACAAAGAGGCCAGATAAACATTTGCAAGTCAGTCTCTCTTGGCCTGAGTTGACTGAGGTAAGGAGAGACATGTCATAGGCTCTGTGCCAAACTGCTTAGGCCATCATCTGGCTGCATGGTATAATAGAAATATCTCAGTTCTAAGTGTTCTAGCTGTGGTCCTAACACCTTGTCTTCTAGTCCCCTGTCTCATATATTTAATTTTCCTTTCATCCTTTCTCACCAATTCACCCTATTTCTCCAACCTCTGATATTCTTTATCTAGAATAACATAGCTCTCTGCTATCTCAGTCTGTGTGAAAGCTGGCCACATCTTATCTCTTGGCATTAAACCTCTGTTGGTCTTTGTAAGTCATGTTTTTAGTCAGAAGTCCAACTAGGGATGCCAGTCCGTCCAAGCTGGCATCCATCAAAACCTGGCCAGAGGCCAGCAGTCCTAAGCCAGGAGAAGACCTGTGGTGATTGTTTTTGAGAGAGAGCTTCGTTTATGGAGCTTTCCTACTTGGTTCTGTTTCTGGCAGCATTTTCTGTCTTGTCCAACTTAATTGGATTTCTGAGGCACAGTCCTGGGGTCCTGAGCTGATGTGTTCTATTACCTCAGATGCATATCTGTATCAAGTATAAACTAGAATTGACATAATTACTAGAAGAATCTTTGCATATATCCAACCACCAATGATTGCAGACTCAGTGAATTTTGAGAACATTCAAGGACAAACATTTTGGTTTAACCCATGACATCTTTCTGAGATAAAGCTGGATCTAGAAAACCTTTATTCAACCATATTTTAAAGACAGCAAAATCTTATTGAACACAGTAAACAAAAGTTCATTTATGTTGCCTTGATCAAGGAATAAAAATGTTTACATTTTTAATTATCACAGCCTTTTAAGTGTTGTTCTCCCCAATTTTTCAGGTTGCTCAGGCCTTACATCAAAGAACATTATAGTGGGAAAAGAGAGAATTGCCTACATTCCCCATGTGCAAAGTTTTCTATTTGTATTTTTTCCTTACACATAAATACATTTAGTACAGATTTGATATCCTAGTTATCAACAATGTTGTTCTTAAACCCTAATTTTTTTATAAACCTTGTTTTTAATACATTTTCCTCCTACGTTATTCTTATCCTCAGGGCAAGACTCACCACAAAAAAATTCATCCCAATCCATTATATCTCAGGGACCCACTGTTACTTAAAAACAGCCATTTCTTTCAAAAAAGAGTTGAATCCAATTATACACACAATATGATGTAGTAAATTAAGATTGCCTATATATAGATTTCAACCACTAACTCTCATGCTATAAGCTTTATGATAACTTATTGTAACAGATTTTACAGATTTTTTTTTCTTTTTTGAAGACAAGATTTCTCTGTGTATCTTCAGAGCCTGTGAAGGAACTCACAGAGATCTGTCTGCCTCTGCCTCCCTAGTGGTGAGATTAAAGGTGTGAGCCACCATCACCACACACAGACACTTTGGCTTGGAGGAAACTTTTTTTTGGTCTCTTCAAGTGTGCTTTAGTTCTTTTTTTATTTAAGGAAGTTTTTATTCATTTTACATCCAACCGCAGGTCCCCATTCAATCACCCCTCTTGCACACTCACTAGCCTCCCTCCCCCATGACCCATGCACCATCCTTTTCTCCAAAAGATTGAGGCCTTCCATGGGGAGTCAGCAAAGTAGCAAGCTCCTTCCCCCTGCATCAAGGCTGAACAAGTCATCCTACCATATATAAAGGGCTCCAAAAACCCAGCTCAGGCACCAGGGATAGATCCTGATACCACTACCAGGGGCCCCTCCAACAGACCAAGCTGCACAACTGTCTCCTGCATGCAGAGGGCCTAGGGAGCTGCTGTAAACAGTCAACTGGGCCAAGCCTGTTGGGAGCAGATTGGGATTGTGAGGGTCTGAGTCTGGCCCCACAAAGGCCCTTGAAATCCACTCATGTCTTCTGCATAGGTTTTGCTATTGTCAGGTGAAATGCCCAGCTTTTTGAAAATCCCTCTGTGTCTTTGGTTATTCTCATCTTTAGTTTCTGTTGAAACAATTAGTCATCTTGGCTCTGCCAAGTAGAGACAATCCACCCTGACTTCCTGTGGCAGAGTCTTTTGTCACCACCCCAGCTCTGAGGCTAGTGCCCTGAGGTTTGTTTTTAACTGAGCTCTTCTCCTCTTTTCCAAACTTCCCTTGAGACTCAAAGATAGAAAGTGTGTTTGCTTCCTGACTTCTGTTGGCATCTGACAAGATGCTGTTTGCACTAGAGATATGTGATAAATGATGGTGAAATTGGAAACTGGGGACTGGAGAGATGGCTTTGTGGTTAAGAGCACTTGCTGCTCTTGCAGAGGATCTGAACTTGGTTCCCAGCACCCACATGGTCACTCACAACTGTCCTAGGATCTGACATCCTCTTCTGGTATCCAAGTACACCAGGAATGCACACAGTGCATATATACATATAGAAGAAAAATATTCATATACATAAAGTAAAAATAAATCTTGACTAAATAAATGAAAAACACTTTTATGTGCTTTCCACAGATTTCATTCATTCCTTCACTTACTCTCTTATTAAACATTAGTTTCCTGAATGTTCCCAGACAGTAGGCTCTGTATTAGGCACCAAATACACTGACAGAATGAAATGTGGTAGTTCCTGAGGAGCTCACAGCTTAGTGAGGAAGACAGCCAAATAAACAGGTGGATACAGATGAAAGAATAGAGGGAGTTAGGAATACAGGGGAGGGTTTCCTGACTCAAACTGCAGTGGTGGTACTGAGGGAGCTGCAGAACTTTAATGTGTAGCCCTGGCTGGGCAGGAACTCTCTATGTAGACCAGGCTGGCCTTTGAACTCACAGAGATTCCCCCTGGCTCTGCCTCCTGAGTGCTGGGATTAAAGACAAGCACCACCATGCTGAACCTGCTCTGCTGTTTTTAAAGAGCTGAATTCTCAAGGAAGAATAGAAGCTGAGGAAAGGGTGGACCAACCTGTGTGGTCCATGATGTGAGGCAGCAGCACTGGACCTGGGAGCTGCAAGTAGCTGTGTATACTGTAACAGAGCACAGAGGGACAGGGAGAGGGACGGGGGTCAGAAGGGAGTAGGGCAGACAGTGTGAGACTGGAATGCTGGTTTGAGAAGTTTGGATTTGAGGCTGGAGAGATGGCTCAGTGATGAAGAACACTGGCTGCTCCTCCAGAGGACCTGGGATCTATTCCAGCACTGGGGTGGTGGCTCACAGCCATCTCTAACTCCAGTTCCAGGAGACCTAATGCCTTCTTCTGGCTTCCCCAGCACCAAGCGTGCATGCAGTGCACAGATATACATGCAGACAAGACACCCATACACCTAAAAATAATAAACAAACAAATAAATAAAAGTTTAACTTTATATCCTCAAGGTCATGGAACACATTGAATATATAATAAAAATATTTTTTAAAAAGTCATGCAGCAACTAGAGAGAATTTTTGTTTATAGTCAATACTGATTCCCTTCAGCCAGAAAACCTGATTTTATCCTGTCTTTGTTGTTGTTCTGTGGACTTGTGAGGAGGAGTGACAGCATGCAGACACTGAGAGACACTTGCTTCATGAACTGGAAACACATTGCTTTAGCCTGCAGAGTGTTTCATGGAATGCTCTGTGGAGGTGGATATGGTGTTCCCATTCCCATCAGAGGCCTCCTCATCTGCAGCCTGCCTGGGTGCCAGGCAAAGCTAAGGAAAACCTCACAAGCAACTGGAGGTGGGAGAAGTTCACAGAGTGGGAACTTCTCAGAATACTTATCACTTCAATGAAACAGCTTCCCAGAGGCTTTGGCCACAGGTTGCAGAAGGGAGCAGGATTCCCTTTGTCACCTACCACTGTAGGAATGACTGGCTGGCATTCCTCCTTCCGCACTCCAAACTACACTTAAAGAGATAATTCAACCTTTTCTGTATTTTAAGAAACATTTCTCTCTTCATTAGAGATGCCATCTTCGACTCTGGCCAGGAAAGCGGGTCCTTTGGTATATGTTATGGCTTCCAGTGTAGTGTTGTGTGAGATCCCTAGTGTGTTAATGAGTGGGTCTCTGTGCTTATATCTACTTCTGTGTCTTTTCTTAGGCTCTTTTCCTTTTTGTAGTTGGATATTGCTTTGGGCCACCATGTCACAAGTAATGACACAGTAACTTCTTAATTATGAAAGCTTGGCCTTTGCTTAGGCTTGTCCCACTAACTAACTCTTATACCTTAAATTAACCCATTATTTTAATCTACATTCTGCCACATGACTAGTAATGTCATCAGTCAGTACTGACCATGCTGCTCTCTCTGTATCTGGCTACCAATTGCACCTTCTTCCCAGAGTCCTCTCTCTGCCTAGATGTTCCTCCAATAACTTCTGCGGAGTTATTATTAGCCATTCAACTCTTTAACACACCAACCACAGCAATACATTTTCACACAGTGTACAAATATTCCACAACACCTTCTGATTGTTTATTTTGTCCTATTCTGATGTGTCAGTTTTGCTTTATCTCACATTTTATTTTATTATTATTCCTTAGAAGCCTGTTTGTTTTTGAATGAATGGTTTGGAGTGGAGTCTTTTGGCTTCCTGGGAAGATGCAGAAGCATTTAATTTCCAGCCATGTCTATGGGAACCAACAAAACTCAATCCTCCACAACATTCCTGCTCCATCCCTATGTCTAATGGTGTCCTGCTTCTCTGAGTTTTCCTGGCTAATAGAGATGGAACTAGGAATGTGAGCAGGAGGTTCTCCCATTCTTGGAAAGCCTCAGGTTGTATGAGAGACTTCAAGGGGTGAGAGAGCCTTAAGGTCAAGATTTTTTTCTGTGACTAACACAAGCCTTCCTGTGCCCTCCCTCCATTTTCTTTAATCATGAGCAATCCATAGGACAGCCCTGAACAACAAAGGCTTGGAGGGCGCTGGTCTACACACAGCAGGGGAGGCCAGTGCAACTGTAGGGACTTGAATCTCATATTTCAAGGCGTTCAATGGGTCAGTGAGGACCAGGAGACAAATTGAGGTCTCTGATTCCAAGTCTTGAGTCTGACCATCACCAAACACTGCAGCCGAGTTCTCTCATGAGAAAGTCTTTTCTTCTCCCATACACAGCACAGGAGGCCCCATTATCTCTGAACACTCAGCCACTCCATCTGCCTGTAATTTGCTTTGGCCTGATTCTTTAAGGATCTGGGTGGTCAGGAATTAAAAGACTATCCCTGTAAAAATCAGAGGTACCACACAGGTTAATCTCAGTGGTCAGTCCAGCACTGCTACCCAAGCCCAAAATCACAAGCAAGAATTTCGATACCTAGGAGGGGTCTCCAGTAGCATTAATGTGTTAGCCTAAGACTCAGAATATATCCTACCTGTAGAGAATAAATGGCCAAAGCCTCTCAGAAGAGGACAGGCTGAAGCTGAGGGCCATAGGACTCTCACTTCACTCAGTGTTGTGAGGACTGACACAGGACCCTACGAGTGTGAAAACAGACTCCAGTGAGCACCTCCCGAACTGACCCATTCTCTCTGAACATTACCTGTGAGTATTTTCTGTTTCATCCTGGCTACAACTGCTGAGATACAGAGGGCTAAAGCTACCGTACTCGGTCCTCTAGGGGTCATGAAACAGACCCATCATGCAGATACCTTCCTGTGTCCTCCCTCCATTTTCTTTTTATGACCTCCATGATCTAAAGAGAACTCCTAGAGTTTCCAACTATGCTTACATTCTTATTTTCCAAATTTGAGGAGAAAATTTCCCCACAGATGGGGACCAGCAGTCCCGAGCTCTGCTCCCAGCTTGCTCTGCTCCTGTCTCACGGGTGGCTGGCTGAGCTCTGACTCTGTAGGATGGGAAGAGTGGGTGGAGAAGGTGCCTGGGAGCCATGTTCTGCATCAGGGTGAACCATGTCACTGACCAGTTGATGATGCTCTTTCAGTTACTCTTCTTAAGGTTCAAAAAACAAATGTTCTCTGAGGGTGGTGGTGCACACCTTTAATACCAGCACTGAGGAGGGAGAGACATGTAGATAGTGTGAGTTTGAGGGCAGCCTGGTCTACATAGCAAGTGCCAAGCGAGCTAGGACTGTACATTGAGACCTGTCTCAAAAAATATCAGTACTGAATATTGGAGTGGCAGGCTGTGGCAGCACTATGATTATTCCCTTCTCTGTGGTATTTAATCCATATCCATGGGGCAAGAAATAAAACTTTTCTTCAAACAGAAATTCTTCAGTTTGAGGTTTCTTCCAGGCCTGAGGTTGAGGCTTCAACACTTTTAACATTAGCCAAGCCATCTTAACCCCATCAAATTATTAAATGAAAAAGAAACAGGAGGATATTGTTAATAAAGGAGGGACCTGACTGTTCAACTCACAGAAAGTGTGAGCAAGAATTTGCACAAAAATCAATGGGAAAATCATGCCCCATGAGATTTCTGCACATGGGGGTTGAATAGTCTCCCGGTGTGGTATCTAGACAAATACCCTGATTCAGGGGTCACTGTAGGTCATCTGGTTAGGAAGAAGATTCAGCTTTCTCTTTACAGACCCTATTTTGAACCCAAACATGCAATCTTGCAGAGTATCCCTTTGTTCTGTGGGACCTGTGACCTGGCTGGGATTTCTGAGGGTGAAGGATTCTTAGCTGGTACCCTCCACTGGTTATCCATAGAGACATTGACTCTGCCTTTGATCCAAGCCACCAACACCACATTCAATGACCTGGACTCTGTGTTCCTGACCTGCTTCTCAAAAGATATGGGGTTCTTTATCCAATGGCCCTTCAATGGCCAGAGTATGAGACCCATGAACAGAATGAAGCTGGCTTTGAACAACAGCATCCTAAGCATAGACCCTGTCAGGAGCGAGAATTCTGGAGACTATCAGGGTGAAGTCTCCAATCCAGTCAGTTCAAAGAGGAGTGATTCCAAAAAGCTGCACATAATCCATGAGTGACCTCTCCTCACTTCTTACTCCATAGTGTTGGGGTTAGGGGCAGTTTCTTTTATCAACAGTGGGTAAAATGGGTAAAAGTCACAAGGAGAAAAACATGGCCCAAGATACAAATACAGCCAGCTTGGTGATGGATGCATGTTAATCTCATCATCAAACACCAAGGAAACTGAGCATGATGCTGCATACCTTTAACCCCAGCACAACTGAGGAAGAGACAGTGGATCTATATGAGTGCACAACCACCTTAGTCTTTGTTTATTAGCACTGGCAACTGAATTCTAAAGACACTCACACCTCTGTCATGGTGACTCTTCAAGTCAAACAAACTGGATGAATAAACAACAGCATCATTACGTAGGACCCTGAAAAATCTGCAAATAAACCCCAGGCTCTGGGACACTGATTTGTTCACAGGTTCTGAACCTGTTCCAGGCAGTGGGTTTAAACCAAAACTCAAACTAGTACTCCTCTCAAAGCCCTACTACTAATGGGCAAGAAGATAGAACATCGAGGACATCTATAAGGAGGACTTAGGTGTTGATAAGTACTCCAGAAGAAACAGAACAGGGAAAATTCAGAAAATGAAGGCCCAGAGTCTTTTGAGGAGGAGATCACACAAGACATGCCTATACTCACCAACGATTCGAAGTGTTCAGGGATCTGAGGGCAGTAAGTTGTGAGCTGTGCAGACTCCAAGAAGCCAAGAAGACAGTGTCATACATTGAAAGATTCAGGGGTACTGTTGAATGATGGTGATGCTGCTGACCTCACCCCAACAGGACACACTAACCAACGCTGACAGTTGAAAGCACTCAGGTTTCAAATTTCTACAAAATACAAAGGTCTTAATATTGATAGACTTTTCTCTCTTCTCTCTTAGCCTCACTTGTAACCTACTAGACCTCTCCCACCACTGACCAGGTCACTGTGAAAGCAGTCCCACCCCATGTTGCTGAAGGGGACAATTTCTTCTATTTGTCTATACTCTGCCAGCAACAGTCCCATAGTTTCACTGGTACAAGGGGAAAAGTGTTGATCAGAGGAATGAAATTGCACTATTGGTAATATCCAGAGGTATTATAAACAGGGCCTGTATACAGCCGCAGAGAGACCACATACCCCAATGGATCCTTGTTCTTCCAGATTGTCACTCAGAAAGATGCAGGAGTCTATTTGCTACATGTGACTATGGAAAATTTTGATGAAAAAAAGCATCTGTGCAGTTTCTTATACAGCGTATGTAATTCTCTGTACCTCTGGTGGCCAAAGCCATGCTGTCACCCCTGGGAAAGGCACAGAAATGTTTTGCAAATGGAGTTCTTTAGAAGCCAAGGCCCTTTGGAGAATCCAATCCATTTAGACAGACCTATGGAAACAATACTGCAGACCTCTGTGCTGATCCTTGGGAGCTCATGGGCTTCAGGCCTCTCTAACTTTGGCAATGCTCATTCTTACGAGAACTCTTAGTTTTGTTAGTTGTGATTTTGCCTGTGATTTCTGGGGGGAAAAGCTCTGATCTGTTACAGAAACTCTTGTCTGGTGGTCTCTTGGTGCCTTTGGAGTCATCCTGAGTGAGCAGGAGGAACCCACTAAGGTTAATGATCATTGCTTACTCTACTCCAGAAAGAGATAAACATACTCCAAAGAACTTAAGAACTTGAAAACTGGTTTCTGAAAGTTGACCTTAAAAACTTCTAGGAACATATGAGGAAAAGATATAGGACTTGAAAGGTCAGGCATTCTTCTGGCACCAACACCTGAACACTCAGATATTGTTCCATTGTCAAAATATCAAGAAAAGGAATCTAAACTCCCAGTTCCCTTAAAAGAAAAGTACATGTGGAAATTTCAAGGAAGAATAGATATTTAGTCCCATCAGTTAAAGAGTTAGATATTAATCATCCCTCTTTTGAGAACTTATAAAGAATAGGATTATAACTGTAGTCCACATAAAAGTTATATACAGATTACTTAGACATTGGCAAACACCTGAACATGATATCCTAGGCATGACAATTCACTCAGCTGATTACAAAAATATGAAAGTATTGTATTGTTAAGAACTAATCACAGGGCTTAAATCTCTTACTTTGTACCAGTGTGTTTGTTGCTGGCTAGGGCACACTATGAAGAAGATACAATCATTTGGCTTGCACTATAATGATAGGGGGAAAAGGTCAGTGACATCAAGGGAGTGGGGTGAATAAGAGAAATAAAATGAATAAACGTTAATGATCCTTGGGAAATAATTAAAGAGAAATGATTAATAATTGCTCATGCTTGAATGCATTAGAACTTGTATAATAAAGATGGACTGAGCTAGTGGGGACCATCATTTTGAAAGGCAACCAGTGGTCAGACTCTTCATTTTTCACCAACTTCACACATCCATCCTGTGGCATAGAATCCCACTGGACCTGGACTCCAGCACCCTGGGTTGTGTGTGGAGCTAATCCTACTTCACACATAGGGTTTTCAGTCCTGGATGACTCTCTTATGGTCCCCACATTGTGGTTCAAGCATTCAGTAAAGGACACACATTAATGTGTAGAAAGAAACACCAGTAAATCAGAATGCAGCATTTGATTACAAACTCAGAGAAGAGGGGTTGGGGTAACTGAGCCCAGGCATGGCAGTCTCTGCCCAGGGACTTAGATGCTCATCATGAATGTGGCCTTCAGAACTCAGGCAGGGCCTGGCTGAGGAAACCATGAGAGTCTCACAGAGAGATGAGAACACTAAGCATTTCTCCAGAAGTCTGTCTTAGACTGGACCAGGAATCCTGGGAAGCTTGTAGACTGGGTTTGAATTTGACCCCCTGTTGGAGCTGACAGGGGATAATGATGGATTATAAGCTGGGAGCCACTGAAATACTTTCAGAACCATGTCTGAGGTAAGTCTCCTGGGCATCTCCTCCTGAGACTCAGTGTGCTCAGCATAGTTGGAGAGGTAGGAAAGGCAATCAGCCAGCTCTTCTGATCTTCTTGAGACCTCACAGGAAGGTCAAGAACCCTAAAGAGATAGAAGAGAAAATGTTACAAATGGCAGCTCCTTGCCCTGCAGGGGTCCCGCCCAGGGATTATTTCCTGAAGTCAAATAGTAATAGATACTGCTTGGTGGAAGGTCAGGTCATTGTTCACATTATAGGTTAATTTGCAGGCATGGCAATGATCATTTACCATGTGTCCTATTACAGGGAAACAGACAGGAAACACAGTCACTGAGTCAGGGTCACGCAGGCCAAGGTTACCACAAGCTATCTGTCCACAAACACATCTCTAGCCTCCCCATATGGTGACTGTAGCTAGAGTTTTCCTCCAGTCCTGCCTGGCCCAGCATCAGGACAAATCTCCTCACCCGCCAGTCCCACAGCTGCTCAGACCCAACCAAGTAAACATACAAAGACATATTATTTACAAACTGTATGGCTGCAGCAGGCTTCTTGTTATCTACTTTTTTTATCTTAAATTAACCAATTTTTATAAATCTATACTTTGTCACGTGGTTCGTGGCTTACTGGTACCTTACATCTCACTTATCATGGTGGTAGCTGGCAGTGATTCTCTCCTCAGCCTTTCACTTTCCCCCATTCTCTTTTTTATTTGTCCCACCTATATTTCCTGTCTGTCTACTGGCCAATCAGTGTTTTATTTAATAACCAATCAGAGCAACACAATTGACATACAGAACATCCCACAGCACTTCCCCTTTTCTTTTTTTTTAAAAAAGGAGGTTTTAACTTTTACACAGTAAACTTACATATAACAAAAAAATATCAAGCAAGAATTACAATTACAAATATTTGTCTATTTATAATATCTAGTCTATTTGTACTTGGCAACATTAAAGAAGATATCTATCGTATATTTGTGAGTCTAAGGTTTTATATCTTACTTATCTTTTATCATAACTAAGGAAAATTATATCTAGCTTCAACTACATCAAAGACTTCAGAAGGAAATAATATTACCTGAGAAATGAGAGAAGGATGCAAGCAACTTTTGGGAGTCTTGCAGGGTAGACAGAGACAGTTGGCAGCCTGGACAGTCACCTAATATTCCTTTGTAAAGTTGGGGCATCTGTCTTTAGCCCTCAGGCCTAGAGTCTCTCAGTCACTTCTCTCTGTGTCCTGTAGAATGTCTGGCAGTTTCCTCTGCAAAGCAGGAACCTGAAGGACCATTTTGCCAAGCAAAGTTTAGTAGTCACCTTTCTATGGGTCCTGCATGTCCAGTCGATCAGGCAGTCCAGGCAAAAACAGTTTCTTGCCCAAATGGCTATTTTTGTCAAGAAGAAGATAAACTCCATATAGAGTGTCTTCGATGTCCATCCTCCTCTCTTAAGTAAATCGGTGCTGCCAGGAGCAGACATGTCTTATTGTCCAAAAAGTCTAAATTTTTAAAATATTTTAAATGCCTTATTCTGTAGGTCTTTGAAGTATTTGAAGACTACCTATCTGTCTGGAATATATCTATGTATACCTGGAAGATTTAACTAGCATGGCTACGAGTATGATTATCATAGATGACTAATTATTAATCTATTTTTTTATTATCCATTACAATTTTAAATGAGCTGTACAAGCATAATACCTTAAACAAGAGTAGAAATATATACACAGTATAACAAAATTAACTTTAAGTTTGTATCAATAAACTAAAATCTATACCAGTGTAAAACATTTCAAACAAGTTGTTGCTCTTTAAAAGTAGTTTCAGCAATTTACCCTTTTATACTATCATATCTATATCAGGTGACCTTACAAGGTGACCTTTAGTCTTCTATATCATTTCATAGACTCAAGATTTTTGTAGTGTTCCCCAATTCATGTCAATCAACACCAAACACCTGTCAAGAATGGCCTACAAATTATATAGTGAAAAAGATACAGAAAGCTATTTCATCATGGAGGGACCTGACTGTTCACACTCACAGAAAGGGTGAGCAAAAATTTGCACAAAAATCAATTGGATATACACCCCCACCCATATGAGATTTCTGGACATATGAGATGAAGAGAAGCCCAGTATGGTATCTATAAAAATGCCCTGAATCAGTGGTCACTGTGTGTGATCAGGGTAGGAGGAAGATTCAGCTCTGTCCTTACAGACCCTATCTTAAACCCAAACATGTGCTCTTGCAGAGAGCCATGCCATTTTGTAAGCTGTGGGAGCTGACTGAGATCTGAGGGTGAAGGACTCTCAGCTGGTCCCCTCCACTGTTTATCCACAGAGCCAGTGACTCTGTCCTTCATCCAAGTCACCAACACCACAGTCAAAGAACTGGACTATGTGCTCCTGACTTGCTTCTCAACAGACCCTGGTAGCTCTGTCTGTTGGCTCTTCCATGGCCAGAGTCTGGGGTTCACATACAGGATGAAGCTGTCCCAGAACTACAGTACCCTCAGCATAGACTCTGTCAGGAAGCTCTAGTGGGACGCAACAAGTCACATACCCTAAAGTCAACAATATAGGTCTAGGGTCCATGGAAAAGTTTAACAACCAGTCGAGGATTCTAATCTGAGGGATATTCAATGAATCTAAGCACACTGAGTTCTTTAGTCCATTCACTTTATTCTTCTAAGTCAATTCTATCTGCACAGCTTCTTTTCTCCTCTCTGACTTAGCTCCTCTCAGTCCCTCCTGCTCTCAGTCCCTTCTGCTGTTCTCTCACCATTCTAGATAGTTCTTTCCATATCTATCCCCATCTTTGTTCTTCTCAATCAATTCTCTCTAGTGCTCTCTGAGAACCAGTATATATACACAAGCAGTAATTCTTTGGCAAAGCAATTTGAGGCTTGAAGTTTTCAGGGTCACAGAGAGAGGGGATAAGGACCCACACATAAAGCAATAATTGTCAGCTTCCAATTACAATCTGAAAGGGGAATGACTTAAATGGGATTCTCTGGTAGGGTCAACTAAAGGCTAAGATCAATTAGGGAATTTATGTGCTCAAACTATAATCTAAAAATGGCTAGGTAGAAAGTTAGGGGTCAAAAAGTCACAAGAAAGTAAACTGTCTTTGGCGCCGCTTTTCCCACTGGTCCAGGCTGCAACTGCTTTCTGATAGGGAGGGGGACATATGTTAGCTAGGTGGCTAAGCAACCTATGTCAGAACGTGTAGTATTTGGTTAGTAAAAGCACTTTCACTCAGAGTAATTGCTGAGGAGAAAATCTAGGAATAGCACCTGGCTGAGGAGGAATTAAAGCTTAATTTGCACAAGAAAGAAGCTTGGCACTTATCACCTGCCTGGCCTTGACAGCAATCTCCTTGGGTCAGTGGGAAGTAACTGCTTTAACTCAGTAACTAGCAAATGTCTAAAACATCATCCAGGAATGTGAGCAGTCTTAACTTAGGGTCTTGTGTAAATAACCTGGGGTAAAGGTAAGGAGTTGAGGATTTAATTGCTAGTGGTTCTTTTCTCTATCTGTGGGTGAGATGAGCTAATGTTTACCCATGTGCAGTTTTGTCCTTGGGAAAAAAAGGTGTATTTGCTGAAATACTTTTGTCTGGAGAATGGCCCTGGTCAGATATATGTTAATGAAAAATAAACACAGCTGAGGGCAGTTATCTAATTACCCCAAATGTATAGGGAAAGTTGTACCCAAGATTGAGATGCAGTCATGAGATTACATGTATACATAACATGGAGATGCAAGGTAAATGGGGAGAATCATAGCTGTTATTGCACAAGAAGTTTACAACAAGAGACAGCCAGTTCATTCAAAAGGCAGTAATTCCATAACATGTTGTGTGATGGTTTCCTCTAACAGAACCCTTAGTTCTGATAGGTTGACCTTCTGAACACTAGTTGTCACTGCTGTTTACTCTCATGGACTTTTGTTACCAGTGGCTCTCAATAATACCCCTTAATCCTTTGTCCATACATGTATACTTCCATATGTTCATTGCAATGAGTCATTGGGCAGCACTTTGAGGAAAAACACAAACACAGCCTTGGCTCCAATGAATTACTGTATCTAGACTGTTCTATTGACCTGACATAACGTCTCTCCAAAGGACCATGACCCAGAATTGTTTCAGAGAAACTCAAAAATCT
The DNA here is from genome assembly GCF_949786415.1 of Peromyscus eremicus. Taxonomy (NCBI): domain Eukaryota; kingdom Metazoa; phylum Chordata; class Mammalia; order Rodentia; family Cricetidae; genus Peromyscus; species Peromyscus eremicus. The sequence continues at coordinate 168,502,810 of NC_081416.1, read as the reverse complement.
TCAGCAGCAGTAAGGCCATCCTTTCCTATATTTAAAATTTTTTAAATAATATAAAATAGAAGAGCCGGGCAGTGGTGGCATGTCAGAGCCTCCTGACAGTCAGCTGGGTAGCTGGGTAGAGGCATGACGATTGAAGAGACAATGAAGAAGACAGAAAAGAGTCCAGAGGTTAGTGCAGGACAGCCCCGAGTTTAATTCACAGCCAGCTTATATACAGTTTTGAAGGATAGAGATAGAAAAAGGCACAGCGCAGGCATTTAACCACTATCTATCCTGCCTTGCATCAAGGAGCAGGCAGTTTCATTTTGTATCTCAGTGTATCTCTAGCTGGCATCAGCAGCCTGCATCTAGCTAGATAGTATGTTTCTTCTTGTGGGCTAATCAGGACTTTCTCACAGCCTTGGAGCAAACAAGCCTGAGCTCTATAGACTCAGAATAAGCTGAGTTAGTTGTACTCTCCCAAAGTGGCACACAACTTTGGTCCTAGTGCTCAGGAGGCAGAAGCAGGTAGATTTCTGTGAGCTCAAGGCCAGCCTGGTCTACAGAGCTACTTCCAGGAAAGGGAAACCCTGTCTTGAAAAACTAAAAACAAACAAACAGGCAAACAAACAAACTACTGTTAGCTCAGGTGTGGGAGAGCCAGTCCCAAAACTGTGATTGTAGGACAGCTATCCCCATTACTCGTCTGTCTTGCAGTAACGGGCAGAAAAGAAGTGTCTGGTCTACAGAGAGAATTTCAGAACAGCCAGGGAACACCAAAAAAAAAAAACCCTATCTTAAAAATCCAAATAAAAGGAGACAAAAAACCAGATGTGCTGAATCTGATAGAAGAGAGAGTGGGAAATAACACTGAATTCACAGACACAGGAGACAACATTCTGCATGGAACATTGTTAGCACAGTCATTAAGATCAACAACTAATAAATGGGACCTCATACAACTGAAAAGCTTCTGTAAGGCAAAGGACACCATCAACAGAACAAAACTTCAGCCTACAAAGTGGGAAAAGTTTTTTACCAACTCCATATCAAGTAGAGGACTAATATCCAAAATATATAAAGAACTAAAGAAACCAAACATCAACAAAAAATCTAATAAACAAATGGGGTACATATCTAAACAGAGGATTCTCAGTAGAGGGATCTCATATGGCCAATAAACACTTAAAGAAATGTTGAACATTATCTTAGTTATCAGGGAAATGTAAATCAAAACAACTTTGAGATTCGATCTTATACTTGTCAGAATGGCTAGGATCAGTAACACAAGCCAGGAACTAGAAACAATCTAGATGTCCCTCAACAAAGAATGGAAAAGTATGGTAAATTTGCATAACAGAGTACTACTCAGCTAAAAACAAAATTACAATCTTTGTAAGCAACTGGACAGAACTAGAAAAAAAATCAACCTGAGTGAGGTAATCCAGACCCAGAAAGACAAAAATGGTATATGCTCACTCATAAGTGCATATTAGTTAAATGTATGATGATCATGATACAACACACAGACACAGAAAGTCTAAGTAACAAGGAGGGTTCTAATAGGGACACATAGATATCCCTGGGAAAGCAAAGTACATTTTGTAGGACTGGGGTTAGGCAGGAATGGGAACAGGAGGTATCATATTAGAGAGAGATAAATGGAGAGAATACAGGAAGAGATGACTGAAACTGGAGGGCATTTGAAGAGTGATGTGGAAACCTAGGGCAGTGGAAACTCAGGATGCTATGAGTGTGACCATAGTGAGGACTCCTAGTAATGAAGGATTCAGAGCCTGAACTGGACATCTTCTGTAACCAGGCAATTTTCAGTGGTGGGACTGAGACATCAAGACAGCCACAAATATTCAATGTACAATCCACCTTCCTGTAAGATGTGTGGGGTCAATAGAGGTGCAGAAATTATGAGAGTGATCAAACCAAGATGTCATTTTTTTAGCAGCTGAGCAATACTCAACTGTGTCAATGTACCACATTTTCTTTATCCATTCTTTGGTTGAGGGACATCTAATTTGTTTCCAATTTCTGGCTATTGTGAAAAAAGCTGCAATGAATGTAGTTGAGCAAGTGTCCTATGGTAGTATGGGTGTCCTTCAGGTATGTGCCAAAGAATGGTGTAGCTGGGTCTGAGGTAGATCTATTCCCAATTTTCTGAGGAACTGCCATATTGGTTTCCACAGTGGCTGTACAAGTTTGTACTCCCTCTAGCAATGGAGGAGTATTCCCCTTGCTCCACATCTTCACCAACATGGAGCTGCACTAGGTCTCAGCATACATGTTATGGCTGTTGGCTTGGTGTTTTGTGAGTCTCCTGGCAGTGGGAATGGTGTGTAACTGATTTTATCACCTGCCCTTGGGACCTTTTCCTCCTACTGAGTTTCCTCACCCAGCTCTGATATGAGGGTTTGTGTCTAGTCTTACTGTAAGTTGTTATGATGTATTTGGTTGATATCCCTGGGTGGTCTGGTCTTTTCTGAAGAGAAACAGAGGAGAAGTGGACCTGGGAGAGAGGAGATATATGAGGAAGGGACTGGGAAGATTGGAGGGAGGGGACGCTGTGATCAAGATGTATTGCATGAGAGAAGGATCAAAATAAATAGAAAGTTATATGATGAAATCACAACTATGCCAGACAATTTAGATTGTCCTTCCAGACTTTATTCTCACTTCATCCATAAATCAGAGCAGGTGCAATGAAAATTCATCTCTAAAGTGATTCTAAACCCTTGTTATTGAATTGAGGTCCACCAACCAGCAGTGATGCATTACCAGATCTTAGCAGCATTGGGAAGGGGTGGTGATCCAGTGCCAGCTTAGGCAACACAGCAAGAGCAGAGCAGCAAAGAGTACAGGCATGATAGAAGAGAGGGAGAGTGTAGCTGGAGAGTTTCTCTCCAGGTCCCACCAAGCCCCTGCAGTCCCACAACCCATGTATAAAATAATCAATCAGATGCTTATATTACTTATAAACTGTATGGCTATGGCAGGCTTCTTGTTATCTACTTCTATTTTAAATTAACCCATTTCTATAAATCTATACCTTGCCACGTATCTGGTGGCTTACCGTCATCTCCACATGCTACTTGTCATGGCGGCGGCTGGCAGTGTCTCCCTGCCTCAGCCTTCCCCTTCCCAGAATTCTCCTCTCTCCTTGTCCCACCTATACTTCCTGCCTGACTACTGGCCAATCAGTGTTTTATTTATACAGAGCGATATCCACAGCACTTCTCCTTTTCTTTTCTTTTTTTTTTAAAAAAAGGAAGGCTTTAACTTTCACATAGTAAAATTACAGTGAAAGACCCTAACCCTTCAGGCTTACACCCCCCAAGTCCCAGGAGAATGAGGAACTAAAGAAAGCTAGTTCCAAGGGCAACCTGACTCAGCCATTACTCAACTACCCCCTACCACAATGTAACAATATAAAGAGATTTCTATTAAGAGATGCACTCAACTGTGACTGGGGTAATTGCAAGTGTTCCAGGAAGGACCACTGTAACCTTTGTGTAAACTTCACTCCCACCCTGATACCCCCCTTGAGGTTTCGGGAAGAATGTGCATGCGGACATGACTGTACCCACTCTGTGATCACTCTGTGATCAGACCATGATCTTATGAAATTAGCCTCTAGACATAAATCAATCAAAACAAAATTGTATGGGAATTGTAATCTTGTGGCTTTTGTGGGTTTTTCCTTTAAAAGTACCTATGTGGCTGCAGTGCGATGTGACTCTTGATCTCAGGACAAGGGAAGCCCAACTGTACAGCCACTTCTTCAATAAACCTCGTGCTGTTTGCAGCAACTGGACCGGAGTCTGGGTTCTTGGGGCGCCCACTTGAGAAGGTAGTACCCTAGAATTTGGGGTCTATCAACAGATAACAAAACAATTATCAAGCAAGAACTACAGTTATAATATCTAGTCTATTTATAATAACTAGTTTATTTGGCAAAATTAAAGAAGATGTCCTATCTATCTTATATTTGTGAGTCTAAGGTTTCATATCTAACTTATCTTTTATCATAACTAAGGAAAATTGTAACTATCTAGCTTCAACTACCTCAAAGACGTCAGAAGGATATAATACTCCCTGAGAAATGGGAGAAGGATGCAAGCAACTTTCGGGAGTCTTGCAGGGTAGACAGAATCAGCTGGCAGCCTGGACAGTCATCTAAAATTCTCTTGTAAAGTTGGGGCATCTGTCTTCAGCCCACAGGGCTAGAGTCTCTCAGTCATTTTTCTCAGTGTCCTGTAGAATGTCTGGAAGTTTCCTCTGCGAAACAGGAACCTGAAGGACCATTTTGCCAAGCAAAGTTCAGTGGTTACCTTCTTATGGGTCCTGCATGTCCAGTTGATCAAGCAGTCCAGGCAAGAACAGTTTCTTGTCCAAATGGCTATTTTTGCCAAGAAGAAGATAAACTCCATATAGAGTGTCTTCAATGCCTATCCTCCTCTCTGAAGTAAATTGGTGCTGCCAGGAGCAGAAATGTCTCACTGTCCAGAAAGTCTAAGTTTTTAAAACATTTTAAAATGTTTTATTTTTATTTATTTATTTATTTATTTATTTATCTATCTATCTATCTATTTATTTATTTTAAAATGCCATATTCTGTAGGTCTTTGAAGTATTTGAAGATTACCTATCTATCTGAAATATATCTATGTATACCTAGAAGACTTAACTAACATGGCTACGAGTATGATTATCATAGATGACTAATTATTAATCTATTTTTTTAGTTATCCATTACAATTTTAAATGAGCTGTACAAACATAACACCTTAAACAAGAGTAGAAATATATACACAGTATAACAAAATTAACTTTAAGTTTGTATCAATAAACTAAAATTTATACCAATGTAAAATATTTTAAACAAGTTGTTGCTCTTTAAAATAGGTTTAGCAATTTACCCTTTTATCCTATCATATCTATATTATATCCCCTTTTCGTCTTTAGAAAGAGATTGTATTTATAATCAACCTGCTTTAAATAAAAATATTGGTTTTTCTCTGTCCCACACCAGAGGGCTCTTCTGATTTGGGACACAAGAATCTCTTAACTTTTTTTTTAAGCAATATGCCTGGGTTTAGAGAAGGAATGAGCCAATTCCATCTCCAAAGCCAGCTTGGTATATTTGGGAATTTGGGTGTAGCTTTTCTTACTACTTCCTGCTGGAGGTGGGGCACTGTATCTTATGGGGACACTAAGAAAATTTTAGGATCATGGAGTAGTTCATGAGGGTGTATCATCTGAGCCAGTTGCCTTGAATCTGATTTGGATGTTGGATCATCTGGGCCATGGTGTCATCAGAGACATTTCAGGTGGTCTTGACTGGTCAAACCTGCTGTACCTTAATCTGGAACAAATCCATAGCCTCTGGCTTTCTGTGGAAACAAAAGCAGAGCCTCCTTTCCAAAGCAACATATCCTTACATCCGAATTTTGAAGTCAATGTACCTTTAAAGTATACATTTTGGCATAACTCAATAGCTTTTACAATCAAATGATTTTCTTCAGTTATGAATATCAAAGAGAACATAATCCAGATTCTCTGTGTGATAGCCATCTTTACATGGCTTATTACCTTTACTGTTTCTTTAAAGAATTTATTTTTAAAAACTATTTGTTTATATAACTGTATATATTCCTTTTTCTCTCTCTTTCAAGCCTATGTACATTTTTACATACATTGTAAACTATTCCATCTGAATCTGTCTCATTGTGAACCTACTGCTTTAAACTGCAGCATTCTAAGACTGAAATGGCACTGTGGCTGTTGGCTCCACCCACTTCAGCTTCCCAACATGCTGGTGGTACTTTTTTTGCCAGCTCTGGCAGCCATCAACTCTCTGAAATAGTGGGTCTATGCTTCTATCAAAGCAGCATGTAGCCCAGAAACCTCTTTTACTAGCAAAGGCTAAATCTACCACGCAGCTTAATGTGCCACTTGTAGAGGCCTCATTCCCGCCATACTGTAGGTCGACTGTGCATGCCAGGAACCCACCATAGTTGATAGTAGCTCAAACACGCAGGCTGCCACTAACTTGAGAGAGACAACTAGGAACTGTTTTTCACTCCGTTTTAGAATCTTTTTTCTCAGGTTTTAGGTGGAAACTCTTGCCAACCCGTTGGGCACCATTTGTAGCTGAGAGCTTCTCTCCAGGTCCCACCAAGCCCCTGCAGTCCCACAACCCATGTATAATCACTCAGATGCTTATATTACTTAAAAAGTGTATGTCCATGGCAGGCTTCTTGTTATCTACTTCTATTTTAAATTAACCCAATTCTATTAATCTATACCTTGCCATGTGTCTTGTGACTTACTGTCATCTTCATACACTGCTTGTCATGGCAGCGGCTGGCAGTATCTCCCTGCCTCAGCCTTCCCCTTCCCAGAATTCTCCTCTCTCCTTGTCCCACCTATATTTCCTGCCTGGCTACTGGCCAATCAGTGTTTTATTTATACAGAGCAATATCCACAGCAGGAGAGAGAGAGAGAGGGAGCTGGAGAGAAGAAGAGAGGGAGGAGGAAAGGATAGAGGAGGGGAGGAGAGGGAGGGCAGAGCAGCAAAGAGACCAGGAATGTTTGGAGGGAAGGAGGAGGAAAGGGAGAAAAGAAGAGAGGGAGGTGGGAAGGAGGAAGAGGTGGAGATAGACAGGGGAGGAGGGGGAGAGCAGAGCAACAAAGAGACCAGGAATGTTGGGAGAGAGGGGGAAAGAAGAGGGATGGAGAGGGAAAAGAGAGAGGGGGACAAAAGGAAGGAAAAGGAGAAGTACAGAAAGAGGGAGGTAGAGGAAAGGAGAGGGAGGAATAGGGAAACTTTCAGGTCCCACTAGAAATATCAGAAACTGTATTTAAACAGTAAACTTATATGGTTATTGTGTGGTTTGTAAGTACATTAAAGTTTGACAGTTCTTCTCTAAAGTATCTTCCAATTCTAAATGGGAGTGTTATACATTCACTGAAAATCTGTCACTCTACAGGGACTCAGTGGGGGCAGTTGCCTTAGTCACCCAGTCTACACTTTATTAAATTTATTTATTTTTCATCCTGACCAGGGCCTCTCTTCCCTTTTCTCCTCACATCCCCTCCTCTCACCTTGCTTCTGCCTGCCCTCTCAATCCACCCTCCTCCATATTCACTCAGAAAGGGGTAATCCTCCCATGGGCATCAACAAAATATGGTACATGAAGTTGCCATAAGATGCAGCACATCCTGCTGTATTTAGGCTAGGCAAAGTAGTCCAGCATGAGGAATAAGTTCCCAAGAGTCAGCCAAAGCATCAGGGACAGGCCCTGTTCCTAATTAAAGGGACAGACCAAGCTGTACAACTGTCACATATATGCAGAAGTCAGTCCCCTGCAGGCTCCCTGGTTGTTCACTCAGATTCCCATAAGCCAGGCTAGCCATTTTTGTGGGTTATCCTGTGATGCCCCTGAATCAACTGGATCATACAATCCCTCCTCCCTCTCCTCAGCAGGACTCCCTTGGCTTGGCCCACTCTTTGGCCATGGGTGTCTGCATCTGCCCCCATCAGTCACTGGATAAAAGCTCATCCATCTGATTTGCTCACTAGGAAACACCAGTGAGGCTGTGCTGCCATCTTGTGACTATAACCGGTAAATCACACTTAACCATTGATGGTGAAGTCCAAGTCCTAGATGTGCTAAGAGAATCACAACCACTCATTAACTGCAACTGACTGTCAAAAAACAGCTCAGCCCACATCACAGAGCATGGTCACATTTGAAAAGGAAGGTTTTGTTTGATTTGAATTTGAAGTCTATTTTGTTATATTTAGGATAGCTACACCTGCTTGCTTCTTAAGTCCATTTGATTGGAAATGGTTTTCCCAGCCTTTTACTCTGAGGTAGTGTTTGTCTTTGAAGCTGAAGTGTGTTTCTTGTATGCAGCAGAAGGATGGATTCTGAATTCGTGTCCATTCTATTAGCCTGTGTCTTTTTATAGGCAAATTGAGTCCATTGATATTAAGGAATATTAATGATCAATGTCTGTTAATTCCTCTTATCTTTTGGTGGTTGTGTGTGTGTGTGTGTTTGTGTGTGTGTGTGTGTGTGTGTATGTGTATTTCTCTTCTTTGGGATTTACTACTGTGGTGTTATCTACTGCCTGTGTTTTGGTGGGTGCATCTGACTTCCTTAGGTTGGAGTTTTCCTTCTAGTGCTTTCTGTAGGACTAGATTTGTGGATAGGTATTGTTTAAATCTGTCCTTTTTCATTTGTTGCTCTTAATATTCTTTCTTTATTCCAAATGTTTAGTGGTTAAATTATTATGTGGCAAGTAGACTTTTTGTGGGGGGGTCTAGTCTTTTTGGTGTTCTATAAGCTTCTTTTTTTTTGTTATTGTTTTTGTCAGAGCTGAGGACCAAACCCAGGGCCTTGTGCTTGCTAAGCAAGCACTCTACCACTGAACTAAATACCCAACCCCTATAAGCTTCCTATATCTTCATAGGTATGTCCTTTTTAAAGTTGAAAAGTTTTCTTCCATGACTTAGTTGAATATATTTTCTGTGCCTTTGAGTTGGTATTATACTCCTTATTTTATTCCATTTTTCTTAGGTTTGGCCTTTTCTTAGTGTCCCAGATTTCCTGGAAATTTTGTGTTATGACATTTTTGGCTTTGATGTTTTCTTTCATTGATGACTCTAATTTCTCTGTTGTATCCTCTACACCAGAGATTCTCCATTCAATCTCTTATGTTCTGTTGGTTATGTTTGCATCTGTAGTTCCTGTTCATTTACTCAGATTGTCTATTTTCAGCATTCCCTCTGTTCGTGTCATCTTTCTTTTTCTTTTTTTTTTAAATTTTTATTTTGCAATACAATTCAGTTCTACATATCAGCCACAGATTCCCTTGTTCTCCCCCCTTCCGTCCCCCTCACCTTCCCCCCAGCCCGCCCCCCATTCCACTCTCCTCCAGGGCAAAGCCTTCCCCACAGACTGAGATCAACCTGGTGGACTCAGTCCAGGTAGGTCCAGTCCCCTCCTCCCAGGCCGAGCCAAGCGACCCTGCATAGGCCCCAGGTTTCAAACAGCCAACTCATGCAATGAGCACAGGACCCAGTCCCACTGCCTGGATGCCTCCCAAACAGATCAGGCCAATCAACTGTCTCACCCACTCAGAGGGCCTGATCCAGTTGGTGACCCCTCAGCCATTGGTTCATATTTCATGTGTTTCCGTTTGTTTGGCTATTTGTCTCTGTGCTTTATCCGACCTTGGTCTCAACAATTCTCTCTCATATAAACCCTCCTCATTCTCGCTAATTGGACTCCCAGAGATCCACCTGGGGCCTAGTCATGGATCTCTGCATCCAGATCCCTCAGTAGTTGGATGAGGTTTCTAGCACGACAATTAGGGTGTTTGGCCATCCCATCACCAGAGTAGGTCAGTTCGGACTGTCTCTCGACCATTGCCAGCAGTCTGTTGTGGGGGTATCTTTGTGGATTTCTGTGGGCCTCTCTAGCACTTTGTTTCTTCCTATTCTCATGTGGTCTTCATTTACCATGGTCTCCTATTCCTTGTTCTCCCTCTCTGTTGTTGATCCAGCTGGGATCTCCCACTCACCCAAGCTCTCTTTCCCTCGACCCTCGCCCTTCACTACCCCCACTCATGTCCAGGCTGTTCATGTAGATCTCATTCCATTTCTCTGTCGTTGGGCGATCCCTGTGTCTTTCTTGGGGTCCTGTTTTCCAGGTAGCCTGCCTGGTGATGTGAGTAGCAGTCCAGTCATCCTTGTTCCACATCTAGTATCCTGTTATGAGTGAGTACATACCATGTTTGTCTTTCTGAGTCTGGGATACCTCACTCAGGATGATTTTTTCTAGATCCATCCATTTGTCTGCAAACCTCATGATGTCATTGTTTTTCTCTGCTGAGTAGTATTCCATTGTGTATATGTACCACATTTTGTTTATCCATTCTTCAGTTGAAGGGCATCTAGGTTGTTTCCATGTTCTGGCTATTACAAACAACGCTGATATGAACATAGCTGTACAAGTGCTCTTGTGGTGTGGTTGAGCATTCCTTGGGTATATGCCCAAGAGTGGTATAGCTGGATCTTGGGGGAGATGGATTCCCAATTTTCTAAGAAATCGCCATATTGATTTCCAAAGTGGTTGTACAAGCTTGCATTCCCACCAGCAGTGGAGGAGAGTTCCCCTAGCTCCACATCCTCTCCAGCATAAGGTGTCTTCAGTGTTTTTGATCTTAGCCATCCTGACAGGCGTAAGGTGGTATCTCAGCGTTGTTTTGATTTGCATTTCCCTGATGATTAGGGATGTTGAGCAATTCCTTAAATGTCTTTCAGCCATTTGAGTTTCCTCTGTTGAGAATTCTCTGTTTAGTTCTATAGCCCATTTCTTAATTGGACTGTTGGGAATTTTGATGTCTAATTTCTTGAGTTCCTTATATATTCTGGATATCAGTCCTCTGTCAGATGTGGGATTGGTGAAGATCTTTTCCCATTCTGTAGGTTGTCGCTTTGCTTTGTTGACCGTATCCTTTGCCCTACAAAAGCTTCTCAGTTTCAAGAGGTCCCATTGATTGATTGTTTCTCTCAGTGTCTGTGCTACTGGTGTTCTATTTAGAAAGTGGTCTCCTATGCCAATGTGTTCAAGACTACTTCCTACTTTCTCTTCTAGCAGGTTCAGAGTAGCTGGATTTATGTTGAGGTCCTTGATCCACTTCGACTTAAGTTTTGTGCATGGTGATAGATATGGATCTATTTGCAGCCTTCTACATGTTGATATCCAGTTTTGCCAGCACCATTTGTTGAAGATGCTTTCTTTTTTCCATTGTGCACTTTTGGCTTCTTTGTCAAAAATTATTTGTTCATAGGTGTGCAGATTAATGTCAGGGTCTTCAATTCGATTCCATTGGTCCACATGTCAGTTTTTATGCCAGTACCAAGCTGTTTTTATTACTGTAGCTCTATAGTACAGCTTGAAGTCAGGGATCGTGATGCCTCCAGAGGTTGTGTTATTGTACAGGATTCTTTTGGCTATCCTGGGTTTTTTGTTTTTCCATATGAAGTTGAGTATTATTCTTTCCAGGTCTGTGAAGAATTGTGTTGGTATTTTGATGGGGATTGCATTGAATCTGTAGATTGCTTTTGGTAAGATTGCCATTTTTACTATGTTAGTTCTGCCTATCCATGAGCATGGGAGATCTTTCCATTTTCTGACATCTTCTTCAATTTCTTTTTTCAGGGACTTAAAGTTCTTGTCATATAGGTCCTTCACTTGCTTGGTTAGTGTTACCCCAAGGTATTTTATGTCATTTGTGGCTATAGTAAAGGGTGATGTATCTCTGATTTCCTTCTCCGCTTTTTTGTCCATTGTATATAGGAGGGCTACTGATTTTTTTGAGTTGATCTTGTATCCTGCTATGTTGCTGAAGGTGTTTATAAGCTGTATCAGTTCCTTGGTGGAATCTTTGGGGTTGCTCAAGTATACTATCATGTCATCTGCAAATAGGGAAAGCATGACTTCTTCCTTTCCAATTTGTATCCCCTTAATCTCCTTATGTTGTCTTATTGCTCTGGCTAGAACTTCAAGTACTATATTGAATAAGTATGGGGAGAGCGGACAGCCTTGCCTCGTTCCTGATTTTAGTGGAATTGCTTTGAGTTTCTCTCCATTTAATTTGATGTTGGCTGTTGGCTTGCTGTAAATTGCCTTTATTATGTTTAGGTATGTTCCCTGTATTCCTGATCGCTCCAAGACCTTTATCATGAAGGGGTGTTGGATTTTGTCAAATGCCTTTTCAGCATCTAGTAAGATGATCATGTGGTTTTTTTCTTTGAGTTTGTTTATATGGTGTATCACATTGACAGACTTTCGTATGTTGAACCATCCTTGCATCCCTGGAATGAATCCTACTTGATCATGGTGGATAATTGTTTTGATGTGTTCTTGGAGTCTGTTTGCCAGTATTTTATTGAGTATTTTTGCATCGATGTTCATGAGGGAGATCGGTCTGTAGTTCTCTTTCTTTGTTGTATCCTTGTTTGGTTTGGGAATCAGGGTAATTGTAGCCTCATAGAAGGAGTTTGGTAATGTTCCTTCTGTTTCTATTGTATGGAACAATTTAGAGAGTATTGGTATTAACTGTTCTTTGAAGATCTGGTAGAATTCTGCACTGAAACCATCTGGTCCTGGGCTTTTTTTGGTTGGGAGACTTTTAATGACTGTTTCTATTTCGTTAGGGGTTATTGGACTATTTAAATAGTTTATCTGGTCTTGATTTAATTTAGGTATGTGGTAACTATCCAGAAAATTATCCATTTCTTTTAGGTTTTCCAGTTTTGTGGAATAGAGGTTTTTGAAGTATGACCTGATGATTCTCTGGATTTCCTCAATGTCTGTTGTTATGTCCCCCTTTTCATTTCTGATTTTGTTGATTTGGATGCTCTCTCTCTGTCTTTTGGTTAGTTTGGATAAGGGCTTGTCTATCTTGTTGATTTTCTCAAAGAACCAACTCTTTGTTTCATTAATTTTTTGTATTGTTCTCTTTGTTTCTATTTTATTGATTTCAGCTCTCACTTTGATAATTTCCTGGCATCTATTTTTCCTGGGAGACTTTGCTTCTTCCTGTTCTAGAACTTTCAGGTGTGCTGTTAAGTCACTAGTGTGAGATTTCTCCAGCTTATTTATGTGGGCGTTTAGTGCTATGAATTTCCCTCTTAGTACTGCTTTCATAGTGTCCCATAGGTTTGGATATGTGGTGTCTTCATTTTCGTTGATCTCTAGGAAGTCTTTAATTTCTTTCTTTATTTCTTCCTTAACCCATTGGTGATTCAGGTGGGTATTGCTCAGTTTCCATGAGATTGTAGGTTTTCTGTAGTTTTTGTTGTTGTTGAAATCCAACTTTAGACCATGGTGGTCTGATAGAACACAGGAGGTTATTCTAATTGTTTTGTATCTGTTTAGATTTGTTTTGTGACCAAGTATGTGGTCGATTTTAGAGAAGGTTCCATGGGGTGCTGAGAAGAAGGTATATTCTTTTTTGTTAGGATGGAATGTTCTGTAGATGTCGATTAAGTCCATTTGAGTCATGACATCAATTAAGTCCTTTATTTCTCTGTTAAGTTTCGATTTGGGGGATCTGTCCAGTGGTGAAAGTGGGGTGTTGAGGTCTCCCACTATTAATGTGTGGGGTTTTATATGTGATTTAAGCTTTAATAATGTTTCTTTTACGTATGTGGGTGCCCTTGTGTTTGGGGCATAAATGTTCAGAATTGAGACTTCATCTTGGTGGATCTTTCCTGTGATGAGTATGTAATGCCCTTCTTGATCTCTTTTGATTGATTTTAGTTTGAAGTCTATTTTGCTGGATATCAGGATGGCTACACCCGCTTGTTTCTTAAGACCGTTTGATTGGAAAGTCTTTTCCCAGCCTTTTATTTTTAGGTAGTGTCTATCTTTTAATTTGAGATGTGTTTCTTGTATGCAGCAGAAAGATGGGTCCTGCTTTCGTATCCATTCTGTAAGCCTATGTCTTTTTATAGGTGAATTAAGTCCATTGATATTGAGAGATATTAATGTCCAGTGATTGTTCATTCCTGTTATTTTTTGGTGGTGATGTGTGTGTACTTTTCTTCGTTGGGGTCTACTGCTGTGGCTTTATCTATTGCCTGTGTTTTCGAGGTTGTATCTGACTTCCTTAGGTTGGAATTTTCCTTCTAGTGCTTTCTGTAGGGCTGGGTTTGTGGATAAATATTGTTTAAATCTGGCTTTGTCATGGAATGTCTTGTTCACTCCATCTATGAGGATTGAAAGTTTTGCTGGGTATATTAGTCTAGGCTGACATCCATGGTCTCTTAATGTCTGCATTACATCTGTCCAGGACCTTCTGGCTTTCAAAGTCTCCATTGAGAAATCGGGTGTTATTCTGATAGGTTTGCCTTTATATGTCACTTGGCCTTTTTCCTTTGCTGCTCTTAATATTCTTTCTTTATTCTGTACGTTTAATTGTTTAATTATTATGTGGCGAGGGGACTTTTTTTGGGGGGTCTAGTCTGTTTGGTGTTCTATAGGCTTCCTGTATCTTCATAGGCATTTCCTTCTTTAAGTTGGGAAAGTTTTCTTCTATGATCTTGTTGAATATATTTTCTGTGCCCTTGAGTTGGTATTCTTCTCCTTCTTCTACCCCTATTATTCGTAGGTTTGGTCTTTTCATGGTGTCCCAAATTTCTTGGACATTTTGGTTCATGACTTTGTTGACTTTAGTGTTTTCTTTGACTGATGAATCCATTTCTTCTATTGTATCTTCAACGCTAGAGATCCTTTCTTCCATCTCTTGCATTCTGTTGATTATACTTGCATCTGAAGTTCCCAATCGTTTTCTCAGATTTTCTATTTCCAGCATTCCCTCTGTTTGTGTCTTCTTCATTTTTTCTATTTCCCTTTTCAGGTCTTGGACTGTTTCCTTCATTTTTTCATTGATTTTTCTTGATTTTCTTTCAGTATTTTATTGTTCTCTTCCAGGACATTTTTGATTTCTTCTAATTTGTTTGCCCTTTCCTCTAGTTGTTTACAGCGTTCTTCACATTTTTTTGTCTTTTCCTCTACACGAGCCTCTAGCTTCTTCATGATGACATTCATAAGGCTATTTTCTTCTGCTTCTTCCAATTTCTGATGTTCAGGTCTAGGTGTTGGAGGAGGGCTGGGGCCTGTTGATGGTGTATTACTATTCATTTTGTTGTATGTGTTTCTGCCTTGACATCTGCCCATCTCCTTGTGGTTCGTTCCTGGCCTTATCCGCACACTTGGTTCAGACAGAGCTGACAGATTCAGGAAGTCTCTCTCTCTTGTCCAGATGGGAGCTCTCTTGTCCAAATTGGAAGTCCGGGGCAGGATGGGAGCTCTTGTTCAGAAGGGAAGTCCGGGGGAGGATGGGTGCTCTCTTCTCTCTGTCTCTCTCTCTCTGTCTCTCTCTCTCTCTCTCTCTCTCTCTCTCTCTCTCTCTCTCTCCTCCAGATGGGAAATCCAGGGCAAGATGGGAGCTGGGGGCCAGCCTCTAAGTCTCAAGAAGAGGCTTGGGGCTCAGGCAGATGGGCGTGGGGGCAGGGCGTGGAGTCTGCAGGGTCTGCCAGGGGTCTTGGAGAAGGAGATCCTTCCCGGTGGGGCTAGAAGGGAACCTGCCCGGGGACCAGAACCTGGGGCCAAGTTGGGCAGGTCTTCCCCGGAGTGGCTGGTGCCCAGGGATGGGGTCGGGGGCAAGCTAGGGCACTCACCTGTGCTTCAGAAGGGAAGTCCGGGGCAAGATGGGAGCTGAGGGGCCGGCCTCTAAGTCTCAGGAAGAGGCTTGGGGCTCAGGTGGATGGGCGTGGGGGCAGGGCTTGGAGACTGCAGGGTCTGCCAAGGGTCTTGGAGAAGGGGATCCTGTAATAGTCTCCATATTCCTGATTTCTTGTAGAGGCCAGTTGGGATCTCAGGATTTTTGTGAAATTATAGATATATCCAGCACCAGAATCCAATAATCTTTCAATCTCAATCCCATATAATTTTATTTTTAATTTAGGCTGTTTATCATTGATAACTGTTTGTCAAAACACCTTTTCTCCTGTACTTCCAAAGCCTCCAGTTCTATATATAGGCACCATTTTGCATTTAAAATATGAAAGCAATAATAATTGAGCAGATCTATCACCAGCTTCTATTTCCATGGTCCTTTTTACATATGCCAATTATAGAAACATTAAATACAATCTCTATAGGATTTGAAGAGGTAACTTTAGCTAATACTCTGGAGTATTTTTATAAAATCTTAAAAAGAGGATTCTTTTTTATAGATTTCAAATAACACATTAATGCAAATAGCCAATTATTAACAATGTGGACCAAACAATTTACCTGTATTTTATTTACTGGAAAAATAATTTTGTAACCTCTTTATCAGTAAAAGATTATTTTTATGGGTTTATCTTAGCAACATTATTTAATAAGCTAACAACCCAATCCATTTCAGGTGTTATATTTCTATAGAATTCTAGAAAGCAACTTAAAGAGCAGAGCCAAATTTTCAGTAATGATCAACAGACAAGAGCATACCTAATATATAGTTCAAAATTATGCTTTCTGTTCCTTTAGTTTATCTACCACGAAAATCAAACAATCATCCAAACATTTATATTAAGAAAATAAAAAGAACAGAACATCCTTTATTCACACAGCATTGACTAAGCATTTCATGTCCTGACCGAAACCATTTTACACTAGAAGTTGGGCCCGTTTAAACTTTTAGCTCTAGTCCCTTCCCGGGCCTCTGCTTGCTTGGAGCAATTTGAGGCTGCAGCTTAGATTTGGCTCAGCCCAGTGATCAGGCTCTAGTGCTGGTGCCTGTCTGGGCCGCGCCCCACGGCAGCTCTGCCTCCCACCAGCACATACCTGTCTGCCCGATGCTCCAGGTTATCTCGCACGTGCCTTTGTCAGCACACACAAACTCACATTTAAACTTCCTACTCCCATGAAGGGACTACCTAATAATGAGTTATTCCCACCATAAGGGAAAAACAGAAAAACATTTCCCACGAAGGGATCCTAAATATTAAATTATTCCCACTCTGAGGGAAAAATGAACATTTAAACCAAAATTAAGTAAACAGACAACAAAACTTGAACATCTGGGCTCACTTGCTGTTCAGCCAGCAGCAGTGAGGCCTACCTGCCGACACTTTGTAATTCAGATGATGCCACTCTCCACTGGCAGGCAGAAGGAGCTCAGAGTTTCAGCTATCCTGAAAATTCTAAAATTGGAAAGAGCCTTTACTTCCACCATTACCACTGGGAAGAGGCTTTTCTTATTCCTTCTTCCTCTACAGGGCCCCAAAATCTTTAGGCCTAGTTTCAAATTTTTTTCCCCTTTTTACCAGGAAAATCATTTTTTCTTGATTAAAATTTTCTCCCTTTTCTAACAGGAAATTTCCTTTCCTTCCCTCTTCTCTATTGGGAAGATTTCCTTTTTATTTAAAGTCTTTAGCTGTCTTGCCCTTTCTTAACTTCGGTGCTCTCCTGCTTCAGCAGTCCAATTAACTGACTATGAGCTAGCTGCACCCGTTTCAATTCACCCTCATCTTTTCTTTTTTCTTTAAATTGCTGGCCAACCTTACCTTTTGGGTGTCCATCAGCGATGCCCCTTCTTTGTCGGATCTCGATGGGACCTCCATTTGTAGCAATAATGCCCACGCTACCACCACCTGTTCACCACGTCCGAGAGAGGGGCTGTGGATGGAAAAACAGAGACAAAGACAGTGGGTCACTCGCCTCAGCAGAATGCCGAATGCCGTTTGTTGAAAGAGGGGGGAAACCTTAAATACAGGCTTACAGCACAATGGGAGAACCCAAGAGGGCAGAAGTTTGCTACTGATGTTTACAATCTTGCATCTAAGCTGTTAATGCCCAATATGCAGGATACACAAACAAGAAACTTCCCTTAAGTATTCAGGAGGGTGGATACTGGCAGGGAATTAGCATAGGGAGGACATCTGGTCAAGGTCGGCAAGCAGGCAATGGCTTTACTCAATATGGGAGGAGACCAAGGCCCTACGTAAAAGCACTGCTTGATCTTCCATAGGTCCTGAGTTCAATTCCCAGCAACCACATGGTGGCTCACAACCATCTGTAATGAGATCTGGTGCCCTCTTCTGGCCTACAGGGATATGTGCAGACAGAATGCTGTATACATAATAAACAAATAAATCTTAAAAAAAGAAGTTGGAGAAATCTCACACTAGCAACTTAACAGTACACCTAAAAGCTCTAAAACAGAAAGAAACAAACACACCCATGAGGAATAGATGCCAGGATGTAATCAACTTGAGAGCTGAAATCAATAAAATAGAAACAAAGAAAACAAAGATTCAAAAAAACAAAGAGTTGGTTCTTTGAGAAAATCAACAAGATAGACAATCCCATATCCAAACTAACCAAAAGGCAGAGAGAGAGCGCATCCAAATTAGCAAAATCAGAAACAAAATGGGGCACAAAACAACAGACAATGAGGAAATCCAGAGAATCATCAAGTCATACCTCAAAAACCTGTACCCCACAAAACTGGAAAATCTAAAAGAAATGGACAATTTTCTGGATAGGTACCACATATGAAAGTTAAACCAAGACCAGAAAAACAATTTAAATTGGCCAATAACTCCTAAAGTCATAGAAACAGTCATTAAAAGTCTCTCAAACAAACAAACAAACAAAAAAGCCCAGGGCCAGATGATTTCAGCGCAGAATTCTACCAGAGCTAATACCATTACTCTTCAAATTGTTCCACACAATAGAAACAGAAGGAACATTACCAAACTCCTTAGGCTACAGTTACCCTGACACCCAAACCACACAAAGATGCAACAAAGAAAGAGAACTTCAAACTCCCTCATGAACATTGATGCAAAAATACTTAATAAAATATTGACAAACCAAATCCAAGAACACATTAAAAAAAATTATCCAGCATGATCAAGTAGGCTTCATCCCGGGGATGCAAGGATGGTTGAACATATGAAAATCTCTCAATGTAATACACCTTATAAACAAAATGAAAGGAAAAAAAAACACACGATCATCTCATTAGATGCTGAAAAACCCTTTGACAAAATCCAACACCCCTTCATGATACAGGTCCTAGGGAGATTGAGAATACAAGGAACATACCTAAACATAATAAAGGCAATTTACAGCAAGCCAACGGCCAACATCAAATTAAATGGAGAGAAATTCAAAGCGATTCCTCTAAAATCAGGAACAGGACAAGGTTACCCACTCTCCCCATATTTATTCAATATAGCAATTGAAGTTCTAGTTAGAGCAACAAAACAACAAAAGGAGATCAAACCAATAGAAATTGGAAAGGAAAAAGTCAAACTTTCACTATTTGCAGATGATATGATAGTATACATAAGTGACCCTAAGAATTCTACCAGGGAACTCCTACACCTGATAAACTCCTTCAGTAAGGTGGTAGGATACAAATTAACTCAGGAAAATCAGTAGCCCCCCTATATACAAATGATAAATTGGCTGAGAAAGAAATCAGAGAAACATCACCCTATACAACACCCACAAATAATATAAAATACCTTGGAGTAATGCTAACTAAGCAAGTGAAGGACCTGTATGA
The DNA here is from genome assembly GCF_949786415.1 of Peromyscus eremicus. Lineage (NCBI taxonomy): Eukaryota > Metazoa > Chordata > Mammalia > Rodentia > Cricetidae > Peromyscus > Peromyscus eremicus. The sequence continues at coordinate 168,483,668 of NC_081416.1, read as the reverse complement.
CAAGAACTTTAATTCTCTGAAGAAAGAAATTGAGGAAGATGTAGTGGGTAGCCATTCCAGCTTTGATCTGGAAATTCCAACCCCCATTGAGACTTCTGCAACTGTCACGCCTACAAGGCGGGGCCAAGGGAGATGCCTGGAGACCTGAGATCTGGATGGGCGGCACACTCACTCGGTTCTGGGACCTTGGACGGTGAAGGTGGGCCAAGCAGAGCTCCAGAGAACACCGCTGGACTGTGATACACCTTCCCCAGACCCCGCGACCTACTATCCCTTAATTTGTAAGTTACACCATTAAATAAATCTCCTTTTAACTATGTGGAGTAGCCTTAATAATTTCACCAATATCTGGTGCTCACGTGGGGCAAATTCCAAAGGTCTGGGTGGCTCCTGCCCTCAGCCTCCTCCCCGGCTAGCGGGTATCTAAACCCGCCTGCAAAGTTCCATATAACCAGGGAACACCTACATGGTTCCATTCCTGAAAAAAGGAGCAGCTAGTCCGGTCTCAGCTCCCTAGCTTAGCCCCGAGACCAGCGAAAGAGGCACTCCCCAGCTTTCTGAGTGCACGCACGCCAGCTGAGGCTCACTCCACCATCTTGACTCCAGCGAGCTGCAGTCAGCCAAGATCACCAGCAGGCCCTGCTTTGGAGCTGTACCAATGCCACCTGCTGGCAGAAAAGTGCTACTACACCCTCGAAAACCATGAAAGGTAAGCATATTGTTTCAAGTAAAAGTACTTGATAATTTTACACCTTAAAATTGACTAACAAATTTTGAGTAATTCTTGTAATATGGCTGACAACATTACCTCATAAGAATTTGAAAACCTTTTTGCCTGTATGACGAATGACATCTTCCTGGAAATATACGACCTTCCTAAGTCATATCTGGCCTGTACCATTTTGGATTTCATTGTAATAATTCACACAGTGTTCAAACACTGGTTTAATAACAAGAACAAAGATGAGTCATTATTGGGACTGATACAGGATTTAAAAAATAGCAATGAAGGCTTACAGAAAAAGATTCTTTCTCTGGAACCTGCTAACCAGGATTTACAGGCTTTAAAAGATAGCAATGAAAGCTTACAGAAAAAGATTCTCTCTCTCTGGAATCTGCTTTAAAAGATAGCAATGAAAACTTACAGAAAAAGATTCTTTCTCTGGAATCTGCTTTAAGAGATAGCAATGAAAGCGTACAGAAAAAGATTCTCTCTCTGGAATCTGCTTTAAGAGATAGCAATGAAAGCGTACAGAAAAAGATTCTTTTTCTGGAATCTGCTTTAAGAGATAACAATGAAAACATACAGAAAAAGATTCTTTCACTGGAATCTGCTGATCAGGATTTACAAAACAGGCTTGTACCAAAAATTGATCTTATTGATAATAAATGTGAATATTTAATGGACAGAACACTAACTCTCCAGACACTATATAAGGAAGAAAGATTATCATTAATTGATAAGATAAGGTCCATGGAATCATGTGTTTCTGAAAAACATAAAAAACTTCTTTGATTCCATGAGAAATCTGGAGTCCCTTGCTAGAGAGGAGGTTCACTCCCTAGAACAGACCCTAGGTGCTCATTTGCAAGCCTTAGAAGAAACTCTCAGTAAACATGACAAGGGACCTAATAAGCAGAAGGGCAAGACCATAGAGGTTGTAACATCTCCAAATGGCTCTCACACAATGGCTTATCCTGTTATCATCCATGAGAAGCCAGCAGATGACACACACCCTGAGCCATATAATACATATACATTACAACCAATTTCAACAAGGGACTTTAAAAATATAAAGGAAGCAGTAGTTACTTATGGGATACACTCCACATACGTAAGACAGATGTTAATTTCGTGGTCTACCTCACATAGAATCATCCCAGATGACTGGCATCAGTTAATTTCAGCTGTTCTAGAATATACCCAGCAGCTACAGTGGAAAAGCTGGTTGAGAGAAGAGGCAAAAATTTTAGAACAACAAGGTAAACTCAGAGGTTTTGTGATCTCCCAAGATCAAATACTTGGTGAGGGATGTTTTGCTGACAGGAATGTACAAGCCATTTATGATGAGCACACAATATCCCTATGCCGTACAGCAGCTCTAAATGCTTGGGAAAAAATTCCAGAACCTGGAAAACCAACTGAGGTATACATAAAGATATTTCAGGGACGGCACAAACCCTTCACTGATTTTTTACAAAGACTGAACACAGCTATAACAAGAGCTGTATCAGATAAAGAATTAAGAAAAGTATTAACTGAGTCCTTGGTGTTCGACAATGCTAATGCAGAATGCAGAAGAATACTTACACCATTAAAGATCAGATCAGCTCCTTTGGAAGAATGGATTCAGTATACTAATGGTGTTGAGTCTCGTAACTACAGTAATGAGGCTTGGATAGGAGAAACAAATCCCAGAGGTGAAAGAAGGCCCCGTGTTACAAAATGTTTTAAATGTGGTACACCAGGTCATATAAGTAAAAACTGTACATGGGGTACTCCTAGAAGTAATACTCCTTTTAGGAATAGCCTAAACAGGGGACCCCAACCACCTCCCGGATTATGTAGAAGGTGTGGCAAAGGCCGACATTGGACCAGTGAGTGCAGATCAAAAATAGATATACGAGGTAACCCTTTACTGGTGGGAAATGCCTCAGTGGGCCTCTTGCAGGTCCCCAAATCAAATGTAGTACGAACATTCTCAGCCACTGTGGAAGAAATTCCTCTCCAGGACAACTGAATAAACCAATGCCTAATGTAAAAACCAATACTGCAATGGATGATAAAAAAGCTCTGATGGGTGGATCACAGTTTACAAAGAACACTATAAAACAAATATTTTGGCAGACTTCTGTAAATGAACAAAGACCAAAGCTTAGGATTCGAATTAATGGCCTGTTTCTGGAGGGCCTGGTAGACACAGGTGCAGATGTGACTATAATTACACCAAAATCATGGCATCCAAATTGGCCTCTTCAAGAGGTGGATGTCCAAATTTTAGGGATTGGCACCCTATCTCAGATAAAACAGAGTTCGAGATGGGTTGAATGCATAGGGCCAGAAGGACAGAGAGGAAGGCTGAAGCCATATGTAGCAAATGTAGCAGTAACTCTTTGGGGCCGAGATCTGTTACAACAGTGGAATACCCAGATTAAAATTCCTACACTTTCAGATAAGGAATACAGACCAATGCATGTTTCTAGGAACAATATCATGACATACTATAAAAATCAGTCACCAACCATTCAGGCTGTTCACAAACAGAGCACGACTGCTGTTGAACTCTCAGAAGTACCAACTGCCTTACCTTTAAAATGGCTAACTAATAAACCTGTCTGGGTTGGACAATGGCCTTTGACAAAAGAGAAGCTACAAGCTTTAGAACAGCTGGTTCTACAGTTAAATGCTCAACACATTGAAGAATCTACCAGCCCTTGGAATTCTCCTGTATTTGTTATTAAAAAAAAAAAAGTCTGGTAATTGGAGAATGCTGACAGATCTGAGAGCTATTAATAAAGTAATTCAGCCAATGGGCTCCCTACAGACTGGGATGCCCTTGCCCTCTCTGCTACCTAAAGAATGGCCTATAATATTTATTGACTTAAAAGACTGTTTCTTTACCATACCCTTACAAGAAAATGATAGAGAAAAATTTGCCTTCACAGTACTAATTATAACAATTCTCAGCCAGTCAAGAGATATCAATGGAAGGTCCTCCCACAGGGAATGTTAAACAGCCCTACTTTGTGCCAACACTTTGTGCAGAAACCATTGGAGATAATTCGTGTAAAGTTTCCACAATCTATAATTTATCACTATATGGATGATATCCTATTAGCTGATCGAAAATTAGATACATTAGAAAGCATGTTTGAAGAAGTAAAAAAAAGTTTTGCCTCGCTGGGGACTGCAAATTGCTCCTGAAAAAAATACAAAGAGGAGATTCTATTAATTACTTAGGATATAAGATAGAGCTACAAAAAATTAGACCCCAAAAGGTACAACTAAGAAGAGATCGATTGAAGACTCTTAATGATTTTCAAAAGTTATTAGGAAGCATTTCCAACTTACTGGGTATCATGGGAATACCCAAAGATGGACTACAAAATTTGGCTAATACTCTAGAAGGGGACAAAGAATTAAATAGTCCAAGAAAATTATCAGCCGAAGCTGAGAAGGAATTGGCTCTAGTAGAAAAGACAATTCAAGAAGCACATGTGGATTGTGTGGATCCAGAACTTAAATGCATTCTTGTCATATTCCCCTCCAGACATTCCCCAACAGGTATTTTGATGCAGAGGGAAGATATTATATTGGAATGGATAGTCCTACCACGTAAACCAAATAAGAAATTAAAGACTTATTTAGAAAAGATCTCTGATTTGATTAAAAAAGGTAAACTAAGACTTCGCCAGTTGATAGGAATGGACCCAGCAGAAATTGTAGTATCTTTAACTAATGAAGAAATTTCATCACTATGGAAAGATAATGAATACTGGCAGAGAGCCTGCAGTAACTTTTTGGGAGAGATTAACAACCACTATCCCAAAAGCAAGAGAATAGAATTCATAAAGAAGATCGAATGGGTCCTTCCTCACATTGTACGACAAAAGCCAATTTCTGGAGTCCTCACATTCTATACTGATGCAAATAAATCAGGGAAAGCAGGATATAAATCAGGAGACTTAAGTAAAGTGGTACAAAGTCCATACAGCTCTGTACAAAAGGCAGAACTGTATGCCATTCTTATGGTACTGATAGACTTCACAGAACCCCTCAATATAGTCACTGACTCTCAATATGCAGAGAGAGTTGTTTTACATATTGAAACTGCTGAATTTATTCCTGATAATACAGAATTAACTTCATTATTCATACAATTGCAGGAAATTATCAGAAAAAGGGAATATCCTATATATATAAAACACATATCAGATCCCATACAGGTCTGCCAGTACCTCTAGCACAAGGTAATGATGAGATTGATCAGTTACTAATAGGTAATGTGCTAGAAGCTTCAGAATTTCATAAGAAATACCATGTAAATAGCAAAGGTTTGAAGAAGGATTTCTCCATCACTTGGCAACAGGCTAAGGATATTGTGAAAAAAATGTACTATTTGTTCCATCTATAACCAACTTCCATTACCTGCAGGGAACAATCCAAAAGGTATACAAAGAAATGAAATTTGGCAGATGGATGTGTTTCATTTTGCAGAATTTGGAAGATTAAAGTATGTACATCATACCATTGACACCTACTCAGGATTTCAATGGGCAACTCCTATGAGTTCTGAAAAGGCTGATTCTGTGATTACACACCTATTAGAAGTTATGGCCATCATGGGAATACCTGTACAAATTAAGACAGACAATGCCCCAGCATATGTCTCCAATAAAATGAGACAATTCTTTGCTTATTACAATATAAAGCATGTTACAGGTATACCACACAATCCCACAGGCCAAGCAGTCATAGAAAGATCCAATCGAACTTTAAAGGATATGCTAAATAAACAGCAACAGGTAACAATGACTCCTAGAAATAGATTGCATAGTGCTTTATTAACCTTGAATTTTCTCAATGCTGATGAGAAAGGAACAACAGCTGCGGAGAGACATTGGACGACAGACAAAACTCCTGAGCTAAACCAACCGGTTTATTTAAAGGATGTGTTGACCTCAGAATGGAAACCTGGATATGTTCTACGTTGGGCAGGGGTTTTGCCTTTGTTTCTGCAGGAGAAGAAAAGCTGTGGATACCAATAAAATTAATAAAAATTTGATTTGAACAGGAAAAACCCCTTGATGAGGAGAAGTAAAAGATCATCCACCAATGTGACATCTCTACAAGTTGTAAGAAAAATTTAACAATCAAAGGTTGGGGTAGGGTTCTGTTTTTGTCTTTCCAGGATAATGGAAATACCCATCTTCCAAAAATCATAAGGCCTTGGATATCCGGATGTTTACAGCAGAAAGAAAGAATCTATTGGTACCAATCTACACATGGTAAAATCTCACTGTCTAACATCTGTCTCTCTATCAATCTAGAAAAGTTGTGGTTCCAATTCAATTATAAGCCAAGCTGGCTTTGGAGATTGAATTGACTCATTCCTTCTCTAAACCCAAGCACATTGCTAAGAGAAAAGTTTGAGAGATTCTTCAGTTCCATATCAGAACAGCCCTCTGGTATGGGACAGAAGGAAACCAATAGAAAGGGACCATTGTCTTCTAGATTCTAATTCTCTCCATGCTTACTCTTGATTTCTCAGAATCCTTTCTTACATGCTATGTCCTCTTTAAATCCAAATTTTCCATTTTGATAACAAATAAGTTTTTCTAATAGCAATCTCAGAAGTCTCCAGAAGGAAGATGGGGCCCCAACAACAACTCTACCCAATCCAGAATGATGCCATGGTAATCATCATCATACTACACTTCTTACCAGAATTTCAGACAATCTTACCCATTACTCTAAGACTTGCTGCAGAACCTCAGTCTAACTGAGATTTAACTATCTGAGCTTTCTCACAGTACCCAACAGAGATAACATCACCTCCTAAACAGCAGGAAGCAATTCTAAGAAAACGACGCCCCTTCTCCCTTAGGTTTCATAATTCTCAGGCTTATGGATGATGGTTATAGCATTGGGGGTGGAAGAAAATATTAAACTCAGTATTCTAAAAAAAAAGAGAGAGAAAAGGGAAAAGAAGAAATGGAATGGATAGGTATAAGATATTATGGTAGATTGTTGTGTATACTAGTAAACAAATTTAGTAAAATAGCAGCCTTAAATAATTTGCACTGTAATTTGCACTGTTATGGATTCTTATATGTTGATACAAATGTAAACTATTTTTATATTCCTGTTTAAGATAATTTGTATATTGATATAAATACAGAACTATATTTGTTATAATGTACATACATTTCTACTCTTATTTGAAATATTTGTATATTGATACAAATGTAAATTTATATCTGTCATACTTTATGTATGTTCTACTTCTGTTTAGGATATTTGGTATATTGATATATATTTAAGATTATTTTCATATTGCATATCACACTACATACTCCTACCTCTGTTATAAATATTGATATATATTTAGATTATTGTCATATTGCATATTGCACTATATACTCCTACCTCTGTTATAACATCTTGTGTATTGTCACAATTTTGAAGTCATCGTTCTTTACCATACACTTGCTTATAGACTGTTTACCTTGTTTACGTGAAGCCTTAGTCCTTAGGTTATTTCGGTAGATAAGACTTATAGATTTATAGTCACCTATGCTTGTCATCTCTATAGTTACATTAGTTAGGTTATCCAGATTTACAGATACATAGATCAGATGGACAGGTAATCTTCAAACACTTCATAGACCTAAAGAAAATGGCATTTAAATAACTTAGAATTCTGTTGACATGAGACACAATTGCTCCTGGCTGCACCAATTTGATCCCAAGAGAATGTTGGGCTTCTAAGACATTTCCATTTGGAAGTTTGTCTTCTTGGCACAAAATGGCCTACTGGGCAAAGAACTGCCCTTGCCTCGATGGCTGACAGTACAAATGCAATGCTGTCTTTTCTGGACAAGCGGGACACAAGGAAAGTGACCACTGTACTCTGCCAAGACAGGGTAAGATGGTCTTTCAGAATTCCTGCTTTGGAAAATGGTCTGTCAGATACTTTAGGCCTGTAGCCAATTTGAATGCACCAACAATGCTGAGAAACATTATGTGACTGTCCAGGCTGCCAGCTGTCTCGGTCTATTCTTGCAAGATTCCTGAAAGTTGCTTGCATCCATCTACCATTTCTCAGGTACAATTATATTCCTTCTCAGGTCTTTGATGGGATTGAAGACTAGCAGTTATAGTTACAACTTAGTAGATAGAATATATTAAGTATTAGATTCAGGTTCTTTAGGATAGGACACCTTTTGAATGATCTTTTTAACATGCCATTTACCTATGCTCTATACTTCTCTGGATTTTAGTATGTGTTTCTTGCTTGATATTGTTTGCATTGCTTGTAGTTCCATCTTATCTAGGTCATTATCCCTCATTATTCCTGGACAATATTTGATAACCATTCCTTTGTATATAGTCTTGTATTAGGTTAGAACCTTCTTATTTAGACAAAAAGGGGGAGATGTAGTGGGTAGCCATTCCAGCTTTGATCTGGAAGTTCCAACCCCCATTGAGACTTCGGCAACTATCATGCCTACAAGGCGGGGCCAAGGGAGGCGCCTGGAGACCTGAGATCTGGATGGTCAGTGCACTCACTCGGTTCTGGGACCTTGGACGATGAAGGTGGGCCAAGCAGAGCTCCAGAGAACACCGCTGGACTGCGATACACCTTTCCCAAACCCCACGACCTACCTATCCCTTAACTTGTAAGTTACGCCATTAAATAAATCTCCTTTTAACTACGTGGAGTGGCCTTAATAATTTCACCAATAGGAAGATATCAGAAAATGGAAAGATCTCCCATGCTCATGGATAGGTAGAATTAACATAGTAAAAATGGCAACTTACCAAAAGCAATCTACAGATTCAATGCAATCCCCATCAAAATCCCAACACAATTCTTCACAGATCTTAAAAGAATAATAATCAACTTCATAGGGAAAAAGAAAAAACCCAGGATAGCTAAAAGAATCTTACACAACAAAGCAAGCTATGGAGGCATCACCATCCCTGACTTCAATCTCTACTATAAAGCTACAGTAATACCAAAGATAAATCAAGGCCAGATAAACTATTAAAACAGACCAATAACCCCTAAGAAAATAGAAGCAGTCATTAAAAGTCTCCCCACCAAAAAAAGCCCAGGACCAGATGGTTTCAGCACAGAATTCTAACAGATTTTCAAGGAAGAGCTAATACCAATATTCTTCAAATTGTTCCACACAATAGAAACAAAAGGAACATTACCAAATTCTTTTCATGAGTCTACAGTTACCCTGATACCCAAACTACATAAAGATGCAACAAAGAAAGAGAATTACAGACCTATCTTTCTCATGAACATTGATGCAAAAATACTCAATAAAATGCTGGCTGACCGAATCCAGGAACACATCAAAAAAAATTATTCACCATGACCAAGTAGGCTTCATCCCTGGGATGCAAACATGGTTCAACATATGAAAGTCTGTCAATGTAATACACCATATAAACAAACTGAAAGAAAAAAATCACATGATCATCATTGGATGCTGAAAAAGCCTTTGACAAAATCCAACACCCCTTCTTGATAAAGGTTCTAGAGAGATCAGGAATACAAGGAACATACCTAAACATAATAAAGGCAATATACAGCAAGTCAACAGCTAACATCAAATTAAATGGAGAGAAACACAAAGCAATTCCACTAAAATTAGGAACAGGACAAGGCTGTCCACTCTCCCCATACTTATTCAACATAGTACTTGAAGTTCTAGCTAGTTCAATAAGACAACAAAAGGAGATCAAGGGGATATAAATTGTAAAGGAAGAAGTCAAACTTTTACTATTTGCAGATGACATGATAGTATACATAAGTGACCCCAAAAATCCTACCAGGGAACTCCTACACTTGATAAACTTCTTCAGTAAGGTGGCATGATACAGACTAACTCAAAAAAAATCAATAGCCCTCCTATATAAAAATGATAAATTGGCTGAGAAAGAAATCAGAGAAACATCACCCTTCACAAGAGCCACAAATAATAGAAAATACCTTGGGGTAACTCTAAGCAAGTGAAAGACCTGTATGATAAGAACTTTAAGTCTCTGAAGAAAGAAATTGAAGAAGATATCAGAAAATGGAAAGATCTCCCATGCCCATGGATAGGCAGGATTAACATAGTAAAAATGGCAACTTACCAAAAGCAATCTATAGATTCAATGCAATCCCCATCAAAATCTCAACACAATTCTTCACGGACTTGGAAAGAACAATACTTAACTTTATATGGAAAAACAAAAAACATAGCATAGCTAAAAGAATCCTGTATAAATAAAGCAACCTCTGGAGGCATCATGATCCCTGACTACTATAGAGCTATAGTAATAAAAACAGCTTGGTATTGGCATAAAAACTGACATGTGGACCAATGGAAAAGAATTGAATACCCTGATATTAATTCACACACCTAGGAACATATGATTTTCAACAAAGAAACTAAAAGTGTATGTGGTGGTATTGTGTTCCTCAAAATATTGTGCACCCTAATAAACTTATCTGGGGTCAAAGAACAGAATAGCCACAAGATATATAGAGGCCAGAAAATAGTGGCACACATGCCTTAAATCCTAGCATTCCAGAGGCAGAGATCCGCCTGGATCTCTGAGTTCAAAGCCACACTGGAAACAGTTAGGCATGGTGACTCATGCCTTTAATCCCAGGAACTGATGTCAGAAAGCAGAAAGATATATAAGGCATAAAAAACCAGGAACTAGAGCTGGTTAAGCTTGAGGCTTTGAGCAGCAGTTCAGCTGAGACCCATTCAGATGAGGACAGAGAGGCTTCCAGTCCGAGAAAACAGGATCAGCTGAGGAATTGGCAAGGTGAGAAAGCTGTGTCTTGTTCTGCTTCTCTGATCTTCCAGCATTCACCCCAATACCTGGCTCAGGTTTGTTTTTATTAATAAGTACCTTTAAGATTCATGCTACAAGTGTACCATGGAAAAAAGAAAGCATCTTCAACAAATGATGCTGGCATAACTGGATGTCAACATGCAGAAGACTGCAAATAGATCCATATCTGTCACCACGCACAAAGCTTAGGTCCAAGTGGATCAAAGACCTCAACATAAATCCAGTTACACTGAACTTGATAGAAGAGAAAGTAGGAAGTAGTATGGAACTCACTGGCACAGGAGACAACTTCCTAAATATAATACCAGTAGCACAGATACTGAGAGTTACAATTAGTGAATGGGATCACCTGAAACTGAGAAGCTTTTGTAGAGCAAAGGACATGGTCAGCAAGACAAAATGACAGTCTACAGAATGGGAAAAGATCTTCACCAACCCAACATCTGACAGAGGGTTGATCTCCAAAATATATAAAGAACTCAAAAACCTAGACTTCAAAATACTGAACAATCCAATTAAAAAATGGGCTACAGAGCTTAACAGAGAATTCTCAACAGGAGAATCTCAAATGGCTGAAAGACATTTAAGAAATTGCTCAACATCCTTAGTCATCAGAGAAAAGCAAATCAAAACAACTCTAAGATACCATCTTACATCTGTCAGAATGGCTAAGATCAAAAACACTGAAGACAGCTTATGTTGGAGAGGATGTGGTGCAAGTGGAACACTCCTACACTGTTTGTGGGAATGCAAATGTGTACAGCCACTCTGGAAATCAGTATGGCAGTTTCTCAGAAAATTGGGGATAAGTCTTCCTCAAGACCCAGCTATACCACTCTTGGGCATATATCCAAGGAATGCTCAATCGTACCACAAGGACACATGCTCATCTATGTTCATATCAGCATTATTCATAATAACAAGAACCTGGAAACAACCTAGATGCCCATCAACTGAAGAATGGATAAAGAAAATGTGGCACATATACACAATGCAGTACTGCTCAGCAGTAAAATACAATGATATCATGAGGTTTGCAGGCAAATGGATGGAACTAGAAAATATCATCTTGAGTGGGGTAACCCAGACTCAGAAGGACAAACCCATAGATCCAGAGAGGCTAGCTAACAAGGAAAAACCCTAGGAGGGACACATGGATGCCCCAGTGGAGGAGAAGTGAATGAGATCTACATGAGTGGACTGGGTGGAAGGGGTGGCAGAAGGGGAGGAGTGGGGGATGGGAGCATAGGGAAATGGGAGGATCAAGCTGGGACAGGGACAGAGTGGGAGAGCAGAGAGGGAGATACCATGATAGATGAGGACATCATGGGAATAGAAAGAGGCAGGGTTCTGGGGAGGCTCTCCGGAATCCACAAGGATGACCCCACTTTGGACTGCTGGCAGTGGTCCAGAGAGTGCCTGAACTGGTCTGCTCTGTTGACCAGTATAATGAATAACCTAGCTGTCATCACAGAGCCTTTGTCCAGCAACTGATGGAGCCAGATACAGAGATCCATGGCCAGGCACCAGGCTGAGCTCTGGGAATCCAATTGATGAGAGGAGGGATTCTGCAGGTGGAGGACATCAAGACCATGATGGGAGGACATGCAGAGTTGACTGGCCACACTAATGGAAACCCATGAACTGTGGACTGGTGGCTGTGGAGCCCCCATGGGACTGGACTAGGCCCTCTAGATGTGGGAAATGGTTGTTTGGCTTGAACTGTTTGGGGGCCACCCAGGCAGGGGGATTGAAATCTGTCCCTGGTGCATGGGCAGGCTTCTGCAAATCTGGTGCCTGTGTTGTGATGCCTTGTGCAGCCTTAGTGCACTGGAAAGGGACTTGGACCTGCCTAGGCTCAGTGTGCCAGGCTTTGCTGACTCCCCATGGGAGACCTTGATTTGGGGGATGTGGGGATGTGGGGTGGCTTGGGAGAGAGGGCTGGAGTTTGGGAGGAGGGAGGAGAGGGGATCAGTGGGTGGTATGTGGAGTAGGTAAAAAATTCCTTAAGAAAGAAAACTGGAAAAAAATTAAATAAATATAATTAATGTTGTTTTGAAAAAAAAGAAGCAAGATGGTGTAGCTCTCCTATATATAACAAAATAGACTTCAAATTACAATCAAACAAAACCTTCCTTTTCAAATGTGACCATGCTCTGTGATGTGGGCTGAGCTGTTTTTGACAGTCAGTTGCAGTTAATATGAGTGGTTGTGATTCTCTTAGCACATCTAGGACTTGGACTTCACCATCAATGGTTAAGTGTGTTTTACCAGTTACAGTCACAAGATGGCAGCACAGCCTCACTGGTGTTTCCTAGTGAGCAAATCAGATGGATGAGCTTTCATTCAGTGACTGATGGGGGCAGATGCAGACACCCATGGCCAAAGAGTGGGTCAAGCCAAGGGAGTCCTGCTGAGGAGAGGGAGGAGGGATTGTAGGAACCAGGAGGGGTCAGGAGCATCACAGGAAAACCCACAGAAATGGCTAGTCTGAGTGAACAACCAGGGAGCCTGTAGGGGACTGACTTCTGCATATATGTGACAGTTGTACAGTTTGGTCTGTCCCTGGCAATAGGAGCAGGGGCTGTCCCTGATGCTTTGGCTGACTCTTAGATGACTATTCCTCATGCTGGACTACTTTGCCTAGCGTGAATACAGCAGGAGGTGCTGCATCTTATGGCATCTTGATATGCCATGTTTTGTTGATGCCCATGAGAGGCTTACCCCTTTCTGAGTGAATATGAAGGAAGGTGTGTAGCAGCAACACCCATGCTACCACTACCCATTCACCAGGTCTGACCAAGGGACTGTGGATTAAAGAACAGAGACAAGACAGCAGGTCATTCGCCTCAGCAGAATGCCAAATGCCATTTATTGAAGGAGGGAGGAAACCTTAAATACAGGCTTACAGCACAATGGGAGAACCCCAGAGGGCAGAAATTTGAAACCAATGTTCTACATTCTTGCATCTAAGATGTTTAAACCAAATGCAGAATACACAAACAAAGAACCACTGATGAGCATTCAGGAGGAAGAAAACCAGCAGGGAATCAGCATAGGGAGGAAATCTGGTCAAGGTCAGCAAGCAAGGCAACAGCTACCCAAAACGGGGCCCAGGACCCTACAGGTCACCCCTTTTTACTGAAAAAAAAAAGAGCTTCTGACTTAGATTGCATGGGATGTCAGCAGGTCACCTTACCTGTCATGGAGACACCTGCCCAGATCACATAGGCTCTCTGTCTTAGATTGGCAAGTGCTCCCCAGGCATTACCCATCTCTGAATACTCATTATCATACAGGCTCAACCATTTGTGAGCTGTAGAGTTAACTGCTGCCAAAGATCTCAAAGTGGTGCTGGGCTTGCAATCTGTGTGTTCGACACAAAAAAGACCAAAAGAGGTCCTAACCCATGCATATCCAGTAGGCTAAATGCAATTGAGCAATTCCCTTCCTAAATAAGCCTTACTGCAAATTGGATTCTTCATAAGATGGTATCCCAAAAGCAAATGGAATTGAGTTTATAAATGATATAACTTTCAAAACCAATCGAAATGTATATAACTGCTGAATTAAATTTATCATGCCCAATAGAATGAAAGATTAATTAACTGTAGTAGCTACTTATGCTGCCAGGGTCTCCACTCTGCTAGCTGTAGTAACAAATTATGAAATGGCAATCCCAGAAACAGTAGCAACAGTGGCCGCCACTGCTATAATGGCAACAATGGCAGCAGCGATGACAAATTGTCTTCTGGAGTGTGTGAGCACCATCTGTGTATTACTGCCACAGTCCACTGGCATGGACACAAGTCCAGGAACATGAACCACCAAGGCCCATTTTTCTTGATTCCAGCACGATTTAAGCTGGCAGCTATGAAAAGAACAGTCAAGAACCACAAAGAAAAAACAAACAGCACACAAGGAGCAGAACTAATGGTCTCCTAATGGCTACATTCAGCCTCACAAATTTTAAGTTATTTTCAAAAGGGGGCTAAACGAATTTCAGGAGGCCAATAAATGTTGCACAGAGCCACACTTGAAAAGATAGGTACTACACCAGCTTGAAGAGGATTGCAAAAATGAAAAGGCTTAGCTGGCATGGTACTGTTAACAAATGGAGGTCAGTGACCTTCAGGGTTATCCATACTCTCCAAGGGGCCTGGGTGACATGTTCTCAAACATACTTGAAAAAGCAGTTACCATACATTACCTTCTGAAGAATCCAACCACATCGCTATAGTTGCTTACGTTAATGCTTGCCAAGGCCAGCCATATTGGGCTCTCAACCTCCATTGACATCAGAAGGGGAGAGTTTTTCATGAAGGCCCAATAGGTCTCTGCCATGTTGGGATTCAGCAGCAGCCACAGGGTGCACACAGTGCTCAGGAACCCAAAGAGGAACCTCATTGTCCTACAGAAAGACACAAACAGAACCCCAGGAACACAACAACACAGGATCGCGTCCCCTCCAAGTGCCAGTAGAAAGATCCTTCCATCGCACCAGAGGATGATGTGCAACAGGAGTCCTCCAGTGCTTATCTGCAGTGGATACTTCAGCAGAATCCACCAATAAAAAATTTTAAATATGTGAAATAAGGGAAAGAATAGAATGTGGAGAGGAAAGATGAGCCCCCTAGGTCCCCCCCTTGTTACTTTAGCAAAATATGTTTTAAGGTACAATGGCAGTGTTCTACTTTAGCCTGTCCTTGATGATTATAAGGAATACAGTTTTATTAACAATAAAAAAAATCTTGGCAGAATTTTGAAAATCCCACACTGCTGTAGGCAGGACCATTATCAGTCTTTATGCATTTTGGCACTCCCATATAAGCAAAAGCATGAAGACAATGAATGATTCTTTATATCCTTAACCTTTTCACCTGAATGGGTAGAGGCAAAAATTAGAAAGGACTATGTATCGATAGATGCATGGACATATTGTAATTTTCCAAAGGAAGGCACATGTGTGACATCCATCTGCCACACATGATTAGGTAAAAGTCCTCGGAGATTAACTCCCAAATGAGGAACAGGTAAAAATTCAACACAAATAGGACACGATTTAACTATCTGGATGGCTTGTTCCCAGGTTATGACCATATGATGACAGAGAGATCAAGCATTAAGATGATAACACTGATGCAATTGAGTAGCCTTTTCAAAGGTAGAACAAATTAATGTGACAGCCATATGAGTAATGGCATCAGCCCTCTGATTACCCTTGCTTAGAGGTCCAGGTAATTGAGTATGAGCTCTAATATGGCCCACATAAAGGTTATGTGAGCGGGACCAGGTGAGTCTTTGCACTTGCAATAAATATTCATGAGTGGGAGAGATGGATGGTATGTAGGCTGCTGTCTCCAAAGGCATAATGGCATGTGCCACATATTGGCTATCAGTATAAATATTTACAAGTTCATCAGAAAACATCTGTAAAGCAAGCAACAGTGCCTGTACCTCTGCCATCTGGGCAGAAGTGCCCTGGACTTTCATTCTCTTCACTGTGTTACCAGAAACTACCACAGCAAAACCATGTGAACTGCCATCAGTAAATACCACACAGGCTTGAGGAATAGGAGTCATGTCTACTATCTTGGGAAACACAACAGGATGCAATTTAAAAAATTGACACTCATCATTGGAGGGGTAGTGAGTATCAAACTGACCCTGCATGAAACATGTCAATATGGCCCAATCATTATCATTAGCTTGCAACCATGCTATTTGAGACTGTGTATGGGGTCACCACAATATCTGACTCCTTACTAAAAGTTTGAACACTGATCTTGATTCCCTTAAATATAATCTGAGCATATATAATCTGAGCAACAACCTGAGAATAAGGAGTAATGGTTTTCACTGGAGAAGCTGGGGAATGAACCCATAGAATAGGACCTGTTTGCCAAAACACTCCAGTAGGTGAATGAGAAAAACAAAATATGAAATACAATAAGGAAGAAAAAAGATCTATATATTACATATGAGCCTGCTCCAGGGCCTCTTGCACACATTGTAGGGCTGTACACCCTTCATCTGTTAATTCACGGGGAGATAAAAGGTCAGGGTCGCCCTTTAAGACATCATACAAAGGATGAAGTTGACCTGTTGGAATCTTTAAAGTGGACCGAAGCCATTGACTATCTCCCAGAAAGGTTTGGAAATTATTAGCCGTGCATAGCTGATCCATACGCAGAGTAATCTTTTGTGGACATATGTCTGTGCGTAATAATTCATGACCTAAATAATGATAGGGAAAGGATACCTGTACCTTTTCTGGGGCTATTTGTAAATTAGCCAGGCTAAGAACCTCTTGCAATTTAGAAAAGGCATCAAAACAAGTTTTTTATCTTTAGCAGCCAAAAAAAATATCATCCATATAGTGAATTATATAAACATGTGGAAAAGCTTTTTGAACTGGAGCTATGGCTAAAGACACATAAATTTTACATAAAGTAGGGCTATTGGCTATTCCTTGGGGCAAGACCACCTACTGATATCTCTGATAAGGTTCTTTGAGATTTTTCTGATGGAACACTAAAAGCAAAGCGAGGACTGTTCTAGGTATGCAAAGGAATGGTGAAGAAACAATCCCTCAAGTCAATCACAATTAAATGCCAATGTTTAGGAATTGTCACAGGGGCAGGCAAACCAGGCTGTGTTGCTCCCATGAGAAGCAAGGTTTTATTTACAGCACTAAGACCCTGTAATAGTCTCCATTTTCTTGACTTATTTTTAATAACAAATATAGGTGTGTTCCAAGGTGAAGTGGAAGGAATGATATATCCAGCATATAACTGTTCCTTAACTAATGCATTTGCAGCCTCCAATTTTTCTTTAGTAAGGGGCCAGCCACGGTTCCAGTCATACAGGGTCATCACTTTTCCAAGTAATTTTTATTGGTTGTATTATCAAAGGCTGCTGTGCAGTGAGCCCTATGGAAAAACACCCTAATCCTCTAGTATCCCCAGAACATCTAATAACACAGATTTTGTCTGCCACAGGCAGTGGATCTCCTTGCAGCATTTTCCCTGGAATGTCAGGTGGCACAAAGGGTTGAAAAGTTCCTGCATGACCTTTCTCATCCTTCCAATTTAAGAGTAGCCTGCTCTGTAATGGCATCTGAGCTGTGCCTATACCCTGTAGGTTAGAGGTAGAATTTTTAAGGGGCCATGTTTTGGGCCAATGTTTTATAGAGATAACTGAAGTGTCAGCACCAGTATCTAAAAGACCCTGAAAATTGCGATAATTAATTTTTAAATTTAGCATGGATCTTTGTTCTAAGGTGGAAACCCAGCAGGCTAGAGGGCCTGTAGAGCCAAATCCACCCTCACCTCTATGTGATTTAAGAAAATGATTATTAGTTTGAAATGAGGCATCAAAGGCAATTGTGCTATGCAAGCACCCTGGGGAATGATTGTCACCCCTTTACTAGCCTCAACCATGATTCTAATTTCTCCTTCAGAGTCTTCATCTATCACTCCTGGAATTACTCTAATACCTTGCATAAGAGCACTGCTCCTGACCAGAATCAGGCCTAAAGACCCTGCAGGTAGTGGGCCCATGACTCCAGTACTGAGAGCCTGGGGGCCCATCTGAGGTGTTAATACTGCTCTGGCGGAGGTGCAGAGGTCCAGTCTTGCACTTCCAGGGGTGCCTCTGATAAGGTCTTGGACAGAAAGGGATTCCTTCAAGGAATGAACTGGATGGGATGGTGGGAAACTGAGGTTGGGACAGGTGTATCCAGCGCTCCATACACTTGGCTGTGGGGTATCTGGAGTGGACCCCGCTGCTCGTTTCCCAAAGGTAGCAACAGATTTCACTGAGCATCAATCTTAGATCGGCACTCCTTACTCTAGTGATGACCCTTTTGACATTGGGGCCAAAGTCCCAGTGTCTTTGCCACTGCTCAGGCTTGAGCACAGTTTTTCTTAACATGACCTTGCTGGGTGCATCCAAAACAGATTTTTTGGTGGGCTCCTCCAGAATATTTCCCCCTTATGGCTGAAGGCATTACCTGTCCCATGATGCGATGCCCATCTATATCTCTACGTAGCTTAAGATAATCATTTAAGCTCCTATTTTTATGAGGCCTAATAGCTTCCTTGCAATATTTATTGGCATTTTCAAAGGCCAATTGCTTTACTATCGGCATGGTCTGATCAACATCCCCAAATACTCTCCCTGCTAATTAAAGCAGATGATCTACAAAATCTGCAAATGGTTTTGATGGCCCCTGAATGACTTTAGATAGCTGTTTACCAGCAGCTTTTTTAGGCAGCCCTTTCCATGATCTGGTAGCAGCTACACTAATCTGTGCATAAACTGTGGGATCATACAAAATTTGTGTTTGTAAAGTGGCATACTGCCCTGTACCTGTGAGCATCCCAAGATTATTAGCCGGAAAGCCTGCAGCAGCATTTCTGTTAGCTGTGGTTTGACAATGTTCTTGAAACTCACTCCTCCAAATTAAGTAATCCCCCCCCCCAGAGAGAGCAGAATGACACAATTGCATCCAATCGCTAGGGGTACAATTTAAGGCAGAAAAGATTCAAGTATAGCTGTGGTAAAAGAAGCATGGGGCCCATATGACATTACAGCTTCCTTAAGCTGTTTGATGCTTTTAAAATCTAGGGGATTGTGTTCCCTTTGCCTCTGACCTTGAGCATTTTGAGTCTCTATAACTGGGTATGCAGCTACACCCGTTAATCCCTCTATGGGTGCGGAAGGAAGGACCTCTGTGTTGCAAAAGTCAGGGTTACGGGCTGGAGGGCTGTCCTTGTAAGAAATCTTCTGTGATTTCCCTCTTAAGCATCTAGTATCTTTTTCTAATCTGACTTCTACATCATCACCCTCTGAAGACGACTCTGCAGAGTCAGAAACATTGGAAGTTTGAAGGGATCTGAAATCCTCCTCTATATGAGACTCCTCCAACACAGCTATAGCTTCCGTTAATTCTTCTTGAACTTTAATATCATCACTAAGCAATGTATCTTTAACCAAGCGCCACAAAGAAAAAGTAGCTAAGGATATGGAATCAGGCCCTTCTTTATGCAAATACCTTTGTAAGGCAATCTTAACCTGTTCCCAATCTGGTATATTAAATCCTCCAGAGACCAGAAACCAAGGGATAACATTATGGAGGATTTGAATGAAATCTTTAGCTGTCTTGCTCTTAATGACAGTGCCTTGCTGCTTCAGCAGTTCAATTAACTGTTCCTCGAGGAGTGACTGCGAGCTAGCTGCACCCATGACTACCTTACCTTTTCTTTTCTTTAAAATGCTGGCCAGCCTTACCTTCGGGTGTCCATCAGCATGTACAGGCTTTCTTGGATCTCAGTGGGACCTCCACATGTAGCAGTAATGCCCACACTACCACCACCTATGGTGATATTTTATTTGTATTAAAATGTTATTTGTATGTTAATAAATAAAGTTGCCCAGGGGTCAGAGCTATTAGCAAGCCATAGGAAAGCAGGGCAGTGGTGGCGTATACTTGTAATCCCAGCACTTGGTATACAGAGCTGGGTAAGTCTCTGTGTGTTCAGGGATACAGCCATTATTGGACACACATGCCTTTAATCTCAATACCAAGCAAGGAAAACCTGGAGGCCTATACAGACAGGCCGTGACGAGGCAGTCATGTGGTTGGGTTTACAACCAATGAGAAGGCAGAACAGGAACACTATATAAAGACATTAACACAGGGGTAGTGAGTTCTGAGAGGTAGGACCACTGCAGGAGGAAGGGTAAGGTTTTAGCTCTTAGCTCTGACCTCTTGGCTTTCTTCTTTGCATTGGTTCTGTGTTTCTTATTAAATAAGAAGGTTGGTTACATCTACATTTGGCGCCCAACGTGACAAGAATCCATTAAAAACCGCTTGGCTTGGCTTGGCGGCAGGTCCGGTTTCCGGCCTGGGTGGCCCGGCTGCCTAGCTCGGGCCCAGGCCTGACTGACCAGCAGCTGGAGCTACTTGCAACTGCTACAAACAACTCAGGCCTGCCCTGCCGAATAGGGCCCATACCCGTAAAGCCAAGGCTTGACTCGGCTCAAGCCGCTACTCTTTCTCCCTCTCTCTCTCTCTCTCTCTCTCTCTCTCTCTCTCTCTCTCTCTCTCTCTCTCTGGATTCACACCTCGAACACCAGGAAGCTGTTTTGAAATTCCCTGGGATTCTACTGTTCTACCCAGACTTGGTAAGTCAATTAACATATCTATTTAAAAGAGAATTTTTTTTCTACATTAAAAAAAAATGGGCTTTATGTGTGCATTGGAAGAAAATTGGACTTTGTTTGAAATTTTAGGCACTCTGACAATGGAACAACTATATGAAAAGGTTAATATTGATCGAATTATTCAGTTTATTACTTTTCTTATCCTCATTTTACTATTTAAAAAGATAGTCAATTTAAGTACCAGGATAACAGTCTTAGAAAAACCTATTAAACTAGTAAAAATGAAGTATAGAGAAATTCAAACTCAGACAGAAGAAATAAACAGTGAAGTTGTTTCAAAATTGGATCATAAGGTTACAGAAAGAAAGCCAGTTTTCACACAATCACCCTTAATTTATCCGGTAGCGGTACAGCAGCTACCTGATGAAGAGAATGAACAAAATACTTGGGCTCCAATTAAAATGTTAGACTTACGAAGATTTAAGGAGGCAATAGCATCTTATGGCATGCACTCCCCATATGTAAAGCAAATGTTAAACAACTGGTCAACTAGTAATAGGATTATACCAAAGGACTGGCGGGAATTGGCACAGGCTGTTCTTGAACCTGGACAACATCTCCCGTGGAAAATGTGGTTCAATAATGAGGCTAAAAATATAGAAAAACAATGGAGGGATAGCGGAATACAAGTCTGTCAGGATCAGCTTATTGGAGAAGGCCAATATGCTTCAGTAGAAACACAAAGTTTATATGATGTCCAAACCCTAGTTCTATGTCGAACGGCAGCTTTGAATGCATGAGACAAAGTTGAAGAACCAGGAAAAAAAACTGAGTCATTTACAAAGGTTATACAGGGCCCAAAAGAATCTTTCACAGATTTCTTACAAAGATTGACTTCAGCAGTACAGAAAATAGTCCCGAATTCAGAGGCTAGTCAGATAATAATTGAATCTTTGGCCTTTGAGAATGCAAATGCAGCATGCAAAAGGATAATCAGGCCGTTAAAGGCAAGATCTGCACCTTTGGAAGATTGGATTAGAGATACAGTTAATGTTGAGGCTTATGACCATGATGATATGTGGGTAGGAAAAGCAATTTCAAAAGGTTTGAGCAATGTTAGATGTTTTGGATGTGGAAAGCAAGGACATTTGAAAAGGGATTGTAAACAGGTCATTCCTAGAAATAATGTTTCTTCAAGGAACACTGGCAACAGAATGCCCCTTCCTTCTGGAGTATGCAGAAGGTGTGGTAAGGGAAAACACTGGACCAACGAATGTAGATCAACAAGGGACAGACAGGGTAATCCTCTGCCTCGAGCCTCGGGAAACTCCCAGAGGGGCCTCAGGCAGGCCCCCACAGTAAATCCAGTTCAAACCTTTCCTGCAGTTGTAGAGGAAACCCCTACTCAAAGCAACTAAATAACCAAATGTCTATAGGAATAAATCATGTTAGTCGAGATGATGAAACAGAGAAAATAGGGAATTCAGGAAAAAACATAAAGAAAATTTTTTGGCAAACTTCTATTAATGAACAAAGACCAAAACTAACAATAAAAATAAATGGTGTTTTGTTGTCTGGTCTGGTAGACACAGGTGCTGACATTACCATAATTGCACCAGAATTTTGGCATCCAACTTGGCCTCTTCAGGAGGTAAACGTTCAACTGTTAGGAATTGGGACATTATCTCGAGTGAAACAAAGTGCAAGATGGCTTGAATGTATAGGTCCAGAAGGACAGAAAGGAAAATTAAAACCATATATGGCTAACATAGCTATGAACCTGTGGGGTTGAGATTTGTTACAACAATGGAATACTCAGATTAATATCCCTCCAATCTCAGAAACAAATCATAAATTAGTACATGTTTCTGAGAGAAATATTAAAAGATATTATTCTAATGAGTGCTCACCAGCCATCCATGTCATACAAGAACAGGGCACAACTGATAATTTTCCAAAAACACCAACAGCTCTACCTTTAAAATGGTCAACAGATAAGCCTGTATGGGTTCAGCAATGGCCTTTAACAACAGAGAAACTCCAGGCTTTACAAGAGCTGGTGGAAGAACAGTTAAATGCTCATCATATTGAAGAATCAACCAGCCCTTGGAATTCTCCTGTATTTGTTGTTAAAAAGAAATCTGGTAAATGGAGAATGGTAACAGACCTTAGAGCAATTAACAAAGTAATTCAGCCAATGGGCTCTTTACAATCTGGAATTCCTTTGCCTACTCTGTTACCAAAAGGATGGCCTCTCATAGTTATTGATTTAAAAGACTGTTTCTTTTCAATACTGTTACAAGAAAAAGACAGAGAAAGATTTGCTTTCACAGTGCCTACTTATAATAATTCTCAACCGGTTAAAAGATTTCAATGGAGGGTTCTCCCACAGGGAATGTTGAATAGCCCAACTTTGTGCCAATATTTTGTAAAACAGCCATTAGAAGTGATACGTAAAAAATTTCCTAAATCTATAATTTATCATTATATGGATGATATTTTATTAGCTGACTCAAATGCAGATACTTTAGAAAGAATGTTTGAAGAAGTAAAGAAAATTTTGCCTTGCTGGGGTTTACAAATTGCCCCCGAAAAGATACAAAGAGGAGATTCTATTAATTATTTAGGATATAAAATAGAACTTCAAAAAATTAGACCTCAAAAGGTGCAAATTAGGAGAGATAGACTACAGACTCTTAATGACTTTCAAAGATTATTTGGAGACATTTCTCATCTAAGAACTATTGTTGGGGTAAAAAATGATGAACTGAATAATTTGTTTAAAACCTTAGAAGGTGATAAGGACTTGAACAGTCCAAAAGAATTATCACCTGAAGCTGAAAAAGAATTGGCCTTGGTAGAAAAGAAAGTACATGAAGGGCACGTAGATCGTATTGATCCAAAGCTGGATTGCATTTTGGTTATTTTACCTTCTAGGCATTCTCCAACAGGAATATTAATGCAAAGGGAAGATATTATATTAGAATGGATATTTTTACCAAACAAACCAAATAAAAAATTAAAAACTTATGTAGAAAAAAATCTCTGACTTGATTTGGAAAGGAAAATTGAGACTTCGTCAGTTAGCAGGAATAGACCCAGCAGAAATTGTTGTACCTTTAACTAAGGAGGATATTGAAAAATTATGGATAGAAAATGAAGCTTGGCAAAAAGCTTGTAGTAATTTTTTGGGAGAAATTAACAGCAAATATCCCAAAAGCAATAGAATTGATCTTATAAAGAGAGCTGATTGGATCTTGCCTCGAATTGTGAGGAAAAAACCCATATCTGGAGTTCGTACATTTTATACAGATGCCAACAAACAAGGAAAGGCAGGTTACAAATCAGAAAATTTAAGTAAAGTGGTTCAAAGTCCTTATAATTCAGTTCAAAAATCAGAATTGTATGCTATTCTGTTGGTATTAATGGATTTTTCAGAACCTCTCAATGTAGTAACTGACTCTCAGTATGCTGAAAGAGTAGTATTACATATTGAGACTGCAGAATTTATCCACGATACTTCAGAATTAACTACATTATTTATTCAATTACAAGATACAATCAGAAAAAGGAGTCATCCTTTATATATAACTCACATCCGATCCCATACTGGTCTGCCAGGCCCTCTAGCACAAGGCAATGATGAGATTGATAAATTATTGATAGGAAATATGTTGGAGGCCTCAGAATTTCATAAAAAACATCATGTAAATAGTAAAGGTTTAAAAAAAGATTTTTCCATAACCTGGCAACAAGCCAAAGAAATAGTAAAGAAATGTCCTACTTGTTCCTTCTACAATCAAACGCCATTACCAGCAGGATGTAACCCAAAGGGTACTCAAAGGAATGAAATCTGGCAGATGGACATGTTTCACTTTGCAGAATTTGGAAAATTGAAATATGTACACCACACTATTGATACTTATTCAGGATTTCAATGGGCAACTGCTTTGAGTTCTGAAAAAGCTGATTCTGTAATCACTCATTTGCTAGAAGTTATGGCCATTATGGGTATACCTGCAAAAATCAAAACTGATAATGCTCCATCATATGTCTCTGTTAAAATGAAACAGTTTTTTGCTTATTATAATATAAACCATATTACAGGTATACCACATAATCCTACAGGTCAAGCAGTTATAGAAAGATCAAACAGAACTCTAAAGGGTATGCTAAATAAACAGAAAGGAGTAACAAAAACCCCCAGAAATAGACTACATAATGCTCTATTAACTTTGAATTTTCTTAATGCCAATGAGAAAGGAACAACAGCTGCAGAGAGACATTGGATAATAGAAAAAACTACAGAATTAAATCAACCTATATACTTTAAGGATGTGCTGACCTCAGAATGGAAACCAGGATATGTATTACATTGGGGACGAGGTTTTGCTTTTATTTCTACAGGAGAAGATAAGCTGTGGGTACCATCAAAATTGATAAAGGTTCGATTTGAGCAAGAGAGACCTCTTAATTAGAGGAGGTGATAGTTCATCAACTATCATGAACATCCAATTTAAACTAACTTACACCAGTAACATATATCTTTTCATTTAATCAGATAGTAACTTGCCAAAAAGGAACATCCCCAAAAAACCTTGGGGAAAGGTTTTTGTTTTTGTCTTTTAGGAGAATGAAGGTTAAGGAATTTGAAGAACACTGGACAAATGAGACAACTGAAGAAAAGGGACAAATCGTCTATCCTAAGAAACAGAGTGAAATGGCGTATGGGTATGTTATCTAAAAAATTTTATGTCTTCCTAAATGTTTGTTTCTGCTTTTCTTTAAAGATTTAACACTATTTAACTTCTAATAGTCCCAGTTCAATTAAAATTTAAAGCTGACTTTGGAGTTGGAGAATGGCTCGCTCCTTCTTTAAACTCAAGCATGTTGTTAAAAGGAAAATACAGACTCTCTGTATCATGCCAGAGGAAAAGAGCCATCTTCTGCTATGGGACAGGAGAAAAGCCAAATTAATTAAGGGACTATTCTATTACTAATCTCAACTCTTTGATTCTATTCTGATTCTTTAAACTTTTCTTAAAGTATGAAATTTATATCAAAATTTACAAGATTAATATATATAGATATATATACATTTTAAACTTTGTTAAGATATAAATGGTCATATAGAGTACTAACTAATTCTAAAAAGCCGCATATATAGTCTTTGTGTTCGAGTCTCTTATCAGTTTTTTGCAGGAAATCACGGTCAGGCCTAACATCAACTGAAGTCTCCAGGAAGAAGATGGGGCCCCACAACAACAACAATTCCACATGGACAATAATAACATCACTAATCTGACAAACATCATCTACAGATCAGCTTTGAACTACAAAGTGCTCAGAGCAATTTTGAGAGCGCTAGCTGAGATGATCCAGTCTCAAAGACTACTTGAATAAGGATTTGAGATAAACCCTGAACTTTGGCATTATACACAGACTGGATAACGAAGGATATAGTTACCTTTCCTAAAATTTGACAATTAACCTAAAATTTTTCTTTCAGGATAAAGATAACTTCGCCCATACCCAGCAGGAAGCAATTTCAAGAATACGACGCCCACATTCCTAAAGAGGTGGTATGGGGTGGTTGGTTTTTTTGGTCTTTTAGGTCTTTTAATGGGTTTTGGGTCTGGGATAATTTTCATTGATTAGGGGGGTTGGTTATAAGTTGTTGTAAAGGGTGAGGAAAAGGGCTAAGCAAAGGAGATTAGATTTGAGGTTCTTATTAAAAAAAAGAGAGAAAGAAAGAAAGAAAAAATGTAAATACTTTACATTGGATTGGATTGTTTTATAGTGTATATAAATTATATATATTGAAATTGATATTATTAGAAAATGCTATATGTATATTTCTAATTGTACCATTCATTTAACAATGTAATGCAATTTTCTAATCCTTGAATGTTGTTATTACCAACTATTAGGATATAAAGAAATGAAAGTTAGTAGTTAGACATTATAATAGAACTTGTAGTTATATTAGGTATGTTTTCAAGATTGAGTAGATATATTTTAGATAGACAGGTTATCTTCAAACCCTTCAGAGATCTACAGAATATGGCATTTAAAATGTTTTAATAACTTAGAAAAATTTTCTTTTTTGTTATGACTATGAGACATGTCGGCTCCTGACAGTACCAATCTACTTCAGAGAAAATATGGGCATTGAAAAAACTGTAATTGGAGTTAACTTTCATTGTAGCAAAAGTTAGCCACTGGACAACAAAGTATCCTCGAATCAACTGCTGACCAACAGGACAGACAAGACACGAAACAAAGGACTACTGATTCTTGTCAAAACAAGTGTGGTTATGGCTTTATTAAAAGGCATCTTCTGAGGCCCGGACAATATGGCACCATCCCTGAAGTGGCCTTCGTAATCCAGGAAAGGTACAGTGCCCTTTTCTTCGAAGGCAGCTGAACAGGCAGTGGGCCGATGGCTTCTGATGTGTAATGGGGAGGTAGCTGAAACAGTTATTCTTGAAGAGTAATTAAGCTCACACCTCTCAACAGAAGAATGGCATTTAATAGAGGGATGTGGAGAAGAACGGGATGCTGAAATGAAGCCACATACACACATAGCCAAGAATGGACAGCTGAATTCAAAAAACATCAACAATTTCCAGAATTTAAAATCCTGAATCATGACATGAAACTAGTGGAATTCAGGTATTTCTGTTATATAGACTGCTCTCACCCAATGTGAGGTTGAACTGTTGACCTTGTGTACATTCTACTTCACAAATGAGTCTGTCAGATATGCTAAGCCTATAGGCTGAAGATGATGCCCCAACACTGCGGAGAAACCTCAGATGATTGTCCAGGCAGCTGGCTGTTTCTGTCAACTCACAAGTTTTTGGAAGTTGCTTGCATATACTTCCTGTTTTTATTTTTTTGTTAGCTAATACTATTTCCTTCTTGGGTCTCTGAGGGAGTTGAAGATTAGTTAGTTATAGTTGACGATTAAATAGGATAGAAAGTGAATTAGATACAATAGAATAGATAATGGAATTATTTTCTCTGAATTTGTCAAATACAAATGAACTAGACATTGTTTAGGTATTTATTACTTGTATATATTGTATATAGTTATTGTACTTTTGTATATAGTTTTTCTTATGTTAGTTATAAGCTTTTTCTTTTTTCCTTTTTATTAAAATAGAAAAGGGGAAATATGGTGATATTTTATTTGTATTAAAATGTTATTTGTATGTTAATAAATAAAGTTGCCCGGGGGTCAGAGCTATTAGCAAGCCATAGGAAAGCAGGGCAGTGGTGGCGTATACTTGTAATCCCAGCACTTGGTATACAGAGCTGGGTAAGTCTCTGTGTGTTCAGGGATACAGCCATTATTGGACACACATGCCTTTAATCTCAATACCAAGCAAGGAAAACCTGGAGGCCTATACAGACAGGCCGTGACGAGGCAGTCATGTGGTTGGGTTTACAACCAATGAGAAGGCAGAACAGGAACACTATATAAAGACATTAACACAGGGGTAGTGAGTTCTGAGAGGTAGGACCACTGCAGGAGGAAGGGTAAGGTTTTAGCTCTTAGCTCTGACCTCTTGGCTTTCTTCTTTGCATTGGTTCTGTGTTTCTTATTAAATAAGAAGGTTGGTTACATCTACAACCACCTGTTCACCATGTCCGATCGAGGGGCTGTGGATTAAAGAACAGAGACAAGACAGCAGGTCATTTGTCTCAGCAGAATGCCAAATGCCATTTATTGAAGGAGGGAGGAAACCTTAAATACAGGCTTACAGCTCAATGGGAAAACCCCAGAGGGCAGAAGCTCGCTACTGAAGTTTTGCATTCTTGCATCTAAGTTGTTTACACCAAATGCAGGATACACTAACAAAGAACCTCTGGTGAGCATTCAGGAGGAAGGAAACTGGCAGGGAATCAGCATAGGGAGGACATCTGGTCAAGCTCAGCAAGCAAGGCAACAGCTACCCAAAACAGGGGGGCCAGGGACCTACACTTAATCTCTGAGCCATCATTTTCTACTTCCCCTCACTTTCTTGTTGAGACAGGATCTCATTAGCTAGCTGGGACCTCACTCCAAAAACCAGGCTGGACTTGAACTCACAGAGACCTCCTACCTTCCCTCCATCTCTTCCTTCCTTCCTTCCCTCCCTTTATCCTTCCTTTTCTCCATCCTATTCTTTTTTCATTCTTTCCTTCATTCCTTCTTTTTTCCTTTCTTCCTTTTTTTCTTTCCTTCTTTCTTTACTTCTTCCCTCATTCCCTCCTTCCTCCCTTTCTCCCTTTTTCCCTCCCTCACTTTCTTTCTCTTTATTCAGCTCCTTTTCTGGTGACCACTAGATACTCAATGTCCCAGAAATACTTTTTTTTGAGAGAGAGAGGTAGGGATCTTGATCTTTCCCATCCAGAGTTGAGGACAGAAGAATTTCTGAGCCTGTGTCCTCCTGAGAATGGTGTCTAGCATCTCCAGGCTCTGACTTACCCAGAGAACCTCTCTGCCCTGGCCTGGCAGTGCTGAGAGCCCTCCTGTCCCCAGCCCCTCCCTCCTCTGTTAGGAACCCTATGGTGTCCCTTCACTGTTATTTCCCAAAATCTCAATGTTTATCCAGATGTGGAGTGGGACAGGCTCTGGGTCACAGGGACAAGAGACACAGACAGATAGAAGTGGCTGCCCTGGGATTGGGGTTAGGGGCCTCTGTAGGGAAGACAGAGATGTAAGATGACAGGGAGGGAGGTTTTTAGTTACTTGCTTTAGATTAAATGTGAAAACACAAACAGGTGATTCAATGAAGTTTGTCACTGAATGGATTGCATAACAGTTTACAAGTTAGAGCCATTTTCAGGATTATGATTTTACAAATTTTATCCCTCTTAAGTTTGAACCTTAACACCAGGCTGAGCTCTGGGAATACAATTGATGAGAGAGAGAGGAGAGATACTGCAGTCAAGGGACATCGAGATCATGATGGAAGAATGTGCAGAGATGACCGGCCACACTAGTGGAAGGCCATGAACTGTGGACTGGTGGCTGTGGAGCCCCCATGGGATTGGACTAGGCCCTCTGGATACAGAAGATAGTTTTTTGGCTCAAACTGTTTGGGGGGCACCCAGGAAGTAGGATTGAAATCTGTTCCTGGTCTATGTGAAGGCTTCTGGAATACAGTGCCTGTGGTGTGACACCATGCACAGACTTGGTGCAGTGGGACGGGGCTTGGACCTGCCTAGGCTCAGTGTGCAGGGCTCTGCGGATTCCCCATGGGAGACCTCAATTTTGGGGATGTATGGATGTGGGATGTCTTGGGAAAGAGGGCTGGGGTGTGGGAGGAGGGAGGAGGGGGGAATCTGTTGATAGTATGTGGAGTGAGTAGAAATTTTCTTAATAAAGAAAAATGAAAAAAAAAGTTTGAGCCTTAAGATTTGAAAATTGAAGGTAAAAATCAGTTCTTAGTAAGTGGATCTCTAAAATATCAGTACCATGTTTGGAGTTGGAGTCTTTTGGCTTCCTGGGAAGATGCAGAAGCATTTAATTTCCAGCCATGTCTGTGGGAACCAACAACACTCAATCCTCCCCAAGCTTCCTGCTCCATCCCTATGTCTAATGGTCTCCTGCTTCTCTGAGTTCTCCTGGCTGATAGAGATGGAGCTTGGAATGTGAACAGGAGGTTCTCCCAGTCTTGGAATGCTGTGGGATGTATGGCAAATGTGTTGCTAATTAATCAATAAAACACTGATTGGCCGTTGGCTAGGCAGGAAGTATAGGCGGGGCAAGGAGGAGAATAAAGCTGGGAAGTGGAAGGCTGAGTCAGAGAGACACTGCCAGCCACCACGATGAGAAACAGCTTGTGAAGATGCCGGTAAGCCACGAGCCATGTGGCAAGGTATAGATTAAAGGAAATGGATTAATTTAAGCTATAAGAACAGTTAGCAAGAAGCCTGCCACGGCCATACAGTTTGAAAGCAACATAAGTCTCTGTGTTTACTTGGTTGGGTCTGAGAGGCTGTGGGACTGGCAGGTGAAAGAGATATATCCTGACTGTGGGCCAGGCAGGAAAACTTAAGCTACAAATGGCGCCCAACGTGGGGCAAGAGTTTCCACCTAAAAACTGAAAAAAAAAGATTCTAAAACTGAGCTAAAAACAGCTTCCTAATTGTCTCTCTCAAATGAGCGGCAGCTGCTGGTTTCAGCTACTGGTGGGTTCCTGGCGTGCATGCTCAACCTGCAGTATGGCGAGAATCAGGCCTCTGCAAGTGGCACATTAAGCTGCATGGTGGATTTAGACTTTGACAGTACAAAACAAAAAAAGAGGTTTTGGGGCTACATGCTGCTTGGATAAAAGAATAGACCCACGATAGCTCCCAGAGCTGGTGGTAAACGTAGCCATGTTGGGAAGCTGAGGTGGACGGAGCCAGCAGCCACAGCTGCTGCAATTTAAGGCAATAGATTCACAATAAGACAGATTCAGATGTAATAGTTTAAAATGTGTGTAAAATATACGTAGGCTTGAAAGAGATTTAAAAAAAAGGTGATATATACAGTTACAGAAACAAATAGTTTTAAAAAATAAAGTCTTTAAAGAGACAATAAAATTAATATAAAAAATAAGCCACGTGAAGATGAATATTACACAGAGAATCTGGATTGTGTTGTCTTTGGGATTTTTAACTGCAGAAAAACATTTGATTGTAAAAGCTGTTGAGTTATGCCAAAATGTATATTTTAAAGATTCCTTGACTTCAAAATTTGGATATAAGGATATGTTACTTTGGAAAGGAGTCTCTGCTTTTGTTCCCACAGAAAGCCAAAGGCTATGGATTTGTTCCAGATTAAGATACATCAGGTTTGACCAGCCAAGACCCCCTGAAAGATCTCCGATGACACCATGGCCCAGATGATCCAACATCCAGAATGGTTTGAAGGCATCTGGCTCAGACAATACAGCCTCATGGACTATTCCATAATTCTAAAATTTTCTTTGTTTCCCCATAAGATACAGCGCCCCCTTCCAGCAGGAAGTAGTAAGAGAAGCTACGCCCAAATTCCCAAATTATATGTAATTTTACTTTGTTAAGGTTAAAACCTTCCTTTTTGAAAAAAAAAAGGGGGGGGAAGTGCTGTGGGATGTATGGCAAATGTGTTGCTAATTAATCAATAAAACACTGATTGGCCGTTGGCTAGGCAGGAAGTATAGGCGGGGCAAGGAGGAGAATAAAGCTGGGAAGTGGAAGGCTGAGTCAGAGAGACACTGCCAGCCACCACGATGAGAAACAGCTTGTGAAGATGCCAGTAAGCCACGAGCCATGTGGCAAGGTATAGATTAAAGGAAATGGATTAATTTAAGCTATAAGAACAGTTAGCAAGAAGCCTGCCACGGCCATACAGTTTGAAAGCAACATAAGTCTCTGTGTTTACTTGGTCGGGTCTGAGAGGCTGTGGGACTGGCAGGTGAAAGAGATATATCCTGACTGTGGGCCAGGCAGGAAAACTTAAGCTACAATCTGTTGATAGTATGTGGAGTGAGTAGAAATTTTCTTAATAAAGAAAAATGAAAAAAAAAAGTTTGAGCCTTAAGATTTGAAAATTGAAGGTAAAAATCAGTTCTTAGTAAGTGGATCTCTAAAATATCAGTACCATGTTTGGAGTTGGAGTCTTTTGGCTTTTTGGGAAGATGCAGAAGCATTTAATTTCCAGCCTTGTCTGTGGGAACCAACAACACTCAATCCTCCC
Organism: Peromyscus eremicus; assembly: GCF_949786415.1. NCBI lineage: Eukaryota > Metazoa > Chordata > Mammalia > Rodentia > Cricetidae > Peromyscus > Peromyscus eremicus. The sequence goes on along the minus strand of NC_081416.1, from coordinate 168,451,188 downwards.
CAAGCTTCCTGCTCCATCCCTATGTCTAATGGTCTCCTGCTTCTCTGAGTTCTCCTGGCTGATAGAGATGGAGCTTGGAATGTGAACAGGAGGTTCTCCCAGTCTTGGAAAGCCTCATGTTGTGTGAGGGACTTCCTAAGAGAGGGAGGGCCTTAAAGTCAAGCTTACTTTCTGTGCCTAACACAAGCTTTCCTGTCGCCTCTATTTTCATTTAATGACCTCCATGACCTAGACAGAACACCCAGGGCTTCCAACTGTGCTCACATTCTTATTCTCCAAATTGGAGGAGAAAATTCCCCACAGATGGGGACCAGCAGTTCAGAGCTCAGCTCCCAGCTATCTCTGCTCCTGTCTCACTGGTGGCTGGCTCAGCTCTGACTCCATGGGATGGAAAGAGTAGGTGGAGGTGTCTGGGGGCCCTGTTCTGAGTCAGGGTGAACCATGTCACTGACAGTTGATGATGCTCTTTTGCTTACTCTTCTTAAGGTTCAAAAAACAAATGTCAGCTGAGTGTGGTGGCACACACCCTTGATGCCAGCACTGAGTAGGGAGAGGTAGGTAGATAGTGTGAGTCTGAGGCCAGCCTGGTCTACATAGCAAGATCCAAGCAAGCTAGAACTATGCAGTGAGACTCTGTCTCAAAAAAAAACAATTGAATATTGAGAATTACAGTGGGAGACTGTGGTCAGCACTGTGATTATTCCCTTCTTCTCTATGGTATTTAATCCATATCCATGTGGCAGGAAATAAGACTTTTCTTCAAATAGAAATTTTTCAGTTTGTGATATCTCCAAGTTCTGAGTTCTAAGCTTTAACACTTTTAACATTAGCTGGGCTATTTTAACTCCATCAAATTATTAAATGAAAAATAACAGAAGGTTATTTTTATAAAGGAGGGACCTTTCTGTTCACATTCACAGAAAGTGTGAGCAAGAATTTGCACAAAAGTCAATGGGAAACACAACCCCATGAGACTACTGGACATGGGAGTTGAAGAGTCACCCAGTGTGGTATCTAGAAAATACCCTGATTCAAGAGTCACTGTAGGTGATCAGGTTAGGAGGAAAATTCAGCTTTCTCCTTAAAGACCATATCTTGAACACAAACATAAGATCTTGCAGAGGTCCCCTTCATTCTGTGGGCCTTGTGACCTGGCTGAGATTTCTGAAGATGAAGGACTCTCAGCTGGTCTGCTCCATTGTTTATCCATAGAACCATTGACTCTGCCTTTCTTCCAAGCCACCAACACCACATTCAATGACCTGGACTCTGTGTTACTACCTGCTTCTCAAAAGACATGGGTGCTGTGGGATGTTGTGTATGGCAAATGTGTTGCTAATTAGTCAATAAATAAAACACTGATTGGCCATTGGCTAGGCAGGAAGTGTAGGCGGGACAAGGAGGAGAATAAAGCTGGGAAGTGGAAGGCTGAGTCAGAGAGACACTGCCAGCCGCCACAACGACAAACAGCATGTGAAGATGCCGGTAAGCCACGAGCCATGTGGCAAGGTATAGATCTATGGAAATGGATTAATTTAAGCTGTAAGAACAGTTAGCAAGAAGCCTGCCACAGCCATAGAGTTTGTAAGCAATATAAGTCTCTGTGTTTACTTGGTCGGGTTTGAGTGGCTGTGGGACTGGCAGGTGAGAGAGATTTGCCCTGACTGTGGGCCAGGCAGGAAAACTCCAGCTACTCATGGGGATCTCCATCAGGTGGCTCTTCAAAGGCCAGAGTCTGAAACTCATGAACAGATTGATGTTGACCCAGAATAACAGCACCCTAAGCATAGACCCTGTCAGGAGGGAGAATTCTGGAGACTATCAGGGTAAAGTCTCCAATACAGTCAGTTCCAAGAGGAGTGACCCCAACAAGCTGCACATAATCCCTGAGTGACCTCTCCTCCCTTCTTACTCCTCAGTGTTAGGGGTAGGGGCAGTTTCTTTATCAAGAGTGTGTAAAATAGGTAAAAGTTACAAGGAGAAAAACATGGCTCAAGATACAAATACAGCCAACTGGGTGATAGATGCATGTCAGGCTCATCATAAAACACCATGGAAATGGAGAATGGTGCTGCATGCCTTTAACCCCAGCACACCAAAGGTAGATCTCTATGACAGGTGGATCTCTATGAATGCACAATCACCTTAGTCTTTGTTTATTAGCACTGGCAACTGTATCCTAAGGACACTCACACCTGTCAGGGTGACTCTCCAAGTAACACTCAAACTGGGGTGAGTAAACAACAGCATCATTACACAGGACCCTGAGAAATCTGCAAATAAACCCCAGGCTCTGGGACACTGATGTGCTCACAGGTATCTGAGCCTGTTCCAGGAAGTGGGTTTAAACCTAAATCTAACTAGTCCTCACAAAGCCCTGTAACTACTGGGCAGGAAGATAGAGCAGCAAGGACATCTAAAAGGTGGGCCCAGGGTTTCACAAGAACTTCAGAAGAAACAGAGCAGGGAAGGGTCAGAAAAATAAGGCACAGAGTCTTTAGAGAAGAAGGTCAGACAAGACATGCCTACACTCACCAAAGATTCAGAGTGTGAGCAGAGATCTGAGGGCAGTGAGAGGTGAGCTGTGTAGATACCAAGAAGACAGTCTCATACATTCTAAGATTTATGGGTACTGATGAATGTGGGTGATGCTGCTGACCTTGCCCAACAGGACACACTCACCAAGGCTGAGAGTTGGAAGCACTCAGGTTTCAAATTTCTACCAAATGCAATGGTCCTAATATTGACAGACTTTTATCTCTTCTCTCTTAGCCTCTCTTGTAATCTACTTGATCTCTCCCACCACTGTCCAGGTCACTGTAGAGGAAGTCCTACCCCACATTGCTGAAGGGGACAACATCCTTCTACTTGTCCACACTCTACCAGCAATAGTCCCATAGTTTCACAGGTACAAGAAGAAAAGCGTTGATCAGAGGAATGAAATTGCACAATTGGTAATATCCAGAGGTAAAATTGAACCAGGGCCTGTATACAGCTAAGGGGAGACAATATACTCTAATGGAGCCTTGTTATTCCAGAATGTCACTTAGAAAGACGCAGGAGTCTATTTGCTACATGTGACTATGGAAAACTTAGATGAAAAGAAAACATTTGTGCAGTTTCATGTACACCATAAGTAATTCTCTGTAACCTCTGGTGGCCAAAGCCATGCTGCTGTCACCCCTGGCAAAGGCACAGAAATGTTTTGCAAGTGGAGTTCTTTAGAAGCCAAGGCCCTTTGGAGAATCCCATCCCTCTCAAAAGACCTATGGAAACAATACTGCAGACCTCTGTGCTAATCCTAGAGAGTCTTGTATTTCAGGCCTCTCTAACTTTGGCTATGCTCATTCTTACGGTATCTCTTAGTTTTGCTTTGTTAGTTGTCATTTTGCCTGTGATTTCTGAGAAAAGAAGCACTGATCTGTTACAGAAAGATTGTCTCTGGTGGCCTCTGGATGCCTTTCCTGTCATCCTGAGTGAGCAGGAGGAACTCACTAAGGTTAATGATTATTGCTTATTCAACTCCAGAAAGAGATAAACATACTCAAAATAACTTAAGAACATGAAACAGGGTTTCTTAAAGTTGACCTTAACATCTTATAGGAACATATGAGGAAAAGATTCAGGACATGAAATATTAGAATTTCCTCTTTTGCCAGGAAATGAACACACAGATGCTTTTCCAATGTCAAAATATCAATAAAGGAATCTAAAACTCCAAGTTCCCTTAAAAGAAAAGCACATGCAGAAATTGCCAGGAAGAATAGATATTTAGTCCCATGAGTAAAAGAGTTAGATATTAATCATCCCCCTTTTGAGAACTTATAAAGAATAGGATTATAACTGTAGTCCACATAAAATTTATATACAGATTACTTAGAAATTGGCAAACATCTGAACATGATATCCTAGGCATTACAGTACACTCAGCTGCTTACAAAAATATGAAAGTATCATATTGTTAAGAACTAATCACAGGGCTTAAATTTCTTACTTGTACAAGTGTGTTTGTTGCTAGCTAGGGCACACTATGAAGAAGATACAATCATTTGGCTTGCACTATAACGATAGGGGGAAAAGGTCAATGACATCAGGGAGTGGGATGAAGAAGAGAAACTAAAATGAATAAATGTTAATGATCCATGAGAAATGATTACAGAGAAATGATTAGGAATTGCTCATGCTTGAATGCATTAGAACTTGTATAATAAAGACAGTGTGAGCTTGTTGTGATCATCACTTTGATAGGCAACTGGTGGTCTCACTCTTCATTCTTCATCAAATTCTCACATCCATTCTGTAGCAGGGACAGAATGGACCTGTACTACAATGCTCTGGGTTGTGGGTGGAGCTAACCCTACTTCACACATAGGCTTGTCAGTCCTGGAGTATGGTGCCCACATTGTGGTTCAAATATTCAGCAAAGGACACACATTAAAGTGTGTAAAAACCAGCAATAAATCAGGATGCCTCCCTTGAATCCACATTCAGGAGTGATGGGTTGAGATAATGAGCCCAGGCATGTCAGACTCTGCCCAGGGTCTTAGATGCTAATCATGAGCATGGCCATGAGAAAGACCCTACAGGACTCAGGCATGATCTGGCTGAGAAAACTATGAGAGTCTCACAGAAAGATGAGCACACTAAGCATTCATCCAGAAGCCAGTCAAAGACTGGACCAGGAATCCTGGGAAGCTTGTAGACTAGATTGTAATTTGACCCCCTGTTGGAGCTGACAGGGGACACAGAATGATTGTAGGCTGGGAGCCTGCTGAAATCCTCTCAGCACCATGTCTGAGGTAGTTTTCCTGAGCATCTGCTCCTGAGATTTAGTGTGCTCAGCATAGGTGGAGAGGTAGGACAGGCAATCAGCCAGCTCTTCTGATGATCTACAAAGACCTCACAGCAAGGTCAAGAGCCCTAAAGAGGTAAAAGAAAAAATGTCCACATGGCAGCTCCTTGCCCTGCAGGGGTCCCACCCAGAGATTATTTCCTGAAGTCAAAAAGTAACAGAAACTGCTGGTGGAAGGTCAGGTTATTGTTCACATTTCAGGTTAAATTGCAGGCATGGCAATGATCATTTACCATGTGTCCTATTATAGGGAAACAGACAGGAAACACAGTCACTGAGTCAGGGTCACACAGGCCAAGGGTGCTTCAAGCTATCTGTTCACAGTCACATCTCCAGCCTCCCCAAATGGAGACCTTACTAGGTGACCATCAGTCATCTAGATCATTTTGTAGACTCAGGCTTTTTATAGGGTTCTCCAATTCATGTCAATCAACATCAAACACCTATCAGGAATGTCCCACACATTATTTAGTTGAAAAGATTCAGAAAGCTATTTCATCATGGAGGGTCCTGACTGTTCACACTCACAGAAAGGGTGAGCAAGCATTTTCACAAAAATCCATTGGATATACAGCCCCACCCACATGAGATATCTGGACATTCGGGATGAAAAGAAGCCCAGTATGGTATCTACACAAATACCCTGAATTAGGGGTCACCGTGTGAGATCTGGGGAGGAGGAAGATTCAGCTCTGTCTTTACACACCATCTCTTGAACCCAAACATGTGCTCTTGCAGAGAGCCATGCCATTTTGTGAGCTGTGGGAGCTGACTGAGATCTGAGGTCGAAGGACTCTCAGCTGATCCCCTCCACTGTTTATCCACAGAGCCAGTGACTCTGTCCTTCATCCAAGTCACCAACACCACAGTCAAAGAACTGGGCTATGTGTTCCTGGCTTGCTTCTCAAATGACCCTGATAGCTCCATCCATTGGTTCTTCCATGAGTCTGGGGTTCACGTACAGGATAAAGCTGTCACAGAACCACAGCATCCTCAGCATAGACTCTGACAGGAAGCTCCAGTGGAACCCAGCAATTCACACTATATACTCATTTGTCCCTTTGTCCACACATCTCTACTTCCATATTTTCATTACAAAGGGTCATTTGGCAGCACCTTGAGGAAAAACACAAACACAGCCTTGGCTCCAATGAATTACTGTATCTAGACTGTTCTATTGACCTGACATAACATCTCTCTAAAGGACCATGACCCTAAATTATTTCAGAGGGACCCAAAAACCTTCTGCAGCAGTAAGGCCATCCTTACACAAATTTCAATTTTTTAAAATAATATCAAATAAAAGAGCTGGGCAGTGGTGGCATTTTGGAGCCTGCGGACAGTCACCTGGGTAGCTAGTTAGAGGCTTGCTGATTGAAGAGAGAATGAAGAGACAGAAAAGAGTTGAGTGGTCTGTCACTCAATTTTGAACAGCCATGAGATTACTTCACAGCCACCTTATATACGTTTTTTTTTTTTGGTTTTTTTTGTTTTTTGTTTTTTTTTTTTTGGTTTTTCAAGACAGGGTTTCTCTGCGTAGCTTTGTGCCTTTCCTGGAACTCACTTGGTAGCCCAGGCTGGCCTCAAACTCACAGAGATCCGCCTGCCTCTGCCTCCCAAGTGCTGGGATTAAAGGCGTGTGCCACCACCACCCGGCTATATACGGTTTTGAAGGACAGAGATAGAACCATGCCCAGCACAGGCATTCAATCAGTACCTATATTGCCTTGGGTCAAGGAGCTTGCAGTTTCAATTTTTAACTCAATATATCTCTGGCTGGCATCAGCAGCCTGCATCTAGCTAGATAGTATGTTCCTTCTTGTGGGCTAATCAGGACTTTCTCACAGCCTCGGAGCAAATAAACCTGAACTCTATAGACTCAGAATAAACTGAGTCAGTTGTGAGCTCCCACAGTGGCACACAACTTTGGTCCCAGCACTCAGGAGGCAGAGGCAGGTAGATTTCTGTGAGTTCAAGACCAGCTTGGTGTACAGAGCTAGTTCCAGGAAAGAGAAACCCTGTCTTGAAAAACCAAAAACAAGCAAACAAACAAGGAGACAGATAGACAATCAAACAAAATACTGTTAGCCCAGGTGTGGGAGAGCCAGTCCCAAAACTGTGACCATGAGAGAAATGTCCCAATGACTCATCTTTCCTGTGGTGACAGGGGCAAAGAAGTTTCTTTTCTACATAGAATTCCAGGACAGCCAGGGAACACACACACAAAAAAACCCTGTCTTGAAAAACCAAACAAAAAGAAACATAAAACCAGATGTACTGAATCTGATAGAAGAGAAAGTAGGAAATAGCCTTGAATTCACAGGCACAGGAGACAACATCCTGAATGGAACATTGTTAGCACAGGCATTAAGATCAACAATTAATAAATAGGACCTTATACAACTAAAAATTTCTATGAGGCAAAGGACACCATCAACAGGACAGGACTTCAGCCTACAAAATGGGAAAAGATTTTCACCAACTTATATCAGATAGAGACCTAATATCCAAAATATATAAAGAACTAAAGAAATCAGATATCAACAAGAAATCCAATAAACAAATGGGGTACATACCTAAACAGAGAATTCTCAGTAGAAGGATCTCATATGGCCAATAAACACTTAAAGAAATGTGGAACATTCTTAGCTATCAGGGAAATGTAAATCAAAACAACTTTGAGATTCCATCTTACACTTGTCAGAATGGCTAAGATCAGTAACACAAGCCAGGAACTGGAAACAACTTAGAAGTCCCTCAACAAAGAATGGATAAATATGGTACATTTGCATAATAGAGCATTGCTCAGCTAAAAACAAAATCATACTCTTTGCAAGCAAATGGACAGAATTAGAAAAAATATCAGACTGAGTGAAGTAACCCAGACCCAGAAAGACAAACATGGTATATGCTCACTCATAAGTGCATATTAGTTAAGGGTATGATAATCATGATGCAACACACAGACACAGAAAGGCTAAGTAACTAGGAGGGCTCTAATGGGAACACATAGATATCCCTGGGGAGGCAAATTATATTTTGTGGGACTGGGGTTAGGCAGGAATGGAAACAGGAGGGATCATGTTGGAGGAGAGAGTACAGGAAGAGAGGATATTGGAGGGCATTTAATGGGTGATGTGGAAACCTAGGGCAGTGGAAACTCCCCGGATTGTACAGTGTGACCATAGTGAGGACTCCTAGTAATGAAGATTCAGTCCCTGAACTAGCCATCTTCTGTAACCAGGCAACTTCCAGTGGTGGGACTGGAACATCAACCCAGCCCCACATCCTTCAACATACAGTCTACGTGTCTGCAAGATGTGTGGGGTCAATGGAGGTGAAGAACTTGTGGGAATGGCCAAACCATGATGTCATTTTTTTAACAGCTGAGCAATACTCAATTGTGTCAATGTACCACATTTTCTTTATCCATTCTTTGGTTGAGGGACACCTAGGTTGTTTCTAATTTCTGGTTATTGTGAATAAAGCTGCAATGAACATAGTTGAGCAAGTGTCCTGTGGTAGGATGGGGCATCCTTTGGTTTTGTGCCGAATAGTGGTATAGCTGGGTCTTGAGTTAGAGCTATTCCCAATTTTCTGAGGAACCACCATATTGGTTTCCACAGTGGCTGTACAAGTTTGCACTCCCTCTAGCAATGGAGGAGTTTTCCCCCTGCTCCACATCCTCACCAACATGGAGCTGCACTAGGTCTCAGCATACATGTCATGGCTGTTGGCTTGGTGTTTTGTGAGTCTCCCGGCAGTGGGAATGGTGTGTAACTGATTTTATCACCTTCCCTTGGGACTTTTTCCTCCTACTGGGTTGCCTCACCCAGCTATGATATGAGGGTTTGTGTCTAGTCTTACTGTAACTTGTTATGATGTATTTGATTGATATCCCTGGGTGGTCTGGTCTTTTCTGAAGAGAAACAGAGGAGAAGTTGACCTGGGGAAGAGGAGATTTATGAGAGATTGACTGGGAGGATTGGAGGGAGGGGACACTGTGATCAAGATGTATTGCATGAGAGAAGGATCAAAAGAAAGAGAAATCTATATGATGAAGTCACAACTACACCAGACACATTAGATTGTCCCTCCAGACTTTATTCTCACTTCATCCATCAATCAAAGCAGGTGCAATGAAAATTCATCACTAAAGTTTTCTCTAAACCCTGTTTACTGAAGTGCAATCCACCATCCAGCAGTGATGCATTACCAAATCTTAGCAGCATTGGGATGGTTGTGGTTACAGGGCTGCCTAGGCAACACAGGATGACCAGAGCAGCAAAGAGAGCAGGCATGTTGGGAAGGAAGGAGAGGGGGAGGGAGAATTAAATAAAGGGAGGTGGAAAGAAGGGAGGTGGAAAGAAGGGAGGGAGGGGATGAGGGGGAGGGCAGAGCAGCAAAGAGACCAGGAATGCTGCGAGGTAGAGGGAAGGAGGAGGGGTGGGGAGGGAAAAGAAAGAGAGGGGGACAGAAGGAGGGGAAGGAGGAGTAGAGAAGGAGGGAGGTGGAGGGAAGGAGAGGGAGGGGGCCGGAGGCTTTCAGGTCCTACTAGAAATATCAGAATCTGTATTGAAACAGTAACCTTGTATGGTTATTGTGTTGTTTTTAAGTACATTAAAGTTTGACAAGTTCTTTTTTAAAGTGTCTTCCAATTCTAAATTCAAGTGTTTCACATGCACTGAAAATGGGACTCAGTGGAGGGCAATTGCCCTAGTCACACAGTCTACACTTTTTAAAAATTAATTAATTTATTTTATATCCTGACCATGGCCTCTCTTCCCTCCTCTCCTCACATCCCCACCTTTCACCCTGTCTCTGCCTGCCCTCTCAATTCACCCTTGTAGGGCCCTGGCCCCCAGTTGTGGGTAGCTGTTGCCTTGCTTGCTGAGATTGACCAGTAGTCCTTTCTATGCTGCTTCCCTGCTGGTTTCCTTCCTCCTGAATGCTCACGGGAGATTCTTTGTATATCCTGCATTTGGTGTAAACAGCTTAGATGCAAGAATGTAAATCATCAGTATCAAACTTCTGCCCTCTTGGGTTCTCCCATTGTGCTCTAAGCCTGTATTTAAGGTTTACTCCCTCCTTCAATAAATGGCATTTGGCGTTCTGCTGAAACAAATGACCTGCTGTCTTGTCTCTGTTCTTTAATCCACAGCCCCTCGCTCGGACATGGTGAAAGGGTGGTGGTAGTGCAGGAATTACTGCTACAAGTGGAGGTTCCACCGAGATCTGAGAAAGAAGGGACACCGCTGATGTACACCCAAAGGTAAGGCTGGCTAGCATTTTAAAGAAAAGAGAAGGTAAGCATGAGTAGTCATGGGCGCAGCTAGCTCTCAGTTGCTCCTCGAGGAACAGTTAATTGGACTCCTGAAGCAGCTGAGCACCGCTGTTAAGAACAGAACAGCTGAAGATTTCATTCACATCCTCCAGAATGTGGTTTCTGGGGGATTTAATATACCAGATTAAAGGGAAAAAAGAAAATAAAAAAGGAAATCTTCCCAATAGAGAAGATGGAAGGAAAAGAAATTTCCTGTTAGAAAAGGGAGAAAATTTTAAACAAGAAAAAAGGATTTTCCCAGTAAAAAGGGGAAAAATTTTGAAACTAGGCCTAAAGATTTTGGGGCCCTGTAGAGGAAGGATGAAGGAAAGAGAAAAGCCTCTTCTCAGTGGTAATGGAGGAAGAAAGGACTTTTTCTGATACAGAAGTTTCAGGATAGCTAGAGCTCTGAGCTCTTTCTGCCAGATAGCACAGTGTGGCAGCATCATGGTTGCAGAGAAACAGCGGGTGGGCCTCACTGCTGCTGGCTGAACAAGCAAACAAGCCGAGAGGTTTGAAGTTTTGTTGTCTGTTTTCTTAATTTTGGTTTAAATGTTTTCCCTCAGAGTGGGAATAATTCAATATTTAGGATCCCTTTGTGGGAAATGTTTTCTGTTTTTCCCTTATGGTGAGAATAACTTATAATTGGTGGTCCCTTCATGGGAGAAAGAGGAAGTTTAAATGGGAGTGCACATGCTCAAGGCAAGCACCTGCGGCGCAAGATGACCTGGAGTGGTGGGCATGCAGGTACGAGCTGGTGGGAGGCATAGCCACAAGACTGAGGAGGGGAACAGACTCGTGGGTGGGCAAGTAAGCAGAGGTCCAGAGAGGCACGGGTGCTAGAAGTTTAAATGGGCCCAACTTCTGGTTAAAAAAAAATGGTTTCAGTCAGGACATCATGGAATGCTAAGTCAATGCTGTTTGAATTTCCAGGGATATTTCATTGTAGAAAGGATGTTCTGTTCTTTTGATTGTCTTAATAAATGTTTGGATGAATGTTTGATTTTCATGGTAGATAAACTGAAGAACAGGCTCTTTTCTGTTGATCATTACTGAAAATTTGGCTCTGCTCTTTAAGTTGCTTCCTAGAAATTCTTGATTTAATTCTATAGAAATGTAAAACACCTGAAAAGGATTGGGTTGTTAGCTTATTAAATAATGTTGTTGCTAAGATAAAAACCCATAAAAAATCTCTTACTGATAAAGAGGTTACAAAATTATTTTTCCAGTAAATAAAATACAGATAAATTGTTTGATCCACATTGTTAATAATTGGAGATTTACATTAATGTGTTATTTGGAATCTATAAAAAAGGATCCTTTTTTTAAGATTTTATAAAAATACTCTAGAAGAGTATTGCCTAAAGTTACCTCTCCAAATCCTATAGAGATTGTATTTAATGCTTTTATAATTGGCATATGTAAAAAGGACCATGGAAATAGAAGCTGGTGATAGAATTGCTCAATTATTATTGCTTCCATATTTTAAATACAAAATGACCCCTATATGTAGAACTGGAGGCTTTGGAAGTACAGGAGAAAAAGGTGTTTTGACAAACAGTTATCAATGATAAACAGCCTAAATTAAAAATAAAATTATATGGGATTGAGATTGAAAGATTATTAGATTCTGTGGCTAGATATATCTATAATTTCACAAGAGTCCTGAGATCCCAACTGGCCTTTACAAGAAGTCAGGAAAATGGAGACTATTACAGGATCTTAGAGCTGTAAATAAAACCATGCTTCTCATGAGAGCAGCACATCCTGGTTTGCCTGCCCCTGTGGCAATTCCTAAACACTGGCATAATTGTGATTGACTTATATGCATGATATTTTATTGGCTGCTAAAGATAAAAAACTTGTTTTTGATGTCTTTTCTAAATTACAAGAGGTTCTTAGCCTGGCTAATTTACAAATAGTCCCAGAAAAGGTACAGGTATCCTTTCCCTATCATTATTTAGGTCATGAATTGTTACGCACAGACATACGTCCACAAAAGATTACTCTGTGTACAAATCAGCTACACACGCTTAATGATTTCCAAACCTTTCTGGGAGATAGTCAATGGCTTCGGTCCACTTTAAAGATTCCAACAAGTCAACTTCGTCCTTTGTATGATGTCTTAAAGGGCGACCCTGACCCTTTATCTCCCCGTGAATTAACAGATGAAGGGCGTACAGCCCTACAATGTGTGCAAGAGGACCTGGAGCAGGCTCACATGTAATATATAGATTTTTCTTCTCCCTTATTGTATTTCATATTTTGTTTTTCTCATTCACCTACTGGAGTGTTTTGGCAAACAGGTCCTATTCTATGGGTTCATTCCCCAGCTTCTCCAGTGAAAACCACTACTCCTTATCCTCAGGTTGTTGCTCAGATTATATATGCTTAGATTATATTTAAGGGAATCAAGATCAGTGTTCAAACTTTTAGTAAGGAGTCAGATATTGTGGTGACCCCATACACCCAGTCTCAAATAGCATGGTTGCAAGCTAATGATAATGACTGGGCCATATTGACATGTTTCATGCAGGGTCAGTTTGATACTCACTACCCCTCCAATGATGAGTGTCAATTTTTTAAATTGCATCCTGTTGTATTTCCCAAGATAGTACACATGACTCCTATTCCTCAAGCCTGTGTAGTATTTACTGATGGCAGTTCACATGGTTTTGCTGTGGTAGTTTCTGGTAACAGTGAAGAGAATGAAAGTCCAGGGCACTTCTGCCCAGATGGCAGAGGTACAGGCACTGTTGCTTGCTTTACAGATGTTTTCTGATGAGCTTGTAAATATTTATACTGATAGCCAATATGTGGCACATGCCATTATGCCTTTGGAGACAGCAGCCTACATACCATCCATCTCTCCCACTCATGAATATTTATTGCAAGTGCAAGGACTCACCTGGTCCTGCTCACATAACCTTTATGTGGGCCATTTTAGAGCTCATACTCAATTACCTGGACCTCTAAGCAAAGGTAATCAGAGGGCTGATGCCATTACTCATAAGGCTGTCACATTAATTTGTTCCACCTTTGAAAAGGCTACTCAGTTGCATCAATGTTATCATCTTAATGCTGGATCTCTCCGTCATCATATGGTCATAACCTGGGAACAAGCCATCCAGATAGTTAAATCGTGTCCTATTTGTGTTGAATTTTTACCTGTTCCTCATTTGGGAGTTAATCCCCGAGGACTTTTACCTAATCATGTGTGGCAGATAGACTTGGAAAATTACAATATGTCCATGCATCTATTGATACATATTCCTCTCTAATTTTTGCCTTTGCCCATTCAGGTGAAAAGGTTAAGGATGTAAAGAATCATTGTCTTCATGCTTTTGCTTATATGGGAGTGCCAAAATGCATAAAGACTGATAATGATCCTGCCTACAGCAGTGTGGGATTTTCAAAATTCTACCAAGATTTTTTTTTTATTGTTAATAAAACTGGTATTCCTTTTAATCATCAAGGACAGGCTAAAGTAGAACACTGCCATCATACCTTAAAACATATTTTGCTAAAGTAACAAGGGGAGAGCTAGGGGGCTCATCTTTCCTCTCCACATTCTATTCTTTCCCTTATTTCACATATTTAAAATTTTTTATTGGTGGATTCTGCTGAAGTATCCACTGCAGATAAGCACTGGAGGGCTTCTGTTGCAAATTATCCTCTGGTGCGATGGAAGAATCTTTCTACTGGCACTTGGAGGGGACCCAATCTGGTCTTGATGTGGGCCTCGGGTTTTGTTTGTGTCTTTCTGCACAACAATTAGGTTCCTCTTTGGGTTCCTGAGCACTGTGTGCACCATGTGACTGCTGCCGAATCCCAACATTGCAGAGACCTATTGGGCCTTTGTGAAAAACTCTCCACTTCCGATGCCAATGGAGGTTGAGAGTCTAATATGGCCAGCCTTGGAAAGCATTAATGTAATCCTAGAAACTGTAGCCATGCAGTTGGATTCTTCAGAAGGTAATATATGGTAACTGCTTTTTCAAGTATGTTTGAGTACATGTCACCCAGGCACCTTGGAGAATATGGATAACCCTGAAGGTCACTGACCTCCATTTGTTAACAGCACCATGCCAGGTAAGTCTTTTCATTTTTGCAATCCTCTTCAAGCTGGTGTAGTACCTGTCTTTTCAAGAGTGGCTCTGTGCAACATTTATGGCCTCCTGAAATTCATCTAGTCCTTTTTGAAGACACCTTAAAATTTGTGAGGCTGAATGTAGCCATTATGAGACCATTAGTTCCGCTCCTTGTGTGCTGCCTGTTTTTTCTTTGTGGTTCTTAGTTGTTCTTTTGCAGAGCTGCCAGCTTAAGTCATGCTGGAATCAAGAAAAATAAGCCTTGGTGGTTCATGTTCTTGGTGCTGTGTCCATGCCAGTGGAACATGGCAGTTAGACACAGATGATGCTCACACGTTCCAGAAGAGAATTTGACATCACTATTGCTGTTGTTGCTATTATAGCAGTTGTGATCACTGCTGCTACTGTTTCTGGGATTGCCATTTTATAATTGGTTACTACAGCTAGCACAACATCGACCCTGGAAGCAAAAGTAGCTACCACAGTTAATTACTCTTTCATTCAATTGGGCATGATAAATTTAATTTAGCAATTATATACATTTTGATTTATGCTGATATTTTAATTGTACCGAAATGTGATTTTATTTATGTTAATAAGTAAAGTTGCCTGGGGGTCAGAGATAGTAGCAAGATATAGCAAAAGCTGGGCGATGGTGGCACACACCTTTAATCCCAATCAAATGACATGCAGATCTCTGTGTGTTCAAGGATACAACCAGTATGGAGACACACGCCTTTAATCTCAATACCAACCATAGAACACCTGGAGGACTGTATAATCAGTCAGTGATGAGGAGGTCATGTGGTTGGGTTTACAACCAATGAGAAGGCAGAACAGAAAGTCAATAAAAAGACAGATATACAGAAAGTAAATCTCTTTCTGAGTGGAAGGACAACAGCAACAGCAAAGTGTAAGAAAGTTTTTTTAGTATCAGCTCTTAGCTACTGCTCTGACCTCTTGGGCTTTTAACTCTGCATTTGGGTCTGTGTTTCTTATTTAATAAGATGGTTACATCTACATTTGGTGCCCACATGGCAAGGATTCATTAAAAACCACTCACCTTGGCTTGTCTTGGCTGGGCTTTGTGGCCTTGGCAGGCCCGGCTCCCCAGCTCAGGCGAGCTTGGCCTAGGCACCAGGCCTGACTGACCATAGCTACAAGCAGTTACCCACAGCTGGAGCTACTTGCTTAAAGCTGGTGCTATGAACAACTCAGGCCTGCCAGAGCTACTGCTAATTGCAATAGCTACACACAACTGCAGACAGAGCTGCTTTCAGCTGAAATGCCAACACACTTGACTGGAGCTTAAGGAAGCCAGAGCCCAGGCTCGACTCAGCTCAAGCAGGAACTCGTGGCTGGATTTAAACTATTAGCCAGAACTCATGGCTACACTTTCTTGCTATCTCTCTCTCTCTCTCTCTCTCTCTCTCTCTCTCTCTCTCTCTCTCTCTCTCTGCATTCACACTTTGGACACTAGGTAGCTGTTTTGAAATGCCCTTGGATTTCTACTGTTCTACGCAGACATGGTAAGTCAATTAAGATGTCAGATATTTTAAAGAAAAAAACTATTTAAAAGAGAAAAGTTTTTTACACATTAAAAAATGGTTTTTATGTGTATATTGGAAGAAAATTGGGCTTTGATAAAATTTTAGGCGATCTGAAAATGGAACAACTATATGAGAAGATTAATGTTGATGGGATTATGCACATTATTAATTTTCTTATCCTTACTTTTCTATTTAAAAAGATAGTCAATTTAAGTGCTAGGATAAAAGCTTTAGAAAAAGCTGTTAAACTTGTTAAAATGAATTATACAGAAATTCAGATTCAGATAGAAGAAATTAAGAGTGAAGTTGTTTCAGGATTGGATTATAAGGTTACAGAAAGAAAGCCTGTTTTTATACAATCATGCTTAATTTATCTGGTAACCGTAGAGCAGCTACCTGGTCAAGTGAATGCACAAAATATTTGGACTCCAATTGAAATGTTAGATTTACAAAGGTTTAAGAAGCAATAGTATCTTATGGCATGCCTTCCCCATTTGTAAAGCAAATGTTAAACTCCTGGACAACTTATAATAAGATTATACCACAGGACTGGCTACAGCTGGCACATGCTGTTCTGGAACCCAGGGCACAGCTACAGTGGCAAATGTGGTACAAAGAAGAAGCTAAAAACATAGAAAATCAATGGAGGGCTAAAGGTATACAAATCTCCTAGGATCAGCTTGTTGGAGAAGGCCAATGTGCTGCAATACAGACACAATATTTATATGATATCCAAACCTTAATTATATGTCAAATGGCAGCCATGAATGCATGGGACAGAGTTGAGGAACCAGAAAAGAAAACTGAGTCATTTACAAAGGTTATACAGTTCCCAAAGGAATCTTTCACAGATTTCTTACAAAGATTCACTTCAGCAGTAAAGAAAATGGTCCCGAATTCAGAAGCTAGCCAGGTAATAATCAAGTCTTTGGCTTTTGAGAATGTGAATGCAGCATGCAAGAGAATAATCAGGCCATTAAAGGCAAGATCTGCACCCTTGGAAGACTGGATTAGAGACACATTTAGTAGGGCTGGGGCAACGGCTCAGTGAGTAAAGCACTTGCTTTGCAAGCATGAGGTCCTGAGTTCGGTCCCCAGCACCTGTGAGACACATTTAGTGTTGAGGCTCATGACTATAATGATATGTGGATAGAAGATGCAATTTCAAGAGTTTTGAGAAATGTCAGATGTTTTGGATGTGGAAAGCAAAGACATATGAAAAGGGACTGTAAACAGGGCATTCCTAGGAACAATATTTCTTCAAGGAACAATGGCAACAGAATGCCCCTTCCTTCTGGAGTATGCAGAAGGTGTGGTAAGGGAAAACACTGGACCAGTGAATGTAGAACAACAAGGGACAGGCAAGGTAATACTTTGCCTCAGTCTTCAGGAAACTCCCAGAGGGGCCTCACAGGCCCCACAGCAAATCCAGTTCAGACCTTTCCTGCAGTCATACAGGAAACCCCTACTCAGACCAATTAAATAACCAAATGTCTATTGGAATAAACCAGGCTGCTCAAGGTGATGAGACAGAGAGAACAGAAAATTTAGGAGAAAACATAAAGAAAGATTTTTGGCAAACTTCTATAAATGAGCAAAGACCAAAATTAATAAGAATAAATGATGTTTTGTTATCTGGTCTGGTAGACACAGGTGCTAATGTGACCATAATTGCCCCAGAATTTTTGCATCTAACTTGGCCTCTTCAAGAGGTAAATGTTCAACTGTTAGGAATTGGAATATTATCTCAAGTGAAACAGAGTGCAAGATGGCTCGAATGTATAGGTCCAGAAGGACAGAGAAGAAAATCGAAACCATATGTGGCTAATATAGCTATGAACCTGTGGGGTCAAGACCTTTTGCAACAATGGAATACTCAGATTAACATCCCTCCAATCTCAGAAACAAATCATAAACTAGCACATGTTTCTGAGAGAAATATTAGAAGGTATTATTTTAATGAGTGGTCACCAGCCATCCATATTAAACAAGAATAGGGCACAACAACTGATGATATTCCAAAGTCACCAACAGCTCTACCTTTAAAATGGTTAACAGACAAGCCTGTATGGGTTCAGGAATGGCCTTTAACAACAGAGAATCTTCAGGCTTTGGAAGATCTGGTAGAAGAACAACTGAATGCGCAACATATTAAAGAATCAACCAGCCCTTGGAATTCTCCTGTATTTGTTATTAAAAAGAAATCCAGTAAATGGAGAATGGTAACAGACCTTAGAGCAATTAACAAAGTAATTCAGCCAATGGACTCTCTACAATCTGGAATTCCTATGCCTACTCTGTTACTTAAGGATGGCCTCTCATAGTTATTGATTTAAAAGACTGTTTCTTTTCAATACCCTTACAAGAAAAAGAGAAAGATTTGCCTTCACAGTGCCTACTTACAATAATTCTCAACCAGTTAAGAGATATCAATGGAGGGTCCTTCCACAGGGAATGTTGAATAGCCCAACCCTGGGCCAATATTTTGTACAACAGCCATTGAAAGTGATATGTAAAAAATTTCCTAAATCTATAATTTATCATTATAAAGATGATATTTTACTAGCTGACTCAAATGCAGATACTCTAGAAAGAATGTATGAAGAATTAAAGAAAATTTTGCCTTGCTAGGGATTACAACTTGCTCCTGAAAAGATACAAAGGGGAGATTCTGTTAATTATTTAGGATATAAAATAGGTCTACAAAAAGTTAGACCCCAAAAGGTGCAAATTAGGAGAAATTGATTATAGACTCTTAATGACTTTCAAAGATTATTTGGAGACATTTCTCATCTATGAACTATTTTTGGGGTAAAAAATGATGAACTGAATAATTTGTTCAAAACCTTAGAAGGTGACAAGGACTTAAATAGTCAAAGAAAATTATCACCAAATCTGAGAAAGAACTGGCCTTGGTAGAAAAGAAAGTACATGAAGGACACATGGACCATATCGATCTAAAGCTGGATTGCATTTTGGTTATTTTACATTCTAGGCATTCTCCTACAGGAATATTAATGCAAAGAGAAGATATTATATTGGAATGAATATTTTTACCAAATAAATCCAACAAAAATTAAAAACTTATGTGGAAAAAAATCTCTGACTTGATTTTGAAAGGAAAATTGAGACTTCATCAATTAGCCTGAATATACCCAGCAGAAATTGTTGTACCTTTAACTAAAGAGGACATTGAAAAATTATTGACAGAAAGTGAACCTTGGCAAAGAGCTTGCAGTAATTTTTTGGGAGAAATTAACAGCAAATATCCCAAAATCGATAGAATTAATCTTATAAAGAGAGCTGATTGAATTTTGCCCCGAATTGTACAGAAAAAAAACATATCTGGAGTTCGTACATTTTATACAGATGCCAACAAACAAGGAAAAGCAGGTTACAAATCAGAAAATTTAAGTAAAGTTGTTCAAAGTCCTCATAATTCAGTTCAAAAATCGAAATTGTATGCTATTCTGTTGGTATTAATGGATTTTTCAGAACCTCTCAATATAGTTACTGACTCCCAGTATGCTGAAAGAGTGGTTCATTACATATTGAGACTGCAGAATTTATCCCTGATGCATCAGAATTAATTTCACTATTTATTCAGTTACAAGATACAATTAGGAAAAGGAGTCATCCTTTATATATAACTCACATCTGATCCCATTCTGGTCTGCCAGGCCCTCTGCACAAGGTAATGATGAGATTGATAAATTATTGATAGGAAATGTGCTGGAGGCCCCAGAATTTCATAAAAAAAATTATGTCAATAGTAAAGGTTTAAAAAAGGATTTTTCCATAACCTGGCAACAAGCCAAGGATATAGTAAAGTAATGTCCTACTTGTTCCTTTTACAATCAGATGCCATTACCAGCAGGATGTACCCCAAAGGGTACTCAGAGGAATGAAATCTGGCAGATGGATGTGTTTCACTTTGCAGAATTTGGAAAATGGATATATGTACACCATACCATTGATACGTATTCAGGATTTCAATAGGCAACTGCTTCGAGTTCTGAAAAAAGCTGATTCTGTCATCACTTATTTGCTAGAAGTTATAGCCATCATGGGTATACCTGCACAAATTAAACTGACAATGCTTCAGCATATGTCTCTGTTAAAATGAAACAGTTTTTGCATGTTACAATATAAAGCATATTACAGGTATATCACATAATCCTACAGGCCAAGCAGTTATAGAAAGATCAAACAGAACTCTAAAGGATATGCTATATAAACAGAAAGGGGTAACAAAACCCCCAGAAATAGACTACATAATGCTCTATTAACTTTGAATTTTCTCAATGCTAATGAGAAAGGAACAACAGCTGCAGAGACAGTGGACAATAGAAAAGCTACAGAATTAAATCAGCCTATATACTTCAAGGATGTGTCGACCTCAGAATGAAAACCAGGATATGTGTTACACTGGGGATGAGGTTTTCCTTTTCTTTCTACAGGAGAAGATAAGCTGTGGATACCATCAAAATTGATAAAGGTTTGATTTGAACAAGAGAAACCTCTTAATGAGAGGAGGTGATAGTTCATCAACCTACATGACCATCCATTTAAACTAACTTATACCATTAACACATGCCTTTTCATTTAATCGGACAATAACTTGCCAAAAGGGAACCTCCCCAAAATTAGTCTTTGGGAAAGGATTTTGTTTTTATCTTTTAGGAGAATGAAGGTTAAGGAATCTGAGGAACACTGAACAAATAAGACAACTGAAGAAAAAGGACAAATCATCTGTCCCAAGAAAAATAGTAAAATGGCCTATTGGTATATCATCTATAAAATTTCATAAGTCTTCCTCAATGTTTGTTTCTGCTCTTCTCTAAAGAAATTTAACACTATTGGTCTTCTTGTAGTCCCAGTTCAATTAAAATTTAAAGCTGGCTTTGGAGTTAAAGAATGGCTCTCTCCTTCTTTAAACTCAAGCATGTTGTTAAAGGGAAAATGCAAACTCCCTGTATCATGCTAGAAGAAAGAGCTATCTTCTGAGATGGGACAGGAGAAAAACCAAATTAATTAAGGGACTATTCTATTACTACTAATCTCAATTCTTTGACTCTGTTCTGATTCTTTAAACTTTTCTTAAAGTATAAATTTTATATCAAAATTTACAAGATTTATATATATATATATACACATTTATATAACTTGGTTAAGTTATTAATGGTCATATAGAATACTAACTAATTTTAGAAAAAAAGGCTTCAATTAGCTGCCTATACATGTCTTTGAGCTCGAGACTCTTATCAGTTTTCTGCAGGAAATCATGGCCAGACCCAACATCAACTGACGTCTCCATGAAGAAGATGGTGCTCCACAACAAGAATAATTTCATGTGGACAATAATAATACCACTAAGCTGACAAACATCTACAGATCAGCTTAAAGTGTTGTAGATCAAAGTGCTCAGAGCAATATTGAGAGGGTTAGCTGAGATGATCCAGTTTCAAAGACTACTTAAATAAGGACCTGAGATAAACCCTTAACTTTGACATTATGGATAAAAAAAGGATATAGTTACCTTTCCTAGAATTTGACAATTAACCCAAAATTTTTCTTTTCAGAATAAAGATACCTTCACCCATACCCAGCAGGAAGCAATTTTAAGAATACGACTCTCACATTCCCAAAGAGGTGGTCTGGTGTGGGTGGTTTTTTGGTTTTTAATGGGTTTTAAATCTGGGATAAGTTTCATTTTTTAGGAGGGTTGGTTACAAGTTGTTGTTAAGGGTTAGAAAAAGGGCTAAGCAAAGGAGATTAGATTTAAGGTTCTTGTTTAAAGAAAAAGACAATTACTAGTTTTAAATACTTTATATTAGATTGGATTGTTTTATATTTTATACAAATTATATATATATTTATATATATAAATTATATATATTATTAAATTATTATTATATTATTAAATATTAAATATATATTAAATATTATTAAATTATATATATATTAATATATATAATTATAGAGAGAGAGAGAGAGAGAGAGATTGAGATTGTTAGAAAATGCCATACATTTATTTCTAATCTTGTTCAAGATATTGTACTTATACCGTTCCTTTAACAAGGTAATGTAATTTGCTGATCCTTGAATGTTATTATTACCATTAGGATATAAAGAAATGAAAGTTAGCAGTTAGACAATACAGTCAAACTTGTAGTCATATTAGGTGTGTTTTCAAGATCAAGCAGATATATTTTAGATAGACAGGTCATCTTCAAACCCTTCAGAGATCTACAGAATGTGGCATTTAAAATGTTTTAATAACTTAGAAAATTTTTCTTTTTTGTTATGACTATGAGACATGTCGGCTCCTGGCAGTACCAATCTACTTCAGAGAAAATATGGGCATTGAAGAAACTGCATATGGAGTTAACTTTTAATGTGGCAAAGGTTAGCCACTGTACAACAAAGTATCCTCGAATCAACTGCTGACAAACAGGACAAAATGGACAGACAGGACACGAAACAAAGGACTACCAATTCTTGCCAAGACAAGTGTGGTTGTGGCTTTAGCAACAGTCATCATCTGAGGCCAGGACAACATGGCACCATCCCTGAAGTGGCCTTTGCAATCCAGAAAAGGTACAGTGCCCTTTTCTTCAAAGGCAACTGAACAGGCAGTGGGTAGATGGCTTCTGATGTGCAGTGGAACAGCAGCTGAAACAGTTATTCTTGAAGAGTAACTAAGCTGACACCTCTCAATAGTAAACTGGCACTTAATAAAGGGATGTGGAGAAGAATGAGATGCCAAGATGAAGTCACACAAACACAACCAAGAAGAATGGACAGCTGAATTCATAAAACATCAACAATTTCCAGAATTTAAAATCCTGAATCATGACATGACACTAGTGGAATTCAGGTGTTTCTGGTACATGGAGTACTCTTACCAAATGTGAGGTCAAACTGTTAAACTTGTGTACATCCTACTTCACAAATGAGTCAGTCAGATACGCTAAGCCTATAGGCTGAAGATGATGTCCCAACACTGCGGAGAAACCTCAGGTGACTGTCCAGGCAGTTGGCTGTTTCTGTCAACTCATATTGTTTTTGGAACCTGCTTGCATGCACTTCCTGTTTTTATTTTTGTTAGTTAATATTTCCTTCTTGGGTCTCTGAGGGAGTTGAAGATTAGATACTTAAAGTTTAGATACTTAGAGTTTTCCTTGTTAAGAATTTTAGAAAAGAAACTCACTAAAGAGTAAGTGTATAAATTTGAAAGACGTTATAAGATAGTTCTGTTAGTAATATAAGTTAGGATAGAAAGCAAATCAGGTACATTTTGGACATACCAAAATAGGATAGATAATGGAATTATTTTCTCTGAATTTGTCAAATACAAATGGACTAGACATTGTTTAGGTATTTATTGCTTGTATATATGGCATATAGTTATTGTACTTTTGTATATAGTTTTTCTTATATTAGTTATAACTTTTTTCCTTTTTTCTTTTTATTAAAATAGGAAAGGGGAAGTATGGTGATATTTTATTTGTACTGAAATATGATTTTATTTGTATGTTAATAAATACAGTTGCCTGGGGGTCAGAGATAATAGCAAGCCATAGCAGAAGCTTGGCGGTGGTGGCACATACTTTTAATCCCAATCATATGACAGGCAGATCTCTGTGTGTTCAAGGATACAGCCAGTATGGAGACACATGCCTTTAATCTCAATACCAACCAGAGAAGACCTGGAGGTCTGTATAATCAGTCAGTGATGAGGAGGTCATGTGGTTGAGTTTACAACCAATGAGAAGGCAGAACAGAAAGTCAATAAAAAGACAGATATACAGGAAGTAAATCTCTTTGTGAGGGGAAGGACAACAGTGACAGCAAAGGGTAAGAAAAGTTTTTTTAGTCTTAGCTCTTAGCTACTGCTCTGACATCTTGGGCTTTTAACTCTGCATTTGGCTCTGTGTTTCTCATTTAATAAGACTGTTATATCTATATTGATTGGTTTTGAAAGTTATAAAATTTATAAACTCAAGTTCCACTTGCTTTTGGGATACCATCTTACAAGGACTCCAATATGCAGCAAGGCTCATGAAGAAAGGGAATGGCTCAATTGCCTTTAGCCTACTGGCTATGGGTGGGCTAGGACTTCTGTTGGTCTTTTATGTGTTGAATGCACCAGAACCACTTTGCAGGCCCAGCACCACTTTGAGATCTTTGGCAGCAGTTAACTCTACAGCTCACACATGATTAAGCCTGTAATGATAATGAGCATTTAGAGAGGGGTAAAGCCTGGGGGGCACTCACCATCCTAAGACAGAGAGCCTGTGTGGCCTGGACAGGTTCTCATTGATGGGTAATGTGACCTGCTGACATCCCACAAAACATAAGTCAGAAGCTCATATTTTTAAGTAAAAATGGGGGATCTGTAGGGCCCTGGCCCCCGTTTTTGGGTAGCTGTTGCCTTGCTTGCTGACCATGACCAGATGTCCTCCTATGCTGATTCCCTACCAGTTATCTTCTTCCTGAGGAAGAAGGTTCACTGCTGTGTATCCTGCATTTAGTGTAAACACCTTAGATGCAAGAATGTAGAACACTGGTAGCAAACTACTGCCCTCCAGGAATCTCCCATTGTGCTGTAAGCCTGTATTTAAGGTTTCCTCCCTCCTTCAATAAAAAGCATTCAGCATTCTACTGAGGTGAATGATCCACTGTCTCTTGTCTCTGTTTTTTGATCCACAGCCCCTTGATCGGACATGGTGAATGAGTGGCAGTAGTGCAGGCATTACCGCTACAGTTAAGAGCACTGGCTGCTCTCATAGAGGACCTGGGTACAGTTCCTAACACCACATGGAGGCTCAAAATCATCTGTAACTCCAGTTCTGAGGGATCTGATGCCCTCTCCTGAACTCCGTAGGCACTGAGCACACACAGTGTACACAGAAGTGTGTGCAAGCAAAACACCCATGTGCGTATTAATAGATAAACTCTGTTTTTAAGAATCCAGATGTGGTAGGGGAACAGGAAGAGAAAGCACAAATGAAGAAATGCAGGAGACTGACTGACTTCTGCATTTATGTGACAATTGTACAGCTAGGTCTGTCCCTGGCAATAGGAGCAAAGCTGTCCCTGATGCTTTGGCTGACTCTTGGGAACTTATTCCTCATGCTGGACTACTTTGCTCAGCCTAAATACAGCAAGAAGTGCTGTGTCTTATGGCAGCTTGATGTGTCATGTTTTGTTGATGCCCATGGAATCTTACCCCTTTCTGAGTGAACATGGAGGAGAGTGGACGGAGAGGGCAGGCAGAGGCAAGGTGAGAGGTGGGGATGTGAAGAGAGGAGGGAGGAGAGGCCATGGTCAGGATGTAAAAAAATAAATAAATTTTTCAAAAGTGTAGACTGGATGACTAGGTCAACTGCCCCCCACTGAGTCCCATTTTCAGTGAATGTGAAACACTCACATTTAGAATTGGAAGACACTTTAGAGAAGAACTTGGTAAACTCTAATGTACTTACAAACCACACAATAACCACATAAGGTTACTGTTTCAATCAGATTCTGACATTTCTAGTGGGACCGGAAAGCCTCCAGCCTCCTCCCTCTCTTTCCCTCCACCTGCCTCCTTCCCTACTCCTCCTTCCCTTCCTTCTGTCCCCCCTCTCTGTTTTCCCTCTCCACCCCTCCTCCTTCCTCAACCTCCCAGCATTCCTGGTCTCTTTGCTGCTCTGCCTTCCCCCTCTTCCCCACCCTCCTTCCTTTCCACCTCCCCTTATTTAATTCTACCTCCCCCTTCCCTTCTTCCAAACATGAATGCTGTCTTTGCTGCTCTGGTATTGCTGTGTTGCCTAGGCTGACACTAGACACACACACACACACACACACACACACACACACACATACACACACACACACTGCTACCATGATCTGGTAATGTATCACTGCTGGTAGATGGACCTCACTTCAGTACCAAGGGTTTAGAATCACTTTAGAGATGAATTTTCATTGCACCTGCTTTGATTGATGGATGAAGTGAGAATAAAGTCTGGAGGGACAATCTAATGTGTCTGGTGTAGTTGTGACTTCATCATACAGGTTTCTCTTTCTTTTGATCCTTCTCTCATGCAATACATCTTGATCACAGTGTCCCCTCCCTCCAATCCTCCCAGTCCCTCCCTGATATATCCCCTCTCCCCCAGGTCCACTTCTCCTCTGTTTCTCTTCAGAAAAGACAAGATCAGCCAGGGACATCAACCAAATACATCATAACAAGTTACAGTAAGACTAGACACAAACCCTCATATCAGGGCTAGGTGAGGAAACTCAGTAGGAGGAAAAGGTCCCAAGGGCAGATGATAGAATCAGTTACACACCATTCCCACTGACGGGAGACTCACAAAACACCAAGCCAACAGCCATAACATGTATGCTGAGACCTAGTGCAGCATGTTGGTGAGGATGTGGAGCAAGGGGAACACTCCTCCATTGCTAGAGGGAGTGCAAACTTGTACAGCCACTGTGGAAACCAATATGGTGGTTCCTCAGAAAATTGGGAATAGCTCTAACTCAAGACCCAGCTATACCACTATTCGGCACAAAACCAAAGGATGCCCCATCCTACCACAGGACACTTGCTCAACTATGTTCATTGCAGCTTTATTCACAATAACCAGAAATTAGAAACAACCTAGATGTCCCTCAACCAAAGAATGGATAAAGAAAATGTGGTATGTTGACACAATTGAGTATTGCTCAGCTGTTAAAAAAAATGACATCATGGCTTGGTCACTCCCACAAGTTCTTCAACTCCATTGACCCCACACATCTTGCAGACACGTAGCCTGTATGTTGAAGGATGTGGGGCTGGGTTGATGTCCCAGTCCCACCACTAGAAGTTGCCTGGCTATAGAAGATGGCCAGTTCAGGCACTGAATCCTTCATTACTAGGTGTCCTCACTAGGGTCACACTGTAGATTCTGGGGAGTTTCCACTGCACTAGGTTTCCACATCACCCCTCAAATGCCCTCCAGTTTCAGTCATCTCTTCCTGTACTCTCTCCTCCAATATGATCTCTCCTGTTCCCATTCCTGCCTAACCCCAGTCCCACAAAATATAATTTGCCTTCCCAGGGATATCTATGTGTCCCTATTAGAGCCCTCCTTGTTACTTAACCTTTCTGTGTCTGTGTGTTGTATCATGATTATCATACACTTAACTAATATGCACTTATGAGTGAGTATATACCGTGTTTGTCTTTCTGGGTCTTGGTTAACTCCATAAGTCTGATATTTTTTCTAATTCTGTCCATTTGCTTGCAAAGAGTATGATTTTGTTTCTAGCTGAGTAATGTTCTATTATGCAAATGTACCATATTTATCCATTCTTTGTTGAGGGACTTCTAAGTTGTTTCCAGTTCCTGGCTTGTGTTACTGATCTTAGCCATTCTGACAAGGGTAAGATGGAATCTCAAGGTAGTTTTGATTTGCATTTCTCTGATAGCTAAGAATGTTCCACATTTCTTTAAGTGTTTATTGGCCATATGAGATCCCTCTACTGAGAATTCTCTGTTTAGATATGTACCCCATTTGTTTATTGGATTTTTTGTTGATGTCTGGTTTCTTGAGTTCTTTATATATTTTGGATATTAGTCCTCTATCTGATATGGAGTTGGTGAAAATCTTCCCATTTTGTAGGCTGAAGTTTTGTCTTGTTGATGGTGTCCTTTGCTTACAGAAGCTTTTCAGTTGTATGAGGTCCCATTTATTAGTTGTTGATCTTAATGATTGTGCTAACAATGTTCCATGCAGGATGCTGTCTCCTATGTCTGTGAATTCAAGGCTATTTCTCACTTTCTCGTCTATTAGATTCAATACATCTAGTTTTATGTTTCTTTTTGTTTGGTTTTTCAAGACAGGTTTTTTTGTGTGTGTGTTCACTGGCTGTCCTGGAACTCTCTGTGTAGAAAAGACACTTCTCCTGTGCCCCTGTCACCAAAAGACAGATGACTCATTGGGACATTTCTCCCATGGTCACAGTTTTGGGGTTGGCTCTCCCACACCTGGGCTAACAGTAGTTTTTTTGTTTGTTTGTTTGGTTTTGGTTTTTCAAGACAGGGTTTCTCTTTCCTGGAACTAGCTCTGTAGACCAGGCTGGCCTTGAACTAAAAAAACTCTACCTGCCTCTGCCTCCTGAGTGCTGGGACCAAAGTTGTGTGCCACTGTGGGAGCCCACAACTGACTCAGTTTATCTGAATCTATAGAGTTCAGGTTTATTTGCTCCGAGGCTGTGAGAAAGTCCTGATTAGCCCATAAGAAGGAACATACTATTTAGCTAGATGCAGGCTACTGATGCAAACCAGAGATACATTGAGTTAGAAATAGAAACTGCCAGCTCCTTGACCCAAGGCAATATAGTTACCGATTGAATGCCTGTACTGGGAATGGTTCTATCTCTCTCCTTCAGAACTGCATATAAGATGGCTGTGAAGTAATCTCGTGGCTGTTCAAAACTGAACGGCAGACCACTCAACTCTTTTTGTTTCTTCATTCTCTTTTCAATCGGGCAAGCCTCTACCAAGCTACCCAGCTGACTGTCAGCAGGCTCCAAAATGCCACCACTGCCCAGTTCTTTTATTTGATATTATTTAAAAATTTTAAATTTGCATAAGGATGGCCTTACTACTGCAGGTCTTAGAGTCCCTCTGAAATAATTCAGGGTCATGGTCCTTTAGAGAGATGTTATGTCAGGTCAATAGAACAGTCTAGATACAGTAATTCATTGGAGCCAAGGCTGTGTTTGTGTTTTTTCTCAAGGTGCTGCCCAGTGACTCTTTGTAATGAAAATATGGAAGTAGAGATGTGTGGACAAAGGGAAAAATAAGTACATAGTGTGATTTGTTGGGTTCCACTGGAGCTTCCTGACAGAGTCTATGCTGAGGGTGCTGTAGTTCTGGGACAGCTTCATCCTGTATATGAACCCCAGACTCTGGCCATGGAAGAGCCACTTGATGGAGTTATCAGGGTCCTTTGAGAAGCAAGTCAGGAGCACACAGTCCAGGTCTTTGACTGTGGTGTTGTTGACTTGGATGAAGGACAGAGTCACTGGCTCTGTGGATAAACAGTGGAGGGGATCAGCTGAGAGTCCTTCGACCTCAGATCTCAGTCAGCTCCCACAGCTCCCAAAATGGCATGGCTCTCTGCAAGAGCACATGTTGGGTTCAAGAGAGGGTATGTAAAGACAGAGCTGAATCTTCCTCCTCCCCAGATCTCACACAGTGACCCCTGATTCAGGGTATTTGTGTAGATACCATACTGGGCTTCTCTTCATCCCACATGTCCAGATATCTCATGTGAGTGGGGCTGTATATCCAATGGATTTTTGTGAAAATGCTTGCTCACCCTTGCTGTGAGTGTGAACAGTCAGGACCCTCCATGATGAAATAGCTTTCTGTATCTTTTCAAATAAGTAATTTGTGGGACATTCCTGACAGGTGTTTGATGTTGATTGACATGAATTGGGGAATCCTATAAAAAGCCTGAGTCTACAAAATGATCTAGATGACTGATGGTCACCTAGTAAGGTCTCCATTTAAGGAGGCTGGAGATGTGACTGTGAACAGATAGCTTGAAGCACCCTTGGCCTGTGTGACCCTGACTCAGTGACTGTGTTTCCTGTCTGTTTCCCTATAATAGGACACATGTCAAATTATCATTGCCATCCCTGCAAGTTAACCTGAAATGTGAACAATGACCTGACCTTCCACCAAGCAGTGTCTGTTACTATTTGACTTCAGGAAATAATCCCTGGGTGGGACCCCTGCAGGGCAAGGAGCTGCCACGTGGACATTTTTTCTTCTTTCTCTTTAGGGCTCTTGACCTTCCTGTGAGGTCTCAGTAGACCATCAGAAGACCTGGCTGATTGCCTGTCCTACCTCTCCACCTATGCTGAGCACACTGAGTCTCAGGAGAAGATGCTCAAGAAAACTACCTCAGACATGATGCTGAGAGGATTTCAGCAGGCTCTCAGCCTACAATCATTCTGTGTCCCCTGTCAGCTCCAACAGGGGGTCAAATTCAAACCCAGTCTACAAGCTTCCCAGGATTCCTGGTCCAGTCTTTGACTGGCTTCTGGAGAAATGATTAGGGTGCTCATCTCTCTGTGAGACTCTCATGGTTTCCTCAGCCAGACTCTGCCTGAGTCCTGAGGGGCTTTCTCATGGCCATGTTCATGATTGTTCATGATTAGCATCTAAGATCCTAGGCAGATTCTGACATGCCTGGGCTCATTATCTCAACCCATCTCTCCTGAAGGTGGATTCAAGGGAGGAATCCTAATTTAATGTAGTTTTTTCCACACTTTAATGTGTGTCCTTTACTAAATGTTTGAACCACAATGTGGGCACCATACTCCAGGACTGACAGCCATATGTGTGAAGTAGGGTTAGCTCCACCCAAGACCCAGAGCACTGTACTCCAGGTCCAGCAGGTTCTTCAACCACAGAATGGATGTGAGAATTCAAAGAAGAATGAAGAGTGGGATCACCAGTTGCCTATCAAAGTGATGGTCACAACAAGCTCACACTGTCTTTATTATACAAGTTCTAATGCATTCAAGCATGAGCAATTCCTAATAATTTCTCTGTAATCATTTCCTGAGGATCATTAACTTTTATTCATTTTAGTTTCTCTTCTTCATCCCCCTCCCTTGATGTCATTGACCTTTACCCCCTATCATTATAGTGCAAGCCAAATGATTATATCTTCTTCATAGTGTGCCCTAGCCAGCAACAAACTCACTGGTACAAAGTAAGAGATTTAAGCTCTATGATTAGTTCTTAACAATATGATACTTTCATATTTTTCTAATCAGCTGAGTGTACTGTCATGCCTAGGATATCATGTTCAGGTGTTTGTCAATTTCTAAGTAATCTGTATATAACTTTTATGTGGACTACACTTATAATCCTATTCTTTATAAGTTCTCAAAATAGTAATGATTAATACCTAACACATTAACTGATGGGACTAAATATCTATTCTTCCTGGCAATTTCTGCATGTACTCTTCTTTTAAGGGAACTTGGAGTTTTAGATTCCTTTATTGATATTTTGACATTGGAAAAGCATCTGTGTGTTCATGTCCTGGTGAAGGAGGAAATTCTGACTTTTCATGTCCTGCATCTTTTCCTCATATGTTCTTATAAAATGTTGAGATCAACTTTTAAGAAACCATTTTTCAAGTTCTTAAGTTATCTGGAGTATGTTTATCTCTTTCTGGAGTTGAATAAGCAATAATCATTAACCTTAGTGAGTTCCTCTTGCTCACTCAGGATGACTCAAAAAGCATCCAGCGGCAACCAGAGACAATGTTTCTGTAACACATCAGAGCTTTTGTTCCCAGAAATCATACGCAAAATGACAACTAACAAAGGAAAACTAAGAGTTACCATAAGAATGAGTATAGCCAAAGTTAGAGAGGCCTGAAATACAAGACTCTCTAGGATTAGCACAGAGGTCTGCAGTATTGTTTCCATAGGTCTTTCCAAATGGATGGGATTCTCCAAAGGGCCATGGCTTCTAAAGAGCTCCATTTGCAAAACATTTCTGTGCCTTTCCCAGGGGTGACAGCATGGCTTCCGCAACCAGAGGTTACAGAGAATTACTTATGGTGTACATGAAACTGCACAAATGTTTTCTTTTCATCAAAGTTTTCCATACTCACACACAGCAAATAGACTCTGGCAACTTTTCAGAGTGACAATCTGGAAGAACAAGGATCAATTGGGGTATATGGTCTCTCTGCCGCTGTCTACAGGGCCTAGTTCTATTTTACCTCTGGATATTACCAATCATGCAATTTCATTCCTATCAACTCTTTTCCCCCTTGTACCAATGAAACTATGGGACTGTCACTGGCATAGTGTGGACAAGTAGAAGAACGTTGTCCCATTCAGCAACGTGGGGAGGGACTGCCTGCACAGTGACTTGGTCAGTAGTGGAAGAGATCCAGTAGGTTACAAGTGAGGCTAAGAGAGAAGAGAGAAAAGTCTATCAATATTAGGACCTTTGCATTTGCTAGAAATTTGAAACCAGAGTGTGTTCAACTCCAAGCCTTGGTGAGTGTGTCCTGTTGGGCAAGATCAGCAGCATCACCCCTATTCATCAGTACACATAAATCTTAGAATGTATGAGACTGTCTTCTTGGTATCTACACAGCTCACCTCTCACTGCCCTCAGATCCCTGCTCACACTCTGAATCTTTGGTGAGTGTAGGCATGTCTTGTCTGACCTCCCCCTCCAAAGACTCTGTACCTTCATTTTCTGACCTTTCCCTGCTCTGTTTCTTCTGAAGTGCTTGTCAACCCCTGGGCCCACCTTCTAGATGTCCTTGCTACTCTGTCTTCCTTCCCAGTAGTACTAGGGCTTTGTGAGGAGGACTAGTTTGATTTTGGTTTAAACTTACTGCCTGGAACAGGCTCAGATACCTGTGAGCACATCAGTGTCCCAGAGCCTGGGGTTTATTTGCAGATTCCTCAGGGTCCTATGAAATGATGCTGTAGTTTACTTACTTTCTTGGAGAGTCACCCTGACGGAGGTGTGAATGTCCTTAGGATACAGTTGCCAGTGCTAATAAACAAAGACTAAGGTGGTTGTGCACTCATAGAGATCCACATGTCTCTACCTTTGGTGTGCTGGGGTTAAAGGCATGCAGCATCATGTTCAGTTTGCTTGGTGTTTTATGATGAGATTGGCATGCATCCATCACCAAGTTGACTGTATTTGTATCTTAAGACATGTTTTTTTCTCCTTGTGACTTTTACCTAATTTACACACTGTTGATAAAGAAACTGCCCCTACCTACCACACTATGGAGTAAGAAGTGATGAGAGGTCACTCATGGATTATGTGCAGCTGGTTGGGGTCACTCCTTTTGGAACTGACTTGATTGGAGACTTCACCCTGATATGCTGTGGATATCACTCTGTATAAATAAAATGCTGATTGGCCAGTAGCCAGGCAGGAAGTATAGGTGGGACAAGGAGAGAGGATAATTCTGGAAAGTGGAAGGCTGAGGAAGAGAGATGCTGCCAGCCCCCACCATGAGAAGATGTTAAGATACTGGCAAGCCACGAGCTACGTGAAGAAGTATAGACTAATAGAAATGGGTTAATTTAAGATATAAGAACTAGATTGCTAGAAGCCTGTCACAGCCATACAGTTTGTAAGCAATACAAGTCTCTGTGTGTTTACTTGGTTGGGTCTGCGTAGCTGCGGGACTGGCGGGTAAGAGATTTCTCCTGACCATGGGCCAAGCAGGACCAGAAAATCTCTAGCTACACTGATAGTCTCCAGAATCCTCCCTCCTGACAGGGTCTATGCTTAGGGAGCTTGTAGAGAGCTGCGGGAAGCTGCACCCTTAAGATGGAGCTGGCTTCCGCCCCCCCCCCCCCCCCGCGCCCTCCCGGTGGCAAGCGCTCTTTGTGCTAAGCAATACTTTATTTGGCTTGGTTTCAGATTTTGGCTTGCTAAGGCATAAGTGTACCTATCCAGGAATCCCATGTGGTGCAGTGTGGCTGGTGGACTGAGACCTATATAAGGCTGGGGTGGGCTCTCCCCAGGGGTAGAAGAACAAAGAAAACAGATTAAAAGGCCTGAATAAAACAGCTTGAAGAAGAGCTCGGTGTTGTGTCTTCCTTGCTGGTCGAGGCGGGCGCAACAATTGGCGGCCCCCTACAGGGAAAACTCTTTGAAAAGAGGGAGCTTAGAACTTCTTGCTGTCAGGGTAGGTATACCTGGTAAGTCTCCGGGTTAATTGGGGAGTGGATATTCACAGAGCTGCCAACAAGAGGCAGACAGGATAAATTGAAACGAAACTAGTTTGGCTGTTACTTCTCCGCGGACACGTGGAGCAAAAGTGAAAGTGATAAAACTGGGGCTGTTCGGCAAAGGCTCTGAGAAACCCCTTAGGTTAAAAAGAAAGGGTTGTACAAGGATGGGCACTTCCTCCTCTCACCCAATTTTTTTGGCTCTCAATGAGCTGCTTCTAACAAAAGACTTAAAGATAAAGAAGGGAACTTTACAAAGATTCTTAGAGGAATGCAATGTCGTGGCCCCATGGTTCGCTGTTTCTGGGAGTCTCACAGTGTCCTCCTGGGAAAAATTGGGACGAGACTTGGACTTTGCAACAGAACAGGGGACCCTAAAACCGGGGGTGAGACCAGTTTGGAAATTAGTACGTAGCTGTTTAGAGAATCAGCGATGTAGCAATGCTTTGGAAAACGGACAAGCCGCTTTAGAACAATTGCAAGAGGAGAGATCTGAGAAGGCAGAGTCTGTAGAATGCAAGGGCAGTAAAAAGACAATACGAAAGGAGACACGACTCTATCCCTCCCTATCGGACCTTGAAGACCCAGAGTCTACTGACTCTTCTCTCGGTTCGGAGGAGGTAGAGTCTCTAGTTAGATCATTACAAAAGGTAAGGATTAAAAACAAGGTGAGAAAGAAAAACAAAAGAAAACAGGATTATGGGTTCATAATCCCTCCCGCTCCTCCCCCTTACCCTGAGGCTGCGGCAGCTCCCGGAGCGTTGCCGGTCAGCAGCAGCCTTCACCCACAACTGTGGAGGGAAGTTAGGAGAGAAATGCAAGTAGCTTGTCCTGTTTTTGTAGATAATCAGAATCAAAGATATCATGAACCTTTGGATTTTAAATTTGTCAAGTCTATAGCAGAGGCTGTAAAAAGTTATGGGGTTACTGCTGCATTTACACTTACTCAGATTGAGACTCTGCAAAGACAATGCATGACTGCCTCAGATTGGATGAATATTGCCCATGCCTGCCTTAGTCCAGGCCAGTATTTAGACTGGAAGGCCTTCTTTATTGAATTTGCTAATGAGCAGGCGGCGGCCAACCACAACACAGGCCTGCAATGGGATGCTGATATGTTCCTTGGTCTGGGCAGATATGTCAATCAACAAACTACTTACCCTCCTAATGTATATACTCAAATTAATCAAATAGCCATCAGAGCCTGGAAATCTTTGCCTAACAAAGGTGAAGTGAGTGGCAATTTGACCAAGATACTCCAAGGTCCCATGGAGCCCTTTTCAGATTTTGTGGCCGGCTTGATAGAGGCTTCTGGTAGAATTTTGGGGGACACAGATGCTGCAATGGCCCTAATAAAGCAGCTAATATATGAGCAGTGTACAAAGGAGTGCAGGGCCACCATCACCCCATATAAGACCAGGGGGTTGGAAGCCTGGATGAAGGCTTGCCGGGAATTAGGAGGACCTCTGACCAATGCAGGTCTGGCAGCTGCAGTCCTTCAGCTTACCCAGAGAAAAGGAGGTAATACTCAAGATGATTGTTTTAAGTGTGGGAAAAGAGGACATATAAGACGCAACTGCCCACTGGGGGGGTAGTAGACAGGAACAAGGAAGTAGCCAGCGCCGTGTTCAGCCGGGGCTCTGCCCAAAATGCAGAAAGGGAGGCACTGGGCTAATGAATGCCGGTCCGTTAAAGATATAAACGGGCAACCCATTGTGGTAGACAGCTTTCCAAAAAATGGCCAGCGGGGCCCATGCTCCCAGGGCCCTCAAATATATGGGGCAATGGAGACCCCGAGACAGGACTCCCCTCCGGAGCAGTGGCCCTCTCATCGCCATCCCAAGCACTGCAGAGAGCTACTGCGGGCTCAGCAGGATTGGACCTCTGTGCCACCGCCAGACTGGTACTAACTCCGTAAATGGGGGTACAAGTAATAGAGTCTGATTTTCAGCCCCCTTGACCCAGGAACAGTAGGGCTGTTAATAGGGAGATCATCTATTGCGTATTTATCCAGGGGTGATTGACTCTGACTACACAGGAGTAGTAAAGATTATGGTAGAGTCACCAAAAGGAATTACTGCCATATCCCCAGGGGATAGAATTGCACAACTTACTTTACTCCCCAGTCTGCATGGTGCCCACCCAGCTTATGACAAAGAAAGAGGAGACAAAGGATTTGGGTCATCAGGGACAGATCTCACGTTCTTATCACTGGATTTAGATCAGAGACCTACATTACAACTAACTGTTAATGGTATTAAACTTATGGGAATTTTGGATACTGGAGCAGACTGCAGTATTATTGCTAGCAAAGATTGGCCTCGGGATTGGCCAATACAAGTTTCTTCCCAGCCATTACAAGGACTGGGTTATGCTAGCACTCCTAATATTAGTGCAAGTTTGCTAAATTGGCATGATGAAGAAGGACATTCCAGTGTTGTGCAATCCTATGTCCTTGAGCTTCCAGTTTCCCTTTGGGGGAGGGACCTCATGAAGTCTATGGGTTTCAAATTAAGTAAGGAGTATTCCAAAGAATCTCAAGATATTATGAAAAAGATGGGATGCCATCCCAATTTTGGATTAGGAAAGTTTTTTACAAGGAAGAAAGGAGCCAATACAGGCAACACCTAGAAAGCCCAGGCAAGGGCTGGGTTTTTCTTAGGGGCCATTGAGGAAGGAATTCCCATATCCTGGAAAACGGAGGAACCAGTGTGGGTTCCTCAATGGCCACTTTCTTCCGAGAAACTGCTAGCAGCAAGGCAGCTAGTAGAAGAACAGTTGAGAGAGGGGCATATCAAACCTTCCCTTTCTCCTTGGAATACACCCATTTTTGTTATAAAGAAAAAATCAGGGAAATGGAGATTGTTGCATGACCTTAGAGCAATAAATGACCAGATGAATATTATGGGGCCTGTACAGAGAAGTCTTCCATTATTATCAGCCTTACCAGAGAACTGGCCCATTATTGTGATTGATATTAAAGATTGTTTTTTCTCCATCCCCTTGCATGACAAGGATAATGAAAGATTTGCATTTACAGTGCCATCTACTAATCATGAAGAGCCAGTGTCAGTTGTTTGTAGCACAAGCTCTAGAGCCATTAAGGGCCCGCTTCCCTACTGTTAGATATGTCCATTATATGGATGACATCCTCCTCACAGCAAAAGAAAAGGATGTTTTACAAGCTGCATATCACTTTTTAGGGACAGTGTTAAGAACTAAAGGGTTGTACATTGCTTCTGAGAAGGTACAACAGGATCAGGTGGTTACTTATTTAGGCTCTAAGATTACCAGTCAACAGATTAGGCCTCAAAAGGTAGAATTGAGAAAAGATCATTTATGTACATTAAATGATTTTCAAAAATTATTAGGGGACATAAATTGGATAAGAGGCAATTTAAAAATGGCAAATTATGAGCTAAAGCCGCTTTATGATACATTAGCAGGTGACACAGCTTTGGATTCCCCTAGACAGTTAACCACGGAAGCATGTGAAGCACTATGCAAAGTTGAGGATAGATTACAGGAAGCCTTTCTTCAGAGAGTTCGAGATCCCAATACAATTGTATTATGCATTCTGCCCACCTTTTTGCAGCCCACCGGTATTTTATGGCAGGATGGACCTTTATTGTGGGTTTACACTAGAATTTCCCCTGCAAAATCCATTGAGTATTATCCCACAACTGTGGCACTACTTGCCCAGCAAGGTATTCAGCAGTGCTTGCAATATTTTGAAACTTCCCCGCAAATGCTGATTGTACCTTATGATGTCAATCAGGTGAAAGTTTTATGTGCTACTGTTGATGATTAGGCCATATTGCACTGTAGCTATGCGGGGCATATAGATTGCCATTATCCAAAACATCCATTATTGAATTTTTTTTAAGGAACATCCTGTAGTCTTTCCTAAAATAACTGCTTCCCAGCCAATTCCCAGAGCCACCGTCATTTTTACTGATGGATCTAAAACAGGTTGCGGGGCCTATATGGTGGGCTCAGGGGAGCCTGTGAAGCACCAATATTTACTGGGCGCACCTCAGCAGGTGGAACTTTTAATTGCTCTAGAAGTTTTTAAGGTTTGTCCATTTCCATTTAATTTGGTATCAGATTCCTGCTATGTTGTTAATGCCTTAAAAATTCTTGAATGTGCAGGGACTCTTAAATCCTCTAGTCCCGTACAGTCGGTTTTTTGCCAATTGCAACAACTGATTTGGCATCGGAAAAATCCATTCTTTGCACAACATATTCGTGCTCATACTGGCCTACCAGGCCCATTAGCTGAGGGCAACAATGTTGTAGACCTCTGTACCAGGCAAGAATGGATGTTTGTGGCCTCAGCAGTGCAATGAGCACAAGAATTCCACAAGGAATATCATGTTAATGCTAAAACATTACAACAAAGGTTTTCTCTCTCACGTGCTGATGCACGTAAGGTAGTTCTAGATTGTCCTCAATGTGTCATTTTTCAGCACCCTCCTGCATTAGGAGTCAACCCTCGTGGTTTGCTCCCTCTGAAAATATGGCAAATGGATGTTACAC
Source organism: Peromyscus eremicus (assembly GCF_949786415.1). Lineage (NCBI taxonomy): Eukaryota > Metazoa > Chordata > Mammalia > Rodentia > Cricetidae > Peromyscus > Peromyscus eremicus. The sequence continues at coordinate 168,413,037 of NC_081416.1, read as the reverse complement.
ATATCTCTAAATTTGGACGGGTCAAATATGTCCATGTTTCTGTTGACACTTGTTCTGGAGTCATCCACGCCACCCCAATGGCAGGTGAGAAGGCATTTCATGTGATTACCCATTGCCTAGAGGCATGGGCAGCGTGGGGCAAACCACAACAAATAAAAACAGACAATGGTCCTGCTTACACGGGCCACAAGTTTGCCTCCTTCTGCCGTCAAATGGATGTTCAACTTGTACATGGCCTGCCCTATAATCCCCAGGGTCAAGGCATTGTGGAGCGCGCACATCGCTCCTTGAAGGAACTGCTTCAAAAACAAAAAGGGGGAATAGGCCATAGCCGTACCCCTAAGGATAGACTCTCTCTTGCATTATTTACCTTGAATTTTTAAAATTTGGATGGATCAAACTGTTCAGCTGCAGATAGACATCAATGTCAGCACAGTCCCTCTAAAGGGATAGAAAAATGGAAAGATGCCTTGACAGGTATCTGGCATGGACCTGATCCCGTGCTTGCATGGGCACGAGGTTCTGTTTGTGTTTTCCCACAGGGTCAACAAGATCCGATCTGGATTCCAGAGCGACTCGTGAGGAAGATACAACCGGACCAGGAAAGGGAAGAAAATGACCATAAAAAGGTTACTGGCAATTATGACTACGGTGATGCTGATGTTCCCAGGAACAATACAGAGGGAAACTAAATTATGGGCAGTCCTAAAAACATGGCCCTATCCTCTTCCTTTGACATCAGATTCAGGGATATTGCCTTTCATATTTACTACTAATGATACCTTAGAATGGCCCTCTTTGCCATTTGATGATGTAAAAGCCATAGATAATTTTACTTGGGTTTCTTTGTATAATACCTTATGTTTTTCTATGTCACAAAAAAATATTAGTCAAAATCCATGCTTGGCATTGCATCATCATGTTTTAGGTGTTTTTCATCATTTAGTCAATAGGTCCACCACCTCTGTTGGTCGTGGTACTGCAATACTTCTGCAAGGAGTTACACCCAGAGCCATAAGTAAAGGAGGTGCTAGTCCTCCTCGACAACCATCCCTATTACCTAGATGTATGAGCTCTGTCACCTGGCCTCCGGCATGGACAGGATGCCAAAGCATCCTACAACCCAATTTTGTTAATCTTAATAGGACCTTTTCTTTATCATTGAAAGTAAGTCCATATAATAATTCCTTTAGTGGGTTTAATTTTTCTTATAATAATCCTTTGCAGGCAGCATTTTCTAATCCCTTTGATTCATGGGTATTGTGTAATTCCTGCAGTGCCTGTACCCATCTTAATGCTTTGGGGATTGTAAAGGGGGGTGCTTTTAAGAATTGTAGTTATTCAGTACATATTGGGATGACGTTTGAATCAGATGTCACCCTGAATTGTACCCATTCCAAGTCAGTTCGTTTTAGTCCTACCCCGGTTTGTGTGTGGCCCCCTTTCTTGTTCCTGCTGTTTAATTATTCGGGTGGAATGTTGAATTGTTCATCTCAAAATTGTTTTCTTGCACAATGCTGGAATGCCTCTGAGCATGATTCCGCTATTGCGATGCGTGTACCCACCTATATTCCTGTGCCCGTTCGTGTCGATGATGCACAATTACCAGTGGTCTTAAGTAGGCAGAAAAGAGACTTTGGCATTACAGCAGCAATAGTAACAGCTGTTGCATTATCAGCTACTGCTGCAGGGTTGGCTGTTGCATCCATGGCCACATCTGTCCCGACAGCACAAGCACTAAATGAACTGTCGAGTAATACTGCCAAAGCCCTGCAAAGTCAAAATGCTATTAATGTGCATCTACATAGTGGGATCACATTACTTAATCAGAGGGTAGATCTATTACAAGAACAAATTGATATAATAGAGGGAGTACTTACTTCTGCTTGCATAGCACCCATGACCGGGTTGTGCATTACCTCTATTACCTATGAGAATTGGACTCAAGCAGCTAATCTTTCTAAACAATTGAGTGCTATGATTACAGGAGCCTGGACTGCTGAGTTTGATAATTTAACAGCGACCTTGAGGAACAAGATTGTTGCAGTCAACAGCACGCGGGTCCATGTGGCCACAGTGGAGGAACTTCTGACCTGGATTCATCAGTCCTTTAATTTTTTGAAGGAGTGGGCGGGACTAGGTGCCTTATTGGTTCTTGTGATACTTGCCTTCCTTGTTTGCCTGTGGTGTTTCCATAAGATGAGGTTTGCACAGCACCGTCAGGCAGCCATGATTGTCCAAGCATTTACCGCCTTCGAGGCTGGTCAGTCCCCTCAGGCTTGGCTAGTAAAGCTGTAGCCTTGAAGCACAGGCTGCGAGGCATGGCACTGCACTTGAGGTCGAAATAACACTGACATCAAGAAGAGCATGTTTGATTGCATGCAGGTTGGCATTTATCTCCCGCCTCTGAAAAAAGGATGCTGAACTGGTCTGGTACTCTCTAGGTGGATGACACCTGGATAGCATTAGTACAGGTTCTTGTTTTCTCAGAGATCAAACCTCTACTCTTGCCTGTTGTCAAAAACAAAAAGGGGGAACTGTAGAGAGCTGCGGGAAGCTGCACTCTTAAGATGGAGCTGGCTCCCGCCCCCCACCCTCCCGGTGGCGAGCGCTCTTTGTTTTAAGCAATACTTTATTTGGCTTGGTTTCAGATTTTGGCTTGCTAAGGCATAAGTGTACCTATCCAGGAATCCCATGTGGCGCATGGGGGCTGGTGGACTGAGACCTATATAAGGCTGTTGCGGGCTTTCCCCAGGGGTAGAAGAACAAAGAAAAACAGATTAAAAGACCTGAATAAACAGCTTGAAGAAGAGCTCTGCGTCGTGTCTTTCTTGCTGGTCGAGTTAGGCGCGACAATTGGTCAATAAATAAAACACTGATTGGCCAGTAATCAGGCAGGAAGTATAGGCGGGACTAACAGAGAGGAGAATTGACAGAACAGGAAGACGGAGGGAGACACTGCCAGCCTCCACCATGACAAGCAGCATGTGAAGATGCTGGTAAGCCACGAGCCATGTGGCAAGGTATAGATTTATAGAAATGGATTAATTTAAGATGTAAGAACTAGATAGCTAGAAGCCTGAGACATTAGGCCAAACAGTTTAAATAATATAAGCGTCTGTGTGTTTATTTTATAAGTAGGCTGTCAGACTGCCTGGGATTGGTGGGACCCGGAAAGAAAACTCTCCAGCTACAATGTATCTTGGATTCATTCCTCTATGGGTGCTGATCTTGCCTTTAAAGGCCTAATTACCTTTTTGCATTATGAATTAGCATTTTCTTTTTTATTTTTATAATAAGCTTTACTTTTTTTTCTTAAAATAGATCCCTCACTAAATTAAAGAAGCACACTTAATTCCATTCAGTCCTTCACAGTTTGAATGATGAGATCTTCTTCTACTTGATCCTTTTAGTAATTGTTATTCACAGAGAACAAGTGCTGATGTGTAATCGTGGGTCAGAGTGCTTTTGTCCTGGAACCAGCAAAGCATTTCTGAAAGTCCAGAAGAATCATTTCCACCTTTGTGAAAGTCCAGGCAGAGCCTAGGAATTTTCAGTAGACTGTGAAGGCTGGAATTCTGCTTCAAACTTTTCCTTGAATTTTAAGTAGTCTCTTCTTTTGTCAAAATATTTTATCCACTGCTGGGGGCAGCTGGCCTTGAACGAGCTCCTCAGCAGATGGCACTGAGCTGCGTCCTCTGCCAGTACACCTGCCTTTCCTTCACGGACAGGGATGCCATTCCTGAAGGGGTCATGCAGGGAACAATGTGACTGACATGTGATCACATGACTAGCCTACAACCTGAGGCTGAGGCGCTAAGGGCCCTGAGACCTCTGGTCCCACACTCAGCCTACTGAGGATCAGCCAACATGGGAGAGTGTGTTGCAGAGTTCAGTTCCTGTGCTGCAGAGTCGCCCAGCAAATTCATGGTCAACACAAGGAACCTCTCACTGAGAAAGCTCTGGCCTCAGGTTGACCCTTCCGGGCCACCATGAATTAACATTTTCAAAAGCCAGATATTCAATTAGTATTTGTCTAGCTTCTGGAGTTGGTATAATTCTATTTACAGCTGAAGTCAATCTTTGTAAAAAAAAAAAATTGTGAATGTTTCTTTTGGGCCCTGTATAACTTTAGTAAGTAACTCAGTTCTCTTTCTGACTTTCTTAACTCTGTCCCAATCATTCAAAGCTGTTGTACAGCACAGAGTCAAGGTATGTTCATCATATATAGAGTGTCTTTGTACATTAGCATAATCATCCTCTCCAAGAAATGGGTCTTGGGAAATTACAATACCTCTAGTCCTACTTCCTTATTCAACAGTCCTAGCCTCATCTTTCCACCAAGTCCTCCACTGTAATTGAGGACCAGGCTCCAATACTGCTGTAACTAAGTCTTCTCAGTCTTGTGGGACAACTCTGTTACTATTTGCCCATGAACTTAACATCTGCCTCACAAAAGGGAATGCATATTATATGAGACTATTGCTTCTTTAAGTGAACTCTAACATTTCTACAGGATTCCAATGAGCTCTGACACAGCTTTGAGGCTATCTGTCATTTGGTGATTGTTTCTGTGTGGTGACTGGATAAATTAAGGGGTTTTTTTTTATAATCTTAGACTGTTCCTCTCTAATTTCATAATGTAATGATGAGGTTGGTTCTCATCTAAACTCCTCTATCTGTATCTGAATATTTTTATTATCTGTTTTAATAACTTCTTTCAATGCTTGTAACTTATCAATCAAAAGTTTATTATCTTCTTTAGTAATAATTTGTAGGACTTGTATATTATCAGTACTAATCTTTTCTAAGGCTTGTATTTTGTGAATGGTGTTTTCAAGGTTGATTTCTCATCAGTCTATTTCTCCTATTTGGCACTGATATCAAAGCAATTTTTAAGGATAAAATACAAATTGCCAGACTGATAATATGACCGACATTATTTAGTTGTTTATCTCCTCATTTATTTTACCATATGTATCCCGTCCATAGTAGGAAGACAGGGCCTTGTTCTCTGCATTGTGATCATTCCCATTTTTAACATAGGGAAGGTTTTAAGATTATCCTTTCACTTTTTTCTTTTTTAAATTTGTTTATTTATTTATTTTAATTAATAAATTCATTTAATAGCCTAGTTTACTGTTTAAAAGTTCTCAGGTGTCTTTCCAGTTCTGATGCCTATCCTCTGAAGATTGGGTTGTGCAGATGTAGTGACCATGTCTGACCAGCAGGTGGAGCAGGCGCAGCACCAAGGCAGCATTGCTATGGGAGCTCCAGGTGCAGAAGCTGCAGTGACTGGGCACTCTAGGAGTGCTTGTGCTCTGGCTGGTGCCCTTGGTGACTGCCTTAGGGAAGTTCAGCAAAGCAGCTGGGCTACAGAGGCACAGCTATGGTACAAGGGCCTTGCTGGAGGCAACTACAGTAGCTGTGGGGTGTGGCTTTCCTTCCTGCAGCCAGGGGCTTGATAACAGCTGTAGGGCCCTGGCCCCCCATTTTTGGTAGCTGCCTCCTTGCTTGCCGACCTTGACCAGATGTCCTCCCTATGCTGATTCCCTGCCGGTTTCCTTCTCCCTGAGCACTCACGGGAGGTTCTTTGTTTGTGTATCCTGCATTTGGTGTGAACAGCTTAGATGCAAGAATGTAGAACATTCAGTAGCGAACTTCTGCCCTCCGGGGATCCTCCATTGTGCTGTAAGCCTGTGTTTAAGGTTTCCTCCCTCTTTCAATAAATGGCATTCCGCATTGTGCTGGGGCGAATGACCCGCTGTTTCTTGTCTCTATTTTTTAATCCACAGCCCCTCACTCAGACATGGTGATCAGGTGGTGGTAACGCGGGTGCTACCACAACAAACAGCAGCCTCAAAAGTTCCAAGCCCTGAGCCTGTCTCAAGGCCAGCTGAGCTGCCTGGATTGGGAGCCTGGATTGGTTGGAAAAAGCTCCTCAGGCAGGAAAGCAGCCTAGAAGGGGGATGAGGAAATAGTGAAGTGTGCAGGCACTCTGGCTCCCCTTCTCAGGACTAACAATGGCCCTCATAAAGTCTAACAATGCCCTACTTTGAGTGCCAGATACAAGTGATTTCTTTTACCGTTTATTAATAAACAAATCCTGAGCACAAATATTTAAAGGCAAAAGAAAACCTGAGACATATCCAGGGGACCACGAAAACGTTTTATACCACCTTGGTTAGCTTCTCCATTCGAGAAGTCCCTTGCTCCTCACCCAACCTCTTCTCCCCCGCTTTTGTGGTCCTAAATTTTTGTTTTAAATTGTTTTTGAAACAGGGTTTCTCTGTACAGTACTGGCTGTCCTGGAACTGGTTCCATTTACCAGGTTGGTCTTGAACTCAGACCCGCAGGCCTCTGTGTCAGGAGTGATGGGATTAAAACAGCGTGTTTCAAACACAGGTCTGTGCCTTTGTCTTCCAGCATCTGTTTCCCCAGGACTCTGATGTCACATCATTGGGTGTGGTGGCACAAACCTATAAGCCCAGGATGGGGTGCAGAAGCAGGATGTAGGGAGATGAGGTGGCTAGTCAAAGGCAGTTCTGATTGTTACCAGCTGTCACCCCCAACCCGAGCTGCTTTTCTGTGTAATCTTTTCCCTCTTTTTCTGTTCATGATGTGAACTAAGGGGGACACTGTGTAAGGTTATTACATAACACTACAGTGATGGAGCAATGGGATCTTATCCTGAAAGGACCAAGCAGATGCCGTAACAGGCTGCTCAGTCTTCTCTCAGAGATCAGGCCTCAATTTCAGTTTCATGAGACTTGAGCAAGCAGTTTCTGGGAGGGCCATGAACAAAAGACAGTCCTTGGAGTAGCTCCCTTTCTGCACGTACTCTGACTGCTCAAAGTTCAGCCAGATGTTTACTTTCTGGGGCCCCTCACCAACTTAGAGTTATGTGCAGTACGTGCTTGGCCAGCCGCCCCCATGGTGGCTCAAGGACAAAGCCTGAGACTTGTGCTGGACTGCCCCCAAAGTAATAAATTGTAACCACCAACCAGTAAATTCAAAGGTTATATGCCCTCACCCAATTAAAAGAGAACAGAGATAAAAATAAACCAATCCGAGTTGCACCCGTGCAAAACTCCCCCAACCCCCCTGAAGGGCTTGTGGATTTTGCCTTTAAAAAGTTAGACACACAAAGAAAAAGTAAGTTCCTCCTGGCCTCACAACTACGAGTGAGTGCTTTGGATCGAGCTTCCCTGCCCGCGGCTTGTAAACAAACAGAAATAAACCATGCTGTTGCATTCTGAACCTAAGGTCTGTGGTGGTTATCTTTGGGGTCTCAATCTGGGCATAACAATCCTTCTATACAGAAGACTCCAACATGTCAAAGAAAAAGGGTGGCTGGTAAGTATTTGGTTAGTATCTTTTGATAAGGAATTAGATTGAGAGACAGATAGGGCATTAATAGCAACATTTGGGGATGTGTCTGTTGAGTGTTTTTCCAGAGAGAAAAAATGGAGTAGGGGCAACCCACCTGACTGTGGGCAGGGCACCATGGCATGGCTGAGACCCATCATTCCAATGTTGCCATGCTCCCCTTCCAAAATGAGCTATTATGCTGCCAAAAAATCTTCCCTTCATTTAATTTTTTTTCAAGTTTGCATCACAGCAGTGAAGAAATTGATTAATTCATGGAGGAGTGTGTGTGGACTCCCCTGCCTCAGTGGATCGATGGCCATTTCTGCCTCTCCAGATTCACTCTTCCAGAGTTTCCCTATCTCAGCAATGTGAGTGTCAGATCTATGGGGACTGACTGCCTTAGTCTCTGGGTTCAGCCTTTGCATGTCCAAAAGGGCAGTGACAATTGGAATATGAATTCCTGGCTTCCTCCTTACAGAGCCACTGCTGGGCAGGATGCAAGTTTCAGCCCAGAATGAAAACTCTAAAATCAGTCAGTGAGATGGTTCATTGTGGGTAATGGGACCTGCCTCTCTCTAAGCTGATGAATTGAGTTCAGTGCCCCAGAACCACATTGTGGAAGAATAGAACCAAATCCTCACACACATGTAGATGTAACCAACCGTCTTATTAAATAAGAAACACAGAGCCGATTCAGAGAAGAAAGCCAAGAGGTCAGAACTAAGAGCCTTACCCTTCCTGCTTCAGCTATCCTGCTTCAGCCAAGAGAGCTCTCCGAAAAAGGGGCCTACTTCCTGTGTGTATGCCTTTTTATAGTCTAGCTGTTCTGCCTTCTCATTGGTTGTAAACTTAAACACGTGACTGCCTTGTCATTGCCTGTATGTACCGCCCTCCAGGTCCTTAAAGGCGTGCGCCACCACCGCTACGCACTTGCTATGGCTCTAAAACTCTGACCTCCAGGCAACTTTATTTATTAACATACAATTAAAATCACATTTCAGTACAAGTAAAATACCACCACACACACACAAGCAGCTGAGGGTCACAGGTCAGACTGAGTAAGGCCCAGCGACCAGTGATCCCCTAGGTCCCAGTGAGGCCCTGTGCTTTAGCTACAGCACCAGGAAAAAGAAAGCAAAGCAGCCTTGGAATCACCCATGTGTTGTGAAAGTTTCCTCTGAGATGGAAACATTCCTTCCTTAAACAGGAAGCTAAACAACTCAAAATAACTTCAGGAAGTTCCTGAAACCAACCAGATCCCCCAATCCCCTCTCAGCCAGGGCAAGCAATAAGTTACAAAGGAGACTCAGAGACCAGACCAGCTGCCTGCAAGAGGTTTAGACCAACTGAGGCACCTGGAAAAGACACCCTCCAGCCTGTGGAGCTGCCTGTAGGCTGTGCCATGTTCCCCAGGATCCAGGTCTGGGAGCGCTCACTCATGCAGAAGTAGGCTTTGGTGATGAGCTGTCTTGGAGTCATTTCTGCTCCTGTAAGTAATTCTTGACCCAAACATTTTCTTGTAACTCTAATATAAAACGGATTGGTTCACCAAGTTGGACTTTGGCCAAGGGTCCCAATCTGCAGTGAGTAGATGTGTATGTTGAGTCTCCCCAGGAAACATTTTGTCACACAGCACTATGGAGGCCAGGCCTTGGCAGAGCAATGGATCCCACCATTGGTGTTCAGCTGGTCACATTGAAAAACAAGTATTTGGGGAAAAAACAGTGAGTTTATTATTCCACATGTGTGTTGAACATGTGTATGTGTCCCCTCTGGGGCACAGTGAGTTCAGTACCTCCCATGTAGAAATATCAGGAGGCAGAGATGTGTGGTGAGGGTTGATGGCACCAGGACAGCACAGGCTGACACTTCCAAGTGTAAGGTCATAGGTTATGATGTCAGAGGAGGGATGGGTGTGGGCAGCCAATAGGGATTAGGAATCACAGGAAAATGGGTTCATCTGAGAGGACCAAGCCCTCCAGACAAAGGGCTAAAGAGAGCCCCAGCCCTAACACCCAAGCCAGGGTGACAGGGACAAACATATGTGCGGATGAATTTATAGTGATTGAGTTCACGTTTTCCAACACGCTGAAGATCCCAAGTGTTTTGTCTCTCTTAAATATGTTTTTAGTCATCATGTCCAGACATCCTTTAATGCTAAAATTGGCATTAACTCCACCTAGAAGATGAAGATCCAGTCAGGTTCAAAGGGAAGGAAGGGATAGTTCAGGAAACCTAAAAAAAAACTCACACCCAGGAATCCAGGCTCCAGCCCTCTTTCTATGGATGCAGGAGCCCAGATCCTGAATTTTTCCCTCAGTCCCAGGGTTCTAGACTCCATCCACACTCCCTCTGCTACAGCAGTGAGGGCCTCTGACCTCCCCTCACACCCAGGGTTCAGTCCCCATCCTCCTGCTGAGTCTCTGGAGTCATGGCCTCTGTCTCCCTCATCCTGGGGATGCAGCCTCCAGCACTCACCTCCTTCAGTGGCAATTTCACCATCATAACAACCAGTGTCCTTTGGACAGAAGACAAAGTTTTTGCGGCAGGAGCCCCAATAGTGCAAGCAGACAGGACACCTGTTGTTTTTTGACTGATCGGCGGCTGAGAAGAGAGGAGGAGTTGGCTGTACAGTGTGCTCTCAGCTGCAGCCCTAGACAGATCGCTCAAGTCTGTGTGCCCAGATCCCATACTTGCAACATGAAGGCCCCTAAGGAGGACTCTGGTGGTGTTATCGCTGTTGCACAGATCAGCATGACAGGTCTCGTGATATATGGCAGCCAAAATTCCAGGACCATGAGAATACATAAGGACAGTGCCGTTATCAGGATATATACCCACACCCGAGTAATCATACATACGGATATTGTGGACATCCTCATCCTTAGGGATGCCTGTACCTTTGCTCCCCACTAGGAGAGATTTGGGACCTAAGAGAGACAAGAGTGAAAGCCAGGCTTGGATGGGGAGGATGGCCAGGCCTGGGAGCCCACTTCTTGGGTCCCCTGATGTTCCCAGTCACAGGGAGAGCACAACGCCCAGTGACAATGGGACCCAGCATGTCCTGTGTCCGCCAAAGCCTGCAGCACAAGCCTGGCTCCTTCTGCCCTGCCCCTGCACATCCTGTTGAAGAGTCTCCACAGTCTGCCCTGAGCCCCTCCTACAGGCTGCAGCCTCACTCTGCTCACCATCTCCTCTACCCTGCTGGATTTGTCTGCACACTCTGCCCTTCACACCCACAGCTGGCTCCCTGTGGTCTGCTTCTCTCCTTTCCCACTTCTGTAAAGCTGCAAAAGGACTCAGTGGCTTAGCAGAGTCCCAATCAGGCTCTCAGTATCCTTCCTTCCCTCTTTTTATCCCTCCCTCCTCCCTTCCCTCCCTTTTTCCTTACATTTTTCCAACCCTGAGTCTCATCCAGTCCAGGCTCCTCTGGAACTCCCTACACAGCTGCAGATGAAGTCGACTGTCTCCACCCACAGCTCCATGCTGCCATTACAGACAGGTGCCACCACACCCAGTTCACATGGTAGTGGGGAGCAAGTCCAGGGTTTTCCCCCTAATTACCACAGGACTACCTTATATATTCCCATCATGACCCAGATAACAAGGCACAGAGGAAGAGCCTAGGCAGTAGGGGAGCTGAGCAGGAACTCCATGGCACAGAACCCAGTGCAGGGCTGGGCTGGCAAGTATGGGAGTGCGTCCCTCCATCACATCCCACATACCTACGTCTATTAGCACAAGGGTCTCATAACATGCCTCCTTAGGTCCAGCAATCTTGGTTCCCTGTGAGGTCCAGTCAACAACTGCCTTAGGGAAACCGGAGCCAAATGTCACCATGACCCCCTCCTTACAGAGAAGAGTATCTGTGGAGAGGAAAATCCCCAGGGTTTGTGAGAGACAGGGAGCCACAACTGATGCTGTACCCACTGCTCTTCTTTTACACCCTTACCTGAGAAGGGGGTGAAGCCCAGCAGGAAGAGGAGCAGGAAATACTGGATGCAGCAGGCTGCCATGGCTTCTCTTCTGCTGGGAAGAGCTGGTCGGGACCTGGGAACTGATGGAAACAGGAGACAGTTCAGACAGACAGACAGACAGGGATTAACCCTTGGCCTGTGCCAACTTTAAGGTATGCCCGCGCGTGACGCTAGTCTGTCCTGAGTTGCTTGGGAGTTACAGCAGCCTTACTGTGCCTCATGTTCTATGGCTGCAATTTTCAGACTCAGCCATGGATTCCCAACTCCAAGAATCCAGCAAGTCTGTTCCTTCAGTGTCTACATGGATCCTGGGTCACGGAGCCCTCTGCCTCAGGACTTCAGATCGTAAGCAGGTCCTTCTCAAGGTCTCAGCTCTCAGCACCCAATCTGCCCAGATCTTGAATCTGAGGGACCTGGCTTGTCTATCCTAGGAATGTGACATTCAGTTTCTGCTCCTCCTACCCCACAGGACCCAAGATTCTGGTCACTCATCTTCCTTCTTCAGGCCTAAGTGTACAGTACTCAGCACCCTGCCATGAAGGAGTAGCAACCGTGGGCTCCTCCTGCTGTCATGGCTGGCTGTCTAGTACCCAGATGCCTCACAGAGACACAAGACCCAGGAAAACAAACCCAGCTTCCTAAAACCAGAGTCCCTCCGCCATCCTCCACTCCCTCCCCCCCCCCCATCCCGCATCCGATTCGGGTTCCCAGGCCCTGTTCTCCCTCAGACCCAAGACTTCAGTCCCTGTTTATCAGACTCAGGCATCCATGCTCCGGCCCAGGAGTCCAGGCCCAGCCTCTTCCCTCAGAGGCATGACGGCCTGTTCCCTTCCCCTACTTTTTCCTGTTTATCCTCACTGGCTTCTGGGATCTGGCCTTTCCCTGTTCTTTTTCTCTTTTAAGCAGCAGAATCTTTCTGGTTCCACTCACCAGATCTTGGGAGGCGTGTCCTGAAACGTTCCAGTCTCACCTCTGTCTCCTCCCAGGGTCACAGGACAAGGTAAGCAAAGACACTCGAAGTCCCATTGGCTTATGAGAATCCTTTGCAAACTTCATTGGGTGAGCCTGGAGAACGGCTGCATCCTATTGGTCCCCAGAGATGCCAATTACTGGGCTCTTCACAAGGCATGCATGCGCAGAAAATGAGTGTTGGGCAACGGTCAGTGGCAGTTGCTGCTTAGGTCATCCTCCTCCAGTTGCAGGGTCACATGGTATCCTGGAGTGCCACGTGGTGGAAAGTCCGTTGCCCTGTCACTTAAAATGCTTCTAAATTGTACCTATGAGCAGTGAGCCGGTGACCGCACAGGTCGTTATCACAGATATTACCCTCGTCATTACTGTGCGGGTGACCACTCAGATTATACACATTTGTCAGTTCTTTTATTACATTTTAATATATCTGTGTGCATGTGTTTGACAATCGTATGTCAAGGTGCACACGACAGGGGACAATTTGGGGAGTGAGTTTCTCCTTGCACTGCATAGCCCCAGGAGTCCAACTCAGGATTTCAGGCTCATGGATAGGTCCCTTTACCGGCGGAGTTGTTTTGCTGGCCCTGATTTCTTTTCTTAGAAATAGTAACATAGTAACTATATACAAAGTAACTAGTTTCGAAGCCAAGCGTTTCTAAAACCATGTAACGTACTTCAGATGTTATATTTTGAGGCAGAGTCTTCCAGCCCAAAAAGGGTTGTAGTGTTGAACCCTTTGTGTAGCTGAAACTGACCTTGACCTTCTGATCCCTCTGACCCCTCTTCCTGAGTCCTGGGTTACTGGTGGGTGCCACCATTTATGTGGCCCTGGGGATGGGAGCATGCTAGGCAACACTGTTTCAGCTGAGCTCCAGCCCAGAGGCCCTCGTTCAGGTTTATGACTTATGTTCCCTTCCACCTTCCCTCAGTCCTCTACTTTCATGTCCCTTCTGCCTAAATTCCACACAGGGAGGACTCCTGTGCCCTTTGTCTTCCTGACTCTGCCGACTCTGCTTTACACAGGGTCCTGAGAAGGGCAGGGTTTTGTTGATAATGGCCCCTTAGTGCGGCACTGCACACTGCACGCTTCTTCATTGGTTGGTGGACACACCACCTTTTTCTTTTATTATTGGGTCGTTGGGTATTGGGCAATCGGTCATCTTTCTCTGTGGCTGCTTCTTGTTGATAATGGGGACCCAAGGAAGCTGGGTTGCTGGTCAAGGCTTGGAAAAGCAGGCTGTTTCACTAGTTGTAACATTGGGAAGTGTTGTCTGTGAGGCTTGACCAGTATGTAGATTCTGAGGAATCAGCTAGAGCTGGTGCTGGAGTTGTCTGTTGTTGATTTATTGGGACAGATGGACAAGGGACAGTAAAGTTAAGTAGTTTAGAGAAAAAAAAATTTATCTTGGATGTCAATTGAAACTTTTAGGCCCATGGTCCTTGTAGTTGTGAAGGGGAATCCTAAGACTGGGGAGAGGGGAGAGACCCCACCTTAGGCATAGGCAGTAGGCAGGGAAACTTGGCTCTTGGATGGCAGGATACTTACCTGGTGTCTGTTTGAGAGTTCTTGAGAAGAGCTAGGACAGTTAAGACTGGCCATATAAGGTCAGTTAGGGAACACTTGTCATCTGAAAGCTGGGTCTGGGTGTGCTGGGGAGAACACACTTCTAGAGGCTTAAGTTACAGCAGAAGAATCTTTCCTGGGGTGTTCAGGTGGGTCCTGAAATGGAGATATTTTGGGAACATGGGTGATTGGGGAGGGTCATGGCAAACGGTGATAGGGACTGTCTGTAAAGGTTGAGAGAACTTGGCTTTGCTTCCCAAAGAGGGACTTGAAGGATCAAGGGGACAAACAGTCAGTAATGGGGGTTGGGCATTGGCATCTGGGGTAATTGGGGGGGACTGTGGTTAAAGGAGGGATTTGAAGAGAGGCACAAAGAAAGCAGTGGGAGGTGATGAAGGAGGAATCAGTGAAGATGAGGAGAGAGTTTGTTGGATGCCCTTAGCCCAAGTGAGTGTGTGTTGGAAAGGGGATGGCTCAGGCTATGTCTTGTAATTGAAAGTGTAGAATTTTCTCAGAGTGTTTGATGTCTGAGATGTCTAGACAGTTAATGAATTTTGGGGAGGCAGTAGGCAGTAGATCTGTGGCAATTATTTGGGCAGAGGAAAAGAGCGTGAGGAGATGAGATTCATTTTGTTTGGGAATAGTTGTCAGTGGGGAATGGGTGACCGTGAGGGAACAGGCATCAGAGGGTGAGGATGAAAATACAAAGTCGGGTTAGCAGAGTGTCCTGTGTTGAAGGATGGTTAGGTATGTTACTGAGTTGTATAGTCGGGTAGCCTGGAGGAAAGTGGGGTGAGTTGTAAGGGATGAAAAAGCAGCTTGATGACTGTCATGTTGGCATGATTATCATCTTTACTGATAATAGAGGGGTCAGTCTGATACAGCCGGCAGATAGGAAGGAGCTGCCACACATATAAAAAGTGCAGGCAGAAGTAGCTGGATGACCCTCTTGTCTATGAGAGGGATGGGGAGGAGGTCTTTAAGAGTTTTGGACAGGAGTGCAGAGGATCTGGGGAAGGTTGAGTCAAAGGGATAAGTGTGGATGGGTTGAGGGGAGGATGGGTAAGGAATGTGAGTGATGTGTTAATGCTAGAAGTTTGGAGGGATGGAATCTGAGATGTGGAAGGGATTGGATATCCCCTCTAAGTTAGGACTTGGGGTCTGGGAAACATTGTTGGGAATGGATTTTGAGAGGGGACCCTAGAGTTTGTTAGATTTAGAGGTGGGCAGAGAGGCAAGAGTGTAGCGACAAAGAGCTAGGCTGTGGAGGGTCTGTCTAGTTTTGGAGAGGTAGGAGACAGGGCCACTGGTCAGTCTAAAACAGTTTGTTTTTGTTAGAAGTGATTTGTTTTGGAAGTATAAGTTCCAGATAGATCTTGGAGGCAGAGGGCTGGAGCTGAAAGGAGAGCGTTTAAGTTTTGGGAATTGTTGTTGTTGATGATGGGAGGAAGGAGGAGGTCCAGAAGCAGCTTGGTGTAGGGAATGCATTAGAAGTGAGTATTTAGGAATGTATGAGTGGAGGAAGTTGGCCATGAGGGCAGAGATAAAGGATGGAGAAGAGCAAGGTGGTGTACAGTGATGTGTTATGGGTGGGGCTGAGAGAGAAATTGAGATAGGTGACTTGGGGAGAGGAGATTGAGCTTTGGAAGTTGAAATCTGGTGACTCCTGGAACTGAGGAAGTTGAGGAGCGAGGCAGTATCAAATTGGCTGTCAGAGAGGGAAGGACTGCAAAGGAGGAGGCCATCTATATCATAAAGCAGGCGGGAGGGGAAAGGTGGAAGGCAGGTAGCAAGTGCCTGGCTGAAAAGGTGGAGACTGCCTGAACCCTTCGGGGAGGATTGTCTGGGTTGGTTGCTAGGACTGTTGAATGTCAGGATCCATCTATGTGAAGGCAACAAGGTCTTGGGAGTGGGTGGAAAATCCCCTTAGGTGTTTTGACTGTTCACATGGGAGTATTGTAGGGTGAGGAGATGGGGGTAGAAATGATGGTTTGGAGGTCTAGGCAGAGGCTGGTTAGGGTAGGGAGTATCGGGGTTTGGAGATGTAGGCAGAAGGGTCTTTGAGTATGATGTGCAGCGAGAGAAACTAGGGTTGACTAAAGAAGTGGGCAGTGGGCAGGGGAGGTTTTGGGATTTTGGAGAGTGGGAGAGTGAAGAAACAGAGGCCAAGGAAAGGACAAGTGGGACAGGAGTGTCTTGGGAGCTGTCGTCAGCACAGAAGGCAAAGTTTATTCCTGTTGGAGAGGACATCCCTTCCTAGTAGAGGGATAGGGCCTGAGGAATGAGCAGAGAGGAGTGGGAAAGGGACAAACCTGGGAAGGTGCAAGTTAGGGGGCCTGTGGAGGGGACTGGAGGGGTGGGGTCCTCCCTTGTATTGGAGCAGGGCCAGTGTAAGACTCGGAGGAACTGAGGGTTTTTTAGTCTCGTCTCGAAATGTTGTTTGGATTTACAAAGCTTAATTTACTTTCTCAGACCCATAAATCACTTAAGCTTTCATATTTTCAGGCTTCAAATTATTTTCTTACCTACATCGCCTATTTGAGTTTCTCTGTCCTTAGACATTTTTCCTTGACCTACATAACTTTCATGTCTGTTTCTTACATCCTTTAGAAACTCCAAATCTCTTTTAGTGTGAAGCTTATTAGAAGGTGAACTGTACATATCAAATGGGCTGACCAGGCAGCAGGGGGTTTGCTGTTGCTAAAGACAGAGCTTGTCATCTGCGTCATCAGAGATCTGAGTAGGATAAATTTGAGTAGGATGTATAATTTGAAATTTTTCTTTCTTTTCTTTCTTTTTTTTTTTTCAAGACATGGTTTGTCTGTGTAACAGCCCTGGCTGTCGTGGAACTGACTCGGAGGACCAGGCTGACTCGGAGGACCAGAGATCCGCCTGCTTCTGCTTCCCAAGTGCTGAAATCAAAGGCGTGCGCCACCACTGCTTGGCCTTAAATGGTTTTGTATTAGTTAAAACAACAGAGACTTAGTCGTTTGAGGCGGTGGTTCAGAAGGTAGAAGCAGCTGGTCTTCAGCTGTCAGACAGGAACCACGTGTTGTCTTTAGGAGTCACACAGTGCTGTGGACTTCCTTCCACTGTCAGACCAGGTCAGAGGATTCTGCCGGTAGAGGAAGAACGCGGGAAAATGACTTACTGTGCCCAGGCCGGGCACAGCAGTTAATCTAACATGTCCACAGTTTGTGCAGGTTCCTGGCAGCCGGTGAGGCATGGGGCAGTTTAGACCTGTGGTTAGCGTGACCACAGGCCAGGTGGTGTTATCTGTGCAGGGTCCCATCTGCCTTCTTTGGAGGCCTTCAAGTTTCTTGTTAGGAGGGTTCTCTGCTTATTGTGTGAAGTTCTTCCTCGAACATTTTAAATGCCGTATTCTTCACCAGATATCTGAGGAGTTTGAGGACTAGATACTTATTAATATACCTGATTTTAGGCTTACCCTTGAAAACACATATAGGAGGCTAAATAAAGCTTATTCCTATAATGAATCATGATAGTAAGTATAGTTCTGAACATTAAAGAATTTGATTATTTGTAAGGTGATTGACTATTAACTTGCATATCTTAATTACCTTTAGCAGTCTGCAGAATGTTAGTACAACTTCATCCCTGTTAAGTTTGAGCCTTTAGTATGAGTTAAAGATTTAATTGGAGATCCTGTAGCATCAAAATAAACCATAAATGCAGTAAACTTTAACCATTACAGAATGTCATTTTTTGTGTGTGACTCAGTTTAAGCTATAGGCAGTGCCAGGACAGAAGGGGTTACCCTGGTAACGCAGCCATCGTGGCCATGGCGGATGATGGGCAGGGAATTTGTTTTTAGCATGGGAGAGGTCCTTTTGGTGGCAGGGGAGAAGGGGAGCAGTGGTGGGTTGGAGTGGGTGGGTAGGTGGGGAGGGTTGCAGAACTCCAGACACAGGCCTAAGAAGCTGTAGCTCCTAGCGGGAGGAAAGGTGTGAGTTTGTTTGGGATTTTGGTTGCTGGGAAGAGGAAAAGTAAAGATGGACAGGCTCAGCTTGGGCCTGCTAGTGCTCTGTGCTCATGAGCATTGACTCCTCCCAGCCAGGCTCAGCACGACTGGGCCATGCAGAATGGGCAGGGTGGCTTGGTAGTGGCGGGGGTGGAGGACTAAGGGGTGGCTGGGGGAGGGAATCTGCAGAGCCAGTGGTCTGAATATAGAGCAGAAGGAAAAAGTAAGGCGGCCCTGGGGCCTTTTGCCAGGGGTGAGTGGCAGATGCCATGGGCGTGGCCTGAGGTGGTAGCAGGCGTGCCCAGGCCTGAGGGATGAGGCCTGCAGCCTCTGTGCCTGTGGCGTTGGTGCAGTGGTGGCAGAGGGGATGTGTGTAGCTAGCTGTGCAGCCTCAGTGGAAGTGGGGGCTCAGGGAGGCTTTGAGGCAGCCTGGGCTGTACAGCCTGCAGGGATCGCTGCATGGGCAGCAGGCTAGTGGGGCAGTGGCAGGCTGTGCTGGCAGAAGAGGCAGGTGCACAGCAGGATTTTATTGTGACTCCTAGTCATGCCAGGACACAGGTGCAGCAGCTGGTGGGCACAGAGTGTTGGACAGTCAGTATTCCTACAGTGCGAGGAGGTTTAAATAGGACAGGAGCCGGGTGGTGGTGGTGGTGGCGGCGGCGGCGGCGGCGGCGGCGGCGGCGGCGGCGGCGGCGGCGGCGGCGGCGGCAGCAGCGGCGCACGCCTTTAATCCCAGCACACAGGAGGCAGAGGCAGGCGGATCTCTGTGAGTTCGAGGCCAGCCTGGGCTACAGAGTGAGTTCCAGAACAGGCTCCAAAGCTACCCAGAGAAACCCTGTCTCGAAAAACAAAACAAAACAAATAAATAAATAAATAGGACACGAAACAGATTGTACATGAAACAATGGAGTGTAGAAAAGCTGAGAGTGTTAAGAGTCACACAGAGGACTTGGAGCAGACAGAAGAGGAAGTGCAGACACATTCAGAGTTATTGTTGGGTGGCAAAGTGCACCATTAATATTGGGTATGAGTTTCTGGAAGCTATTCCCATCACCAGTGGAAGGCTGGTGGGCCAAGATGGAAGCTATTCCCATCACCAGTGGAGGCTGGTGGGCCAAGGTCGAGAGACAGGGTGTCCCCATGAATCTCGAGAGGTGATAAGGAGATCTCTGGGAAGAAGGAGTCATCATCCAGACTCTGTCACCAAGAAAGGGCACAGTTGTCTTGAACAAATTTGGGACCAGCCATAGGATTTTCAGAGGGGTGAGGGGCAATCGTCAAATGTGAAAGCAGAGCTTACAAACCACACCTAATGAAACAGAGTGTGCTTGTCAGAGGTGTAGGAATGTGGCAAGTCTAGGGAAAACTCACCAGTTAGACACTGTTGGGTGGAGAAGGCTGGCAAGGAAGGTCAGAACGTGTGAGACCTGGGCTGATGAGGTGTCCTGCAGCCCGAATGCAAGTCATGGACGGCATCAGTAAGAGGACCAGTATCAGCACAAGACACCCCAAGAACAAGTTCTCAGCACAAGGGAGATTTATTTGCCCCAGAAGGACAGAGGGCAGGGAGTAAGAGACAGAGACAGGAGACAGAGGAAGAGGGAGAAAGGGAAGGGAACAGGAGAGGGAGGAGGTCTTATTTGTCCTAGAGGGATGTAGGACCGCCTCTGGATAGAAAGGAGACAGACATGACCCATAGGAAAATGGCGGTTTATAAAGGTAAAAGGGAAACCCTTTGTTAGGATAAAGTGTTTAATTTTAATCGGGCATGTTAATTAGGGCCAAAGGGGGCTTTTGATTGCTGAACTTCAACTCTTTGATAGCTGGACCTTGGTAGTCAGCCTCAGGAGGAAGTGGCCAAATAAGGGAGTAGACCTTGGTGGCTAGCTTTAGGAATGTAATCTAATGGTTGTTAGCAAGACAGAGGAAATGGGGGAGGGGCAAGACCTGTCAGAGCTGTGTTTGTCATGCCCAGGCCGGCTAGAGTCCCTTCAACAGCTACAGCTACGTGGTGTGGGCAAGTAAGCCATCTGATCATAGACTGAGAGTAAGGGATGAGGAGGAGTCTGTAATTGGGAAACACACGGAGGACCCCCGGGACCACAGAGGATGTGGTACTGAACCTGAGCAATAAGAGAACACCAGCTCCAGGAACCTTATGAATTAAAATTAGGACATGATGGTTCTAAGGTATTTTTATCTCAGATATGAGGCATAGTACAGCCAGAGGCATCTGGACATAGACAGTAAGACCCTATTGCTAAAGATACTGCAGGACATGGAGAAATTAAACTGGGACTTGATTAGAAACTCCCAACCTGCTGGCTGACTTTCATGGTACTGGAAGGGGCCATATAGGCTGCTGGTGGAGAAGAGTAACCAACATTTCTGTTTGTCTCTGTGTAGCTTGAATCTTAATTGGTCTTAATAATAAAAACCCAGAGCCAGATATCACGGTGAATGCTGAAAGATCAGAGAAGTAAAGGAGCAGCCACTAGAGAGACTTCTCACCTCTAACGCATCCTCAGGCCCCCAAAGGGCCAAATCCTGTGTACTTCTGCCTTATATTCTTCATTCTGCCCAGCCATATCACTTCCTGTCTCCACCTCCCTAGTGCTGGGATGAAAGGCATAAGCCTCTACCACCTGGCTCTGTTTCTCTTTTAGACTGGATCAATTTCTTGGAACTCAGGGTGGCCTTGAACTCCTAATCTTCCTCCTCCCAAATGCTGGGATTAAAGTTGTGTGTCACCACTGCCTGGCCTCTATGGTTAACAAGTGGCTGGCTCTGCCCTCTGATTTTCAAGCAAGCTTTACTTATTAGAGTATAAAGGAAATACCACCACAGCTATGGACCCTGTGGGCTGAAATACCAAATGCATACAGGATGTGCCTGCTTTTTCAATAGTGGTTTTGTGATTAGGGGTAAAGCCTTTGGTGTGAATGTAAGGTCCGTTCCACACGAGGAAGTTCACATGTGGTACTGTAAGCAAGGAGAACACCTTATCTGGGGAAGTCATAGGTTCCCAGTGAGGAAGCAACTTCTATGGCTTTTCTAGATGGGTGTGATGTGCCCATCAAACTGCATTCAAAATGTGTTTACACCCATCGATCAGTTGTTAGCAGCCTCAACTCAACACCCTGTGAAGCTCCTGAGAACCAAAGACTGACTGTTACTGTGGCATGGTGGCCTGTATCTTAGCCATAGGTGGACATCTATAGTCACCCCTTCAAGACTCGGGAATCCTTGTGGAAGAGGAGGTGAAAAAATGTAAGAGCCAGAGAAAGGGGTGGAGTGTTGTGTAACAGCTTAGCAAGGTGGAAACATTCCACCTTTCAGGGGACCTCCTTTAGCAGGAGGCTAAACAACTCAGAGTAGCTTCAGGAAGTCCCAGAATCCAGCCAGATCCCCTTGGCCCCTCTCAGCTAAGGCAAGCAGTAAGTTACAAAGGAGACTCAGAGACTAGTCCAGCTGCCTGGAAGAAGCAGAACCCAGACGAGCTGCCTGCAAGAGGTTTAGACCAACTGAGGCACCTGGGAAAGATGCCTTCCAGCCTGTGGAGCTGCCTGCAGGCTATGCTGTGTTCCCAGGATCCCAGCTGTGGGAGCTGTCACTCATGCAGGGGTGGGCTTTGGTGATGAGCTGTCTTGGAGTCATTTCTGCTCCTGTAAGTAATTCTTGACCCAAACATTTTCTTGTAAGTAACTCCAATATAAAACGGATTGGGGGCGGTGGTGGTGCACGCCTTTAATCCCAGCACGCGGGAGGCAGAGGCAGGCGGATCTCTGTGAGTTCAAGGCCAGCCTGGTCTACAGAGACCCAGAACAGGCTCCAAAGCTACACAGAGAAATCCTGCCTTGAAAAAACAAAAACAAAAACAAACAAACAAACAAACAAATAAATTAATTAATTAATTAATTAATGAATAAATAAATAAATAAAATGGGTTGGTTCGCCATCTTGGACTTCGGTGGTATCTATATTGTGTTCTCTCAAGGTGTCCTGTCTAGGGTGAGTGGATGTGTATGTTGAGTCTCCCCTGGAAACATTTTGTCACAGAGCACCATGGAGGCCATGCCTGTAAATGCCCTACTTATTACTCAGCCACATTCACCTGATATGGCCCAGAGGAATTAAGCTAGACTGGTAAGGGTGTGCACAGCCACCCTGAAGCTATGGAAACTTTACTGAGAGCAATCAGGCTTTTTATCACCTTATCAGAAAGAGAATGTAATGGCGGTTGCCAGGATCAATACAGTTGTGGTTGTCAAGATACAATGAAGTGTGTAAGCTGTACGGGGTACACCGATCTAAGACCAATTGTCCTTGTGAAGCTTCCATGCTTGACAGTCAAGCATGCTTCCTTGACTACTAAGGGCCTATGAAGAGAAACACAAAGTGTCCTGAACACTTCACTTCCCCACAGAGCATGTGGGTCTCTCAGGAACTGGAAGGCACATTATGCTCCAGGAGCCATAGACTCTAACCTGAAAAACCTATGACATGCCATTCTAAGCAGCTAGGCCAGGACAACTCCCTGGTCCCTGCACAGGGCTTGGCAGTGGTCTCTTCATGATGCCACTGAGTGTTGCTATCACCTCACAGAGCAGAAACCCAGTATTTGGAGAAGAAAAAGTGATGTTATTATTTCACAGGTGTGGATGTCTGCTCTGGCGCAGGATTAGACTGCGGCTCCCATATATAAACATCAGGAGGCAGAGATGTGTGGTGAGGGTTGATGGCACCAGGACAGCACAGGCTGACACTTCCAAGTGTAAGGTCATAGGTTATGATGTCAGAGGATGGATGGGTGTGGGCAGCCAATAAGGATTAGGAACCACAGGAAATGGGTTCATCTGAGAGGACAAAGCCCTCCAGACAAAGGGCTAAGGAGAGCCCCAGCCCTAACACCCAAGCCAGGGTGACAGGGACAAACACATGTAAGAATGAATTTATAGTGATTGAGTTCATGTTTTCCAACACGCTGAAGATCCCAAGTCTTTCTTAAATATGTTCACTAGTCATGTCCAGACATCATTTAATACTAAAATTGGCATTGACTCCATCTAGGAGATGAAGATCCAGTCAGGTTCAAAGGGAAGGAAGGGATAGTTCAGGAAACCTAAAGAAACTCATACCCAGGAGTCCAGGCTCCAGCCCTCTTTCTATGATGCAGAAGCCCAGGTCCTGAATTTTTCCCTCAGTCCCAGGGTTCTAGACTCCACCCACACTCCCTCTGCTACAGCAGTGAGGGCCTCTGACTTCCCTCACACCCAGGGTTCAGTCCCCATCCCTCCTGCTGAGTCTCTGGAGTCATGGCCTCTGTCTCCCTCATCCTGGGGATGCAGCCTCCAGCACTCACCTCCTTCAATGGCAATTTCACTGTCATAACAACCAGTGTCCTTTGGACAGAAGACAAAGTTTTTGCGGCAAGAGCCCCAATAGTGCAAGCAGACAGGACACCTGTTGTTTTTTGACTGATCGGAGGCTGAGGAGAGAGGAGGAGGTGGCTGTACAGTGTGCTCTCAGCTGCAGCCCTAGGCAGATCCCTCAAGTCTCTGGACCCAGATCCCAAACTTGAAATATTGATGTAGTCAAGTAGGACTTGACTGCTGGCAGCACTATTGTGCAGATCACAGCATTTGATACGCATGGCAACCAAGATTCCAGGTCTATTGGCATACACCTGGACATGGCCTGCATCAGGAAACTCATCACCGTACACATTGAAATCGTGGGTAGCCTTATCTACATGAATGCCTGAGCCTTTGCTCCTCACTAGTAGAAAGTTTTCACTTAAGAGGCAGGAGAATGAAAGCCAGGCTTGGATGGGGAGGATGGCCAGGCCTGGGAGCCCACTTCTTGGGTCCCCTGATGTTCCCAGTCACAGGGAGAGCACAACGCCCAGTGACAATGGGACCCAGCATGTCCTGTGTCCGCCAAAGCCTGCAGCACAAGCCTGGCTCCTTCTGCCCTGCCCCTGCACATCCTGTTGAACAGTCTCCACAGTCTGCCCTGAGCCCCTCCTACAGGCTGCAGCCTCACTCTGCTCACCATCTCCTCTACCCTGCTGGATTTGTCTGCACACTCTGCCCTTCACACCCACAGCTGCCTCCCTGTGGTCGGTCTGCTTCTCTCTCCTTTCCCACTTCTGTAAAGCTGCAAAAGGACTCAGTGGCTTAGCAGAGTCCCAATCAGGCTCTCAGCATCCTTCCTTCCCTCTTTTTATCCCTCCCTCCTCCCTTCCCTCCCTTTTTTCTTACATTTTTCCAACCCTGAGTTTCATCCAGTCCAGGCTCCTCTGGAACTCCCTACACAGCTGCAGATGAAGTCGACTGTCTCCACCCACAGCTCCATGCTGCCATTACACTCCATGCTACTACACCCAGTTCACATGGTACTGGGGAGCAAGCCTAGGGCTTTCTCCCTTAATATCCCAGGGCTTCCTCATATACTCCAATCAAGACCCAACAGAACAAGGCACAGAGAGGAGGAGAGCCCAGGCCTGAGGGGACCTGGGCAGCCACTGCAGGGAACACAATCCAGGGCAGGGCTGGGCTGGCCAGTACAGGAGTGTGGCCGTCCATCTCATCTCACATACCTACATCTACTTTTAGGATTGTCTCCTGGCATATCTCCTTATGTCCAGTTTCCTTGGTAGCAAATGATTTCCATTCAAATGGTCTTTTAGTGAAGCCACTGCCAAATTCAAACAAGATTCTCTTGTGACATTTCAGAGTACCTGTGCAGAGGAAATCAGTAGGGTTTGTGAGAGTCAGGGAGCCACAGTGTCTGTCCCTGCAGTGTTCGGGTAAGGGAGGCCATCACACTCTGAGTCATATTCCCAGTGCTCTGGCTGTGACCTCCCTCTCTGGATTAAGAAGGGACTCAGAATCAAGGCTTCCAAGTCTGCAGCTCTGTTCACCCTGTTCCTCCCTGAACACCTGCTCTTCTCAGGGCCTCCTGAGGAAGGCTTGCTCTTCCACAGATGGCTCCCCTTCAGCCATTCTCTACTCCCCATCTGTTTCATGTCCTCGTTAGTGCCATGGGATATTTGAACACTGTGTGCAAATGTATTACTGAGATTGGTTTAATAAAAAGTTGAACGGCCATTAGCTAGGCTGGAGGTATAGGCAGAACCTCTGGGCAGAGAGAAAGGATGGAGGAGATGAATCTAGTGAACACCAGACACCAAGGAGACTTGGAGGGAGTCAGACATATGGAATGAAAGAAATGTAGAATGGCACAAGGCTAAATGTAGATGAACATAAATGAGTTAATTTTAGTTATAAGAGTTTGTGGGATAAGCCGAAGCTAAGGTAGAGCTTTCATAATTAATAAGAAATATCTGTGTCATTATTAATGAGCAGGCAACCCAAAGGAAGCCAGATTACACATTAGAATAATGAGGAGGGAGGCCTGGAGTCATCTCTTTCCTTGTGTGTATTTGTGCTGGTGCTTGCCCAAGTGTTTGTGTGCATATGTGTGTGCTCAGGGGTCAATGCCTGGTGTTTTCCTTAATCAGATTTCATCCCCTGTGTCTACAGGGTCTCTTGCTGAAATAGAGCTCACTCATTTGACTTGACCCACTAATCAGTAAGCCCAGGGCTCCTCTGCAGCAATTGCAGACCCTTTACCATCAGTGCCATCTCCCCAGCCTAAGACATTTCTTTGGCCTGAGAAGCCCTAGATTACAAACAAATCCCTGGATCCACCTGTAGTGAGCACTGGGTCTGCTGGGTGCTAGGGTACAGAAGTGGCTCTCCACAGATGAGCCCACTGTGTCCCCGTGTGTGTGTGTGTGTGTGTGTGTGTGTGTGTGTGTGTGTGTGTGTGTGAGCTCTGCTGTGTGGTCCAGGCTGGCCTCCAGCTGGCAGCCCTCTAGCCTCTGCCTCTGGAGCACTGGGATTGCAGAGCAGCCCTATCTTCACTGCCCAATGGACTGTCTCATTTCCCCACCACAACCCACAGCAAGTGGCAGCATCTCAAGGCAGGGAAGCAGAGCAGCAAGTGCTGAGGACTTTGCCCAATGTCACCAGGCATTAGGTGGCAGAGCTGGACTCAGAATTCAGGCTTTCTGTCCCCTTAGGGTCAGGGTTGAACACAGCAGTCTAGTTTGAGGACCTTGAAGTTGGCCTTCCCTAAGGACCTGACATGATCATCACATAATGTCGAGTACCCTGTGATGAAGAAATTCTGAGAGCTGGGACTGTGTGTCCACTAGCACCCCAGCCTTCTTGATGGCCCACAGTGGGGTGCTGGCCATTTCCTCATTTCCCAGGTGACAAATGTGCAGCTCCAGCTGCTCTGCTCCTGCAAACCAGATGTGCACTCTCCCTGCTCCACCCCTCCACAGCCTCCCCATTTGCTCAAAGGTGGCCTCTTTCCCCTGTAGCACAGGAGCATAGCCACCGGATTCTCATCCACGTTTTCTCTCCAGCCCATGTTGCCTTCTCCAGGAAACCCTGTGGCTTAGGCTGCACAGTATTGCAGAACCCTAGCACTGTCACCACCTCGAATGTGCTGCAAGATCCAGCTGCAAGATCCCAGGGCTGCTGCCTGACTGTCGTGGGTCTCTCTGAGCCCCCCTTCACTTCTCCTCTACCTGTTTACCACCAATAACTGGAATCCTCTTAAAGGATAAGGCAATCATGTCAGGCCTCTGAGAAACCCTGAGAAGCCCTGAGAAGGCAGAAACTTCTGTTAGGTCCCCATCTCTCCCAGAATAAAATCTGCTGTCTTAAAATGGCCCCCGGGCCCCCATGTGACCTATCCTTCCTACTTCTTCATGGTCGCATCCTCCTCCTCTCTGCCTGGTCACTATGCCACAGAAACAGCCCTTAAGGCTAGGGGGATGACAGTGTCAGGGACTAATGGAAGACAGAGGATGTGCTCTGGGGACAGCAAGGGGAGGAAGGCAGAGGCAGTAGAGTGTCACTGTTAATCAAGCACTGCCTCCCTACGGACCAAGCAGGGTTCTGGTGGCCAATGGTGTGTCAGTACAGACATGGAATATGACAGGCACATGGCCCACCTCTAGGTACTTCACAGGCTCCTGTCCCAAGTGTCACAGAGCATTCCCTCCACCCTCCTCAGCCTGGTCTAAGAGGCTCAGGGAACTGCACTTTTGACATTCAAATGGTGTTTGGGACTCCTCTTCTCTCCGATGTAGACTCAGGTTCTTAACAGCTGGGCAGTGGCTTCCATGATCTAACTCTTTGGTTCATCTTCAAAACGGTCTGCCGTGGGCAATCACACAGCTCACACCTAACGCTCTCTCACTCCTGAACCTTTGCACGAGCTGTTCTTTTCCCCCAGATTTCCCTACCCGACACATCCTGTGCTTCTAGCATCTGCCACTGACTTTTGCTGATCCCCAGTAAATGTTTGCTAAACTGCCCAGCTGAACCCAGCCTGGGATGGCGATGCTCCTCCAAGGCTGGGTTCCAATGCCAAGAGCTCACTACCTGCAGGATAATGGCTGTGTTTTATGCAGCTTGCATGGGGTTTCTCTGTATGCTATTTGGGATGTGAGGGGTGAACATGTGGTGTGTGCAGATGTGTGATTTGTGGTGTAGCTTTGTATGTGTGTTGCGTGAGGTGGGTGTTCTGTATTGTCGGTATTTAGTTTGTGTGTGGCCTGTAGCATGAACTGTGTATATAATGCACTATGGGTTCTATGGGGGCGCGGGCACATGAGGTTTCTGGGGTTTCCATGTATATGAGGAACACAGGATCCAAAATGCATGAGACAGGATTATGAAGCACAGTGTGGTACATCTGTGAGGCTGTTGTGTGCATTGTGTGGTATACATAGTGTATGTGGAATGTGTTTTCTCTTTTTAAAAAAGTTACTCTTATGTGTATGGGATTTTGCTCTCTCTCGTGTGTGTATGTGTGTGTGTGTGTGTGTGTGTGTGTGTGTGTGTGTGGCCATGCCCACCTTTGTAGGGGAATGATATGGACTTGAACTCACGTCCTCATGGTCACACAGCAAATACTCTTACTCACAGAGCCCTCTCCTGGTGTGGAACTCCCTTACATTGTGTTCAGATGTGTCACTGTGATTGGTTTAATAAAACGTTAAATGGCCAATAGCTAGGCAGGAGGTTATAGGTGGGACTCCTGGACAGAGAGGACTCTGGGAAGAAGAGAGATGGAGTCCCCATCCAGATGGGGGACAACTGCTGTGGGATGTTAAATGTGTTGTTCTGATTGGTTGATAAATAAAACACTGATTGGCCAGTAGCCAGGCAGAAAGTATAGGTGGGACAAGGAAAGAGGAGAATGCTGGGAAGTGGAAGGCTGAGTCAGAGAGACGCTGCCAGCCGCCGCCATGACAAGTGAGATGCAAGGACCGGTAAGCCACGAGCCATGTGGCAACTTATAGACTAATAGATATGAGTTAATTTAAGATAAAAGAACTAGATAACAAGAAGCCTGCCATGGCCATACAGTTTGTAAGCAATATAAGTCTCTGTGTGTTTACTCAGTTGGGTCTGAGCAGCTGTGGGACTGGCGGGTGAGAGAGATTTGTCCTGATCGTGGGCCAGGCAGGACTGGAGAAAACTCCAGCTACAGACAACCAGGATGGGCACAATGGAGAGATGAGGTAACAAGTGTGCGGAAAAATATAGATTAAAAGTTATGGGTAAATTTAAGTTATAAGAGCTAGAGACAAGCCTAACCTAAGGCCGAGCTTTCATAATTAATAATAAGTCTCCATGCCATTTTCTGTGAGCTGGTGGCCCCAAAATAAAAATCCGTCTACACTCTCCGCAGTCACTGACAAACCGTTTCTACCAGGAAAGACACCATCGTTAATCTCTGCCAGTTGTGGGTCCCATATTCAGTACTGCCTCAGCTCAGAATGACCAAGCGGAGGTATCTCCCACACACAGCCCAGGAGGCCCCTTAGATGTGCTCCATTAGTTTATGCTGTGAAATATTTGTTTACTATGTAAAGATATTTGCATTTGTTCATGTTGAGGAATATTTGTTTAATTAGGTGAAGGTGTGCTGCATTTGTTTATGTTGTGGAATCTCTGTTTAACTATGTTAAGATGTGTTGCTATCTTACCTTGCCTGCCTAAGGCATCTGATTGATCTAATAAAAAGCTGAATGGCCAATAGTAAGGGAGGCGGTATACGTGGGACTTCCAGGCAGGAAGAATAAGTAGGAGGAGGAATTTAGGCTGGGGTCGGGGAAAGGTGGGGAGAAAGAAAAGAGACACCAGGGGCCAGAAAGACAGGGAGGAAGCAGGAAAGTAGCACATACAGGAAAAAGAAAGGTAAAAAGCCCTGAGGCAAAACATAAATGAATAGAAACAGTTTAAGTTAAAAGAGCTAGTGGGACAAGCCTAAGCTAAGGCTGAGCATCCATAATTAATAATAAGTCACTATGTCTTTATTTGGGAGCTGAGTGGAGGCCCAAAGAAAATTCCAACTATACCCACTCTTAAGATTTTCTTTACCATGGAGCAAGGCCACTGGAGTTCTACACCCTCATGAATGGGGATGAAAGGAGGTACAGAGAATAAAGGATCATTTAAGTGAAGTGGGATATATGGGGTGACCAGAGGTCAGGGTACATGGAAATG
The DNA here is from genome assembly GCF_949786415.1 of Peromyscus eremicus. Taxonomy (NCBI): domain Eukaryota; kingdom Metazoa; phylum Chordata; class Mammalia; order Rodentia; family Cricetidae; genus Peromyscus; species Peromyscus eremicus. Next base: position 168,383,571 of record NC_081416.1, on the reverse strand, counting down.
TAATCAGAAATAAACACTTGTGTTCCAAATGTACCTGGCCAGGTGCCAGAATGCTGACAGTAGCAAGATGACCACTGTGCACCCCAACTGTCCTCCTTACATCTCACCTCATACATGGACGGGTCACCCAAGTTCAGGTTTCTCAAACTTATTTAAAGCTCTCCCCAATGGGCTCATTGTCTCCATGCCTTGGGCCATGCTCCCTCCCTCTCTCAACAGGACACCTCTGTAGATGTAACCAACCGTCTTATTAAATAAGAAACACAGAGCCAATTCAGAGAAGAAAGCCAAGAGGTCAGAGCTAAGGGCCTTACCTTTCCTGCTTCAGCGATCCTCTTCAGCCAAGAGAGTTCTCCGTAAAAAGGACCTACTTCCTGTGTGTTTGTCTTTATATAGTCTTTCTGTTTTGCCTTCTCATTGGTTGTAAACCCATGCCTCGTCACTGCCTGTCTGTAAAGACTTCCAGGTCTTCTATGGTTGGTATTGAGATTAAAGGCGTGTGTCTCCAATGCTGGATGTATCCTTGAACACACAGAGATCTACCTAGCTCTGTCTACCAAGTGCTGGGATTAAAGGTGTGCGCCACCACCGCCATGCTCTTGCTATGGCTCTAATAGCTCTGACCCCCAGACAACTTTATTTATTAACATACAATTAAAATCACATTTCAGTACAAATAAAATACCACCATATTTCCCCTTTTCTATTTTAATAAAAAGAAAAAGGTTATAACTAACAAAAGAAAAACTATATACAAAAGTACAATAACTATATACAATATATGCAAGTAATAAATACCTAAACAATGTCTAGTCCGTTTGTATTTGACAAATTCAGAGAAAATAATTTCATTATCTATCCTATTTTGGTAAGTCCAAAGTGTACTAATTCACTTTCTATCCTAATTAATCTTCAACTATAACTAAGTAACCTTCAACTATAACTGACTAATCTTCAACTCCCTCAGAGACCCAAGAAGGAAATAATATTAGCTAACAAAAATAAAAACAGGAAGTGCATTCAAGCAATTTCCAAAAAATTTGTGAGTTGACAGAAACAGCCAGCTGCCTGGACAGTCACCTGAGGTTTCTCCGCAGTGTTGGGGCATCATCTTCAGCCTGTAGGCTTAGAGTATCTGACAGACTCATTTGTGAAGTAGGATGTACACAAGGTCAACAGTTCAACCTCACATTGGGTAAGAGCAGTCCATGTACCAGAAACACCTGAATTCCACTAGTGTCATGTCATGATTCAGGATTTTAAATTCTGGAAATTGTTGATGGTTTTTTAATTCAGCTGTCCATTCTTCTTGGCTGTGTATATATGGCTTCATCTCAGCATCCCGTTCTTCTCCACATCCCTCTATCAAATGCCAGTCTACTATTGAGAGGTGTGGGCTTAGTTATAACTCTTCAACTGCTGTTCCATAGCACATCAGAAGCCATCGGCCCACTGCCTGTTCAGCTGCCTTCGAAGAAAAGGGCACTGTACCTTTTCCGGATTGTGAAGGCCACTTCAGGGATGGTGCCATATTGTCCTGGCCTCAGAAGATGCCTTTTGATAAAGCCATAACCAAACTTGTTTTGACAAGAATCAGTAGTCCTTTGTTTCGTGTCCTGTCTGTCCTGTTTGTCAACAGTTGACTTGAGGATACTTTGTTGTCCTGTGGGTAACTTTTGCCACAATGAAAGTTAACTCCAATTGCAGTTTTTTCAATGCCCATATTTTCTCTGAAGTAGATTGGTACTGTCAGGAGCCGACATGTCTCATAGTCATAACAACAAAGAAAAATTTTCTAAGTTATTAAAACATTTTAAATGCCATATTCTGTAGATCTCTGAAGGGTTTGAAGATGACCTGTCTATCTAAAATATATCTGCTCAATTTTTAAAACATATGACTACAAGTTCTATTGTAATGTCTAACTACTAACTTTTATTTTTTTATATCCTAATAGTTGGTAATAATAACATTCAAGGATCAGAAAACTGCATTACATTGTTAAATAAACGGTATAAGTTCAATTAGAAATATACATATAGCATTTTCTAACAATATCAATTTCAAATTTGTATACAATATAAAACAATCCAATCCAATGTAAAGTATTTAAAACTAGTAATTGTCTTTTTCTTCTTTTCTTTTTCTTTTTTTTTTTTAATTTTTATTTTGCAATACAATTAAGTTCCACGTACAGGCACAGATTCCCTTGTTCTCCCCCCTCCCGCCCCCCTCACCTTCCCCCCAGCCCGCCCCCCATTCCAATCTCCTCCAGGGCAAAGCCTTCCCCACAGACTGAGATCAACCTGGTGGACTCAATCCAGGTAGGTCCAGTCCCCTCCTCCCAGGCCGAGCCAAGCGACCCTGCATAGGCCCCAGGTTTCAAACAGCCGACTCATGCAATGAGCACAGGACCCAGTGCCACTGCCTGGATGCCTCCCAAACAGATCAGGCCAATCAACTGTCTCACCCACTCAGAGGGCCTGATCCAGTTGGTGACCCCTCAGCCATTGGTTCATATTTCATGTGTTTCCATTTGTTTGGCTATTTGTCTCTGTGCTTTATCCGACCTTGGTCTCAACAATCTCTCTCATATAAACCCTCCTCATTCTCGCTAATTGGACTCCCAGAGATCCACCTGGGGCCTAGCCATGGATCTCTGCATCCAGATCCCTCAGTTGTGGGATGAGGTTTCTAGCACGACAGTTAGGGTGTTTGGCCATCCCATCACCAGAGTAGGTCAATTCGGACTGTCTCTCGACCATTGCCAGCAGTCTGTTGTGGGGGTATCTTTGTGGATTTCTGTGGGCCTCTCTAGCACTTTGTTTCTTCCTATTCTCATGTGGTCTTCATTTACCATGGTCTCCTATTCCTTGTTCTCCCTCTCTGTTGTTGATCCAGCTGGGATCTCCCACTCACCCAAGCTCTCTTTCCCTCCACCCTCGCCCTTCACTACCCCCACTCATGTCCAGGCTGTTCATGTAGATCTCATTCCCTTTCTCTGTCATTGGGCGATCCCTGTGTCTTTCTTGGGGTCCTGGTTTCCAGGTAGCCTACCTGGTGATGTGAGTAGCAGTCCAGTCATCCTTGTTCCACATCTAGTATCCTGTTATGAGTGAGTACATACCATGTTTGTCTTTCTGAGTCTGGGATACCTCACTCAGGATGATTTTTTCTAGATCCATCCATTTGTCTGCAAACCTCATGATGTCATTGTTTTTCTCTGCTGAGTAGTATTCCATTGTGTATATGTACCACATTTTGTTTATCCATTCTTCAGTTGAAGGGCATCTAGGTTGTTTCCATGTTCTGGCTATTACAAACAATGCTGATATGAACATAGCTGAACAAGTGCTCTTGTGGTGTGGTTGAGCATTCCTTGGGTATATGCCCAAGAGTGGTATAGCTGGATCTTGGGGGAGATGGATTCCCAATTTTCTAAGAAATCGCCATATTGATTTCCAAAGTGGTTGTACAAGCTTGCATTCCCACCAGCAGTGGAGGAGAGTTCCCCTAGCTCCACATCCTCTCCAGCATAAGGTGTCTTCAGTGTTTTTGATCTTAGCCATTCTGACAGGCGTAAGGTGGTATCTCAGAGTTGTTTTGATTTGCATTTCCCTGATGATTAGGGATGTTGAGCAATTCCTTAAATGTCTTTCAGCCATTTGAGTTTCCTCTGTTGAGAATTCTCTGTTTAGTTCTATAGCCCATTTCTTAATTGGACTGTTGGGCATTTTGATGTCTAATTTCTTGAGTTCCTTATATATTCTGGATATCAGTCCTCTGTCAGATGTGGGATTGGTGAAGATCTTTTCCCATTCTGTAGGCTGTCGCTTTGCTTTGTTGACCGTATCCTTTGCCCTACAAAAGCTTCTCAGTTTCAAGAGGTTCCATTGATTGATTGTTTCTCTCAGTGTCTGTGTTACTGGTGTTCTATTTAGAAAGTGGTCTCCTATGCCAATGCGTTCAAGACTACTTCCTACTTTCTCTTCTAGCAGGTTCAGAGTAGCTGGATTTATGTTGAGGTCCTTGATCCACTTGGACTTAAGTTTTGTGCACGGTGATAGATATGGATCTATTTGCAGCCTTCTACATGTTGATATCCAGTTTTGCCAGCACCATTTGTTGAAGATGCTTTCTTTTTTCCATTGTGCACTTTTGGCTTCTTTGTCAAAAATTATTTGTTCATAGGTGTGCGGATTAATGTCAGGGTCTTCAATTTGATTCCATTGGTCCACATGTCGGTTTTTATGCCAGTACCAAGCTGTTTTTATTACTGTAGCTCTATAGTACAGCTTGAAGTCAGGGATCGTGATGCCTCCAGAGGTTGTTTTATTGTACAGGATTCTTTTGGCTATCCTGGGTTTTTTGTTTTTCCATATGAAGTTGAGCATTATTCTTTCCAGGTCTGTGAAGAATTGTGTTGGTATTTTGATGGGGATTGCATTGAATCTGTAGATTGCTTTTGGTAAGATTGCCATTTTTACTATGTTAGTTCTGCCTATCCATGAGCATGGGAGATCTTTCCATTTTCTGACATCTTCTTCAATTTCTTTTTTCAGGGACTTAAAGTTCTTGTCATATAGGTCCTTCACTTGCTTGGTTAGTGTTACCCCAAGGTATTTTATGTCATTTGTGGCTATAGTAAAGGGTGATGTTACTCTGATTTCCTTCTCCGCTTTTTTGTCCATTGTATATAGGAGGGCTACTGATTTTTTTGAGTTGATCTTGTATCCTGCTATGTTGCTGAAGGTGTTTATAAGTTGTATCAGTTCCTTGGTGGAATCTTTGGGGTTGCTCAAGTACACTATCATGTCATCTGCAAATAGGGAAAGCTTGACTTCTTCCTTTCCAATTTGTATCCCCTTAATCTCCTTATGTTGTCTTATTGCTCTGGCTAGAACTTCAAGTACTATATTGAGTAAGTATGGGCAGAGCGGACAGCCTTGCCTCATTCCTGATTTTAGTGGAATTGCTTTGAGTTTCTCTCCATTTAATTTGATGTTGGCTGTTGGCTTGCTATAAATTGCCTTTATTATGTTTAGGTATGTTCCCTGTATTCCTGATCACTCCAAGACCTTTATCATGAAGGGGTGTTGGATTTTGTCAAATGCCTTTTCAGCATCTAGTGAGATGATCATGTGGTTTTTTTCTTTGAGTTTGTTTATATGGTGTATCACATTGACAGACTTTCGTATGTTGAACCATCCTTGCATCCCTGGAATGAATCCTACTTGATCATGGTGGATAATTGTTTTGATGTGTTCTTGGAGTCTGTTTGCCAGTATTTTATTGAGTATTTTTGCATCAATGTTCATGAGGGAGATCGGTCTGTAGTTCTCTTTCTTTGTTGTATCCTTGTTTGGTTTGGGAATCAGGGTAATTGTAGCCTCATAGAAGGAGTTTGGTAATGTTCCTTCTGTTTCTATTGTATGGAACAATTTAGAGAGTATTGGTATTAACTCTTCTTTGAAGATCTGGTAGAATTCTGCACTGAAACCATCTGGTCCTGGGCTTTTTTTGGTTGGGAGACTTTTAATGACTGTTTCTATTTCGTTAGGGGTTATTGGACTATTTAAATAGTTTATCTGGTCTTGATTTAATTTAGGTATGTGGTACCTATCCAGAAAATTATCCATTTCTTTTAGGTTTTCCAGTTTTGTGGAATAGAGGTTTTTGAAGTATGACCTGATGATTCTCTGGATTTCCTCAATGTCTGTTGTTATGTCCCCCTTTTCATTTCTGATTTTGTTGATTTGGATGCTCTCTCTCTGTCTTTTGGTTAGTTTGGGTAAGGGCTTGTCTATCTTGTTGATTTTCTCAAAGAACCAACTCTTTGTTTCATTAATTTTTTGTATTGTTCTCTTTGTTTCTATTTTATTGATTTCAGCTCTCACTTTGATAATTTCCTGGCATCTATTTTTCCTGGGAGACTTTACTTCTTCCTGTTCTAGAACTTTCAGGTGTGCTGTTAAGTCACTAGTGTGAGATTTCTCCAGCTTATTTATGTGGGCGTTTAGTGCTATGAATTTCCCTCTTAGTACTGCTTTCATAGTGTCCCATAGGTTTGGATATGTGGTGTCTTCATTTTCGTTGATCTCTAGGAAGTCTTTAATTTCTTTCTTTATTTCTTCCTTAACCCATTGGTGATTCAGGTTGGTATTGTTCAGTTTCCATGAGATTGTAGGTTTTCTGTAATTTTTGTTGTTGTTGAAATCCAACTTTAGACCATGGTGGTCTGATAGAACACAGGAGGTTATTCCAATTGTTTTGTATCTGTTTAGATTTGTTTTGTGACCAAGTATGTGGTCGATTTTAGAGAAGGTTCCATGGGGTGCTGAGAAGAAGGTATATTCTTTTTTGTTAGGATGGAATGTTCTGTAGATATTGATTAAGTCCATTTGAGTCATGACATCAGTTAAGTCCTTTATTTCTCTGTTAAGTTTCGATTTGGGGGATCTGTCCAGTGGTGAAAGTGGGGTGTTGAGGTCTCCCACTATTAATGTGTGGGGTTTTATATGTGATTTAAGCTTTAATAATGTTTCTTTTACGTATGTGGGTGCCCTTGTGTTTGGGGCATAAATGTTCAGAATTGAGACTTCATCTTGGTGGATCTTTCCTGTGATGAGTATGTAATGCCCTTCTTGATCTCTTTTGATTGATTTTAGTTTGAAGTCTATTTTGCTGGATATCAGGATGGCTACACCCGCTTGTTTCTTAAGACCGTTTGATTGGAAAGTCTTTTCCCAGCCTTTTATTTTTAGGTAGTGTCTATCTTTGAATTTGAGATGTGTTTCTTGTATGCAGCAGAAAGATGGGTCCTGCTTTCGTATCCATTCTGTAAGCCTATGTCTTTTTATAGGTGAATTAAGTCCATTGATATTGAGGGATATTAATGTCCAGTGATTGTTCATTCCTGTTATTTTTTGGTGGTGATGTGTGTGTACTTTTCTTCGTTGGGGTTACTGCTGTGGCTTTATCTATTGCCTGCGTTTTCGAGGGTGTATCTGACTTCCTTAGGTTGGAATTTTCCTTCTAGTGCTTTCTGTAGGGCTGGGTTTGTGGGTAAATATTGTTTAAATCTGGCTTTGTCATGGAATGTCTTGTTCACTCCATCTATGATGATTGAAAGTTTTGCTGGGTATATTAGTCTAGGCTGACATCCATGGTCTCTTAGTGTCTGCATTACATCTGTCCAGGACCTTCTGGCTTTCAAAGTCTCCATTGAGAAATCGGATGTTATTCTGATAGGTTTGCCTTTATATGTCACTTGGCCTTTTTTCTTTGCTGCTCTTAATATTCTTTCTTTATTCTGTACATTTAATTGTTTAATTATTATGTGGCGAGGGGACTTTTTTTGGGGGTCTAGTCTGTTTGGTGTTCTATAGGCTTCCTGTATCTTCATAGGCATTTCCTTCTTTAAGTTGGGAAAGTTTTCTTCTATGATCTTGTTGAATATATTTTCTGTGCCCTTGAGTTGGTATTCTTCTCCTTCTTCTACCCCTATTATTCGTAGGTTTGGTGTTTTCATGGTGTCCCAAATTTCTTGGACATTTTGGTTCATGACTTTGTTGACTTTAGTGTTTTCTTTGACTGATGAATCTATTTCTTCTATTGTATCTTCAACGCTAGAGATTCTCTCTTCCATCTCTTGCATTCTGTTGATTATACTTGCATCTGAAGTTCCCAATCGTTTTCTCAGATTTTCTATTTCCAGCATTCCCTCTGTTTGTGTCTTCTTCATTTTTTCTATTTCCCTTTTCAGGTCTTGGACTGTTTCCTTCATTTGTTTCATTGATTTTTCTTGATTTTCTTTCAGTATTTTATTGTTCTCTTCCAGGACTTTTTTGATTTCTTCTAATTTGTTTGCCCTTTCCTCTAGTTGTTTACAGCGTTCTTCACATTTTTTTGTCTTTTCCTCTACACGAGCCTCTAGCTTCTTCATGATGATATTCATAAGGCTATTTTCTTCTGCTTCTTCCAATTTCTGATGTTCAGGTCTAGGTGTTGGAGGAGGGCTAGGGCCTGGTGATGGTGTATTGCTATTCATTTTGTTGCATGTGTTTCTGCCTTGACGTCTGCCCATCTCCTTGTGGTTCGTTCTTGGCCTTATCCGCACACTTGGTTCAGACAGAGGTGACAGATTCAGGAAGTCTCTCTCTCTTGTCCAGATGGGAGCTCTCTGTGCTGTGCTGTGCTTCAGAAGGGAAGTCCGGGGCAAGATGGGAGCTGTGCTTCAGAAGGGAAGTCCGGGGCAAGATCTCTTTTTTTTTTTTTAAAACAAGAACCTTAAATCTAATCTTTGCTTAGCCTTTTTCCTAACCCTTGACATCAACTTGTAACCAACCCCCCTAAACAATGAAAATTATCCCAGACCCAAAACCCATTAAAAAGACCAAAAAACCACCCGCCCCACACCACCTCTTTGGGAATGTGGGCATCGTATTCTTTTTTGTTTGTTTGTTTGTTTGTTTGTTTGTTTGTTTTGTTTTTTTGTTTTTTGAGACAGGGTTTCTCTATGTAGCTTTGCGCCTTTCCTGGACCTCACTTGGTAGCCCAGGCTGGCCTCGAACTCACAGAGATCCACCTGCCTCTGCCTCCCGAGTGCTGGGATTAAAGGCGTGCGCCACCACCTCCCAGCGGGCATCGTATTCTTAAAATTGCTTTCTGCTGGGTGTGTGCAAAGGTATCTTTATCCTGAAAAGAAAAATATTAGGTTAATTGTCAAATTCTAGGAAAGGTAACTATAACCTTCATTATCCAGTCTGTGTATAATGCCAAAGTTCAGGGTTTATCTCAAGTCCTTATTCAAGTAGTCTTTGAGACTGGATCATCTCAGCTAGTCATCTCAAAATTGCTCAGAGCACCTTGTAGTTCAAAGCTGATCTGTAGATGATGCTTGTCAGCTTAGTGATATTATTATTGTCCACGTGGAATTGTTGTTGTTGTGGGGCCCCATCTTCTTGGAGACTTCAGTTGATGTTAGGCCAGGCCGTGATTTCCTGCAGAAAATTGATAAGAGACTTGAACACAAAGACATATATATGCAGCTAATTGAAGCCTTTTTTCTAGAATTAGTTAGTACTCTATATGACCATTCATATCTTAACAAAGTTTAAAATGTATATATATCTATATATCTATATATATTAATCTTGTAAATTTTGATATAAAATTTATACTTTCAGAAAAGTTTAAAGAATCAGAATAGAATCAAAGAGTTGAGATTAGCAATAGAATAGTCCTTTAATTAATTTGGCTTTTCTCCTGTCCCATAGCAGAAGATGGCTCTTTTATTCTGGCATGATACAGGGAGTTTGCATTTTCCTTTTAACAACATGCTTGAGTTTAAAGAAGGAGAGAGCCATTCTCCAACTCCAAAATCAGCTTTAAATTTTAATTGAACTGGGACTATTAGAAGACCAATAGTGTTAAATCTTTAGAGAAAAGCAGAAACAAACATTTAGGAAGACTTATAAAATTTTTTAGATGATATACCCATACGCCATTTCACTCTGTTTCCTGGGATAGATGATTTGTCCCTTTTCTTCAGTTGTCTCATTTGTCCAGTGTTCTTCAGATTCCTTAACCTTCATTCTCCTAAAAGACAAAAACAAAAGCCTTTCCCCAAGACTAATTTTGGGGAGGTTCCTTTTTGGCAAGTTATTATCTGATTAAATGAAAAGACATGTGTTACTGGTATAAGTTAGTTTAAATTGGATGTTCATGCTGGTTGATGAACTATCACCTCTTCTAATTAAGAGGTTTCTCTTGTTCAAATCAAACCTTTATCAATTTTGATGGTACCCACAGCTTATCTTCTCCTGTAGAAACAAAAGCAAAACCTCGTCCCCAATGTAACACATACCCTGGTTTCCATTCTGAGGTCAGCACATCCTTAAAGTATATAGGCTGATTTAATTCTGTAGTTTTTTTCTATTATTCAATGTCTCTCTGCAGCTGTTGTTCCTTTCTCATTGGCATTAAGAAAATTCAAAGTTAATAGAGCATTATGCAGTCTATTTCTGGGGTTTTTTGTTACCCCTTTGTGTGTATTTAGCATATCCTTTAGAGTTCTGTTTGATCTTTCTATAACTGCTTGACCTGTATGATTATGTGGTATGCCTGCAATATGCTTTATATTGTAATAAGCAAAAAACTGTTTCATTTTAACAGAGACATATGATGGAGTATTGTCAGTTTTGATTTTTGCAGGTATACCCATGATGGCCATAACTTCTAGCAAATGAGTGATTACAGAATCAGCCTTTTCAGAACTCAAAGCAGTTGCCCATTGAGATCCTGAATAAGTATCAATGGTATGGTGTACATATTTCAATTTTCCAAATTCTGCAAAGTGAAACATGTCCATCTGCCAGATTTCATTCCTTTGATTACCCTTTGGGTTACATCCTGCTGGTAATGGTGTTTGATTATAGAAGGAACAAGTAGGACATTTCTTTACTATTTCTTTGGCTTTTTGCCAGGTTATGAAAATATCCTTTTTTAAACCTTTACTATTTATATGATGTTTTTTATGAAATTCTGAGGCTTCCAGCACATTTCCTATCAATAATTGATCAATCTCATCATTGCCTTGTGCTAAAGGGCCTGGCAGACCAGTATGGGATCGGATGTGAGTTATATATAAAGGATGACTCCTTTTTCTGATTGTATCTTGTAATTGAATAAATAGTGAAATTAATTCTGAAGCATCGTGGATAAATTCTGCAGTCTCAATATGTAATACTACTCTTTCAGCATACTGAGAGTCAGTTACTACATTGAGAGGTTCTGAAAAATCCATTAATACCAACAGAATAGCATACAATTCTGATTTTTGAACTGAATTATAAGGACTTTGAACCACTTTACTTACATTTTCTGATTTGTAACCTGCCTTTCCTTGTTTGTTGGCATCTGTATAAAATGTATGAACTCCAGATATGGTGTTTCCTACAATTAGTTAAAACTTTTTCCCTTTTATTAAAACAGAAAGGTGCTGTGGAATGTCCTGTATGGCAAATGTGTTGCTCTTATTGGTTAGTAAATAAAACACTGATTGGCCAGTAGTCAGGCAGGAGGAAGTATAGGCGGGACAATGAGGAGAATAAAGCTGGGAAGTGGAAGGCTGAGTCAGAGACACTGCCAGCCGCCATGATGACAAACAGCATGTGAAGATGCTGGTAAGCCACAAGCCACGTGGCAAGGTATAGATTTATAGAAATAGATTAATTTAAGCTGTAAGAACAGTTAGCAAGAAGCCTGGTACGACCATACAGTTTGTAACCAATATAAGTGTCTGTGTTTACTTGGTTGGGACTGAGGGGCTGTGGGACTGGCAGGTGACAAAGATTTGTCCTAACTGTGGGCCAGGCAGGAAAACTCTAGCTACATAAAGGGGGAAATACGGTGATATTTTATTTGTGCTGAAATGTGATTTTATTTGTATGTTAATAAATAAAGTTGCCTGGGGGTCAGAACTAATAGCAAGCCATAGCAGAAGTCTGGCAGTGGTAGCACATGCCCTTAATCTGGTGACATGGCAGGCAGAGTCTGTGTGGTTCAAGGACATAGCTAGCTTGGAGACATGCCTTTAATCTCAATACCAACCATAGAGACCTGGAGGTTTGTATAGTTGGGCAGTGACAAGGAGGTCATGTGGTTGGGTTTACAACCAATGAGAAGGCAGAACAGAAAGTTAATAAAAAGATAGACACACAGGAAGTAGGTCTCTCTTTCTCAGGGGAAGGATGGCAGCAGCAGCAGGTGGTAAGAAGGTGGTTTTAGTCTCAGCTCTTAACTAGTGCTCTGATCTCTGGGGCTTTTAACTCTGCATTTGGCTCTGTGTTTCTTATTTAATAAGACTGTTACATCTGCACAGAGTCTTTAGTGGAGGAGGTCAGACAAGACATCCCTATACTCACCAAAGATTCTGAGTATGAGTAGGGATCTGAAGGTAGTCAGGGGTGAGTATGTAGACACCAAGAAGACAGTTTCACACAGTGAAAATATTCAGGGATACTGGTGAATGGGGTGATGCTGCTGACCTTCCCCCAACAGGACATACAAATACCAAGGCTGAGAGTTGAACACACTCAAGTTTCCAATATCTACCAAATGCAAAGGTCCTAATATTGATGGATTTTTCTGACTTCCCTCTTAGCCTCTCCCACCACTGTCCAAGTCACTCTTGAAGCAGTTCCACCCCACATTGCTGAAGGGAAGAATGTTATTCTACATGTACACAATCTGCCAGTGACAGTCCCTTTGTTTTACTGGTACAAGGAAGAATCTGTGGTTGGGAGGAATGAAATTGCAGGATTTATAATGTCCAATAATACAAATGAAACAGGGCCTGCTTACAGCAGTAGAGAGACAGTATAACCCAGTGGATCCTTGCTCACCCAGAATGTCACTCAGAAAGATCTAACTTAAGTATACATCCTCAGTATCTCTAGGTTATTTACTAAGACGTGGGTTTCATTTATACTATATTTAGATGTTTATATGTTATATTTATCTATCCCAATAACTGGCAATTCATATACCGTAAGTTATTTTTTAACTTTCCTAAACAGTCTCTATATCTAAATTTTCATACCCTTATAAAAACATTACATCCAAACACATTTATGTATTTAATTAGTCAGGAGACATAGGTGATTGATTATTGAGAACAGTCAATGTAAAGTGAATTTATTTTAATGAAGGAACAGTAAAAGTCCTTTTGAAATCTGTTTGGTGAGCTATCTTTTATTGAAAATTGGATAGCAAGGCAAATTATCTTCAGACTTGGTAAATGGAAATATAATCTAAATGATCTCAAAGTATAATTTGACTAAACCCTGGCAGTAAGAGGCATGGCATAGTTCAAAGTGGGAAGCTTAAATATTTTTAAAATGTCATGGGTAAAGTAAGGAATTTATTCTATTAATATTCAGCATATTTAGCCTGTTTCCAAACATAGTTTTGTATAGAGAATTTGATCATTTATAAGATGATCAAGCTTTCACTTGTATCCTAATAACTCTCTTTTATAGTTTATAAGTCACATATGACTTATCCTTAAGAATGTACAGTTTAGGTCGGCCAATCATGTGCATTTTTACGACTACTGGTGTTAAGCATGTTTTTATTTTTTGGTTGTGAGACAGAGTCTCACTATATACTCCTGGCTGGCAAGCCTGGAATTCCCGGAGTACTGGGATATAATGTGTGCACCACCATACCTGGCCAATAAGCATTTCTTTTTCTCTTTTTTTCACTTTTGGTTTTTCAAGACAGGGTTTCTCTGTGTAGCCCTGGTTGTCTTTGAACTCACTTTGTAGACAAGTCTGTGTGGAACTCACAGAGAGTTCATGTGCCACTACACGTGACCCCACAGAATTTCTTTTCTTTTCTTTTTGTTTTTTTTTCCCAGATAGGGTTTCTCTGTGTAGTTTTGGTGCCTGTCCTGGATCTCACTCTGTAGACCAGGCTGGCCTTGAACTCTCAGAAACCTGCCTGCCTCTGCCTTCCAAGTGCTGGGATTAAAGGCATGTGCCACCACTGCCTGGCTACCATAGCATTACTTTATGTGTTGTTCTAGTTAGATTTCCAGTAACTGTGATGAAATGCCACAACCCAAACCAACTTGGTAGTTAGGGGTTTATTTAGCTTAAATGTCTTGATCAGGGTGTGTCATTGAGGGAAGTGCAGGCAGGAACCATGGGGTAAGTTCCTGGCTTGCTCCCACAACCTGCTCAGCTGCTTTTCTTTTTTTATTTAATAATTTAATTTAATTTTACGTATCATCCATGGATTCCCTTGTCCTCCCCCCCGAGCCCTTCCCCCAGCCCACCCCCTATTCCCATCTCCTCCCAGGCAAAGACTCTCCTGGGGATTCATCACAACCTGGTAGATTCAGTCCAGGCAGGTCCAGTCCCCTTCTCCCAGGCTGAGCAATGTGTCCCTGCATAAACCCCAGGTTCCAAATAGCCAGCTCATACACTAAGGACAAGTCCCAGTCCCACTGCCTGGGTACCTGCCAAGCAGTTCAAGCTAATCAACTGTCTCACTTATCCAGAGGGCCTGATCCAGTTGGGGGCCCCTCAGCTATTTGTTCATAGTTCATGTGTTTCCATTAGTTTGGCTATTTGTCCCTGTGCTTTATCCAATCTTGGTCTCAAGAATTCTCGCTCATACAATCCCTCCTCTTTCTCACCAATTGGACTCCTGGAGCTCCACCTGGGGTCTGGCCATGGATCTTTGCATCCCCTTCCCTCAGTCATTGGATGAGATTTCTAGCACAACAATTAGGGTGTTTGGCCATCCTATCACCAGAGTAGGTCGGTTCAGGCTTTCTCTCCACCATTGCCAGTAGTCTATTGTGGAGGTATCTTTTTGGATTTCCGGGGACCTCTCTAGTACTTTGCTTCTTCCTATTTCCATGTGGTCTTCATTTATCATGGTCTCTTATTCATTGTTCTCCCTTTCTGTTCTTGATCCAGCTGGGATCTTCCACTCCCCTAAGCTCTCTTTCCCTTGAACCTTGCCCTTCATTACCCCCACTCATATCCAGGTTGTTCATGTAGATGTCATCCATTTCTCTGTCATTGGGTGGTCCCTGTGTCTTTCTTAGGGTCCTGTTTTCTAGGTAGCCTCCCTGGAGTTGTGAGTAGCAGTCTAGTCATCTTTGTTTTACATCTAGTATCCTCCTATGAGTGAGTACATACCATGTTTGTCTTTCTGAGTCTGGTTACCTCACTCAGGATGATTTTTTCTAGTTCCATCCATTTGTCTGAAAATTTCATGCTTTCATTGTTTTTCTCTGCTGAGTAGTACTCCATTGTGTATATGTACCACATTTTATTTATCCATTCTTCAGTTGAAGGGCATCTAGGTTGTTTCCAGGTTCTGGCTATTACAAAGAGTGCTGCTAGGAACATAGTTGAGCATGTATCTTTATGGTATGAATCAGCATTCCTTGGGTATATGCCCAAGAGTGGTATAGCTGGGTCTTGGGGGAGATTGATTCCCAATTTTCTAAGAAAGTGCCATATTGATTTCCACAGTGGCTGTACAAACTTGCATTCCCACCAGCAGTGGAGGAGAGTTCCCCTTGCTCCACATCCTCTCCAGCATAAGCTGTCTTCAGTGTTTTTGATCTTAGCCATTCTGACAGGTGTAAGGTGGTATCTCAGAATTGTTTTGATTTGCATTTCCCTGATGATTAGGGATGTTGAGCAATTCCTTAAATGTCTTTCAGCCATTTGAACTTCACACTGTGTACCCCTTTGTCCCTTTGTCCATACATCTCTACTTGCAAAGAGTCATTGGGCAGCACCTTGACCAAAAACACAAACATAGATTCAGCTCCAGTGAGTTACTGTACCTGGACTGTTCCATTGAGCTGACATAAAATCTCTCCAAAGTCCTATCACCCTGAATTTTTTCAGAGGGACTCAAAAAACTTCTGCACCAGCCATCCTTGGGTAAGGCTATCCTTACCCAAATTTAAAATTTTTAAATACTATAAAATAGAAGAGCTGGGCATGATTGACATACATTTTTGATCCCAACACTCAGGAGGCATAGGCAGCTGGATCTCTATGAGTTCAAGGCCTGCCTGGTCTACATAGCTAGTTCCAGGAAAGGAAACCTTGTCTTGAAAAACCAACGAAACAAAACAAAACTGTTGGACCCCAAAGTTTAGGGTCTCAAGTGGGCGCCCCAAGAACCCAGACTCCAGTCCAGTTGATGCAACAGCACGAGGAATTTATTGACTTCTGTACAGAAGGGCAAACTCTGCTCATAAGAGCAAGAGCCGCATCTTACTGCAGCCCCATAAAGGCTTTTAAAGGAAAAACCCACAAAACCCACAAGATTACAATTTCCATACAATTTCATGGCCTGATCATAGGGTGATCACAGAGGGGGTACAGTTACATAAACCTCAAGAGGGGTATCAGGGCAGGAGTGGAGCTTACACACAGGTCATGGTGGTCCTTCCTGGAACACCTGCAACTATCCCAGTCACAGTTGAGCACATCTCTTAACAGAAATCTTTTTACATTGTTATATTGTTACAGGGGTGATTGAGTAGTGGCTGAGTCAGGTTGCCCTGGGAACTAGATTTTTAGTTTTTCATTTCCTGATGCTTGAAGTTTCTCTCTTTCTGAGGCTTGGGGGTGTAAGCCTGAAGGGCTAGGGTCTTTCAAAAACAAAACAAAACAAAAACAACAACAAAAGCACCAATCTTAGTGCAGATGTGGGAGTTCAGCCCCAAAACTGTGACTGTGGGAGAGTTGTCCCCATTACTCATCTGTCTTATGGTGACAGGGGCAGGGGTGAAGTGCCTAGCCTACAGAGAGAGTTCCAGGATAGTCAGGGAACACAAAGAAACCCTTTCTTGAAAAAAAAAAAAAAACCATGAACCCCCCCCCCCCAATAAAACCAGATATACTGAATCTGATAGAAGAGAAAGTGGGAAATAGTCTTGAACTCACAGACACAGGAGACAACATCCTGCATGGAACAGTGTTAGCACAGGCATTAAGAACAACAATAAATGGGACCTCATACAACTGAAAAGCTTCTGTAAGGCAAAGGACACCATCAACAAGACAAAACCGCAGCCTACAAAAAAATTGTCCAACTACATATCCAATAGAGGACTAATATCCAAAATGTATAAAGAACTCAAGAAAGTAGACATCAACAAAAAACCCAATAAAAATGGGGTACAGATCTAAACAGAGAATTCTCAGTAGAGGAATTTCAAATGGTCAAGAAACACTTAAAGGAATGTTGAACATTCTTAGCTATCAGGGAAATGTAAATCAAAAGTACTTTCAGATTCCATCTTACAGTTAGAATGGCTAAGATCAATAACACAAGCTAGGAACTGGAAACAACCTCAACAAAGAATGGATAAATATGGTATATTTGTATAATAGAGTATTACTGAGCTTTAGAAAAAGCATGATTTTTGTAAGCAAATGGACAGAACTAGAAAAAAAATCAGCCTGAGTGAGGTAATCCAGACCCAGAAAGACAAACATGGTATGTACTCGCTCATAACTTCATATTAGCTGTTAAGTAAATGATAATCATAATACAACACACAGACATAGAAAGGCTAAATAGCAAGGAGTGCTGTGGGAGCCCACAACTGACTCAGTTTCCCAGTTTGAATCTGAAGTCTATTCTGAGGAACCACCATATTGGTTTCCACAGTGGCTGTAAAGGTTTGCACTTCCATCCTCAATGGAGGAGTGTTCCCCTTGCTCCATGTCTTCACCAGCATGGAGCTGCTTTAGGTCTCAGCACATATATTATGGCTGTTAACTTGGTGGTTTTGTGGGACTCCTGACAGTGGGAATGAGTTGTAACTGACTGTTTCACCTGCCCTTGGGACCTTTTCCTCCTACTGGGTTGCTTCACCCAGCCCTGATATGAGTGTTTGTGTCTAGTCTTACTGTAACTTGTTATGATGTATTTAGTTGATATCCCCAGTGGGGGGGCGGGGCGTCTGGACTTTTCTGAAGAGAAACAGAGGAGAAGTAGACCTGGGGGAGAGGGGATATGTGAGGGAGGGACTGGGAGGAGTAGAGGGAGGGGACACTGTGATCAAGATGTATTGTATGAAAGAATCGAAAGAGAAAGTTATATGAAGTCACAACTACACCAGACAAGTTAGATTGTCCCTCCAGACTTCATTCTCACTTTATCAATAAATCAAAGCAGATGCAATGAAAATTCATCTCTAAAGTGATTCTAAACCCTGGTTACTGACGTGCGATCTACCAACCATCAGTGATGCATTACCAGATCTTAGCAGCACTGCGGTTGTGTGGTGGTTTAGGGTCAGCCTAGGCAACACAGCAAGATCAGAGTAGCAAAGAGTACAGGCGTGTTGGGAGGGAGGGGAGATGGATGGATGGATGGATGGATGGATGGATGGATGGATGGATGGATCCATGGAGGGTGGCAGAGGTAGGGCAGTGCATCAAAGAGAGACCAGGCATGTTGGGAGGGAGGGAAAGAGGGAGGGAGGGAGGGAGGTGAGGAGGGAGGGATGTGAGTAGAGGGAGAGTAGAGCATCAAAGAAGACCAGGTATGTTTGGATGGAGGGAGGGAGGGGAAGGGGGAAAAGGGAGAAAGAGAGGTAGGAGGAGTAGGGAGGAGGAGGGAGAGAGAGGGAAGTGGAAGGAGAGGGAGGGAGGGGGCCGGCTTTCAGGTCCCACTAGAAATGTCAGAACCTGTATTTAAACAGTAACCTCATGTGGTTATTGTTCGGTTTGTGAGCACATTAAACTTTGACAAGCTCTTCTCTATAGAGTCTTTCAATTCTAAATCCATGTGTGTGGTGATATATTGTGTACCCTAATAAAATGTGCCTGAAAATCAGAGAAGCAGAGCAAGCCACAGCCACCACCTCTTACCTCACCAACTCCTCAGCCTGAGAGAGCCTCAGCTGGTAGGCCTCTAGCTGAATGAGCTTCCTCAGCCAGAAAGGCTTCTATGAAAGGGACGCTTCTGCTGAAATGCCTTTAGTTCCTGTTTCTTCATGGCTTATATATGTTTCTCACCTCTGCCATGTTACTTCCTGGGATTAAAGTTGTGTGTGCTTCCCAAGCAAAGGCATAAGATCTCAAGTGCTGTGATTAAAGGTGCAGGCCACCTCTATCTGGCTCTGTTTCTCTCCTAGACTGAGTCAGTCTCCTGTAGTCTAGGGTGGCACTGAGCTCACTGGCTCTAGATGGACCTCTGCCTCCTGAGTGCTAGGATTAAAGGTGTGTGCCACCACTGCTTGGCCTCTATGTTTAATCTAGTGGCTGTTCTGTCCTCTGATCTTCAGGTAAATTTTATTAGGGTACACAATATATCACCACATTCCCCCTTTATAAAGTGTGAGGAAACAGGAACTAAAGGCTTTTTGGCAGATGCGTCCCTTTCAGCTTTTCGGCTGAGGAAGCTCATTCAGCTAGCGGCCTACCAGCTGAGGCTCTCTCAGGCTGAGGAATTGTTCAGGTAAGAGGTGGTGGCTGTGGCTTGCTCTGCTTCTCTGATCACCAGGCACATTTTATTAGGGTACACACTATATCATCACACATGTTTCACATGCACTGAACATAGGTCACTCTACAGGGACTCAGAGGGGGCAGTTGACCCAGTCACCCAGTCTACCCTTCTCTTTTTAAATTTTACATCCTGACCACGGCCTCCCCTCCCGCCTCTCCTCACATCCTCTTCTCTCACCTCCCCTTTGCCTGACCCTTCAATCCACCCCTCCTCCATATTTACTCAGAAAGGGGTAGTCTTTATGGGCATCAACAAAACACGGCACATCAAGCTGCCATAAGACACAGCACCTCCCGCTGTATTCAGGCTGGGCAAGGCAGTCCAGCATGAGGAATAAGTTCCCAAGAGTCAGCCAAAGCCTCAGGGACAGCCCCTGCTCCCATTGCCAGGGACAGGCCAAGCTACACAATTGTCACATGTATGCAGAGGTCAGTCCCCTGCAGGCTCCCTGGTTGTTGGTTCATACTCTGAGTTCCCATGAGCCAGGCTAGCCAATTCTGTGGGTTTTCCTGTGATGCCCCTGACCCACCTGGTTCCTACAATCCCTCCTCTCTCTCCTCAGCCGGACTCCCCTAGCTTGACCCACTGTTTAGCCATGGGTCTTTGCATCTGTCCCCATCAGTCACTGGGTGAAAGATCACCCATCTGATTTGCTCACTGGGAAACACTAGTGAGGCTGTGCTGCCATCTTGTGACTGTAACCGGTAAAACACACTTAACCATTGATGGTGAAGTAAAAGTCATTGATGTGCTAAGAGAATCACAACCACTCATATTAACCGCAACTGACTGTTAAAAACAGCTCAGCCCACATCACAGAGCATCATCACATTTGAAAATGAAGGTTTTTTCTTTATTATATTTTTATTCGTTTCAGGTAGGGTGCGCATGCGCACCTGCAGACCTCAGAGGACAATTTGCAAGTCAGCTCTCTTCTTTGAGTATGCCAGTCCCAGGGATCAATCTCTAGTCCATAGACTTAGTGATGGGCACCTTCACTGAAGAGCCATTTTACTGGCTCTGACAGTGAAGATTTTATAATTCCCAACGATTTGGTGTCAGTGGAACTCCTAGGTTCCAAGCCGCGCTCTAACAATGTCGCCCTTGAAATCATCATGACGGGTTTTCAGACATTCAGCCCTGCCTGAACTGCCAGGAAATAAGTGTATGGGTTCCCGGGCGCTTGCTCTCTGAGGCGCTGTCTCATCTTGTGCTCTCTCTTCAGTCCTGCCCTGATCTCGACAGGCACTGAAGCCGGCAGGTACCAGAGAACCCCGTCCAAGTGCCCCTCCATTTCCCACCCGCCACTTTCCAAGTGACATAATCTGAAGGTCCTGTGCTCTCCTGTCACTTCCACGTGGTCAGATGAAGCAGAGAAACCACAGCAGAAACTGAATTCCGGGACTGTCCAGCCAGAGCCGCAGGAGTGCACCCTTCCCCATTCTGGACCATGTTCATAGTTAGAGCCAAATCCCACCTCTGCTGCCTCCTCCCACCTGTGCTGCGGCAGACCCCTGCCTGCTTGCATGTATCTTTTTATTTTTATTATTTTTTTTGATAATCTCACATTATAGCTAAAGCTGAGAGGAGGCTGCGGGATTGGCATAGATGAGTCTCGAGGGAGCTCTGGGACCTGGGAAGGTAGACCACCTGGGTTTCTTGTGAGCTTGGCTGGCCACCCTGGATTCTGGTGGGAAAGATCTAGGTACTGTCTCCACCCCCCCACCCCCCACCCCCCACCCCCCACCCCCGAAAAAAAGGGTTGCAAGGACATTGCAACTCAGGAGTCGGGGATGGAGTTCCTAAAAACCTCTTCTAAGCTCTGTCTCTTCAAGCTAGTAAAAGACAGCTTGGGAGAGTGCAGTGAAGAGCCATAAGAGCCCAATAGGGCAGGAAACTGTTTACGTGGGAAAAGAAAAAACAAACAAACAAACAAACAAACAAAAAACAAAAACAAGCCTTTCAGTTATAGCTGAGCTGAGGCATCAAGGGTTTTGTTTCTGAGTGAGCACTCGTCAGAATGAAAGGGTGCTCCTAATTGCCCTGACACAAAGATGCCCTGAAGCAATGAGCTGAAACTCTGTTAAGTGTTGTATCTTCACTCCTAACCAACAACGGAGAAACGACTATTCAGAATTCTCCTACAGCTAGAACTCAGCCATGGACTCAGGAAAGTTGCAGGCACAGAGCCTGCAAAGAGCCAAGGCAGACCCTTCCCTGACAGGAGGGGCTGCTGGGGAAAGCAGTAAAGCCGAACTGAGTCTGAAACACTCGCCCTACCCAGTCAGGAACGCAGTCTGGGGAAAGAGCCCAGCCAGGGCACAAAGGAGAACTATCCAGGAGTAAAGCTTTCTTTTCTACCAGAGAAAGCATCTTTCGGAAAAAAGCTTTGTTTCAACTGACTCCTGGTGAGACAAGGGAGTGTAGCCCTGAGGGATGACTGCCTCTGGTGGTAAGCACTGTCTGTAAGCGCTGGGACAAACAAATGCAACCCCCTGGGGCCTGGGTCAGGTGAAGGCCTGATGAGGCAAAACACCAGTCCTGATGCGAGTTTAGGGAAGGAAAACCTCCCTTGCTGAGCTTGATTTATGAGCACAAACCTCACAGACCCCCAAACAGAAACGGACAAAAAGCCCCTACCTTCAGTAGCAGGAAAAGCCACCACTTTAGTGTCGGAAAATGTTTCTGGGGCAGAGGGGATAAAGTGAGACCAAACTGGGAACTGTGTGGGAGAAAGACTCTCTGAAGAAATGGAGAAGGGACAGATTTCTCCCCAGAAAATGAAAGTTGTTAAGAGTTTGAGGCAGATTCTGGGGAGAAAAAAAAGCCCCTATCTCCAAAGGCAGCTAGCAGAGGAACAGAGCCGCAGCCTGAGATAGCTGAAGCTCTGCGAAAATGTCTCTGAAGGAGCTATGGAAAAGCTCTGTTGTAAATGTTTTTGGCTTTCACTGACTGGCTAAGGCAAACAAAAGCCCCGAGGAAAGTTGCTGTCAGGAATGCCAGCCTCAATGCGCGCTAATGAGGCAGGTGCAGTTCTGATCTGGGGGCCAGAGTTAAATGAAGGAGAGACACCTGTTGAAGCCAGCTCAGAGAGAGCAGAAATCTCCCGATGTTCCGATATTCCATAATTGAAAACATAAAATGCTTGGTTCAAACCCCCCACGTGAAAGCTTTGAAAGCAAGCCCGGTAAAAGAGAGCAGAAATCTCCCGATTTCCTGTAGTTGAAAATGCAATAAGCTTGGTTCAAATCTCCCAGGCAAAAAACTTTGGAAGTAAGACCGGTAAAAG
Organism: Peromyscus eremicus; assembly: GCF_949786415.1. NCBI lineage: Eukaryota > Metazoa > Chordata > Mammalia > Rodentia > Cricetidae > Peromyscus > Peromyscus eremicus. Next base: position 168,361,214 of record NC_081416.1, on the reverse strand, counting down.
AGAACTAGAAGTTGACTTTCAGACCTGAAAAGTATTATGGGAAATGAAGTCCATAAGCTAGCTGGTTGGTAACCCTGAGCTGATGAAGAGAAATGCATTCTAAGAAATGTAGTTTTTCCAGCTAAAGATGGTGATACTATCCAAAAACTGTTTCAGCTCAGAATGAAGTTTCTTTTCAAAGCAATGCTAGAAAGCTTAATCTTACCTCTTGAGAACTAAGATCAGACAAAAAGCTTGCCTCTCAGATGATTTAAAACAGTAATACCGTTGTCAACAAGTCACTTAAAAACCCTTTAAAAAAGCAATGGAAAGCAGTATGTACACTGAACATTGTCTTAGATATGAAGAAACTTACGGATAATAAGTTCTTTGCCTTTTGAACAAACAGCCTGCAATGAATGATTTCTTTGCAAATCTAATAAGGAGACAAAGAAACAGGCATTCAAAAAGAATGACTGCTTTATAGATGGGAACAAGCTTCAGAAAATCTGTCTTAAAAAATAGTTGCTTCACACCTGAAAGTTCCTTATAAGAAATCAATGCTAAGTATCACAGCTGCTAATAATGATAACATCAGGGGTTAAAGCTAATGAAGTGAAATGATGAGAATGCTTTTCCTCAGAGTAAGCTAATGAAGGATATGTTTCATCAAAGAACATCTATGTTCTTGACTCCTTTGAATAGTAACAGTTTTGGTGAAAATATTGGGCTAATAAAAATCTATCAGAAACTTCAACATTGTTAAAGAACTCATGGCAAATACAGCTTTAAAAATTAATTAAGAAGGGGAAAATTGTATCAGAGTTTGAGTGTAAAAAGAAGCTAAAACAATGCTCTTGATATTAAGGTTCCATCTTGCAGTCTGGGGAGAATAGGAGAATAAAGAGGCCTCCAGACTGCTGAGGAGTTGAGACAATTGTAACTAAGTTTCAGCAATGTTTTCAGACCTGTTGAAAGTTGTAGGTCTGGAACCTCACTCCAATTTAGACCACTATCTTCTCCTGTTGGGAAATTGACTGAGTTGCCAGCTAAACAATTCAGAAACAGAATATTCCTTACAAAGATTTTCATCTCTTCTCTTTTCTTTCTTTTTGGATTTGCTGTAAACTGACGTAGCTCTTAATAGAGTTGTTACAAAACATCTGAAATGCATAGCAACAGAATTCATTAAATCCCAGAGTTAAGAGAGAGCCATTAAAGAATTGTATTCTTGTTTCAATCTATCAAGAACTTTTAGAAATCAAAGCTGTCTATAAGGTTTGAACTTTAGAAATAATTGGCATACTTCCTGACTAGTTAAGAGAATCTTTCTAACAGAGATAGTGATAATAATTAAGAGTAAGAAAATTATTCTGTCTTGTTAGAAAATGTTGAATCTCTTCTAAGTGTTAAGAAATCTTTAGGTGTTTGTTAAGTTAGATATATGCTAATGGTAGCCCTATATAAGTTTGTAAAATAGATTTATAAAAATTTCTTTAAGAATATAAGCTTGCAACAAGTATCTAACGTAGTCCTAAGACATGTAGTAATAAGCTTGTAAGAAGTAAAGATGGTAGTTGTAAACGTAAGTTTAAGACTATGGAATGAAATTAAGAAGTAAATATGAAATATATTTGCTAAATTAGTTCTGTAGTTTCCTTAAGAAGTATAACTAAGTAGATGTTAATATGTTATATGTGAATTTGTAAAAAAAAGTGTAAATGTTGAGTGTGAGTTTATGCTTAAGCATATGTTATGTGTGAGTTTTTGAAAAAGTATAAATATTGAGTGTGGGTCTATGCTTAATGTATATGCTGAAAGAACCTGAGATACAGAAGTTAGTGTCCTAGTAGACTGCAAAGCAGGCAGTCTGAGCAGTTTTCAAAAGTTCCAGAAGCCGCCAAGAAGCTAAGAATGATGGACATCAGAATCAGCACAAGGCATCCGCGGTGGAGATCCATGGAAAATCAACACAACACAGAAAAACCTGAGCTAACAGCAAAAACGGTGCAGTTAAAAATGTTACTATACCTAAAAATGTCTCCAGCTTGAGAATGAAAGTTGTGGAGACGCTTGTTTGAACTAAAATTGTTAACTGCAAAAAGTTTTGGTTGTAAAACATCTCTTCATATTTGGAAGTGAAAGTCTGATTCCAGAATTTACTGATTCCAGAATTTACTTTTCTTGAACTTTTTGAACTTTAAAAAATGAGATAAAACTACAAAAAGGTCTTTGTTATGGATTTCTTCATATTTGGAAGGCTGGTACCAGAATTTATTATTTGAATTTGAGACTTAAGAAATGAAATGAACAACAGTGATTTCATTGCAATGGGACAATTTTGAATTTACTTATGGTGATGACCTAGGAACTGTTTTCTGGAATTATTTGTGTTAAAAATGGAACTGTTTTATGGAACTGTTTATGTAAAAATGGAATTACTTATGGAACTGGTTTTGTGTTACAAATGAAATGGTTTAAATGGAAAAGCTTGGGTTTTCTAACTAGGTTTGAGATTTTGTTTAAAAAAATATAACGAAAAGGGAGAAGTAATATTCCTTAGTCTATTCAATTTAAAAAATAGTTTCTTGTTATTTAGGTGGATTAATGTTATGTTTTGTCAGTAAGGAATGCAAATGAGTATACTAAGAGGTTACTTTAAAGTGTAAAGAGTTTTATTAAGAAACTGCTTTTGGATGTTTTGCTAAAAGTTTTCAAAGTGTTAATGGTTAGATTGAGAATATTGCTTTTAAATATGGGCTTGTAGGAACTGTGAAAGTTTGGGTTTTCTTCTAACTAGGTTTGAGATTGTTTAAAAAAATATAAAGAAAAGGAGGAGTTATGAGTGAATTAAGGTTGAATGTATGTTTGCAGAAATTATTATGTTAACCTATTGTTATTAACACCCTGGTTTGAAGTTATGGAAATATTTAAGTTTGATATGAATATATCAGAAGTTTTTCCTATGTTTTGTTAGCAAGAAAATTCAAATGGTTCTATTAAGACTTAAAGTTGTAACTGAGAAAATTGTTAACTATATATAGCACCATTTATGTTAATTCAATTGTTTCTGTTAAGAGTTTGCTTTAAGATGTAAGATTGAGAGAATTGTTACTGTGTATAGCAATATCTATGTTAACCTGTTATTGATAATGATGAAACTAAGGGATTCTTTAAGTTTACAATTGCATTAAGAGCTTTTGGTTTAGAAAGGGCTTGATGCAGCTAAGACTGCTGTAGTCACTTTGGGCCCAATCCACAAAAAGAAATGCCATCTTTATCATTCTCTTCTCTCATACTGGGAGGTATAACAGCTATGGAGATTGCTGTAAGTTATTAATAACGAGTTTTTTTAATATATTAAAAAGGGGGACCTGTGGGAGCCCATTTTCAGGTTCCTAGTGGCTTTACTCAGCAGGTCTGCATAGAGAGGATGATTAGACCACGGGCCAGAGTGCAAGTGTCTGAAATGGTCTGCACTTGGCTGTGCTGGGGAGAGGTCTTTTGCTCCACCCCTTGGCGTTTCTATAAATACCCTGGAGCAGAGACAGTCAGGGCCCGTTGGAAAAGGTTCCAGGCCCTCTCGAGGCTATCCATTATTTTCTATCTGTTTATCTCCACACTCTAAATCCTTCTATCTAATATTTCCTGCTGCTTGCACTCAAGAAAACTCTGGGGAACTGTGGGGTTGGTGGGTAAATGCCCTGCAATCCTTCACAACTGGAAGGCCCAGAAGCCATGCCCTTCACCAATTCTACAAGATCCAAAATGGTGAGAAGGGCACCAACACCTTTGAAGAGCTCTGTCATTCTTTTCCTTGTGCTGGACCTTAGGGTGGGAGATGCTGCTGCTCAGTTGGATGAATTACACGTGATGAGATTAACGGGGACCGGATAGAGTAGGTGTTTCCATCTTCTGGTGTCTTTGTCCATTTCTCCCTTCAGTGTTCTGAAGTTATAGAGGTCTTTCACTTCTTTGGTTAGGTTCATCCCAAGATAGTTTTTGAGGCTATTGTGAATGGTATTGTTTCCTTATTTCATTCTCTGTGTGTACATTCTGGGTATACAGGAAGGCTACTGATTTTGGTGTTAATATTGTAACCTACTATTTTGCTGAGCATGTTTGTAAGCTGTCAGAGTTTTCTGTGGTCTTTAAGGTATATAACATCTGCAAATGAGGACATTTTGACCTCTTCCTTTCCTATTTGTATCCCTTGTATCGTCATCTGTTGTCTTATTGCTCTAAGTCTTCAAGTATTACATTGAGTGGGAGTGGAGAGAGTAGTGGGATTAATCCACAGAGTCTATTTAATGATCAAAGGAATTTATTGGGGGTTAACTCACAACCAGAATAAAGGAAGTGGTCACAGAATCCTGGAGAGGTGAGCCAAGTTCCAATGTAGTTCTCTGGCGAGTTCTGCCCTGGTCTGACCCAGCATCCAAAACCAGGAGGTCACAAAGCCTAGAGACCATGGGTACATGCATCCCAGGTCTTAAGGATCCCCCAGTGGCATGTACCTCAAGGTCATAGGCAGGTGTAATAGCTACCTGCTACCTCACCAGGGCCAGTGCTCCAGGGCATGGCTCAAACAGTTTCCTACTACCAGAGAGTGGACATTTTTTGCCTTGCCTTGGTTTTAGTAGGAATGCTTCAGGTTTTTCCTTCACATGGCATGATGTTGGCTGCTGGTCTGTTGTATAGGGTCTTTATTATATTGAGGTATGTTTTTGCCTCCATAGTTTCTCTAGGACTTCGATGCTTGCCTGCGGTTAATGGGCTAAAGGTCTTGCAAAATAAAATAGATGAATCTTGCTGGACTCAGTGGCACACCCCTGGGATCAAATGAGTCTGTTCTTTCCAGACCATCCTGAGCAACATCAGCAAAATTCTAGTCTTTTCTGAAAGTGATATTTCCAAAAGATCATGTTATGCAAAACAAGTCAAATATGAAGGAGCACTGTTTAAATGCCACTTCAATGCAGCCATGAATAGACAGGTGTAATTAATGGTGCAGAGAACTCAAACTCAGGGGCGGAATTAACTGAGAAGATGCTCCGAGGAACTTGGTAGAGGAAGGAATATTTTACAATTTACTCATGGGGTTACTCCATGAATGCACACATTTACCCAAACCAAATTATGACCAGGTGTGGTGATGTGCTATCTGTAATTTCAACTACTCATTAGGCTGACTGGAGAGGGTTACTTGAGGCCAGTATTTTGAGACCACACTGAGCAACAAAGACGGACACTCTACCTTAATTCAAAAATAATCAAATAATAAGGACTATGGATATAATTCAGTGATATGGTGCTTGTCCAGCATTTGTAAGGCACAGAGATCTAGACCAAGTATGCACGCACAAGCACAAGCACCCCCCCACACACATACTCACACATGCAGACGTGCATGTACACACACACACACACACAAAATTAATAAGTAATTTTTATGAAAATGTGGAATACATACACAATGGGGTATTTTTCAGCCAAAGGAAGGAAATTAAGTCATTTGCAGAGAACTGGATGAAACTAGAGAACATCATGTTAAACAAAATTAGCCATTTGGAGTCTCATAAGTTTTTTCTCATATACAGAACTTAGGGGGTGGGAAGGAAACGAGAGGGAAGGGGACTAGCAGAAACATGGAGGGGTAAAGGGGGGAACAGGAAGGAGAGAGGGTAACACAGGAGGTTGAGTTCATCAAAGTGCATTCTATGAATGTATGATTATAATCCACTACTTCATATAAGGCACAATAATCCTAGCATGGGGAAAGACTTAAGTAGACATGTCTCCAGAGATGTACAAATAGCTAGTTAGTACAGGAGAGGACACTCAATATCATCAGTCATTATGAAAATGTCATGGAACCCTTCCTGGAATAAGCACTAGGACACCAATGAGAGTGGAAGAGAGGTGATGTCACCAGTGGACAGACCCCAGGACAGCTCCTGAAAGGTTTTGATGCCGGGTCTGGTTTGTATTCTCATTTCACACTCTAAAACCCCAGGGTGGGGTGGGAAGTAAGATTTTATAGAATCATGTGTGGTTGTCAGCAGGTAGTTAAGGGGAATGGACATTGTTTCAGCTATGCCTCCAGGTCATGGGATTTTTGCTATACACATGCGGGCCATGAAATCCAAGGTCCTGCAAACAGGAACTGTCTTGGTTGGTCACAGCTGCAGTTCCATGGTGGAGAGATACAATCTCCCATGCGTGTCCATTTGGGATTCCATTTTACCTCTCAGCTATGACTTGTTCTCTAGTCCCACAAAGCTAAGTGACCAAGCCTTCAGCAAGCGCATGAAGCACACCTCAATATTTGCCCACTCTGTTCTCAGGTCTTTCTCGCACACACTACTGTTTCCTTAGCTCCCTGAAACTAGCTCCTTCTCCTACTAGAGAATGTCCAGTGTCCTGTCACGTGGCAGGGTCCTGTGCTGTTGTTCCCTTTGGGGGATAGGGTCAAGTAGGTGCAGAGTCAATGACACAGACTCTGGGAGAATGTTGAAACAACAAGCTCAGTTTATTTAGGAAGAGGCAAGCCTCATGTACCCTCCACTCCACCCCGGGGGAGGTCTGATGACTATGCATCTGCTGATGTGACATGGCTGCCTCTCATTGGTCCAGGTCATCATAGATCATGTCTGAGCTGCTGTTGCTAAGGCCCTTAGGCAGATGCAGGTTGGTTCTCAGAAAGCATCTTTTCACTGGTTTGGGCCAGAGGGCCCTCAAGCCTGTTAGGAATGAGTCATCCCACACTATCACATACTCCAGATTCCTCTCTTGCTCACACTTCCCAAACTCCCAAACTCCATATTACTCAAAACAAAAACATGGTCCGGCCTCTCATAACAATACTCCAGTCCCTGGTATCAATTTCTGTCTTAGGGTTTCTGTTTCTGTGAAGAGACTCCATGACCACAGCAACTCTTATAAAGGAAAACATTTCATTGAGGTGATGGCTTACAATTTCAGACCTTTAGTCTATTATCATTATGGAGGGGAGCATGGCGGAGTACAGGCAGACATGGTATTAGAGAAGGAGCTGCTACATCTTGATCCATAGGCAACAGGAAGTGGTCTGAGACACTGGGCATGGCTTGAGCATAGGATACCTCAAAGCCTGCTCCCCACAGTTACACACTTCCTCCAACAAGGCCATACCTACTACAACAATAGTGCCACTTCCAATAAGCCTAAAGGGGCCAGTTACATTCAAACTACCACAAGGACTCAGGACCTGAGAGCTTGTCCCACACCTGGTCTCCAGCCAGCCAGTCATCCTGCTAGGGACAGGGGCAAGATAATGGCCATTATGAAGACCTGAAAGTTCTAGAAAAGGTGGTAGTCAACCAGAGTACACAGTGTGATGAGGACAAGTGGCTTATGAAGGGGCCTCAGTTGTTGGGGGACATTGTGCCTGGAAGCTCAGAATAAAGCCAGGGAGCCTTAACCAGAAGCACTGTTGAGGACAGGGCTTCTTAATGTTGTAGCACAATACTATATTCTCAGAGGAGCCACTCTGCCAATAGACTCACTCTACAGTACCCAGCAACTTGAGCATCACCTCCTGGTGACCATCAGCCAGATGCTCCACCAGCAGGACCTGCAGCTGCTCCTCAGCTCCACCTGCCAAAACTTACCTGCATTCTCTACTGTCTGACTCTGGGAAGAACCTACTCCTCCTTTGCCCTCAAGGGGGTGATGGGTGTCTGTTTCACAGACAACCAAGAATAAGGTCTGCTGAAGGGGAATGTGCAGCACCACACCCCACTTCTAGGATGAACTTGGAACCCAGGAGCCATCTGCTCCCTCAGGCCCAGGTAGCACCTGTTCCATTTTGGCTGTCACACCCTCCTGATCTTCCAGGTGAGGGCCCTACTTCAAGTCCTTGGGAAGACCTTGCTCCCAATGTTTAAGATACTGTCTAGAATGTTCCACAGCATCCCCTTTAAGGCCCATGTACATAGATCAGAAGTGACTGAGCCCATAGAAGCACAGCTTCACAATTACAGACAGAAGAACTAGGCTCTGAGTATCTAGCCATTGTGCCTAGCCCATTGCCCCTCTAAGTGATCTGGGTCCTGCCTTGGTTCCCCATCACCAGCTCATGCCATCACACCTTCCACTTGAGGCCCTTGTGGGCCAGGGACTGTACCAGGAATTTCAATTCCAGGCCTATCTGTGATCTGAGATTGGGGCTGTATAAGGAGCCACACTGTCTCAGGGATGACAGGGTCACATGATCTCAAAAAGGAGCATGTATGCCTGCTGGGGACCAGACTCAGCAGTTTCAAGGATCTCGAAGAGCAAGGATGTCTGGCAGGCACAAGAAAAGACTCAGACACCCAAGTTAGTGCAAGCTGACGAGTCTTGTCAGATCTGGAGACATGCATCTTCTCTGCCTTCTCTCGATCTGACGCAGCCCCAGTCTTTTATTGTAATAATACAAGGAAAAGGGGATGAGAAAATTCAAGAGGTGGTTGGGTTCTTCACAATAGTTTCAAAAGTTCTTTTTGGAAATCAGCAAAGTGTACCCCGTGCCCCTTGATTGCACATAGACGTTCCCAGGAAGAAAGCCAAAGCATACCAGGTTATTCTTTTGCAGGTTAATAATTATCAGAACAACTGAGGTTATCACCCCAGAGGCCATCTACTTGTGGTTTCTCAGAAATCACAGAAATACAAGCAATGGTTTAAGGTACCAGACTGCCAGCTTCCTCTCAGCCTAAGTCCGTCTTCATCTCTCTGTCATTCATCAAGTTGTCTTCTAACTAGTTCTGGACAACTCTTGTCTTCTATCCTATCTGTGTGTCACTCCATCTACAGTTTTCTGCCATCAGCCTTCTGGGTTTTTCCCATGATATGCATAACAGCTTTAACTCCTGCCACTGTCACAATCTCAATATCATTTCTAATTTCATGGAAACCACTGCAGGAGAGAGAAAGAAAGTCATAAAGAACAAATAGAGTAGGAGGATCACAAGAACCAGTAACAGTTGGATGGATGAGAACATGACATGCATACGCCATAAAGTCTGCCTTCGGGACACAAAGGTTGTTTTCTCCTTGGCCCACAGAAAGCAGGCTTAGTAGAATATCCAGTGGGGCAGCCCTGGAGGGATCAATGTCCTCATTCTTGTGTACCTCCAGCACAGATGCCACTGGCAACACATCAGGGTTTTCATATTCCATCTCCGGCATCTGCCCTCTAGAGCAGTGGTTCTCAACCTTCCTAAGGCTGTGAACTTATAATACAGTTCCTCATGATGTGGTGACCCCCCCAGCTATAGAATTATTTTCATATAATTATGAAATATTTCATTGAATTATGATTACTTCTGTTATGAATCATAATGTAAATATCTGATATGCAGGATATCTGATATGTGACCCCTGTGAATGGGTAGTTCATAACCTCTCTAAATAGGGTTGAGACCCACAGATTGAGAACTGATGCTCTAGTAGATGCTTCATGTCAGAGAGCAAATCAGTCAGGATCGTAGACATGGGAAGTCTGGCACTGGCTTATTTTATCCTTCAGAGGATAAAATAAAAAATTTCAGAGGCAGGGGCTAAGCTGGTGTGTGCTGGAGGGGTGAGTAATGGGAAGAAATGGAGAGAAGCATCATGATGTGAAGGGAGTACCCACAGGAGACTGGAAGGGTCACAGTTGGGTTCAAATGTTGTCGGTGGTTATGTCAAGAGGAGCTGCAGTCAGCAATTAAGCTTATGAAGTTCAATTCACCAAATAGCAAAGCTAAATGCTGGAGAGGCAAAGCCCTGCCCACCTGGGGTGAATAGTCTCCAGAATGCCCCCTTGCTGCTGCTGTGTTTCTGCTGTATGTGACACGGTATGATTACTACATGAAAGGATCCCACCTTATCTATTACAGTATGATTGTTTCTTGGGAAAATCCCACTCCTCACTGGGCAACTTACTTACAGATCATAATGAAGATGATTTTTATAAGAGCAATGCTGCTTAGTTAGATCAATGATTTGACTGAAATTTCTGAGCCAGCCTAAAAGATACAAGTGACTAAGACAGGTAGTGAAGATGTGTGGGATGACTCATCCCTAACGGGCTTGAGGGCCAGACAGCCCAAACAACTAAAGAAGATACTTTCTGAGAGCCAGCCTGGGTCTGCCTGATGGTCTTAGCAACAGCAGCTGAAACTGACCTGGACCAATGAGAGTCAGCCATGTCACACCAGCAGATGCATAGTCATCAGACCTCCCCCTAGGGTGGAGTGGAGGGTATATAAGGCTTGCCTATTCCTGAATAAACTGAGCTTGTTGTTTTGACATTCTCCCAGAGTCTATGTGGTTTGACTCTGTACTTACTTGGCCCCCACCCCCAAAGGGAACAACAGCAAAGACCCTGCTACAAAGATGATTAGGGAAATAGTTTGCATTATTCTGCCAATTGATCCAATAAGAGACACAAAAAGACAAAAATAGGCTAGAAGTCACCTTCCCCTTGGTTTTTGTGGGATTTGCAGAGGATGGAACCTGAAAACAAGGATGTCTCATGCATTATAGACCCATGGATGCTGTGTGTGGAAAAATAGGCTGATGGTTAAAGAAAGCAATTGTGTTTCTCAATTGTGTTTCTACACCCAAGGTTAGGCCTGAGTTCCTCTGTCATGTAGCTTACAGAATAAATCTCAGGCCCTGGTATGTACCTTGAAAAAGCAAAGTTGTGAAAGGAAATTAAATGACCCTATTGTACGTAAACAAAAATAGACAATTAGCTGAACACTGGAATGAAGTTTGGTAGGTATCTGCTACACTGAAATCTGTGAAGAGAAATAGAAAACACTACATTCTCACAGAAGCAAACGAGACCCCAATGGCCAAAGTGACCCTGAGCAGAAAGGAATGCTGGATGAATCACCATGCTCCATGTCAAATATCCCTAAGAGCAAACCTAGCAACACGGTATGGTTACTGGTAAGACATAGACATTCAAACCAGTGCAACAGAACACAGGACCTAGAGATAAATTGAGCAGCCACAGCCGATCTGTGACCAAAAATACATTGCCAAAAAAATACAGCTGAGTAAAGACAGCCTCTTTGACCAATGTTCATGGAGAAACGGAATAGAACAAAACTAGGTCCCTATTTGTCATTTGCACAAAAATCCTTGTGAACCTGAAACTTGGAAACTTCTGAAGGAAGAAACTTCAAGATACCTGCAGCAGCAAGGACTTTCTGGAATGGATTCCACTGCCTCAGAAATCACAACAAGAATTGGCAGATGAAGCTGGGCAGTGGTGGCACCTGCCTTTAATTCCAACACTGAGGAGGCAGAGGCTGGAGGATCTCAGTGAATTCAGGCCAGCCTGTTCTACAGAGTGAGTTCAGGACAGCCAGGGCAACACAGAGAAATCCTGTCTAGAGAAACCAAAAAAGAAAGAAAGAAAAGAATTGGCAGATGGGATTACATGAAACCGAGAAGTTTCTGCACAGCAAAGGAAACAACAGAGGGAAGAGTCAGCCAGAATGGGCTGGAAGGTTGCCAGACATACTCCTGACAAGGAATTAACATGTAGTCTATAGAAAGAGTTCAAAAAGTGAATCAGATAGCAAGAGAGCCTCAAATCATCTGGGCAATAAATAGATAAAGGTACAGAGCAGAGTCCAGAAAAGAAGTGCAAATGGGGAGTAAATACATGAAAAGCCGTGTTGTTCTTATCCACCAGGGAAGTGTGAATCAAAAGTGTACATGACAACTGTCAGGTGATTCTCACATACCTCCAAGTTCACTGAGAAAGCCTGTGTCAAACACACACACACACACACACACACACACACACACACACACACACACACACAAATAATAAACCAATATAAAGAACCTGCCCACAATGGAGGAGACTCAGGGAGAAGACCTGTCCTCCATTTCCCAGGACCCTTCCTTTTTGCTGTGCTGAACTGCCCCACAGCTGCTTGCTAGGAGCTGCTACCTCCTCCTGGCCCCTTTTCTCCCTTTGAGACTCACCAGTTCTCAGCCTGCTCCCCACGAGGAACTCTCCAACCACCACACTGGCTGGGAGATCCAGGTGACTTTATTCTTAGGGACTCATCAGTGCCCTGTCAGCTGTCTAACTGGGGCCCTCTAGTTTTCCTACCCAGCCTGAGACTCAGGACAAGTTCACACTGCCAGAGAAACTTCTTCCAACTTTCTCAGCCAAGGTGATGCAGACCTTAGATTATAGCTGACAACCAGAACATCTGGAAGAGGCTGCAGCCCCAATACCAGACAGAGAAAATCGACATCCTAACCTGAAACAGCTCCCTCCTGAACACTGTAAACACCTCTGCCAAAAAGAAAACAGCCCTAAACAAAAAAGAAAAAAAACTCAACCGATAACCAACTCCAGATGCACAAATCCCAACTTCGAAATGAAAACAATACAAATAACCAAAATAACACATCTCTACCAATACACACACACACACACACACACACACACACACACACACACACACACCCCACAGTAACAGCCTATTTTGAAAATGACTTGGAAGAACTCTCAAAACAGTCAAAGACTAAAAGAACAGTGAAATAACAAAGTCAATACAAGACATAAAAGTAGAGTTTAAGAAACCTTAACAGAAATGATGCTGGAAATAAAAAACTCAATAAACTGTTTAAAAAGCTCAGTGGAGTCAGGCATGATGGTACACACCTTTGATCCCAAAACTTGCCAGGCAGAGGCAGGAGGATCTCTGTGAGTTGGAGACCAGCCTGGTCTACATAGTAATTTCCAGGACAGCCAGGGCTACATAGTGAGACCTTGTCTCCAAACAAAATGAAATGAAACAAAACAAAATTTCTTGGAAAGCCTCACCAACATAATGGGGCAAGTAGAAAATAGAGAGCTGGGGATGGAAGACCAAGTAGAGAAATTGGATCATTAGGAAATGTCAGGAATTTAACCAAAAGTATGAACAGGACCTAGTCTCAGGGTTAGTGGATAGAAGAAAGAGAAGAACACCAAAGCAAAATACAATTCATCAAGAAGAGAAAACAAAATCTCATTTTAGAATGGGCAAATGCAGAGACCCACAGCCAAACACTAGGCAGAGCCAGAGGGGGAGGAAGGATGTAGGAGCCAGAGCCAGGCTCATAGGGGCTCCAGAGACTGAGGAGACAAACATGGACCCTGTGTGGGTCTGAGCTGGGTCCTCTGCATATGTTACAGTTGTGCAGCTTGGTGTTCTAGTGGGACTCCCAACAGTGGACATGGGGGATGTCGCTGTCCCTTGTGGTTGGGGCACTTTTCCTCCTACTGGGCTGCCATATCCAGCCATGATATGAGGGTTTGTGCCCAGTCTTATTGTATCTTGTTAGGTCACGTTTGCTGAAAGTCCCTGGGAGGCCTATTCCTTTTATTTCCTTCCTTCTCCTATTTTTTTAAAGATTTATTTTATTTATTATGTACACAGGCGAGAAGAGAGCACCAGATCTTATTACAGAATGTTGTGAATTACCATGTGGTTCCTGGGAATTGAACTCAGATCTTCTGGAAGAGCAGTCAGTGCTCTTAACTGCTGAGCCATCTCTCCAGCTCCCTCCTTTCTTTTTAAAAAGGGAAACAAAGGTGGAGTTGATCTGAGGGAGAAGGGAGATATGGAGAAGGATGGGGAGGCATGTAGGGAGGAGAAACTGAGCTTGAGGTGTAATGTATGAGAAAAGAATAAAAGTTCGTAAAAAAGACAGCAAAAAATAAAATAATGTGGGCAAAGGTTTCAAACAGACATAACTCCAAAGAAGATTAAAAAATAGTGGATAAAAACACGTAAATAAAAAGTTCAATATCATTAACCATTGAGGAAATACATATCAAAATCACAGTGACATCTCCACTGCCATACCAATTTCTTTTTTTTTTTTTTTTGGTTTTTTGAGACAGGGTTTCTCTGTGTAGCTTTGCGCCTTTTCCTGGAACTCACTTGGTAGCCCAGGCTGGCCTCGAACTCACAGAGATCCGCCTGGCTCTGCCTCCCGAGTGCTGGGATTAAAGGTGTGCGCCACCACTGCCTGGCCCAATTTCTAATGAAAGCTAGATAGATATTCAAAGGTTCCCTGGGCAACTCACAGACAGCTGTAAAGGCCCACACAGCATCTGGAGCCTCCTTGTAACACCTCACAGATGAGCTGCAGATCTCATAGTGAAGGCCAGATTGAGACATTGGGACACACAGAAGAATATTTCCCTCAGACACACAATCTCAAAGCCTGGTGTGCTTGTTATGTTTTTGTCAGCTTGTCAAAAGCCAGGTCATTTGGGAAGAGGGAACCTCAATGGAGAAAATGCCTCCATCAGATTAGCCTGTTGTAGGGAACACAAAGGTCCTTGCACTCACAGATAAGCCCTAGGAAAACCAGGAATGTTAAACATGCTGGGTAGTTACAACCTGATTTCTGCCCAGGAGGTGAATGTCCCATAGCCCAGGTGATCTCTGCACAATCTGAAAGGCCAGGCCATATCTGGCTCCCACAAGCTCCAACAAGCAGGACCAGAAGTGGTTAACAGTCTAGATGACCTCTGTGCTATCTACAAGGCTAGGGGCTCCCCAAGGCACCCACATACAGGACCGCATATGGTTTATAACCTAGGTGACCTCTATGCTCTCTGTACGACAGAGACCATACCAGATACTCTCCTAGGTCCTTAAGATAACACATGTGGCCTATCTATAGAGCCCAATTTCACAGAAGAACTGACATGTGCTTTGAGAAGAGTTTCTATGTAATCATGTCTCCTTGTGCACACAGAAACTTTTTTTTTTTAATCCCAATTGAACTGTATTTAAACAGTCTCAAATATTCTGACTGGAGTCAGACTCCTGAAATCTGAACAATCACAGACTCCTGAGTCCTGTTGAACAGGATTTTCTTCTTGCCTCTTTGGGCCAAGGCGTTTGCAGAGATCCCCACTACCTGTAGACAAACCTGTGTAACATTTTCTTGATTTAAAATTGATGTGGAAGAGCTAAGCCCACTGTGAGGAATGCCACCCCCAAGCAGGTGGTCTTGAATTGGATAAAAAAAAGAAAGTTGAACATCCTTGGGAATAAGCCAGTAAGTAGCAGTCCTCCATGGCCTCTGTTTCAGTTCCTGATGTGACTTCCCATCATAGGACTCTATACTGTAAGACAAAAGAAACCCTCTCCTCCTCAAGTTACTTTGGTCATGGTGCTTCTCACAACAATAGAAAGCTACCTGAGACACCTGATTCCAACCAGTCCAAACACCTAGAGGTTCCTCCCACAAGCCTACTCTAACATTTCATCTTCTTCCCATGTTTCTGAGGATGCTACTTTACCTCCTGACAGTCCCTTCCCTCCTAGTGTCACTCAGAGGGAAGGACAGGGTGGTCACAGGAAAGTCACCTAGACAGATGACATTCCAGGAAGGTCAAGAGGACATTGGCAGACCACAGCCACAGCTCAACCCACACAGGAAGTTAGCGAGTCTCCCTGAGATTATTCATAGGATTACAAAGTCCACATCCTCTCTTTAGGACACATAGGTCACCACTTCCTGCACACCCAGAACATGAAACCTCTTATTCTTGGATCAGACACTTGATTGGTGCCATCAGTGACATTGGTTCCATCCCCTCCCCAGTCGTCATTCAGCTGGTTCCTTTTCAGCCCTCACAGACATCTCTGTCACCTTCCCAGAACAGTGAGAACAAAGAGCAGATGGACTCAGTGTGTTTCTGTGTCACAGGAGGAAATCCACCATTGGGTTTAGGAAGCACAGGGTCTCCCTCTGATGCTGACAGGGATGGAGAAAGACATGGCAGAGGTCAGCCCTGGGGTGACCTTTGTTCTCTCAGGCCAAGGGTTCCTGATTAGCCTTTCTACTCAAAGAGTGTTCTAGAGGACTGGACCATAAATAGAGAAAGGGGGAGAGGAAAGGAAGGCCTATGTTGGGAGGGAAGAAGTTGGGCAGAGTCGGGCACAGAGCTTGCCCTCAGTTGAAGTGAACCTGGGAGGTGCTGCCTCCTGCCAGGAAGCTCAGCTTCAAGGAAGGACAACAAAACTGACACCAGAGCAGCAGGGCTTGGGAGCCATGCTGGAGTTGACGCTCTTCTCCACACAGAGAGAATTGCAGATCCTTACAACTCCATCGTGCACAGGTGTGTCCCTTGGTGGTCCCTTGGCAGGGGCTCCTATTCACAGGAGATGAGACCATTTCCTGGGAATGAGGGGAATAAGGAAGCACAGAGACTGGCTGGGTCTCCTAGGGAGGACAAGAGCCTGGGAGGGGACACAGGGCTTTTAGTTGGGGCATCAAAGGAGATGACACAGAGGGACAGAGGTCAGCAACAAGCTCTCCCTGAACAGGAATTGGTGTGGGCAGGGAGTGTCTTCATTGGCTCTCTTTTGCTGTGATAAAGACTATAATGAAAAGCAACTTGGGGAGCAAAGGGTTTATTTGGCTCCTATATCTCAAGTCACAGTCTATTGAGGGGCGCTGAGGCAGGAGCTGAAGCAGAGACCACAGGGGAGTGCTGCTTACTGGCTTGCTCCTCATGGCTTACTCAACCTACTTATACAACCCAGGACCACGTGCCTTGGGGTGGCACCACCCGCAGTGAGCTGGGTCCTCCCTCCCACATCAACTGTAAGTCAAGAAGATGCCCCCACAGACTGGCCTACAGGACAATCTTATGGAGGCATTTTCTCAGTTGACATTTCCTCTTCCCAGATGAACCTAGTTTGTGTCAGGTTGACAAAAGCAAAACAAACAACAACAACAACAAAGAACTGACCAGTACAAGGAAGGGAAGCATAAGTGATCCCGTTCTAAGTTCATCACCATTGGCCTCTGTAGTCTGAAGACACAGTTCACAGCTGGGTCTGGGTAACTCTCCACATAAAAACAACCTGGGGCCTTAAACATTGTCCTTGGCTACTAGCAATGCTCTGGACCACGCATCCATTCACCTACAGGTGTCTGAACTTGGTCCAGGCAGCAGCTTCAGTGAAGATCAGACTAGTCCTCTCCTCATAAATCTAGAGTTCCAGGAGACAGGAAGACAGGACAGGAAGGACATCTAGAGGAGGAGGTCAGAAGTTGAGAAAAGCCATGATGGGAACAGCAGGGAAAGGTCAAAAGTGAAGACCCGGGATCTAGATGAGAAGGTCAGGGAAATTATCCCCCAATTTACATACACCCTAAACATTCTGAGTGTGAGCAGGGATCTGAAGATAGTGAGGGAGTGAGCTATATAGACATCTAAGGAAAGAGTTCCATTCAGAACAAATTACAAGACCAAAGGCACTGAGGGGATAGAGGCCATGCTACAGATTTCAACCTAGTAGCATGCAATGCACACACACACAGACACAGACACACACACACACACACACAGAAACACACACACACACAGAAACACACACACACACACCAAAGCAGAGTGATTAACATACCTGCTTAGAACCTGCAGCCCATCTTTCTAACAAGTATAAAGGCCCTGATGTTGATGGATATCTTAGGGTTTCTATTGCTGTGAAGAGACACCATAGCCACGGCAACTCTTACCAAGAAAAAGTACTTACTTGGGGTGGTTTACATTTTCAGGGTTTAGTCCATTATTATCATGGTGGGGCACAGTGTATGAAAGCAGACTTGGTGCCAGAGAAGTAGACGAGTATCCTACATCATGACTTGCAGGCAACAGGATGTGGTCTGAGATACTGGGCATGGTTTGAGTATATATGAGACTCCCCAAAAGCCTGCCTCTACAGTGACACACTTCATCCAACAATGTCACACCTACTCCAACAAAGCCACACCTCCTAATAGTGCCATTCCCTGTGAGCTTATGGGGACTAACTACACTGAAACTGCCACAGTGGGTTTCTCTTTTTTCACTGTTAGTTTCACTTTTTTTTGAGACAGGGTTTCTCTGTGTAGTTTTTGGAGCGTGTCCTGGAACTCACCCTATAGCCCAGGCTGGCCTCGAACTCACAAAGATCCACCTGCCTCTGCCTCCTGAGTTCTGGGATTAAAGGTGTGTGCCACCTCCATCAGGCTAGTTTCACTTTTAACAGACCTCTCCCACTGCTGCCCTGCTCCTTACTAATCAATGCCACTGATGTTTCCGATGCGAAGAACATGCTTCTATTTGTCCACAGTCAGCCAGAGATGTGTATGCTTTTCACTGGTACAAAGGGAAAATTCTAAGCATCAGAGAAGAAATTGCACATTAGTGAAAAACCACTCATTCAATTAATCCAGGACCTGCACACAATGGGATATAACAATATTCTGTAATGCATGCTGCTACAGAACATCCAGGAGGACATACTACACACACAGATCAAAGGACACCTGTGAAGTTTCATGTACACCATGAAGAATGACTACCTGTGACCTCTGGATGCTGGATGGGATTAATTCCACCTCACACATAAGACTGACAGCTTGGACATACATACAAGTCACAGGGTGTGCTTGTATGTGTATGGAATTATCAAACAATGAATTTTAAATGTGTTCTAAAGCAAATGGCTTGTTCTAGGACCCAGGCCTTGGGACACATCCAGTCCCCAGAAACCCTCACCCAACTCTGCCCCAGTTGCTGGGCAGCAGGGAAAACTTCTGCAACTAGGCTTTCCCACCAAAACCCTCCATTTGACCCTGCAATCTACAAGACCCATGCATGCCCTACCCCAATACCCATCTGCCTGTGACCCCACTTCCTGACACAAGGAATCTGCCAGCTCCCATTGGACCAAGAGTAACTTCCTGAGACAAGGAATCCACCAGCTCTCATTGGACCAAGAGAGGCTTCCTGAGACACAGAATCTGACAGCTCCCACTGGACCAAGAGAAGCTTCCTGAGACACAGAATCCACCATTTCTGACTGGACCAAGAACCCTGATAAGACCAAGAGCAGATCCCTGAGTCACAGAATCAGCTAGCTTGGATTGGGCCAAGAGCAACTCCCTTAGATACAGAATTTGCCAGCTCCAATTAGACCTAGAACTAAGATTGGACCTAGAGTAGTTCCCTGAGACACAGACACAACAAGCACAGAGTGGACCAATAAATAGCAGCTCACTCTGACACAGGCACCTTTTGCACCTTTTAGAGGAAAAGATGGGGAGAGAGTCAGTGAAAAAATACAAACAACAACATAAAGAGCAATATGGCATCACCAGAACCTAGTCTTCCTACAACAGCAAGATCAGAACATCACAATGTAGAAGAAGCAGAAGAAAGCGACCATAAAAATAATTTCATAAAAGTGCTAGAGGCCTTTAAAGAAAAATGAAAAATTCCCTTAAAGAAATTTAGGAAGAGACAAAAAATTGGAAGAAATCAATAAATCTCTTAAAGACAGCCAAGAAAACCATGAAAAAAACAAAAAAATAAACATGTGAAAAAAATAGCTCAAGATCTGAAAATTGAAATGGAGACAATGAAAAAGACACAAACTGAGGGAATGCAGGAAATAGAAAATCTGAGTAAATGAACAGGAAACACAGATGTAAGCATAAGCAACAGAACACAAGTATGGAAGACAGAATCTCTAGTGTAGAGAATAAAGTAGAGCAAATAGATTTGTCAGTCAAAGAAAACACCAAAGCCAAAAAAAGTCATCACAAAAAATGTCCAGGAAATCTGGGACACCATGAAAAGGCCAAAACTAAGAATAATAGGGATAAAAGAAGGAGAAGAATACCAACTCAAAGGTACATAAAATACATTCAACAAAATCATGGAAGAAAACTTTCCCAACTTAAAAAAGGGCATACCAATGAAGATACAAGAAGCTATAGAACACCAAATAGACTGCACCCCCAAAAAATGTCCCCTCGTAGCATAATATTTAAACCAATAAACATACAGAATAAAGAAAGAATATTAAGAGCAGCAAAGAAAAAAAGGCCAAGTGAATTATAAAGGCAGACCTATCAGAATAACACCTGACTTCTCAATGGAGACTTTGAAAGTCAGATGGTCCTGGACAGATGTAATGCAGACACTAAGAGACCATGGATGCCAGCCTAGACTAATATACCCAGCAAAACTTTCAATCACCATAGATGGAGTGAACAAGACATTCCAAGACAAAACCAGATTTGAACAATTACTATCTATAAGTCCAGCCCTACAGAAAGCACTAGAAGGAAAATTCCAACCTAAGGAAGCCAGATACACCCACAACAAAACAGGCAATAGATAACCCCACAGCAGTAAATCCCAAAGAAGAGAAATACACACATACTACTACCAAAAGATAACAGGAATGAACAGTCACTGGTCATTAATAACCCTTAATACCAAAGGAATAATTCTCCTATAAGAAACACAGGCTAACAGAATGGATATGAAAGCAGGACCCATCTTTCTGCTGCATACAAGAAACACATCTCAAGTTCAAAGACAGACACTACCTCAGAGTAAAAGGCTGGGAAAAGTCTTTCCAATCAAATGGACTTAAGAAGCAAGCTGGGCCGGGCGGTGGTGGCGCACGCCTTTAATCCCAGCACTCGGGAGGCAGAGCCAGGCGGATCTCTGTGAGTTCGAGGCCAGCCTGGGCTACCAAGTCAGTTCCAGGAAAGGCGCAAAGCTACACAGAGAAACCTTGTCTCGAAAAACTAAAAAAAAAAAAAAAAAAAAAAGAAGCAAGCTGGTGTAGCTATCATAATTAACAAAATAGACATCAAACTAAAATCAATAAAACAGATAAAGAAGGACATTACATACTCATCACAGGAAAGACCCACCAAGATGAAGTTTCAATTCTGAACATTTATGCCGTAAACACAAGGGCACCCACATATGTAAAAGAAACATTACTAAAGCTTAAATCACACATCAAACCCCACACATTATAGTGGAAGATTTCAACACCCAACTCTCACCATTAGACAGATCTGCCAGATCAAAACTTAACAAAGAAATAAGGCACCTAACTTATGTTACAACTCAGATGGCCTTAATCCATATCCACAGAACATTCCACCTAACAAAAAGAATATACCTTCTTCTCAGCACCCCATGGAACTTTCTCTAAAAAAGAAAGCTTGGTGACAAAGCAAATCTTAACAGATACAAAAAAATTGGAATAACCCCCTGTATTCTATCAGACTACCATGGCTTAAAGTTAGATTTCAACAACAACAAAAATTACAGAAAGCCTACAATCTCATGGAAACTAAATAATGCTCAAATGAATCACTAATGGGTCAAGGAAGAAATAAAGAAAGAAATTAAAGAATTCCTAGAGTTCAATTAAAATGAATGTATGACATACCCAAATTTATGGGACACTATGAAAGCAGTGCTAAGAAGAAAATTCATAGCACTAAATGCCCACATAAAGAAGTTGGAAAAATCTCACACTAGTGACTTAACAGAAAACTTAAAAGCTCTAGATCAAGAAGAATAAAGTCACCCAGGAGGAATAGATGCCAAGAAATAATCAAATTGAGAACTGAAATCAATAAAATAGAAACAAAGAGAACAATACAAAGAATCAATGAAACAAAGAGTTGGTTCTTTGAGAAAATCAACAAGATAGACAAGCCCTTATCCAGACTAACAAAAAAGCAGAGAGCGAGAGAGAGAGCACACATCCAAATTAACAAAATCAGAAATGAAAAGGGAGACATAACAATTGACAACAAGGAAATCCAGAGAATCGCCAGGTCGTACTTCAAAAACCTGTACTCCACAAAAGTGGAAAATCTAAAAGAAATGGACAATTTTCTGAATAGGTACCACATATGAAAGCTAAACCAAGACCAGAAAAACAATTTAAATAGACCAATAACCCCTAAGGAAATATAAACAGTCATTGAAAGTCTCCCAAGCAAAAAAAAAGCCCAGAACAAGATGTCTTCAATGCAGAATTCTACCAGATCTTCAAAGAGGAGTTAATACTCTTCAAATTGTTCCACACAATAGAAACAGAAGGAATGTTACCAAACTCCTTTTATGAGGCTACAGTTACTCTGATTCCCAAGCCAAACAAAGATGCAACAAAGAATGAAAATTACAGGACAATCTCCCTCATGAACATTGATGCAAAAAAGAAATCAATAAAATATTGGCAAACAGACTCTAAGAACACATCAAAAACTTTATCCACCATGACCAAGTACGCTTCATCCCAGCGATGCAAGGATGGTTCAACACATGAAAGTCTGTCCATATAATACACCATATAAACAAACTGAAAGAGAAAACCACACATGATCATTTCATTAGAAGCTGAAAATACCTTTGACAAAATCCAATACCCTTTCATCATAAAGGTCTCAGGGAGATCAGGAATGCAGGAACATACCTAAATATAATAAAGGCAATTTACAGTAAACCAACAGCCAACATCAAATTAAAAATGGAGAGAAACTCAAAGTTATCCCACTAAAATCAGGAACAAGGCAAGGCTGTCCACTCTCCCCATATTTATTCAATATAGTACTTGAAGTTCTATCTGGAACAATAAGGCAGCAAAAGGAGACCAAGTTGATACAAATTGTATGGAAGAAATTAATTTTTCACTATTTGCAGATGATATATAGTATACATAAGTAACCCCAAAAATTTGATCAGGGAACTCCTACAGCTGATAAACACCTTCAGAAATGTGACAGGATACAAGATTAACTGAAAAAAAATCAGTAGACCTCCTATATACAAATGATAAATGGGCTGAGAAATAAATCAGAGAAGCACTACTCTTTATTTACAAAAAGTCACAAATAATATAAAATACCTTTGGAGTAACTCTAACTAAGGAAGACCTGTACCACAAAACTTTCTCTGAAGAGCAAAATTAAAAAATACCAGAAAATGGAAAGATCTCCCATGCTCATGGATTGGTAGGACTAACATAGTAAAAATGGCAATCTTACCAAAAGCAGTCTACAGATTCAGTGTAATCCCCATCAAAATCTCAACACAATTCTCCACAGAACTGAAAAGAATAATATTCAACTTCATTTGGAAAGACAGAAAACCCAGGATAGCTAAAAGAATCCTGTACAACAAAGCCACCTCTGTAGGCATCATCATCCCTGACATCAAGCTCTACTATAGAGCTACAGTAATAAAAACAGCTTGGTATTGGCATAAAACTGACATGTGGACCAATGGAATTAAATGGAAGACCCTGACATTAACCCACATACTTATAAATACCTATTTTTTGACAAAGAAGCCAAAACTGTACCATGGAAAAAAGAAAGCATCTTCAACAAATGGTGGTGGCATAATTGGATGTCAACATGCAGAAGAATGCAAATAGATCCATATCTATTACCATGCACAAAACTTAATTCCAAGTGAATCAAAGACCTCAAATTAAAACCAGTTATACTGAACCTCATGAAGAGAAAGTAGGAAATAGTCTTGAATGCATCAGCACAGGAGACCACTTCCTAAATATAACACCAGTAGCACAGACCCTGAGAACAACAATTAATAAATGGGACCTCCTGAAACTGAGAAGCTTCTGTAAGGCAAAGGACACAGTAAATAAGACAAAATGACAGCCCACAGAATGGAAAAGATCTTCACCAATGCCACATCTGACAGAGGGCTGATCTCCAAAATATATAAAGAACTTAAGAAACAAGACATCAAAATAACAAAAACTCCAATTAAAAAATGGGCTCTAGAGCTAAACAGAATTCTCAAAGGAAGAATTTCAAATGGTTGAAAGACATTTAAAGAATTGCTCAGCATTCTTAATCATCAGGGAGATGCAAATTAAAATGACTCTGAGATACCCTCTTACACCTGTCAGAATGGCTAAGATCATTAGCACTGCAGACAGCTTACATTGGAGAGGATATGGAGCAGGGGGAACACTCCTCCACTGTTGGTGGGAGTACAAACTGGTACAGCCACTTTGGAAATCAGTATGGCTATTTCTCAGAAAATTGGGAATCAATCTACCTGAAGACCCAGCTGTACCACTCTTGGGCATACACCCAAAAATCCACAACCATACCACAAGGACAGATGCTCAACTATGTTCATAGCAGCATTATTCATAATAGAATAATGAACCTGGAAACAATGTAGATGCCCTTCAACTGAAGAATGGATTAAGAAAATGTGGTACATATACACAATGGAGTACTACTCAGCAGAGAAACACAATGACATCATGAAATTTGCAGGCAAATGGATGGAACTAGAAAATATCATCTTGAGTGAGGTAACCCAGACAGAAGAAGGACAAACATGGTATGTACACTTCATAAGTGAATACTAGATATAAAGCAAAGGATAATCATGCAGCAACCCACAACTCCAGAGAAGCTAACTAACAGGGAATACCCAAAGAAAGAACCATGGACTGCCCTGGGAAGGGGAAATAGATGAGATCTCCATGAGTAAACTGGGGATGAGGGTTGGGTAATGGAGGGTAGGGGATGGAGGATGAGAACATAAAGGAATGGGATGGTTGAGCTGGAAAAGAGAGGGAGGGAGAATGCAATGAAAGAGATAGCATTTGCATTTCCCCAGTGACTAAGGACGTTGAGCAATTCCTTAAATGTCTTTCAGCCATTTGAGATTCTTCTTTTGAGAATTCTCTGTTAAGCTCTGTAGCCCATTTTTTAAATTGCATTATTCAGTATTTTGAAGTCTAGCTTTTTGAGTTCTTTATACATTTTGGAGATCAGCCCTCTGTCAGATGTGGCATTGGTGAAGATCTTTTCCCATTCCGTAGGCTGTTATTTTGTCTTAGTGACTTTGTCCTTTGCTCTACAGAAGCTTCTCACTTTCCGGTGGTCCCATTTATTAGTTGTTGCTCTCAGTGTCTGTGCTACTGGTGTTATATTTAGGAAGTGGTCTCCTGTGCTGATGCATTCAAGACTATTTCCTACTTTCTCTTCATCAGGTTCAGTATAACTGGTTTTAATTTGAGATCTTTGATCCACTTGGACTTATGTTTTGTGCATGGTGACAGATATGGATCTATTTGCATTCTTCTGCATGTTAACATCCAGTTATGTCAGCACCATTTGTTGAAGATGCTTTCTTTTTTCCATGGTACAGTTTTAGGTTCTTTGTCAAAAAATAGGTGTTTATAAGTATGTGGGTTAATGTCAGGGTCTTTAATTTGATTCCATTGGTCCACATGTCAGTTTTTATGCCAGTACCAAGCTGTTTTTATTAGTATAGCTCTATAGTAGAGCTTGAGGTCAGGGATCATGATGCCTTCAGACTTAGAAGGACAAACATAGTATGGACTCACTCATAAGTGGATACTAGATGTGCGGGAAGGGATGGCCAGACTGCAACCCATATCTCCAAAGAGGCTAGCTAACGGGGAAAGACCCTAGGAGGGACACATGGATGCCCCAGTGAAGGAGAAGTGGATGAGATCTACATGAGCAGACTGGTTGTGGGGGGGAGTGGCAGAGAGCAAGGAGTGGGGGATGAGAACATAGGGAAATGGGGAGGGGGGCAAGCTGGAACAGGGACAGAGTAGGAGAGCAGGGAGGGAGATACCATGATAGATGAGGACATCATGGGAATAGGAAGAGGCAGGGTGCTGAGGAAGTTCTCAGAAATTCACAAGGATGACCCCACCTTGATCTCCTGGCAGTGGTCTAGAGGGTGCCTGGACTGGTCTACTCTAGTAATAGCTAATAACCTAGCTGTCATCATAGAGCCTTTGTCCAGTGACTGATGGAGGCAGATGCGAAGATATTCGGCCAGGCACCAGGCTGAGCTCTGGGAATCCAATTGATGAGAGAGAGGAGCGATTCTGCAGGCGGGCTATGTTGAGATCATGATGGGAGGACATGCAGAGATGATCGGCCACACTAGTAGAAGCCCGTGAACTGTGGACTGGTGGCTGTGGAGCCCCCATGGGACTGGACTAGGCCCTCTGGATATGTGAGATGGTTGTTTGGGTCAAATTGTTTGGGGGCACCCAAGCAAGGGGATCGAGATCTGTCGCTGGTGCATGGGCAGGCTTTTGGGAATCCGGTGCCTGTGGTGTGATGCCTTACGCAGCCTTTGTGCAGTGGGAAGGGTCTTGGAACCTGCCTAGGCTCAGTGTGCTGGGCTCTGCTGACTCCCCATGGGAGACCTCGATTTGGGGGATGTGGGGATGCAGGGTGGCTTGGGAAAGAGGGCTGGGGGTGGGAGGAGGGAGGAGGAGGGATCTGTGGGTGGTATGTGGAATGAGTAGAAAATTTCTTAATAAAGAAAAATAAAAAATGAGAAAGAGATACCATGATAGAGGGAGATATTATGGGGATAGAGGGAAACCTGGTGCTAGGTAAGCTGCCAGGAATCCCCAAGGATGACCCCAACCTTGACTACTAGCAATAGTGGAGAGTGTGCCTGAACTGAACTGGCTTGCCCCAGAGATCAGGCCAGTGAATATCCTAACTGTCATCACAGAACTTTTCTCCAATGACTGATGGAAGCAGATGTAGAGATCCACAGCCAATCACCAGGCAGAGCTCCAGGAGTCCAGTCAAAGAGAGAGAGAAGGGATTCTACGAGAAAGTGCATCAGAATCATGATGGGGAAATATGCAGGGATGACCAAACCAAGCTAGAGGGAACTCATGAATGTTGGATCAATGCCTGTGGAGCCTACATGGGACTGGACTAGGCTCTCTGCATGGCGAGGTAGTTGTGTAGCTTGACCTGCTTGGGGGGGGGGTGTTCCTGGTGGTAGGATCAGAATCCATCTCTGGTGCATGAGAGGGCTTCTTGGAGCCTACTACCTATGTTGGGACTTCTCATGCAGCCTTGAGGCATGGGGAAGGGCTTGGACTTGCCTCTACTGGATGTGCCTCCCCATGTGAGACCTTGCCTTCTTGTGGGTGGGAGTGGGGGTTAGGTTGGGAAGGGAAGGCTGGGGGGTAGGAGGGAAAAAGGGCATCTTTGGTGTGTAAAATGAGTGAAAAATTTTTCTTAATAAAAAGAAAGGAAAAAAATAAAGCAAGTGGCTCCAATTCTCTTCACTCTTTGAAGAAAAAGAAAGATACTTAGAATACAAAATTGACTCTCTTGATCATTCCTTTGAAATCTTGAAAAAGAAAAAAAGAATAGAGAACTGGTTTACCTTCTTAGGCTTTCTGAGAAGCAAAAGGCCACAAAATTTTTTAAAATTTTTTAGAGGGCATAAAAATATTGTTATATATTTTCAAATGTGAAAAATTAATTTGCTTTTAAATTCTAGAAGAATTTCATATAAAGAGCTAAAGTTGATTTTGTGATGAGTATTGACCGTCATGGTTTAGTCAGATTTAGTATGTGTCCTGGATAATTTTATTTTAACTTGACACAGGTTAGAGTCAAGTGAGAGGAGGGAACACCAGTTGAGAAAATGTCTCCATAAGATCCGGGTGTACATCTTCAACAAATGATGCTGGCATAACTGGATGTTTTCATGTAGAAGATTGCAAATAGATCTATATCTATCTCCCTGCACAAAACTCAAATCCAAGTGTACCAAAGACCTCAACATAAATCCAGTCCCATTGTACCTAATACAAGAGAAAGTGGGAAGTAGCCTTGAATGCATTGGCACAGGAGACAACTCCCTGAATATAACACCAGTAGCACAGATACTGAGATCGACAATTAATAAATGGGACATCCTGAAACTGAAAAGCTTCTGTAAGGCAAAAGACATTGTCAATAAGACAAAACAGCAGCCTACAGGATGAGAAAAGACCTTTACCAACCCCACATCTGACAGAGGGCTGATCTCCAAAATATATAAAGAACTCAAGAAACTAGACATCAAAATAACAAAAAATCCAATTAAAAATGGGCTATAGAGCTAAACAGAGAATTCTCAACAGAATAATCTCAAATGACTGAGAAACACTTAAAAAATTGTTCAACATCCTTAGTCATCAGGGATATGCAAATCAAAACAACTCTGAGATACCATCTTACACCTGCCAGAATTGCTAAGATCAAAAACACTGAAGACAGCCCATGTTGGAGAGGATATAGACTAAGGGGAACACTCCTCCAGTGCTGGTAGGAATGCAAACTTGTACATCCACTTTGGAAATCAGTATGAGGGTTTCTCAGAAACAAGGGAATCAATCTACTTCATGACTCAGGTATACTAATTTTGCACAATAGCCAAAGAATGCTCAATCATCATACTACAAGAACACTTCCTCAACTATGTTCATAGAAGCATTTTTTTTATGATAGCCATAATCTGGAAACAACCTATATGCCCCTCAACCAAAGAATGGATAAAGAAAATATTGTACATTTACACAATGAAATGCTCAACAGTAATAAAGAATGACATCATGAAATGTGCAGGCAAATGGATGGTTCAGAGTAACTGAATTTATGTTGAGGTCTTTGATCCACTTAGACTTATGTTTTATGCATGGTGACAGATATGTATCTATTTGCAGTCTTCTACATGTTGACATCCAGTTATGCCAGCACCATTTGTTGAAGATGCTTTCTTTTTTCCATTGTACAGTTTTGGCTTCTTTGTCAAAAATTAGGTGTTCATATGTGTGTGGGTTAAATTCCAGGTCTTCCGTTGGTCCACATGTTGGTTTTTATGCCAGTAGCAAGCTGTTTTTATTACTGTAACTCTATAGTAAAGCTTGAAGTCACGGATCGTGATGCCTCCAGAGGTTGCTTTATTGTACTGGATTGTTTTGGTTATCGTAGGTTTTTGTTTTTCCACATGAAGTTGTTCTTTCTAGGTCTGTGAAGAATTGTGCTGGGATTTTGATAGGGATTGCATTGAATCTGTAGATTGCTTTTGGTAAGATTGCCATTTTTACTCTGTTAATCCTACCTATCCAAGAGCATGGGAGATCTTTCCATTTTCTGATATCTTCTTCAATTTCTTTCTTCAAAAACTTAAAGTTCTTGTTATACAGGTCCTTCTCTTGTTTAGCTAGAATTACTCCAAGGTATTTTGTATAATTTGTGGCTATTGTAAAGGGTGATGTTTCTCTGATTTCTTTCTCAGCTCATTTGTCATTTTTTTTTTTTGTTTTTTGTTTTTGGTTTTTCGAGACAGGGTTTCTCTGTGTAGCTTTGCACCTCTCCTGGAACACACTTGGTAGCCCAGGCTGGCCTCGAACTCACAGAGATTCGCCTGGCTCTGCCTCCCGAGTGCTGGGATTAAAGGCGTGCGCCACCACCGCCTGGCCATTTGTCATTTGTATATAGGAGGGCTACTGATTTTTTTGAGTTAATCTTGTATCCTGCTACATTTCTGAAGGTGTTTGTCAGTTGTAGAAGTTCCTTGGTCGAATTTTTGGGGTCACTTATGTACACTATCATGTCATATGCAAATAGTGAAAGTCTGACTTCTTCCTTTCCAATTTGTATCCCTTTGATCTTCTTTTGTTGTCTTATTGCTCTGGCTAGAACTTCAATTCAATACTATATATAATAAATATGGGGAGAGTGGACAGCCTTGTCTTGTTCCTGATTTTAGTGGAATTGCTTTGTGTTTCTCTCCATTTAATTTGATGTTGGTTGTTGGCTTACTGTAAATTGCCTTTATTATGTTTAGGTATGTTCCTGCATTCCTGATCTCTCCAAGACCTTTATCATGAAGGGGCATTGAATTCTGTCAAAGGCCTTTTCAGCATCTAATAAAATGATCATGTGAGTTTCTTTCTTTCAGTTTGTTTATATGGTGTATTATATGGACAGACTTTCATATGTTGAACCAATCTTGCTTTTCTGGGATGAAGCCTACTTGATCATGGTGGATAATTTTTTTGATGTATTCTTGGAGTCTGTTTGCCAATATTTTATTGATTATTTTTTGCATCAATGTTCATGAGGGATATTGTCCTGTAACTCTCTTTCTTTGTTGCATCTTTGTTTGGCTTGGGAATCAGAGTAACTGTAGCCTCATAAAAGGAGTTTGGTAACAT
The DNA here is from genome assembly GCF_949786415.1 of Peromyscus eremicus. NCBI lineage: Eukaryota > Metazoa > Chordata > Mammalia > Rodentia > Cricetidae > Peromyscus > Peromyscus eremicus. The sequence continues at coordinate 168,331,308 of NC_081416.1, read as the reverse complement.
TCCTTCTGTTTCTATTGTGTGGAACAATTTGAAGAGTATTGGTATTAACTCCTCTTTGAAGATCTGGTAGAATTCTGCATTGAAGACATCTGGTTCTGGGCTTTTTTTTGCTTGGGAGACTTTTAATGACTATTTATATTTCCTTAGGGGTTATTGGTCTATTTAAATTGATTTTCTGGTCTTGGTTTAACTTTCGTATGTGGTACCTATCCAGAAAATTGTCCATTTCTTTTAGTTTTTTTTTGTGTGGAATACAGGTTTTTGAAGTATGACCTGATGATTCTCTGGATTTCCTCATTGTCTGTTGTTATGTCTCCCTTTTTGTTTCTGATTTTGTTAATTTGGATGCTCTCTCTCTCTCTCTGCCTTTTGGTTAGTCTGGATAAGGGCTTGTCTATCTTGTTGATTTTCTCAAAGAACCAACTCTTTGTTTCATTGATTCTTTGTATTGTTCTCTTTGTTTCTATTTTATTGATTTCAGTTCTCAATTTGATTATTTCCTGGCATCTATTCCTCCTGGATGACTTTGCTTATTCCTAATCTAGAGCTTTTAAGTTTGCTGTTAAGTCACTAGTGTGAGATATTTCCAACTTCTTTATGTGGACATTTAGTGCTATGAATTTTCTTCTTAGCACTGTTTTCATAGTGTCCCATAAATCTGGGTATATCGTACATTCATTTTAATTGAACTCTAGGAATTCTTTAATTTCTTTCTTTATTTCTTCCTTGACCCATTAGTGATTCATTTGAGCATTATTCAGTTTCCATGAGATTGTGGGCTTTCTATAATTTTTTGTTGTTGAAATCTAACTTTAAGCCATGGTGGTCTGATAGAATACAGGAGGCTATTCCAATTTTTTTTTTTTTTTGAAATGAAAAGACCAAACCTAAGAATAATAGGGATAGAAGAAGGAAAAGAATACCAACTCAAAGGCACAGAATATATACTTCACAGAATCATAGAAGAAAACTTCCCCAACTTAAAGAAGGAAATATCTATGAAGATACAAGTAGCCTATAGAACACCAAACAAACTAGACCCCCCCGAAAAGTCTCCTTGCCACATATTAATTAAACAACTAAACAGACAGAATAAAGAAAGAATATTAAGAGCAGCAAAGGAAAAAGGCCAAGTGATTTATTTTTTTTAATCTGGTAAAGATTTTTTTTTTAATTTTTATTTTGCAATACAATTCAGTTCTACATATCAGCCACGGATTCCCTTGTTCTGCCCCCTCCAGCCCCCCTTACCTTCCCTCCAGCCCACCCCCATTCCCACCTCCTCTAGGGCAAAGCCTCCCCCAGGGACTGAGATCAACCTGGTAGACTCAGTCCAGGTATGTCCAGTCCCTTCCTCCCAGGCCGAGCCAAGCGACCCTGCATAGGCTCCAGGTTTCAAACAGCCAACTCATGCAATGAGTGGACCCAGTCCCACTGCCTGGATGCCTCCCAAACAGATCAAGCCAATCAACTGTCTCACCCATTCAGAGGGCCTGATCCAGTTGGGGACCCCTCAGCCATTGGTTCATAGTTCATGTGTTTCCATTCGTTTGGCTATTTGTCCCTGTGCTTTATCCAACCTTGGTCTCAACAATTCTCGCTCATATAAACCCTCCTCATTCTCGCTAATTGGACTCCCAGAGATCCACCCAGGGCTTAGCCATGGATCTCTGCATCCAGATCCCTCAGTAGTTGGATGGGGTTTCTAGCACGACAATTAGGGTGTTTGGCCATCCCATCACCAGAGTAGGTCAGTTTGGGCTGTATCTCAACCATTGCCAGCAGTCTGTTGTGGGGGTATCTTTGTGGATTTCTGTGGGCCTCTCTAGCACTTTGTTTCTTCCTATTCTCATGTGGTCTTCATTTACCATGGTCTCCTATTCCTTGTTCTCCCTCTCTGTTCTTGATCCAGCTGGAATCTCCCGCTTCCCCAAGCTCTCTTTCCCTCGACCCTCGCCCTTCATTACCCGCACTCATGTCCAGGTTGTTCATGTAGATCTCTTCCATTTCTCTGTCATTGGGCGATCCCCGTGTCTTTCTTGGGGTCCTGTTTCCAGGTAGCCTCCCTGGTGATGTGAGTAGCAGTCCAGTCATCCTTGTTCCACATCTAGTATCCTGCTATGAGTGAGTACATACCATGTTTGTCTTTCTGAGTCTGGGTTACAGCAGACCCATCAGAATAACATCCGACTTCTCAATGGAGACTTTGAAAGCCAGAAGGACCTGGACAGATGTAATGTAGACACTAAGAGACCATGGATGCCAGCCTACCTAATATACCCAGCAAAACTTTCAATCACCATAGATGGAGTGAACAAGACATTCCAAGACAAAACCAGATTTAAACAATACCTATCCACAAATCCAGCCTTACAGAAAGCATTAGAAGGAAAATTCCAACCTAAGGAAGTCAGATGCACCCACAAAAACACAGGCAATAGATAACCCCACAACAGTAAATCCCAAAGAAGAGAAATACACACATACTACTACCAAAAGATAACAGGAATGAACAATCACTGGTCATTAATATCCCTTAATATCAAAGGATTAATTCACCTATAAAAAACACAGGCTAACGGAATGGATATGAAATCAGGACCCATCTTTCTGCTGCATACAAGAAACACACCTCAAGTTCAAAGACAGACACTACCACAGAGTAAAAGGCTGGGAAAAGTCTTTCCAATCAAATGGACTTAAGAAGCAAGCTGGTGTAGCCATCCTAACACCCAACAAAATAGACTTCAAACTGATATCAATCAAGAGATTGAGAAGGACATTACATACTCATCACAGGAAAGATCCACTAAGATGAAGTTTCAATTCTGAACACTTATGCCCCAAATACAAGGACACTCACAAATGTAAGAGACATACCACTAAAGCTTAAATTCCAGGCAAATGGATGTAAGTAGAAAAAAATCATCCTGAGTGAGGTAACCCACTCCCTGAAAGACAAACATGGTATGTACTCACTCATAAGTGGATATTAGATGTAAAGCACAGGATAACCAGACTACAACCCACAGCCCCAGAGAAGCTCGGTAACAAAAAGGACCATAAGAGGGACACATGAACTTCCCTGGAAAGGGGAAATATATGAGATCTCCTAGGTAAACTGGGAGTGGGGGTAGGGGGACAAGTAGGGAGGAGATGGGAGATAGAGGGATGGGAGCATGAGTGATCAGATTTGTTGAGCTGGGATGGGATGGAGGGGGAGAGTAATGAAAGAGATATCTTGATAAAGGGGCCCATTTGGGGATTAGAGAGAAACCTGGTGCAAGGGAAACTCCCAGGAATCCACAAAGATGACCCCAGCTAAGACACTAGCAATAGTGGAGAGAGAGCCTAAACTGGCCTCCTGTAATCAACGAGGTGACTACCATAGTTGTCATCAGAGAGCCTTCATTCAGTAACTGATGGAAAGAGATGCAGGGATCCACAGTCGAGGGCTGGGCCAAGCTACAGGAGTCCAGTTGAAGAGATGGAAGAGAGACTGTATGATCAGGTGAGGTCAAGATCATGATGGAGAAACCCACAGAGACAACTGAAACAAGCTATTGGGAGCTCACAGACTCGGGTTAATAGCTAGGGAGCCTGCCTGGGACAGACCTAGGCCCTCTGCATGTGGGTGACAGTTGTGTAGCTCTGTCTGTTTGTGGGGCCTCTAGCAGTGGGATCAGCTGGATTTTTAGAACCTATTCCCCATGCTGGGATACCATGCATAGCCTTGAAGCAGGGGGAGGAACTTAGTCCTGCCTCAACTTGATATGTCATGCTTTGTTGACTCCAATGGGAGTCCTGTCCATTTTTGAATGGAGGAGGAGGGGATGGGTGGAAGGGAGGATGGGAGGTAGGAGGAGGGAATGGGAAGTGAGGAAGGAGGGGAAACTGTGGTTGGTATGTGAAATAAATGAAAAAAATTAACAACAACAACAACAACAAGATTGGGCTGTAGGCAAGCCTGAAGAGCATTTTCTTAATAAATGATTAATGGAGGAGGGCCAAGCCCATTGTGGGTGTGAAGCCATTTCTGGGCCAGCGGTCCTGGGTTCTATAGGAAAATAGCCTGAGCAAGCCATGAGGAGCAAGCCATTAAGCAGCACTCCTCCTTAGCCTCTACATCAGCTCCTGCCTCCAGGTTCCTGCTCTGTTTGAATTCCTGTCTTGACTTCCTTCAATAATGAACAGTGATATGGAAGGGTAAGGTAAATAAACCCTTTCTTCCCCCAATTTCCTTTTTATCATGGTGTTTCATCACAGCAATAGTAATCCTAAGACAGTAAGTTTATGAATTAAAACTACAAACTGAAATGACAACCTACAGAACAGAAAAGCATATTTGTAAGTCATCTATATGGTATAGCTTTTGTGTTCAGAATAAATAACTGATACAACTCAGGAAAAAAGTGATGCCTAGTCATCAGGGAAATGCAAATTAAATCTACAGTGAGATGCCAGCTCACTCCAGATAGATTGGCTATAATCAAAATAACTGACAACAAATGTTGCAGAGGATGTGGAGAAAGAGAAACACGTATTCTCTGCTGGTGGGTGTGAAAATGAATACAGTCATTATATAGAGCTTGTAGAAGTCCCTCAAAACATTAGAAATACCACACGACTCAGCTATTTCACTGGGAATATATCCAGAGATCCTGTACCCTACCATAGAGATATTGGCACCCATGATTGCTGCTGCTCTATTCAATATGGCAAGGAGATGGAACCAATCTAGATGTCCATCAACAGATGAATGCCTAATGCAAGTCTAGTGCATATACCAAATGAAATATTATTCATCACTAGAGAAAAATGAAATCACAAAATTTACAGGAAAGTAGATAGACTTAGAAAGTATACTGTTAAATGAGATCACTCAATCTTAAGGGAAAAACCACATGTTCTTTCTTGTATGTAGATCCTAGCCTATATAATGTATGCATGTACACGTGTAATTAAATATGCAGAGGCACAGTACAACATATAAGAAGAGGAACATAAAAGGGTAATTTTACAGAGACAAAATGCTTCCTAATGAGTTCACATACATGCTGTACTTTGTGTGGGTCCTCTGAATGCTCTCTGAACATAGAAAATGGTTTTGATGTAAAACATATCCTTAAAAAGCAACATCTAATGTAACTCTGTGCTGCCACCTTACTGGGAGCCCAAATTTGAAATTATGTTTTTCATCTTTTAAGTGTCTCAGGCAATGCAGTTCTTGTAAGTACTACCAACTTAGGGTGCATTCATTTTTTTTTTTTTTGAGACAGGGTTTCTCTGTGTTGTTTTGGTGCCTGTCCTGGGTCTTGCTGTGTAGACCAGGCTGGCCTTGAACTCACAGAGATACACCTGGCTCTGCCTCCTGAGTGCTGGAATTAAAAGCGTGTGCCACCACTGCCTGGCAGGTGCATTATTCTTTAAACAAGAAATCCAGCTATAACAATTATAGATTGTGAAGGCTGTCCAAAGTATGTTTAAATCATCATAGCTGGAGAAGTTTTGAAAATTCCAGGGAATGCCGACATACTGGCCCCGAATCTCAAAGACTAACACACCAGAAATTACCAACACTGAGAAGCATGCAGGGTTTGGTTTTCATTTTATGTTATAAGTCTAGAATGTGTTATTGTTAGTGAATGAATGTACTTTGCTTTAAAATTTAAAGTCAGAATAAAACTATTTTAGAGTGAGCAAAGGACTTGGATATTCTTGCCCTGAACAAGATTTACAAAAAGCTAATAAACACATGGGAATGGGGGATCAACATCATCAGTCTTCATGGAACTGCAGATCAAAATGGCAATGAGTCTCACTTCAGCTATTCTAGTCTCCAACAAAAATCTACCTAGATGCTCAAAGGCAGCTGCACACTGGGACCTTCCTGGGAAACTTGGTCCTCAGCTTCATTACAGCATTTGGAGCTTGGCTACCATCCTTTAGGCAGCATAAATATGAGCTGTAGGTCTCCTCATGAACACTAGGGGGAAACAATAAACCACATAATCAACAGGGAAAACTCCCTAAGGTGTGAACGTGCCTTGCAGCTTTGTTTCCACCCAGTTCCAACAGACTTGGAGCTCCCTCACATAATCATTCCCTGTGTCTCCGAGACCATATTCTGCAAGGAGACCCTATGTAGTCCCCTCCCTCCTATCATCATCCATGAGGAAAGACAGGGGGATCACAGGGCAATCACCTGGGAGAGCAAAGGCATCCTAGAAAGGTGAGGGAGGGCATGGGCAGACCTGAATCACATTCAGCCAGCACAGGAAACTGGGGGTGGAGGGGTCTCCCTGGTGCCCTCCGTAATAAGCTGGAGCACAGGGTCCTCTTCCTAGGACACACAGATCACCTCCTCCTGCACACCAGAATATGAACCCTTGAGATAAAGTGTATCCCTTGACAGACACCTAACTGGTAATGCCAGTGATGATGGATCTGGGCCCTCCCCAGCCATCACTCAGTGCCTAGAGAAGACTGCCACTCCATGCCAGGAGTAAATCCCACCTTCCCTGAGCATTGAGATCACAGGGAAGACTGGGCTCTGCTGTTTTTTTTTTTTTTTTTTTTTTTTGTGTGTGTGTGTGTGTCACAAGGAAATACACTCTTGTCTATAGGAAGTTCAGGGACAAAGCTTTGGAGTGGTCTCTTGTTCTCTTGGGGTACAGACATTTCTCAGTCTTGAGGCTCAAAGTATGTTCCAGAACACTGAACCAGAAAGGAATAGAAAGATGGGAGGCAACACTCACAGAACAGACCAATGTGCATATACAAACTCCACCCCCAGCCCATCTGACTCCAGGAAGTGCCCTCCTCTGAGAGGAGGCTGAGGTCTGGGAATAAAAGCAGAGCAGACACCAGAGGAGTCCAGCTTGGCAGCAGCCTGAGAGACAAACCTCCTCTCCAGAACAAGAGCCTAGCCCACAGCAGAGACTATGGAGCTCACCTCAGCCCCTCTCCACAAAGCACAGGTCTTCTGGAGGGGACTCCTGCTCACAGGTGAGGAGACATTACTCGGGAATAGAGAGTTGGGGAGCTCAGAGACTGGATGGGGTCTTCTGGGAGGGGGAAGTAGCCTGAGAAGTGACATCTTGAAATCTGAGAGCAACAGGAAGCTGTTGGTGGATAGAAATTGGTGTGTGGGGAGGAAAAACTCAGTTATTTCTCATTGTAAGTATATCAGCACTGGCCACTGTATCCTGAAGACTGACATTCACACCTCTGTCAGAGTGACTCTTCAAGTAAAACTCAAACTGAGGCCAGTAAACAACAGCATCATTGCATAGGACCAGAGATATTTGCAAAAACCTAGGCTTTGGGGAACACATTTGCTCACAGGTATCTGAACCTGTTTTTGGTAGAGAGATGAAAACCAAAAAGAACAAGTCCTCTTCAAAAGCCCTCCTACTACTGGGCAGGAAGACAGAGCAGAAAGGACATCTAGAAAGTGGGCCCAGGGTTTCACAAGCACTTCAGAAGAAACAGAGCAGGGAAAGGTCAGAAAATGAAGGCACAGAGTCTTTAGAGGAGGAGGTCAGACAAGACATGCTACACTCACCAAAGATTCTGAGTATGAGTAGGGATCTGAGGGCAGTGAGGGGTGAGCTGTATAGGCACCAAGAAGACAGTCTCATACATTCTAAGATTTATGGGTACTGATGAATGGGGGTGATGCTGCTGACCTTGCCCCAATAGGACACACACACACCAAGGCTGAGAGTTGAAGGCACTCAGGGTTCAAATTTCTACCAAATGGAAAGTCCTAATATTGAAAGACTTTTCTCTCTTCCCTCTTAGCCTCACTTGTACCCTACTGGACCTCTCCCACCACTGCCCAAGTCACTGTGGAAGCAGTTCCATCACATGTTGCTGAAGGGGACAACGTCCTTCTACTTGTCCACAATCTGCCAGCAACAGCCCCATTTTTTCACTGGTACAAGGGGAAAAATGTTGATCAGAGGAATGAAATTGCACGATTGGTAATATCCAGAGGTAAAATAGAACCGGGGACTGTGTACAGCGGCAGAGAGATAATATTCCCCAATGGATCCTTGTTCTTCCTGAATGTCACTCAAAAAGATGCAGGAGTCTATTTGCTACGTGTGACTATGAAAAACTTTGATGAAGAGAAAGCATCTGTGCAGTTTCATGTAGAGGGTAAGCAATTCTCTGTAACTTCTGGGTCCTGAGTGGAGCTAAGCCTCCTTCACACATAGGAATGTCAGTCCTAGATGGCTCTGTGTTAAGGTCCCCATATGGTGAATCAAGCATTGGGTAAAGGACACACACTAAAATGTGGAAAAAAGCAGCAATAAATCAGGATGCCTCACTTCAATCCACCCTCAGAGAAGAGGGGATGAGGTAACTGAGCCCAGGCATGTCAGACTCTGACCAGGGTCTTAGGTGCTCATCATGCACATGGCCTTGAGAAAGACACTTCAGGACTCAAGCAGGGCCTGGCTGAGGAAACCATGAGAGTCTCACAGAGAGATGAACACCTGAAGCTTTGTTCAAGAACTCCATGCCAGACTGGACCAGGAATCCTGGGATGGTTGTAGACTGGGTTTGAATTTGACCTGCTGTTGGAGCAGATGGGGGACAATGATGGATTGTAGGCTGGGAGCCTGCTGACAGTCTTTTGATAGACTTTTCTCTCTTCTCTCTTAGCCTCACTTGTAACCTATGGGACCTCCATCAACACTGACAAAGTCACTGTGGAAGTAGTTCCATCACACATTGCTGAAGGGGACAACGTCCTTCTACTTGTCCACAATCTGCCAGCAACAGCCCCATTCTTTCACTGGTACAAGGGGAAAAATGTTGATCAGAGGAATGAAATTGCGCGATTGGTAATACCCAGACGTAAACTAGAACGAGGGCCTGTATACAGTGGCAGAGAGACACTATACCCCAAAGGATCCTTGTTCTTCCAGAACGTTACTCAGAAAGATGCAGGAGTCTATTTGCTTCGTGTGACTATGAAAAACTTTGATGAAAAGAAAGCATCTGTGCAATTTAAGGTTCACCCTAAGTAATTCTCTGTAACTTCTGGTGGCCGAAGCCACGCTGTCACCCTTGGAAAAGGCACATAAATGTTTTTCAAATGGAGCTCTTTAGAAGGCAAGGCACTTTAGAGAATCCCATCCATTTGGAAAGACCTATAGAAACAATACTACATTCCTCTGTGCTGATCCTAGGGAGCTCACGAGCTTCAGGCCTCTCTAACTTTGAGCTATGCTTCTTCTTGTGGTATATCTTAGTTTTACTTTGTTAATTGTGATTTTGCCTGTGATTTCTGGAAACAAAGCTGATCTGTTACAGAAAGATTGTCTCTGGTGGCCTCTGGATGCCTTTGGAGTCATTCTGAGTGAACAGGAGGAACTCACTAAATTCAATGTGTTTTGCTTATTCAACTCCAGAAAGGGATAAACATACTCCAAAGAACTAAAGAACTTGAAAAACGGTTTCTTAAAGGTGACCTTAAAATCTTTTAGGAACATATGATGAAAAGATATAGGACATGAAATGTCAGACATTCCTCTGGCGCCAGGACATGAAAACTTAGATATTTTTCTAATGTCAAAAAATCAGTAAAGGTATCTAAAACTCCCAGGTCCCTTAAAAGAAAAGCACATGCAGAAATTGCCAGGAAGAATAGATATTTAGTCCCAGCAGTTAAAGAGTTAGGTATTAATCATTCCTCTTTTGAGGACTTATAAAGAATAGGATTATAACTGTAGTCCACATGAAAGGTATATACAGATTACTTAGAAATTGGCAAACACCTGAACATGATATCCTAGATGTAACAATACACTCAGGAGATTACAACAATATGAAAGTATCATATTGTTAAGAAGTAATCTCAGGGCTTAAATCTCTTACTTTGTACCAGCGTGTTTGTTGCTGGCTGGGGCACACTATGAAGGAGATCTAATCATTTGGCTTGCACTATAATGATATGGGGTAAAGGCCAATGACGTCAAGGGAGTAGGATGAAGAAGAGAACTAAAATGAATGAATGTGAATGATTCTTGGGAAATGATTAAAGAGAAATGATTAGAAATTGCTCATACTTGAATACATTAGAACTTGTATAATAAAGACGGCCTGAGCTAGTTGGGACCATCACTTTGAAAGGCAAACAGTGGTCCTACTTTTCATTCTTCACCGACTTCACACCTCCATCCTGTGGCACAGAAGCCCACTGGCATGGACTCCAGCACTCTGGGTCGTGGGTGGAGCTAATCCTACTTCACACATAGGGTTGTCAATCCTGGATGACTCAAGGTTGTGGTCCCCACATGGTGGTTCAAGCATTCAGTAAAGGACACACATTAATGTGTGGAAAAAACAGCCATAAATCAGGATGCCTCACTTGGATCTGAGAAGAGAGGTTGGGGTAACTGAGCCCAGGCACATCAGACTTTGCCCAAGTCTTAGATACTCACCATGAACATGGCCTTGAGAAAGACCTTTCAGGACTCAGGCAGGGCCTGGCTGAGGAAACCATGAGAGTCTCACAGAGAGATGAGCACCTGAAGATTTGCTCAAGAACTCCATGCCAGACTGGACCAGGAATCCTGGGATGGTTGTAGACTGGGTTTGAATTTGATCTCCTGTTGGAGCTCACAGGGAACAATGATGGATTGTAGGCTGGGAGCCTGCTGACAGTCAGCCTCTGAGAGCCATGTCTGAGGTAGGTCACCTGGGTGTCTCCTCCTGAGAATCAGTGTGCTCAGCATAGGTGGAGAAGTATGAAAGCCAATAAGCTAGCTAATCGATGGTTCTCAGATCTCCTAGGGAGGTCAAGAGTGATAGCAGGGGTGTAAGTATAGAAAAGGCAGCTCCTTGTCCTCTGGGATTATTTCCTGCAGGCAAACACTAACAGACACTTCTTGGTGGAAGGTCAGGTCATTGTTCACATTTAAGGTTAACTTGCAGGCATGGCAATGATCATTTACCATGTGTCCTATTATACGGAAACTGAGACAGGAAACACAGTCACTGAGTCAGGGTCACATAGGCCATGGGTGGCACAAGCTATCTGTCCACAGCCACATCTACAGCCTCCCCACCTGGAGACATTACTAGATGACTTATAGTCTTTTAGATCATTTTGTAGACTCAGGCTTCTTTGACGGATCCCTGACTCATGTCAATCAACATCAAATACCTGACAAGAATGGTTCACCTGTGGCTGTGCCCTATATCAATGCCAGACAGATCCTGTGTGATGTGTGTGAGATCTATGACAGGCTGTCAGGTTTCTTAGAGAAGATCAATGAAAAGACTAATCATGAACCATCTATAGGACAGCCATGAACAGCAAAGGCTTGGAGGGTGTTGGTCTACACTGTGTAGAGGAGGTCAGTGCAGCTGGAGGGACACGAACCTTGTGTCTCAAGGTGTCTAATGGGTCAGTGAGGACCACGAGATAAATTGAGGTCTCTGATTCCAAGTCTGGAGTCTGTCCATCACCAAACACTGCAGCTCAGTTCACTCATGAGAAAGCCCTTGCTTCTACCATACATAGCACGGGAGACGCCATTGTCTCTGAGCACTCAGCTACTCCATCTGCCTGTAATTTGCTTCTCACTGATTCTTTAAGGATCTGGGTTGGCTAGGAGTTAAGAGACTATCCCAGGTTAAAAAACTCCCCTGCAAGAATCAGAGGTACCACACAGGTCAATCTTCTGTCTGTGGTCAGCACAGCACTGCTACCCAAGCCCAAAATCACAAGCAAGAATTTCTATACCTGGGAGGGGTCTCCAGTAGCATTAATGTGTTGGCCTAAGACTCAGAATATAACCAACTTGTAGAGGGTAAATGGCCAAAGCCTCTCAGAAGAGGACAGGCTGAAGCTGTCTGGGGGCCACAGGACTCTCACTTCACTCAGTGTTGTGAGGACTGACACAGGACCCTACGAGTGTGAAAGACAGACTCCAGTGAGCACCTCTCGAACTGACCCATTCTCTATGAACATTACCTGTGAGTATTTTCTGTTTCATCCTGGCTACAACTGCTGAGATACAGAGGGCTAAATCTACCATACTCGGTCCTCTAGGGGTCATGAAACAGACCCACCATTCAGATACCTAGGTAGGCCTGGGCATCCTGGCCCAGCCCAAGCACATGTAGCCACTCCCAGCATTGAGCTAGAATGGGCCGGAGGGACTCTCCCTGCATAGAGAGACTTAGAGTGATGGAGACAGGGGACATGTCAGACTCAGGCTCAGTGCACACAAGAGTGTGCAGTGCGGATGATTCGTGTGTCCTGGTGGAGATGGATCAGGGCTTGTTTATGCTCTGTGAATGCTCTTCTACTAATCTACATCCCAGCTCTGGGTGAGATCTGTTCAACTAAGGTTATAGCACAGCTCAAAGAGATACTATGTCCTTCTACAGACCAGTATTTCCCCTTCCCTCTGCTGACATCACGTGTGGCTTTGTTCTGTTTGCTCCACATGGTCCAGATGTCACCATCATATCCCCCTCAAAATTCATTTCCATTCAAGGACAAACCTCACATCTCCTGTCACATTGACAAAACTCTCAGTTTGTCAATGGAGAGCTCCAGTCATCCTCCCAAGAGCTCTTTATCCCCAACATCAATACTAATAATAGAGGATTCCATACCTGCCTCGTCTATAACTTTTTCCCTGGAGTAAATAGGACCACAGTCAAGAACATTACAGTCTTTAGTAAGTGGACCTCTGAAATATCAGCACCAGGTTTGGAGTGGAGTCTTTGGCTTCCTGGGAAGACATTGAAGCATTTAATTTCCAGCCCATGTCTATGGGTACAAGCAAAACTCAATCATCTCCCAGTGTCCTGCTCCATCCATATGTCTAATGGTCTCCTGCTTCTCAGAGTTCTCCTGGCTGATAGAGATGGAGCTTGGAATGTGAGCAGGAGGTTCTGCCAGCCTTGGAAGGCCTCATGTTGTGTGAGAGACTTCCCAAGTGAGGGAGAGCCTTAAAGGCATGATTTCTTTCTGTGACTAACACAAGCCTTCCTGTGTCCTCCATCCAATTTCTTTTTATGAACTCCATGACCTACAAGGAATACTCAGGGCTTCCAACTGTGCTCACATGATTCTCTCCAAATTGGAGGAGAGAATTCCCCACAGATGGGGACCAGCAGTCCAGAGCTCTGCTCCCAGCTTGCTCTGCTCCTGTCTCACTGGTGGCTGGCTCAGCTCTGACTCTGTAGGATGGGAAGAGTGGGTGGAGAGGGTGCCTGGGAGCCATGTTCTGAGGCAGGGTGAACCAAGTCACTGACCAGTTGATGATGCTCTTTTGCTTACTCTTTCCAAGGTTCAAAAAAACAAATGTCCACACCTTTAATGCCAGCACTGAAGAGGGAGAGACATGTAGATAGTGTGAGTTTGAGGACAGGCTGGTCTGAATAGCAAATTCCAAGGTAGTCAAGACTGTACAGTGAGACCTTGTCTCCAAAAAAAAGAAATTAATATTGAGGATTAGAGTGGCAGGCTGTGGTCAACACTGTGATAATTCATTTCTTCTCTGTGGTATTTAATCCATATCCATGGGGCAGGAAATAAAACTTTTCTTTTAACAGGAATTCTTCAGTTTGGGGTTTCCTCCAGTCCTGAGGTCTAGGCTTTAACATTTTTAACATTAGCTGGGCCATCTTAACCCCATCAAATTATTAAATGAAAAAGAAACAGAAGGTCATTTTTATAAAGGAGGGACCTGACTGTTCACACTCACAGAAAATGTGAGCAAGAATTTGCATAAAAATCAATGAGAAACACCCCCCCATGAGATTTATGGACTTGTGGGTTAAAGAGGTACCCAGCATGGTAACTAGACAAAAACCCTGATTCAGGGGTCACTATGGGTGATCTGGGTAGGAGGAAGATTCAGCTTTCTCCTTACAGACCCTATCTTGAACCCAAACATGTGATCTTGCAGAGGACCCCTTCATTCTGTGGGCCCTGTAAGCTGGCTCAGATGTTTGAGGGTGAAAGACTCTTAGCTGGCCCCCTCCACTGTTCATCCATAGAGCCAGTGACTCTGCCTTTCATCCAAGTCACCAAAACCACCACATTTAATGACCTGGACATTGTATTCCTGATCTGCTTCTCCAAAGACATGGGGAATCTCCATCAGGTGGCTCTTCAATGGCCAGAATCTGGGCCTCATGAACAGGATAAAGCTGTCCCAGAACAACAGCACCCTAAGCATAGACCCTGTCAGGAGGGAGGATTCTGGAGTCTATCAGTGGGAGGTATCCAATCCAGTCAGTTCCAAAAGGAGTGACCCCATCCAGCTGGACATAATAGGTAAGTGACCTCTGCTCCCTTGTTACTCCATAGTGTTGGGGGTGGGGGTAGTTTCTTTATTAACAGAGTGCAGAATGGGTCAAAGTCACAAGGAGAAAAACATGGCTCAAGATACAAATACAGCCAGCTTGGTGATGGATGCATGTTAATCACATGATAACACAAAAAGCAAGCTGAACACAGTCTGCATGCCTTTAACCCCAGCACACCAAAGGTAGAGACAGGTGGATCTCTATGAATGCACAAGGACCTTAGTCTTCGTTTATTAGCACTGGCAACTGTATCCAAAAGACATTCACATCTCTGTCATGGTGACTCTTCAAGTCAAACTCAAACTGGGTGAATAAACAACAGCATCATTACATAGGACCCTGAGAAATCTGCCAATAAACCCCAGGCTCTGGGACACTGATTTGCTCACAGGTATCTGAGCCTATTCCAGGTAGCGGGCTTTAAACCAAAATCAAACTAGTCCTTCTCACAAAGCCCTAGTAACACTGGACAGGAAGATAGAGCAGCAAGAACATCTAGAAAGTGGGCTCATGGGTTGACAAGCACTTCAGAGGAAACAGAGCACGGAAAGGTCAGAAAATGAAGGCACAGAGTCTTTAGAGAAGAAGGTCAGACAAGACATGCTACACTCACCATAGATTCTGAGTGTGAGCAGGGATCTGAGGGCAGTGAGGGGTGAGCTGTGTAGACACCAAGAAGACAGTCTCATACATTCTAAGATTTATGGGTACTGATGAATGGGGGTGATGCTGCTGACCTCGCCCCAATAGGACATACACACACCAAGGCTGAGAGTTGAAGGCACTCAGGGTTCAAATTTCTACCAAATGGAAAGTCCTAATATTGAAAGACTTTTCTCTCTTCCCTCTTAGCCTCACTTGTACCCTGCTGGACCTCTCCCACCACTGCCCAAGTCACTGTGGAAGCAGTTCCATCACACGTTGCTGAAGGGGACAACGTCCTTCTACTTGTCCAGCGACGCCCCATTTTTTCACTGGTACAAGGGGAAAAGTGTTGATCAGAGGAATGAAATTGCACGATTGGTAATATCCAGAGGTAAACTAGAACCAGGGCCTGTATCCAGCTGCAGAGAGACACTATACCTCAATGGATCCTCGCTCTTCCTGAATGTCACTCAGAAAGATGCAGGAGTCTGACTATAGAAAACTTTGATGAAAAGAAAGCATCTGTGCAGTTTCCTGTACACCCTAAGTAATTCTCTGTAACTTCTGGTGGCCAAAGCCATGCTGTCGCCCCTGGAAAAGGCACATAAATATTTTTCAAATGGAGCTCTTTAGAAGGCAAGGCACTTTTGAGAAACTCATCAATTTGGAAAGACCTATGGAAACAATACTGCATTCTTCTCTGCTGATCCTAGGGAGCTCATGGGCTTCAGGCCTCTCTAACTTTGGCTATGCTCATTCCTATGGGAACCCTTAGATTTGCTTTGTTAGTTTTGAATTTGCCCATGATTTCTGGGAACAAAAGCTCTGATCTGTTACAGAAACAGTGTCTCTGGTGGCCTCTGGATACCTTTGGAGTCATCCTGAGAGAACAGGAAGAACTCATTAAGGTTAATGATTATTGCTTATTCAACTCTAGAAAGAGATAAACATACTCCAAAAAAATGTAAGAACTTGAAAAGCGGTTTCTTTCTTTTTTATTTATTTATTTTATAATTTAATTTAATTTTTTATATCATCCTCGGATTCCCCTTTCCTCCCCCCTCTTATTCCCCCCAGCACACCCCCCATTCCCATCTCCTCCAGGGCAAGGACTCCCCTGGGGATTCAGCTCAACCTGGTAGATTCAGTCCAGGCAGGTCCAGTCCCCTCCTCCCAGGCTAAGTGAAGTGTCCCTGCATAAGCCCCAGGTTCCAAACAGCCACTGAGGACAGGTCCATTGCCTGGGTGCCTCCCAAACAGTTCAAGCTAATCAAATGTCTCACTTATCCAGAGGGTGAAAAAACAGTTTCTTAATGGTGACTTTAAAATCTTTAAGGAATATATGAGGAAAAGATATAGGACATGAAATGTCAGACATTCCTCTGGCGCCAGGACATGAAAACTCAGATATTTTTCTAATGTCAAACATCAATAGAGTAATCTAAAACTTCCAGTTCCCTTAAAAGAAAAGCACATGCAGAAATTGCCAGGAAGAATAGATATTTAGTCCCAGCAGTTAAAGAGTTAGATATTAATCATTCCTCTTTTGAGGACTTATAAAGAATAGGATTATAACTGTAGTCCACATGAAAGGTATATACAGATTACTTAGAAATTGGCAAACACCTGAACATGATATCCTAGACGTAACAATACACTCAGGAGATTACAATAATATGAAAGTATCATATTGTTAAGAAGTAATCTCAGGGCTTAAATCTCTTACTTTGTACCAGCGTGTTTGTTGCTGGCTAGGGCACACTATGAAGGAGATCTAATCATTTGGCTTGCACTATAATGATATGGGGTAAAGGCCAATGACGTCAAGGGAGTAGGATGAAGAAGAGAACTAAAATGAATGAATGTGAATGATTCTTGGGAAATGATTAAAGAGAAATGATTAGAAATTGCTCATGCTTGAATGCATTAGAACTTGTATAATAAAGACGGCCTGAGCTAGTTGGGACCATCACTTTGAAAGGCAAACAGTGGTCCTACTTTTCATTCTTCACCGACTTCACACCTCCATCCTGTGGCACAGAAGCCCACAGGACATGGACTCCAGCGCTCTGGGTCGTGGGTGGAGCCAATCCTACTTCACACATAGGAATGTCAGTCCTGGATGACTCTGTGCATGGTGGTTCAAGCATTCAGTAAAGGACACACATTAATGTGTGGAAAAAACAGCCATAAATCAGGATGCCTCACTTGGATCTGAGAAGAGAGGTTGGGGTAACTGAGCCCAGGCACATCAGACTTTGCCCAAGTCTTAGATACTCACCATGAACATGGCCTTGAGAAAGACCCTTCAGGACTCAGGCAGGGCCTGGCTGAGGAAACCATGAGAGTCTCACAGAGAGATGAGCACCTGAGGATTTGTTTAAGAACTCCATACCAGACTGGACCAGGAATCCTGGGATGGTTGTAGACTGGGTTTGAATTTGATCTCCTGTTGGAGCTCACAGGGGACAATGATGGATTGTAGGCTGGGAGCCTGCTGACAGTCAGCCTCTGAGAGCCATGTCTGAGGTAGGTCACCTGGCATCTCCTCCTGAGAATCAGTGTGCTCAGCATAGGTGGAGAAGTATGAAAGCCAATAAGCTAGCTAATCGATGGTTCTCAGACCTCCTAGGGAGGTCAAGAGTGATAGCAGGGGTGTAAGTATAGAAAAGGCAGCTCCTTGTCCTCTGGGATTATTTCCTGCAGGCAAACACTAACAGACACTTCTTGGTGGAAGGTCAGGTCATTGTTCACATTTAAGGTTAACTTGCAGGCATGGCGATGATCATTTACCATGTGTCCTATTACAGGGAAACTGAAACAAGAAACAGTCACTGAGTCAGGGTCACATAGGCCATGGGTGGCACAAGCTATCTGTCCACAGCCACATCTACAGCCTCCCCACCTGGAGACATTACTAGGTGACTTACAGCCTTTTAGATCATTTTGTAGACTCAGGCTTCTTTGACGGATCCCTGACTCATGTCAATCAACATCAAATACCTGACAAGAATGGTTCACCTGTGGCTGAGCCCTATCTCAATGCCAGACAGATCCTGTGTGATGTGTGTGAGATCTATGACAGGCTGTCAGGTTTCTCTGAGAAGATCAATGAAAAGACTAATCATGAACCATCTACAGGACAGCCCTGAACAGCAAAGGCTTGGAGGGTGTTGGTCTACACTGTGTAGGGGGAGGTCAGTGCAGCTGGAGGGACACAAACCTTGTGTCTCAAGGTGTTCAATGGGTCAGTGAGGACCACAAGATAAATTGAGGTCTCTGATTCCAAGTCTAGAGTCTGTCCATTACCAAACACTGCAGCTCAGTTCACTCATGAGAAAGCCCTTGCTTCTACCATACACAGCACAGGAGACGCCATTGTCTCTGAGCACTCAGCTACTCCATCTGCCTGTAATTTGCTTCTCACCTGATTCTTTAAGGATCTGGGTTGGCTAGGAGTTAAGAGACTATCCCAGGTTGAAAAACTCCCCTGCAAGAATCAGAGGTACCACACAGGTCAATCTTCTGTCTGTGGTCAGCACAGCACTGCTACCCAAGCCCAAAATCACAAGCAAGAATTTCTATACCTGGGAGGGGTCTCCAGTAGCATTAATGTGTTGGCCTAAGACTCAGAATATAACCAACTTGTAGAGGGTAAATGGCCAAAGCCTCTCAGAAGAGGACAGGCTGAAGCTGTCTGGGGGCCACAGGACTCTCACTTCACTCAGTGTTGTGAGGACTGACACAGGACCCTACGAGTGTGAAAGACAGACTCCAGTGAGCACCTCTCGAACTGACCCATTCTCTATGAACATTACCTGTGAGTATTTTCTGTTTCATCCTGGCTACAACTGCTGAGATACAGAGGGCTAAATCTACCATACTCGGTCCTCTAGGGGTCATGAAACAGACCCACCATGCAGATACCTAGGTAGGCCTGGGCATCCTGGCCCAGCCCAAGCACATGTAGCCACTCCCAGCATTGAGCTAGAATGGGCTGGAGGGACTCTCCCTGCCTAGAGAGACTTAGAGTGATGGAGACATGGGACATGTTAGACTCAGGCTCAGTGCACACAAGAGTGTGCAGTGCGGATGATTCATGTGTCCTGGTGAAGATGGATCAGGGCTTGTTTATGCTCTGTGAATGCTCTTCTACTAATCTACACCCCAGCTCTGGGTGAGATCTGTTCAACTAAGGTTAAAGCACAGCTCAAAGAGATACTATGTCCTTCTACAGACCAGGATTTCTCCTTCCCTCTGCTGACATCACATGTAGCTTTGTTCTGTTTGCTCCACATGGTCCAGATGTCACCATCATATCCCCCTCAAATATTCATTTCCATTCAAGGACAAACCTCACATCTCCTGCCACACAGATGCTTACCCACCTGCACAATACTCTCGGTTTGTCAATGGAGAGCTCCAGTCATCCTCCCAAGAGCTCTTTATCCCCAACATCAATACTAATAATAGTAGATCCTATACCTACCCCATCTATAACTTTTTCCCTGGAGTAAATAGGACCACAGTCAAGAACACTACAGTCTTTAGTAGGTGGATCTCTGAAATATCAGGACCAGGTTTGGAGTGGAGTCTTTGGCTTCCTGGGAAGATGTTGAAGCATTTAATTTCCAGCCCATATCTATGAGTACAAGCAAAACTCAATCATCTCCCAGTGTCCTGCTCCATCCATATGTCTAATGGTCTCCTGCTTCTCAGAGTTCTCCTGGCTGATAGAAATGGAGCTTGGAATATGAGCAGGAGGTTCTGCCAGCCTTGGAAGGCCTCATGTTTTGTGAGGGACTTTCCAAGTGAGAGAGAGCCTCAAAGGCATGATTTCTTTCTGTGACTAACACAAGCCTTCCTGTGTCCTCCATCCAATTTCTTTTTATGAACTCCATGACCTACAAGGAATACTCAGGGCTTCCAACTGTGCTCACATGATTTTCTCCAAATTGGAGGAGAGAATTCCCCACAGATGGGGACCAGCAGTCCAGAGCTCTGCTCCCAGCTTGCTCTGCTCCTGTCTCACTGGTGGCTGGCTCAGCTCTGACTCTGTAGGATGGGAAGAGTGGGTGGAGAGGGTGCCTGGGAGCCCTGTTCTGCATCAGGGTGAACCATGTCACTGACCAGTTGATGATGCTCTTTTGCTTACTCTTTCCAAGGTTCAAAAAAAAATGTCAGCTGAGTGTGATGGTCCACACCTTTAATGTCAGCACTGAAGAGGGAGAGACATGTAGATAGTGTGACTTTGAGGACAGGCTGGTCTGAATAGCAAATTCCAAGGTAGCCAAGGCTGTACAGTTAGACCCAGTTTGAAAAAAGTGAATATTGACAATTAGAGTGGCAGGCTGTGGTCAGCACTGTGATTATTCCCTTCTTCTCTGTGGTATTTAATCCATACCTCTGGGGCAGGAAATAAAACTTTTCTTCAAACAGAAATTCTTCAGTTTGGGATTTCTCCCAGTTCTGAGGTCTAGGCTTTACACTTTTAACATTAGCTGGGCCATTTTAACCCCATCAAATTATTAAATGAAAAAGAAACAGGAGGTCATTTTTATAAAGGAGGGACCTGACTGTTCACACCCACAGAAAGTGTGAGCAAGAATTTGCACAAAAATCAAAGGGAAACCCACCCTCATGAGATATCTGGACTTGGGAGTTGAAGAGTCTCCCAGTGTGGTATCTAGACAAATACCCTGATTCAGGGGTCACTTTGGCCATCTGGTTAGGAGGAAGATTTAGATTTCTCCTTACAGATCATATCTTGAGCACAAACATATGATCTTGCAGCAGTTCCACTCATTCTGTGGGCCCTGTGACCTGGCTGGGATTTCTGAGGGTGAAGGACTCTTAGCTGGTCCTGCCCACTGTTTATCCATAGAGCCAGTGACTCTCCCTTTCATCCAAGCCACCAACACCACATTCAATGACCTGGACTCTGTGCTCCTGACCTACTTCTCAAAACACTTGGGGATCTCCATCAGGTGGCTCTTCAATGGCCAGAGTCTGTGCCTCATGAACAGGTTGATGCTGTTCCAGAACAACAGCACCCTCAGCATAGACCCTGTCAGGAGGGTTGTTTCTGGAGATATTAGGGTGAAGTCTCCAATTCTGTCAGTTCCAAGAAGAGTAACCCAAACCAGTTGCACATAATCCATGAGTGACCTCTTCTCCCTTTTTACTCCATAATGTTGGGGGTAGGGGCAGTTTCTTTATCAATAGTGTGTAAAATGGGTAACAGTCACAAGGAGAAAAACATGGCTCAAGATACAAATATAGCCAGCTTGGTGATGGATGCATGTTAATCTCATCATAAAACACCATGGACACGGAGCATGGTGCTGCATGCCTTTAACCCCAGCACACCAAAGGTAGAGACAGGTGGATCTCTATGAATGCACAAGGACCTTAGTCTTTGTTTATTAGCACTGGCAACTGTATCCTAAAGATATTCACACCTCTGTCAGGGTGTTTCTCCAAGAAACACTCAAACTGGGGTGAGTAAACAACAGCATCATTTCATAGGACCCTGAGAAATCTGCAAATAAACCCCAGGCTCTAGGACGCTGATGTGCTCACAGGTGTCTGAGCCTGTCCAAGGCAGTGGGTTTAAACCAAAATCAAACTAGTCCTCCTCACAAATCCCTGTTATTATTGGTCAGGAAGATAGAGCAGCAAGGACATCTAGAAGGTGCTTCAGGGGTTGACAAGCACTTCAGAAGAAACAGAGCAGGGAAAAGTCAGAAAATGAAGGTACAGAGTCTTTGGAGGAGGAGGTCAGACAACACATGCCTAAACTCACCATAGATTCTGAGTGTGAGCAGGGATCTGAGGGCAGTGAGGAGTGAGCTGTGTAGATACCAAGAAGATAGTCTCATACATTCTAAGATTTATGGGTACTGATGAATGGGGGTGATGTTGCTCACCTGGCCCAACAGAACACACTCACCAAGGCTGAGAGTTGAAGGCACTCAGGGTTTAAATTTCTAGCAAATGCAAAGGTCCTAATATTGATAGACTTTTCTCTCTTCTCTCTTAGCCTCACTTGTAATCTGGACCTCTTCCACTACTGACCAAGTCACTGTACAGGCAGTCCCTCCCCCACGTTACTGAAGGGGACAATGTCCTTCTACTTGTCCACACTCTGCCAACGACAGTGCCATAGTTTCACTGGTACAAGGGGAAAAGTGTTGATTAGAGGAATGAAATTGCACAATTGGTAATATCCAGAGGTAAAATAGAACCAGGGCTTGTATCCAGCTGCAGAGAGACGATATACCCCAATGGATCCTTGTTCTTCCAGATTGTCATTCAGAAAGTGTGGGAGTCTATTTGCTATGTGTGACTATGGAAAACTTTGATGAAAAGAAAGCATCTGTGCAATTTCATGTACACTGTAAGTAATTCTCTGTAACCTCTGGGCCGTGGGTGGAGCTAATCCTACTTCACACATAGGGTTGTGAGTCTGGGTTGACTCTGTGTTATGGTCCCCACATTGTGGTTCAAGCATGCATTAAAGGACACACAGTGGAGAAAACAGTAATAAATCAAGAATCTACCCTCAGAGAAGGAATAAGGTAAGGCAACCCAGACATGTCAGACTCTGCCCAGAGTCTTAGATGCTCATCATGAACATGGCCTTGAGAAAGACCCTTCAGGACTCAGGCAGGGCCTGGCTGAGGAAACCACAAGAGTCTCACAGAGAGATGAGCATCTGGAAGCTTTGCTCCAGGCCCCCGTGGTAGACTGGACCCAGAATCCTGGGAAGCTTGTAGACAGGATTTGAATTTGACCTCCTTTTGGAGCTGACAGGGGACAATGATGGATTGTAGACTGGGAGGCTGCTGACAGTCAGCCTCTGAGAGCCATGTCTGAGGTAGTTTTCCTGGGCATCTCCTCCTGAGACTCAGTGTGCTCAACATAGGTGGAGAGGTAGGACAAGCAAACAGGCAGCTCTTCTGATAGTCTTCTGAGACCTCACAGGAAGGTCAAGAGCCCTAAAGAGATAGAAGAAAAAATGTCCACATGGCAGCTCCTTGCCCTGCAGGTGTCCTGCCTAGGGATTATTTCCTGAAGTCAAATAGTAACAGATACTGCTTGGTGGAAGGTCAGGTCAGAACACATTTAAGGTTAACTTGCAGGCATGGCAATGATCATTTACCATGTGTCCTATTACAGGGAAACTGAGACAGGAAACAGTCACTGAGTTAGGGTCACACAGCCCGTGGGTGGTTCAAGCTATCTGTTCACAGTCACATCTCCAGCCTCTCCTAATGGAGACCTTTTAGGTGACCATCAGTCATCTAGATTATTTTGTAGACTCAGCCTTTTTATAGGGTTCCTTGATTCATGTCAATCAACATCAAACACCTGTCAGGAATGGCCCAAAAATTATTTAGTTAAAAAGATACAGAAAGCTATTTCATCATGGAGGGATCTGAAGTTCACACTCACAGAAAGTGTGAGCAAGAATTTGCACAAAAATCTATTGGATATACACACCACCTACATGAGATATCTGGACATGTGGTTTGAAGTGAAGCCCATTATGGCATCTACACAAATACCCTGAATCAGGGGTCACTGTGGGAGATCTGGGGAGGAGGAAGATTCAGCTCTGTCTTACACACCCTGTCTTAAATCCAAACATGTGCTCTTGCAGAGAGCCATGCCATTTTGTGAGCTGTGGGAGCTGACTGAGATCTGAGGGTGAAGGACTCTCAACTGGTCCCCTCCACTGTTTATCCACAGAGCCAGTGACTCTGTCTTTCATCCAAGTCACCAACACCAAGGTCAAAGAACTGGACTATGTGCTCCTGATAAGCTTCTCAAAGGACCCTGATAGCTCCATCTGTTGGCTCTTCCATGGCCAGAGTCTGGGGTTCACATACAGGATGAAGCTATCCCAGAACTACAGCACCTTCAGCATAGACTCTGTCAGGAAGTTCTATTGGGACCCAACAAATCACACTATATACTCATTTGTCCCTTTGTCCACACATCTCTACTTCCATATTTTCATTGCAAAGGGTCACTGGGCAGCACCTTGAGGAAAAACACAAACACAGCCTTGGCTCCAGTGAATTACTGTATCTGGACTGTTCTATTGACCTGACATAACATCTCTCCAAAGGACCATGACCCTGAATTGTTTCAGAGGTACTCAAAAATCTTCTGCAGCAGTAAGGCCATCCTTACCCGAATTTAAAATTTTTAAATAATATAAAATAGAAGAGCTGGGCAGTGGTGGCATGTCGGAGCCTGCCGACAGTCAGCTGGGCAGCTCAGTAGAGGCATGCATGAAGAAGACAGAAAAGAGTTGAGCGGTCTGCCAGTCAGTTTGGAATAGCTCCGAGTTTATTTCACAGCCGTCTTATATACAGTTTTGAAGGACAGAGACAGAACATTGCACAGTGCAGGCATTCAACCAGTATCTATCTTGTTTTGTGTCAAGGAGCTGGCAGTATCATTTTCTATCTCAGTGTATCTCTAGCTGGCATCAGCAGCCTGCATCTAGCTAGATAGTGTGTTCCTTCTAGTGGGCTAATCAGGACTTTCTCACAGCCTTGGAGCAAATAAGCCTGAACTCTATAGGCTCAGAATAAACTAAATCAGTTGTGGGCTCCCACATTGGCACATAGCTTTGGTCCCAGCACTCAGGAGGAAGAGGCAGGTGGATTTCTGTGAGTTCAAGACTAGCCTGGTCTACAGAGCTAGTTCCAGGAAAGAGAAATCCTGTCTTGAAAAACCAAAAAACAAACAAACAAACAAACTACTGTTAGCCCAGGTGTGGGAGAGCCAGTCTCAAAACTGTGACCATGGGAGAAATGTCCCAATGACTCATTGGTCTTGTGGTGACAGAGGCAGAGGAGAAGTGTCTTGTCTAAAGAGAGAGTTCCAGGACAGCCAGGGAACACACACACAAAAACCCTGTCTTAAAAAATCAAACAAAAAGAAACATAAAACTAGATGTACTGAATCTGATAGAAAAGAAAGTGGAAAATAGCCTTGAATTCACAGACACAGGAGACAATATCCTGCATGGAACATTGTTAGCACAGGCATTAAGATCAACAACTACTGAGACTTAAAGGCTGGCCCCTAGCTCCCATCCTGCCCCGGACTTCCATACTGGAGCACAGGTGAGTGCCCTAGCTGGGCCCGGACCCCGTCCCTGGGCACCAGCCACTCCAGGGAAGACCTGCCCAACTTGGGCCCAGGTTCTGGCCACCGGGCAGGTTCCCTTCTAGCCCCACTGGGAAGGATTCCCTTCTCCAAGACCCCTGGCAGACCTTGCAGTCTCCACGCCCTACCCCCACCCCCATCTGCCCAGACCCCAGCCATTTCCTGAGACTTAGAGGCCAGCCCCCAGCTCCCATCCTGCCCTGGACTTCCCTTCCTGAGGAGAGAGAGAGAGAGAGAGAGAGAGAGAGAGAGAGAGAGAGAGAGAGAGAGGAGCTCCCATCCTGCCCTGGACTTCCCATTTGGACAAGAGAGCTCCCATCTGGACAAGAGAGAGAGACTTCCTGAATCTGTCAGCTCTGTCTGAACCAAGTATGTGGATAAGGCCAAGAATGAACCACAAGGAGATGGGTAGACATCAAGGCAGAAACACATACAACAAAATGAATAGCAATACAGCATCACCAGGCCCTAGCCCTCCTCCAACACCTAGACCTGAACACCAGAAATTGGAAGAAGCAGAAAAAAACAGCCTTATGAATGACATCATGAAGAAGCTAGAGGCTTGTGTAGAGGAAAAGAAAAAAATGTGAAGAACATTGTAAACAACTAGAGGAAAGGGCAAACAAATTAGAAGAAATCTATAAAGTCCTGGAAGAAAACAATGAAGTACTGAAAGAAAATCAAGAAAAATCAATGAAACAAATGAAGGAAATAGTCCAAGACCTGAAAAGCGAAATAGAAAAAATGAAGAAGACACAAACAGAGGGAATGCTGGAAATAGAAAATCTGAGTAAATGATTGGGAACTTCAGATGCAAGTATAATCAACAGAATGCAAGAGATGGAAGAGAGGATCTCTAGCGTTGAAGATACAGTAGAAGAAATAGATTCATCAGTCAAAGAAAACACTAAAGCCAACAAAGTCATGAACCAAAATGTCCAAGAAATTTGGGAACCATGAAAAGACCAAACCTACGAATAATAGGGGTAGAAGAAGGAGAAGAATACCAACTCAAGGGCACAGAAAATATATTCAACAAGATCATAGAAGAAAACTTTCCCAACTTAAAGAAGGAAATGCCTATGAAGATACAAGAAGCCTATAGAACACCAAACAGACTGGACCCCCCCCCAAGAAGTCTCCTCGCCACATAACAACTAAATGTACAGAATAAAGAAAGAATATTAAGAGCAGCAAAGGAAAAAGGTCAAGTGATTATAAAGGCAAACCCATCAGAATAACACCCGATTTCTCAATGGAGACTTTGAAAGCCAGAAGGACCTGGACAGATGTAATGCAGACACTAAGAGACCATGGATGACAGCCTAGACTAATATACCCAGCAAAACTTTCAATCATCATAGATGGAGTGAACAAGACATTCCAAGACAAAGCCAGATTTAAACAATACTTATCCACAAACACAGCCCTACAGAAAGCACTAGAAGGAAAATTCCAACCTAAGTAAGTCAGATACACCAAAGAAAACACAGGCAATAGATAAAGCCACAGCAGTAAACCCCAATGAAGAGAAGTACACACACACATCACCACCAAAAAATAACAGGAAAGAACAATCACTGGTCATTAATATCCCTCAATATCAATGGACTTAATTCACCTATAAAAAGACATAGGCTTACAGAATGGATACAAAAGCAGGACCCATCTTTCTGCTGCATACACGAAACACATCTCAAATTCAAAGATAGACACTACCTAAAAATAAAGGCTGGGAAAAGACTTTCCAATCAAACGGTCTTAGGAACTAGTGGGTGTAGCCATCCTGATATCCAGCAAAATAGACTTCAAACTAAAATCAATCAAAAGAGATCAAGAAGGGCATTACATACTCATCACAGGAAAGATCCACCAAGATGAAGTCTCAATTCTGAACATTTATGCCCCAAACACAAGGGCACCCACATATGTAAAAGAAACATTACTAAAGCTTAAACCACATATAAAACCCCACACATTAATAGTGGAAGACATCAACACCCCACTTTCACCACTGGACAGATCTCCCAAATTGAAACTTAACAGAGAGATAAAGGACTTAATTGATGTCATGACTCAAATGGACTTAATCGATATCTACAGAACATTCCATCTTAACAAAAAAGAATATACCTTCTTCTCAGCACCCCATGGAACCTTCTCTAAAATCGACCATATACTTGGCCACAAAACAAATCTAAACAGATACAAAACCATTGGAATAACCTCCTGTGTTCTATAGATCACCATGGTCTAAAGTTGGATTTCAACAACAACAAAAACTACAGAAAACCTACAATCTCATGGAAACTGAATAATACCCAACTGAATCACCAATGGGTTAAGGAAGAAATAAAGAAAGAAATTAAAGACTTCCTAGAGATCAACGAAAATGAAGACACCACATATCCAAACCTATGGGAAACTATGAAAGCAATACTAAGAGGGAAATTCATAGCACTAAATGCCCACATAAATAAGTTGGAGAAATCTCACACTAGTGACTTAACAGCACACCTGAAAGCTCTAGAACAAGAAGAAGCAAAGTCTCTCAGGAAAAATAGATGCCAGGAAATTATCAAAGTGAGAGCTGAAATCAATAAAATAGAAACAAAGAGAACAATACAAAAAATTAATGAAACAAAGAGTTGGTTCTTTGAGAAAATCAACAAGATAGACAAGCCCTTATCCAAACTAACCAAAAGACAGAGAGAGAGCATCCAAATCAACAAACTCAGAAATGAAAAGGGGGACATAACAACAGACACTGAGGAAATCCAGAGAATCATCAGGCCATACTTCAAAAACCTCTATTCTACAAAACTGGAAAACCTAAAAGAAATGAATAACTATCTGGATAGGTACCACATACCTAAGTTAAATCAAGACCAGATAAACTATTTAAATAGTCCAATAACCCCTAATGAAATAGAAACAGTCATTAAAAGTCTCCCAACCAAAAAAAGCCCAGGACCAGATGGTTTCAGCGCAGAGTTCTACCAGATCTTCAAAGAAGAGTTAATACCAATACTCTCTAAATTGTTCCACACAATAGAAACAGAAGGAACATTACCAAACTCCTTCTATGAGGCTACAATTACCCTGATTCCTAAACCAAACAAGGATACAACAAAGAAAGAGAACTACAGACCGATCTCCCTCATGAACATTGATGCAAAAATACTCAATAAAATACTGGCAAACAGACTCCAAGAACACATCAAAACAATTATCCACCATGATCAAGTAGGCTTCATTCCAGGGATGCAAGGGTGGTTCAACATACGAAAGTCTGTCAATGTAATACACCATATAAACAAACTGAAAGAAAAAAACCACATGATCATCTCACTAGATGCAGAAAAGGCATTTGACAAAATCCAACACACCTTCATGATAAAGGTCTTGGAGAGATCAGGAATACAGGGAATATATCTAAACATAATAAAGGCAATTTACAGCAAGCCAACAGCCAACATCAAATTAAATGGAGAGAAACTCAAAGCAATTCCACTAAAATCAGGAACAAGGCAAGGCTGTCCGCTCTCCCCATACTTACTCAATATAGTACTTGAAGTTCTAGCCAGAGCAATAAGACAACATAAGGAGATTAAAGGGATACAAATTGGAAAGGAAGAAGTCAAGCTTTCCCTATTTGCAGATGACATGATAGTATACTTGAGTGACCCCAAAGATTCCACCAAGGAACTGATACAGCTTATAAACACCTTCGGCAACATAGCAGGATGCAAGATCAACTCAAAAAAAATCAGTAGCCCTCCTATATACAATGGACAAAGAAGCGGAGAAGGAAATCAGTGATACATCACCCTTCACTATAGCCACAAATGACATAAAATACCTTGGGGTAACACTAACCAAGTAAGTGAAGGACCTATATGACAAGAACTTTAAGTCCCTGAAAAAAGAAATTGAAGAAGATGTCAGAAAATGGAAAGATCTCCCATGCTCATGGATAGGCAGAACTAACATAGTAAAAATGGCAATCTTACCAAAAGCAATCTACAGATTCAATGCAAACCCCATCAAAATACCAACACAATTCTTCACAGACCTGGAAAGAATAATACTCAACTTCATATGGAAAAACAAAAAAACCAGGATAGCCAAAAGAATCCTGTACAATAAAACAACCTCTGGAGGCATCACGATCCCTGACTTCAAGCTGTACTATAGAGCTACAGTGATAAAAACAGCTTGGTACTCGCATAAAAACCCACGTGTGGACCAATGGAATCGAATTGAAGACGCTAACATTAATCCGCACACCTAATGAACATATAATTTTTGACAAAGAAGCCAAAATTGCACAATGGAAAAAAGAAAGCATCTTCAACAAATGGTGCTGGCATAACTGGATATCAATGTGTAGAAGGCTGCAAATAGATCCATATCTATCACTGTGCACAAAACTTAAGTCCAAGTGGATCAAGGACCTCAACATAAATCCAGCTACTCTGAACCTGCTAGAAAAGAAAGTAGGAAGTAGTCTTGAACACATTGGCATAGGAGACCACTTCCTAAATAGAACACCAGTAGCACAGACACTGAGAGAAACAATCAATCAATGGGACCTCTTGAAACTGAGAAGCTTTTGTAGAGCAAAGGATATGGTCAACAAGGCAAAGCGACAGCCTACAGAATGGGAAAAGATCTTCACCAACCCCACATCTGACAGAGGACTGATATCCAGAATATATAAGGAACTCAAGAAATTAGACATCAAAATGCCCAACAGTCCAATTAAGAAATGGGCTATAGAACTAAACAGAGAATTCTCAACAGAGGAAACTCAAATGGCTGAAAGACATTTAAGGAACTGCTCAACATCCCTAATTATCAGGGAAATGCAAATCAAAACAACTCTGAGATACCACCTTACGCCTGTCAGAATGGCTAAGATCAAAAATACTGAAGACACCTTATGCTGGAGAGGATGTGGAGCTAGGGGAACTCTCCTCCACTGCTGGTGAGAATGCAAGCTTGTACAACCACTTTGGAAATCAATATGGTGCTTTCTTAGAAAATTGGGAATCCATCTCTCCCAAGATCCAGCTATACCTCTCTTGGGCATATACCCAAAGAATACTCAACCACACCACAAGAGCACTTGTTCAGCTATGTTCATATCAGCATTGTTTGTAATAGCCAGAACATGGAAACAACCTAGATGCCCTTCAACTGAAGAATGGATAAAGAAAATGTGGTGCATATACACAATGGAATACTACTCAGCAGAGAAAAACAATGACATCATGAGGTTTGCAGGCAAATGGATGGATCTAGAAAAAATACCTCCTGAGTGAGGTAACCCAGACTCAGAAAGACAAACATGGTATGTACTCACTCATAGAGGATACTAGATGTAGAACAAGGATGACTGGACTGCTACTCACATCACCAGGGAGGCTACCTGGAAAACAGGACCCCAAGAAAGACACAGTGATCACCCAATGACAGAGATATGGAATGAGATCTACATGAACAGCCTGGACATGAGTGGGGGTAGTGAAAGGCAAGGGTCGAGGAAAAGAGAGCTTGAGGAAGTGGGAGATCCCAGCTGGATCAACAACAGAGAGGGAGAACAAGGAATAGGAGACCATGGTAAATGAAGACCACATGAGAATAGGAAAAAGCAAAGTGCTAGAGAGGCCCACAGAAATCCACAATGATACCCCCACAACAGACTGCTGGCAATGGTTGAGATACAGCCCAAACTGACCTACTCTGGTGATGGGATGGCCAAACACCCTAATTGTCATGCTAGAAACCCCATCCAACTACTGAGGGATCTGGATGCAGAGATCCATGGCTAAGCCCTGGGTGGATCTCTGGGAGTCCAATTAGTGAGAATGAGGAGGGTTTATATGAGCGAGAATTGTTGAGACCAAGGTTGGATAAAGCACAGGGACAAATAGCCAAACGAATGGAAACACATGAACTATGAACCAATGGCTGAGGGGTCCCCAACTGGATCAGGCCCTCTGAATGGGTGAGACAATTGATTGGCTTGATTTGTTTGGGAGGCATCCAGGCAGTGGGACCGGGTCCTGTGCTCATTTCATGAGTTGGCTGTTTGAAACCTGGGGCCTATGCAGGATGGCTTGGCTCAGCCTGGGAGGAGGGGACTGGGCCTGCCTGGACTGAGTCTACCAGGTTGATCTCAGTCCCTGGGGGAGGCTTTGCCCTGGAGGAGGTGGAAATGGGGGGTAGGCTGGGGGGAAGGTGAGGGGTCCTGGAGGGGGGAGAACAAGGGAATTCGTGGCTGATATGTAGAACTGAATTCTATTGCAAAATAAAAAAAAAATAAAAAAAATGAATATCACCAACCCTCAAAATAGAAATATTTTGAATGGAAAAAATCTGCAAAAGAAAGAAAACTCAAATTCTGAGATAAGATTATGTGATATCCTAAAAAGGAGCCATGTGTAGCTGCATAAAATCTACATAGAAGGTTAGAAGAAAGAAGAGACAATCAGAGACAATTGGTTAATTAGACTGGGTCTTTTGTTCACCTTGATAGTGACCTTAATCATTGTCTCAAGTTTCCAGATTTATTGGCTAAATAATATACTTCAAAATATTACAATGTAAAATTATATTTGCATGTGTAAATTTGTATTTTTATAATCCTGAGGTATTAGCAAAACCATATTATTAAATAAAGCTTTCAAAACTCTGAAAAAAAGATCAACAACTAATAAATGGGACCTCATACAACTGAAAAGCTTCTTTAAGGCAGAGGGCACCATCAACAAGACAAAACTTCAGCCTACAAAGTGGGAAAAGATGTTCACCAGCTCCATATCAGATAGAGGACTAATATCCAAAATATATAAAGAACTCAAGAAACCAGACATCAACAAAAAATCCAATAAACAAATGGGGTACATATCTAAACAGAGAATTCTCAGTAGAGGGATCTCATATGGCCAATAAACACTTAAAGAAATGTTGAACATTCTTAGCTATCAGGGAAATGTAATCAAAACTACTTTGAGATTCCATCTTATACTTGTCAGAATGGCTAAGTCAGTAACATAAGCCAGGAACTGGAAACAACCTAGAAGCCCCTTAACAAAGAATGGCTAAATACAGTACATTTGCATAACAGAGTATTACTCAGCTAAAAACAAAATCATAATCTTTGCAAGCAAATGGACAGAATTAGAAAAAAAATCAGCCTGAGTGAGGTAACTCAGGCCCAGAAAGACAAACATGGTATGTAGCATGAATCTTAAAGAGTCTTATTAATAAAATCAAACCTGAGGCCAGTTATCAGGGTGAACTGGAAGATCAGAGAACTAGAACAAGCCACAGCTCCCTCACCTCACCAGATCCTCAGTTGGTCTTGTTTCCTCAGACTGGAGGCCTCTGAGTCCTAATCCAGAAAGGGTCTCAGCTGAACTGCTGCTAGAAGCCTGAATGCTTAACCAGCCAAATGCTTAACCAGGCCAAAATGCTTAACCAGCCAAATGCTTCTAGTTTCTAGTCCTCACGCCTATGGTATATACTCACTCATAAATGCATATTAGTTAATTGTATGACAATCATGATACAACACAGAGACACAGAAAGGCTAAGTAACTAGGAGGGCTCTAATGGGGACACATAGATATCCCTGGGAAGGGGAAGTATATTTTGTGGGACTGGGGTTAGGCAGGAATGGGAACAGGAGGGATCATGTTGGAGGAGAGAGTACAGGAAGAGATGACTGAAACTGGAGGGCATTTGAGGGGTGATGTGTGTGGTGGTATTTTACTTGTACTGAAATGTGATTTTAATTGTATGTTAATAAATAAAGTTGCCTGGGGGTCAGAGTTATAGAGCCACAGCAAGTGCGTGGCGGTGGTGGCGCACGCCTTTAAGGACCTGGAGGGCGGTACATACAGGCAATGACAAGGCAGTCACGTGTTTAGTTTACAACCAATGAGAAGGCAGAACATCTAGACTATTTAAAGACATACACACAGGAAGTAGGTCTCTTTTTTGGAGAGCTCTCTTGGCTGAAGCAGGATAGCTGAAGCAGGAAGGGTAAGGCTCTTAGTTCTGACCTCTTGGCTTTCTTCTCTGAATCGGCTCTGTGTTTCTTATTTAATAAGACGGTTGGTTACATCTACATTTGGCGCCCAACGTGACAAGAATCCATTAAAACCGCTTAACTTGGCTTGGCGGCAGGTCTGGTTTCCCGCCAGGGCAGCCGGCTCCCTAGCCCAGGCCCAGGTCGGCTTGGCCTCAGGCCGGACTAACCTTGAGCTACTTGCTTAAAGCCAGTACTACAAACAACTCAGGCCTGCCCTGCCGAACAGGGCCCCTGCCTGTAAAACCAATGCACGTGGTTGGAGCTTAAGGTAGCCAGAGCCAAGGCTTGACTAGGCTCAAGCGGGAACACGTGGCTGGATTCAAGCTCTTAGGCAGAACTTGTGGCTACGCTTGCTTGCTCTCTCTCTCTCTCTCTCTCTCTCTCTCTCTCTCTCTCTCTGGACTCACACCTCGGACACTAGGTGGCTGTTTGAAATTCCCTCGGATTGGTACTGTTCTACAAGGACTTGGTAAGTCACTTAACATATCAGATATTTTAAAGGAAACTATTTAAAAGAAAATTTTTTTTCCACATTAAAAAAAAATGGGTTTTCTGTGTACATTGGAAGAAAATTGGGCTTTGTTTGCAATTTTAGACAGTCTGACAATGGAACAGCTATATGAGAAGATTAATGTTGATCGAATTATGCATTTTATTACTATGTTTATCCTCATTTTACTATTTAAAAAGATAGTCAATTTAAGTGCCAGGATGACAGCTTTAGAAAAACCTATTAAACCTGTAAAAACACAGACAGAAGAAACTAACAGTGAAGCTGCTTCAAGATTGGATCATAGGGTTACAGAAAGAAAGCCTGTTTTCACACAGTCACCCTTAGTTTGTCCAGTAACCGTACAGCAGTTGCCTGATCAAATGACTACACAAAATATTTGGGCTCCAATTGAAATGATAGATTTACTAAGGTTTAAGGAGGCAATAGTATCTTATGGTATGCATTCCCCATATGTAAAGCAAATGTTAAACTCTTGGTCAACATATAATAGGATTGTACCACAGGACTGGCGGGAGCTGGCACAGGCTGTTCTTGAACCCAGTCAAAGGCTTCAGTGGCTAACTTGGTTCAAGGACGAAGCTAAAAACATAGAAAAGCAGTGGAGGGATAAAGGAATACAAGTCTGCCAGGATCAGCTTATTGGAGAAGGTCAATATGCTTCAGCACAAACACAATGTTTATATGATGTCCAAACCCTAATTTTATGTTGAACAGCAGCCTTGAATGCATGGGACAGAGTTGAGGAACCAGGAAAAAAAACTGAGTCATTTACAAAGGTTGTACAAGGCCCAAAAGAATCTTTCACAGATTTTTTACAAAGACTGGCTTCAGCAGTAAAGAGAATGGTCCCAGATTCAGAAGCTAGTAAGATAATGATTGAATCTTTGGCCTTTGAGAATGCGAATGCAGCATGCAAAACAATAATCAGGCAAGATCTGTACCTTTGGAAGATTGGATTAGAGATACGGTTAATGTTGAAGCTCATGAGCATGATGATATGTGGGTAGGAGAAGCAATTTCAAAAGGTTTGAGGAATGTTAGATGTTTTGGATGTGGAAAGCAAGGACATTTGAAAAGGGACTGTAAACAGGTCATTCCTAGAAACAATGTTTCTTCAAGGAACATTGGCAACAGAATGCCCCTTCCTTCTGGAGTATGCAGAAGGTGTGGTAAGGGAAAACACTGGACCAACGAATGTAGATCAACAAGGGACAGACAGGGTAATCCTTTGCCTCAGTCTTCGGGAAACTCCCAGAGGGGCCTCATGCAGGCCCCAATAGCAAATCCAGTTCAAACCTTTCCTGCAGTCATAGAGGAAACCCCTACCCAGAGCAATTAAATAACCAAATGCCTATTGGAATAAGTCATGCTGGTCAGGATGATGAAACAGAAAGAATAGAAAATTCAGGAGCAAATATAAAGAAAATTTTTGGCAAACTTTTATTAATGAACAAAGACCAAAATTATCGATAAAAATAAATGGTGTTTTGATGTCTGGTCTGGTAGACACAGGTGCGGACATTACCATAATTGCACCAGAATTTTGGCATCCAACTTGGCCTCTTCAGGAGGTAAATGTTCAACTGTTAGGAATTGGGACATTATCTCAGGTGAAACAGAGTGCAAGATGGCTCGAGTGTATAGGTCCAGAAGGACAGAGAGGAAAATTGAAACCATATGTAGCTAACATAGCTATGAACTTGTGGGGTCGAGACTTGTTGCAACAATGGAATACTCAGATTAACATCCCTCCAATCTCAGAAACAAATCATAAATTAGCACATGTTTCTGAGAGAAATATTAGAAGGCATTATTCTGAGTGGTCACCAGCCATCCATATTATACAAGAACAGGGCACAACAACTGATGATCTTCCAAAGACACCAACAGCTCTACCTTTAAAATGGTTAACAGACAAGCCTGTATGGGTCCAGCAATGGCCTTTAACAACAGAGAAACTCCAGGCTTTAGAAGAGCTGGTAGAAGAACAGTTAAATGCTCAGCATATTGAGGAATCAACCAGCCCTTGGAATTCTCCTGTATTTGTTATTAAAAAGAAATCTGGTAAGTGGAGAATGGTAACAGACCTTAGAGCAATTAACAAAGTAATTCAGCCAATGGGCTCTCTACAATCTGGAATTCCTCTGCCTACTCTGTTACCAAAAGGACGGCCTCTCATAGTTATTGATTTAAAAGACTGTTTCTTTTCAATACCCTTACAAGAAAAAGACAGAGAAAGATTTGCTTTCACAGTGCCTACTTATAATAATTCTCAACCGGTTAAAAGATTTCAATGGAGGGTCCTCCCACAGGGAATGTTGAATAGCCCAACTCTGTGCCAATATTTTGTACAACAGCCATTGGAAGTGATACGTAAAAAATTTCCTAAATCTATAATTTATCATTATATGGATGCTATTTTACTAGCTGACTCAAATGCAGATACTTTAGAAAGAATGTTTGAAGACGTAAAGAAAATTTTGCCTTGCTGGGGATTACAAATTGCTCCTGAAAAGATACAAAGAGGAGATTCTATTAATTATTTAGGATATAAAATAGAGCTACAAAAAATTAGACCCCAAAAGGTGCAAATTAGGAGAGATAGACTACAGACTCTTAATGACTTTTAAAGATTATTTGGAAATATTTCTCATCTACGAACTATTGTTGGAGTAAAAAATGATGAACTGCATAATTTGTTCAAAACCTTAGAAGGTGACAAGGACCTAAATAGTCCAAGAGAGTTATCACCTGAAGCTGAGAAAGAATTGGCCTTGGTAGAAAAGAAAGTACATGAAGGGCACATGGATCGTATTGATCCAAAGCTGGATTGCATTTTGGTTATTTTACCTTCTAGGCATTCTCCTACAGGAATATTAATGCAGAGGGAAGATATTATATTAGAATGGATATTTTTACCAAATAAACCAAACAAAAAATTAAAAACTTATGTGGAAAAAATCTCTGACTTGATTTGGAAAGGAAAATTGAGACTTCGTCAATTAGCAGGAATAGACCCAGCAGAAATTGTCATACCTTTAACTAAGGAGGACATTGAAAAATTATGGACAGAAAGTGAACCTTGGCAAAGAGCTTGTAGTAATTTTTTGGGAGAAATTAACAGCAAATATCCCAAAAGCAATAGAATTGATCTTATAAAGAGAGCTGATTGGATCTTGCCTCGAATTGTATGGGTAAAGCCCATATCTGGAGTTTGTACATTTTATACAGATGCCAACAAACAAGGAAAGGCAGGTTACAAATCAGAAAATTTAAGTAAAGTGGTTCAAAGTCCTTATAATTTAGTTCAAAAAACAGAATTATATGCTATTCTGTTGGTATTAATGGATTTTTCAGAACCTCTCAACATAGTAACTGACTCTCAGTATGCTGAAAGAGTAGTATTACATATTGAGACTGCAGAATTTATCCCTGATGCTTCAGAATTAACTTCATTATTTATTCAATTATAAGATACAATCAGGAAAAGGAGTCATCCTTTATATATAACTCACATTCGATCCCATACTGGTCTGCCAGGCCCTCTAGCACAAGGCAATGATGAGATTGATAAGTTATTAATAGGAAATGTGCTGGAGGCCTCAGAATGTCATAAAAAACATCATGTCAATAGTAAAGGTTTAAAAAAGGATTTTTCCATAACCTGGCAACAAGCCAAAGAAATAGTAAAGAAATGTCCTACTTGTTCCTTCTACAATCAAACGCCATTACCAGCAGGATGTAACCCAAAGGGTACTCAAAGGAATGAAATCTGGCAGATGGACGTGTTTCACTTTGCAGAATTTGGAAAACTGAAATATGTACACCACACTATCGATACTTATTCAGGATTTCAGTGGGCAACTGCTTTGAGTTCTGAAAAAGCTGATTCTGTAATCACTCATTTGCTAGAAGTTATGGCCATCATGGGTATACCTGCACAAATCAAAACTGACAATGCTCCATCATATGTCTCTGTTAAAATGAAACAGTTTTTTGCTTATTATAATATAAACCATATTACAGGCATACCACATAATCCTACAGGTCAAGCAGTTATAGAAAGATCAAACAGAACTCTAAAGGATATGCTAAATAAACAGAAAGGGGCAACAAAAACCCCCAGAAATAGACTGCATAATGCTCTATTAACTTTGAATTTTCTTAATGCCAATGAGAAAGGAACAACAGCTGCAGAGAGACATTGGATAATAGAAAAAAACTACAGAATTAAATCAGCCTATATATTTTAAGGATGTGCTGACCTCAGAATGGAAACCAGGGTATGTGTTACATTGGGGACGAGGTTTTGCTTTTGTTTCTACAGGAGAAGATAAGTTGTGGGTACCATCAAAATTGATAAAGGTTCGATTTGAACAAGAGAAACCTCTTAATTAGAGGAGGTGATAGCTCATCAACCAACATGAACATCCAATTTAAACTAACTTATACCAGTAACACATGTCTTTTCATTTAATCAGATAATAACTTGCCAAAAAGGAACATTCCCAAAATTAGTCTTGGGGAAAGGTTTTTGTTCTTGTCTTTTAGGAGAATGAAGGTTAAGGAATCTGAAGAACACTGGACAAATAAGACAACTGAAGAAAAGGGACAAATCATCTATCCCAGGAAGCAGAGTGAAATGGCGTATGGGTATATATTATCTAAAACATTTTATGTCTTCCTAAATGTTTGTTTCTGCTTTTCTCTAAAGATTTAACACTATTGGTCTTCTAATAGTCCCAGTCCAATTAAAATTTAAAGCTGACTTTGGAGTTGGAGAATGGCTCCCTCCTTCTTTAAACTCAAGCATGTTGTTAAAAGGAAAATGCAAACTCCCTGTATCATGCCAGAATAAAAAAGCCATCTTCTGCTATGAGACAGGAGAAAAGCCAAATTAATTAAGGGACTATTCTATTACTAATCTCAACTCTTTGATTCTATTCTGATTCTTTAAACTTTTCTTAAAGTATAAATTTTATATCAAAACTTACAAGATTAATATATATATATATATATATATATATACATTTTAAACTTTGCTAAGATATGAATGGTCATATAGAGTACTGATTAATTCTAAAAAAAAAGGCTTCAATTAGCTGCATATATATGTCTTTGTGTTCGAGTCTCTTATCAGTTTTCTGCAGGAATTCACGGCCAGGCTTAACATCAACAGAAGTCTCCAGGAAGAAGTTGGGGCCCCACAACAACAACAATTCCACGTGGACAATAATAACATCACTAAGCTGACAAACATCATCTACAGATCTACAGCTTTGAACTACAAGGTGCTCAGAGCAATTTTGAGATGACTAGCTGAGATGATCCAGTCTCAAAGACTACTTGAATAAGGACTTGAGATAAACTCTGAACTTTGGCATTATACACAGAATGGATAATGAAGGATATAGTTACCTTTCCTAGAATTTGACAATTAACCTAAAATTTTTCTTTCAGGATAAAGATAACTTCACCCATACCCAGCAGGAAGCAATTTTAAGAATACGACGCCCACATTCCCAAAGAGGTGGTGTGGGGTGGGTGGTTTTTTGGTCTTTTTAATGGGTTTTGGGTCTGGGATAATTTTTATTGTTTAGGGGGGTTGGTTACAAGTTGTTGTCAAGGGTTAGAAAAAAGACTAAGCAGATTAGATTTAAGGTTCTTATTTTAAAAAAAAGAGAGAGAAAGAAAGAAGAAGAAAAAGACAATTACTACTTTTAAATACTTTACATTGGATTGGATTGTTTTATATTGTATACAAATTATATATATTGAAATTGATATTGTTAGAAAATGCTATATGTATATTTCTAATTGTACTTATATCGTTCATTTAACAATGCAATTTTCTGATTCTTGAATGTTATTATTACCATTAGGATATAAAGAAATGATAGTTAGTAGTTAGACATTACAATAGAACTTGTAGTCATATTAGATATGTTTTAAAAATTGAGCAGATATATTTTAGATAGGTCATCTTCAAACCCTTCAGAGATCTACAGAATATGGCATTTAAAATGTTTTAATAACTTAGAAAATTTTTCTTTTTTGTTATGACTATGAGACATGTCAGCTCCTGGCAGTACCAATCTACTTCAGAGAAAATATGGGCATTGAAGAAACTGCGTATGGAGTTAGCTTTCATTGTGGCAAAAGTTAGCCACTGGACAACAAAGTATCCGCGAATCAACTGATGACAAAATGGACAGACAGGACATGAAACAAAGGACTACTGATTCTTGCCTAAAAAGCGTGGTTATGGCTTTATCAAAAGGCATCTTCTGAGGCCAGGACAATATGGCACCATCCCTGAAGTGGCCTTCGCAACTCGGAAAAGGTACAGTGCCCTTTTCTTAGAAGGCAGCTGAGCAGGCAGTGGGCCGATGGCTTCTAATGTGCTATGGAACAGCAGCTGAAACAGTTATTCTTGAAGAGTAACTAAGCTCACGCCTCTCAATAGTAGACTGGCATTTGATAGAGAGATGTGGAGAAGAACAGGATGCTGAGATGAAGCCATATGTACACAGCCAAGAAGAATGGAGAGCTGAACTAAAAAACTATCAACATTTTCCAGAATTTAAAATCCTGAATCATGACATGACATTAGTGGAATTCAGGTGTTTCTGGTGCACGGACTGCTCTCACGCAATGTGAGGTTGAACTGTTGACCTTGTGTACATCCTACTTCACAAATGAGTCTGTCAGATATGCTAAGCCTATATAGGCTGAAGGTGATGCCCCAGCATTGCGGAGAAACCTCAGGTGACTGTCCAGGTAGTTGGCTGTTTCTGTCAACTCACGAATTTTTTGGAAGTTGCTTGCATGCACTTTCTGTTTTTATTTTTGTTAGCTAATATTATTTCCTTCTTGGGTCTCTGAGGGAGTTGAAGATTAGTTAGTTATAGTTGAAGGTTAGTTAGTTGAAGATTAATTAGGATAGAAAGTGAATTAGATACATTTTGGACTTAACAAAATAGGATAATGAGATTATCATCTCTGAATTTGTCAAATACAAATGGACTAGACATTATTTAGACATTTATTATTTGTATATATTGTATATAGTTATTGTACTTTTGTATATAGTTTTTCTTTTGTTAGTTATAACCTTTTTCTTTTTTTTTCCTTTTTATTAAAATAGAAAAGGGGAAATGTGGTGGTATTTTACTTGTACTGAAATGTGATTTTAATTGTATGTTAATAAATAAAGTTGCCTGGGGGTCAGAGTTATAGAGCCACAGCAAGTGCGTGGCGGTGGTGGCGCACGCCTTTAAGGACCTGGAGGGCGGTACATACAGGCAATGACAAGGCAGTCACGTGTTTAGTTTACAACCAATGAGAAGGCAGAACATCTAGACTATTTAAAGACATACACACAGGAAGTGGTCTCTTTTTCAGAGAGCTCTCTTGGCTGAAGCAGGATAGCTGAAGCAGGAAGGGTAAGGCTCTTAGTTCTGACCTCTTGGCTTTCTTCTCTGAATCGGCTCTGTGTTTCTTATTTAATAAGACGGTTGGTTACATCTACAGATGTGGAAACCTAGGGGAGTGGAAACTCCCAGGATTCTACAAGTGTGACCCTAGCGAGGACTCCTAGTAATGAAGGATTCAGAACCTGAACTGGCCATCTTCT
Source organism: Peromyscus eremicus (assembly GCF_949786415.1). Classification (NCBI taxonomy): domain Eukaryota; kingdom Metazoa; phylum Chordata; class Mammalia; order Rodentia; family Cricetidae; genus Peromyscus; species Peromyscus eremicus. The sequence goes on along the minus strand of NC_081416.1, from coordinate 168,289,869 downwards.
GTAACCAGGCAACTTCCAGTTGTGGGACTGGGACATCAACCCAGCCACAAAAACTTCAACCTACAGTCTACCAGCCTGCAAGATGTGTGGGGTCAATGGAGGAGCAGAACTTGTGGGAGTGGCCAAAACATGATGTCATTTTTTTAACAGCTGAGCAATATTCAATTGTTTCAATGTTTTCTTTATCCATTCTTTGGTTGAGGGACATCTAGGTTGTTTCCAATTTCTGGCTATTGTGAATAAAGCTGCAATGAACATAGTTGAGCAAGTTTCCTGTGGTAGGATGGGGCATCCTTTGGGTTTGTGACTGAGAGTGGTATAGCTGGGTCTTCAGTTAGATGTATTCCCAATTTTCTGAGGAACCGCCATATTGGTTTCCATAGTGGCTTTACAAGTTTGTACTCCTCTAGCAATGGAGGAATATTCCCCTTGCTCCACATCGTCATCAACATGGAGCTGCACTAGGTCTCAGCATACATGTTATGGCTGTTGGCTTGGTTTTTGTGAGTCTCCTTACAGTGGGAATTGGTTGTAACTGACTCTTTCACCTGCCCTTGGGACCTTTTCCTCCTACTAGGTTTCCTCACCCAGCCCTGATATGAGTGTTTGTGTCTAGTCTTACTGTAACTTGTTATGATGTATTTGGTTGATATCCCTGGGGGGGGGGTCCTGCTCTTTTCTGAAGAGAAACAGAGAAGTGGACCTGGGGGAGAGGGGATATATGGGAGAGGGACTAGGAGAATTGGAGGGAGGGGACACTGTGATCAAGATGTATTACATGAGAGAAGGATCAAAAGAAAGAGAAAGCTGTATGATGAAGTCAAAACTACACCAGACGAGTTACATTGTCCCTCCAGACTTCATTCTCACTTCATCCATAAATCAAAGCAGGTGCAATGAAAATTCATCTCTAAAGTGATTCTAAACCCTGGTTACTGAAGTACAATCTACCAACCAGCAGTAATGTGTTATCAGATCTTGGCAGCAGTGTGTGTGTGTGTGTGTGTGTGTGTCCGGCAGCAGTGTGTGTGTGTGTGTGTGTGTGTGTGTGTGTGTGAGTCCAGGGTCAGCCTAGGCAACACAGCAAGATCAGAGCAGCAAAGAGAACAGGCATGTTGGGAAGGAGGGAGGCGGGGGGAGAATAAAATAGAGGGAGGAGTAAAGAAAGGAGGGAGGGGAGGAGGGGGAGGGCAGAGCAGCAAAGAGACCAGGAATGCTGGGAGGTAGAGGTGGGAGGTAGAGGGAAGGAGGAGGGGTGGGGAGGGAAAGAAAGAGAGGGGGACAGAAGGAGAGAAAGGAGGAGTAGGGAGGGATGTCGAGGGAATGAGAGGGAGGGGCCTGGAGGCTTTCAGGTCTTACAGAAATATCAGAATCTGTATTGAAACAGTAAGCTTGTGTGGTTATTGTATGGTTTGTAAGTACATTAAAGTTTGACAAGTTTTTCTCTAAAGTGTCTTCCAATTCTAAGTGTGAGTGTTTCACATTCACTGAAAATGGGACTCAGTGGGGGGGGGGGCAATTGACTTAGTCACCCAGTCTACACTTTTTAAAAATTTATTTATTTATTTTACATCCTGACCATGGCCTCTCCTTCTTCCTCTCTTCACATCCCCACCTCTCACCTCGCCTCTGCCTGCCCTCTCAATCCACCCTCCTACATATTCACTCAGAAAGTGGTAGGCCTCCCATGAGTATTAACAAAACATGGCATATCAAGATGCCATAAGATGCAGCACCTCCTGCTGTATTCAGGCTGGGCAAAGTAGTCCAGCATGAGGAATAAGTTCCCAAGAGTCAGCCAAAGCATCAGGGACAGCCCCTGCTCCCATTGCCAGGGACAGGCCAAGCTACACAATTGTCACATATATGCAGAGGTCAGTCCCCTGCAGGCTCCCTGGTTGTTCACTGAGACTCCCATAAGCCAGGCTAGCCAATTCTGTGGGTTTTCCTGCGATGTCCCTCACCCCACCTGGTTCCTACAATCCCTCCCCCCTCTCCTCAGCAGGACTCCCTTGGCTTGGCCCACTCTTTGGCCATGGGTCTCTGCATCTGCCCCCATCAGTCACTGGGTGAAAGCTCATCCATCTGATTTGCTCACTGGGAAACACTAGTGAGGCTGTGCTGCCATCTTGTGACTGTAACTGGTAAAACACACTTAACCATTGATGGTGAAGTCCAAGTCCTAGATGTGCTAAGAGAATCACAACCACTCATATTAACCACAACTGACTGTCAAAAACAGCTCAGCCCACATCACAGAGCATGGTCACATTTGAAAAGGAAGGTTTTGATTGATTTTAATTTGAAGTCTATTTTGTTATATTTAGGATAGCTACACCAGCTTGCTTCTTAAGTCCATTTGATTGGAAATGGTTTTCTCAGCCTTTTACTCTGAGGTAGTGTTTGTCTTTGAAGTTGAAGTGTGTTTCTTGTATGCAGCAGAAGGATGGATTCTGAATTCGTGTCCATTCTATTAGCCTGTGTCTTTTTATAAGCGAATTGAGTCCACTGATAATAAGGGATATTAATTATCAATGTTAATTCCTCTTACCTTTGGTGGTAGTGTGTGTGTGTGTGTGTGTGTGTGTGTGTGTGTGTGTGTATTTGCTTCTTTGGGATTTACTTCTGTGGTGTTATCTATTGCTTGTGTTTTTGTGGGTGCATCTGACTTCCTTAGGTTGTAGTTTTCCTTCTAGTGCTTTCTGTAGGGCTAGATTGTGTATAGGTATTGTTTAAATCTGCTTTTGTCTTGAAATGTCTTATTCACTCTGTCTATGATGATTGAAAGTTTTGCTGGGTATATTAATCTAGGCTGGCATCCATGGTCTCTTAATTGAGAAGTCGGGTGTTATTCTGATGTGACTGCCTTTATAACTCACTTGCCCTTTTTCCTTTGCTGCTCTTAATATTCTTTCTTTATTCTGTAGGTTTAGTGGTTAAATTATTATGTGGCGAGGGGATTTTTGGGGGTCTAGTCTATTTGGTGTTCTATAAGCTTCTTGTATCTTGATAGGTATGTCCTTCTTGAAGTCGGGAATATTTTCTTCCATGATTTTGTTGAATATATTTTTTGTGCCTTTGAGTTGGTATTCTTCTTATTATATCTCTATTATTATTAGGTTTGGCCTTTTCATGTTGTCCCAGATTTCTTGGACATTTTGTGTTATGACTTTTTGGCTTTGGTATTTTCATTGACTGATGAATCTATTTCCTCTATTGTATTCTCTACACCAGAGATTCTCCCTTCCGTCTCTTTTTTAAAAAATTTTTATTTTATATTTTTAATTTTATTTTATAATTAATTTAATTTTACATATCAGCCGTGGATTCTCCTGTCCTCCCTCCTCCCACCCCCAGGCTTCCCCCCCAATCCATGCTACATTCCCATCTCCTCCAAGGCAAGGTCTCCCCTGGGGATTCAGCTCAGCCTGGTAGATTCAGTTGAGGCAGTTCCAGTCCCTTCCTCCCTACACCAAGGCTGAGAAAAATGTCTCAGCATAGGCCCTAGGTTCCAAAGAGCCAGCTCATGAACTAAGGACAGGTCCTGGTCCTACTGCCTGGGGGCCTCCTAAATAGTTCAAGCTAATCAACTGTTTCACTTATCCAGAGGGCCTGATCCTCAGCTATTGGTTCACAGTTCATGTGTTTCCACTAGTTTGGCTATTTGTCCCTGTGCTTTTTCCAATCATGGTCTCAATATCTCTTGCTCATATAATCCCTCCTCTCTCTTGTTGATTGGACTCCTGGAGCTCCACCTGCAGCTTGGCCACGGATCTCTGCATCTGCTTCCATCAGCCATGGACGAGAGTTCTATCATGACAGTTAGGGTGTTCGGCCATCCGATCACCAGTGTAGGTCAGCTCAGACTTTCTCTTGACTATTCCAAGTAGTCTATTGTGGAGGTATCTTTGTGGATTTCTGGGGACCTCTCTAGCACTCTGCTTCTTCCTATTCCCATGGGGTCTTCATTTATCATTGTATCTCTTTCCTTGTTCTCCCACTCTGTTTCTGATCCAGCTGGGACCTCCCGCTCCCCTAAGCTCTCTTTCCCCTGACCCTTGCTCTCCATTACCCCTCCCCCTAAGTCCAGTTTGCTCATGTAGATCTCATCCATTTCTCTGTCATTGGGCAATCCCTGTGTCTTTCTTAGGGTCCTCTTTACTAGGTAGCCTCCCTAGAGTTGTGAGTTGCTGTCTGGTTATCCTTTTTTTACATCTAGTATCCACTTATGAGTGAGTACATACCATGTTTGTCTTTCTGAGTCTGGGTTCCTCACTCAGGATGATTTTTTTTCTAGTTCCATCCATTTGCCTGCACATCTCATGATGTCATTGTTTTTCTCTGCTGAGTAGTACTCCACTCAGTATATGTACCACATTTTATTTATCCATTGTTCAGTTGAAGGGCTTCTAGGTTGTTTCCAGGCACTGGCTATTACAAATAACGAACATAGTTGAGCATGTGTTTGTCAGGGACAAGAACAGAATCTCTAGTTAGTGGAAAAAATACAGACCCCCATAAGACAGGGAACTAGATCATCTTACAGTCAGGTTGCCTAGCAACAGGACATTGAGGCAGAGCCCTTGACCCTTTCACCCTGTAAACATCCTATACAAACATCCTGTTAGCTTGCCCCACCTTATGCAGATGACAGCTTCTTGCTCCCCCCACCCTGCAGGAACTATATAAACCTTCCTGGAGAAAAATAAAGTGGCATCTTGTTCAGAATCTAGACTTGGTGTATTTCCTTGTATCTCCTGTCCCTATCATTCCATTCTTAGGGTGGTAGAGAGCCTGTTGTAGCCCTGCAGGCGCGGCAAACTGGCGCTCAACGTGGATGAAACCACCTCTTGAGGATTTGGAACATCATCTCCCAGAGGAAGACCAAGGCCTTGGTGAAGTTGTTGGATCCCCCTGAAATCACCCGGTTCAGGACGTGATCCCAGTTAGTTTAAATTGGATGTTTATGATAGTTGATGAACTATCACCTCCTCTAATTAAGAGGTCTCTCTTGTTCAAATCGAACCTTTATCAATTTTGATGGTACCCACAGCTTATCTTCTCCTGTAGAAACAAAAGCAAAACCTCGTCCCCAGTGTAACACATATCCTGGTTTCCATTGTGAAGTCAGCACATCCTTAAAGTATATAGGTTGATTTAATTCTGTAGTTTTTTTCTATTATCCAATGTCTCTCTGCAGCTGTTGTTCCCTTCTCATTGGCACTGAGAAAATTCAAAGTTAATAGAGCATTATGTAGTCTATTTCTGGTGGTTTTTGTTACTCCTTTTTGTTTATTTAGCATATCCTTTAGAGTTCTGTTTGATCTTTCTATAACTGCTTGACCTGTAGGATTATGTGGTATACCTGTAATATGGTTTATATTATAATAAGCAAAAAACTGTTTCATTTTAACAGAAACATATGCTGGAGCATTATCAGTTTTGATTTGTGCAGGTATACCCATAATGGCCATAACTTCTAGCAAATGAGTGATTACAGAATCAGCTTTTTCATAACTCAAAGCAGTTGCCCATTGAAATCCTGAAAAAGTATCGATAGTGTGGTGTACATATTTCAATGTTCCAATTCTGCAAAGTGAAACACGTCCATCTGCCAGATTTTATTCCTCTGAGTACCCTTTGGGTTACATCCTGCTGGTAATGGTGTTTGATTGTAGAAGGAACAAGTAGGACATTTCTTTACTATTTCTTTGGCTTGTTGCCAGGTTATGGAAAAATCCTTTTTTAAACCTTTACTATTGACATGATGTTTTTTTTATGAAATTCTGAGGCCTCCAGCACATTTCCTATCAATAATTTATCAATCTCATCATTGCCTTGTGCTAGAGGGCCTGGCAGACCAGTATGGGATCGGATTTGAGTTATATATAAAGGATGACTCCTTTTCCTGATTGTATCTTATAATTGAATAAATAGTGAAGTTAATTCTGAAGCATCAGGGATAAATTCTGCAGTCTCAATATGTAATACTACTCTTTCAGCATACTGAGAGTCAGTTACTACATTGAGAGGTTCTGAAAAATCCATTAATACCAACAGAATAGCATACAATTCTGATTTTTGAACTGAATTATAAGGACTTTGAACCACTTTACTTAAATTTTCTGATTTGTAACCTGCCTTTCCTTGTTTGTTGGCATCTGTATAAAATGTACAAACTCCAGATAAGGGTTTTTTCCTCACAGTTCAAGGCAAGATCCAATCAGCTCTCTTTATAAGATCAATTCTATTGCTTTTGGGATATTTGCTGTTAATTTCTACCAAAAAATTACTACAAGCTTTTTGCCAAGCTTCATTTTCTATCCATAATTTTTCAATGTCCTCCTTAGTTAAAGGTATGACAATTTCTTCTGGGTGTATTCCTGCTAATTGATGAAGTCTCAATTTTCCTTTCCAAATCAAGTCAGAGATTTTTTTCCACATAAGTTTTTAATTTTTTATTCGGTTTATTTGGTAAAAATATCCATTCCAATATAATATCTTCCCTTTGCATTAATATTCCTGTTGGGGAACGCCTAGAAGGTAAAATAACCAAAATGCAATCCAGCTTTGGATCAATACGATCTACGTGCCCTTCATATACTTTCTGTTCTACCAAGGCCAATTCTTTCTCAGCTTCAGGTGATAATTCTCTTGGACTATTCAAGTCCTTGTCACCTTCTAAGGTTTTAAACAAATTATTCAGTTCATCATTTTTTACCCCAACAATAGTTCTTAGATGAGAAATGTCTCCAAATAATCTTTGAAAGTCATTAAGAGTCTCTAGTCAATCTCTCCTAATTTGCACCTTTTGAGGTCTAATTTTTTGAAGTTCTATTTTATATCCTAAATAACTAATAGAATCTCCTCTTTGTATCTTTTCAGGAGCAATTTGTAATCCCCAGCAAGGCAAAATTTTCTTTACTTCTTCAAACATTCTTTCTAAAGTATCCGCATTTGAGTCAGCTAATAAAATATCATCCATATAATGATAAATTATAGATTTAGGAATTTTTTTACATACCACTTCTAATGGTTGTTGTACAAAATATTGGCACAAAGTTGGGCTATTCAACATTCCCTGTGGGAGAACCCTCCATTGAAATTTTTTAACTGGTTGAGAATTATTATAAGTAGGCACTGTGAAAGCAAATCTTTCTCTGTCTTTTTCTTGTAAGGGTATTGAAAAGAAACAGTCTTTTAAATCAATAACTATGAGAGGCCATCCTTTTGGTAACAGAGTAGGCAAAGGAATTACAGATTGTAGAGAGCCCATTGGCTGAATTACTTTGTTAATTGCTCTAAGGTCTGTTACCATTCTTCATTTACCAGATTTCTTTTTAATAACAAATACAGGAGAATTCCAAGGGCTGGTTGATTCTTCAATATGATGAGCAGTTAACTGTTCTTCTACCAGCTCTTCTAAAATTTGGAGTTTCTCTGTTTTTAAAGGCCATTGCTGAACCCATACAGGCTTGTCTGTTGACCATTTTAAATGTAGAGCTGTTGGTGTTTTTGGAAGATTATCAATTGTTGTGCCCTGTTCTTGTATGACATGGATGGCTGGTGAGCACTCATTAGAACAATATCTTATAATATTTCTCTCAGAAACATGTACTAATTTATGATTTGTTTCTGAGACAGGAGGGATATTAATCTGAGTATTCCATTGTTGTAACAAGTCTCGTTACATAGGTTCATAGCTATGTTGGCCATATATAGTTTTCATTTTCCTTTCTGTCCTTCTGGACCTATACATTCAAGCCATCTTGCACTTCGTTTCACTCGAGATAATGTCCCAATTCCTAACAGTTGTATGTTTACCTCTTGAAGAGGCCAAGTTGAATGCCAAAATTTTGGTGCAATTATGGTAATGTCAGCACCTGTGTCTACCAGACCAGACAACAAAACACCATTTATTTTTATTGTTAGTTTTGGTCTTTGTTCATTAATAGAAGTTTGCCAAAAAATTTTCTTTATGTTTTTTCCTGAATTTCCTATTTTCTCTGATTCATCATCTTGACCAACATGATTTATTCCAATAGACATTTGGTTATTTAGTTGCTTTGAGGAGGGGTTTCCTCTACAACTGCAGGAAAGGTTTGAACTGGATTTACTGTGGGGGCCTGCCTGAGGCCCCTCTGGGAGTTTCCCAAAGCTCAAGCCAGAGGATTACCCTGTCTGTCCCTTGTTGAGCTACATTCGTTGGTCCAGTGTTTTCCCTTACCGCACCTTCTGCATACTCCAGAAGGAAGGGGCATTCTGTTGCCAATGTTCCTTGAAGAAACATTATTTCTAGGAATGACCTGTTTACAATCCCTTTTCAAATGTCCTTGCTTTCCACATCCAAAACGTCTAACATTTCTCAAACCTTTTGAAATTGCTTTTCCTACCCACATATCATCATGGTCATAAGCCTCAACATTAACTGTGTCTCTAATCCAATCTTTCAAAGGTGCAGATCTTGCCTTTAACAGCCTGATTATTCTTTTGCATGCTGCATTTGCATTCTCAAAGGCCAAAGATTCAATTATTATCTGACTAGCCTCTGAATTCAGGACCATTTTCTGTACTGCTGAAGTCAATCTTTGTAAGAAATCTGTGAAAGATTCTTTTGGGCCCTTTATAACTTTTATAAATGACTCAGTTTTTTTTCCTGGTTCTTCAACTCTGTCCCATGCATTCCAAGCTGCCGTTCAACATAGAACTAGGGTTTGAACATCATATGAACATTGTGTTTGTACTGAAGCATATTGGCCTTCTCCAATAAGCTGATCCTGGTAAACTTGTATTCCATTATCCTTCCATTGTTTTTCTATATTTTTAGCCTCATTATTGAACCACATTTTCCACTGGAGATTTTGTCTGGGTTCAAAAACAGCCTGTGCCAAATCCCGCCAGTCCTTTGGTAGAATCCTATTACAAGTTGAACAGGTATTTAACATTTGCTTTACATATGGGGAGTGCATACCATAAGATGCTATTGCCTCCTTAAATCTTCATAAGTCTAACATTTTAACTGGAACCCAAGTATTTTGTTCATTCTCTTCATCAGGTAGCTGCTGTATGACTACCAGATAAATTAAGGGTGATTGTGTGAAAACTGGCTTTCTTTCTGTAAACAACTTCACTGTTTATTTCTTCTGTCTGAATCTGAATTTCTCTATAATTGATTTTTACCGGTTTAACAAGTTTTTCTAAGACTGTTATCCTGGCACTTTAATTGACTATCTTTTTAAATAGTAAAATGAGGATAAGAAAAGTAATAAACTGAATAATTTGATCAATATTAATCTTCTCATATAGTTGTTCCATTGTCAGAGTGCCTAAAATTTCAAACAAAGCCCAATTTTCTTCCAATGTACACATAAAGCCCATTTTTTTTAATGTAGAAAAAAATTCTCTTTTAAATAGATATGTTAATTGACTTACCAAGTCTGGGTAGGACAGTAGAATCCCAGGGAATTTCAAAACAGCCACCTGGTGTTCAAGGTGTGAATCCAGAGAGAGAGAGAGAGAGAGAGAGAGAGAGAGAGAGAGAGAAAGCGTAGCCACTTGCGCTGAGTCAAGCCTTGGCTTTACAGGCAGGGGCCCTGTTTGGCAGGGCAGGCCTGAGTTGTTTGTAGCAGTTGCAAGTAGGTCCAGCTGCGGGTCAGTCAGGCCTGGGCCCAAGCTAGGGAGCCGGGCCGCCCAGGCCGGAAACCGGACCTGCCGCCAAGCCAAACCAAGCGGTTTTTAATGGATTCTTGTCATGTTGGGCACCAAATGTAGATGTAACCAACCTTCTTATTAAATAAGAAACACAGAACCAATGCAAAGAAGAAAGCCAAGAGGTCAGAGCTAAGAGCTAAAACCTTACCCTTCCTCCTGCAGTGGTCCTACCTCTCCGAACTAGAGCTACCCCTGTGTTAAAGTCTTTATATAGAGTTCCTGTTCTGCCTTCTCATTGGTTGTAAACCCAACCACATGACCGCCTCGTCACAGCCTGTCTGTATAGGCCTCCAGGTTTTCCATGATTGGTATTGAGATTAAAGGCATGTGTATCCAATAATGGCTGTATCCCTGAACACACAGAGACTTACCCAGCTCTGCCTACCAAGTGCTGGGATTACAAGTGTACGCCACCACTGCCCTGCTTTCCTATGGCTTGCTAATAGCTCTGACCCCTGGGCAACTTTATTTATTAACATACAAATAACATTTTAATACAAATAAAATATCACCATATGAAGGGAGCCAGAACCAGCCTTGGAAGTAGTTCCCAAAACTAAAGTGCTGGCGGGGCCAGATGCTTGCTGTTGTGGAGGGTCGGGTCTTGGTGGCACTGGGGGGAGGAGAGCTTGTGGGGTGTGGAGGGTGGAGGGGAGGGCCTTTCCACCTTGGCACCTGCGGGCTCCTTCATTCATGGGGAGAAAGTCACAGGGGCCATCAGGGGAGGGGGAGTATGAGAGGGCCAACAGCCTTCTGATTCTTATGATGTGAGGTAGGAGAACATTCAACATTAACACCATTGCTGATTGTCACAGAAAGACTAAATCCTGTTAATGGTGCCATAAAAGAGATACACTCTGCTCCCAGATAGTTGCCTGAACACCTGGTTAGAGCTGTAAATATACCTGATCTGCCCAGGAGAGATAGCCCCTCTCCTGAGGAAACTTCTTCTGTTTCAAATGCTGTCCCTACAGCAAGCCCTCCAGGCTGTTGTCTTTGCCCACAGCAATCCCCACCAGCCCTTTAGCTCTGTTATCACTCTGCTCAGAGTTCCTGTGGGGGGACAGTGGGAACTTTACAGCAAACTGTGTTTGAGACCTTTCACACAGTATACAAGTCCCATAGTTGGTCATGTTCTGGGCTGAGCAGGGACACTGCTTGTCACAAATCCTGTCTGACAGCAGGGGTCATGTTTCCAAGGGCAGTGCTGAATTTGTATCCAAGGTGTGAGAAAGGCTTGTCAGACCTGCTGGCCTTGGTGTCACAGGCGGTCATAGCCATGTTGGGCCAGCTTGACACAGCCTGTGGCTGGCAGGTAGCACAGCAAACAGGGTAGCACCAGAGATGCCACTCAGGGCACTTAGGTCCCTTCCACCTAGACTAACCTATTATTCCTCAGATCAATTCCTAGATCTCTAGGAAGAGAAGCCGCGCTGAGACGACTGCCTTGACAGGAGCCTGTTACTGCCATCACCTTAGCAGTCCTTCTGGGGGTTGGAGCGATGGGAACAGGCACAAGAATTGCCTCTCTGGTCCTGTCCAACCAACATTACTCTGAACTTCGACTGTCCATAGACGAGGATATTGCCAAATTTGAACAGGGAATTTCTGCCCTCGAGTCATCCCTTTCCTCCCTAGCTGAGGTAGTTTTACAGAACAGGAGAGGCCTGGATCTCCTCTTTCTACAACAGGGTGGCCTTTGTACTGGGCTCAAAGAGAAATGTTGCTTCTTTACAGACCACACCGGGGTAGTCAGGGACAGTATGGTAGGTTAGAAAAGGACTAAAAAAAGAAAAAAAGAAAAAGAGAACAAGAGCTTGGGTGGTTCTAGAATTGGTTTTCCAACTCCCCTTAACCCTTCTTTCCTCCCTCCTAGGACCTGTTGTAGGCCTGCTCCTGGTCCTTGCCTTTGGGCCATGGGCACTTTCCTGGCTCACTCGGTTCATCCAATGCCAAATAACAGACCTGCTGGCCAGGCAGATCCAGGTTCATTACCACTGCTTTGATATGCAGGACTCCAGGGTTGAAATATCCCCTGATGAGAGATGCCCCACACAAACCCCTTCACTCAGGGGAGGCTGCACCTGTGTGTGGGAAAAAGGCACACTCAAGGCATGATTGGAGTGCAGCTGGGACTGCACAGACTGGGGACCATGGTACCCCAAAATCCTGAGAGCCTGGATTATATGCCCTGTTGCATAGCGGTTGTGCAGTAGCAGCCTTGCGCTTACCCATTTCCGCTCCCTCAAAAAACTGCACAGTCCATTGATTCCCACACTATGGGGATGCCTATGGTGCTTGAGTCTGGAGAGACATTCCCTCTCGGACTTTTTTTCACAACCTTTGGAGGGATAGAGCCACTGTAATCCTCCATGCAAAGCCTCTTTCAGAGCCCTCCTTTTAGACCATTCGAAGTTGGTTTATGTTGGCCCTTAGATTTATGATTTATTACTAAGAAGGGGGAGATGTCAGGGACAAGGACAGAATCTCTAGTTAGTGGAAAAATACAGACCCCCATAAGACAGGGAACTAGATCATCTTAGTCAGGTTGCCTAGCAACAGGACATTGAGGCAGAGCCCTTGACCCTTTCACCCTGTAAACATCCTATACAAACATCCTGTTAGCTTGCCCCACCTTATGCAGATGACAGCTTCTTGCTCCCCCCACCCTGCAGGAACTATATAAACCTTCCTGGAGAAAAATAAAGTGGCACCTTGTTCAGAATCTAGACTTGGTGTATTTCCTTGTATCTCCTGTCCCTATCATTCCGTCTTAGGGTGGTTGAGAACCCGTTGTAGCCCTGCAGGCGGGGCATGTGTCCTTGTGGTAAGATTGAACATTCCTTGGGTATATGCCCAAGAGTGGTATGGGTGGGTCTTGAGGGAGATTGATATCCAATTTTCTAAGAAAGTGCCATATTGAATTCCAAAGTGGTTGTACAAGTTTGCATTCCCACCAACCATGTAGGAGTGTTCCCCTTGTTCCACATCCTCTCCAACATAAGCTGTCTTCAGTGTTTTTGATCTTAGCCATTGTGACAGGTGTAAGATGGTATCTCAGAGTCACTTTGATTTGCATTTCACTGATGATTAAGGATGTTGAGCAATTCCTTAAATGTCTTTCAGCCATTTGAGCTTCTTCTGTTGAGAATTTTCTGTTTAGCTCTATAGCCCATTTTTTAACTGGACTGTTGGTTATTTTGATGTCTAATTTCTTAAGTTCTTTATATATTCTGGATATCAGCCCTCTGTCAGATGTGGGGGTTGGTCAAGATCTTTTCCCATTCTGTAGGCTATCATTTTGTCCTATTGACCATGTCCTTTGCCCTACAAATGCTTCTGAGTTTCAAGAGGTCACCTTTATTAATTGTTGCTCTCAGTGTCTGTGCTACTGGTGTTATATTTAGGAAGTGATATCCGGTGCCAATTCCTTCAAGACTACTTCCTACTTTCTCTTCTACAAAGTTCAGTGTAACTGGATTTATGTTGAGGTCTTTGATCCACTTGGACCTAAGCTTTGTGCACGGTGACAGATATGGATCTATTTGCAGTCTTTTACATGTTGACATCTAGTTATGCCAGCACCATTTGTTGAAGATGCTTTCTTTTTTCCATTGTACAGTTTTGGCTTCTTTGTCGAAAATCATATGTTCATAGGTGTGTGGATTAATGTCAGGGCCTTCAGTTCGATTCCATTGGTCCACATGTTGGTTTTTATGCCAGTTCCAAGCTGTTTTTATTATTGTAGCTCTATAGTAGAGCTTGAAGTCAGGGATTGGGATACTTCCAGAGGTTGTTTTATTGTACAGGATCCTTTTGGCTATCCTAGGTTTTTTTTTTTTCATATGAAGTTGAGTTTTGTTTTTTCCAGGTCTGTGAAGAATTGTGTTGTTATTTTGATGGGGATTGCATAGAATCTGTAGATTGCTTTTGGTAAGATTGCCATTTTTACTACGTTAATCCTACCTATCCATGAGCATGGGAGATTTTTCCATTTTCTGACATCTTCAATTTCTTTTTTCAGGGACTTAAAGTTCTTGTCATACAAGTCCTTTGCTTGTTTAGTTAGAGTTACCCCAAGGTATTTTGTATCATTTGTGGCTATTGTAAAAGGTGATGTATCTCTGATTTATTTCTCAGCCTGTTTGCCATTTGTATATAAGAGGGCTACTGATATTTTTTGAGCTAATCTTGTATCCTGCTACATTGCAGAAGGTGTTCATAAGCTGTTTGAGTTCCTTGGTTGAATGGATTAAGTCCATTTGAGTCATAACATCAGTTAAATCCTTTATTTCTCTGTTAAGTTTTGATTTGGCAGTTTTGTCCAGTGGTGAAAGTGGGGTGCTGAAGTCTCCCACTATTAATGTGTGGTGGGTTTTTTGTTTGTTTGTTTTTGTTTGTTTGTTTTTGTTTTTGTTTTTCAAGACATGGTTTCTCTGTGTAGCTTTGCGCCTTTCCTGGAACTCCCTTTGTAGACCAGGCTAGCCTTGAACTCAGAGAGATCCACCTGCCTCTGCCTCCTGAGTGCTGGGATTAAAGGCGTGCACCACCACTGCACAGCTTAATGTGTGGTGTTTGTATGTGATTTAAGCTTTAGTAATGTTTCTTTTACATATGTGGGTGCCCTTGTGTTTGCGGCATAAATGTTCAGAATTGAAACTTCATCTTGGTGGATCTTTTCTGTGATGAGTATGTAATGTCTTTCTTGTTCTTTTTTGATTGATTTTAGTTTGAAGTCTATTTTGCTGGATATTAGGATGGCTATACCAGCTTGTTTCTTAAGTCCATTTGATTGGAAAGACTTTTCCTAGCCTTTTATTCTTAGGTAGTGTCTATCTTTGATTTTGAGGTGTGTTTCTTGTATGCAGCAGAAATGTGGGTCCTGATTTCATATCCATTCTGCTAGGCTGTGTGTTTTTATACGTGAATTAAGTCCATTGATATTAATGACCAGTGGTTGGTCATTCCTGTTATCTTTTCGTGGTATTGTGTGTGTACTTCTCTTCTTTGGGGTTTACTGCTGTGGGGTATCTATTGCCTATGTTTTTGTGGGTGCATCTGACTTCCTTAGGTTGGAATTTTCCTTCTAGTGCTTTCTGTAAGGCTGGATTTGTGGATAGGTATTGTTTAAATCTGCTTTTGTCTTGAAATGTCTTATTCACTCTGTCTATGATGATTGAAAGTTTTGCTGGGTATATTAGTCTAGGCTGGCATCCATGGTCTCTTAGTGTCTGCATTACATGTGTCCAGGACCTTCTGGCTTTCAAAGTCTCCATTGAGAAATCGGATGTTATTCTGATGAGTTTTGCCTTTATACGTCACTTGGCCTTTTTCCTTTGCTGCTCTTAATATTCTTTCCTTATTCTGTAGGTTTATTTGTTTAATTGTTAAGTGATGAGGGGACTTTTTTGGGGTTCTAGTCTGCATGGTGTTCTATAGGCTTCTTGTATCTTCATAAGTATTTCCTTCTTTAAGTTGGGAAAGTTTTCTTCCATGATCTTGCTGGATATATTTTCTGTGCCTTTGAGTTGGTATTCTTCTCCTTGTTCTATCTCTATTATTCTTAGATTTGGCCTTTTCATGGTGTCCCAGATTTCTTGGACAATTTGTGTTATGACTTTTTGGCTTTGGTATTTTGTTTGACTGATGAATCCATTTCCTCTGTTGTATCCTCTACACCAGAGATCTTCTCTTCCCTCTCTTGTATTCTGTTGGTTATGCTTGCATCTGTGTTTCCTGTTCATTTACTCCATTTTTTCTATTTCCAGCATTCCCTCTATTTGTGTCTTCTTCATTGTTTCTATTTCCCTTTTCAGGTCTTGAACTGTTTCCCTCATCTGTTTCATTGCTTTTTCATGGTTTTCTTTAAGGGATTTATTGCTTTGTTCCAATTTTTATTTGTCTTTTCCTCTATTTCTTTATAGATTTCATCCCATTTTTGTTTGACTTTTTCTCAATTTCTTTATTGATTTCCTCCACTTTTTTGTACATCTTTCCCTCAAATTCATTTTTCATCTTTTCTTGAAAGGCCTCTAGCATCTTCATGAGGCTATTCTTAAGGTCACTTTCTTCTGCTTCTTCTACCTTGTGATGTTCAGGTCATGCTCTTGGAGGAAATCAATTATGTAGGACCCTGAGAAATCTACAAATAAACCCCAGGCCCTAGGACGCTCATTTGCTCACAGGTATCTGAGCCTGTTTGAGGTAGAGAGGCTTAAACCAAAATCAAACTAGTCCTCCTCACAAAGACCTGCTACTATTGGGCAGGAAGATAGAGTAGCAAGAACATCTAGAATGTGGGCCCAGGGGTTGACAAGCACTTCAGAAGAAACAGAGCAGGGAAAGGTCAGAAAATGAAGGCACAGAGTCTTTTAGAGGAGGTCAGACAAGACATGTCTACACTCACCATAGATTCTGAGTATGAGTAGGGATCTGAGGGCAGTGAGGGGTGAGCTGTGTAGACACTATGAAGCCAGTTTCATAAAGTGGAAAGATTCAGGGGTACTGATGAATGGGGGTGATGCTGCTGACCTCCCCTCAACAGGACACACACACCAATGCTGAGAGTTAAACACTATTTCTACCAAAACCAAATGTCCTAATATTGATTGATGTTTTTCTCTCTTCCCTCTTAGTCTCTCTTTTAACCTATTGGAACTCTCCCATCGCTGTCCAAGATATCACTCTTGAAGCAGTTCTACTCAATGTTGCTGTAGGGAATAACGTTCTTTTACTTGCCCACAAGGTGCTGGATAATGTCTCTTTGTTTTCCTGGTACAAATCAGTCAGTGGTGAGAAGGACTTCATAGCCTACTATTCTGAAGACATGAATACAACAAAATATAAGCCTGGATACGGTCATATATTGACAATGTATCTCAATAAATTCCTGCTCCTCAAGAATGTCAGTAAGGACGACACAGGAGACTATGGAGCAGGAGTGGTATTTAGCAACCTTACTAATAAGCTTTTAAATATGAAGTTTCATGTATACTGTAAGTAATTCTCTGCAACATCTGGGTCATGGGTGGAACTAATCCTACTTCACCTATAGAGCTGTCATTCCTGGATGACTCTGTGTTTTGGTCCCCACATTGTGATACAAATATTTAGTAAAGGACACACAATGAAGAAAATGGCAATAAATCAGATTGCCTCACTTGAATCCACCCTCAGAGAAGAGAGGGTGAGGTAACTGAGCTCAGGCATGTTAGACTCTGACCAGAGATTTAGATGCTCATCATGAACATGGCCTTGAGAAAGACCCTTCAGGACTCTGGCAGAGGAAACCATGAGAGTCTCACAGAGAGATGACCCCCCAGAAAGCTTTGTTCAAGAATTCCATGCCAGACTGGATCAGGAATCCCGGAAAGCTTGTAGACTGGGTTGGAATTTGATCTCCTGTTGTAGCTGACAGGGGACAATAATGGATTGTAGACTGGGAGGCTGCTGACAGTCAGCCTCTGAGAGCCATGTCTGAGGTAGGTCACCTGGGCACCTCCTCCTGAGACACAGTGTGCTCAGCATAGGTGGAGAGGTAGGAAAGGCAATCAGCCAGCTCTTCTGATGGTCTTCTGAGACCTCCCAGGAAGGTCAAGAGCCCTAAAGAAATAGAAGAAAAAGTGTACAAATGGCAGCTCCTTGCCTCTGGGGGTCCTGCCAATGGATTATTTCCTGTAGACAAACACTAACAGATACTGCTTATTGGAAGATAAGGTTGTTGTTGACATCTAAGGTTAACTTGCAGGCATCACAATGATCATTTACCATGTGTCCTATTATAGGAAAACTGAGACAGGAAATACAGTCTCTGAGTCAGGTTCACACAGGTTGTGGATAGCACAAGCTATCTGTTCACAGCCACATCACCAGCCTCTCACCATGGAAACAGTACTAGGTAACTTCACTCTTTTAGACCATTTTGTGAAGTCAGGACTCCCTGATTCATGTCAACCAACATCAAACACCTGACAAGAATGGCACACCTGTGACCAAGCATGACCTAAATGTCAGGCAGATCCTGAGCTTTGTGAGATCTCTGACAGGCTGTCAGGTTTCTCAGGGAAGCTCAATGAGAAGACTAATCATAACCCATCTGTAGGAAAGTCCTGAACAGCAAAGGCTTAGAGGGCTCTGGTTTACACTCATCAGGGAAGGTCAGTGTAGCTGGAGGTACCTGAACCTTGTGTCTCAAGGCAGGCAATGGGTCACTGAGGACCAGGAGATAAAATGAGGTCTCTGATTCCAAGTCTTGAGTCTGACCATCACCAAACACTGCAGCTCAGTTCACTCATGAGAAAGTCTTTTCTTCTCCCATACACAGCACAGGAGGCCTAATTATCTTTGAGTACTCAGCCACTCTATCTGCCTGTAATTTGCTTCCTGCCTGATTCTTTAAGGATGTGGGCTGGCTGGAAGTTAAGAGACTGTCTCTGGTCGTAAGAGGCCTTTGCAAGAATCAGAAGTACCACACAGGGTAATCATCTCTCTGTGGTCAGCACAGTACTGCTAACGAAGCCCAGCATTGCAACCAACAATTCCAATCCCATGGAGGGTGAGGACTCAGTAGCATTAATGTGTGAGCCTAAGCTTCAGAATACAGCCTACCTGTGGAGGATAAATGGTCAAAGCCTCTCAGAAGAGGACAGGCTGAAGCTGTCTGAGGACAACAGGACTCTCACTTTACTCAGTGTTGTGAGGACTGACACAGGACCCTATGAATGTGAACCTGGAACCCAGTGAGGGACTCCGCAAGTCCCTCTGGACATTACCTGTAAGTATTTTCTGTATCATCCTGGTCCCAACTGCCTAAATACAGAGGGCTAGAGCTATCATACTCAGTCCCAGTCCCCTTAGGTTCATGACACAGACCTAATATACAGATACCTAGGCTGCCAGGGCATCCTGTCCCAGCCCAATCAAATGTAGACAGGCCCAACATTGATCTTAAATGGGCTCCAGGGACTTCTGCCTAGAGAGGCTCAGGGTGATGGAGACAGGGGACATGTTAAACTCATTCTCAATGCACACAAGAGTGTGCACTGTGGGTATTTGTGTGTTGTGCTTTAGATAGATCAGGGCTTGTGAATGCTGAATGAGTACTCTTGTGCTAATATGCACCCCAAGTATGCGTAGGACCGGCTCAACTAAGGTTAAAGCACAGCTGAAAGAGATACTATGTCCTTCTACAGACCAGGATTTTCCCTTCCCTCTGCTGACATCATGTGTGATTTAATTCTATATTCTCCAGATGGTCCAGACGTCCAGATTATATCCCCCTCAAATATTTATTTCCATTCAAGGAGAAACCTCACATCTCCTGCCACACAGATGCTAACCCACCTGCACAGTACTCTTGGTTTGTCATTGGAGAGCTCCAGTCATCCTCCCAAGTGTTCTTTATCCCCAATATTAATACTAATAATAGCAGATCTTATTCCTGCCTCATTTATAATGTTTTCCTGGAGTCAATAGGACCACAGTCAAGAACATTACAGTTCTTAGTAAGTGGATCTCTGAAATATAAGCACCAGGTTAGGAGTGGAGTCTTTTGGTTTTCTGGGAAGTGGCAGAAGCATTTAATTACAGCCTAGGACTATGGGAACAAGCAAAACTCAGTCTTCCCCCAAGCCTCATACTCCATCCCTATGTCTAATGGCTTCCTGGTTCTCTGGTTTCTGGCTGATAGGGATGGAGCTTACAATGTGAGGAGGAGGATCTCCCAGTCTTGGAAAGCCTTAGGTTATGTGAGGGACTTTTCATGGCTAGGAGAGCCTCAAGGTCAAGATTTCTTTCTGTGCCTAACAAAAGCTTTTCTCTCCCCTCCATTTTCATTTTATAATCTACATGACCTACAAGGAACACCCATGACTTTCAACTGTGCTCACATTCTTATTCTCCAAATTGGAGGAGAATATTCCCCACAGATGGGGACCGACATCTGCTGAGAGGTCTGCTCTTGTCTCATGGGTGAGGTGGCTGGCTCAGCTCTGACTCCATGGGATGGAAAGAGTGGGTGGAGAAGGTGCCTAGGAGCCCTGTTCTGAGTCAATGTGAACCTTGTTACTGACAGTGGATGATGCCCTTTTGCTTGCTCTTTTCAAGGTTCAAAAAACATATGTCAGCTGAGTGTGGCAGCACACATGTTTGATGCCAGTACTGAGGAGGGAGAGACAGGTAGAGAGTGTGAGTTTGAGACCAGCCTGGTCTACTAAGCAAGTTCCATGTGAGCTAGAACTGTACAGTGAGAGCCTGTCTCAAAATTATCAGTATTTAGCATTAGAGTGGTAGACTGTCCTCAGCACTGTGATTAATCATTTCTTCTCCTCTGTAGTATTTAATCCATATCCAGGGGGCAAGAAACACAATTTTTCTACAAACAGAAATTCTTCACTTAAGGATTTCTCCCAGTCCTGAGGTTTAGCCTTTAATACCTTTAAGTTTAGCTAGGCCATCTTAACCCTATGACTAATTTTTTAATAAAAATTAAAAGGCTATTTCATAAAGGCAGGATCTGACTGTTCACACTCACAGAAAATATGAGCAAGAATTCCCACAAATATCATTGGGAAATACATTCCTCCCAACCATGAGATTTCTGGACATTTGGGCTAAAGATGCTCCCAGTGTGGAATCTACACAAATACCCTGAGTCAGTGTCACTGTGGGTGATCTTGGTAGGAGTAAGATTCAGCTCTTTCTTCACAGACTATATCTTGAACATGTGATCTTGCAGAGGGCCCCTTCATTGTATATGCCCTGGGATCTGGCTGAGATCTCTGAGGGTGAAGGACTCTCAGGTGGTCCCCTCCACTGTTCATTCACAGAACCAGTGATTAAACCCTCCATCCAATTCACCAACACCACGGTCAAAGACCTGACCTCTGTGTTCCTGAAGTGCTTGTCAAACGACACTGGGATCTCAATCCATTGGCTCTTCAAAGGCCACAGTCTGAGGATCACGAATAGGATGAAGCTGTCCCCGAACAACAGCACCCTCGAAATAGTCCCTGCCAGGAGTTCGCATTCCGGGGACTATCAGTGTGAAGTATCCAATCAAGTCAGTTCTAAGAGGAGTGACCCCATCCAGGTGGACATAACAGGTGAGTGACATCTCCTACCTTGTTACTCCATACCTTTCAGGGTGGGGGCAGTTTCTTTATCAACAGAGTGCAGAATGGGTCAAAGTCACAAGGAGAAAAACATGGCTCAAGGTACAAATACAGCCAGCCTGGTGATGGATGCATGTTAATCTCATGATAACACACCAAGCAAGGTGAACACAGTCTGCATGCCTTTAACCCCAGCACACCAGAGGCAGAGACAGTTGGATCTCTATGAGTTCCCAACCACCCTGGTCTTTGTAGCCAGTTTCAGGTGAGCCAGAGCTACATAGTCTCAAAAGAGTGAACATGAAGCAGGAGGCATAGAAGTACAAGGCCACTCAACTGAATGGACTAGGCTCTGCTGACTCCCCATGGGAGACATTGCCTTGGAGGAGTTGGGAATAGGGGTGTATTGGGTGGGACCATTGGTGAACTAGGGGAATGAGGAAAGGGGAATCTGTGGTTGGTATGTGAAATGAATAGAAAATCTCTTAATAAAAAAAGAAGCACAAGGACAGCCCAGATTACATTGTGAGACCCGGACAATAATAACACCAATAGATGTTAATATAGCAAATAGAAATGCAAAGTGATTAAGAGTTTAGGGTCTGAGTCAGACACACAGACTACCCTCAGAATCTAGTAAAATATTCATGTTCCGCTACATCCCATACCACACAATCAAATTTTCTTTAGATTATTTTCAATACCTAATATGACAGGACAAGGATAGGAGGAAACAATACACTTTTCATTCCAGACATACTTTTCCAAGTAGTTTGTTTCCAAGGTTTTGATCCATAAATATAAAATTCATAGATAGAAAGGACCTGTATTGAGTTTCTTACTATGTTTGCATATTTATTCATTTTGCATGGGTGTTCTCCTATAGTGTGTGGAGGTAATAGGACAATTTGTGGTGGCTAGTTCTCTGGGGACAGAGAATTGAACTAATGTAGGTGAGCAAACCCTTTATCTGGTAAGCCATTTCACTGGCCCACATGTTTGTGCATTTATATCTATCTGTGTGGCAGTTAGTGGCAGGTACTGGGAGGGAGTACAGCAGGCACTCTTCCCACCTGAGCCATTTTGGTGGCCCATATACTGAGTTTCTTATCCTCATGCTCCTTGCACAAGACTTTTTTCTGATATCTGTTTTTATGTGGTGTGTAGTAGTAGTAAACAAAGTAGTCGTCATCATCATAGTAGTAGTAGTAGTAGTAGTAGTAGTAGTAGTAGTGTGTGTGTGTGTGTGTGTGTGTGAGTGTGTATTTAATTCATAACTATTGAGCTATCTCTCCAGTACCATAAACCAAATGCATGGAGAGATAGCTCAATAGTTAAGAGCCCTAGCAGCTCTTCCAAAGAACAGGGGATCAATTCCCAGGACCCACATGGCAGCTTATTACTGTCTGTAACTGAAGATCCAAGGAATTCAACACCCTCTTCTGTCCTCCTCATTTACAAACATGCATGTGGTGTAGAGGCATATAAGCAGTAAAGGCCCATATGATGCATCTGTCATCAAACAAAGACAACATTTGAAATCCAATTTCAAGGTGCTTTTATCCTGTTTCCTAAAAGTCTGATGACTTTCAGCTCTTATGCATTTAAGTCTTTGGTCCATGTAGAGTTGATTGGTATGTGTTGTTAGGTGAAGGCTTAACTTCATTCTTTTACACGGATATCACATCTTCCTAACATCCCTTGTTTAACTGATTTTTCTTCCAACATTTTGCACTCTTAGCAGCCTGACCAAAACACATCTGGCACAGATGGTTAGATGGAGAGCAAGAATGCCTTCCATGTTCTGTAACTCAATAGGACAACTTTGTTTCACACCAATTAATTCAAAAGAGCCAGCAGAAATGTATGTTTTTTGTTTTGTTTTGTTTTTTGAGACAGGGTTTCTTTGTGTAGCTTTGCGCCTTTTCCTGGAATTCACTTGGTAGCCCAGGCTGGCCTCGAACTCACAGAGATCCACCTGGCTCTGCCTCCTGAGTGCTGGGATTAAGGGTGTGCACCACCACTGCCCGGCTAGAAGTGTATGTTTTTAACAAACATAAAAAAATTACAGATGAAATGCTGGATATGCCAACTGTGCATATCTGACACATATGATAATATATATGCAAAACTGTGCCCCATAAACACACATATTTATCATATTAACTAATCTTTAATTTAATCATGGCCAGTGTGCATGAGCAGTTCTGGGCTTTCCAAGTCTATATTACTGATCTGTATGTCTCCCTTTATGTCAGTAGTAAACTATTTTGATTGTTGCAGCTTTGTATTAAAAGTATGAAATCCTGTGGGATGTCCTGCAATTTTATTCTTTTTTTTTCAAAATACTTTTAAGGCCATTTATGGTAGTGCTTGCCTCTAACCCCAGCTCTTTGGAGCAGAGACAAGTGGATATCTGGCAGTTTGAGGCCAACCTGATCTATATAGTGAGGTCCAGGACAGCTAGAATGGACTTTGCTATTTCTGTGCAAAATGCCACTGGGGTTTTGATCTGATATGCATAGAACTGATAGAGTACATTCAGGGATATTGTCATCTATTAAAAAAAGTCCCAGCTACTCAAGAAGTTGAGGCATTAATACCAAGTTCTAAAAGTGCCTACTACAACCAATTTAAGGCCAGCCTGATTAATTTAGTGACATCCTGTTTCTAAATAAAAATTAGAACACAGAGCTTAGAGTATAGCTCAGTGGTAGTGCATTGCTTACCATGCATAAAGCCCTGGGTTCAATCCCAGTACTGCAGAAAAACAGTAATAATGAGATTAAGTCTTCCAACCCATCAACCCCAATGGCTGCCATTTCTTGTCTTCTTTCATCATCTCTTATTTGGTAGTTTTGTGAGTGCAAGTCTTTTATCTCCTTGGTGGAATTAATTCTAAGTATTTTATTATTTTTGGTGCTTTCACAAATAAATACTTTCTTCATTTCCTTTCCAATTGTTCACTGTTAAGGCTGGGACTATTTATTGCTCAGGGGCTGAATACTTGCTGGGCATGCATGAGGCCCTAGGTTCAAGCTCCATTACTGTCAGGAAAAACAAAAATCAAATTGTTCATGGCCAATAGTAGTATACAGAAATACAGTTCACTTGGGCATGTTCATTTCATTAGCCAACCAATTTACTAGTTTTGCTCCTGTAATTCTGAGAACTTTCTGTAGAATGTTCAGGATTTTCTATGAACAAGTTCCTCTCATCTCCAGATATCTTTAGCACCTCATAATTGGGTACCTTCATTTCATTGTCTAGCCTAATGGCTCTGTGTAGCACTCCTAAAGGTCTCTTGAACAGAAGTGGTCACAGCAGCATCCTGTGTTCTTCCTGATCTTAGAGAGAAAGCTGTCAGTCTCCCCACTGCATATGATGTTGGCTGTGGGTTTCCATGTATGGCCTTTGTTACACTAAGCTGGACTTCCATCACGTTTCAGTGTTTTTATTATCAAAGTCTGTGAAATTTTGTCAAATTTTTTGTTGAATCAATCTTATTGGTTATACAGCTATTCCATTTGGTTTCTTTAACGCTTCCATCTCTAAAGAATCCAGGTTTGTAGGAATTTGTCCATTGCATCTAGGCCACACAACGGTTAGCATATAACTACTGAGTGCTCTTGAAGTTCTTCATATTCTTGAGAATGGATGGTGAGGTCTCAAATTGTATTAATATCCATCTCTTTTTTTCAAAATTAAATTGGGAAAAGGTTGCTAATGTTGTTAATAATTTTTGAAGAACCAACTTTTGGTGCATCAGCTTTCTTTGCAGTTACTCTAGACTCTGTTGTAGCTAGAGTTTTCCTGCCTGGCCCACAGTCAGGACAAATCTCTGTCACCTGCCAGTCCCACAGCCACTCAGACCCAACCAAGCAAACACAGAGACTTATATTGCTTACAAACTGTATGGCCATGGCAGGCTTCTTGCTAACTGTTCTTACAGCTTAAATTAATCCATTTCCATTAATCTATGCCTTGCCACATGGCTCGTGGCTTACCGGCATCTTCACATGCTGGTTGTCATAGTGGCGGCTGGCAGTGTCTCTCTGACTCAGCCTTCCACTTCCCAGCTTTATTCTCCTCCTTGTCCCGCCTACACTTCCTGCCTAGCCAATGGCCAATCAGTGTTTTTTTATTGACTAATCAGCAACACATGTGACATACAGAACATCCCACAGCACTCTGTTTTGTTTATCTTCAACCTCATCTTTAGTTTTCTCCTTTGCTAGCTTGAGGGAACATTTTAGGGGACAGGGGTCTCATTATATAACCCAAACTTGTCTCAAATTCACAATTCTCCTGCCTCAGACTCTGATGCTAGGGTGCTAGGTTATATCACATCCTTCACCTGCCTCATAGTAGTTTTTAAAGACTTAATATAATAATCAAGTAAAATTTTGGCAAAATACCACACACAGAGAAAGAAAAAAATGTTGCTGCAATTATTCCTACCACTAGTGTTAGCCTTGAATCCAGGTACCCAGGTCTATCTGATTAACCATACAGATTTAAGTAATTTTTGAAAACCATTTTTTTTTTTTGGTTTTTTCGAGACAGGGTTTCTCTGTGTAGCTTTGCGCCTTTTCCTGGAAATCACTTGGTAGCCCAGGCTGGCCTCGAACTCACAGAGATCCGCCTGGCTCTGCCTCCCGAGTGCTGGGATTAAAGGCGTGCGCCACCACCACCCGGCAACTTTTGAAAACCATTTTAAGCTCCAGTTTTTCATCCTCTGAATGGAAATAATTTCTATGTGACAGACTCATCATATAGATGAAACCAGATACAAATACAGGGCCAGCCACATTGTAAATACCATACCACCTTGGTCAACATTAGCATTAATAATCACTCTTGAGCAGACTGGTGAGGTTTGAACCCCAAATGGTCACAACAAGGAGTAAAGATGTGAGGATGGCATTGATACATAAGGGATGTGAGGAGACACATGTTATACAAAAGGTGAAACCACTTTAACATAGCTACTAAATAGAAATGGGAGAGAAAAAATGAGGGGAGGATCTGATGCAAAATTTCTAAACCTGGTAATTTACTAGATTTCATCCTCCAGGATGTGACCATGAAGGGCTGAGACAAGCAAGTCATTAGTGGAGGAATATACTTGTGAAGGTGAGCCTGAGATAGCCCTCAGGACACATGCAGATATGATCTCTGTGGAGGGAGAGAAGGAGGCATGTCTTAGATTGCAGTGCAGTTCCAACAGAGTTTCTACAAGTTTGAGGCTGAGTTCTCTACAGTCACCAAGCAGAGGGATTTGGGGTCTTAAAGAGTCTGCCTTGCTGTCCTACCCCACTGCAGAAACCATGGTCTCTGCAGAGGACATGGTACAATGAGAGTCAATAGCCTGGGCATTCTGTCACTTATGTAACAGCCACAAGAGACCACTTTTTCATGGCTGCCACAACTGAGACCCTGAGAATAAGATGGAAACGCTGGATATTCAACACACAAAATAGCAATCGCCCTGTCTTTACATGATTGCCTCGATGAAATTGATGGAATTCGAGGATTGGAAAAAAGAGGGAGAAGTAATCTAGAAACAAAGGGAGGTGAAAAGGACACTTGCTAAGATCCTTACACTTCAACTCACCCAATCAGTCCTCTGCCAGCAAGGTGGGAAGGTGTTTATCAGCTGTAGGAGTTTTCTGGTAGAAATTCCGGGTCACTTATGCATACTATCATATCTTCTGCAAATAGGGAAAGTTTGACTTTTTCCTTTCCAATTTGTATCCCCCTGATTTTAGTTTTTGTCTTATTGCTCTACTTAGAACTTCGAGTACTATATTGAATAAATATGGTGAGAGGGGCAGCCTTGTCTTCTTCCTGATTTTAGTGGAATCTGTGTTTCTCTCCATTTAATTTGATGTTGGCTGTCAGATTGCTGTAAATTGCCTGTATTACATTAAGGAATCTTCCATGTATTCCTGATTACCCCAAGACCTTTGTCATGAAGAGGTGTTGGATTTTGTCAAAGGCTTTTTCAGCATTTAATAAGAAGATCTTGTGGATTTTTTCTTTCAGTTTGTTTATATGGTGATTACATTGACAGATTTTTTTTTTTGTATTTTGAACCATCCTTGCATATCTGTATGAAGCCTACTTGATTGTGGTATATATATATATATATATATATATATATATATATATATATATAATCTAATTGTAGATTCTATAATTTATATATATATATATATATAAATTACTGTGTTCTTGAAATCATTTTGCCAATTTTTTATTGAGTATTTTTGCATCAATGTTCATGAGGGAGATTGGTGTGCAATTCCCTTTCTTTGTTGCATCTTTGTGTGGTTTGCGTATCAGGGTGACTGTAGCCTTGTAAAAAGAGTTTGGCAATGTTCCTTCTGTTTCTGTTATGTGGAACAATTTGAAGAAAATTGTTTTTAGCTCTACTTTGAAAATCTAGTAGAATTCTGTGCTGAAACCATCTAGTCCTGGGCTGTTTCTGCTTGGGAGATTTAATGACTGTTTTTATTTCATTAAGTGTTATAGGTCTATTTAAATTGTTTATCTGGTCTTGATGTAATTTTGGTATATGGTACCTATCCAGAAATAATGTACATTTCTTTTAGATTTTCCAAGTTTGTAGAGAAGGAATTTTGAGGAATGATCTGATGATTCTCTGCATTTTCTCACTTTTTGTTTTCATGTATCCTTTTTCAGTTGTGATTTTGTTTATTTTGGATGCTCTCTTTGCGCATTTTGGTTAGTTTGGGGGAAGGGCTTGTCTATCTTGTTGATATTCTGAAAGAACCAGCTCTTTGTTTTATTGATTCTTTGTATTGTTCTATATGTTTCTATTTTATTGACTTCAGCTCTCAATTTGATTACTTGCTGGCATCTATTCCTTCCATGTGAGTTTGCTACTTTTTGTTCCAGAACTTTCAGGTGTGCTGTTAAATCCCTAGTGTGAGATTTCTCCAACTTCTTTATGTGGGCATTCCAGTGCTTTGAATTTTCCTCTTAACAATGCTTTCATAGTGTCCCATAAGTTTAGGTATGTTGTACATTCATTTTCATTGAATTCTAGGAAGTCTTTAATTCTTTCTTTATTTCCTCCTTGACTGATTGGTGTTTATGTTGAGCATTATTCAGTTTCCAAGATATTGTAGATTCTAATTTTTGTTGTTGTTGAAATATAACTTTAAGCCATGGTGGTACAAAAAATAGAGGATTTTATTCTCAAATATTATTAAGGACCCACCTTAATAATATTCATCCCAGGAGCTGAGAAGAGAAGCCTGTAAACACTGACAATTATTTTTTGGAAATGAATCTGAGGAAACCAAGCTCTTTTCTTTGTCTGTCAACTTTATTCATCTGGGATAAAATCCTGTCTACAGAGCTACAGTGCTGTTCTCCTGCCTAGCTCCTATCTTGTCTGATTTTTCTCTATATTTATGTACTGTCCCATCTAAGTTCTATCTTAATTCTCTCATCTTAATTCTGCCTCGACAGGGCCTTCTTATCTTGGCCTTACTCATCTTGTATTTCCCTATCTGGCTCTTCCTCATCTTCCATCTTGTCCTCAAGTTCTCTCCTCAAAATCATCCTCTAAGTCTCCTTATACCTCTCAGTTTCCCCACATGTCTGAGGTATTCAGTCATAAACCCAATCAATAGCAATCCCCTATCAGAGCAAGTCATCAGGCTTGAATTCGTATAGGGTCATAAAGGCAGGTAAGAATTTTCCTCAAGGAGTGAGTATCAGGCTTTCTTTTACAACCCAAAAGAGAGTGGTAAAAGAGGAGGTCAACTGAGAACTAATGATTGGTTAGTTTATCAAAAAAAGGGGATTTATACTCAGTTGACATTTCTAGAAGTGGTTAGGTAAGAAGTTAGGAGTCTATAATGTTAGTGAGGTTGTATAAGAAAAGAGGGTCTCTGCTTAAATTGCACAAGAAATGAAGCTATCCTCCTGACCTAGGAGACAGGTGTTGTTTCTATAAGGTTGTTAGCTTAGTTCAGGAGATTGATAGGCTTTTGATGCTTGATAGGTATTTTAGATAAATACACTGTTAGGAGTTCTTGGAAGCACTCATAGCATACAAGGAAATCATTGTAGGAACCAGCTAATATATAACAAAAGCTAAAATATCACCAAGACTTCTTAAACCATGACTTGACCTTTAGAATATTCCTTGACCTTTCCAAGTAGCAGCTTTTGGGATAGTAGCTGAATTCCATTATGTTTTCCTATGGCTTGCAGCAGTTCCAGTTTTTTCATTTATTAAAAAAAAGAGAATGTTTAATTCTCCCTAGGGTAGCAAAAAACTTAAAAAAATTAAATTTGGAGATGACTTGAAAAATGAAATGTAATGGTTGATTAATATTTACAATCAATAATGTATGTAGATGGCAAGCTGAGAATTATTTTAGTCATCTAGTAGGTGTAGTTGTGTATAATCAGAATATCTATGTCCCAAGAAGGGAGCAGAGGAGTAACATAAAAATCTATCATCAGCTAGTGTAGCATAATATGGTCAAATGTGTCTAATTACTATAATTGTGACTTATCAAAAAATGATTATTTTGGAAGACGCCTCTATCAATCTCTGATTAGTGGTATTAATTTGTTTAAACTGTATTTAAAAGAGGCATTGTTAGATAAGGAGTTACTTGAGTTAGTCATGAGCACCTGTGGGAAGAAGGCTGCAGTTCAAACTGACTTAATAATTAAAATTTGTAATCAAGGCAATATTGACCCATTTAGCTATGGGAGGACTGTAATAATCTGTGTCAGGATATACATAGCAGACTTATATACAGAACAATGTTAGAAGTACGTGAGGAGAAAATCTGATAATATATACATTTCAGGATCGTGGGCAGAATTTATAAAATTAATAATAGAGCATTTTTTAGGGGCAGTCCAGCCCCTGGGCTGGGGAATTCAACACTGAAAGAGGGGTAAGTCACAACGGGGCTGCAGAAGTCATTCATGGTTACTTCCTGCTGATATGGGTCTGAATCTGAGGTTCTTGAAGGCTGGAATGCAGTGGAAACCCAGGAAGAGCAGGCTGTTTCAGGCTCTGCAGGGTAAGACATGGGTAGCAGGATTTTCTGTCTCATGTGCTAGAGGGCATGATGCAGGGCTGAGCTGGACAGCACATCCATGTGGGCTGGAGGATGGAGGATGGGGTGCAGACCTTCAGCTAGACAGTATGTCTGTGGTCCAGAGGAAGACTCTTTAAATAATCATAAATTCTGTTGGAAACAAATATATGTATTAAAACATGCATATGAGGAGTTTTAAGGAGAAAACTTTTTCTCTTAAGTGTACCTATGGAATATTAAGTGCATGGCTTACCAGATGAGGGAAAGATATCAGGCCAGGGAGAGAAGGAAAGATCTACCATCCTAGAGAAGAAAAAGAAAATTTGTAAGTGGCGTTTGCCTCTAACCTCAGCTCTTGGGAGCAGAGACAGGTGATTCTCTGGGAGTTTGAGGGCAGCCTGATCTATATTGTTAGTTCCAAAAGAGCTAGAATGGACTTTTCTATTTCTGTGCAAAATGCCACTGGGATTTTGATCTGATGCGCATAGAACTGATAGAGTACATTCAGGGATATTGTCATCTATTTAAAAAAATTTTTTTTAGGCAAGCTGGCTTATGCCTGAAAGAAGCTGAAGAGGGAATACCAAAGTTCTAAGAGTGCCTACCACAACCAGTTCAAGGCCAGCCTGATTAATTTAGTGACATCCTGTTTCTAAATAAAAATTAAAAGGCAGATCTTAGAGTATAGCTCAGTGGTAGTGCGTTGCTTACCATGCACACAGCCCTGGGTTCAATCCCAGTACTGCAGAACAACAGTAATAATGAGATTAAGTCTTCCAACCCATCAACCCCAATGGCTGTCATTTCTTGTCTTCTTTCATCATCTCTTATTTGGTAGTTTTGTGAGTGCAAGTCTTTTATCTCCTTGGTGGAGTTAATTCTAAGTATTTTATTCTTTTTGGTGCTGCTTTCACAAACAAATACTTTCTTCATTTCCTTTCCAATTGTTCACTGTTAAGACTGGGTTTATTGCTCAGGGGCTGAACACTTGCTGGGCATGCACGAGGTCCTAGGTTCAAGCTTCACTCTTGCCAGGAAAAACAAAAATCAAATTGTTCTTGGTCAGTAGTAGTATACAGAAATACAGCTCATTTGGGAATGATCATTTCATTAGCCAAAAAATTTACTAATTTTGCTCATGTAGTTCTGACATCTTTCTGTAGAATGTCAGGATTTTCTATGAACAAGTTCCTGTCATCTACAGATATCTTTAGCACCTCATAATTGGGTACCTTCATTTCATTGTCTAGCCTAATGGCTCTGTGTAGCAATCCTAAGAGTCTCTTGAACAGAAGTGGTCACAGCAGCATCCTGTGTTCTTCCTGATCTTAGAGAGAAAGCTGTCAGTCTCCCCACTGCATATGATGTTGGCTGTGGGTTTCCATGTATGGCCTTTGTTACACTAAGCTGGAATTCCATCATGTTTCAGTGTTTTTATTAACAAAGTCTGTAAAATTTTGTCAATTTTTTGTTGATTCAATCTTTTTGGTTATACAGCTATTTAATTTTGTTTCTTTCAGGATTCCATTTCTAAGAATCCAGATTTGTAGGAATTTGTCCATTACATCTAGGCCAACCAACAGTTAGCATACAACTACTGAGTGCTCTTGAAATTCTTCATATTCTTGAGAATGAATGGTGAGGTCTCAAATTGTATGAATATCCATCTGCTTTTTTCAAAGTTAATCTGCGAAAAGGTTGCTAATGTTGTTAATCATTTTTCAAGAACCAACGTTTGGTGCATTAGCTTTCTTTGCATTTGCTGTAGTCTCTGTTTCGTTCATCTTCATCCTCATCTTTAGTTTTCTCCTTTCACTAGGATGGGGGAACTTTTTTGGGGAAAGAGTCTCATTATATAACCCACACTTGCCTCAAATTCACAATCCTCCTGAAACAGCCTCTGATGCTAGGGTGCTAGGTTATATCAAATCCTTCACCTGCCTCATAGTAGTTTTTAAAGACTTAATATAATAATCAAACCTTTTTTGGTAAAATAACACACACAGAGGAAAAAATGTTGCTGCAATTATTCCTACAACTAGTGTTAGCCTTGAAGCCAGGTAGCCTGGTCTATCTCTGATTAACCATACAGATTTAAGTACATTTTAAAAACCACTTTAAGCTCCAGTTTTTCATCCTCTGAATGGAAATAATTTCTATGAGACAGACTCATCATATAGATGAAACCAGATACAAATTCAGGGCCAGCCACATCATAAATACCATACCACCTTGGTCAACATTAGCATTAATAATCACTCTTGAGCAGACCGGTGAGGTTTAAGCCCCAAATGTTTACAACAAGATACTTCTTGTTGTAATGTGAGCACAACATTGATACATAAGGGATGTTGGGAGACACAGTTATCCAAAGGGTGAAGTCACTACAACATAGCTACCAAATAAAAATGGGAGAGAAAAAAGGAGGAGGGGGTCTGACACAAAATTTCTAAACATGGTAATTTACTAGTTTTCATCCTCAAGAATGTGACCATGGTGGGCTGAGACAAGAGAGGTATTAGTGGAGGGATATACTTGTGAAGGTGGGCCTGAGATAGCCCTCAGGACACATGCAGATATGATCTTTGTGGAGGCAGAGAACGAGGCATGTCTTAGATTGCAGAACAGTTCCAACAGATTTTCTACAAGTTTGAGGCTGAGTTCTCCACATTAACCAAGCAGAGAGGAATGGGGTCTTACAGGGTCTTTCTTGCTTTCAAACCCCACTGCAGAAAACATGGTCTCTGCAGAGGAGCTGGTCTATTGAGAGTCTATAGCCTGGGCCTTCTGTCCTTAGATCACAGCTGCAAGAGACCACTTATTCATGGCTGCCACAACTGAGACCCTGAGAAAAGATGTAGCTATGGGAACACTGGATATTGAACACACAAAATCACAATTGCCCTGTCTCACATTCCCACAGCTTCACGTGATTGCCTGGATAAAACTGATGGAATTCGAGGATTGGAAGAAAGAGGGAGAACTAACCTAGAAACACGGTGTTTTATTGAGTATTTTTGCATCAATGTTCATGATGATTTGTCTAGGATTCTCTTTCTTTGTTGCATCTTTATTCGGTTTGTTTATCAGGGTAACTGTAGCCTCATAAAAAGAGTTTGGCAATGTTCTTTCTGTTTCTACTGTGTGGAACAATTTGAAGAGTATTGGTATTAGCACTTCTTTGAAAAACTGATAGAATTCTGTGCTGAAACCATCTGGGCCTGGGATCTTTGGTTGGGAGATTTTAATGACTGTTTCTATTTCCTTAAGGGTATAGGTCTATTTAAATTGTTTATCTGGTCTTGATTTAATTTTAGTATATGATACCTATACAGAAAATTGTTCATTTATTTTAGATTTTCCAATTTTGTGGAGTACAGGTGTTTGAAGTATGACCTAATGATTCTCTGGATTTCCTCATTGTTTGTTGTTATGTATCCCTTTTCATTTCTGATTTTGCTTATTAGGATGCTCTCTTTACCTTTTGGTTTGTTTGGACAAGGACTTGTCTATCTTGTTGATTTTCTCAAAGAACCAACTCTTTGTTTTATTGATTCTTTGTATTGTTCTCTTTGTTTCTATTTTATTGACTTCAGCTCTCAATGTGATTGTTTGCTGGCATCTATTTCTTCCATGTGAGTTTGCTACTTTTTGTTCTAGAGCTTTCAGGTGTGGTGTTAAATCCCTAGTGTGAGATTTCTCCAACTTCTCTATGTGGGAATTCAGTGCTATGAATTTTCCTCTTAGCACTGCTTTCATAGTGTTCCATAAGTTTAGATATGTTGTACATTCATTTTCATTGAATTCTAGGAAGTCTTTAATTTTTTCTTTATTTCCTCCTTGACCCATTGGTG
This sequence comes from Peromyscus eremicus, assembly GCF_949786415.1. Lineage (NCBI taxonomy): Eukaryota > Metazoa > Chordata > Mammalia > Rodentia > Cricetidae > Peromyscus > Peromyscus eremicus. Next base: position 168,256,092 of record NC_081416.1, on the reverse strand, counting down.
ATTCGCTTGAGCATCATTTAATTTCCATGAGACTGGAGTCTTTCTGTAATCTTTGTTGTTATTTAAATCTAACTATAAGCCACTGTGATCCTATAAAATAGAGGAAGTTATTCTCGAATATTATGAAGGAACCACGTTAATAGTATTCTTCCCAGAGGCCCAGAAGAGAAGCTATGAACAGTGACCATTATTTTGGAAAATGAATCTGAAGGTAACCAAGCTCTTTCTTTGTCAACTTTATTCCTCTGGGATAAAATCCTGTCTACAGAGCTACAGTGCTGTTCTCCTGCCTAGCTCCTTTCTTGTCTGATTTCTCTCTATATTTATCTACTGTCCCCTCTAAGTTCTATCTTATTTCTCTCATCTTAATTCTGCCTCGTCTGAGCCTTCTCATCTTGTCCTTATTCATCTAGTACTTCCCTATCTGGCTTTTCCTCATCTTTTATCTTTTCCTTAAGTTATCTCCTCAAAATCTTCCTCTAAGTCTCCTTGTATCTCTGAGTTTCCCCAAGTCCCTGAGGTATTCAGTCACAAACCCAAGCTATAGCAATCCTCTGGCAGAGCAAGGTCATCAGGCTTGAATTCCTGCAGAGTCATAATGGTTGGTTAAAATTTTTCTCACGCAGTGCCTGTCAGGCTTTGTTTTCCAACCCAAAATGGACTGGTACAAGAGGAGGTCACCTGAGAGCTAATGATTGGTTAGTCTATGAAGAAAATGGGATTTATGTGCTCAGTCTACATTGCTAGAAGTGGTTACATAAGAAGTTGGGAGTCTATAATGTTAGTAAGGTTATATAAGAAAGGAGGGTGTCGCATTGGCACATGAGACCAATTCCTAAACATAACACCAGTAGCACAGACACGGAGAGCAACAATTAATTAATGGGACCTCCTGAAACTGAGAAGCTTTTGTAGGGCAAAAGACATGGTCAATAAGACAAAAAGACAGCATACAGAATGGGAAAAGCCCTTCATCAACCCCACATCTGACAGAGGACTGATCACCATAGTATATAAGGAACTCAGGAAACTAGACATCAAAATACTGAACAGTCCAGTTAAGAAATGGGCTAAAGAGCTAAACAGAGAATAAATACTCAAAAGAAGAATCTCAAATGGCTGAAAGACATTTAAAGAAATGCTTAACATCCTTAGTCATCAGAGAACTGCAAATCAAAACGACTCTGAGATACCACCTTACACCTGTCAGAATGGCTATGATCAAAAACACTAATGACAGTCTATGTTGGAGAGGATGCAGAGCAAAGGAAACACACCTCCACTGTTGGTGGGAGTGCAAATTTGTCAAACCGGTGTGGAAATCAATATGGCAGTGTCTCAGAAAATTGGCTATTTATCTACTGTAAGACCCCTTATTCCACTCGTGGGCATATACCCAAGCAGTGCTCAATCATAACAAAAAGATGCATGCTCAACTATGTTCATAGCAGCATTATTTATAATATCCAGAACCTGGAAACAACCTAGATGCCCTTCAACTGAAGAATGGATTAAGAATACATGGTAAATATACACAATGGAGTACTACTAAGCAGAGAAAAACAATGACAGCATGAATTTGCAGGCAAATGGATGGAACTAGAAAATATCATCCTGAGTGAGGTAACCAAGATCCAGAAGGACAAACATGGTGTGTACTCACTTATATGTGGCTACTAGATATAAAGCAAAGAACAATCAGACTGCAACCCACAGATCCAGGGAGGCTACATAGAAGGGGGGACCTAGGATGACTGTGGCTTATAATAAGTTTTGGTTTTACACAATCACTGGGCAAGCATCAGTGAAACATTTCACTATTAGGATAAGAATTTGTACTGTATCAAGCTGATGATAGAAAAAATATTAATAATGATAATTATAAAAGAAAGGAGGGTCTCAGCTTAAATTGCACAAGAAGTATCCCCTGATCTGGAGACAGGTATTGTTTCCATATGGGTGTTACCTTAGTTCAGGAGATTGTTTGGCTTTTGATGCTTTTGATAGGTATTTTAGATAAATACACTGTTAGGAGTTCTTGGACGCACACATAGCATACAAGAAAGTCATTGTAGGAACCAGCATATATATATATGCTAAAATCTCACCAAGACTTCTTAAACCATGGCTTGACTTTCAGAAATGTCCTTGACCTTTCCAAGTAGCAGCTTTTGGGATAGTAGCTGAATTCCATTACGTTTTCCTATGGCTTGCAGCAGTTCCAGTTTTTTCATTTATTAAAAAAAGGAGAATGTTTAACTCTCTCTAGAGTAGAGAAAAACATGAAAAAATTAAATTTGGAGGTGACTTGAAAAATGAAAAGTAATGATTAATTAATATTTATAATCAATAATCTATGTAGATGACAAGCTAAGAATTAGTTTATCCATCTAATAGGTGTAGTTTTATATAATCAGAATATCTCTGTTCCAAGAAGGGAGCAGAGGAGTAACATAAAAAAATCTATCATTAGCTAGTATAGCATAATATGGTCAAATATGTCTAAATACTATAACTGTGACTTATCAAAAAGAAATGATTAGTTTGGAACATAACTCTATCATCTCTGATTAGTAGTATTAATTTGGTTAAACTGTATTTAAAAGAGGCATTGTTAGATAAAGAGTTACTTGAGTTAGTCATGAGCACCTGTGGGACCAAGGCTGCAGTTAAAACTGACCTAATAATTAAAATTTGTAATCAAGGCAATATTAACCCATTTAGCTATGGGAGGACTGTAATAATCTGTGTCAGGATATACATAGCATATTTATATACAGAACAGTGTCAGAAGTACTTGAGGAGAAAATCTGATAGTATGTATATTTCAGGATCATGGGCAGAATTTATAGTATTAATAAAAGAGCGTTTTTTTTAAGAGCAGTCCAGCCCCTGGGCTGGGGAGTTCAGCACTAAAAGAGGGGTAAGTCACAACGGGGCTGTAGAAATCATTCATGGTTACTTCCTGCTGATATGGGTCTGAAGCTGAGGGTCTTGAAGGCTGGAATGCAGTGGAAACCCAGGAAGAGCAGGCCGTTTCAGGCTCTGCAGGGTAAGACATGGGTAGCAGGATTTTCTGTCTCATGTGCTAGAGGGCATGATGCAGGGCTGAGCTAGACAGCACATCCATGTGGGCTGGAGGATGGAGGAAGTGGTGCAGACCTGCAGCTAGACAGCATGTCTGTGGTCCAGAAGATGACACCGTGTAACTCTTTAAATCATCAGAATTTCTGCTGGAAACGAATATGTGTATTAGAACATGCATTTGAAGAGTTTTAAGGAGGAAACTTTTTTCTCTTAAGTGTACCTATGGAATATTAAATGCATGGCTTTAGCAGATGAGAGAAGGGGATATGAGGCCAGGGAGAGAGGGAAAGATCCACCGTCCTATAGAAGAAAAAGAAAATTTGTAAGTGGAAGACATACACTGTAGTCAGGTTGCATTCCTCCTGGTCCTTCTTGGCTTGTGAGCATTGGTGAATTTAGATTTCCTGAGGCTTTTAAGAACCTTCTTAAAAGACAAAATCTTTAGACATATTAGCAATATGATAACAGTGGTGAATTTTGTCAGAGAAAAATTATGAATATTTGGAGTATCAGCAAAACAGCAGGCTAGTCAGAGAATGAAATCTGAAATGTTTCATTTATAATATATCTCAAGTCCTGATTATCTTTGGTCAAAATTAATAAAAAATTCATTTAGGACAGGATTATTTCTAATCATATTTCTATAAGTTTTGATATCATTGATGAACAGAGTTCATCAAAAAGATCTGGAATTGTATCAATTTGTTCATGAAGTCACAGCTCATTATTAAATACCTAGAGGTAAATAGCAGCCTGTATTCATACTGGCAGCTTTAGTGCCCCTGTGTCCTGCAGCGGCCTAGTATATGGTGTGACCAGGCAATCCAGGATAAAGATGGGTCAGTATCCTGTGAAAACATGTAAACATCCTCTGTTTGACATTATGAAAACATCAGGACCTTTACAAATACAAGTGAGAAGGTTCTGGCTGCTTAGGTGTAACTTTGTGGCTTGGCCTGTGATAATAAGGGATGCCTGTAGTGGGAGATATGAAACATTAAGCACCAATTGTTAAGATCTCTTGAAGTATATGTAAGGTGTTTGTCCAATTAAGAGCTCTAGGCCTTCCTAAAATAGAAAAGCAGTGGAATAAATGGTGTATTATTTCTTTATTTCATACCCATAAATCAGAAGGATGTAGGCCTCATGGGTGAGCTTCCATAGAGAGAGAATTTATAATTGTTAGACATACATGAAAAAGTGCAGTATAGACCTATCTGCCACTCTATAGACTCATAAGTTTTTTTCGTTAAAAAATTTTCTACTCACGCTACATACCACCCACAGATCCCACATCCTCCCTCCTCTTACCTCTGCCCTCCCTCCCAAGCAACCACCCATTCCCACATGCTCAAATCAAGTTCTCACATAGGGAATCAGCAGAGCCCGGCACGCTGAGGTCCAAGCCCTCCCCGCCTCACCAAGCCTGCGCAAGGTGCCACACTGCAGGCACTCGGCTCCAAAAAGCCTGCCCATGCACCAGGGATGGATCTCGATCCCCCCGTCCTGGTGTCCCTCAAGCAGTTCCAGCTAAACAACTCTTTCCCGTATCCAGAAGGCCTTGTTCAGTCCCCTGGGGTCTCCACAGCCACTAGTCCACAGTTCATGGGTCTTCACCAGTTTGGCCGGTCATCTCTGCACATCTTCCCATTATGATCTGGATGTTTCTGCCCTTGGAATCCCTCTTCTCTCCCATCGACTGGATATTCCCAGAGGTCAGCCTGGCTGCTGACCCCTCAGTCTGCCTCCATCAGTCACTGGATAGAAGCTCTATGATGACAGTTAGGGTATTCACTAGACCAGTCACCAGAGTATATCAGTCCAGGCACCCCTTTGTTCACTGCCTGCAGTTCAAGGTGGGGTCATTCCTGTAGATTCCTGAGAGCTTCCCCGGCACCCTGGCTCTTCCCACTCCCATGATGTCTTCATCTATCACGGTATCTCTTTCTCTGCTCTCCCACTCTGTCCCTGCTCTAGCTTGACCCTCCCATTTCCCTATGTTCTCACCACCCATTCCTTGCTCTCCACCACCCTACCCCCACCCCCAGCCCACTCATGTAGCTCCCATCCACTTCCACTTCGCTGGGCTATCTATGTAACCTTCCCAGGTCCCTCCCTGTCTGCTAGCCTCTCAGAAGCTGTGGGCTGCAGTCTGGCCTTCCCTTGTCCTACATTTGTATCCACTTATGAGTGAGTACATATCATGTTTGTCCTTCTGAGTCTGGGTTACCTCACCCAAGATGATATTTTCTAGTTCCATCCATTTGCCTGTAAATTTCATAATATCATTGTTTTTCACTGCTGAATAGTACTCCATTGTGTATATGTGCCACATTTTCTTTATCCATTCTTCAGTTGAGGGGCATCTAGGTTGTTTCCAGGTTCTGGCTATTAGAAATAATGCTGATATATGAATATGTTGAGCAAGTTCTTATAATAAGATTGAGCATACCTTTGGTATATGCCCAAGAGTGGTATAGGGGGTCTTGAGGAAGATTGATTCCGAATTTTCTGAGAAAGCGCCGTACTGATTTCTGAAGTGACTCTACAAGTTTACCTTCCCACCAACAGTGGAGGAGTGTTCCCCTTGCTCCACAGCCTCTCCAACATAAACTGTCTTCAGTGTTTTTGATGTTAGCCATTCTGACTGGTGTAAGATGGTATCTCAAGTTGTTTTGATTTGTATTTCCCTGATGACTAAGGATGTTGAGCAAGTCATTAAAAGTCTTTCAGCCATTTGAGATTCTCCTGTTGAGAATTCTCTGTTAAGTCTGTAGCGCATTTTTAATTGGATTGTTCAGTACTTTGATGTCTAGCCCTTTGAGTTCTTTATGTTTTGGAGATCAGACCTCTGTCAGTTATGGGGTTGGTGAAGATCTTTTCCCATTTGGTAGGCTGTCATTTTTGTCTTATTGACCATTTCCTTTGCCCTACAAATGCTTCTCAGTTTCAGGAGGTCCCATTTATTAATTGTTGCTCTCAGTGTCTATGTTACTGGTGTTATATTTAGGAAGTGGTCTCCTGTGCTAATGTGTTGAAGACTACTCCTTACTTTCTCTTCTATCAAGTTCAGTGTAACTGGATTTAGGTTGAGGTCTTTGATCCACTAGGACTTGAGTTTTGTGCATAGTGACAGGAATCTATTTGAAATCTTCTGCATTTTAACATCCAGTTATGCCAGCACCACTTGTTGAAGAGACTTCCTTTTTTTCCATTGTACAGTTTTGGCTTCTTTGTCAAAAATCATATGTTCATAGGTGTGTGGATTAATGTCAGGGTCTTCAATTTAATTCCATTGGTCCACATGTCGGTTTTCAAGCCAGTAACAAGCTGATTTTATTACTATAGCTCTATAGTAGAGCTTGAGGTCAGGGATCATGATGCATCCAGAGTTTGCTTTATTGTGCAGGATTCTTTTAGCTATTCTAGGTTTTTTGTTTTTCCATATAAAGCTAAGTATTGTTCTTTCCAAGTCTCTGAAGAATGTTTGGGATTTTGATGGGGATTGCATTGAATCTGGAGATTGCTTTTGGTAAGTCTGCCATTTTTACTATGCTAATTCTACCTATCCATGAGCATGGGAGATCTTTCCATTTTCTGATATCTTCCTTGATTTCTTTCTTCAGACACTTAAAGTTCTTATCATACAGGTCTTTCACTTGCTTAGTTAGAGCTACCCCAAGGTTTTTTATATTATTTGTGGCTATTGTAAACGGTGATGATTCTCTGATTTCTTTCTCAGCCCATTTATCATTGGTATATAGGAGGGTTACTGATTTTTTTTAGTTAATCTTGTATACTGCCACCTTACTTAAGAGTCTATGAGTTGTAGGAGTTCCCTGGCAGAATTTTTGGGGTCACTTATGTATACTATCATATTGTCTGCAAATAGTAAAAGTTTGACTTACCCTTTGTAATTTGTATCCCCTTCACCTCCTTTTCTTGTTTTATTTCTCTAGCTAGAACTTCAAGCACTGTGTTGAATAAGTATGGGGAGAGTGGAAAGTCTTGTCTTGTTCCTGATTTTAGTGGAGTCACTTTGAGTTCTCTCCATTTTATTTGATGTTGGTTGTTGGCTTGCTGTAAATTGCCTTTATTATGTTTAAGTATGTTCCTGGTATTCCTGATCTCTCTAGATCCTTTATTATGAAGGGGTGTTGGATTTTGTCAAAGGTTTTTTTCAGCATCTAATGAAATGATCATGTCTTTTTTTTCTTTCTGTTTGTTTATTACATTGACAGATTTTAGTATGTTGAACCATCCTTGCATCCCTGGGATGAAGCCTACTTTGTCATGGTGGATAATTTTTTGACGTTTTCCTGGATTTGGTTAGCCCATATTTTATTGAGTATTTTTGCATCAATGTTCATGAGGGAGATTGGTCTGTAATTCTCTTTCTTCATTGCATCTTTGTGTGGTTTGTATATCAGGGTAACTGTAGCCTCATAAAAAGAGTTTGGCGATGTTCTTTCTGTTTCTATTGTGTGGAACAATTTGAAGATTATTGGTATTAGCTCTTCTGGTAGAATTCTCTGCTGATACCATCTGGTCCTGGGCTTTTTTTAGTTGGGAGTCTATTAATGACGGGTTTTTTTCCTTGGGATTATTGGTCTATTTTAAATTGTTATCTGGTCTTGATTTAACTTAGGTATGTGGTACCTATCCAGAAAATCATCCATTTCTTTCAGATTTTTCAATTTTATGGAATACAGGTTTTTGAAGTATGACCTGATGATTCTCTGGATTTCCTCATTGTCTGTTATTATGTCTCTCTTTTCATTTGTGATTTTGTTAATTTGGATGCTCTCTTTCTTCTTTTTGATTAATTTGGATAAGAGTTTGTCTATCTTGTTGATTTTCTCCAAGAACCAACTCTCTGTTTCATTGATTCTTTGTATTGTTCTCTTTGTTTCTATTTTATTGATTTCTGGCCTCAATTTGATTATTTCCTGTCGTCTATTTCTCCTGGGTGAATTTGCTTCTTTTTGTTCTAGAGCTTTCAGGTGTGCTGTTAAATCTCTACAAGTGTGAGAATTCTCCAACTTCTTTATGGGGACATTTCGTGCCGTGAATTTTCCTCTTTAACACTGCTTTCATACTCTCTCATAAATTTAGCTAGGTTGTACATTTGTTTTCATTGAAATCTAGGAAATCTTTAATTTCTTATTTTATTTCTTCCTTGACTCATTGGTGATTCAGTTGGGCATTATTCAGTTTTCATGAGATTGTAGACTTTCTGTAATTTTTGTTGTTGTTGAAATCTAACTTTAAGTCTTGGTGGTCTGATAAGATATAGGAAGTTGTTTCAATTTTTGTATCTGTTGAGATTTGCTTTGTGACCAAGCATGTAGTTGATTTTAGAGAAGGTTTCATGGGTTTCTGAGAAGAAGGTTTTCTCTTGTGTTAGGGTGGGATATTCTGTAGATATCTATTAAGTCCATTTGAGTCATAATGTCTGTTAGTTCCCTTATTTCTCTGTTAAGTTTCTGTCTGGCAGAACTGTCCATTGGTGAGAGTGAGGTGTTATAGTCTCCCACTACTAGTGTATGGGGTTTAATGTGCGATTTAAGCTTTAGTAATATTTCTTTTACGAATGTAGGTGCCCTTGTATTTGGGGCATAAATATTCAGAATTGAGATGTCATCTTGTTGCATTTCCCCGTGTAAATATGTAATGTCTTTCCTGATCTCTTTCAATTGATTATAGTTTGAAGTCTATTTTGTTGGATATTAGGATAGTTACACCAGCTAACTTCTTAAATCCATTTGGTTGGATAGTCTTTTCCCAGCGTTTCATTCTGAGGTAGTGTCTGTCTTTGAAATTGAGGTGTGTTTCTTGTATGCAACAGAAGGATGCATCTTATTTTCGTATCCGTTCTGTTAGCATGTGTCTTTTTATAGGTGAATTGAGACCATTGATATGAATGACCAGGGATTGTTAATTCCTCTTATTGTTTGGTGGTAGTGTTGTATGTCTTCCTTCTTTGGTATTTTTTGGTGTGGGACTATCTATTCCCTGTGTTTTCATGGGTGTATCTAACTTCCTTAGGTTGGATTTTTCCTTCTAGTGCTTTCTGTGGGACTCAATTTGTGGAAAGGTATTGTGTAAATCTGTTTTTATCATGGAATATTTTGTTTACTCCATCTATTTTGGTTGAGAGTTTTCCTAGGTATAATAGTTTGGGTCGGCATCCATGGTCTCTTATTGTCTGCATAACAGGACCTTCTGGCTTTTAGAGTCTCCATTGAGAAGTCAGGTGTTATTCTTATGGGTCTGCCTTTATATGTTTCATGGCCTTTTTCCTTTGCAGCTCTTAATATTTTTTCTTTATTCTGTATGTTTAGTCATTTGATTATTATGTGGCAAGGGGACTTTTTTGTGGATCCAGTCTATTTGGTGTTCAGGAAGCTTCTTGTATCTTTATAGGCATTTCCTTCTTTAGGTTGTAAAAGGTTTCTTCTATGATTTTGTTGACTATAATTTTTCGGCCCTTGAGTTGGTATTCTTTTCATTCTTCTATCCCTATTATTCCTAGGTTTGGTCTTTTCACGGTGTCCCAAATTTTTTGGATATTTTGTGTCATGACTTTGTTGGCTTTAGTGTTTTCTTTGACTGATGAATCTGTTTCCTCTATTGTATCTTCAATACCAGAGATCTGCTCTTCCATCTCTTGCATTCTGTTGGTTATGCTTGCATCTGTACTTCCTGTTCATTTACTCAGATTTTCCACTTCCCGCATTCCCTCAGTTTGTGTCTTCTTTATTGTGTAGATTTCAGTTTTCAAATCTTAAACTGTTTCCCTCACTTGTTTAATTGATTTCTCTTGGCTTTCTTTAAGGGATCTACTGATTTCTTCCCATTTTTGTTTGATTTTTCCTTGAATTCTTTAAGGGATTTTTTCATTTCCTCTTTAAAGTTCTCTATCATGTTCTTATGGTAATTTTTAAGGTCGATTTCTTCTGTTTCTTCTGTGTTGGTATGTTCAGGTCTTGCTGATGTAGGTTCTGATTGAGCCATATGGCTTTTATGTTGTTGACTGTATTTTTGCACTGACATGTCCCTATCTCTTTCTCCACTTGGTGCAAGTGGTGTCTGTGTCTGAGAGAACCTCTCTTGGTGTGATCGATACTCTTGGTCACGTGGGAGCTGTTGGTCTAATCAGTGCTGATGGACTCTTTGTCTCAAGGGGTGTGTCTGTGTCTGAGAGAGCCTCTCTTGGTCTGATGGATACTCTTGGTCCAGTGGGAGCTCTTGTTCTAATTGGTGCTGATGGACTCTTTGTCTCAGGGAGTAGCTCTTAGTCCAACTGGCGCTCATAGTCTCTGTCTCAGGAAGTAGCTGCAATCTCAGCACCTGGGTGTGTTGGGAGGGGTGGTGTAGCTGGAGATTTCTCCAGTCTTGCCCAACACCACAGACTCCACAAACAACTTATAAAATAATGACTGAGAAGCTCATATTAATTAAACTGCTCAGCAATTAGCTCAGGCCTACCATTGTCTAGCTCTTACACTTAAAGTCAGCCTATTTCTGTTAATCTGTATGTCGTCACGTGTTCCATGGCTTTACCTGCTGCCTTTACATGCTGCTTCCTGGATAGCAGGCTGTCATCTCTTCCCTCCAGCCTTCCACTTCCCAGACTTCTCTTCTCTCTTTGTCCCACCTATACTTCCTGCCTGGCTACTGGCCAAGCAGTGTTTTATTTATCAATCAATCATCCACAGCACTTTCCCCCCCCCTTTATTTTCAAAAGGAACGTTTTAACTTTAACATAGTAAAAATACATATAACAAAACAATTATCAAGCAAGAATTACAGTTACAATATCTAGTTTATTTATAATATCTAGTCTATTTATATTTGGCAAAATTAAAGTAGATATCCTATCTATCTTATGTTTGTGAGTCTAAGGTTTCATATCTAACTTATCCCTTGCCATAACTAAGGAAATTATACCACTACAGAGTGGAGCTTGTGGGTTACAGGATCTGATGGGGAATGGTGGTAGTCTGACCTATAGTAGGTCTGCTTGCTGACTGACCTGAAACTGGGATTGCAATGGGTGGTGGTGTGAGGGTGCAGGGATATGCCCCAGGGCCTAAAGCCTAGGAACTGATGTGTTTGGGTATGAGGATAAGGACTCACCTCTTATCCAATCGGGTGCTGGCAGGCTCTGTCTCAGGAAACAGTTGCAGTCTGGGAGGTTGGGTGAGAATTAGGGAGGTGGGGCTTTTGAGTTATAGGGTCTGGTGGGGGATGGTGGTAGTCTGACTTGTCTGCAGGAGGCCTACCTATTGGCTTGAGACTGGGACTGCAATGGGTGGTGGTGTGGGCACACAGGGTTGTGTCCTTGGGCCCCACCTAGACAAAGATTTACCTCTTAGTCCAATTGAGTGCTAGCTAGCAGGCTCTTTTTGAGGGAACAGTTGCAGTCTTGGAGGGTGTGTGGGATTTGGGGGAGGTGGGACTTTTGGGTTACAAGGTCAGATGGGGGTTGGTGGTAATCTGACCTGTCTGCAGGAGGTCTGCCTGTCCACTTGCCTGTAACTGTGTCTGCAATGGGTAGCGGTGTGGGGGTATAGGGTTGTGACCCTGGGCCCAAATCCTAGGAGCTGGGGTGTTTGAGTATGAGGATAAAGACTTCTTAGGATACTCACTTCTTAGTCTGATCAGGTACTGGTGGGCTCTGTTTCAGGGAACAGTTGCAGTCTCACAGACTCATAAGTTTTATAGTTTGATATGAATACAATATCACCTGTGTAATAAATGTATTACAATATACATGTATATACATATATATTATGATTGGTTTGGGGGACTGTGAGGAAACTATATTCTACAGTTATATATATGATGAGGCACTCAGCTCAATAAATGAGTTCTGGATGAACAGAACTCATATTTCCTGCTCTGCATGTCAGCTTTTGACTTCCATTGTGTCAGGGATAGAAGGCAAGCTAAAAGTGAAAGGCTGATGATCCATAGGGTGAGGAGGAATGGTGAAGAAGCAACCTTGTAAGTCTATGACAATTATGTTTTGAATTCTAGGGGTGGCAGTGGGAGATGGCAAACTAGATTGTGAAGCTCCCCTTGGTTCCAAAAATGTTCATTTAATTTTTTAAGGTCTTGTAACAGCCTGTAAGCCTGATTTTTTTCTAACCAACAAATATTGGGGTGACTCAAGGGTTGGTAGGAGGCTTTATATGCCCTATTTTTAAGCTTCTTTTCCACCAGACAAGTAGCAGCTACAATTCTCTGAGCATTCAAAGTCCATTACTTAACCCATATAGGAACATCAGATTTCCAAGTAGTGGGGTCAGCAGTCAACAGTGGCCCCTTGGGTAAATTTTGATACCCTACGCCATGTCTATCATTTATAATTTCTAGAATAATGGGCTCAATTATGCCTTTTGTTTGTTTACCCAAGTTCTTTTAAGTTAAACAGTCATTTATAGCATTTGAGCTGCTATTAGTCCATAGCAGAGATTAATGATACACAAATTAATTGCAGCATGTCTCTTCCCCACAGAGTGTTAGGTATAAAGGGGATGACCTTTGGGCAGAATATGCCATAATATTATCTATCTGACCATTTTAATATTTCTGAGCTTTTGGTTAGCTTGACCTAGACTGATAAGAGATGACGGAGTAATAGTTGTCTTAAGTACTTGGTCAATCATTTCCTGAAATGTAAGAAATGTCTATGCTTATATCTAGCAAGTCAATTATTTTCTTTCCCTGTATTTTAAGGGTTTAGTTGGTCTGGAATATTTAATTTCCTGAACCCAGAAGACCATAAAACTTGAATCCAAACTGGCAGCTCCCTTAGGCACTGCCCTGTAGATTCTGAATTGTTTTTGTAGGAGGTTTACAATAATCTTAATTTTCCCAGTAAAGTCAGGATCAATCATTCCTTGCATAATTATTATACCTTGTACAGTGGAGGAGCTATGGCCTTTTATTAGCCCCAGGTCTTTTCTGGAGGACATCTGTAGTGTACTGTATTAATGCATATATAAGTCTACTTCTAAAGCCTATATATCTCAGTTCTCAATAAAAACTTTACCCATAGATCTAACTTAGGTATACATCCTCAGTATCTCTAGGTTATTTATGGAGATGAGGGTATCATTTATACCATATCTAGATATTTATATGCTATATTTGTCTATCCCAATAACTGGCAATTCATATATCATAAGTTATTTTTTAACTTTCCTAAACGGTCTCTATATCTAAACTTTCATACCCTTATAAAAACATTACATCCAAAAGCATTTATGTATTTAATTAGTCAGGAGACATAGGTGATTGATTATTGAGAACAGTCAATGTAAAGTGAATTTCTTTTAATGAAGGAACAGTAAAAGTCCTTTTGGAATTTGTTTGGTGAGCTATCTTTATTGAAAATTGGATAGCAAGGCAAATTATCTTTAGACCTGGTAAGTGGAAATATATTCTAAATGACCTCAAAGTATAATTTGACTAAACCCTGGCAGTAAGAGGCATGGCATAGTGTAGCTTGAGTTTTCCTGCCTGGCCCACAGTCAGGGCAAATCTCTTTCACCTGCCAGTCCCACAGCCTCTCAGACCCGACCAAGTAAACACAGAGACTTATGTTGCTTTCAAACTGTATGGCCATGGCAGGCTTCTTGCTAACTGTTCTTATAGCTTAAATTAATCCATTTCCTTTAATCTATACCTTGCCACATGGCTCGTGGCTTACCGGCATCTTCACAAGCTGTTTCTCATCATGGCGGCTGGCAGTGTCTCTCTGACTCAGCCTTCCACTTCCCAGCTTTATTCTCCTCCTTGCCCCGCCTATACTTCCTGCCTAGCCAACGGCCAATCAGTGTTTTATTGATTAATTAGCAACACATTTGCCATACATCCCACAGCACTTCCCCCTTTTTTTTTTTTCAAAAAGGTAGGTTTTAACCTTAACAAAGTAAAATTACATATAATTTGGGAATTTGGGCGTAGCTTCTCTTACTACTTCCTGCTGGAAGGGGGCGCTGTATCTGCATAGTTCAAAGTTGGAAGCTTAAACATTTTTAAAATGTCATGGGTAAAGTAAGAAATTTATTCTATTAATATTCATCATACTTAGCCTGTTTCCAAACATAGTTTTATATAGAGAATTTGATCATTTATAGGATGATCAAGCTTTCACTTGTATCCTAATAACTCTCTTTTATAGCTTATAAGTTACATATGACTTATCCTTAGAGAACGTACAGTTTAGGTCAGTCAATCATGTGCATTTTTACAATGACTACTGGTGTTAAGCATGTTTTTGTTTTTTGGTTGTGAGACAGAGTTTCACTATATACTCCTGACTGGACAGCCTGGAATTCCCAGAGTACTGGGATTTAATGTGTGCACCACCATACCTGGCCAATATGCATTTCTTTTTCTTTTTTTCACTTTTGGTTTTTCAAGACAGGGTTTCTCTGTGTAGCCCTGGTTGTCTTAGAACACATTTTGTAGACGAGTCTGCGTGGAACTCACAGAGAGTTCATGTGCCACTACACGTGACCCCATAGAATTTCTTTTCTTTTCTTTTCTTTTTTTTTTCTTTTGGTTTTTTTTTCCAGATAGAGTTTCTCTGTGTAGTTTGGTGCCTGTCCTGGATCTCACTCCGTAGACCAGCCTGGCCTTGAACTCTCAGAAACCTGCCTGCCTCTGCCTTCCAAGTGCTGGGATTAAAGGCATGTGCCACCACTGCCTGGCTACCATAGCATTACTTTATGTGTTGTTCTAGTTAGATTTCCAGTAACTGTGATGAAATGCCACAACCCAAACCAACTTGGTAGCTAGGAGTTTATTTAGCTTAAACTTCTTGGTCAGGGTGTGTCATTGAGGGAAGTGCAGGCAGGAACCATAGGGAAAATTCCTGGCTTGCTCCCACAACTTGCTCAGCTGCTTTTCTTTTTTTTTTTGTTCTTTTTTGTATTTAATAATTTAAATTAATTTTACAAAGCAGCCATGGATTCCCCTGTCCTTTCCCCCTCCTCCCCCCATCCCACCCTCCATTCCCATTCCCTCCAGGGCAAAGAATCCCCTGGGGATTCACCTCAACCTGGTAGATTCAGTCCAGGCAGGTCCAGTCCCCTCCTCCCAGGCTGAGCAAAGTGTCCCTGCATAAACCCCAGGTTCCAAACAGCCAGCTCATGCACTAAGGACAAGTCCCGGTCCCACTGCCTGGGTGCCTCCCAAACAGTTCAAGCTAATGAACTGTCTCACTTATCCAGAGGGCCTGATCCAGTTGGGGGCCCCTCAGCTATTTGTTCATAGTTCATGTGTTTCCATTAGTTTGGCTATTTGTCCCTGCGCTTTCTCCCATCTTGGTCTCAACAATTCTCGCTCATACAATCCCTCCTCATTCTTGCCAATTGGACTCCTGGAGCTTCACCTGGGGCCTGGCTGTAGATTTTTGCATCCACTTCCCTCAGTCATTGGATGAGATTTCTAGCATGACAGTTAGGATGTTTGGCCGTCCTATCACCAGAGTAGGTCAGTTCAGGCTTTCTCTCCACCATTGCCAGTAGTCTATTGTGGAGGTATTTTTGTGGATTTCTGGGGACCTCTCTAGTACTTTGCTTCTTCCTATTCTCATGTGGTCTTCATTTGTCATGGTCTCTTATTCCTTGTTCTGCCTCTCTGTTCTTGATCTAGCTGGGATCTCCTGCTCCCCTAAGCTCTCTTTCCCCTGAAACTTGCCCTTCATTACCCCCACTCATGTCCAGGTTGTTATTGTAAATCTCATCCATTTTTCTGTCATTGGGTGGTCCCTGTGTCTTTCTTAGGGTCCTGTTTTCTAGGTAGCTTCCCTAGAGCTGTGAGTAGCAGTCTAGTCATCTTTGTTTTACATCTAGTATCCTCCTATGAGTGAGTACATACCATGTTTGTCTTTCTGAGTCTGAGTTACCTCACTCAGGATGATTTTTTTTCTAGATCCATCCATTTGCCTGCAAACCTCATGATGTCATTGTTTTTCTCTGCTGAGTAGTCCTCCATTGTATATATGTACCACATTTTCATTATCTATTCTTCAGTTGAAGGGCATCTAGGTTGTTTCCAGGTTCTGGCTATTATAAACAGTCCTGATATGAACATAGCTAAGCAAGTGCCCTTGTAGTATGATTGAGCGTTCCTTGGGTATATGCCCAAGAGTGGTATGAGTGGGTCTTGGGGGAGATTGATTCCTAATTTTCTAAGAAAGTGCCATATTGATTTCCAAAGTGGCTGTACAAGCTTGCATTCCCACCAGCAGTGGAGGAGAGTTCCCCTTGCTCCACATCCTCTCCAGCATAAGCTGTCTTCAGTGTTTTGATCTTAGCCATTCTGACAGGTGTAAGGTGGTATCTCAGAGTTGTTTTGATTTGCATTTTCCTGATGATTAGGGATGTTGAGCAGTTCCTTAAATGTCTTTCAGCCATTTGAACTTCCTCTGTTGAGAATTCTCTGTTTAGTTCTATAGCCCATTTCTTTTTTTTTAATTTTTATTTTGCAATACAATTCAGTTCTACATATCAGCCACTGATTCCCTTGTTCTCCCCCCTCCTGCCCCCCTCACCTTCCCCCCACAGCCCGCCCCCCATTCCCATCTCCTCCAGTATAGCCCATTTCTTAATTGGACTGTTGGACATTTTGATATCTAATTTCTTGAGTTCTTTATATATACTGGATATCAGCCCTCTGTCATTTATGGGGTTGGTGAAGAGCTTTTCCCATTATGTAGGCTGTCGTTTTGTCTTGTTGACCATGTCCTTTGCTCTACAAAAGCTGCTCAGTTTCAAGAGGTCCCATTGATTGATTGTTTCTCTCAGTTTCTGTGCTACTGGTGTTATATTTAGGAAGTGATCTCCTATGTCAATGCATTCAAGACTACTTTCTACTTTCTCTTCTATTAGGTTCAGACTCAGACTTAAGTTTTGTGCACGGTGATAGACATGGATCTATTGAAGCCTTCTACACATTGACATCCAGTTATATCAGCACCATTTGTTGAAGAAGCTTTCTTTTTTCTATTGTACGGTTTTGCCTTCTTTGTCAAAAATTATATGTTCATAGGTGTGTGGATTAATGTCAGGGTATTCAGTTCAATTCCCTTGGTCCACATGTCTGTTTTTATGCCAGTACCAAGCTATTTTTATTACTGTAGCTCTATAGTAGACCTTGAGGTCAGGGATCGTGATGCCTCCAGAGTTTGTTTTATTGGGCAGGATTCTTTTGGCTATCCTGGGTTTTTTGTTTTTCCATATGAAGTGGAGTATTATTCTTTCCAGGTCTGTGAAGAATTGTGTTGATATTTTGATGGGGATTACATTGAATCTGGAGATTGCTTTTGGTAAGATTGCCATTTTTACTATGTTAATCCTGCCTACCCATGAGCATGGGAGATCTTTCCATTTTCTGACATCTTCTTCAATTTCTTTTTTCAGGGACTTAAAGTTCTTGTCATATAGGTCTTTCACTTGCTTAGTTAAGGTTACCCCAAGGTATTTTATATCATTTTTGGCTATTGTAAAGGGTGATGCATCTCTGATTTCCCTCTTAGCCTGTTTTTCAACAGGCTAAGTATAGGAGGGTTACTGATTTTTTTTTAGTTAATCTTGTATCCTGCTATGTTGCTGAAGGTGTTTATAAGCTGTATCAGTTCCTTGGTGGAATCTTTGGGGTCACTCAAGTATACTATCATGTCATCTGCAAATAGGGAAAGCTTGACTTCTTCCTTTCCAATTTGTATCCCCTTAATCTCCTTATGTTGTCTTATTGCTCTGACTAGAACTTCAAGTACTATATTGAATAAGTATGGGGAGAGCAGACAGCCTTGCCTCATTCCTGATTTTAGTGGAATCGTTTTGAGTTTCTCTCCATTTAATTTGATGTTGGCTGTTGGCTTGCTGTAAATTGCCTTTATCATGTTTAGGTATGTTCCCTGTATTCCTGATCTCTCCAAGACCTTTATCATGAAGGAGTGTTGGATTTTGTCAAATACCTTTTCTGCATCTGGTGAGATGATTATGTGTGTTTTTTTTTTCTTTGAGTTTGTTTATATGGTGTATTTGATTGATGGACTTTCGTATGTTGAACCACCCTTGCATCCCTGGAATGAAGCCTACTTGATCATGGTGGATAATTGTTTTGATGTGTTCTTGGAGTCTGTTTGCCAGTATTTTATTGAGTATTTTTGCATCAATGTCCATGAGGGAGATTGGTCTGTTTTTCTCTTTCTTTGTTGCATCTTTGTTTGGTTTAGGAATGAGGGTATTTGTAGCCTCGTAGGAGTTTGGTAAAGTTCCTTCTGCTTCTATTGTGTGGAAAAATTTAAAGAGTGTTGGTATTAACTCTTCTTTGAAGATCTGGTAGAATTCTGCATTGAAGACATCCGGTCCTGGGCTTTTTTTGGTTGGGAGACTTTTAATGACTGATTCTATTTCCTTAGGGGTTATTGGACTATTTAAATAGTTTATCTTGTCTTGGTTTAATTTAGGTATGTGGTACCTATCCAGAAAATTATCTATTTCTTTTAGGTTTTCCAGTTCTATGGAATAGAGGTTTTTGAAGTATGACCTGATGATTCTCTGGATTTCCTCATTGTCTGTTGTTATGTCCTCCTTTTCATTTCTGATTTTGTTAATTTGGATGCTCTCTGTTTCTGTCTTTTGGTTAGTTTGGATAAGGGCTTGTCTATCTTGCTGATTTTCTCAATGAACCAACTCTTTGTTTTATTAATTTTTTTGTATTGTTCTCTTTGTTTCTATTTTATTGATTTCAGCTACCAATTTGGTAATTTCCTGGCATATATTCTTCCTGAATGGCTTTGCTTCTTCTTGTTCTAGAGCTTTCAGGTGTGCTGTTAATTCACTAGTGTGAGATATCTCCAACTTCTTTATGGGGGCATTTAGTGCTTGAATTTCCCTCTTAGCAGTGCTTTCATAGTGTCCCATAAGTTTGGGTATGTCTTGTTTTCATTTTCATTGATCTCTAGGAAGTCTTTAATTTCTTTCTTTATTTCTTCCTTAATCCATTGGTGATTCAGTTGAGCGTTATTCAGTTTCCATGAAACTGTAGGTTTTCTATAGTTTTTGTTGTGGTTGAAATCTAACTTTAACCCATGGTGGTCTGATAGAACACAGTAGGTTATTCCAATTGTTTTGAATGTGTTGAGATTTGCTTTGTGGCCAAATATGTGGTTAGTTTTAGAGAAGGTTCCATGGGGTGCTGAGAAGAAGGTATATTCTTTTTTGTTAAGATGGAATGTTCTGTAGATATCAATTAAGTCCATTTGAGTCATAACATCAGTTAAGTACTTTATTTCTCTGTTAAGTTTTGATTTGGGAGATCTGTCCAGTGGTGAAAGTGGGGTGTTGAAGTCTCCCACTATTAATGTCTTGGGTTTTATATGTGATTTAAGCTTTACTAATGTTTCTTTTACATATGTGGGTGCCCTTGTATTTGCAGCATAAATGTTCAGAATTGAAACTTCATCTTGGTGGATCTTTCCTGTGATGAGTATGTAATGCCCTTCTTGATCTCTTTTGATTGATTTTAGTCTGAAGTCTATTTTGCTGGATATTAGGATGGCTACACCCACCTGCTTCTTAATAACATTTGATTGGAAAGCCTTTCCAAGCCTTTCATTCTTAGGTAGTGTCTGTCTTTGAATTTGAGGTGTGTTTCTTGTATGCAGCAGAAAGATGGGTCCTGCTTTTGTATCCATTCTGTTAGCCTGTGTCTTTTTATAAGTGAGTTAAGTCCATTGATATTAAGGGATATTAATGACCAGTGATTGTTCATTCCTGTTATTTTTTTTTTTTTGGTGGTAGTGTGTGTACTTCTCTTCTTTGGGGTTTACTGCTGTGGTGTTATCTATTGCCTGTGTTTTCTTTGGTGTATCTGACTTACTTAGGTTGAAATTTTCCTTCTAGTACTTTCTGTATGGCAGGGTTTGTGGATAAGTATTGTTTAAATCTGGCTTTGTCTTGAAATGTGTTGTTCACTCCGTCTATGATGACTGAAAGTTTTGCTTGGTATATTAGTCTAGGCTGGCATCCTTGGTCTCTTAGTGTCTGTGTTACATCTGTCCAGGTCCTTCTGGCTTTCAATGTCTCCATCGAGTAATCGGGTGTTATTCTAATGAGTTTGCCTTTATAATCCCTTGGCCTTTTTCCTTTGCTGCTCTTAATATTCTTTCTTTATTCTGTACATTTAGTTGTTTAATTATTATGTGCCGAGGCAACTTTTTTTGGGATCTACTCTGTTTGGTGTTCTATAGGCTTCTTGTATCTTCATAGGCATTTCCCTCTTTAAGTTGGGAAAGATTTCTTCTATGATCTTGTTGAGTATATATTTTCTGTGCCTTTGAGTTGGTATTCTTCTCCATCCTCTATCCCTATTATTCGTAGGTTTGGTCTGTTCATGGTGTCCCAAATTTCTTGGACATTTTGGGTCATGACTTTGTTGGCTTTAGTGTTTTCTTTGACTGATGAATATATTTCTTCTACTGTATCTTCAACACCAGAGATCTTTTCTTCTATCTCTTGCATTCTGTTTGTTATACTTGCATCTGAAGTTCCTGTTCATTTACTCAGATTTTCTATTTCCAGCATTCTCTCTGTTTGTGTCTCCTTCATTTTTTCTATTCCCCTTTTCAGGTCTTGGAGTGTTTCCCTCATCTGTTTTTTTTGTTTTTTGTTTTTTTTTTTTTTTTTTTTTTTTTTTTTTTTTTTTTTTTTTGCTTTTTCATGAATTTCTTTCAGGGATTTATTGTTTTCTTTGCTGTATTTGTCCTTTCCTCTAGTTTTTTTTTATAACATTCTTCCCATTTTTTGTTTGTTCCTCCAATTCATTTTGGATTTTTTCTGTTTTTTTAAAAAGTTTTTATTATTTATTTATGTATATGAGTGCTTTATCTGCATATACAACTTTATGCCAGAAGAGGGCATTAGATCCCACTAGAAATGGTTGTGAGCCACCATGTGGTTGCTGGGAGTTGAACTCAGGACCTCTGGAAGAACATTCTTAAGTATTCTTAACCACTGAGCCATCTCTCCAGCCCCTGGATTTTTTCTTTATAAGCCTCTAGCATCTTCATGATGTTATTCATAAGATTGCTTTCTTCTGCTTCTTCCATTTTGTGATGTTCAGGTCTATTTGTTGGAGAAAGGCTAGGTTCTGGTGATGCTGTATTGCTCTTTATTTTGTTGTATGTACTTCTGCCTTGATGTCTGCCCATCTCCTTGTGGATTTGTTCTTGGCCTTATCAGAGCTCTTGGTCCAGACAGAGCTGAAGGATTCAGGAAACCTCTCTCTGGTCCTGATGGAAGCTCTGGGCCAGATGGGAGCTGGGGCCTGGTCTCTGAGTCTCAGGAAGTGGCTGGGGTCTTGGGTGGATGGGTGTGGGGGCAGGGTGTGTAGATTGCAGGGTATGCCTGGGGTCTTGGAAAAGGGGAACCTTCCAGGTGGAGGTGGGGGTGGTTTCCTGCCCGATGGCCAAAACCTGGGGCCAAGTTGGGCAGGTCCTCCCTAGAATGCAGCCAGTGTTCTTAACCACTGAGCCATCTCTCTAACCACAGTCCAGGGATTATTTCCTGCAGGAAAATACTAGTAGACACTGCTTGGTGGAAGGTCAGGTCATTGTTCACATTTAAGGTTATCTTACAGGCCTAGCAATGATCATTTACCATGTGTCCTATTATAGGGAAACTTAGACAGGAAACACAGTGGTTGAGTCAGGGTCACATAGGCCATCAGTGGCACAAGCTATCTGTCCAAAACCACATCTCCAGCCTCCCCACCATGAAGACCTACTAGGTGACCTTCACTCCTCTAGATCATTTCATAGATTTGGGATTCTTATAGGACTCCCAGATTCATGTCAATCAACATCAAACACCTGACGAGAATAGCCCAGCTGTGGCCCAGCCTAAACTAAATGTCAGGCAGATCCTGAGCCTTGTGAGATCTCTGACAGGCTGTCAGGTTTCTCAGGGAAGCTCAATCATAACCTATCTGGAGGACAGCCCTGAACAACAAAGGCTGAGAGGGCTCTGGTCTACACTCAGGAGGGGAAGTCAGTGTAGCTGGAGAGACCTGAACCTTGTGTCTCAAGGCAAGCAATGGGTCAGTGAGGACCAGGAGATAAAATGAGGTTTCTGATTCCAATTCTTGAGTCTGACCATCATCAAACACTGCAGCTCAGTTCACTCACGAGAAAAGCTTTTCTTCTCCCATACACAGCACCGGAGGCCCTATTATCTCTGAGCACCCAGCCACTCCACCTGCCTCTAATTTGCTTCCTGCCTGATTCTTTAAGGATCTGGGCTGGCTGGAAGTTAAGAGACTGTCTCTGGTCATAAGAGGCCTTTGCAAGAATCAGAAGTACCACACACAACAATCATCTCTCTGTGGTCAGCACAGTATTGCTACCCAAGCTCAACATCATAACTAACAATTCCAATCCCAAGGATGGTGAGGACTCAGTAGCATTAATGTGTGAGCCTAAGACTCAGAATACAGCCTACCTGTGGAGGATAAATGACCAAAGCCTCTCAAAAGAGGACAGGCTGAAGCTGTCTGAGGAAAACAGGACTCTCACTTTACTCAGTGTTGTGAGAACTTACACAGGATCCTATGAATGTGAACCTGGAACTCAGTGAGTGCCTCCCAAAGTGATCCATTTTCTCTGAACATTACCTGTAAGTATTTTCTGTTTCATCCTGGCCCCAAATGCCTAAATACAGAGGGCTTGATGTACCACAATCGGTCCCAGTCCCCTTGGGTTCATGACACCGACCTACTATACAGATACCTATGCTGCCAGGGCATCCTGTCCCAGCTCAAGAATATGTGGACAGGCCCAGAATTGAGCTTAAATGGGCTGCAGGGACTTCTCCTGCCTAGAGAGGCTCAGGATGATGGGGACAGGGGACATGTAGGACTCAGTCTCAGTGCACACATGAGTGTGCAGTGGGGATGTTTGTGTGTTGTGCTTAAGAGAGATCAGGGCTTGTGCATGCTGAATGAGTACTCTTCTGCTAATCTGCACCCCAACTCTGGGTAGGACCTGCTCAAATAAGGTTAATGCACAGCTCAAAGAGATACTATGTCCTTCTACAGACCAAGATTTCCCCTTCCCTCTGCTGACATCATGTGTGATTTTATTCTATATTCTCCAGATGGTCCTGATGTCCAGATCATATCTCCTTCAAATATTCATTTCCATTCAAGGAGAAACCTCACATCTCCTGCCACAGAGATGGTAACCCACCTGCACAGTACTCTTGGTTTGTCAATGGAGAGCTCCAGTCATCCTCCCAAGAGTTCTATATTCCCAACATCAATACTAATAAGAGTGGATCTTATACCTGCCTCATCTATAACTGTCACTGTCCTCTGTAAGTCCACAGTCAAGAACATTATAGTCCTTACTAAGTGGATCTCTGAAATATCATCACCAGGTTTGGAGTAGAGTCTTTTGGCTTTCTGGGAAGGTGCAGAAGCATTGAATTTCCAGCCCAGGACTATGGAAACAAGCAAAACTCAGTCTTCCCCCAAACCCCCTGCTCCATCACTGTATCTAATGGCCTCCTGGTTCTTTGGTTCCTGGCCAATAGGGATGGAGCCTGCAATGTGAGCTGGAGGTTTTCCCAGTCTTGGAAAGTCTTCATTTATGTGAGGGACTTTGCATGGTTAGGGGAGCCTCAAGGTCAAGATTTGTTTCTGTGCCTAACACAAGCTTTATTATCCCCTCCATTTTTATTATGACCTCCATGACCTACAAGGAACACCCAGGGTTTTCAACTTCACTCACATTCTTATTCTCCAAATTGGGGGAAAATATTCCTCACAGATGGGGACTACACCTCTGCTCCCAGGTCTGCTCCTGTCTCATGGGTGGGGTGGCAGGCTCTGTTCTGACACCATGGGATGGAAAGAGTGGGTTGAGAAGGTACCTGGGAGCCATGTTCTGAGTCAGGGTGAACCATGTCACTGACAGTTGATGATGTTCTTTTGCTTACTCTTCTCAAGGTTCAAAAAACAATATTGGCTGATCATGATTGTACACACCTTTGATTACAACACTGAGGAGGAAGACACAGGTAGATAGTGTGACCTTGAGGCAGCCTGGTCTACATAGCAAGTTCCAAGCTAGCCAGAACTGTACAGTGAGACCCTGTCCCAAAAAATATTAGTACTGAGCATTAGAGTGGTAGGCTGTGGTCAGCACTGTGACTATTCACTTCTACTCTGTAGCTTTTAATTCATACCCATGGGGCAGGAAATACAATTTTTCTACAAACAAAAATTCTTCAGTAAGGGAATTCTCCCAGTCCTGAGGTCTAGCCTTTAACACCTTTAAGTTTAGCTAGGCCATCTTAACCCTATGATTAATTTTTTAATAAAAATTAAAAGGCTATTTCATAAAGGCAGGATCTGACTGTTCACACTCACAGAAAATGTGAGCAAGAATCACAAATATCATTGGGAAATACATTCCTTCCCCCCCTGAGATTTCTGGACATGTGTGCTGAAGAGGCTCCCAGTGTGGAATCTACACAAATACCCTGAGTCAGGGTCACTTTGAGTCATCTTCAAAAGAGTAAGATTCAGCTCTTTCTTCACAGAATATATCTTGAACATGTGATCTTGCAGAGGGCCCTTCATTGTATGTGGCCTGGGAGCTGGCTGAGATCTCTGAGGGTGAAGGACTCTCAGGTGGTCCCCTCCACTGTTCATTCACAGAACCAGTGATTAAACCCTCCATCCAATTCACCAACACCACGGTCAAAGACCTGACCTCTGTGTTCCTGAAGTGCTTGTCAAATGACACTGGGATCTCAATACATTGGCTCTTCAAAGGCCACAGTCTGAGGATCACGAATAGGATGAAGCTGTCCCCGAACAACAGCACCCTCGAAATAGTCCCTGCCAGGAGTTCGCATTCCGGGGACTATCAGTGTGAAGTATCCAATCAAGTCAGTTCCATCCAGGTGGACATAACAGTTGAGTGACCTCCCCTCCCTTGTTACTCCATAGCTTTTGGGGTGGGGAGGGTAGTTTCTTTATCAACAGAGTGCAGAATGGTTCAAAGTCACAAGGAGAAAAACATGGCTCAAGATACAAATACAGCCAGCTTGGTGATGGATGCATGTTAATGTCATGATAACACACCAAGCAAGCTGAGCACAGTGCTGCATGCCTTTAACCCCAGCACACCAGATGCAGAGACAGTTGGACTCTATGAGTTCCCAACCACCCTGGTCTTATACCAGTTTCAGGTTAGTCAGAGCTACATAGAGAATCCATGTCTCAAAAGAGAGAACATAAAGCAGGAGGCATAGAAGTACAAGGCCACTCAACTGAATTGAGTAGGCTCTATTGACTCCCCATGGGAGACATTGCTTTGGAAGAGTTGGGAATAGGGGTGTATTGGGTGGGAACACTGGTGAACTGGGGGAATGAGGAAAGCAGAATCTGTGGTTGGTATGTGAAATGAATAGAAAATCTCTTAATAAAAAAAGAAGCACAAGGACAGCCCAGATTACATTGTGAGACCAGACAATAATAACAACAATAGATGTTAATATAGCAAATAGAAATGCAAAATGATTAAGAGTTTAGGGTCTGAGTCAGACACACAGACTACACTCAGAATCTAGTAAAATATTCATATTACGCTACATCCCATACCACACAATCAAATTTTCTTTAGATTATTTCCAATACCTAATATGAATACTGCATAGACCCTAGTCTTATTCTGTTGAATACAGGACAAAGATGGGAGGAAACAATACACTTTTCATTCCAGACATACTTTTTCAAGTAGTTTGTTTCCAAGGTTTTGATCCATAAATATAAAATTCATAGATAGAAAGGACCTGTATTGAGTTTCTTACTATGTTTGCATATTTATTCACTTTGCATGGTTATTCCCCTCTAGTGTGTGGAGGTCATAGGACAATTTGTGGGGGCCAGTTCTCTGGGGACAGAGAATTGAACTAAGGTAGGTGAGCAAGCCCTTTATCTGGTAAGCCATTTCACTGGCCCACATTGTTTGTGCATTTATATCTATCTGTGTGGCAGTTGGGGGTAGGTACTGGGAGGGAGTACAGCAGGCACTCTTCCCACCTGAGCCATTTTGGTGGCCCATATACTGAGTTTCTTATCCTCATGCTCCTTGCACAAGACTCCTTTTTTCTGATATCTGTTTTTTGTGGTGTGTAGTAGTGGTAGTAGTAGTAGTAGTAGTAGTAATAGTAGTAGTAGTAGTAGGGGTGTGTGTGTGTGTGTGTGTGTGTGTGTGTGTGTGTGTGTGTGTGTGTATTTGATTCTTAACTATTGAGCTATCTCTCCAGTCCCATAAACCAAATACATGGAGAGATTGCTCAATAATCAAGAGCCCTAGCCGCTCTTCCAAAGAACAGGGAATCAATTCCCAGGACCCACATGGCAGCTTATTACTGTCTGTAACTGAAGATCCAAGGAATTCAACACCCTCTTCTGTCCTCCTCATTTACAAATATGCATGTGGTATAGAGGCATATAAGCAGCCAAAAGGCCCATATGATGTATCTGTCATCACAACAAAGACAACATTTGAAATCCAATTTCAAGGTGCTTTCATCCTGTCTCCTTAAAGTCTGATGACTTTCAGCTCTGATCCATGTTAGGTCTTTGATCCATGTAGAGTTGATTTGTATATGTTGTTAGGTGAAGGCTTAACTTCATTCTTTTACATGGATATTACTTCTTCCTAACCTGCCTTGTTTAACTGATTTTTCTTCCAACATTGTGCACTCTTAGCAGCCTGATCAAAACACATGGTCACAGAGGGTCACATGGACAACAAGAATGCCTTCCAAGTTCTGTAACTCAATAGGACAACTCTGTTTCACCCCAATTAATTCAAAAGAGCCAGCAGAAATGAATGTTTTTTAACAAACATAAAAAGTGACAGATGAAATGCTGGATATGCCAACTGTGCATATCTGACACACATGATAATATATATGCAAAACTGTGCCCCATAAATACACATATTGATCATTTCAACTAATCTTTAATTTAATCATGGCCAGTGTGCATGAGCAGTTTTGGGCTTTCCAATTCTATATTACTGATCTGTATATCTGCCTTTATGTCAGCATTAGACTATTTTGATTGTTGCAGCTTTGTACTAAAATTATGAAATCATGGGGGATGTCCTGCAATTTTGTTCTTGTTTTTTTCAAGATACTTTTAAGTCCATTAATGGTGGTGCTTGCCTATAACCCCAGCTCTTTGGAGCAGACACAAGCAGTTTGAGGCAAGCTTGACTATAGTGAGTTTCAGGACAGCTAGAATGGACTTTGCTATTTCTGTGTAAAATGCCATTGGGGTTTTGATCTGACATGCATAGAACTGATAGAGTACATTCAGGGATATTGTCATCTATTAAAAAAAGTCCCAGCTACTCAAGAATTTGAGGCAGGAGAATCAAGTTCTAAAAGTGCCTACTACAACCAATTCAAGACCAGCCTGATTAATTTAGTGACATCCTGTTTCTAAATAAAAATTAGAAGGCAGAGCTTAGAGTATAGTTCAGTGGTAGTGCATTGCTTACCATGCACAAAGCCCTGGGTTCAATCCCAGTACTGCAGAACAACAGTAATAATGAGATTAAGTCTTCCAACCCATCAACCCCGATGGCTGTCATTTCTTCTCTTCTTTCATCATCTCTTATTTGGTAGTTTTCTGAGTGCAAGTCTTTTATCTCCTTGGTAGAGTTAATTCTAAGTATTTTATTCTTTTTGGTGCTTTCACAAATAAATACTTTCTTCATTTCCTTTCCAATTGTTCACTGTTAAGGCTGGGACTATTTATTGCTCCGGGGCTGAACACTTGCCGGGCATGCATGAGGCCCTAGGTTCAAGCTCCACTACTGCCAGGAAAAATGAAAATAAAATTGTTCATGGTCAGTAGTAGTATACAGAAATACATCTCACTTGGGAATGATCATTTCATTAGCCAACAAATTTACTATTTTTGCTCATTTAGTTCTGAGAAATTTCTGTAGAATGTTCAGGATTTTCTATGAACAAGTTCCTGTCATCTCCAGATATCTTTAGCACCTCATAATTGGGTACCTTCATTTCATTGTCTAGCCTAATAGCTCTGTGTAGCACTCCTAAAGGTCTCTTGAACAGAAGTGGTCACAGCAGCATCTTGCGTTCTTCCTGATCTTAAAGAGAAAGCTGCCAGTCTTCCCACTGAATATGATGTTGGCTGTGGGTTTCCATGTATGGCCTTTGTTACACTAAGCTGGACTTCGATTCGGTTTCTTTTTTTTCTTATCAAAGTCTGTGAAATTTTGTCAATTTTTTTTGTTGATTCAATCTTATTGGTTATACAGCTATCCCATTTGGTTTCTTTCACCCTTACATATCTAAAGAATCTATGTTTGTAGGAATTTGTCCATTGCATCTAGGCCACACAACAGTTAGCATATAATTACTGAGTGCTCTTGAAGTTCTTCATATTCTTGAGAATGGATGGTGAGGTCTCAAATTGTATTAATACTCATCTCATTTTTTTGAAAAATTCATTTGAAAAAAGGTTGCTAATATTGTTAATCATTTTTGAAGAACCAACTTTTGGTGCATCAGCTTTTTTGCAATTACTCTAGATTCTGTTTTGTTTATCTTCATTCTCATCTTTAGTTTTCTCCTTCTACTAGCTTGAGGGAACATTTTAGGGGACAGGGGTCTCATTATATAACCCAAACTTGTCTCAAATTCACAATCATCCTGACTCAGACTCTGATGCTAGGATGCTAGGTTATATCATATCCTTTACCTGCCTCATAGTACTTTTTAAAGACTTAATATAATAATCAAGTAATCTTTTTTGGCAAAATACCACACACAGAGAAAGAAAAAAAATGTTGCTGCAATTATTCCTACCACTAGTGTTAGCCTTGAAGTCAGGTAGCCAGGTCTATCTCTGATTAACCATACACATATAAGTACTTTTTGAAAACCGCTTTAAGCTCCAGTTTTTCATCATCTGAAAGAAAATAATTTCTATGTGACAGACTCATCATATAGATGAAACCAGATACAAATACAGGGCCAGCCACATTGTAAATACCACACCACCTTGGTAAACATTAGCATTATAATCACTCTTGAGCAGACTGGTGAGGTTTGAACCCCAAATGGTCACAACAAGGAGTAAAGATGTGAGGATGGCATTGATACATAAGGAGTGTGGGGAGACACATGTTATACAAAAGGTGAAACCACTTTAACATAGCTACTAAATAAAAATGGGAGAGAAAAAATGAGGGGGGTCTGATGCAAAATTTCTAAACCTGGTAATTTACTAGATTTCATCCTCCAGGATGTGACCATGAAGGGCTGAGACAAGCAAGTCATTAGTGGAGCAATATACTTGTGAAGGTGAGCCTGGGATAGCCCTCAGGACACATGCAGATATGATCTCTGTGGAGGCAGAGAAGAAGGCATGTCTTAGATTGCAGTGCATTTCCAACAGAGTTTCTACAAGTTTGAGGCTGAGTTCCCTACAGTCACCAAGCAGAGGGATTTGGGGTCTTACAGAGTCTGCCTTGCTGTCCTACCGTACCACTGCAGAAACCATGGTCTCTGCAGAGGACATGGTACAATGAGAGTCAATAGCCTGGGCCTTCTGTAACTTAGGTCACAGCCACAAGAGACCACTTATTCATGGCTGCCACAACTGAGACCCTGAGAATAAGATGGAAACGCTGGATATTCAACACACAAAATTGCAATCGCCCTGTCTAATATTCCCTCAGCTATACATGATTGCCTCGATGAAATTGATGGAATTCGAGGATTGGAAAGAAGAGGGAGATATAACCTAGAAACAAAGGGAGGTGAAAAGGACACTTGCTAAGATCCTCACACTTCAACTCACCCAATCAGTCTTCCCCCAGCAAGGTGGGAAGGTGTTTTTCAGCTGTAGGAGTTTTCTGGTAGAAATTCCAGGTCACTTATGCATACTATCATATCTTCTGCAAATAGGGAAAGTTTGACTTTTTGCTTTCCAATTTGTATCCCCCTGATTTTAGTTTTTGTCTTATTGCTCTACTTAGAACTTCGAGTACTATACTGAATAAATATGGGGAGAGGGGACAGCCTTGTCTTCTTCCTGATTTTAGTGGAATTGCTTTGTGTTTCTCTCCATTTAATTTGATGTTGGCTGTCAGATTGCTGTAAATTGCCTGTATTACATTAAGGAATATTCCATGTATTTCTGATTACCCCAAAACCTTTGTCATGAAGAGGTGTTGGATTTTGTCAAAGGCTTTTTCAGCATTTAATGAGATGATCATGTGGGTTTTTTCTTTCAGTTTGTTTATATGGTGGATTGCATTGACAGTTTTATGTATTTTGAACCATCCTTGCATCTCTCTATGAAGCCTCCTTGATCATGGTGTCCATATATATATATATATTGAATTCAAAAAGGGAGTAATATATATATATTATATATATTATATATATATATATTACTCCCTTTTTGAATTCAATTTGCCAGTTTTTTATTGAGAATTTTTGCATCAATGTTCATGAGAGATATTGGTGTGCAATTCTCTTTCTTTGTTGCATCTTTGTGTGGTTTGTGTATCAGGGTGACTGTAGCCTTGTAAAAAGAGTTTGGAAATGTTCCTTCTGTTTCTGTTATGTGGAACAATTTGAAGAATATGGGTATTAGCTCTGTTTGAAAATCTAGTAGAATTCTGGTCCTGGGCCTTTTCTGCTTGGGAGATTTAATGACTGTTTCTAGTTTCTTAAGCATAATAGGTATATTTAAATTGTTTATTTGGTCTTGAGGTAATTTTGGTATATGGTACCTATCCAGAAAATTGTACATTTCTTTTAGATTTTCCAGTTTTGTAGAGAAGGGATTTTGAGGAATGATTTGATGATTCTCTCGATTTTCTCATTTTTTCTTGTCATGTATCCCTTTTCAATTCTGATTTTGTTTATTTGGATGCTCTCTTTGAGCATTTTGATTAGTTTGGGGAAGGGCTTGTCTATCTTGTTGATATTCTGAAAGAACCAACTCTTTGTTTTATTGATTCTCTGTATTGTTCTATATGTTTCCATTTTACTGATTTCAGCTCTCAATTTGATTATTTGCTGGCATCTATTCCTTCCATGTGAGTTTGCTACTTTTTGTTCCAGAGCTTTCAGGTGTGCTGTTAAATCCCTAGTGTGAGATTTCTCCAACTTCCTTATGTGGGCATTCAGTGCTTTGAATTTTCCTTTTAACAGTGCTTTCATAGTGTCCCATAAGTTTAGGTATGTTGTACATTCATTTTCATTGAATTCTAGGAAGAATTTAATTCTTTCTTTACTTCCTCCTTGACTGATTGGTGAATATGTTGAACACTATTCAGTTTCCATGAAATTGTAGATTCTAATTTTTGTTGTTGTTGAAATATAACTTTAAGCCATGGTGGTACAAAACATAGAGGAGGTTGTTCTAAAATATTATTAAGGACCCACCTTAATAATATTCATCCCAGGAGCCAAGAAGAGAAGCCTGTAAACACTGACAATTATTTTTTGGAAATATATCTGAGGAAACCAAGCTCTTTTCTTTGTCTGTCAACTTTATTCATCTGGGATAAAATCCTGTCTACAGAGCTACAGTTCTGTTCTCCTGCCTAGCTCCTGTCTTGCCTGATTTTTCTCTATATTTATCTACTGTCCCCTCTAAGTTTTATCTTAATTCTCTCATCTTAATTCTGCCTCCACAGGGCCTTCTCATCTTGGCCTTACTCATCTTGTATTTCCCTATCTGGCTCTTCCTCATCTTCCATCTCTTCCTCAAGTTCTCTCCTCAAAATCATCTTCTAAGTCTCCTTATACCTCTCAGTTTCCCCACGTGTCTGAGGTATTCAGTCATAAACCCAATCAATAAGTGTTTGCCCTTATTAAAAAAAGAGAATGTTTAATTCTCTCTAGGATAAGAGAAAAACATGAAAAAATTAAATTTGGAGATGACTTGAAAAATGAAAAGTGATGGTTAATTAATATTTATAATCAATAATCTCTGTAGATGGCAAGCAGAGAATTAGTTTAGTCATCTAATAGGTGTAGTTGTACATAATCAGAATATCTATGTCCCAAGAAGGGAGCAGAGGAGTACCATAAAAATCTATCATTAGCTAGTATAGCGTAATATGGGCAAATGTGTCTAATTACTACATTTGTGACTTATCAAATAAAAATAGTTAGTTTGGAAGATACCTCTTTCAATCTCTGATTAGTGGTATTAATTTGGTTAAACTGTATTTAAAAGAGGCATTGTTAGATAAGGAGTTACTTGAGTTAGTCATGAGCACCTGTGGGACCAAGGCTGTAGTCAAAACTGACCTAATAATTAAAATTTGTAATCAAGGCAATATTGACCCATTTAGCTATAGGAGGACTGTAATAATCTGTGTCAGGATATGCATAGCAGACTTATATACAGAACAGTGTCAGAAGTACTTGAGGAGAAAATCTGATAGTATATATATTTCAGCATCATGGGCAGAATTTATAGTATTAATAAAAGAGCGTTTTTTAAGGGCAGTCCAGCCCCTGGGCTGGGGAATTCAGCACTGAAAGAGGGGTAAGTCACAACAGGGTTGTAGAAATCATTCATGGTTACTTCCTGCTGATATGGGTCTGAAGCTGAGGGTCTTGAAGGCTAGAATGCAGTGGAAACCCAGGAAGAGCAGGCTGTTTCAGGCTCTGCAGGGTAAGACATGGGTAACAGGATTTTCTGTCTCATGTGCTAGAGGGCATGATGCAGGGCTGAGCTGGACAACACATCCATGTGGGCTGGAGGATGGAGGATGTGGTGCAGACCTGCAGCTAGACAGCATGTCTGTGGTCCAGAGGATGACTCTTTAAATCATCAGAATTTCTGCTGGAAACAAATATGTGTATTAGAACATGCATATGAGGAGTTTTAAGGAGAAAACTTTTTCTCTTAAGTGTACCTATGGAATATTAAGTGCATGGCTTACCAGATGAGAGAAGGGATATCAGGCCAGGGAGAGAGGGAAAGATCCACCATCCTAGAGAAGAAAAAGAGAATTTGTAAGTGGAAGACATAAACTGTAGTCAGGTTGCATTCCTTAAATAGACAAAATCTTTAGACATATTAGCAATATGATAACAGTGGTGATTTGTCAGCGCAAGATTATGAATCTTTGGAATCTCAACAAAACATTATTATAGTCAGAGAATAAAATCTGAAATATTTCACTTATAATATGTCTAAAGTCCTGATTATCTTTGGTCAAAATTAATAAAAATTCATTTAGGACAGGATTATTTCTAATCATATTTATACAAGTTTTGATATAATTGAACAGACTTCATCAAAAATATCTGGAATTGTATCAATTTATTTATAAAGTCACAGCTCAATATTTAGGAATCTAGAGGTAAATATAAGCCTCTTTCAGACTGGCAGCTTTAGAGCATCTTTGTCCTGCAGCGGCCTAGTGTATGGCATGACCAGGCAATCCAGGATTCATAAAGATGGGTCAGCATCCTGTGAAAACATGTAAGCATATCCACTTTTTGACATTATGAAAACATCAGGACCTTTACAAATACAAATGAGAAGGTTCTGGCTGCTTAGGTGTAACTTTGTGGCTTGGCCTGTGGATAATAAGGGATGCCTGTAGTGGGAGATATGAAACATTAAGCACCAATTGTTAAGAGCTCTTGAAGTATAATAAGGCTTTTGTCCAATTATGAGCTCTAGGCCTTCTTAAACTTTTAAAGCAGTGGAATAAATGGTGTATTATTTCTTTATTTCATACCCCCAAATCATAAGGAAATATACCTCATGGGTGAATTTCCATAGGGAGAGAATTTGTAATTGTTGGACAGACATTAGAAAGTACCTAGCATAGACTTATCTGCCAGTCTATAGACTCATATGTTTTATAGTTTGTTATATATATAATGTCACCTGTGTAATAAATGTATTTCAATATATATCTATATCTATATCTATACACAAACACAGTCACACACACACACTCACATATATATATGTATATGTGTATATATATATATATATATATATATATATATATATATATATATAATTGGGATTGGGGGACAGTTTACAGATAGTTCTGATAGTTAATCTATATATATGATAAGGAACTCAGCTCAATTGGGGGACAATTTACAGATAGTTCTGATAGTTAATCAATATAGATGATGAGGGACTCAGCTCAATCAATGTGTTCTGGATAAACAGAACACATATTTTCTGCTCTGCATGTAAGCTTTTGACTTCCATTGTGTCAGGTTAGAAGGCAAGCTTAAAGTGAAATGCTGACAATCTTTAGGGTGATGATGTAGGGTGAAGAAGCAATCTTGTAAGTCTATGACAATTATGTTTTGAATTCTAGGGGTGGCAGTGGGAGATGGCAAACTAGATTGTGAAGCTCCCCTTGGCTCCAATAAAGTTCATTTAATTTTTTAAGGTCTTGTAACAGCCTGTAAGCCTGACTTTTTCTAACCAACAAATATTGGGGTGACTCAAGGGCCAGGGGGAGGCTTTATATGCCCTATTTTTAAGTTTCTCTTCCACCAGACAAGTAGCAGCTACAATTATCTCAGCATTCAAAGTCCATTGTTAACCCAGATAGGAGCATCAGATTTCCAAGTAGTGGGGTCAGCAGTCAACAGTGGTCCCTCAGATTAATTTTGATACCCTAGGCCATGTCTATCATTTATAATTTCTAGAATAATGGGCTCAATTATGCCTTTTGTTTGTTTACCCAAGTTCTTTTAAGTTAAACAATCATCTATAGCATTTGAGCTTCTATTAGTCCATAGCAGAGATTAATGATACACAAATTAATTGCAGCATGTCTCTTCCCCACAGAGTGTTAGGTATAAAGGGGATGCCTGTGGGCAGAATAGGCCATAATTTTATCTCTCTGACCATTTTAATATTTCTGAGCTTTTGGTTACAATATTAGCTTGACCTAGACCTATATGAGATGAAGGATTAATAATTGTCTTAAGTATTTGGTCAATCATTTTCTAAAATGTAAGAAATGTCTGTGCTTATGTCTAGCAAGTCAATTATTTTCTTTCCCTGTATTTTAAGGGTTTAGTTGGTCTGGAATATTTAATTTCCTGAACCCAGAAGACCATAAAACTTGAATCCAAACTGGCAGCTCCCTTAGGCGCTGCCCTGTAGATTCTGAATTGTTTTTGTAGGAGGTTTACAATAATCTTAATTTTCCCAGTAAAGTCAGGATAAATCATTCCTTGGACAATTATTATACCTTGTACAGTGGAGGAGCTATGGCCTTTATTAGCCCCAGGTCTCTTCTGTGGGACATCTGTAGACTAATGTATTCATGCATACATAAGTCTACTTCTAAAGCCTATATATCTCAGATCTCAGATCTCAAGAAAAACTTTATCCATAGATCTAACGTAGGTATACATCCTCAGTATCTCTAGGTTATTTACAGAGATGTGGGTATCATTTATACCATATCTAGATGTTTATGTTATATTTATCTCTCCCAATAAGTGGCAATTCATATATCATAAGTTAGTTTTTTAACTTTCCTAAAAGGTCTCTATATCTAAACTTTTATACCCTTATAAAAACTTTACATCCAAAAGCATATATGTATTTAATTAGTCAGGAGACATAGGTGATTGATTATTGAGAACGGTCAATGTAAAGTAAATTTCTTTTAATAAAGGAATAGTAAAAGCTTATTCTGAAATCTGTTTGGTGAGCTATCTTTTATTGAAAATTGGATAGCAAGGCAAATTATCTCTAGACCTGGTAAATGGAAATATAATCTAAATGACCTCAAAGTATAATTTGGACTAATTCCTGGCTGTAAGAGGCATGGCATAGTTTAAAGTGGGAGGCTTAAACATTTTTTAAATGTCATGGGTGAAGTAAGGAATTGATCATGCTAATATTCAGTACATTTAACCTGTTTCTAAACATACATTTGTATAGAGAATTTGATCATTTATAAGATGATCAAGCTTTAACTTGTATCCTAATAACTATCTTTTTAGCTTATAGTTTATATATGTCTCAGCCTTAAGAATGTACAGTTTAGTCCATCAATTATGTGCATTTTTACAGTGACTACTGGTGTTAAGCATGTTTTTGT
This sequence comes from Peromyscus eremicus, assembly GCF_949786415.1. Taxonomy (NCBI): domain Eukaryota; kingdom Metazoa; phylum Chordata; class Mammalia; order Rodentia; family Cricetidae; genus Peromyscus; species Peromyscus eremicus. Next base: position 168,219,785 of record NC_081416.1, on the reverse strand, counting down.
TTTTTGTTTGTGAGACAGGGTCTCACTATATACTCCTGTCTGGCCAGGCTGGAATTCCCAGAGTAGTGAGATCAAAGGTGTGCACCACTTTGCCTGGCCCATAAGCATTTCTTTTTTCTTTTTTTCACTTTTGGTTTTTTGAGACAGAGTTTTTCTGTATATCCCTGGTTGTCTTGGAACTCACCCTGCAGGCCAGTCTGGCATGGAACACACAGATACACCTGCCTCTGCCGCCTGAGTGCTGGGATTAAATTCATGTGCCACTACGCATAACTCCATAGCATTTCTATTTTTTTTTTAAATTTTTGGTTTTTTTTGAGACAGGGTTTCTCTGTGTAGTTTTGGTGCCTGTCCTGGATCTCCCTCTGTAGATCAGGCTGGCCTCAAATCCCAGATATCTGTCTGCCTCTACCTCCCAAGTGCTAGGATTAAAGGCATGTGCCACCACCCCACCACCCCCACCCCCGGCTGCCATAGCAATTCTTTATGTGTTATTCTAGATAGCTTTCCAGTTACTGTGATAAAATGCCACAACCCAAAACCAATTTGGTGGTTAGGGGTTTATTTCGCTTAAATGTCTTGATCAGGGTCTGTCATTGAGGGAAGGGCAGGCAAGAACAATGGGAAAAGCTTCCTGGCTTGCTCCCACAACTTGCTCAGCTGCTTTTCTTACAGAGCCCATAAGAAAGGGGCTATCTGCAAGGTAATAGCACCAGGTCCTCCTCCACCAAACAGTAATTAAGAAAATGCCTTGCTGGCCATTGTGATGGAGGTGATTCCTCAACTGAGGTTTTCTCTTCCCTTGTGAATTTAGTCTGTAAATAGACAAAAACTAAGCAGCCTGTCTTTATTGGTCATATGTTCTTCTTTCTTTAAAAGGAATGTCAGGGCTTTTCCTTCTCTTTGGATTGAGATGCTTGTGGTTTTATTGTTACTATTATTGAACTGTGAGAGTTCTTTATATATTTTGGCCCATGTTCAGATTTGTAACATTTTCTGGCATTTGAAAATGATATTCCCACTGTTTTGATCCATGGTCTATTACTTGTTAATAGTGCTTTAAATGGCCTCCCAACTGTAGTTAGTTTGAAGAAATAGAGTGTAATCTTTGATGTCTGTGTACAAGACAGAATGACTAAGTCACCTCTGTAACACCCACTACAGTTTTATCTCCCAAGTGTTATGGTGAGAAATTGGAAATTTGTCTTGACTACTCTGAAATGTACACTGCCATTGACTACAATTGTCTATGGGATGCTTATAACCTGCACCTCTTTCCAATGTGAAATTTACATATTTCTACCAACAGCTCCTTGGTGTTTCCTTCCCACAGTGCGTTTAGGCTTAATTAATTCATTTATTTATGTATTTATGTATTTATTTATTTATTATATATAATGTGTTCTGCCTGCACACCAGAAAGAGTCACCACATTTTAATTATAGATGGTTGTAAGGGAATTGAACTCAGGACCTCTAGAAGAGTTGCCAGTGCTCTTAACCACTGAGCCATCTCTCCCACCCCAGTCCAGGGATTATTTCCTGCAGGAAATACTAGTAGACACTGCTTGGTGGAAGGTCAGATCATTGTTCACATTTAAGGTTAATTTGCAGGCATAGAAATGATCATTTACCATGTGTCCTATTATAGAAAAAGTGATACAGCAAACACAGTCATTGACTCAGGGTCACATAGGCCATCAGTGGCACAAGCTATCTGTCCAAAACCACATCTCCAGGTCCCCATCATGGAGACCTACTAGGTGGCCTTCACTCTTCTAGATCATTTTATAGACTCAGGATTCTTATAGGGCTCCCAGATTCATGTCAATCAACATCAAACACCTGACAAGAACAGCCCACCTGTGACCCAGCACGACCTAAATGTCAGGCAGATCCTGAGCTGTGTGAGATCTCTGACAGGCTGTCAGGTTTCTCAGGGAAGCTCAATGAGAAGACTAATCATAATCTGTCTGTAGGACAGCCCTGAACAGCAAAGGCTTGGAGGGCTCTGGTCGACACAAAGCAGGAGAGGTCAGTGTAGCTGGAGGGACCCGAACTTTGTGTCTCAAGGCAGCAATGGATCAGTGAGGACCAGGAAATAAAATGAGAACTGTGATTCCAAGTCTTGAGTCTGACCATCACCAAACACTGCAGCTCAGTTCACTCACGAGAAAGTCCTGGCTATTCCAATACACAGCACAGGAGGCCCCATTATCTCTGAACACTCAGCCACTCTTTCTGCCTTTAATTTGCTTCCTGCCTAATTCTTTCGGTATCTGGGTCAGTTGGGAGTTAAGAGACTATGTCTGACTGTAAGAGGTTTTTGTAAGATACAAAAGTACCACACAGGGCAATCATCTCTCTGTGGTCAGCACAGCACTGCTATCCAAGCCCAACATCACAACCAACAATTCCAATCCCATGGATGGTGAGGACTCAGTAGCATTAATGTGTGAGCCTAAGACTCAGAATATAACCTACCTGTGGAGGATAAATGATCAAAGCTTCTGAAAAGATGACAGGCTGAACCTGTCCTATGACTACAGGACTCTCTCTGTACTCAGTGTTGTGAGGACTGACACAGGACCCCGTGAATGTGAAACTGGAACTCAGTGAGTGCCTCTCCAAGTGACCCATTCTCTCTGAACATTACCTGTAAGTATTTTCTGTTTCATCATGGTCCTAACTGCCTAAATACAGAGGGCTAGAGCTATACCATACTCGGTCCCAGTCCCCTTGGCTTCGTGACATAGACCTACCATACAGATACCTAGGCTGCCAGAGCATCCTGTCCCAGCCCAAGCATATGTGGACAGGCTCAGCATTGAGCTTGAATGGGTTGCAGAGGATTCTGCCTAGAGAGACTTAGGGTGATGGAGACAGGGGACAAGTCAGACTCAGTCTCATCGAACACATGAGTGTCCATGGGGAGGTGTGTGTGTTGTGCTTGAGAAAGATCAGGGCTTGTGCATGCTGAATGAGTACTCTTGTACTAATCTGCACCCCAGTTCTGGGTAGGACCTGCTCAACTAAGGTAAAAGCACAGCTCAAAGAGATACTATGTCCTTCTACAGACCAGGATTTCCCCTTCCCTCTGCTGACATCAGGTGTGATTTTATTCTATATTCTCCAGATGGTCCAGACGTCCAGATCATATCCCCCTCAAATATTCATTTCCATTCAAGGACAAACCTCACATCTCCTGCCACACAGATGCTAACCCACCTGCACAGTACTCTTGGTTTGTCAATGGAGAGCTCCAGTCATCCTCCCAAGAGCTCTTTATCCCCAATATTATGACTAACAATAGAGGATCCTATTCCTGCCTCATCTATAACGTTTTTCCTGGAGTCAATAGGACCACAGTCAAGATCATTACAGTTCTTAGTAAGTGGATCTCTGAAATATCAGCACCAGGTTTGGAGTGGAATCTTTTGTCTTTCTGGGAAGTGGCAGAAGCATTTAATTTCCAGCCCTGGACTATGGGAACTAACAAAACTCAGTCTTCCCCCAAGCCTCCTGTTCCATTCCTACGTCTATTGGCCTCCTGGTTCTCTGGTTTCTGGCTGATAGGGATGAAGCAGAAATCTTAAAAGGTCTTATTAATTAAATCAAACCTGAGGCCATTTATTGAGGTGAACACTGGAAGATCAGAGAGACAGAACAAGCCACAGCTAACCTCACCTGGCCAACTTCTCAGCTGATCTTGTTTCCTCAGAATGGAAGCCTCTGTATCCTCATATCCGAATGGCTCTCAGCTGAACAGTGCTGCTAAAAGCCTGAAAGCTTAACCAGCCAAATGCTTCTAGTTTCTGGTCCTCACGCCTTATATACCTTTCTGCTTTCAACCACCACTCCCTGGGATTAAAGGCTTGCTTTCTGGGATTAAAGGCATGTGTCACCATGCCTGGCTGGTTCCAATGTGGCCTTGAACTCACAGAGATCCAGAGGGATTTCTACCTCTGGAGTGCTAGGATTAAAGGTGTGAGTGCCACCATTTTCTAGCCTTTGTATCTAGTGGCTGTTCTGTCTCTGACCCCAGATAAGATTATTAGGGTGTACAATATTTTGGGGAACACAATACCACCAGAGTTTGCAATGTGAGGAGGAGGTTCTCCCAGTCTTGAAAAGCTTTAGCTTGTGTGAGGGACTTTCCATGGTTAGGAGAGCCTCAAGGTCAAGATTTCTTTCCGTACCTAACACAAGCTTTCCTGTCCCCACCATTTTCATTTTATGACCTCCATGACCTACAAGGAACACCCCGGGCTTTCAACTGTGCTCACATTCTTATTCTCCAAATTGGAGAAGAATATTCCCCACAGATGGGGACCAGACCTCTGCTCCCAGGTATGCTCCTGTCTCAGTTCTGACTCCATGGGATGGGAAGAGTGGGTGGAGAAGGTTCCTGGGAGCCCTGTTCTGAGTCAGGGTGAACCATGAAACTGACAGTTGATGATGCTCTTTTGCTTACTCTTCTCGAGCTTCAAAAAACAAATAGCAGCCAGGCAGTGGTGGCACATGCCTTTAATCCCAGCACTCAGGAGGCAGAGGCAGGCAGATCTCTGTGAGTTCAAGGCCAGCCTGGTCTACAGAGCAAGATCCAGGAAAGGCACAAAGCTATACAGAGAAACCGTCTTGAAAAACCAAAACAACAACAACAACAACAAACCAAAAACCAAATAGCTGAGTGTGGTGTCACACATCTTCAGTGCTAGCACTGAGGAGGAAGAGGCATGTAGAGAGTATGAGTTTGAGGAGAGCCTGGTCTACATAGCAAGTTCCAAGCAAGCTAGAATTATATACTGAGACCCTGTCTCAAACAATATCAATACTGAGGATTAGTCTTGTAGGCTGTGGTCAGCACTGTGATTATTCACTTCTTCTCTGTAGTATTTAATCCATATCCATGGGGCAGGAAATATATTTTTTCTGCAAACAGAAATCCTTCAGTTAGGGATTTCTCCCAGTCCTGAGGTCTAGCCTTTAAAACCTTTAAGATTAGCTGGGCCATCTTAACCCCATGACAAATTATTTAATTAAATATAAACAGGAGGTTATTTCATAAAAGAGGGACCTGACTTTTCACAGAAAGTGTGAGCAAGAATCCCCACAAAAAATCATTGGGAAATACATTCCTCCCAACCATGAGATTTCTGGACTTTTGGGCTGAAGAGGCTCCCAGTGTGGAATCTACACAAATAACTGAGTCAGGGTCACTGTGAATGATCTTTTTTTTTTTTTTTTTGGTTTTTCGAGACAAGGTTTCTCTGTGTAGCTTTGTGCCTTTCCTGGAACTCACTTGGTAGCCCAGGCTGGCCTCGAACTCACAGAGATCCGCCTGGCTCTGCCTCCCGAGTGCTGAGATTAAAGGCGTGCGCCACCACCGCCCGGCTACTGTGAATGATCTTGGTAGGAGTAAGATTCAGCTCTCTCCCTACAGACTATATCTTGAACACAAACATGCAATCTTGCAGAGGGCCCCTTCATTCTACGGGCCCTGTGAACTGGCTGAGATCTCTGAGGGTGAAGGACTCTCATCTGGTCCCTCCACTATTTATCCACAGATCCACTGACTCCACCCTCCATCCAAGTCACCAACAACACATTCAAAGGTATGATCTCTGTGTTCCTGAACTGCTTGTCAAACGACACTGGGATTTCTGTCCATTGGCTCTTCAAAGGCCAGAGTGTGGAGCTCACAGACAGGATGAAGCTGTCCCACAACAACAGCACCCTCCAAATAGACTCTGTGAGGATTGAGGATTCCGGGGATTATCAGTATGAAGTATCCAATCAAGTCAGTTCCAAGAGGAGTGACCCCATCCAGCTGGACATAATACGTGAGTGACCTCTGTTCCCCTCTTACTCCATAGTGTTGGGGATAGGGGCAGTTTCTTTATCAACAGAGTGCAGAATGGGTCAAAGTCACAAGGAGAAAAACATTGTTCAGGAAACAAATACAGCCAGCTTGGTGATGGATGCATGTTAATCTCATGATAGAACACCAAGCAAGCTGAGCACAGTGCTGCATGCCTTTACCCCAGCACACCAGAGGCAGAGACAGTTGTATCTCTATGAGTTCCCAACCACCCTGGTCTTTGTAGCCAGTTTCAGGTTAGCCAGAGCTACATAGTGAGACCCTGTCTCAAAAGAGAGAGAGCACGAAGCAGGGGACATAGAATTACAAGGCCATCTCAGATTATATTGTGAGACCCAGTCAATATTAACAACAATAGATGTCAATATAGCAAATGGAAATGTAAAGTGACTAAGAGTTTAGGGTCTGAGTCTGTCACACAGTCAACCCTCAGAAACTAGTAAAATATTCATGTTACTCTACACTTCTTTCGACACATTCAGATCTTCTTTAGATTATTTCCAATGCCTAATATGAATACTGCATAGACACTAGTCTTATTGTGTTGAGTATAGACACAGATAGGAGAAAACAATACATTTTTCACTGTAGAGATACTTTTTCAAGTAGTTTGTTTCCAAGGTTTCATTCCATAAATATAAAATGAGTAGATAGAAAGGACCTGTAACGAGTTTCTTTCTATATTTGCATATTTATTCATTTTGTGTGCATGTACCAACCCATGAGCGGAGGTCAGGGGACAATTTGTGGGAGCCAGTTCTCCAAGGACAGGAGATTGATCTCAGGTGGGTGAACCAGCCCTTTATCTGCTAAGCCAATTCACTGGCCCACATGTTTGTGCATTTATATCTATCTGTGTGGCAGTTAGTGGCAGGTACTGGGAGGGAGTACAGCAGGCACTCTTCCCACCTGAGCCCTCTTGGTGGCCCATATACTGAGTTTCTTATCCTCATGCTGACATTTAAAGCATGACATCCCTGCACAAGATGCTTTTTTTCTAATAACTGGGGTTTTTTTTTGGTGTGTAGTAGTATGTGTGTGTATATATATGGTTAATAGGACTGGAGAGATAGCTCAATAGTTAAGAGCCCTGGCAGCTCTTCCAAAGGACATGGGTTCAATTCCCAGCACCCACATGGCAGCCTATTACTATCTGTAACTGAAGATCCAAGGAATTCACCACCCTTTTCTGTCCTCCTCAGGTACCAAACATGCATCTTCTGTAGGGACATATAAGCAGCCAAAAGGCCCATGTGATGCATCTGGCATCACAACAAAGATACCATTAGAAATCCAGTTTCAAGATGCTTTCATCCTTTCTCTTAAAATTCTGATGACTTTCAGCTCCGATCTTTTATCCATGTAGAGCTGATTTGTATATGTTGTTAGTGAAGGCTTAACTTCATTCTTTTACCTGGATATCCCATGTTTTCCAACATCCCTTGTGTAACATTATTCATTCTTCATTGAACAATCTTAGCAGCCTGATCAAAACTCATCTGGTCACAGAGGGTCAGATGGACAGCAAGAATGCCTTCCAAATTCTGTAACTCAGTAGGACAACTCTGTGTCACACTGAAATTCAAATGAGACAGCAGAAATGAACTTTTTATATTTATTTTTTTCTTTTCATTTTATTAAGATATGTTTTATTCGTTTATATATCAACCACAGATAACCCTGTCCTCCCTTCTCCTACCTCTCAGTCTTCCCCCCAACCCACCCCTCATTCCCACCATCCCCAAGGCAAGGTCTTCCCTGGGGTGTCAGCAGAGCATGGTACCTACATTTGGGGCAGGTCCAATCCCCTCCTTCCTGTACCATGCCTGAGCTAAGTATCTCAGCCTAGGCACCAGGTTCCAAAAAACCTGCTCATGCACTAAGGACAGGTCCCAGTCCCACTGCCTGGGGTCCACCTAAACAGTTCAAGCTAAACAACTGTCTCACTTATCCATAGGGTCTAATCCAGTCTCATGGGGGTTCCTAGGCTATTGGACACAGTTCATGTGTTTCCACTAGTTTGGCTAGTCGTCTCTGTACTTTTTCCAATCATGGTCTCAATATCTCTTGCTCATATGATCCCTCCTCTCCCTCATTGATTGGACTCCTGGAGCTCCACCTGGGGCTTGGCCATGAATCTCTGCATCTGCTTCCATTGTCCCTGGATGAGGGTTCAATCATGACAGTTAGGGTGTTCGACCATCCCATCACCAGTGTAAGTCATCTCAGGCACCCTCTTGACCATTGCCAGTAGTCTATAGTGGAGTCATCTATGTGGATTTCTGGGGACCTCTCTAGCACTCTGCATCTTCCTATTCCCATTGTGTCTTCATTTATCATGGTATCTCTTTCCTTGTTCTCCCACTCTGTTCCTGATACAGCTAGGACCTCCTGCTCCCCTAAGCTCTCTTTGCCCCAACCCTTGCCCTCCATTAACCCCTCTCAACCCCAGCTTGATCATGTAGATCTCATCCATTTCTCCATTTTTGGGCAATACTGTGTGTTTCATAGGGTCCTCTTTACTAGGTAGCCTCCCTGGAGCTGTTAGTTGCAGTCTGCTTATCCCTTGCTTTTCATCTAGTATCCACTTATGAGTGAGTACCTACCATGTTTGTCTTTCTGAGTCAGGGTTACCTCACTCAGGATGATTTTTTTCTAGTTCCATCCATTTGCCTGCAAATTTCATGCTGTCATTGTTTTTCTCTGCTGAGTAGTACTCTATTGTGTATATGTACCACATTTTCTTTATGCATTCTTCAGTTGAGGGGCATCTAGGTTGTTTCCAGGTTCCAGATATTCCAAATAAGGCTGCTATGAACATAGTTGAGCATGTGTCCTTGTGGCATGATTGAGCATTCCTTGGGTATATTCTCAAGAGTGGTATAGCTGAGTCTTAAGGGAGATCAATTCCCAATTTTCTGAGAAAGTACCATACTGATTTCCAAAGTGGCTGTACAAATTTGCACTCCCACCAACAGTGGAGGAGTGTTCCCCTTGCTCCACGTCCACTCCAACATAGGCTGTCTTCAGTGTTTTTGATCTTAGCCCTTCTGATAGGTAGGTGTAAGATGGCATCTCAGAGTCATTTTGATTTGCATTTCCCTGATGACTAAGGATGTCTTTCAGCCATTTGAGCTTCTTCTCTTGAGAATTCTCTGTTTAGCTCTATAGCCCATTTTTAATTGGACTGTTGTGTATTTTGATGTCTAATTTCTTGAGTTCTTTATATGTTCTGGATATCAGCCCTCTGTCAGATGTGGGGGTTGGTCAAGATGTTTTCCCATTCTGTAGGCTGTCATTTTGTCTTATTGACTGTGTCCTTTGCCCTACAAATCTTCTCAGTTTCAAGAGGTCCCATTTACTAATTGTTGCTCTCAGTGTCTGTACTACTGGTGTTATATTTAGGAAGTGATCTCTGGTGCCAATGCATTCAAGACTTTCTCTTCTTCTCTTCTGTGGGATGTTCTGTATGTTAAATGTGTTGCTCTGATTGGTTGATAAATAAAACACTGAATGGCCAGTAGCCAGGCAGGAAGTATAGGTGGGACAAGGAGAGAAGAGAATGCTGGGAACAGGAAGGCTGTGTAGAGAGACACTGCCAGCCACCGCCATGGAAAGTGTCATGTAAAGATACCAATAAGCTGCCAGCCACATGGCAACTTATAGACTAATAGATATGAGTTAATTTAAGATATAAGAACTAGATTACAAGAAGCCTGCCTCGGCCATACAGTTTGTAAGCAATATAAGTCTCTGTGTGTTTACTCAGTTGGGTCTGAGTGGCTGCGGGGCTGGCAGACGAGAGAGAGATTTGTCTTGACCGTAGGCCAGACAGGAATGGAAAAAAGTCCAGCTACGATTCTCTTACTTCCTACTTTCTCTTCTATCAGGTTTAGAGTAACTGGATTTATGTTGAGTTCTTTAATCCACTTGGACATAAGTTTTGTGCACAGTGACAGATATGGATCTATTTGCAGTCTTCTACATGTTGACATCCAGTTTTGCCAGCACCATTTCTTTTTTTTTTTAATTTTTATTTTGCAATACAATTCAGTTCTACATATCAGCCACGGATTCCCTTGTTATCCCCCCTACCGCCCCCCTCACCTTTCCCCCAGCCCGCCCCCCATTCCAATCTCCTCCAGGGCAAAGCCTTTCCCATGGACTGAGATCAACCCAGTAGACTCAGTCCAGGTAGGTCCAGTCCCCTCCTCCCAGGCCGAGCCAAGCGACCCTGCATAGGTCCCAGGTTTCAAACAGCTGACTCATGCAATGAGCACAGGACCCACTCCCACTGCCTGGATGCCTCCCAAACAGATCAGGCCAATCAACTGTCTCACCCACTCAGAGGGCCTGATCCAGTTGGTGACCCCTCAGCCATTGGTTCATATTTCATGTGTTTCCGTTCATTTGGCTATTTGACCCTGTGCTTTATCCAACCTTGGTCTCAACAATTCTCGCTCATATAAACCCTCCTCATTCTCCTTAATTGGACGCCCAGAGATCCACCTGGGGCCTAATCATGGATCTCTGCATCCAGATCCCTCAGTAGTTGGATGAGGTTTCTAGCATGACAATTAGGGTGTTTGGCCATCCCATCACCAGAGTAGGTCAGTTCGGGCTGTCTCTCGACCATTGCCAGCAGTCTGTTGTGGGGTATCTTTGTGGATTTCTGTGGGCCTCTCTAGCACTTTGCTTCTTCCTATTCTCATGTGGTCTTCATTTACCATGGTCTCTTATTCCTTGTTCTCCCTCTCTGTTGTTGATCCAGCTAGGATCTCCCGCTCCCCCAAGCTTTCTTTTCCTCGACTCTTGTCCTTAACTACTCCCACTCATGTCCAGGCTGTTCATGTAGATCTCATTCCATTTCTCTGTCATTGGGAGATCCCCATGTCTTTCTTGGGGTCCTGTTTTCCAGGTAGCCTCCCTGGTGATGTGAGCAGCAGTCCAGTCATCCTTGTTCCACATCTAGTATCCTGCTATGAGTGAGTACATACCATGTTTGTCTTTCTGAGTCTGAGTTACCTCACTCAGGATGATTTTTTCTAGATCCATCTATTTGTCTGCAAACCTCATGATGTCATTGTTTTTCTCTGCTGAGTAGTATTCCATTGTGTATATGTACCACATTTTGTTTATCCATTCTTCAGTTGAAGGGCATCTAGGTTGTTTCCATGTTCTGGCTATTACGAACAATGCTGATATAAACATAGATGAACAAGTGCTCTTGTGGTGTGGTTGAGCATTCCTTGGGTATATGCCCAAGAGTGGTATAGCTGGATCTTGGGGGAGATGGATTCCCAATTTTCTAAGAAAGCACCATATTGATTTCCAAAGTGGTTGTACAAGCTTGCATTCCCACCAGAAGTGGAGGAGAGTTCCCCTAGCTCCACATCCTCTCCAGCATAAGGTGTCTTCAGTGTTTTTGATCTTAGCCATTCTGACAGGCGTAAGGTGGTATCTCAGAGTTGTTTTGATTTGCAGTTCCCTGATGATTAGGGATGTTGAGCAATTCCTTAAATGTCTTTCAGCCATTTGAGTTTCCTCTGTTGAGAATTCTCTGTTTAGTTCTATAGCCCATTTCTTAATTGGACTGTTGGGAATTTTGATGTCTAATTTCTTGAGTTCCTTATATATTCTGGATATCAGTCCTCTGTCAGATGTGGGGTTGGTGAAGATCTTTTCCCATTCTGTAGGCTGTCGCGTTGCCTTGTTGACCGTATCCTTTGCTCTACAAAAGCTTCTCAGTTTCAAGAGGTCCCATTGATTGATTGTTTCTCTCAGTGTCTGTGCTACTGGTGTTCTATTTAGGAAGTGGTCTCCTATGCCAATGCATTCAAGACTACTTCCTACTTTCTCTTCTAGCAGGTTCAGAGTAGCTGGATTTATGTTGAGGTCCTTGATCCACTTGGACTTAAGTTTTGTGCACGGTGATAGATATGGATCTATTTGCAGCCTTCTACATGTTGATATCCAGTTTTGCCAGCACCATTTCTTGAAGATGCTTTCTTTTTTCCATTGTACAGTTGGGCTTCTTTGTTGAAAATCATCTATTCGTGGGTGTCCGGATGAATGTCAGGGTCTTCGGTTCGGCTCCATTGGTCCATGTGTCGGTTTTTAGGCTAGTACCAAGCTGTTTTTCTTACTGTAGGTCTATAGTAGAGCTTGAAGTCAGGGATAATGATGCCTCCAGAGGTTGTTTTATTGTGCAGGATTCTTTTGGCTTTCCTGGGTGTTTAGTTTTTCCATATGAAGTTGCGTATTGTTCTATCCAGGTCTGTTAAGAATTGTGTTGGGATTTTGATGAGGATTGCATTGAATCTGTAGATTGCTTTTGGTAAGTTTTCCACTTTTATTATGTTAATCCTACTTATCCATGAGTGTGGGAGTCTTTCCATTTTCTGACATCTTCTTCAAATTCTTTCTTCAGGGACTTAAAGTTTTTGTCATACACGTCCTTTGTTTGCTTAGGTAGAGTTACCCCAAGGTATTTTATATTATTTGTGTCTATTGTAAAGGGTGATGTTTCTGATTTCTTTCTTAGCCGATTGTCATTTGTATATAGAAAGGCTACTAATTTTTTTGAGTTAATCTTGTATCCTGCCACATTACTGAAAGGTGTTTATCAGCTGTAAGAGTTCCTTGGTCAAATTTATGGGGTCACTTATGTATACTATCATGTCATCTGCAAATCGTGAAAGTTTGACTTCTTCCTTTCCAATTTTTATCCCCTTGATCTCCTTTTGTTGTTTTATTACTCCAACTAGAACTTCAAGTACTATGTTGAATAAATATGGGGAGAGCAGACCTTCTTGTTTTGTTCCTAATTTTGGTGGAATTGCTTTGAGTTTCTCTCCATTTACTTTGATGTTGGCTGTTGGCTTACCATAGATTGCCTTTATTATGTTTAGGTATGTTCCCTGCATTCCTGATCTCTCCAAGACCTTTATCATGAAGGGGTGTTGGATTTTGTCAAAGGCCTTTTTAGCTTCTAATGAAATGATCATGTGGTTTTTTTTCTTTCAATTTGTTTATATGGTTTTAATATATTGAGAGACTTTTGTTTCTTGAACCATCCTTGCACCTCTGGGATGAAGCCTACTTGATCAATGTAGACAATTGTTTTGATGTGTTCTTGGAGTTTGTTTGCCAGTATTTTATTGAGTTTTTTGTTTCAATGTTCATGGTGGAGATTGATCTGTAATTCCATTTCTTTATTGCATCTTTGTTTGGCTTGGGGATCAGAGTAACTGTAGCCTCATAGAAGGAGTTTGGTAACATTCCTTCGGTTTCTATTGTGTGGAACAATTTAAAGAGTGTTGGTATTAACTCTTCTTTGAAGATCTGGTTTAATTCTGCATTGAAACCATCTGGTCCTGGGCTTTTATGGTTGGGAGACTATTAATGATGGTTTCTATTTTGTTAGGTGTTACTGGTTTATTTAAATGGTCCATCTGGTCTTGATTTAACTTAGGTATGTGGTAGCTGTCAAGAAAATTGTACATTTCCTTTAGATTTTCCAATTTTTTTGGAGTACAAGTTTTTGAAGTATGACCTGATGATTTTCTGGATCTCCTCATTGTCAGTAATTATGTCTCCCTTTTCCTTTGTAATTTTCCAATTGGATGCTCTCTCTCTGTCTTTTGGTAGTCTGGATAAGGGTTTGTCTATCTTGTTGATTTTCTTAAAGAACCAACTCTTTGTTTCATTGATTCTTTGTACTGTTCTCTTTGTTTCTATTTTATTGATTTCAGCTCTCAATTTGATAATTTCCTGGCATCCGTTCTTCCTGGGTGACCTTGTTTCTTCTTGTTCTAGAGCTTTCAGGTGTGCTGTTAAGTCACTAGTGTGAGATATCTCCAACATCTTTATGTGGGCATTAATGCTATGAATTTTCTTCTCAGCACTGCTTTCATGGTGTCCCATAAGTTTGGGTATGCAGTATATTCAATTTCATTGATCTCTAGGAAGTCTTTAATTTCTTTCTTTATTTCTTCCTTGACCAATTGGTGATTCAGGTGAGCATTATTCAGTTTCCATGAGATTGTAGGCTTTCTGTAATTTTTGTTGTTGAAATCTAACTTTATACCATGGTTGTCTGATAGAATACAGTAGGTTATTCTAATTATTTTGTATCTGTTGAGGTTTGCTTTGTGACCAAGTATGCGGTCAATTTTAGAGAAGGTTCCATGGGGTGCTGAGAAAAAAGTATATTCTTTTTTGTAAGGGTGGAATGTACTGTAGATATTGATTAAGTCCATTTGATTCATAACATCAATTAAGGCCCTTATTTCTCTGTTAAGTTTTGATTTGGCAGATCTGTCCAGTAGTGAGAGTGGGGTGTTGAAGTCTCCCACTATTAATGTGTGGGGTTTTATGTGTGATTTAAGCTTTAGAAATGCTTCTTTTACATATGTGAGTGTCCTTGTATTTGGGGCATAAATGTTCAGAATTGAAACTTCCTCATGGTGTATCTTTCCTCTGATGATTATATAATGTCCTTCTTGATCTTTTTTGATTGATTTTAGTTTCAAGTCTATTTTGTGGGATATTAGGAGAGCTAAACCAGCTTGCTACTTAAGACCATCTGATTGGTAAGACTTTTCCCAGCCTTTTATTCTGAGGTAGTGTCTATCTTTGAAATTGAGATGTGTTTCTTGTATGCAGCAGAGAGATGGGTCCTGTTTTTGTATTCATTCTGTTAGTCTGTGTCTTTTTATAGGTGAATTAAGTCCATTGATATAAAGGGATATCAATGACCTGTGATTGTTAGTTCCTGCTACCTTTTGGTGGTAGTGAGTGTGTATTTCTCTTCTTTGGGCTTTGCTGCTGGGGGTTATCTATTGACTGTATATTCGTGGGTGTATCTGACTTCCTTAGGTTGGAATTTCCTTCTAGTGCTTTTAGTAGGGCTGGATTTGTGGATAGGTGTTGTTTTAATTGGTTTTGTTTTAGAATGTCTTGTTCACTCTGTCTATGATGATTGAAAGTTTTGCTAGGTATATTATTCTAGGCTGGCATCCATTTTCCTTTAGTGTCTTCATTATGTCTATACAGGTCCTTCTGGCTTTCAAAGTCTCCATTGAGAAATTGGGTGTTATTCTGATGGGTTTGCCTTTTTAAGTCACTTAGCCTTTTTCTTTTACTGCTCTTAATATATTTACTTTATTCTGTAGATTTAGTTGTTTAATTATTATTCAGCAAGGGGACATTTTGGGGGGTCTAGTCTGTTTGGTCTTCTATAGGCTTCTTCTATCTTCATAGGTATTTCCTTCTTTAGGTTGGGAAAGCTTTCTTCTATGATCTTGTTGAATGTATTTTCTGTGCCTTTTAGTTGGTATTCTTTTCCTTCTTCTATCCCTATTAATCTTAGTTTTGGCCTTTTCATGGTATCCCAGACCCTGGACATTTTGTGTTATGACTTTTTTGGCCTTGGTATTTTCTTTGACTGATGAAACTCTTTCCTCTATTGCATCCTCTACACCAGAGATTCTCTCTTCCAATGCTTGTATTCTCTTGGTTATGCTTGCATCTGTGTTTCCTGTTTGTTTACTCAGATTTTCTATTTCCAGCATTCCCTCTATTTGTGTCTTCTTCATTGTTTCTATTTCCCTTTTCAGGTCTTGAAGTGTTTCCCTCACATGTTTAATTGCTTTTTCATGGCTTTCATTAAGGGATTTATTGCTTTCTTCCACTTTTTTTTATTTGTCTTTTCCTCTAGTTCTTTATTGATTTCTTCCAATTTTTTGTTTGTCTTTTCCTCAATTTCATTTTTCATTGTTTCTTGAAAGGCCTCTAGCATCTTCATAATGCTGTTCTCAAGGTTGCTTTCTTCTGCTTCTTCTACATTGTGATGTTCAGGTCTTGCTATTGGAGGAGGGCTAGGTTCTGGTGATGCTGTATTGCTCTTATGTTGTTCTATGTATTTTTCCCTTGACATCTGCCCATCTCCTCCTCTAATAGGCATAAGAGGTTGCTGTGTCTGAGTGAGTTGCTATTGTTCTACTCTGTGCTTGTTGTGTCTGTGTCTCAGAGGGCCCCTTTAGGTTCAATCTTAGTTCTTGGTCTAATTGGAGAAGGCAGATTCTGTTTCTAAGGGAGCTGCTCTTGGGTGAACCTAAGCTTGTTGATTCTGTGACTCACAGAGCCACTCTTGGTCTTATCAGGGCTCTTGGTCTAGTCAGAGATTACAGATTCTATGTTTCAGGAAGCCTCTCTTGGTGGAATGAGAGGTGGCAGATTCGCTGTCTCACGAGGTTACTCTTGTTCCAATGAGAGTTCTTTGTCCAATGAGGGCTGCCGGCTTGGTTTTCATGCCTCAGGAAGTGTCTGGGGTCTCAGGAGGATTGGTATGGGGGCAGGGTGTATATTGGTAAGATGTCCAGTAGGGCGTCTTGGTGAGGGAGGGCCTTCACGAAGCAGCCCTGCCTACTGGCCAGCAACTGGGACAGAGTTGGGTGGGGGTTCACAGGGACCAGCTGTGTCCCATGGATGGGGCCAAGGGGCAGCACTCTCTGGGTTTGGAGCCTCAATATGCTTTCAGTTAACTCCTGGCCACAGGAACCAAAGAGCTGAATATTTACATCTACAACAATTAGGACAATGAGAAGAAGATGTGATCATTAAAAACAACTGTAATGTTAATGTAAAAATTGCTATATGAATTTCTCCTATTTTCAGATCCTTCAAAGGACTGCCAGAGTGGATATGATTTAGGCTGCAGCCTAAAGCACACTCTCTCCCCACCCACCACAGGCAAGGCCAGCCTAGAAACACAGTACTTATAGGAGTACTAGGGGAGAATACCCTGTTTATTGCCTCACCTCTTCTAATCTACCTTCTCACAGGAAGTACACTCCCCAAAGGAACAAACAGATGTCAGACACATTCAGAGAATTTTTGTTCACTTGCTTGGTGAGGATGAATTTATGGTGATGCTTGTTCTCTTTTCTGTCCATGACAGGTGAACATCAACTTTCATTATAGAGTATTATTGGCATTATTGTCCAATGTGTGATGGGGCTGATTGCAGTAATATTTGTACTGGTTTTCCTGTGGCACAGCTGTCGTCACAGGTGAAGTGTCTTACACCCTTCCACCTACTCTTCCATTCCCTCCATGCTTGGGAAAGGGAAGAGGCTTCCTTTACTTTGTGTCTAGACTCCATTTTCTTCTCTTTGCTATGTGTCTGCTGTGTTACTCATATCACTGCCTTCCTATGTCCTGTACCCCACTATCTGTTGGTCATGGTCACTCCTTTCCCTGTGAAGTTTGGAGATAAATTGTCTTTATCTTTCACCAGGGAGCCACAAATTGCGAAAGACATTAAACAAGTGGACAATGAGCCAACCAACCTCAATCAGCCAACCAACCTCAATGAAACCTCAAAAGAAGGTTCAAATATGAAACTTCGAAAGAAAAAGAAGGTAAAAGTAAATTCTCAACCAAAGTACCACCCCTAGACCCAATTAAAAAACAGCAAATATGATGGGATAAAAGGATCAAAGGGTTGGAGGGGGCTGATTAGATTGGAAAATGAGGCAGCACCAAGAAAGGCAGTGGCAGCCATGGTGTGAATGCACAGCAAGGACACCAAGCAGCTCCCAGGAAACATTGGCTCCCAGGGTCCTTCCCAACTGAGGAACCAAACAACAGTGATGGTGTCTCCCACTTCTTTAGGGCGAGAAGTAAGAGCATGCTCAGTGAGGACAACTGGACCTGTCCACCCACAGTAAGTAAAGGCACTGACCCTCGGGAATCAAAGGTCCCACCACCTGCCAGTACTTCCACAACATCCTGGACAGCAGCCACTGTCTCCTGTCTGACTTACAGAGCAGATCTTCTTTTCCCAGCTTCTGTGTTTACTTGGTTGGGTCTGAGGGGCTGTGGGGCTGGCAGGTGAGAGAGATTTGTCCTGACTGTGGGCCAGGCAGGAAAACTCTAGCTACAAATGGCATCCAACGTGGTGGCAAGAGTTTCTACCTAAAAACTGAGAAAAAAGATTCTAAAACGGAGCTAAAAACAGTTCCTAATTGTCTCTCTCAAATGAGCGGCAGCTGCCGGTTAGAGCTACTGGGTTCCTAGCGTGTGTGCTCGACCTGCCCCGTATGGTGGGAATGAGGCCTCTGCAAGTGGTACATTAAGCTGCATGGTGGATTTAGCCTTTGCTAGTACAAAACAAAAAAAGAGGTTTCTGGGCTACACGCTGCTTGGATAAAAGCATAGACCCACTATAGCTCCCAGAGCTGGTGGGAAACGTAGCCATGTTGGGAAGCTGAGGTGGGCGGAGCCAGCAGCCAGAGGTGCTGCAGGTTAAAGCAATAGATTCACAATAAGACAGATTCAGATGTAATAGTTTACAATGTGTGTAAAATATACCTAGGCTTAAAAGAGACAAAAAAGGTGATATATACGGTTATATAAACAAATAGTTTAAAAAAATAAAGTCTTTAAAGAGACAGTAAAATTAATATAAAAAATAAGCCATGTAAAGATGAATATTACATAGAGAATCTGGATTGTGTTGTCTTTGGGATTTTTAACTGCGGAAAAACATTTGATCGTAAAAGCTGTTGAGTTATGCCAATATGTATATTTTAAAGATATCTTGACTTCACAGTTTGGATGTAAAGATGTGTTGCTTTGGAAAGGAGACTCTGCTTTTGTTCCCACAGAAAGCCAAAGGCTATGGATTTGTTCCAGATTAAGATACATCAGGTTTGACCAGCCAAGACCCCCTGAAAGTTCTCCGATGACACCATGGCCCAGATGATCCAACTTCCAAGGTGGTTTGAAGGCAACAGGCTCAGAAGATACACCCTCATGGACTATTCCATAATCCTAAAATTTTCTTTGTGTCCCCATAAGATACAGCAGCCCCCTCCAGCAGGAAGTAGTAAGAGAAGCTACACCCAAATTCCCAAATTATATGTAATTTTACTTTGTTAAGGTTAAAACCTTCCTTTTTGAAAAACAAAAAAAGAGGGAAGTGCTGTGGGATGTTCTGTATGGCAAATGTGTTGCTGATTAGTCAATAAATAAAACACTGATTGGCCATTGGCTAAGCAGGAAGTGTAGGTGGGACAAGGAGGAGAATAAAGCTGGGAAGTAGAAGGCTGAGTCAGAGAGACACTGCCAGCCGCCACGATGAGAAACAGCATATGAAGATGCCGGTAAGCTACACCTTTACCTTAATTTAAACTGTTTCTATTCATCTATGTTTTCCTCAGGCCTTTTTACCTTTCTTTCATTCTGTATGTTCTACTTTTCTGCTTCCTCCCCATCTGTCTCTCTGACCCCAGATGTCTCCGTGGCTTCTTTTTTTCTTTCTTTTTTGAGCCTAAATACCTCTTCCTACTTATTCTTCCTGCCTAGATGTCCCACCTATATCTCCTCCCTCACTATTAGATATTCAGCTTTTTCTTAGACAAGTCTGTTGCCTTGGGGAGTCAAGGTAAAACAGCAACACATGTTTACATAGTTATACAAACACAACACATCTTTACATTGTTAAACAAATAATGCAACACACCAGCCCTCAGGTGCTGTAGGTCCTCACCCTCTTTCCAGCCACAGGAGACCAAGTCAGTGCTGAAGGGAGACTCAGTTGACCTAGGCTAGGCTGGCATGAGGGAACCACATGTCCAAGAGCAAGTTCCTGAACCTAATGCCTTCCCTGCTGTGTGTGAAGGTTGTGGTCATTCATTATCCCTTAGGGGGACTCTCTACTGTGTGAGTCTGGGTCCCAAGGACCACTGTGCTCCTCCTTGTCAAAGGAACATGTCAGTCACAAATAACCACTGAGGAAAGAATAATCAAGGCTTTGTGAACTTGGAGAACTCCTGAACTGAATAATCCAGGTCTCTGTCCTTGTTAACTCTACTCTGGTCCTAATAAGCTAGGTCTGTGAAATGGACTCTGGAGGATACAAATCCTCTAACTGGACTTGGGCATCACCCCCTTCAACCCCCACCGCACATCTACTACTACCTCGTGCTGCCTCCTTCAGCTACAAATCAGAAGTCTTGGATGAGCTTTGCACTTCCATGCTCTGGTGAGTCTTCTTTTGCTTCCCCAGGTCATGTGACAGCTCTCCTAATGAGGTAAGCACTGCCACTTTCACTGCCTGCTTCCTCGCAGATGTCTCTGGAGAGATGGGGATGCTCAGAGCCACAACTGTGTGTCCTTAGTTCCTTGTGCAGCAGATGAGGAGCTGCACCTCTCCACCCTTTAGGCTGCTCACCTGCATTCTGCCCACTACAAAAGAGGTTGCAGGTGTGGGTGAGCTAGCCCCTGTGTAGTTCCCAGCACAGACCCAAAGGAGGAAGAGCCACACCCCTCTCGCTTGTCTCTCCTCATCTGAACCTGCTCTGGCCTTCAAAGGAAAGACTCCATTCCAACCAGTCAGAAGTGCAGGATCTGGGATCTCACTCTGACCCCTTCTCTGCCCAGCATCCTAGTCCCTTGTAGTCTGGCAGATGGATTCAGACAAGAGACATCCTGTCATGTAGAAGACTGGCAGGTTTCTTAGAAAATGATGGGAGGCATGCTCAAAAGTGAGGGTGGACATTGGCCAAAGGGCCACTGCAGATGAAAGGCTTTCAAGGAGCGAGAGTGGACAATGGCCAGGGACCATGGGCAGCATGTTAAAGTAGGCCGGGTGATGTCTTCTAAAGTCTCTGGCACAGGGGGCCCTCATGAGATGTTGTTCTGTGCAGGACAAAGAGATCATGTGGGTTGACTCTAAAGGAGGGGACTAATGTGTGTCTCTGTTCTTTGCCAGAAGGCTCCAGCCACATAATAACTTATATTCTTCTTAGCAATTGAGATGGTCACTTAGAGAGGTTAAAGGCTGGAAATGTAGTCCTATTGCTAGAGCGCTTGTCTGACTGTCCCTGGCTTAGGTTTGATCCACAGAATCACAGTTTAGCACACCTGCAGTCACAGCACTTGGTCCCTGGAGGAGAACATGGGGACTCCCTGGGATATATGAGAGCTGGTTCACACCAACACACACACAAACTAGGTTTAGGGAAGTTGAGATGCTTTAGTGTGTAAAGTGCAGTTTACAAATCTGACACCTGAGTTCCTAAAACCTGAGGTAAAAGAGCAGACCCCCTCCTGCAAGTTGTCCTCTGAGATGCATCCATGTTCTGTCTGTTTGTCTGTCTGTCTCTGTGTCTTGAGACTGACTGTATGATCATACTTTTCAGGTGGATGGCCTTCACATTATTTCTTGGAAAACAATGTCCAGCAACACAAATCCCTAACTTCATCTTCCCATTTCCACCAGCAACAGCAATGGTCTTCTGAAAAAAAAAACAGTGATGACCTGTCCCATTAGCTTCTGCACCTGTATTCCCAGACTCTTGCCCCTCACTGGGATGGGGTAACAGAGGAGATGCCCCAAAGGACACAACCCTGCAGCCCTAGCCTTCAGAGTCAGCAGAGAGAAAGGCAGATAATGAATTGCGTAGCTGGTGGCTAGCAGGAAAGGTATTGCTGGTGAGGGATTGCACCCTTTAGACTACAGAGCAAGAGTACTTTACGAAGTCCACTGTAGCCAGGGAGCCAGCTGAGTAGTGATCAGAAAACTGGCCGTGGAAGAGAAAAATGGGCTGTGATAGGGGATGACCTCCACTGGAGAAAGCCCTCTGGCAGCTGTGACTTGTTCTCTAGTCCCACAAAGCTAAGTGGCCAAGCCTTCAGCAAGCACATGAAGCACTCCTTGACATTTGCCCACTCTGTTCTCAGGGCATCCTCGCACACACTACTGTCTCCTTATCTCCGGACACTAGCTCCTTCTCCTACTGGGGAATGTCCAGTGTCCTATCACATACTCCAGATTCCTCTCTTGCTCACACTTCCTGCTCTTGTCAACACTTAGCTCTTTGGGGCCCTCTGTTCTAATTGCATCTGTCTCCCTGCACACCTCTGCCCCACTACTGTGACAGGAGAGTAGTGGCTGAAAAGAGTGGATCAGGAAAGGAACTAGTTGACAGGAAGACTAGAAGCCTGTCCCCACCTGACTTCATACAGTCGAGCATACTCAAGAGATGCCAGGGATAGGAGCTGGAGAGGTGGTTTGGTGGATCTAAGCACTGAGCTGCTCTTCCAGAGGACTCAGATGCCCATCAACCACACAGATTAAAACCTTTTGTAACTGTAGTCTCAGGGTATCTGATACCATCTTCTCTCCCCATGGGGTACCATGGCCACTGTGACCAAGCTTCATGGTCATGCCCAGTTAGATGTGGCATGGGGAGACATGCTCCACTTTTGGCAGGTAGAGGTGTATGGACAAGGACAAGCAATTCAGGAGAAAGTAAACAAAAGTGTGTCAAACACCCATCTAAAGACCACTATTTACTCTTACATTTTCTTTCCTGACTTTTTAAAAATTTTTTATGAGTGTGTCTCACATAGCCCAGGCTAGCTTCAAACTCAGTACACAACCAAGGATGACTTTGGGCTTCTCATCCGCCTGTGTGTATCTTTTCGAACAAAGTCCTGGGGATCAAATCCAGAGCTTTGTGCACACTAAGTAAGCTCTGCCTACAGACTTACACCCTAGCCTTCAAATTTTTACAGTTAAATATTTGTTGAATGGTTCTTAACTTCTCATACGTAAGACTGTACATGTGTCCAGGTGCACACACACACATTCACATGCATGCATGCACACCTTTGCTTCTCCTAGGAGATATACATGCTTTGACCAGCACCAGGAACAAACATTTGTTAACAGAATGGTGCTGAGATCTCCAGCTCAGAGTTCTGTGAGGGCTGAGAGGGGCCTGGGATTAGCAGAGGAGATGGACCTGCAGTGAGAAAGCAGGAGTGGAGTCTTGACTCCATGGAGAAGGTAACTATTCTCAAAACATTGCCACACAGGGACACAACTGAGGACTCCATGGGCTACATGAGAGCTGGTTCACACCAACACACACACAAACTAGGTTTAGGGAAGTTGAGATGGTTTTGTGTGTAAAATACAATTTACAAATCTGACACCCGAGTTCAGTCCCCAAAACCTGAGGTGAAAGAGGAGACCCCTCCTGTAATTTGTCCTCTGAGATGAACCCATGTTCTGTCTGTCTGTCTCTGTCTCTGTGTCTTGAGACTGACTGTATGATCATACTTTTCAGGTGGATGGCCTTCACATTATTTCCTGGAAAACAATGTCCAGCAACACAAATCCCTAACTTCAATCTTCCCATCTCCACCAGCAACAACAACGGTCTTCTGAAATAAAAAAAAAAAAAAACAGCAATGGGAAGTGTCCCATTAGCTGCTACTCATGTATTCCCAGTCTCCGGCCCCTCACTGGGGGCGGGGGTAGTGGAAGAGATGCCCCAAAGGACACAATCCTGCAGCTCCAGCCTTCAGAGTCAGCAGAGAGAAAGGCAAATAATGAATTGGGTAGCCAGTGGCTAGCAGAAAAGGGATTGCTGGTGAGGGATTGCACCCTTTAGACTACAGAGCAAGAGCACTTATGAAGTCCACTGTAGCCAGGGAGCCAGCTAAATAGTGATCAGAAAACTGGCCGTGGAAGAGAAAAATGGGCTGCGGTAGGGGATGACCTCGATTGGGGAAAGCCCTCTGACAGTTAGGTGACTATGTGTGCAGGTCCTGGCATGCGATCTCTGCCCTCAGAAGGATGACAATGTAGACTGGCTTGTGTACAGTTCTAGGAGTCCAGTGGCAGCCACTCTGTACCTATTTCCCGACATGGGATTTTTGCTATACACATGGCGGGCCATGAAATCCAAGGTCCTGCAAACAGGAACTGTCTTGGTTGGTCACAGCTGCAGTTCCATGGTGGAGAGATACAATCTCCCATGCATGTCTGTTTGGGATTCCATTTCACCTTTCAGCTGTGACTTGTTCTCTAGTCCCACAAAGCTAAGTGGCCAAGCCTTCAGCAAGCACATGAAGCACTCCTGGACATTTGCCCACTCTGTTCTCAGGGCTTCCTTGCACACACTACTGTCTTCTTAGCTCCCCGAACCTAGCTCCTTCTCCTACTGGGGAATGTCCAGTGTCCTATCACATACTCCAGATTCCTCTCTTGCTCACACTTCCTGCTCTTGTCACCACTTAGCTCTGTGGGGCCCTCTGTTCTAATTGCATCTGTCTCCCTGTACACCTCTGCCCCACTACTGTGACAGGAGAGTAGTGGCTGAAAAGAGTGGATCAGGAAAGGAACTAGTTGACCAGGAAGACTAGAAGCCTGTCCCCACCTGACTTCATACATTTGAGCATACTCAAGAGGTGCCAGGGATAGGAGGTGGAGAGGTGGTTCGGTGGATCTAAGCATTTGGCTGCTCTTCCAGAGGACTCAGATCCCCATCAACCACACAGATTAAAACCTTTTGTAACTGTAGTCTCAGGGTATCTGATACCATCTTCTCTCCCCTGGGGGTACCAGACATATACATAATGTTCAGACATACATGCCAGCAAACCACCAACCAACACCAGCACCACCAGCAATACCATCACCACCACCACCAGCACCACCCACATACACAGGCATAGAGGGACAGGCAGGGAGTGTACACAAACACAGAGCAGTGACCCCTAAGTAAAGTCAGTTGAGGTTTGTGACATACAGTAGGTATCATGGATGCACAAAAGCCAGAGGGGCCAATCATAGGGTACATTTGGAATGTCAGATTGGAAAAGTGAGGTTGTATTAAGCCCCCTTGGCCACTGTGACCAAGCTTCATGGTCATGCCCAGTTTGATGTGGCATGGGGAGACATGCTCCGCTTTGGCAAGTGGAGATGTATGGACAAGGACAAACAATTTAGGAGAAAGTAAACAAAAGTGTGTCAAATAACCATCCAAAGATCACTATTTACTCTTACATTTTATTTCCTGACTTTTTAAAAATTTTTTGTGAGTGTGTCTCACATAGCCCAGGCTAGCTTCAAACTCAGTACATAACCAAGGATGACTTTGGGCTTCTCATCCTCCTGTGTGTATCTTTTCGAACAAAGTCCTGGGGATCAAATCCAGAGCTTTGTGCACACTAAGTAAGCTCTGCCTACAGACTTACACCCTAGCCTTCAAATTTTTACAGTTAAATATTTGTTGAATGGTTCTTAATTTCTCATACCTGAGACTGTACATGTGTCCAGGTGCACATGCACATGCACATGCATGCTTGCACACCTTTGCTACTCCTAGGAGGATATACACACTTTGACCAGCACCAGGAGCAAACACTTGTTAACAGAATGGTACTGAGATGGCTAGCTCAGAGTTCTGTGAGGCCTGAGTGGGCCTGGAATTAGCACAGGAGATGAATCTACAGTTAGAAAGTAGGAGTGGAGTCCTGACCCTTGGAGAAGGTAACTATTCTCAACACATTGCCACAACAGGGACACAACTGAGGGTCCCTGGATCAAGACAGGCTGGTGGTGGCCCAACCATCTGCTTCATAATGGTGTAGAATATGAGGTTTCTGTCACAGGTGGGTTAGAAAGAGAATGATAGTGACATGGAAAGAGAACCTGCAAATGAAAACCTTCCAAAACAAAATTTAAAAACTCTCAGAATCTAAGGGCACGTGCTGCTCTTCTGGAAGACCTGAGTTCAGTTCCCAGCACACACATCAGGAGGTTCACAGCTGCCTGCAGCTTCATATCCAGGGACAATGATGCCCTCTTCTGGCTTCGATAGGAACCTCACACACATGTGGCCTACTCACATACAGAGAGAGTGAGACAGACAGAGAGAGAATGAGACAGAGACAATGACACAGGCTGAGAGACAGGGAGAATAAAAGCAAATCTAAAATAAGAGAAAACAACCTCACATTTCTCATTATAATTCAGGTTCTCACAACATAAGCCACCACCTTCTCACTGAACAAGTTGAGGCATTTCCTGGGCTGATCTGCAGCTACTTCGTGTCTGACATTGGTTCCTGTTCCAGTGCTGCTACCTCTTGGAGGATGACTGATAACCAGGACTGTCTTAGGATTTCTATTGCTGTGTAAAGACAGCATGAACACAGCAACTCTTACAAAGGAAAACATGTAATGGGAGGGCTTATGGCTTAGAGATTCAGTCCATTATCATCATGGTGGAACATGGTAACATGCAGGCAGACATGGTGCTGGAGAAGGAGCTGAGATTTCTATAATTTTGATCCAGAGGCAACAGGAAGTAAACTGAGACACTGGGTATGGCTTGAGCATAGGAGACCTCAAAGACTGCTCCTACAGTGACACACTTTCTCCAACAAGGCCATATCTACTCCAACAAAACCACACCTCCTAATAGTGCCACTCCCTGTTATCTTGTGCGGGCCAATTACATTCAAACCACCACATCCCACTTCCTGGCCCCCATAAGCTTGTAACAATATCATAATGTAAAATATATTTAGTCCATTTTCAAAAGTCTCCATAGTCTATCACAGATCAACAATGTTTAAAAGTGGAAAGTTCAAAGTTTCTTCTGAGATTCACGCAATCTCTTAACTATAATCTCCTATAAAATAAAAATTAAAAAACACATGCTTCCAACATATAATGGCACAATATATACATTACTCTTCCAAAGTGTAGGGAAGGGAACATAATGAGGAAATACTGGACCAAAGTGAGACTGAAAGTAATCTGGGCAAACTGCAAACTCTGCATCTCCAGGTCTTACTTAAAACTGCTCTTCAGAGCTACAACTTCTTTCAGCTATATTGACCACAACACATTACTCTCTTGGGCTGGTTCCACTTCCTGTTTGTTACAGCTCTTCTCAGCAGGTATCCCAAGGCTCTGGCATCTCCAACATCTTGGGGTCTCCAAGGCAATCCAAGAATCTCCTTCACAGCTTCACACAATGGCCTCTCTGGTCCTCCATATAGGGACACTCCTGACACATGCCTAGCCACAGTGGTTTTCCTTAGTCAAGGAGGCAAATTCCATAGCCTATTTCTTCCATCCTTAATCCAGAACCAGGTGGCCAAAGCTACCATGTTCTGCTGCTTGCTGGTGCTGTAATGTGACCCCCTTGTTTAATTACATCTTCACCAGTTTTCTGTTTTTGTTGGTGTCCTTCACTGCCTAAGGTAAGCATGGCTGTACTGAAATTTGCTCTGTAGACCAGGCTGGCTTCAAACTCAGAGATCCCCTTTCCTATGCCTTCCCAGTGTTGGGATTAAAGACATGTACCACCACACCCTGATTTAAGCTTTTCTTTAATTTCTTTTCAGCTGTTGGAAACTTAGCTTCTTAGGAACTTGCCCTGGGCCACCACTCCCTGCATTCCATTTCTTAATATGTTTATCTCTTTGAATACTAGAATTAGTTCCATTCCACTTCCTGGTGCTCTTTCTCCTCAAATTGTACATTTTGTATTTTTTCCTTGCTCGGCTTCCTCTTTTTCATTATAAATCTGTATAAGAGTGGCCAGTCATAAAAATCAAAACAAAGTCTATAGTAAGCTGTTTTGAGATTTCCTCTGCCAATGGAATTAATCCAAAACACTTCACTTTAGCCTCAGGCAGACTTTTGGGACAAGGACAAAAAGCAGCCATATTCTTCACCAAAATACCACAAGAACAATCTCTAGGCCACATATTAATATTCTTCTCCTCTGAAATCTCTTGACCAGGCCCCCACAGTTCAAATAAATCAACACCAATGGCTTCCATGTTCCTACTAGTCTGTCCCATTAAGCAGTGCTTAAAGCATCACAATTACATACAGAAGATCTGGGCTCTGAGCGTCTAGCCATTGTGCCTAGACCATTGCCCCTTCAAGTGATCTGGGTCCTGCCTTGGCTCCCCATCACCAGGTCATGCCATCACACCTTCCACTTGAGGCCCTTGTGGGCCAGGGACTGTACCAGGAATTTCACTCCAGGCCTGTCTGTGAACTGAGATTGGGGCTGTAAAAGCAGCCACACTTGTCTCAGGGGTGACAGGGTTACATGATCTCAAAAAGGAGCATGTCTGCCCTCTAGAGCAGTGGTTCTCAACCTTCCTAATGTCGCAACCATTTAATACAGTTCCTCATACTGTGGTGACCCCCCAACCATAGAATTATTTTAATAACTGTAATTTTGCTACTGTTGTGAATCATAATGTAAGTATCTGATATGCAGGATATCTGATATGCAACCCCTGTCAATGGGTAGTTCATAACCTCTCTCAAAGGGGTTGAGACCCACAGGTTGATAATTGCTGCTCCAATGGATGCTTCCTGCCAGAAGGAGCAAAGCAGTCAGGTAATGGGAAGAAATGGGGAGAAGCAGCATGATTTGAAGGGAGGGCCCACAGGAGACTGGACAGATCACAGTGGGGTTCAAATGTTGTCGGTGGTCATGAGGAGCTGCAGTCAGCAAGGGAGCTTATGGAGTTTGATTCGCTAAATAGCAAAGCTAAAGGCTGGAGATGCACCTGGGGAGTGGAACAGTCTCCAGAATGCCCCATGCTGCTTCTGTGTTTCCTCCTGCTTGCTGCTGCTGTGTTCCTGTTGTATGTGACATGGTGTGAATACTGTGTGAAAGGATCCCACTGTATCTAGTATAGTGAGTTGTTGGATTTTCTTTTACTCTAGCCCCACATAGGAACATCATAATTTTGTTGTTTGTTTTCGCTCTTCTGGGGACTAGCCGCCAACCAGCTCCCAAATAAATCACACAGAGAGGCTTATTCTTAATTATAAATGCCCAGCTTTGGCTTGGCTTGCTGCTAGCAAACTTTTCTTAACTTTAAATTATCCCTTCTACCTTTTAAAAGCCTCTGGGCCTTTTCCTTTTCTTACTTCTGTAATCCTTCCTTCACTCTCACACCATGGTTGGCTCTGTAGAGAGGGGGCTGTCCCCTAGCATCCTCTGCCCCTTTTTCTCCTCTCCTGCTCTTTTTTCTCCTTCTATTAATCTTCTTTCCTGCAAGCCCCACCTATCCTTTCTCCTGCCTTGCTATTGGCTGTTCAGCTCTTAATTATATCATCAGGTGTTTTAGACAAGTCAGTGTAACACAGCTTCACAGAGTTAAACAAATGCAACATAAACAAAAGTAACACACATTAAAATAATTCTCCAACAATAGTGTGATTGTTTCTTGGGAAAATCTCACTCCTCACTGGGAGTTTTCCTTTCAGATTATAATGACAATGATTTTTATAAGAGCAATGATGCTTAGTCAGATCAATGATTTGACTGAACATTCTGAGCCAGTCTGAAAGATACAGGTGACTAAGACAGGTAATGAAGATGATTAGGGAAATAGTTTGGGTTATTCTGCCATTTGATCCAATAAGAGACACCAAAAAGACAAATATAGGCTAGAAGTCACCTTCCCCTTGGTTGATGTGGAATTTGCAGAGGATGGAACCTGAAAACAAGGAAGTCTCATGCATTATAGACCCATGGATCCTGCCTGTTGGAAAACAGGCTGATGATTAAACAAGGCAAGTATGTCCCTACACCCAAGGTTAGGCCTGAGTTCCTCGGTCATGTAGCTTACAGAATGAATCATAGGCCCTGGAATGTAGCTTGATAAAGCAAAGTTGTAAAAATAAATTAAATGCCCCTATTGTATGTAAACAAAGATAGACAGCTGAACACAGGAATGAAGTTTGTAGGTATCTGCTACACTGAAACCGCAAGCAGCTTCCTGCCAATACAAAAGGAACAGGCTGAAATATACATGGCTTCCTTAAAACTTTGTTAACCAATTATAAAATAGTCATTGCTCTGGGGTAGAGATGTTATGGAGGGAAAATTAACATAACAAAATATGTTAAACTGCTTGTGAGCTTTAAGGAAAACATGTAACTTGTTATCATACTGTGATTTGTTTTTGGAAAACATATAACTTGTGATTATGAGGTAATCTTTTCTTGTGTAGAAAATTTTGTCTTATGAGGTATAAAAGGGATGAGTGGAAAATAAGGAACATAGAAGGGAAACAGCAGGGAAGAAGAAGGAAACAGCAGGGAAGAAGAAGGAAACATCAGGGAAGAAGAAGGGAAACATCAGGGAAGAAGAAGGGAAACAGCAGTGAATTAAGGAAACAGCAGGGAAGAAGAAGGAAACAGCAGGGAAGAAGAAGGAAACAGCAGGGAAGAAGAAGGAAACAGCAGGGAAGAAGAAGGAAACAGCAGGGAAGAAGAAGGAAACAGCAGGGAAGAAGAAGGAAACAGCAGGGAAGAAGAAGGAAACAGCAGGGAAGAAGAAGGAAACAGCAGGGAAGAAGAATATAACACAGGAAAAAAGGAAGGAGCAGAAAGAGAAAAATGAAAGAAAGAATTAAGCTTTGACCCCTCAGATAATAAGTCCTGGCTGTTAATGTGCTATCTTCAAAGAAACACGTCCTCGCTCATTTTTCTGACTTGCTGTGAGCTGGTTCTTCAGCAAAACTGTCTCTGTGGATACTTTGGCATGGTCACTCTTGTGGGACTGTCTGCGCCTTAGAGTTGTCTGGCATTATGTCTCTGTGAGAACTGCCACATGGAGGGAGTGGCACTGTTAGTGCCCAGAGCTCTGGGGAGGAGAAAACTGTCCAGCATCCAGCTGCAGTGACTGATGCTCAGCTCAACACGCATGACTCCTGGCTTTTGTTACAGCTTTTCTGTAACCTATACCACTGCCATGGACAAGACAGAGACAGACTGAGCCATTTTCTCCCCAGTTTTGTCCACATCTGTCTGGGGTAGGCGAGACCCGCCTATGGCCATCCTTGTCTACCTCAGCCTTCTGCAGGGACAGCACCAACTCAGGGCCAAATTCTCAGCTGGAGAGCTGAGAGAGCATGTGGAACACCAGGACCACCAGCTCCCTCCAGTCCACAGCAGAAGACACCCTCACAGGCAATCATCCTGAAAGATGTCTCCTGAGCCAGGGCTCCAAGCCCAGCATGTCCCAGTGTACTCACCCTGCCCAGTCCTGCTGCCCAACAGAGGTCATAAATCTGCCAGAGCATCTCTTCACATAGCCCATGGCCTGTAGAGATGCAGCTGCAGGGAGAAACATGTGGAAGGGATGCAGAAAGACCAATATGTCAAACTGCCATAGCTCAGCCTGGAACCCACATCTCCTTCTCAGGGAACAGGTGCTTCAAGGTCCTGGATTCCTAAATGGAAGGCAGTCTTGACACCCCAGGACCCCTTTACAAAAGAACAAAGATAGCATAGCCTCTAAAATGTTCCTGGCCTTGAAGAGATGGCCTCCGTTAAGAACTAAAGAAGTATAGTTTTAAAAAGACAAAATAGAGTATTCAAAATAATCTTGAAAGAGAAAAACAAAATTTGACACACTTTAAAGACATCAGGGCAGCAATCCCACATATAATAGCTTAATAAATAAACAAAACATGTAAAAATAATTAAAAACTAATAAATAAAAAATAAGAAACCTAAGCAACAATGTGAGAAACTTCTAATTCAAAACATAAAAGTGCAGCTGGAAAGGTGGCATTGAGAGTCAAAGCCCTGCCACACAAGCTTGGCCACCTGGCTTGAAAGAAGAGACTGGCTTCCCAAATTATCCTCTGACCTCCATATTGGCACCATGGCATGCAGAAAGACATGTGTGCACTTATGCACACAAGCACACATCAAACACACATATACATACTAAAAATAAGTTAAATTTCAAAACTTTACAACACTGAAGAAAGGAACTAATGAAAACACCAGATAGAATGGAAAGAAGTTCCATGCTCATGAGTTGGTAGAACTAAAGTGTGAAAATATCTGTGTTACCAAAGGTGATCTAAACATCAATTCAAAATGGGGATCAAAATTCCAAAAACATATCTGTGAAGAGAAATAGAAAACACTACATTCTCACAGAAGCAAACGAGACCCCAATGGCCAAAGCAACCCTGAGCAGAAAGAGGAATGTTGGAGAAATCACCATGCTCTATGTCAAATATCCCTAAGAGCAAACCTAACAACACGGTATGGTTACTGGCAAGACATAGACATTCAAACCAGTGCAACAAAACATAGGACCTAGAGATAAACTGAGCAGCCACAGCTGATCTGTGACCAAAAATACATTACCAAAAAATACAGCTGAGTAAAGACGGCCTCTTTGACAAATATTCATGGGAAAACTGAATAGAAGAACAGAACTAGGTCCCTATTTGTCATTTGCACAAAAATCCATGTGAACCTGAAACTTGAAAACTGCTGAAGGAAGAAACTTCAACAACCTGCAGCAGCAAGGACTTTCTAAAATGGATTCCACTGCCTCAGAAATCACAACAAGAATTGGCAGATGAAGCCGGACAGTGGTGGCAGATGCCTTTAATTTCAACACTGAGGAGGCAGAGGCAGGAGGATCTCTGTGAATTTAGGACAGCCTGGTCTATAGAGTGAGTTCCAGGAATGTCAGGGCTACACAGAGAAACCCTGCTTTGAGAAACCAAAAAAAAAAAAAAAAAAAAAGAATTAGGAGATGGGATTGCATGAAATTGAGAAGTTTCTGCACAGCAAAGGAAACAACAGAGTGAAAAGTCAGTCAGAATGGGTGGGAAGGTTGCCAGATACACTTCTGAGAAGGAATTAACACGGAGTCTATAGAAAGAGTTCAAAAAGTGAATCAGATAGCAAGAGAGCCTCAAATCATCTGGGCAATAAATAAACAAAGGTACAGAGCAGAGTCCTGAAAAGAAGTGTAAATGGGGAGTAAATACATGAAAAAATCAGTGTTCTTATCCACCAGGGAAGTGTGAATCAAAAGTGTACATGACAACTGTTAGGTGATTCTCACCTACCTCCAAGTTCACTGAGAAAGCCTGGGTCAAATACACACACACACACACACACACACACACACACACACACACACACACACAAATAATAAACCAATATGAAGAACCTGCCCACAATGGAGGAGACTCAGGGAGAAGACCTGTCCTCCACTTCCCAGGACCCTTCCTTTTTGCTGTGCTCAACTGCCCCACAGCTGCTTGCTAGGAGCTGCTACCTCCTCCTGGCCCCTTTTATCCCTTTGAGACTCACCAGTTCTCAGCCTGCTCCCCATGAAAAACTCTCCAACCACCACACTGCCTGGGAGATCCAGGTGACTTTATTCTTAGGGACTCACCAGTGCCATGTCAGCTGTCTAACTGGGACCCTCTAGTTTTCCTACCCAGCCTGAGACACAGGACAAGTTCACACTGCCAGAGAAACTTTTTCCAACTTTCTCAGCCAAGGTGATGCAGACCTTAGATTATAGCTGACAACCTGAAAATCTGGGATAGAGGCTGTAGTCCCAATACCAGACAGAGAAAATTGACATCCTAATCTGCTGTGAATCAGCCCCCTCCTGAACACTGTAAACACCTCTTCCAAAAAGAAGAGGGCCTTAAAAAAAACAGAAAAAAATAAACTCAACCAATAACCAACTTCAGATGCACAAATCCGAATCTCAAAATGAAAACAACACAAATAACCAAAATAACACATCTCTACCCAAAAAAAATAAAAAAACAAAACAAAAATGGTTGAGAGAAAGCCCGAACTGATCTACTCTGGTGATTGGACGGCCAAACACCCTAACTGTCATGCTAGAAATTTCATCCAATGACTGGTGGAAGTGAATGCAGAGATCCATGACCACACCCCAGGTGGAAATCCAGGAGTCCAATGGGTGAGAAAGATGAGGGTTTGTATGACCGAGAATTGTTGAGACCATGATTGGAAAAAGCAAAGGGAGAAATAGCCAAACTAGTGGAAACACATGAACTATGAACCAATAGTTAAGGAGCCCCCAACTGGATCAGGCCCTCTGGATAAGTGAGATAGTTGATTAACTTGAATGGTTTGGGAGGCCCCCAGGCAATGGGACCAGGACCTGTCCTTAGTGCATGAGCTGGCTGTTTGGAACCTGGGGCCTATGCAGGGACACTTTGCTCAGCCTGGGCAAAGGGAAGAGGGGACGAGACTTGCCTGGATTGAATCTACCAGGCTGAGCTGAATCCCCAGCGGAGTCCTTGCCCTGGAAAAGATAGGAATGAGGGTGGGCTGAGGGGAGGGCAGGGGAATCCATGGCTTATATGTAAAATTAAATTAAATTATAAAATAAATTTTTTAAAAAAGAAAAAAGATACAAACCTCACAGTAACAGCCCGTTTTGAAAATTACTTGGAAGAACTCTCAAAACAGTCAAAGACTAAAAGAAGAGTGAAATAACAAAGTCAATACAAGACATAAAAGTAGAGTTTAAGAAACCTAAACAGAAATGGTGCTGGAAATGGAAAACTCAATAAATTAATTAAAAAGTTCAGTGGAGTCAGGCATGATGGTGCACACTTTTGATCCCAAAAGTTGTCAGGCAGAGGCAGGAGGATCTCTGTGAATTGGAGACCAGCCTGGTCTGCATAGTAAGTTCCAGGACAGCCAGGGCTACATAGTGAGACCCTGTCTCTAAACAAAATGAAATGGAACAAAACAAAATTACTTGGAAAGCCTCACCAAAATAATGGGCCAAGTAGAAAATAGAGAGCTGGGGATGAAAGACCAAGTAGAGCAATTGGATCATTAGGAAATGTCAGGAATTTAACCAAAAGTATGAACAGGACATTGTAGTTTCGGGATACAATAAAACACCTAGCGAGGATAGAAGAAGGGTTAGAGGATAGAAGAAAGAACACCAAAGCAAAATAAAACTCATCAAGAAAAAGAAAACAAAATCTAGTTTTAAAATGGGCAAATACAGAGGCCCACAGCCAAACACTAGGCAGAGCCAGAGGGGGAGGAAGGATGTAGGAGCCAGAGGGGTCAAGGACACCATGAGAACAGGGCCCACAACTAAGCAGGGCTCATAGGCGCTAAAGAGACCAAAGAGACAAAAATGGACCATGTGTGGGTCTGAGCTGGGTCCTCTGCATATGTTACGGTTGTGCAGCTTGTGTTCTAGTGGGACTTCCAACAGTGGACATTGGGGGTGTCTGACTCTGTCCCTTGTGGTTGGGGCACTTTTCCTCCATGATATGAGGGTTCGTGCCCAGTCTTTTGTATCTTGTTAGGTCATGTTCGCTGAATGTTCCTGGGAGGCCTGCTCCTTTTTTCCTTCCTCCTCCTATTTTTTTTTTAGATTATTTATTATGTACACAGGCCAGAAGAGGGCGCCAGCTCTCATTACAGAATGTTGTGAACCAAGGTGAGTCCCAGGAATTGAACTCAGATCTTCTGGAAGAACAGCCAGTGCTCTTAACTGCTGAGCCATCTCTCCAGCTCCCTCCTTTCTTTTTAAAAAGGGAAAAAAAAAGGTGGAGTTGATCTGAGGGAGAAGAGAGATATGGAGAAGGATGGGGAGGCATGTAGGGAGGAGAAACTGAGCTTGAGGTGTAATGTATGAGAAAAGAATAAAAGGTTGTAAAAAAGACAGCAAAAAAAAAAAAATGTGGGCAAAGGTTTCAAACAGACATAACTCCAAAGAAGATAAAGAAATAGTGGATAAAAACACATAAATAAAAAGTTCAGTATCATTAACCATTGTGGAAATACATATCAAAATCACAGTGACATCTCCACTGCTGTACCAATTTCTAATGAAAACTAGATAGATATTCAAAGGTTCCCTAGGCAACTCGTAGACAGCTGTAAAGGCCCACACAGCATCTGGAGCCTCCTTGCAACACCTCACAGATGAGCTGCAGATCTCATAGTGAAGGCCAGATGGAGACATTGGGACACACAGAAGAATATTTCCCTCAGACACACAATCTCAAAACCTGGTGTGCTTGTTATGTTTTTGTCTTCTTGACAAAAGCCAGGGTCATTTGGGAAGAGGAAACCTCAACTGAGTACATTGAGAAGCACTAGGAAAACCAGGGAAGCTAATCATGCTGGGTAGTTATAACCTGCTTTCTGCCCAGAAGGCTGGGAATGGAGGTGTCCCATAGCCCAGGTAATCTCTGCATGATCTGTAGGGCCAGGCCATATCTGACTCCCACAACCTCCAACAAGCAGGACCAGAAGTGGTTAATAGTCTAGATAACCTCTGTGCTATCTACATGGCCAGGTGTTTCCCAAGGTACTCACATATAGGACTGGAGATGGTTAATAACCTAGGTGACCTCTGTGCTCTCTGTACAACAGAGACCACACCAGAAACTCTCCTAGGTCCTTAAGATAACATATGTGGCCTATCTACGGAGCCCAATTTCATGGAAGAACTGACATGTGCTTTGAGAAAAGTTTCTATGTAATCACGTTTTCTTGTACACACGGAAAATTTTTTTATCCAAATTGTACTGTAAACAGACTCAAATAATCTGACTGGAATCAGATTCCTGAAGTCTGAACCATCACAGGCTCCTGAGTCCTGTTGAACAGGATTTCCTTCTTGCCTCACATTGATCCTTACTCTGTGGGCCACGGCATTTGCAGAAATCCCCATAGCCTGTAGATAAGTCTGTGGAATATTTTCTTGATTTAAAATTGATGTGGAAGGGCTTAGTCCACTATGAGGAATGCCACCCCTGTGCAGGTGGTCTTGAATTGGATAAAAGAAGAAGTTGAATGAGTCTTGGGAACAAGTCAGTAAGTATCAGTTCTCCATA
Source organism: Peromyscus eremicus (assembly GCF_949786415.1). NCBI lineage: Eukaryota > Metazoa > Chordata > Mammalia > Rodentia > Cricetidae > Peromyscus > Peromyscus eremicus. Next base: position 168,183,369 of record NC_081416.1, on the reverse strand, counting down.
CCCTCTGTTTCAGTTTCTGTTATGACTTCCCATCATAGGACTGTATACTGTATGACAAAAGAAACCCTCTCCTCCCCAAGTTACTTTGGTCATGGTGTTTCTCACAGCAATAGAAAGGTAACTGAGACACCTGATTCCGAACAGTCCAAACACCTAGAGGTTCCCCCCACAAGCCTACTCTAACATTCCATCTTCTTCCCATGTCTCTGAGGATGCTACTTTACCTCTTGACAGTCCCTTCCCTCCTAGTGTCACCCAGAGGGAAAGACAGAGTGGTCACAGGGGAGTTACTTAGACAGATGACAACCCAGAACGTTCAAGAGGACATAGGCTGACCACAGCCACAGCTCAACCCACACAGGAAGTTAGCGAGTCTCCCTGAGAATTTTCATAGAATGACAAAGTCCACATTCTCTCTTTAGGAGACACAGGATGTGAAACTTCTAATTCCTGGATCAGACACTTGATTGGTGACACCAGTGACAGTGGTTCCATCCCCTCCCCAGTCATCATTCAGCTGGTTCCTTTCCAGCCCTCACAGACATCTCAGTCACCTTCCTGCTGGGAGTAAATCCCCCCTTCCCAGAGCAGTGAGAACAAAGGGCAGATGGGCTCAGTGTGTTTCTGTGTCACAAGAGGAAATCCACCATTGGGTTTAGGAAGCACAGGGTCTCCCTCTAGTGCTGAGAGGGATGGGGAAAGACATGGCAAAGGTCAGTCCTTGGGTGACCTTTGTTCTCTCAGGCCAAGGGCTCCTGATTAGCCTTTCTACTCAAAGCATGTTCTAGAGGACTGGACCATAAAGAGAGAAATGGGGAGCGGAATGGAAGGCCCACGTTGAGAGGGAAGAGGTGGAGCAGAGTCAGGGACACAGACCTTGCCCTCAGCTGAAGTGACCCTGGGGGGTGCTGCCTCCTGCCAGGAAGCTCAGCTTCAAGGAAGGACAACAAAACTGACACCAGAGCAGCAGGGTGTGGGAGCCATGCTGGAGTTGACGCTCTTCTCCATAGACAGAGAGAATTGCTGTTCCTTTCATCCCTATCATGCACAGGTGTGTCCCTTGGTGGTCCCTTGGCAGGGGCTCCTACTCACAGGAGAGGGGACCATTTCCTGGAAGGGGTGGGAGGAAGGCAGCACAGAGACTGGCTGGGTCTCCTAGGGAGGACAAGAGCCTGAGAGGGGACACAGGGCTTTTAGTTGGGGCATCAAAGAAAATGACACAGAGGGACAGAGGCTCAGCAACAAGCTCTCCCTGAACAGGAATTGGTGTGGGCAGGGAGTGTCTTCATTGGCTCTCTTTTGCTGTGATAAAGACCATAACCAAAAGCAACTTGGGGAGTAAAGGGTTTACTTGGCTCATATATCTCAAGTCACAGTCTATTGAGGGACACTGAGACAGGACCTGAAGCAGAGACCACAGGGGAGTGCTGCTTATTGGCTTGCTCCTCATGGCTTACTCTGACTACTTATACAACCCAGGACCACATGATCTGGGGTGTCACCACGCACTTTGAGCTGGGTCCTCCCTCCCACATCAACTGTAATTCAAGAAGACGCCCCACAGACTGGCCTACAGGACAATCTTATAGAGGCATTTTCTCAGTTGACATTTCCTCTTCCCAGATGAACCTAGTTTGTGTCAGGTTGACAAAAGCAAAACAAATAACAACAACAAAGAACTGACCAGTACAAGGAGGAGAAGCATAAGTGATCCCATTCTAAGTTCATCACCATTGGCCTCTGTAGTCTGAAGACACAGTTCACAGCTGGGTCTGGGTAACTCTCCACATAAAAACAACGCGGGGCATTAAACATTGTCCTTGGCTACTAGCAATGCTCTGGACCACTCATTCATTCACCCACAGGTGTCTGAACCTGGTCCAGGCAGCAGCTTCAGTGAAGATCAGACTAGTCCTCTCCTCACAATGCCAGAGTTCCAGGAGACAGGAAGACAGGACAGGAAGGACATCTAGAGGGGGAGGTCAGAGGTTGAGAAAAGCCATGGTGGGAACAGCAGGGAAAGGTCAAAAGTGAAGACCCAGGGTGTAGATGAGAATGTCAAGGAAGGTATCCCCCAAATTACATACACCCAAAACCTTCTGAGTGTGAGCAAGGATCTGAAGATAGTGAGGGGATGAGCTATATAGACATCTAAGGAGAGAGTTCCATTCAGAACAAATTATAAGACCAAAGGCTCTGAGGGGATACAGGCCATGCCACAGATTTCAACCTAGTAGCATGCAGATGCACACACACACACACACACACACACACACACACACACACACACACACACAGATACACACACAGACACATACATATACACCAAAGCAGAGTGATGAATATACCTGCTTAGAACCTGCAGCCCATCTTTCTAACAAATAAAAAGGCCCTGAAGTTTTTTTTTTTGAACTTTTTTCTTTATTAAAAATTTTCTACTCACTCCACATACCATCCACAGATCCCCCTTCCTACCTCCCCATGCCCCCAGCCCTCTTTCCCCAGCCACCCCGCATCCCCACATCCCCCAAATCGAGGTCTCCCATGGGGAGTCAGCAGAGCCCAGTACACTGAGCCTAGGCAGGTCGAAGTTTCTTCCCAGTGCACAAAGGCTTTGCAAGGCATCACACCGCAGGCACCGGATTCTCAGAAGCCTGCCCCTAGACCAGGGACATATCCTGATCCCCCTGCCTGAGTGTCCCACAAACAGTTCGAGCCAAATAATTGTCTTCCATATCCAGAGGGCCTATTCCAGTCCCATGGGGGCTCCACAGCCACCAGTCCACAGTTCATGGACTTCTACTAGTGTGGTCGGTCATCTCTGCATGTCCTCCCATCATGATCTCAACATCCCTCGCCTGCAGAATCCCTCCTCTCTCTCATCAATTGGATTCCCAGAGCTCAGCCTGGTGCCTGGCCGTGGATCTCTGCATCTACCTCCACTTTTGGAGTCACTTGATTGCTGTCTTAGTTAGAGTTTCTATTGCTGTGAAGAGACACCATGACCATGGCAATTTTTATCAAGAATAAGCACTTACTTGGGGTGGTTTACATTTTCAGGGGTTTAGTCCATTATCATTATAAATGCAAGCAAACATAGTGCCGGAGAAGTAGACTAGTGTCATACATCATTACTTGCAGGCAACAAGATGTGGTCTGAGATACTGGGCATGGTTTGACTCTATATGAGACTCCCCAAAAGCCTGCCTCTACAGTGACACACTTCCTCCAACAATGCCACACCTTCTCCAACAAAGCCATACCTCCTAATAGTGGCATTCCCTGTGAGCTTATGGGGACCAACTACACTCAAACTGCTGTAATGGGTTTCTCTTTTTTCACTGTTAGTTTCACTTTTAACAGACCTTTCCCACTGCTGCCCTGCTCCTTACTAATCAATGCCCCTTATGTTGTTGAAGGAAAGAACATGCTTCTATTTGTCCACAGTCAGAGAGAGATGTGTATGCTTCTTACTGGTACAAAGGGGAAATTTTAGGCATCGAACAAGAAATTTCATATTATTAAAAAACCACTCATTCAATTAATCCAGGACCTGCACACAATGGGAGAGAAACAATATTCTGTAATGCATGCTGCTCTAGAACATCATCCAGGAGGACATACTATACACACTGATCAACAGACACCTGTCAAGTTTCATGAAGTACACCATGAAGAAAGACTATCTGTGACCTCTGGATGCAGGTGGGATTAATTCCACCTCACACACAAGACTGACAGCTTGGACACTGTCCAATTCCTCTTTGCATTGTGCTCCCATGTTGGGGTTTGAGCATTTACTGTTGTGGTGGCTAAAGAAACTCCATTTTATGCTAGGCATCCATCTTGGTAACCACTAGCCATTTGTCTCTGACTCCAGTCCCTGGAAGATAAGTTCCTGGGAACCCTGTCTCAGTGACCTCCCCTCCCCGAAATATACAGCTGTGACCATCTGCTTGTTATGACTAAATGATTTTCTGGCTTTTGTAACTTGTTTATGCAGACACCCAAAGATTGTTTTAGATCACTTTCACCACTTAACTCGACAAAACATACCGCTGTTTGCTTGCTTGAGTAGATACTGAAGGTCGTCTTCTGGTTTTCATCTTTAAAAATCCTTCCCCTACCTCCCTTCTCACAGCAGCTCAAGTTTGGCTCAGAGATTGTTGCCCTTCTAGCAGCTAAGAAATAAATATTTTAATCATGATTAGACTTTTCCCAGGTGCCACAGACTCCAGACACTTAGGAGACAAACTGCAAAGATCAGAACCCCCACGAGAATCTATCCAGAGAGAGCAGGACCTGTGGAATGGTAATTCAAATGGGAGACTATCTTCAGCCAGACCCTTGGGGTGCCCCCACCAGCATGGCCCTCAGATAGATCCTGTGGGAGTCAAGAAGGGCCTCTCTGGGAGACCTAAAGCTTCATCATAGTGAGTTGAGAATCTGGAAGGCCTGACTCCAGATCTCTGTTCCAGATTCAACTCCAGGTGACCATAGAGAGCTTGTATGCAGGGCAAGAATTTGACTTCCTGTTAGAGATGACAGGAAACAAGGCTTTACTGACTCTCCAAGACCCATAGAGTGTGGAACCAGATGTACACTGCCAAGGCATCTGCAGTTAGGTAGGTCACCCAGGCATCTCCTTCTCCTGAGTCTCAGTGGACAGGTGCCAGGATGTAAGCCAACTCTTCTGATGGGTTTAGGAGACTTCACAGGAAGTTCATGTTTATGGTCATGATATACCATAAACTCATGAAATCACAGCAGCACAAGACCTGTGTAAGCCTGGCCCATCAACAGCACACTATGGACCAGATAGGGGCTCAAGAGGCCACACAACTTCCTCAGAACCCATTGGCAATTAATGGCCACAGAGGGATGGAAAATTTTTTTCTTCAGTGCTTAATTTCCTATACTATAGGAACTGCACAGGTGTCTTTTGATCAGTGTGTGTGGAAATTAACCACCTCACCATCCGTGCTCATGTAAGAAACCCTAAATAACACAGTGTTGAACACACAGACAAAGATGGAGGCCCAGGGAGATGGCTTGCCTACTAAAAGCACTTGATGCACAGGCCTGATGACCTGAGATTAACCTCCAGAATTCAGGTAAGGATGGAAAGAGAGGACTAACTCCTGAAAGTTACCATCTGACCTCTATGTACTGTGGTGTACACCCACACTCATGCACACACACACACACACACACACACACACACACACGTGTGTGTGTATGTGTGTGTGTGTGTGTGTATATATAAAATGTGTATGTGTGTATATATAAAATAAATTACATATGCACACATGAAACATATAGGAGGCAAGCATTTTAGGAAGAAGTGTTCAGCAGGACTGGGAAGTGATGAGAGAGTAATGGGGTTGTTATATGTGTGTGTATGTGGCCTTGTATCAAATAATGAATTTTAAATGTGTTTTAAAGCAAGTGGCTACCATTTTCTTCACTCTTTGAAGAAAAAGAAAGATACTTAGGACACAAAATGGACTCTCTTGACTCTTCCTTTGAAATCTTGAAAAAGAAAAAAAAAGAATAGAGAACTGATTTACATTCTTAGGCTTTCTGAGAAGCAAAAGGACACAAATTTTTTTTAATTTTTTAAAAGACATAAAAACATTTTTAAAGATTTTCAAATGTGAAAAATTAATTTAATTTTAAATTCTAGAAAAATTTCATATAAAGTGCTAAAGTTGATTTTGTGATGAGTATTGACCTTTAGTTTAGTCAGATTTAGTATTTGCACTGGATAATTTTATGTCAACTTGACACAGGCTAGAATCATGTGAGAAGAGGGAACATTAGTTGAGAAAATGCCTCCATAAGATCTGGCTGTACATCTTTGTCAAATGATGCTGGCATAACTGCATGGTCACATGTAGAAGAATGGAAATAGAGCTTTATGCACCTCCCTGCACAAAACTCAAGTCCAAGTAGATCAAAGACCTCAACATAAATCCAGTTATACTGAACTTAACAGAAAAGAAAGTGGCAAGTAGTTTTGAATGCATTGGCACAGGAGACAACATCCTGAATATAACCTAGGTAGAACAGATACTGAGATCGACAATTAATAAATGGGACATCCTGAAACTGAAAAGCTTCTGTAGGCAAAGCACATGGTCAATAAGACAAAATGACAGCATTCAGAATGTGAAAAGATCTTCATCAACCCCATATCTGCCAGAGGGCTGATCTCCAAAATATATAAAGAACTCAAGAAGCTAGACATCAAAATACCAAATAATCCAATTTAAAAACGGTGTACAGTTCTAAAAAGAGAATTCTCAACAGAACAGTCTCAAATGGCTGAGAAACACTTAAGTAAATGTTCAACATCCTTAGCCATCAGGGAAATGCAAATCAAAAAAACTCTGAGATACCATCTTACGCCTCTCAGAATGGCCAAGATCACAAACACTGATGACAGCCCATGTTGGAGAGGATGTGGAGTAAGGGGAACACTCCCTCACTGTTGGTAGGAGTGCAAACTTGTACATCCACTTTGGAAGTCAATATGAAAGTTTCTCAGAAACATAGGAATCAATCTACTTCAAGACCCAGATATACCAATTTTGGACATATACCCAAAGGAAGCTCAATCATCACACCACACTCGCTCAACTATGTTCATAGAAGCACTTTTTGTGATAGCCATAACCTGGAAACAACCTTGATGCCCCTGAACCAAAGAATGGATAAAGAAAATGTTTTACATTTACACAATGAAGTACTCAACAGTAATAAAAAATGACATCATGAAATTTGCAGGCAAATGGATAGAACTAGAAAAAAATCATCCCGAGTGAGGTAACTCAAATCCTGAAAGACAAACATGGTATGTACTCACTCACAAGTGGATATTATATGTAAAGCACAGGGTAACCAGGCTGCAATCCACAGCCCGAGAGATGTTATGTAACAAAAAGGACCATAAGAGTTACACATGGATGTGGTGGTATTTTACTTGTACTGAAATGTGATTTTAATTGTATGTTAATAAATAAAGTTGCCTGGGGGTCAGAGTTTTAGAGCCATAGCAAGTGCGTGGCGCACGCCTTTAAGGACCTAGAGGGCGGTACATACAGGCAGTGACAAGGCAGTCACGTGTTTAGGTTTACAACCAATGAGAAGGCAGAACAGCTAGACTATATAAAGACATACACACAGGAAGTAGGCCCCTTTTCGAAGAGCTCTCTTGGCTGAAGCAGGATCGCTGAAGCAGGAAGGGTAAGGCTCTTAGTTCTGACCTCTTGGCTTTCTTCTCTGAATCGGCTCTGTGTTTCTTATTTAATAAGACAGTTGGTTACATCTACACATGGATTTCCCTGGGAAGGTGAAATACATGATATCTCCTGGGTAAACTGGGAGTGCGGGTAGTGGGACAGAAGGAAAGGGATGGAGGAATGGGAGCATGAGTGATCAGACTGGTTGAGCTGGGATGGGATGGAGGGGGAGAGCAATGAAAGAGATATGCTGGGGATTCTATGAATGTGTTGCTCTGATTGATTGATAAGTAAAATGCTGATTGGCCAGTAGCCAGGCAGGAAGTATAGTTGGGACAAGCAGAGAAGAGAATTCTGGGAACAAGAAAGCTGAGTCAAGAGTCACCAGCCAGACACAGAGGAAGAGAGATGTGAAAGTACTGGTAAGCCACAAGCCACGTGGCAACTAATAGATTAACAGAAATGGGTTAATTTAAGATGTAAGAGCTAGTCAATAGTTAGCCTGAGCTAATGGCTGAGCAATTTTAATTAATATGAGCTTCTGAGTGACTATTTCATAAATGGGCTATGGAACTGAGGGGGTCCAAGCGGGACTGGAGAAAACTCCAGCTACAGAGATATCTTGATAAAAGGGGCCATTTTGGGTTTAGAGAGAAACCTGATGTAAGGGAAACTTCCAGGAATCCACAAGGATGACCCCAGCTAAGACACTAGCAATAGTGCAGAGGGGTCCTGAACTGGCCTTTTCCTGTAATCAGAGTGGTGACTACCCTATCTGTCATCAGAGAGCCTGCATCAAGTAAATGATGGAAGGAGACACAGAGATCCACAGTCAATGGCTGGACCAAGCTCCAGGAGTCCAGTTGAAGAGAGTGAAGAGGGATTGTATGAGCAGGGAAGGTCAAGATCATGATGAGGAAACCCACAGAGACAACTGAAACAAGCTATTGGGAGCACATGGACTCTGGACCAACAGCTAAGGGGCCTTCATGGGAATAACCTAGGCCCTCTAAATATGGGTAACAGTTGTATAGCTTTGTCTGTTTGTGGGGCCTCTAGCAGTGGGATCAGGTGTTCCTGGTGCTTCAGCTGGCTTTTTGGAATATATTCCCCATGCTAGGATGCCCTGTGAAGCCTTGATGCAGGGGCAGGAAATAAGTCCTGCCTCAACTTGATATGTCATGCTTTGTTGACTCCCACGGGAAGCCTACCCATTTCTGAATGGAGGAGGAGGGGATATGTGGGAGGGAGGATAGGAAGTGAGGGAAAAGAATGGGAAGTGTGGAAGGAGGGAAAATTGTGGTTGGTATGTAAAATTAATGAAAAAAAATTAATAACAAGAAAAAGAGAATGGGCTGTAGGCAAGCCTGAAGAGCATTTTCTTAATTATTGCTTAATGGGGGAGGGCCCAGCCCATTGTAGATGGAGCCATTCCTGGGCCAGTGGTCCTGGGTTCTATAGGAAAGAAGCCTGAGTACACCATGAGGAGTAATCCAGTAAGAAGCACTCCTCCAGGGCCTCTGCATCAGCTCCTACCTCCAGGTTCAGGCCATGTTTGAGTTCCTGTTCTGAATTCCTTCAATGATAAACAGTGATATGGGAGGGCAAGGTAAATAAACCCTTTCTTCCCCCAATTTCCTTTTGATCATGGTGGTTTATCACAGCAATAATAACCCTAAGACAGTAAGTTTATGAATTAAAACTACAAACTGAAATGACAACCTACAGAACAGAAAAGCTTATTTGTAAGTCATATATATAGTACAGCTTTTGTGTTCATTATAAATAAGTGATATAACTCAGGAAAAAATTGATCACTAGTCTTCAGGGAAATGCAAATTAAATCTACTGTGAGATACCAGTTCACCCCAGGTAGAATGCCCATTATCAAAATAACTGACAACAAATGTTGCAGAGGATGTGGAGAAAGAGACACACATATTCTCTGCTAGTGGGTGTGAAAATTAATGTAGTCATTATATAGAACTTGTGGAAGTCTCTTAAAACATTAGAAAATACCACATGACTCAGCTATTTTACTGGGCATATACCCAGAGATCCTGTACCCTACCTTAAAGATATTGACACCCCATGATTACTGCTGTTCTATCCAATATAGCAAGGAGTTGGAACCAATCTGGATGTCCATCAACAGATGAATGCATAATACAAGTCTAGTGCATGTACCAAATGAAATATTATTCGTCTATAGAGAAAAATGAAGTCACAAAATTTACAGGAAAGTGGATAGACTTAGAATGTATACTGTTAAAAGACATCACCCAATCTCAGGGGAAAAACCACATGTTCTTTCTTATGTGTGGATCCTAGCCTATATAATGTATGCATGTACATATGTAGAGGTACAGTACAACATAGAGGAAGGAGAACATGAAAGGGTAATTTTAAAGATGTAAAATACTCCCTAATGAGTTCACATACATTGTGTGGGTCCTCTGAATGCTCACTCTCTCAACATGGGACACAATTTTGGTGTAAAACACATCCTTAATAAGCAACATCCACATGTAACTCTGTGCTGCCACCTTACTGGGAGGTATTATGCAAATGTATTATGTAAAACTGCTCGGTTTGGTTTGGCGGCCTGGCCCGGTTCCCCACCTCAACAGGCCTGGCTCCCAGCCTCAGACCAGCTTGGCCTAGGCCCCAGGCCAGACCGACTGTAGCTAAAAGCAGTTACCCGCAGCTGGAGCTTCTTGGAGCTAGATTGACAACTCAAGTGGCTCAGGCTTAAAAAAAAAAAAAAAAAAAAGCTGGTTCTCCAAACAACTCAGGCCCTGCTGGAGCTACTGGTCCAGCTGCACTCGACTGCAATTGCTACGTGCAACTTCAGATAGAGCTGCTTTCAGCTGAAATGCCAACTCACATGGTCGGAGCTTAAGGAAGCTGGAGCCCAGGCTCGACTCAGCTCAAGTGGGAACTCGTGGCTGGATTTCAGTTTTTAGCCAGAAAACGTGAACGTGGCTACTCTTTTTTCTTTCTTTCTTTCTTTCTTTCTTTCTTTCTTTCTTTCTTTCTTTCTTTCTCTCTCTCTCTCTCTCTCTCTCTCTCTCTCTCTCTCTTTTCTCTCTCTCTCTCTCTCTCTCTTTCTCTCTCTCTCTCTCTCTCTCTCTCTGGATTCCCATCTCAGACAGTAGGTACCTGTTTTGAAATTCCCTCGGGTTTCTACTGTTCTACACAGACTAGGTAAGTCAATTAAGGTATCAGATATTTTAAAGGGAAAAACTACTTAAAAGAAAAAAAATAGGGACAAGAGGTGAGTGCCTGGGCTCAGCCCAGACTCCATCCCTGGGCAGCAGCCACTCCGGGGAAGACCTGCCCAACTTGGCACCAGGCTCTGGCCACCTGGCAGGTTCCCTTCTAGCCCTACTGGGAAGACTCCCCTTCTCCAAGACCCTCGGCAGACCCTGCAATCTCCATGCCCTGCCCCCATACCCATCCGCCCGAGACCCCAGCCACTTCCTGAGACTTAGAGATTGGCCCTCAGCTCCCATCCTGCCCCAGACTTTCCTTCTGGACAAGAGACCCCCAGCAGACCCTGCAATCTCCAAGCTCTGCCCCCACATCCATCTGCCCGAGACCCCAGTCACTTCCTGAGACTTAGAGACCGGCCCCCAGCTCCCATCCTGCCCCGGACTTCCCTTCTGCACAAGAGGTGAGTGCCTGAGCTCCTCCTAGACCCCATTCCTAAGCACCAGCCACTCCGGGGAAGACCTGCCCAACTTGGCACCAGGTTCTGGCCAACAGACAGGTTCCCTTATAGCCCTACTGGGAAGGCTCCCCTTCTCCAAGACCCTGGGTAGACCCTGCAATCTCCAAGCCCTGCCTCCACTCCCATCTGCCCCAGACCCCAGCCACTTCCTGAGACTTAGAGACCAGCCCCCAGTTCCCATCCTGCCCTGGACTTCCCATCGGGACAAGAGAGCTCCCACCTGGACAAGAGAGAGAGACTTCCTGAATCTGTCAGCTCTGTCTGGTCCAAGTGCACTGAGAAGACAAAGAATGAACCACAAGGAGATGGGCAAACGTCAAGACAGAAGTACATACAACAAAATGAAGAGCAATACAGCATCACCAGAACCTAGCCCTCCTCCAACAGCTAGACCTGAACATCAAAAATTGGAAGAAGCAGAAGAAAACAGCCTTATGAATAACATCATGAAGAAGGTAGAAGCTTATATAGAGGAAAAGACAAACAAAAAAATGGGAAGAACGCTATAAAAAACCAGAGGAAAGGACAAATAAAGTAGAAGAAAATAATAAAGCCCTGAAATAAAATAATGAAAAAGCAATGAAACAGATGAAGGAAACAGTCCAAGACCTGAAAAGGGAAATAGAAAAAATGAAGAAGACACAAATAGAGGGAATGCTGGAAATAGAAAATCTGAGTAAATGAACGGGAACTTCAGATGCAAGTATAACCAAGAGAATGCAAGAGATGGAAGAGAGGATCTCTGGCATTGAAGATACATTAGAATAAATAGGTTCATCAGACAAAGAAAACACTAAAGCCAACAAAGTCATGACCAAAATGTCCAAGAAATTTGGGACACCATGAAAAGACCAAACTTATGAATAATAGGGATAGAAGAAGGAGAAGAATACCAACTCAAAGGTACAGAAAATATATTCAACAAGATCATAGAAGAAAACTTTCCCAACTTAAAGAAGGAAATGCCTATGAAGATACAAGAAGCCTAGAACACCAAACATACTCAATCTCCCAAAAAAGTCCCCTGTCCATATAATAATTAAACAACTAAACAACCAGAATAAAGAAAGCATAGTAAGAGCAGGTAAGGAAAAACGCCAAGTGACTTATAAAGGCAAACCCATCAGAATAACACCCAATTTCTCAATGGAGAATTTGAAAGCCAGAAGGACCTGGACAGATGTAATGCAGACACTAAGAGACCATGGATGCCAGCCTAGACTAATACACCCAGCAAAACTTTCAATAATCATAGATGGAGTGAACAAGACATTTCAAGACAAAGCCAGATTTAAACAATACTTATCCACAAACCAAGCCATACAGAAAGCACTAGAAAGAAAATTACAACCTAAGGAAGTCAGATACACCAAAGAAAACACAGACAATAGATAAAACCACAGCAGTAAACCCCAAAGAGGAGAAGTACACACACTACCACCAAAAAAATAACAGGAATGAACAATCACTGGTCATTAATATCCCTTAATATCAATGGACTTAATTCACCTATAAAAAGACACAGGCTAACAGAATGGATACAAAAGCAGGACCCATCTTTCTGCTGCATACAAGAAACACACCTCAAATTCAAAGATAGACACTACCTAAGAATTAAAGGCTGGGAAAAGACTTTCCAGTCAAATGTTCTTAAGAAGCAACCAGGTGTAGCCATCCTAATATCCAGAAAAATAGACTTCAAACTAAAATCAATCAAAAGAGATCAAAAAGGACATTACATACTCATCACAGGAAAGATCCACCAAGATGAAGTTTCAGTTCTGAACATTAATGCCCCAAACACAAGGGCATCCACATATGTAAAAGAAACATTACTAAAGCTTAAACCACATATAAAACCCCACACATTAATAGTGGGAGACTTCAACAACCCACTTTTACGACTGGACAGATCTCCCAAATCGAAACTTAACAGAGAAATAAAGGACTTAATTGAAGTCATGACTGAAATGGACTTATTCGATATCTACAGAACATTCCATCCTAACAAAAAAGAATATACCTTCTTCTCAGCACCCCATGGAACCTTCTCTAAAACCGACCACATACTAGGCCACAAAGCAAATCTCAACAGATACAAAGCAATTGGAGTAACCTACTATGTTCTATCAGACCACCATGGGTTAAAGTTAGATTTCAACAACAACAAAAACTACAGAAAGCCTACAATCTCATGGAAACTGAATAATGTTCACCTGAATCACCAATGGGTCAAGGAAGAAATAAAGAAAGAAATTAAAGACTTCCTAGAGATCAACAAAAATGAAGACACCACATACCCAAACTTATGGGACACTATTAAAGAACTGCTAAGAGGGAAATTCATAGCACTAAATGCCCACATAAAGATGTTGGAGATATGTCACACTAGAGACTTAACAGCACACCTGAAAGCTCTAGAACAAGAAGAAGCAAAGTCTCCCAGGAAGAATAGACGCCAGAAAATTATCAAAGTGAGAGCTGAAATCAATAAATAGAAACAAAGAGAACAATAAAAAAAATTAATGAAACAAAGAGTTGGTTCTTTGAGAAAATCAACAAGATAGACAAGACCTTGTCCAAACTAACTGAAAGACAGAGAGAGAGCATCCAAATTAACAAAATCAGAAATGAAAAGGGGGACATAATAACAGACATTGAGGAAATCCAGAGAATCATCAGGTCGTAATTTAAAAACCTCTACTCCACAAAAATGAAATGGATAATTTTCTGGATATGTACCACATACCTGAATTAAATGAAGACCACATAAACTATTTAAATATCCAATAACCCCTAAGGAAATAGAAACAACCAAAAAAAAAAAACCAAAAAAAGCCCAGGACCAGATGGTTTCAGTGCAGAATTCTAACAGATCTTCAAAGAAGAGTTAATACCAATACTCTCTAAATTTTTCCACACAATAGAAACAGAAGAAACATTACCAAACTCCTTCTATGAGGCTACAGTTACCCTGATTCCTAAACCAAACAAGGATACAACAAAGAAAGAGAACTACAGAACGATCTCCCTCATGAACATTGATGCAAAAATACTCAATAAAATACTGGCAAACAGACTCCAAGAACACATCAAAACAATTATTCACCATATCAAGTAGACTTCATCCCAGGGATGCTAGGGTGGTTCAACATAGGAAAGTCCATCAATGTAATACACCATATAAACAAACTCAAAGAAAAAAACCACATGATCATCTCACTAGATGCAGAAAAGGCATTTGACAAAATCCAACACACCTTCATGATAAAGATCTTGGAGTGATCAGGAATACAGGGAACATACCTAAACATAATAAAGGCAATTTACAGCAAGCCAACAGCCAACATCAAATTAAATGGAGAGAAACTCAGAGTGATTCCACTAAAATCAGGAACGAGGCAAGGCTGTCCACTCTCCCCATACTTATTCAATATAGTACTTGAAGTTCTAGTCAAAGCAATAAGACAACACAAGGAGATTAAGGGGATACAAATTGGAAAGGAAGAAGTCAAGCTTTCCCTATTTGCAGATGACACGATAATATAATTGAGTGAGCCCAAAGATTCAACCAAGGAACTCATACAGCTTATAAACACCTTCAGCAACATTGGAGGATACAAGAGCAACTGAAAAAAATCAGTAGCCCTCCTATACAATTGACAAACAGGCTGAGAAGAAAATCAGAGATACTTCACCCTTTACAATAGCCACAAATGACATAAAATATTTTGGGGTAACACTATCCAAGCAAGTGAAGGACCTATATGACAAGAACTTTAAGTCCCTGAAAAAAGAAATTGAAGAAGATGTCAGAAAATGGAAAGATCTACCATGCTCATGGGTAGGCAGGATTAACATAGTAAAAATGGCAATCTTACCAAAAGCAATCTCCAGATTCAATGCAATCCCCATTAAAATATCAACACAATTCTTCACAGACCTGGAAAGAATAATACTCAACTTCATATGGAAAAACAAAAAACCCAGGATAGCCAAAAGAATCCTTTACAATAAAACAACCTCTAGAGGCATCACAATCCCTGACTTCAAGCTCTACTATAGAGCTACAATAATAAAAACAGCTTGGTACTAGCATAAAAACTGACATGTGAACCAATGGAATAGAATTGAATACCCTGACATTAATCAGCACACCTATGAACATATAATTTTTGACAAAGAAGCCAAAAGTGTACAATGGAAAAAAGAAAGCATCTTCAACAAATGGTGCTGGCATAACTGGATATCAATGTGTAGAAGGCTGCAAAAGGATCCATATCTATCACCATGCACAAAACTTAAGTCCAAGTGGATCAAGGACCTCAAAATAAATCCAGCTATTCTGAACCTTCTAGAAGAGTAAGTAGGAAGTTGTCTTGAACACATTGGCATAGGAGATCACTTCCTAAATATAACACCAGTAGCTCAGACACTGAGAGAAACAATCAATCAATGGGAGCTCTTGAACCTGAGAAGCTTTTGTAGAGCAAAGGATACGGTCAACAAGGCAAAGCAACAGCCTACAGAATGGGAAAAGATCTTCACCAACCCCACATCTGACAGAGGACTGATATCCAGAATATATAAGGAACTCAAGAAATTAGACATCAAAATGCCCAACAGTCCAATTAAGAAATGGGCTATAGAACTAAACAGAGAATTCTCAACAGAGGAAACTCAAATGTCTGAAAGACATTTAAGGAATTGCTCAATATCTCTAATTATCAGGGTAATGGCAATCAAAACAACTCTGGGATACAACCTTATGCCTGTCAGAATGGCTAGGATCAAAAACACTGAAAACACCTTATGCTGGAGAGGGTGTAGAGCTAGGGGAACTCTCCTCCACTTCTGGTGGGAATGCAAGCTTGTACAACCACTTTGGAAATCAATATGGCACTTTCTTAGAAAATTGGGAATCAATCTCCTTCGAGATCCAACTATACCACTCTTGGGCATATACCCAAGGAATGCTCAATCATACCACAAGGGCACTTGCTCAGCTATGTTCATATCAGCATTGTTTGTAATGTCCAGAACCTGGAAACAACCTAGATGACATTCAACTGAAGAATGGATAAAGAAAATGTAGTACATATACACAATGGAATACTACTCAGCAGAGAAAAACAATGACATCATGAGGTTTGCAGGCAAATGGATAGATCTAGAATTAATCATCCTGAGTGAGGTAACCCAGACTCAGAAAGACAAACATGGTATGTACTCATTTATAGGAGGATACTAGATGTGGAACAAGGATGACTGGATTGCTACTCACATCACCAGGGAGGCTATCTGTAAAACAGGACGCCAAGAAAGACACAGGGATTGCCAAATGACAGAGAAATGGATGAGATTTACATGAACAACCTGGACATGAGTGGGGTTAATGAAGGGCAAGGGTCGAGGGAAAGAGAGCTTGGGGGAATGGGAGATCCTAGCTGGATCAGCAACAGAGAGGGAGAACAAGGAATAGGAGACCATGGTAAATGAAGACCACATGAGTATAAGAAGAAGTAACATGCTAGAGAGGCCCACAGAAATCCACAAAGATACCCCCACAATAGACAGCTGGCAATGGTCGAGAGACAGCCGGAACTGACCTACTCTGGTGATAGGATGGCCAAACACCCTAATTGTCATGCTAGAAACCCCATCCAACGACTGAGGGGACTGGATGCAGAGATCCACGGCTAGGCCCCGGGCTCACAATGAGTGAGAATTGTTGAGATCAAGGTTGGATAAAGCACAGGAACAAATAGCCAAATGAATGGAAACACATGAACTATGAACCAATGGCTGAGGGGCCCCCAACTGGATCAGGCCCTCTGAATGGGTGAGACAGTTGAATGGCTTGATCTGTTTGGGAGGCATCCAGGCAGTGGGACTGGGTCCTGTGCTCAGTACATGAACTGGCTGTTTGAAACCTGGGGCTTATGCAGGACGCTTGGCTCAGCCTGGGAGGAGGGGACTGGACCTGCCTGGACTGAGTCTACCAGGTTGATCTCAATCCTCGGGGGAGTCTTTACCCTGGAGGAGGTGGGAATGGGGGGTGGTTGGGGGGAAGGAGAGGGGGGTGGGAGGGGGGAAAACAAGGGAATCCGTAGCTGATATGTAGAACTAAATTATATTGTAAAATAAAATAAAATAAAATTTAAAAAAATTCCACCCGGAACTCGTACAACTAATAAACACTTTCAGCAAAGTAAAAAAAAAAAAAAAAGAAAAAAATTATTTTTCCACATTTTTAAAGAAAAGGGTATTATGTGTACATCAGAAGAAAATTGGACTTTGTTTGATAAAATTTTAGGCTGTCTGAAAATGGAACCATTATGAGAAGATTAATGTTGATGGCACATTATTATTTTCCTTATCCTTATTTTACTATTTAAGAAGATAGTCAATTTCAGTGCCAGGATAAAAGCTTTAGAAAAACCTGTTAAAATGAATTATATAGAAATTCAGATTCAGCCAGAAAAAATTAACAGTGAAATTATTTCAGAATTGGATTATAAAGTTACAGAAAGAAAGCCTGTTTTCACAAAATCACCCTTAATTTATCTGGTAACCATACAGCAGCTGCCTGGTCAAGTGAATGCATAAAATATTTGGACTCCCATTGAAATGTTAGATTTATGAATTTTTAAGGAGGCAATAGTATCTTACGGCATGCATTCCCCATTTGTAAAGCAAATGTTAAACTCCTAGTCAACTTATAATATGATTATATCACAGGACTGGCAAGAGCTGGTAAATGCTGTCCTGGAACCTGAGGCCCAGTTGCAATGATGTCTGTTGTTCAAAGATGAAACTAAAAACATAGAAAGTCAGTGGAGGGCTAGAGGTGTACAAATCTCCCAGGATCAGCTTGTTGGAGAAGGACCATATGCTGCAATACAAAGACAATGTTTATATGATAACCAAAACCAAATTCTATGTCGAATGGCAGCCTTGAATGCATGGGACTAAATTGAGGAAGCAGGAAAGAAAACTGAGTCATTTAAAAGGTTATACAGGGCCCAAAAGAATCTTTCATGAATTTCTTACAAAGACTGACTTCAGCAGTAAAGAGAATGGTCCCAAATTCAGAAGCTAGCCAGATAATAATTGAATCTTTGGCTTTTGAGAATGTGAATGCAGTATGCAAGAGAGTAATCAGGCCAGTAAAGGCAAGATCTGCACCCTTGGAAGATTGAATTAGATACATGTTTAATTTTGCGGCTTATGACCATGATGATATGTGGATAGGAGAAGCAATTTCAGGAATGTCAGATGTTTTGGATGTGGAAAGCAAGGACATTTGAAAAGAGATTGTAAACAGGGCATGTTTCTTCAAGGGACAATGGCAACAGAATGCTCCTTCCTTCTGGAGTATGTAGAATGTGTGGTAAGGGAAAACATTGGACCAACAAATGTAGATCAACAAGGGACAGACAAAGTGATACTTTGCCTCATTTTTCAGGAAACTCCCAGAGGGGCCTCTGGCAGGCTCCCCACAGCAAATCCAGTTCAGACCTTTCCTGCCATTGTAGAGGAAACCTTTCCTCAGAGCAATTAAATAACCAAATGCCTATTGGAATAAACCAGGCTTCTCAGGGTGATGAAACAGCTGAGACAGAGAGAACAGAAAATTCAGGAGAAACCATAAAATTTTTTTTGGCAAACTTCTATAAATGAACAAAGACCAAAATTAATAATAAAAATAAATGGTGTTTTGTTGTCTGGTCTGGTAGACACAGGTGCACACACCATAATTGCACCAGAATTTTGACATCCAACTTGGCCTCTTTAGGAGGTAAATGTTCAGCTGTTAAGAACTGAAACATTATCTCAAGTGAAACAGAGTGCAAGATGGCTCGAATGTATAGGTCCAGAAGGGCAGAGAGGAAAATTAAAACCATATGTGTCTAACATAGCTATGAACCTGTGGTTTTGAGACCTGTTACAACAAAGGAATACTCAGATTAACATCCCTCCAAACTCAGAAACAAATTATAAACTAGCACATGTTTCTGAGAGAAATATGAGAAGGTATTATTCTAATGAGTGGTCACCAGCCATCCAGATTGTACAAGAACAGGGTACAACAACTGATGATCTTCCAAAGACACCAACAGCTCTACCTTTAAAATGGTTAACAGACAAGCCTGTATGGGTTCAGCAATGGTCTTTAACAACAGAGAAACTCCAGGCTTTAGAAGAGCTGGTAGAAGAACAGTTAAATGCTCAGCATATTGTCAGGGATAAGGACAGAATCTCTAGTTAGTGGAAAAATACAGACCCCCTATAAGACAGGGAACTAGATCATCTTACAGTCAGGTTGCCTAGCAACAGGACATTGAGTCAGATCCCTTGATCTTTCACCTTGTAAACATCCTACACAAACATCCTGTTAGCTTGCCCCACCCTATGCAGATAACAGCTTCCTGCTACCCCTACCCTGCAGGAACTATATAAACGCTCCTGGAGAAAAATAAAGTTGCACCTTGGTCAGAATATTGTGTTGGTGTATTTCCTTTGTGTCTCCTGTCCCTATCATTCAGTTCTTAGGGTGGTCAAGAACCCGTTGAAGCCCTGCTGGCCGGGGCAACATATTGAAGAATCAACCAGCCCTTGGAATTCTCCTGTATTTGTTATTAAAAAGAAATCTGGTAAATGGAGAATGGTAACAGACCTTAGAGCAATTAACAAAGTAATTCAGTCAATGGGCTCTCTACAGTCTGGAATTCCTTTGCCTACTCTGTTACCTAAAGGATGGCCTCTTATAGTTATTGATTTAAAAGACTGTTTCTTTTCAATACCCTTACAAGAAAAAGACAGAGAAAGATTTGCCTTCACAGTGCCTACTTATAATAATTCCCAACCAGTTAAGAGATATCAATGGAGGGTCCTCCCACAGAGAATGTTGAATAGCCCAACCAACCCTGTGCCACTATTTTGTACATCAGCCACTGGAAGTGATACATAAAAATTTCCTAAATCTATAATTTATCACTATATGGATGATATTTTTACTAGCTGACTCAAATGCAGATACTTTAGAATGTTTGAAGAAGTAAAGAAAATTTTGCCTTGCTGGGGATTACAATTGCTCCTGAGAGACACAAAGAGGAGATTCTATTAATTATTTAGGATATAAAATAGGTCTAAAAAAAATTAGACCCCAAAAGGTGCAAATTAGGAGAGATTGGTTACAGACTATTAATGACTTTCAAAGATTATTTAGAGACACTTCTCATCTACAAACTATTGTTGGGGTAAAAAAAAAAAAGGACTGAATTATTTGTTCAAAACCTTAGACGGTGACAAGGACTTAAATAGTCCAAGAGAATTAACACCTGAAGCTGAGAAAGACTTGGCCTTGGTGGAAAAGAAAGTACATGAAGGGCACGTGGATCATATTGATCCAAAGCTGGATTGCATTTTGGTTATTTTACCTTCTAGGTATTCTCCTACAGGGATATTAATGCAGAGGGAAGATATTATATTGAAATGGATATTTTTTACCAAATAAACCAAATAAAAATTAAAAACTTATGTGGAAAAAAATCTGACTTGATTTTGAAAGGAAAATTGAGACTTCATCAATTAGCAGGAATATACCCAGAAGAAATTGTCATACCTTTAACTAACTGAAAAATTATGGGCGGAATGTGAACCTTGACAAAGAGCTTGCAGTAATTTTTTGGGAGAAATTAACAGTAAATATCCCAAAAGCGATAGTATTGATCTTATAAAGAGAACTGATTGGATTTTGCCTCAAATTGTAGGAAACACCCATATGTGGAGTTCGTACATTTTATACAGATGCAAGCAAATAAGGAAAGGCAAGTTACAAATCAGAAAATTTAAGTAAAGTGGTTCAAAGTCCTTATAATTCAGTTCAAAAATCAGACTTGTATGCTATTCTGTTGGTATTAATGGATTTTTCAGAACCTCTCAACATAGTTACTGACTCTCAGTATGCTGAAAGAGTGGTATTACATATTGAGACTGCAGAAGTTATCCCTGATGAGTCAGAGTTAACTTCACTATTTATTCAGTTATAAGATAAAATCAGGAAAAGGAGTCATCCTTTATATATAACTCACATCCTATCCCATATGGGTCTGCCAGGTCCTCTAGCACAAGGTAATGATGAGGCTGATAAATTATTGATAGGAAATGTGCTGGAGGCCTCAGAATTTCATAAAAAATATCATGTCAATAGTAAAGGTTTAAAAAAGGATATTTTCATAACCTGGCAACAAGCCAAGGAAATTGTAAGGAAATGTCCTACTTGTTCTTTTTACAATCAGATGTCATTACCAGCAGGATGTAAACCAAAGGGTACTCAGAGGAATGAAATCTGGCAGATGGGTGTTTTTCACTTTGCAGAATTTGGAAAATTGAAGTATGTACACCATACCATTGATACTTATTCAGGGTTTCAATGGGCAACTGCTTTACATTCTGAAAAAGCTGATTCTGTAATCACTCATTTGTTAGAAGTTATGGCCATCATGGGTATACCAGCACAAATTAAAACTGACAATGCTCCAGCATATGTCTCTGTTAAAATGAAACAGTTTTTTGCTTATTACAATATAAAGCATATTACAGGTATACCACATAATCCTACAGTTATAGAAAGATCAAACAGAACTCTAAAGGATATGCTAAATAAACAGAAAGGGGTAACAAAACCCCCAGAAATAGACTGCATAATGCTCTATTAACTTTGAATTTCCTCAATGCTAATGAGAAAGGAACAACAGCTATAGAGAGACATTGAATAATAGAAAAAACTACAGAATTAAATGAGCCTATATACTTTAAGGATGTGCTGAACTCAGAACTGAAACCAGGATATGTGTTACAATGGGGATGTGGTTTTGCTTTTGTTTCTACAGGAGACAATAAGCTGTGGATACCATCAAAATTGATAAAGGTTCAATTTGAACAGGACAGGCCTCTTAATTAGAAGAGATGATAGTTCATCAACCAGCATGATCATCCAATTTAAACTAACTTATACCATTAACACATGCCTTTTCATTTAATCAGATATAACTTGCCAAAAGGGAACCTCCCCAAAGTTAGTCTTGGGGAAAGGTTTTTGTTTTTGTCTTTTAGGAGAATGAAGGCTAAGGAATAATGAAGAACATTGGACAAATGAGACAACTGAAGAAAAAGGACAAATCATCTGTCCCAAGAAAAAGATTAAAGTGGCCTATTGGTATATCATCTATAAAATTTCATAATTCTTCCTAAATGTTTGTTTCTGCTCTTCTCTAAAGACATTTAACACTAATGATTTTTTTGTAGTCCCAGTTCAATTAAAAATTAAAGCTGGCTTTGGAGTTGGAGAATGGCTCTCTCCTTTAAAACCAAGCATGTTGTTAAAAGGAAAATGCAAACTCCCTGTATCATGCCAGAAGAAAGAGCCATCTTCTGATATGGGACAGGAGAAAAACCAAATTAATTAAGGGAATATTCTATTACTACTAATCTCAATTCTTTGATTCTATTCTGATTCTTTAAACTTTTCTTAAAGTATGAATTTTATATCAAAATTTACAAGATTAATATATATACATTTTAAACTTTGTTAAGATATTAATGGTTATATAGAGTACTAACTAATTCTAGAAAAAAGGCTTCAATTAGCTGCCTATATAAGTCTTTGTGTTCGAGTGTCTATCAGTTTTTTGTAGGAAATTACGGCCAGGCCTAACATCAAATTTGAAGTCTCCAGGAAGAAGATGGGGCCCCACAACAACAACAATTACACGTGGATAATAATAACAGCACTAAGCTGACAAACATTATCTACAGATCAGCTTTGGACTACAAACTGCTCAGAGCCATTTTAAGATGGCTAGCTGAGATGATCGATCCAGTTTGAAAAACTACTTGAATAAGGACTTGAGATAAGCCCTAAACTTTGGCATTATGCTCAGACTGGACAACAAAGGCTATAGATACCTTTCCTAGAATTTGACAATTAACCAAAATTTTTCTTTTCAGAATAAAGATACCTTATCTAGCAGGAAGCAATTTTAAGAATATGACACCCACATTCCCAAAGAGGTGTTGTGAGCCTGGTGGTTTTTTGGTCTTTTAATGGGTTTTGGGTCTGGGATAAATTTCATTGTTTAGGAGGGTTGGTTACAAGTTGTTGTTAAGGGTTAGGAAAAGGGCTAAGCAAAGGAGATTAGATTTAAGGTTCTTGTTTAAAAAAAGGATATATGGAAATGATAGAAGAGAATAAATTATTGAAGGGTAAATTATTGAATCTACTCAGAAAAATAAAGAGAAGATATAGATATGAAATAGGTAAAAAGATAGATTATTGAATCTACTTTTAAAAGACAATTACTAGTTTTAAATACTTTACATTGGATTGGATTTTTGTATATTGTATACAAATTATATATATTGAAAATGCTATATGTATATTTCTAATCTTGTTCAAGATATTGTACTTATACCATTCATTTAACAATATAATGCAATTTGCTGATCCTTGAATGCTATTATTACCAACTATTAGGATATAAAGTAATGAAAGTTAGTAGTTAGACATTACAATCGAACTTGTAGTCATATTAGGTATGTTTTCAAGATTGAGCAGATATATTTTAGATAGACAGGTCATCTTCAAACCCTTCAGAGATCTATAGAATATTGCATTTAAAATGTTTTTATAACTTAGAAATTTTTTCTTTTTTTGTTATGACTATGAGACATGTCAGCTCCTGGCTGTACCAATCTACTTCAAAGAAAATATGAGCATTGAAGAAACTGCATATGGAGTTACCTTTCATTGTGGCAAAAGTTAGCCACTGGACAACAAAGTATCCTTGAATCGACTGCTGACAAACAGGACAAAATGGACAGACAGGACATGAAACAAAGGACTACTGATTCTTATCAAGACAAGTATGGTTGTCTCTTTAACAAAAGGCATCTTCTGAGGCCAGGACAACATGGCACCATCCCTGAAGTGACCTTTGCTATCCAGAAAATGTATAGTGCCCTTTTCTTAAAAGGCAGCTGAACTTGCAGTGGACCGATGGCTTCTGATGTGCAGTGGAACAGCAGCTGAAACAGTTATTCTTGAAAGAGTAACTAAGATGACAGAGTCTAACCTCTCAATGGTAGACTGGCATTTAATAAAATAGTTGAAGTCACCCACAAGCTGAGAAGAAAGGGATGCAGAGAAGAATGGAATGCCGAGATGAAGCCACACAAACAAGACAAGAAGAAGGGACAGCTGAATTCTAAAAAAAAGAAAAATCAACAATTTTCAGAATTTAAAATCCTGAGTCATGACAGGACACTGGTAGAATTCAGGTGTTTCTGGTACATGGACTGTTCTCACCAAATGTGAGGTTGAACTGTTGGCCTTGTGTACATCCTACTTCACAAATGAGTCTGTCAGATACGCTAAGCCTATAGGTTGAAGATGATGTTCCAACATTGTGGAGAAACCTCGGGTGACTGTCCAGGCAGCTGGCTGTTTCTGTCAACTCACATTTTTTTTGGAAGTCGCTTGTGTGCACCTCCTGTTTTTAATTTTTTAGGTAATATTATTTCCTTTTTAGGTCTCTGAGGGAGTTGAAGATTAGATAGTTATAGTTAGTTAAAGTTTAGATAGTTATAGTTTTCCTTGTTAAGAATTTCAGAAAAAAAACTCACTAAAGAGGTGTAAGTGTATAAATTTGAAAGACATAAGATAGTTCTGTTAGTAATATAAGTTAGGATAGAAAGTGAATCAGGTACATTTTGGACTTACTAAAATAGAGTAGATAATGGAGTTATTTTCTCTGAGTTTGTCAAATGCAAATGGGCTAGACATTGTTTAGGTATTTATTGCTTGTATATATTGTATATAGTTATTGTACTTTTGTATATAGTTTTTCTTATAATAGTTATAACATTTTTCCTTTATTCTTTTTATTAAAATAGAAAGGGGAAATATGGTGATATTTTATTTGTGCTGAAATGTGATTTTATTTGTATGTTAATAAATAAAAGTGGCTGGGGTTCAGAGCTAATAGCAAGCCATTTAGCAGAAGTCTGGCAGTGGTAGAACACGCCCTTAATCCCAATCACATGACAGGCAGATCTCTGTGTGTTCAAGGATACAGCCAGCATGGAGACACATGCCTTTAATCTCAATTACCAACCATAGAGACCTGGAAGTCTGTATAGATAGGCAGTGACGAGGAGGTCATGTGGTTGGGTTTATAACCAATGAGAAGGAAGATCAGAAGTCAATAAAAAGACAGACACACAAGAAGTAGGTCTCTTTCTTAGGGGAAGGAGGGCAGTGGCAGTGAGGGGTAAAAAGGTGGTTTTAGTCTCAGTTCTCAGCTACTGCTCTGACCTCTTGGGCTTTTAACTCTGCATTTGGCTCTGTGTTTCTTATTTAATAAGACTGTTACAGCTATAATCTTTTAAATGTCCCTGTACAATGCAGTTTTTCTAGGTGCTACCAACTTAGGGTGCATTATTTTTTAAACAAGAAATCCAGCTATAACAATAATAGTGACTGAAGGCTTAAAAAGTATGATTAAATCACCATAATTGGGGAATTTTTGAAAATTCCAGGGAATACTGACTTACTGTCCCTGAATCTCTGAGACTAATACACCAGGAATTACCAACACTGAAAAGTTTGCAGTGTTTGGTTTGGTTTTCACTTTAGGTTGTATGTCTAGAATGTGTTATTGTTAGTGAATGAATGTACTTTGCTTTACAATTTAAAGTTGGAATAAAACGATTTTAGAGTTAGCAAAGGGCTTGGATATTCCTACCCTGATTAAGATATACAAAAAAATCTAATAAAAACACATGGGAAAGGGGGCTCAACATCATCATTCTTCCTGGAATTGCAGATCAAAATGGCATTGATTCTTACTTCAGATATTATAGTCTCCAGCAAAAGTCTACCTAGATTTTCAAATACAGCTACACACTGTGACCTTCATGGGAAACTTGGTGCTCAGCTTCATTCCAGAATTTGGAGCTTGGCTACTCTCCTCCTAGCAGCCCAAACATGAGCTGCAGGTCTCCTCATGAACACGAGGGGGCGACAATAAACCACATATTCAACAGGGAAAACTCTTTGAGGTGTGAACCTATCTTGCAGCCTTGTTTCCATGCCAGTTCCAACAGACCTGGAGCTCCCTCACATAATCATTTCCTTTGTCACTGAGACCCCCACTCTTCAAGGACACCTTATGTAGTCCCCTCCGTCCTCTCATCATCCATGAGGAAAGACAGGGATCTCCTCCATCACAGGGCAATCACCAAGGAGAGCAAAGGCATCCTAGAAAGGTGAGGGAGGGCATGGGCAGACCTGAATAACATTCAGCTGGCACAGGAAGCTGGGGACGGAGGAGTCTCCCTGGTGTCCTCCATAAGAAGCTGAACCACAGGGTCCTCTTCCTAGGACACACAGGTCACCTCCTCCTGCACAGAAGAATATGAACCCCTGAGATAGTATGTATTCCTTCATCAGACACCTGACTGGTGACGCTAGTGATGACAGGTCTGGGCCTTCCACAGGCATCACTCACCTTTTCCTGCCCCTAGATTAGACTGCCACTCTCTGCTGGGAATAAATCCCACCTTCCCTGAGCATTGAGATCGCAGGTCAGACGGGGCTCTGCTAGGTTTTGGGGTCTCAAGGAAATATACTCTTGGCTATAGGAAGTTCAGGGACAAGGCCCTGAGGTGAGCTGTTCTCTCGGGACACAGGACACTTCTCAGGCTTTCGGCTCAAAGTATGTTCTAGAACACTGAACAACAAAGGAATAGAAGGATGGGAGGCAGCACTCACAGAAAAACAGAGCAAAGAACACACACAGACTCCACCCCCAGCCCATCTGACTCCAAGAAGTGCCCTCCTCTGGGAGGAGGCTGAGGTCTGGGAAAAGCACAGAGCAAACACCAGAGGAGCCCAGCTTGGCAGCAGGCTGAGAGACAAACCTCCTCTCCAGAGGAAGAGCCTAGCCTACAGCAGAGACTATGGAGCTCACCTCAGCCCCTCTCCACAAAGGCCAGGTCTTCTGGAGAGGACTCCTGCTCACAGGTGAGGAGACATTCCTCAGGAATAGAAAGTTTGGGAGTTCATAGACTGGATGGGGTCTTCTGGGAGAGGGAAAGAGCCTGAGAAATGACATCTGGCTCTGTTTGAAGCCTGAGACCATCAGGAAGCTCACAGTGGATGGGAATTGGGAAGTGAGGAAGAAAACTCAGTTGTTCACCATTTGTAGATTTATCAGCACTGGCCACTGTATCCAGAAGACTAAAGTTTGCGACTCCATCAGGGTGACGCTCTGAGTAAAACTCAAAGTGGGCGAGTAAACAACATCATTATGTAGGACCCTGAGAAATCTGTAAATAAACCTCAGGATCTGGGACACTCATTTGCTCACAGGTACCTGAGCCTGTTCAAGGTAGAGAAGTTTAAACCAAAATCAAACTAGTCCTCCTCACAAAGTCCTGCTACTACTGGGCAGGAAAATAGAGCAGCAAGGACATCTAGAAGGTGGGCCCAGGGGTTGACAAGCACTTCAGAAGAAACAGAACAGGGAAAGGTCAGAAAATGAAGGCACAGAGTCTTTAGAGGAGGAGGTCAGACAAGACATGCTACACTCACCATAGATTCTGAGTGTGAGCAGGGATCTGAGGGCAGTGAGGGGTGAGCTGTGTAGACACTATGAAGCCAGTTTCATACAGTGGAAAGATTCAGGGGTACTGATGAATGGGGGTGATGCTGCTGACCTCCCCTCAACAGGACACACACACCAAGGCTGAGAGTTAAACACTCACATTTCAAATTTCTACCAAATGCAAAGGTCCTAATATTGATAGATTTTTTTCTCTCTCTTCCCTCTTAGTCTCGCTTTTAACCTCCTGGAACTCGGCTACCACTAACGAAGATTTCAATGTTGAAGCAGTTCCACCTGTTGTTGCTGTAGGGAATAACTTTCTTCTAGTTGCCCATGGTCTGCCCTTGCAATTCACTCGCTTTTACTGGTACAAGGGGGAAATTTTCATAGCCTCATATGCTCCAGGAAACAATTCAACAGTATATAATGATAAATACAAAGATAAAACGACAATGTACAACAATGGATCCCTGCTATTCAGGAATGTCAGTAAGGATGACGGAGGACGCTACGTAGGAAAACTGAGGAATCTACAAAATATTAATAGTTATCTATCTGTAAATATTCAAGTATTCTGTAAGTAATTCTCTGTAACCTCTGCGTCATGGGTGGAACTAATCCTACTTCACGTATAGAGCTGTCTTTTCTGGATAACTGTGTGTTATGGTTCCCACATTGTGATACAAACATTTAGTAAAGGAGACACAGTGGAGAAAATGGCAATAAATCAGGATGCCTCACTTGAATCCACCCTCAGAGAAGAGAGGGTGATATAACTGAGCTCAGGCATGTTAGACTCTCCCCAGGCTCTTAGATGCTCATCATGATCATGGCCTTCAGGAAAACCCCTCGGGACTCAGGTAGGTCTAGGCTGAGGAAACCATGAGTGCCTCACAGAGAGATGACCCCCGAATAGCTTTGCTCAAGAACTCCATGCCAGACTGGACCAGGAATCCCGAAAAGCTGGTAGACTGGGTTGGAATTTGATCTCCTATTAGAGCTGACAGGGGACAATGATGGATTGTAGACTGGGAGCCTGCTGACAGTCAGCCTCTGAGAGCCATGTCTGAGGTAGGTCACCTGGGTGTCTCCTCCTGAGACTCAGTGTGCTCAGCATAGGTGGAGAGTTAGGAAAGGCATTCAGCCAGATCGTCATATGGTCTTCTGAGACCTCACAGGAAGGGCAAGAGCCCTAAAGAGATAGAAGAAAAAGTGTACAAATGGCAGCTTGCCTCTGGGGGTCCCGCCAAGGGATTATTTCCTGTAGACAAACACTAATAGACATTGCTTGGTGGAAGATAAGGTTGTTGTTGACATCTAAGGTTAACTTGCAGGCATGGCAATGATCATTTACCATGTGTCCTATTATAGGAAAACTGAGACAGGAAACACAGTCACTGAGTCAGGGTCACATAGGATGTGGATTGCACAAGCTTTCTGTTCACAGTCACATCTCCAACCACCCCACCATGGACATGGTACTAGGTACCTTCATTCTTCTAGACTATTTTGTGGAATCAGGACTCTCAGATTCATGTCAATGAACATCAAACACGTGACAAGAATGGCCCACCTGTGGCCCAGCCAGACCTAAATGTCAGCCAGATCCTGAGCTGTGTGAGATCTCTGACAGGCTGTCAGGTTTCTCAGGGAAGCTCAATGAGAAAATAATCATAACCTGTCTGTAGGACAGCCCTGAACAGCAAAGGCTGAGAGGGCTCTGGTTTACACTGAGCAGGAGAAGTCACTGTAGCTGGAGGAACTCAAACCTTGTGTCTCAAGGCAGGCAATGGGTCAGTGAGGACCAGGAGATAAAATGAGAACTGTGATTCCAAGTCTTGAGTCTGACCATCACCAAACACTGCAGCTCAGTTCACTCATGAGAAAGTCTTTTCTTCTCCCATACACAGCACAGGAGACCCCATTATCTCTGAGTACTCAGCCACTCCATCTGCCTGTAATTTGCTTCCTGCCTGATTCTTTAAAGATCTGGGTTGGCTGGAAGTTAAGACTATCTCGGGTTGTAAGAGGCCTTTGCAAGAATCAGAAGTGCCACACAGGGCAATCTCTGTGGTCAGCACAGCACTGCTACCTAAGCCCAGCATCACAACCAACAATTCCAATCCCATGGACGGTGAGGACTCATTAGCATTAATGTGTGAGCCTAAGCCTCAGAATACAGCCTACCTGTGGAGGATAAATGGCCAAAGCCTCTCAGAAGAGGATAGGCTGAAGCTGTCTGAGGACAACAGGACTCTCACTTTACTCCGTGTTGTGAGGACTGACACAGGACCCTATGAATGTGAACCTGGAACCCAGTGAGGGACTCCACAAGCCCCTCTGAACATTACTTTAAATATGTTCTGTTTCATCCTGGCCTCAACTGCCTAAATACAAAGGGCTAGAGCTACCACACTCGGTCCCAGTCCCCTTGGGTTCATGACACAGACCTACCATACAGATACCTAGGCTGCCAGGGCATCCTGTCCCAGCCCAAGTATATGTAGATAGGCTCAGCGTTGAGCTTAAATGGGCTGCAGGGAATTCAGCCTAGAGAGGCTCAGGGTGATAGAGACAGGGTTCATGTCAGGCTCAGGCTCAGTGTACACAAGAGTGTGCAGTGGGGATATTTGTGTGTTGTGCTTAAGATATATCAGGGCTTGTGCATGCTGAATGAATACACTTCTGCTAATCTGCACCCCAGCTCTGGGTAGGACCTGCTCAACTAAGGTTAAAACACAGCTCAAAGAGATACTATGTCCTTCTACAGACCAGGATTTCCCCTTCCCTCTGCTGACATCAGGTGTGATTTTATTCTATTTTCTCCAGATGGTCCAGATGTCCTGATCATATCCCTCTCAAATATTCCATTCCATTGAAGGGCAAACCTCACATCTCCTGCCACACAGATGCTAACTCACCTGCACAGTACTCTTGGTTTGTCAATGGAGAGCTCCAGTCATCATCCCAAGAGCTCTATATTCCCAACATCAATACTAATAAGAGTGGATATTATACCTGCCTGATCTATAACTGTCACTGTCCTCTGTAAGAACACAGTCAAGAACATTATAGTTCTTAGTAAATGGATCTCTGAAATATCAGCACCAAGTTTGCTTCCAGAGTCTTTTAGTTTTCATAGAAGGTGCAGAAATATTTTATTTCCAGCCCATGTCTATGGAAACAAGCAAAATTCAGTCTTCCCCCAAGCCTCCTGCTCCATCCCTGTGTCTAATGGCCTCCTGGTTCTCTGCTTTCTGGCTGATAGGGATGGAACTTGCAATGTGAGGACGAGGTTCTCCCAGTATTGGAAAGCCTTTGGTAGTGGAGGGACTTTCGAGGATTAGGAGAGCTTCAAGGTCAAGATTTCTTTCTGTGTCTAACACAAGCTTTCCTGTCCCCTCCTATTTTACTTTATGACCTCCATAACCTATAAGGAACACCCAGGGCTTTCAACTATGCTCACATTCTTATTCTCCAAATTGGAGGAGAATAATCCCCACACATGGGGCTAGACCTCTGCTCCCAGGTCTGTTCCTGTCTCATGGGTGGGGTGGCTGGCTCAGCTCTGAGTCCATGGGATGGGAAGAGTGGGTTGAGAAGATGCCTGGGAGCCCTGTTCTGAGTCAGAGTGAACCATGTCACTGACAGTTGATGTTGCTCTTTTGCTTACTCTTCTCAAGGTTCAAAAAACAAATGTAAAAGAGAGAACTGACTGTTCACACTCACAGATATTGTGAGCAAGAATCCCCACAAATATCATTGGGAAATACATTCCCTCCACCATGAGATTTCTTGACATGTGGGTTGAAGAGGCTCCTAGTGTGGAATCTACACAAATACCCTGAGTCAGGGTCACTGTGAGTGATCTTGATGAAGTAAGATTCAGCTCTCTTCTTGCAGACCATATCTTCAACCCAAACATGTGATCTTGCAGAGGGCCATTTCATTCTAAGGACCCTGGAAGCTGTCTGAGATCTCTGAAGGTGACGTAATCTCAGCTTGCCCCATCCATTGTTTATCCACAGATCCACTGACTATACCCTCCATCCAAGTCAACCAAACCATAGACAAAGACGTGGTCTCTGTGTTTCTGAAGTGCCTGTCAATCGACATTGATAACAGCATTAAATGGTTCTACAATGGCCAGAGGGTGAGGACCACGAATAGGATCAAACTGACTGAGAACAACAGCACCCTCCAAATAGTCCCTGCCAAGAGGAAGGATTCTGGGTATTATCAGTGTGAGATAATCAATGGACTCGGTGGTGAGAAGAGTCAATATCGCCAGGTGGACATAATAGGTGAGTGACCTCTGTTGCCCATTTACTCCATAGTGTTGGGGTTGGGGGCAGTTTCTTATCAACAGAGTGCAGAATGGGTAAAAGTCACAGGGAGAAAAACATGGTTCAAGTTACAAATACAGCCAGCTTGGTGATGGATGCATGTTAATCTCATGATAACACACCAAGCAAGGTGAGCACAGTGCTGCATGCCTTTAACCCCAGCACACCAGAGGCAGAGACAGTTGGATCTCTCTGAGTTCCCAACCACCCTGGTCTTTGTAGCCAGTTTCAGGTTAGTCAGAGCTACATAGTGAGACCCTGTCTCAAAAGGGAGAGAGCACGAAGCAGGAGGCATAGAAGTCCAAGGTCACTCAACTGAATGTACCAGGCTTTGCTGACTCCCCATGGGAGACCTTGCCTTGGAGGAGGTGGGAATCGGGGCTGGATTGCAGGGAAACACTTGGGGGCAGGAGGAGGCAGGACAGGGGAATTTGTGGTTGGTATGTAAAATGAATAGAAAAACCTCACTATTAAAAAAAGAAATACAAGGCCAGCCCAGATTACATTGTGAGATCC
Source organism: Peromyscus eremicus (assembly GCF_949786415.1). NCBI lineage: Eukaryota > Metazoa > Chordata > Mammalia > Rodentia > Cricetidae > Peromyscus > Peromyscus eremicus. Next base: position 168,150,857 of record NC_081416.1, on the reverse strand, counting down.
TGTCAGTAATAACAACAATAAATGTCAATATAGCAAATACAAATGCAAAGTGATTAAGAGTTTAGGGTCTGAGTCAGACACACAGTCAACCCTCAGAATGTTGTAAAATATTTATGTTTGTCTACACACACACCCCACACACATTCAAAACTTCTTTAGATTATTTCCAATACCTAATATGAATACTGCATAGACACTAGTCTTATTGAGTTGAGTACAGGACCATGATAGGAGGAAACAATACATTTTTCAGTAAGCATACTTTTCCAAGTAGTTTGTTTCCAAGGTTTTCATCCATAAATATAAAATCCATAGATAGAAAGGACCTGTATGGAGTTTCTTACTACATTTGCATATTTATTCATGTTGTGTGTATTTCCCAACCCATGTGTGGAGGTCAGGGATCAATTTGTGGGAGCCAGTTCTCCAGGGACAGGGGATTGAACTCAGGTGGGTGAACCAGCCCTTTATCTGCTAAGCCATTTCACTGGCCCACATTTGTTTGTGCATTTATTTCCGTGTGGCAGTTGGGGTAGGTACTGGGAGGGAGTACGGCAGGGATTCTTCTCAACTGAGACTTCTTAGTGGCCCATGTACTGAGTTTCTTATCCTCATGGTAACATTGACAGCATGACCTCCTTGCACAAGACTCTTTTTTTCTGATAACTGTTTTTTTTTGTGATGTGTAATTGTGTGTGTGTGTGTGTGTGTGTGTGTGTGTGTGTGTGTGGTTTATGTCACTGGGAAGATAGCTCAATAGTTAAGAGCCCGGACAGCTCTTCCAAAGGACAGGAATTCAGTTCCCAGCACCCACATGGCAACTTATTACTGTCTGTAACTGAAGTTCCAAGGAATTCAACACAATCTTCTGTCCTCCTCAGGTACCAAACATGCATGTTCTGCAGAGACATATAAGCAGCCGAAAGGCCCATATGATGCATCTGTCATCATAACAAAAACAACATTTGAAATCCAATTTCAAGGTGCTTTCACCCTGTCTCCTAAAAGTCTGATGACTTTCAGCTCTGAACCATTTTAGGTCTTTGATCCATGTAGAGTTGATTTGTATATGTCGTTAGGTGAAGGCTTAACTTCATTCTTTTACCTGGATATCACATCTTCCCAACATCCCTTGTTTAACTGAGTATTCATCCATCATTGAACAATCTCAGCAACCTGATCAGAACTCATCTGGTCACAAAGGGTCAGATGGACAGCAAGAATGCCTTCCAATTTCTGTAACTCAATAGGACAACTCTGTTTCACAGCAATTAATTCAAAAGAGCCAGCAGAAATGAATGTTTGTAACAAACATAAAAAGTGACAGATGAAATGCTGGATATGCCAACTGCTCAGATCTGACACACATTATAATATATATGCAAAACTGTGCCTCATAAATACACATATTGATCATTTCAACTAATCATTAATTTAATCATGGCCAGTGTGCATGAGCAGTTCTGGGCTTTTCAATTCTATATTCCTGGTCTGTATGTCTGCCTTTATGTCAGTAGTAGACTGTTGATTGTTGCAGCTTTCTACTAAAATTATGAAATCATGTAGGATGTCCTGCAATTTTATTCTTGTTTTTTTCAAGATACTTTTATGGCCAGGTATGGTGGTGCTTGCTTCTAACCCCTACTCTTGGAAGCAGAGACAGGTAGATCTCTGGGAGTTTGCGGCCAGCCTGATCTATACTGTTAGGTCCAGAACAGCTAGAATGGACATTTCTATTTCTGTGCAAAATGCCACTGGTGTGGCATAGAACTGATAGACTACATTCAGGGATATTGTCATCTTTAAAAAAAAGTCTTTCAGGCAAGCTGGCTTATGCTTGAAAGAAGCTGAGGCGGGAATACCAAAGATCTAAGAGTGCCTACCAAAAGCAATTCAAGGGCAGCCTGATTAATTTAGTGATATCCTGTTTCTAAATAAAAATTAGAACACATAGCTTAGAGTATAGCTCAGTGGTAGTGCATTGCTTACCATTCACAAAGCCCTGGGTTCAAGCCCAGTACTACAGAACAACAGTAATAATGAGATTAAGTCTTCCAACCCATCAACCCCAATGGCTGTCATTTCTTGTCTTCTTTCATCATCTCTTATTTGGTAGTTTTGTGAGTGCAAGTCTTTTATCTCCTTGGTGGAGTCAATTCTAAGTATTTTATTCTTTTTGGTGCTTTCACAAATAAATACTTTCTTCATTTCCTTTCCAATTGTTCACTGTTAAGGCTGGGACTATTTATTGCTCCGGGGCTGAACACTTGCCGGACATGCACGAGGCCCTAGGTTTAAGCTGCACTACTGCCAGGAGAAACAAAAATAAAATTGTTCATGGTCAATAGTAGTACACAGAAATACAGTTCACTTGGGCATGTTCATTTCATTAGCCAACAAATTTACTAGTTTTGCTCATGTACTTCTGAGAACTTTCTGTAGAATGTTCAGGATTTTCTATGAACAAGTTCCTGTCATCTACAGATATCTTTAGCACCTCATAATTGGGCATCTTCATTTCATTGTCTACCCTAATGGCTCTGTGTAGCACTCCTAAGAGTCTCTTGAACAGAAGTGGTCACAGCAGCATCCTGTGTTTTTCGTGATCTTAGAGAGAAAGCTGTCAGTCTCCCCACTGCATATGATGTTGGCTGTGGGTTTCCATGTATGGCCTTTGTTACACTAAGCTGGACTTCCATCATGTTTCAGTGTTTTTATTATCAAAGTCTGTGAAATTTTGTCAATTTATTGTTAATTCAATCTTTTTGGTTATACAGCTATTTAATTTTGTTTCTTTCAGGATTCCATTTCTAAGAATCCAGGTTTGTAGGAATTTGTCCATTGCATCTAGGCCACACAACAGTTAGCATACAACTACTGAGTGATCTTGAAATTCTTCATATTCTTGAGAATGGATGGTGAGGTCTCAAACTGTATGAATATCCATCTGCTTTTTTCAAAGTTAATCTGTGAAAAGCTTGCTAATGATGTTAATCATTTTTGATGCACCAACTTTTGGTGCATCAGCTTTCTTTACATTTGCTCTAGTCTCTGTTTTGTTCATCTTCATCCTCATCTTTAGTTTTCTCCTTTCTCTAGCATGGGGGAACTCTTTGGGGGCAAGGGTCTCATTATATAACCCAGACTTGCCTCAAATTCACAGTCCTCCTGCCTCAGATTCTGATGTTAGGGTGCTAGGTTATATCACATCCTTCACCTGCCTCATAGTAGTTTTTAAAGACTTAATATAATAATCAAGTAAACTTTTTTGGCAAAATACCACACACAGAGGAAAAAAAATGTTGCTGCAATTATTCCTACAACTAGTGTTAGCATTATAGCCAGGTATCCAGGTCTATCTCTGATTAACCATACAGATTTAAGTAATTTTTGAAAACCATTTTAAGCTCCAGTTTTCCATCATCTGAATGGAAATAATTTCTATGTGACAGAATCATCATATAGATGAAACCAGATACAAATACAGAGCCAGCCACATCATAAATACCACACCACCTTGGTCAAGTGATTATTATTAGCATTAATAATCACTCTTGAGCAGACTTGTGAGGTTTGAGCTCAAAATGTTTAAAACAAGAAGTAAAAATGTCAGCACAACATTGATACATAAGGGGTGTTGGGAGACACAGTTACCCAAAGGGTGAAGCCACTGCAACATAGCTACCAAACAAAAATGGGAAAGAAAAAAGGAGGGGGGAGGAGGGATCTGATGCAAAATTTCTAAACCCAGTAATTTACTAGTTTTTATCCTCAAGGTTGTGACCATGATGGGCTGAGACAATTGAGGTATTAGTGGAGGAATATACTTGTGAAGGTGGGCCTGGGATAACCCTCAGAACACATGCAGATATGATCTCTGTGGAGGCAGAGAATGAGGCATGTCTTAGATTGCAGAACAGTTCCAACAGATTTTCTACAAGTTTGAGGCTGAGTTCTCCACAGTAACCAAGCAGAGAGGAATGGGGTCTTACAGGGTCTTCCTTGCTTTCAAACCCCACTGCAGAAAACATGGTCTCTGCAGAAGACATGGTACAATGAGAGTCAATAGCCTGGGCCTTCTTTCAATTAGATTACAGTCGCAAGAGACCACTTATTCAAGGCTGCCACAACTGAGACCCTGAGAAAAGATGTAGCTATGGAAACACTGGATATTCAAAACACAAAATCGCAATCTCCCTGTTTCACATTCCCATAGCTTCACGTGATTGCCTGGATGAAACTGATGGAATTCGAGGATTGGAAGAAAGAGGGAGAACTAACCTAGAAACACGGTGTTTTATTGAGTATTTTTGCATCAATGTTCATGATGATTTGTCTAGGATTCTCTTTCTTTGTTGCATCTTTATTCGGTTTGTTTATCAGGGTAACTGTAGCCTCATAAAAAGAGTTTGGCAATGTTCTTTCTGTTTCTACTGTGTGGAACAATTTAGAGAGTATTGGTATTAGCACTTCTTTGAAAAACTGGTAGAATTCTGTGCTGAAACCATCTAGGCCTGGGCTCTTTGGTTGGGAGATTTTAATGACTGTTTCTATTTCCTTAAGGGTATAGTTCTATTTAAATTGGTTATCTGGTCTTGATTTAATTTTAGTATATATTACCTACACAGAAAATTGTTCATTTCTTTTAGATTTTCCAATTTTGTGGAGTACAGGTTTTTGAAATATGACCTAATGATTCTCTGGATTTCCTCATTGTTTGTTGTTATGTATCCCTTTTCATTTCTGATTTTGTTTATTAGGATACTCTTTCTTTACCTTTTGGTTTGTTTGGACAAGGGCTTGTCTATCTTGTTAATTTTCTCAAAGAACCAACTCTTTGTTTTATTGATTCTTTGTATTGTTGTATATGTTTCCATTTTATTGATTTCAGCACTCAATTTGATTATTTGCTGGCATCTATTCCTCCTGGGTGAGTTTGCTTCTTTTTGTTCCAGAGCTTTCAGGTGTGGTGTTAAATCCCTAGTGTGAGATTTCTCCAACTTTTTTTGTGGGCATTCAGTGCTATGAATTTTCCTCTTAGCACTGCTTTCATAGTGTCCCATAAGTTTAGGTATGTTGTACATTCATTTTCATTGAATTCTAGGAAGTCTTTAATTCTTTCTTTATTTCCTCCTTGACCCATTGGTGATTCGCTTGAGCATCATTTAATTTCCATGAGACTGGAGTCTTTCTGTAATTTTTGTTGTTATTGAAATCTAACTATAAGCCACTGTGATCCTATAAAATAGAGGAAGTTATTCTCTAATATATGAAGAAACCACCTTAATAGTATTCTTCCCAGAGGCCCAGAAGAGAAGCTATAAACAGCGACAATTATTTTGGAAAATGAATCTGAAGGAAACCAAGCTCTTTCTTTGTCTGTCAACTTTATTCCTCTGGGATAATATCCTGTCTACAGAGCTACAGTGCTGCCTAGCTCCTTTCTTGTCTGATTTCTCTCTATATTTATCTACTGTCCCCTCTAAGTTCTATCTTATTTCTCTCATCTTAATTCTACCTCGTCAGAGCCTTCTCATCTTGTCCTTATCCATCTAGTACTTCCCTATCTGGCTTTTCCTTATCTTACATCTTTTCCTTAAGTTATCTCCTCAAAATCTTCCTCTAAGTCTCCTTATATCTCTCAGTTTCCCCAAGTCACTGAGGTATTCAGTCACAAACCCAAGCTATAGCAATCCTCTGGCAGAGCAAGGTCATCAGGCTTGAATTCCTACAGAGTCATAAAGGTCAGTTAAAATTTTTCTCATGCAGTGCCTGTCAGGCTTTGTTTTCCAACCCAAAGGGAGTAGTACAAGAGGAGGTCAACTGAGAGCTAATGATTGGGTTGTATATCAAGAAAATGGATTTGTGTGCTCAGTCTACATTGCTAGAAGTGGTTAAGTAAGAAGCTGTGAGTCTATAATGTTAGTAAGGTTGTATAAGAAAGGAGGGTCTCACATTGGCACAGGAGACCAATTCATAAATGTAATACCAGTAGCACAGACACGGAGAGCAACAATTAATTAATGGGACCTCCTGAAACCGAGAAGCTTTTGTAGGCCAAAAGACACGGTCAATAAGACAAAAAGACAGCATACAGAATGGGAAAAGACCTTCATCAACCCCACATCTGACAGAGGACTGATCACCAAGGTATACAAGGAACTCAAGAAACTAGACATCAAAATACTGAACAATCCAATTAAGAAATGGGATAAAGAGCTAAACAGAGAATACTCAAAAGAAGAATCTCAAATGGCTGAAAGACATTTAAGGAAATGCTCAACATCCTTAGTCATCAGAGAAATGCAAATCAAAATGATTCTGAGATACCATCTTACACCTGTCAGAATGGCTATGATCAAAAGCACTAATGACAGTCTGTGTTGGAGAGGATGGGGAGCAAAGGGAGCACACCTCCACTGTTGGTGGGAGTGCAAACTTGTAAAACCAGTGTGGAAATCAATATGGCAGTGTCTCAGAAAATTGGCTATTTATCTACCGTAAGACCCCTTATTCCACTCGTGGGCATATACCCAAGCAATGATCAATCATAACAAAAAGATGCATGCTCAACTATGTTCATAGCAGCATTATTTGTAATAGCCAGAACCTGGAAACAACCTAGATGCCTTTCAACTGAAGAATGGATTAAGAATACATGGTAAATATACACAATGGAGTACTACTCAGTAGAGAAAAACAATGACAGCATGCATTTGCAGGCAAATGGATGGAACTAGAAAATATCATCCTGAGTGAGGTAACCAAGACCCAGAAGGACAAACATGGTGTGTACTCACTTATATGTGGCTACTAGATATAAAGCAAAGAACAATCAGACTGCAACTCACAGATCCAGGGTGGCTATATAGCAGGGGGGACCCAAGGATTACTGTGGCTTATAAGTTTTGGTTTTATGCAAGACTCAGTGAAACATTTCACTATTAGGATAAGAATTTGTACTGTATCAAGCTGATGATAGAAATAATAATAATAATAATAATTATAAAAGAAAGGAGGGTCTCAGCTTAAATTGCAAAAGAAGTATCCCCTGACCCGGAGACAGGTGTTGTTTCCATAAGGGTGTACCTTAGTTCAGGAGATTGTTTGACTTTTGATGCTTGATAGGTATTTTAGATAAATACACTGTTAGGAGTTCTTGGACACACACATAGCATACAAGAAAGTCATTGTAGAAACCAGCTAATATATATACAAAAGCTAAAATCTCACCAAGACTTCTTAAACCATGGCTTGACTTTCAGAAATGTTCTTGATCTTTCTAAGCAGCAGCTTTTGTGATAGTAGCTGAATCCATTATGTTTTCCTATGGCTTGCAGCAGTTCCAGTTTTTTCATTTATTAATGAAAGAAGAATGTTTAATTCTCTCTAGGGCAGAGAAAAACATGAAAAAATTAAATTTGGAGATGACCTGAAAAATGAAAAGTAATGGTTGATTAATATTTACAATCAATAATCTATGTAGATGACAAGCTAAGAATTAGTTTATCAATCTAAGAGGTGTAGTTGTATATAATCAGAATATCTCTGTTCCAAGAAGGGAGCACAGGAGTAACATAAAAAAATATAACATTCGATAGTATAGCATAATATGTTCAAATATGTCTAAATACTATAACTGTGACTTATCAAAAAGAAATGATTAGTTTGGAATATACCTCTATCAATATCTGATTAGTGGTATTAATTTGGTTAAACTGTATTTAAAAGAAGCATTGTTAGATAAAGAGTTACTTGAGTTAGTCATGAGCACCTGTGGGACCAAGGCTGCAGTTAAAACTGACCTAATAATTTAAATTTGTAATCAAGGCAATATTGACCCATTTAGCTATGGGAGGACTGTAATAATCTGTGTCAGGATATACATAGCATACTTATATACAGAACAGTGTCAGAAGTACTTGAGAAAATCTGATAGTATATACATTTCAGGATCATGGGCAGAATTTATAGTATTAATAATTGAGTGTTTTTAAGGGCAGTCCAGCCCCTGGGCTGGGGAGTTCAACACTGAAAGAGGGGTAAGTCACAACAGGGCTGTAGAAGTCATTCATGGTTACTTCCTGCTGATATGGATCTGAAGCTGAGGTTCTTGAAGGCTGGAATGCAGTGGAAACCCAGGAAGATCAGGCTGTTTCAGGCTCTGCAGGGTAAGACATGGGTAGCAGGATTTTCTGTCTCATATGTTAGAAGGTGTGATGCAGGGCAGAGCTGGACAGCACATCCATGTGGGCTGGAGGATGGAGTGTAGCTCGAGTTTTCCTGCCTGATCCACAGTCAGGACAAATCTCTCTCACCTGCCAGTCCCACAGCCACTCACACCCGACCAAGCAAACACAGAGACCTATATTGGTTACAAACTGTGTGGCCATGGCAGGCTTCTTGCTAACTGTTCTTACAGCTCAAATCAATCCATTTCCATAAATCTATACCTTGCCACATGGCTCGTGGCTTACCGGCATCTTCACATGCTGTTTCTCATCGTGGCGGCTGGCAGTGTCTCTCTGACTCAGCCTTCCACTTCCCAGCTTTATTCTCCTCCTTGTCCCGCCTACACTTCCTGCCTAGCCAATGGCCAATCAGTGTTTTATTGATTAATCAGCAACACATTTGCCATACATCCCACAGCAATGGAGGATGTGGTGCAGACCTGCAGCTAGATAGCATTTCTGTGGTCCAGAGGATGACAACATGTAACTCTTTAAATCATCAGAATTTCTGCTGCAAACAAACATATGTATTAGAACATGCACTTGAGGATTTTTAAGGAGGAAACTTTTTTTTTAATTTTTATTCTGCAATAAACTTCAGTTCTACATATCAGCCACGGATTCCCTTGTTCTCCCCCCTCCCACCCCCCTCACCTTCCCCCCAGCCCGCCCCTCATTCCCATCTCCTCCAGGGCAAAGCCTTCCCTGCAGACTGAGATCAACCTGGTAGACTCAGCCCAGGTAGGTCCAGTCCCCTCCTCCCAGGTTGAGCCAAGCGACCCTGCATAGGCCCCAGGTTTCAAACAGCCGACTCATGCAATGAGCACAGGACCCTGTCCCACTGTCTGGATGCCTCCCAAACAGATCAAGCCAATCAACTGTCTCAACCACTCACAGGGCCTGATCCAGTTGGTGACCCCTCAGCCATTGGTTCATAGTTCATGTGTTTCCATTTATTTGCCTATTTGTCCCTGTGCTTTATCCAACCTTGGTCTCAACAATTCTCACTCATATAAAACCTCCTCATTCTCGCTAATTGGACTCCCAGAGATCCACCCGGGGCCTAGTCATGGATCTCTGCATCCAGATCCCTCAGTAGTTGGATGAGGTTTCTAGCATGACAATTAGGGTGTTTGGCCATCCCATCACCAGAGTAGGTCAGTTCGGGCTGTCTCTCGACCATTGCCAGCAGTCTGTTGTGGGGTATCTTTGTGGATTTCTGTGGGCCTCTCTAGCTCTTTGCTTCTTTCTATTCTCATGTGGTCTTCATTTACCATGGTCTCCTATTCCTTGTTCACCCTCTCTGTTCTTGATCCAGCTGGGATCTCCCGCTCCCCCAAGCTCTCTTTCCCTCGACCCTCGCCCTTCACTACCCCCACTCATGTCCAGGCTGTTCATGTAGATCTCATTCCATTTCTCTGTCATTGGGCGATCCCCGTGTCTTTCTTGGGGTCCTGTTTTCCAGGTAGCCTGCCTGGTGATGTGAGTAGCAGTCCAGTCATCCTTGTTCCACATCTAGTATCCTGCTGTGAGTGAGTACATACCATGTTTGTCTTTCTGAGTCTGGGTTACCTCACTCAGGATGATTTTTTCTAGATCCATCCATTTGTCTGCAAACCTCATGATGTCATTGTTTTCTCTGCTGAGTAGTATTCCATTGTGTATATGTACCACATTTTGTTTATCCATTCTTCAGTTGAAGGGCATCTAGGTTGTTTCCATGTTCTGGCTATTACAAACAATGCTGATATGAACATAGCTGAACAAGTGCTCTTGTGATGTGGTTGAGCATTCCTTGGGTATATGCCCAAGAGTGGTATAGCTGGATCTCGGGGGAGATGGATTCCCAATTTTCTAAGAAAGCGCCATATTGATTTCCAAAGTGGTTGTACAAGCTTGCATTCCCACCAGCAGTGGAGGAGAGTTCCCCTAGCTCCACATCCTCTCCAGCATAATGTGTCTTCAGTGTTTTTGATCTTAGCCATTCTGACAGGCGTAAGGTGGTATCTCAGAGTTGTTTTGATTTGCATTTCCCTGATGATTAGGGATGTTGAGCAATTCCTTAAATGTCTTTCAGACATTTGAGTTTCCTCTGTTGAGAATTCTCTGTTTAGTTCTATAGCCCATTTCTTAATTGGACTGTTGGGCATTTTGATGCCTAATTTCTTGAGTTCCTTATATATTCTGGATATCAGTCCTCTGTCAGATGTGGGGTTGGTGAAGATCTTTTCCCATTCTGTAGGCTGTCGCTTTGCCTTGTTGACCATATCCTTTGCTCTACAAAAGATTCTCAGTTTCAAGAGGTCCCATTGGTTGGTTGATTGTTTCTCTCAGTGTCTGTGCTACTGGTGTTCTATTTAGGAAGTGGTCTCCTATGCCAATGCATTCAAGACTACTTCCTACTTTCTCTTCTAGCAGGTTCAGAGTAGCTGGATTTATGTTGAGGTCCTTGATCCACTTGGACTTAAGTTTTGTGCACGGTGATAGATATGGATCTATTTGCAGCCTTCTACATGTTGATATCCAGTTGTGCCAGCACCATTTCTTGAAGATGCTTTCTTTTTTCCATTGTGCACTTTTGGCTCCTTTGTCAAAAATTGTATGTCCATAGGTGTGCAGATTAATGTCAGGGTCTTCAATTCGATTCCATTGGTCCACATGTCGGTTTTTATGCCAGTACCAAGCTGTTTTTATTACTGTAGCTCTATAATACAGCTTGATGTCAAGGATCGTGATGCCTCCAGCGGTTGTGTTATTGTACAGGATTCTTTTGGCTATCCTGGGTTTTTTGTTTTTCCATATGAAGTTGAGTATTATTCTTTCCAGGTCTGTGAAGAATTGTGTTGGTATTTTGATGGGGATTGCATTGAATCTGTAGATTGCTTTTGGTAAGATTGCCATTTTTACTATGTTAGTCCTGCCTATCCATGAGCATGGGAGATCTTTCCATTTTCTGACATCTTCTTCAATTTCTTTTTTCAGTGACTTAAAGTTCTTGTCATATAGGTCCTTCACTTGCTTGGTTAATGTTACCCCAAGGTATTTTATGTCATTGTGGCTATAGTAAAGGGTGATGTTACTCTGATTTCCTTCTCTGCTTCTTTGTCCATTGTATATAGGAGGGCTACTGATTTTTTGAGTTGATCTTGTATCCTGCTATGTTGCTGAAGGTGTTTATAAGCTGTATCAGTTCCTTGGTGGAATCTTTGGGGTTGCTCAAGTATACTATCATGTCATCTGCAAATAGGGAAAGCTTGACTTCTTCTTTTCCAATTTGTATCCCCTTAATCTTCTTATGTTGTCTTAATGCTCTGGCTAGAACTTCAAGTACTATATTGAATAAGTATGGGGAGAGCGGACAGCCTTGCCTCGTTCTTGATTTTAGTGGAATTGCTTTGAGTTTCTCTCCATTTAATTTGATGTTGGCTGTTGGCTTGCTGTAAATTGTCTTTTTTATGTTTAGGAATGTTCCCCTTATTCCTGATCGCTCCAAGACCTTTATCATGAAGGGGTGTTGGATTTTGTCAAATGCCTTTTCTGCATCTGGTGAGATGATCATGTGGTTTTTTTCTTAGAGTTTGTTTATATGGTGTATTACATTGACAGACATTCGTATGCTGAACCACTCTTGCATCCCTGGAATGAATCCTACTTGATCATGGTGGATAATTGTTTTGATGTGTTCTTGGAGTCTGTTTGCCAGTATTTTATTGAGTATTTTTGCATCAATGTTCATGAGGGAGATCGGTCTGTAGTTCTCTTTCTTTGTTGTATCCTTGTTTGGTTTAGGAATCAGGGTAATTGTAGCCTCATAGAAGGAGTTTGGTAATGTTCCTTCTGTTTCTATTGTGTGGAACAATTTAGAGAGTATTGGTATTAACTCTTCTTGGAAGATCTGGTAGAATTCTGCACTGAAACCATCTGGTCCTGGGCTTTTTTGGTTGGGAGACTTTTAATGACTGTTTCTATTTCGTTAGGGGTTATTGGACTATTTAAATAGTTTATCTTGTCTTGGTTTAATTTAGGTATGTGGTACCTATCCAGAAAATTATCTATTTCTTTTAGGTTTTCCAGTTCTATGGAATAGAGGTTTTTGAAGTATGACCTGATGATTCTCTGGATTTTTTCAATGTCTGCTGTTATGTCCCCCGTTTCATTTCTGATTTTGTTGATTTAGATGCTCTCTCTCTGTCTTTTGGTTAGTTTGGGTAAGGGCTTGTCTATCTTGTTGATTTTCTCAAAGAACCAACTCTTTGTTTCATTAATTTTTTGTATTGTTCTCTTTGTTTCTATTTTATTGCTCTCACTTTGATAATTTCCTGGCATCTATTTTTCCTGGGAGACTTTGCTTCTTCTTGTTCTAGAACTTTCAGGTGTGCTGTTAAGTCACTAGCGTGAGATTTCTCCAGCTTATTTCTGTGGGCATTTAGAGCTATGAATTTCCGTCTTAGTACTGCTTTCACAGTGTCCCATAGGTTTGGATATGTGGTGTCTTCATTTTCGTTGATCTCTAGGAAGTCTTTAATTTCTTTCTTTATTTCTTCCTTAACCCATTGGTGATTCAGTTGGGTATTATTCAGTTTCCATGAGATTGTAGGTTTTCTGTAGTTTTTGTTGTTGAAATCCAACTTTAGACCATGGTTGTCTGATAGAACACAGGAGGTTATTCCAATTGTTTTGTATCTGTTTAGATTTGTTTTGTGGCCAAGTATGTGGTCGATTGTAGAGAAGGTTCCATGGAGTGCTGAGAAGAAGGTATATTCTTTTTTGTTAGGATGGAATGTTCTGTAGATATCAATTAAGTCCATTTGAGTCATGACATCAGTTAAGTCCTTTATTTCTCTGTTAAGTTTCAATTTGAGAGATCTGTCCAGTGGTGAAAGTGGGGTGTTGAGGTCTCCCACTATTAATGTGTGGGGTTTTATATGTGATTTAAGCTTTAGTAATGTTTCTTTTACATATGTGGGTGCCCTTGTGTTTGGGGCATAAATGTTCAGAATTGAGACTTCATCTTGGTGGATCTTTCCTGTGATGAGTATGTAATGCCCTTTTTGATCTCTTTTGATTGATTTTAGTTTGAAGTCTATTTTGCTGGATGTCAGGACGGCTACACCCGCTTGTTTCTTAAGACCATTTGATTGGAAAGTCTTTTCCCAGCCTTTTATTTTTAGGTAGTGTCTATCTTTGAATTTGAGATGTGTTTCTTGTATGCAGCAAAAAGATGGGTCCTGCTTTCGTATCCATTCTGTAAGCCTATGTCTTTTTATAGGTGAATTAAGTCCATTGATATTGAGGGATATTAATGACCAGTGATTGTTCATTCCTGTTATTTTTTGGTGGTGATGTGTGTGTATTTCTCTTCAGTGGGGTTTACTGCTGTGGCTTTATCTATTGCCTGTGTTTTCAAGGGTGTATCTGACTTCCTTAGGTTGGAATTTTCCTTCTAGTGCTTTCTGTAGGGCTGGGTTTGTGGATAAATATTGTTTAAATCTGGCTTTGTCATGGAATGTCTTGTTCACTCCATCTATGATGATTGAAAGTTTTGCTGGGTATATTAGTCTAGGCTGACATCCTTGGTCTCTTAGTGTCTGCATTACATCTGTCCAGGTCCTTCTGGCTTTCAAAGTCTCCATTGAGAAATCGGGTGTTATTCTGATAGGTTTGCCTTTATATTTCACTTGGCCTTTTTCCTTTTCTGCTCTTAGTATTCTTTCTTTATTCTGTACGTTTAATTGTTTAATTATTATGTGGCGAGGGGACTTTTTTTTAGGGTCTAGTCTGTTTGGTGTTCTATAGGCTTCTTGTATCGTCATAGGCATTTCCTTCTTTAAGTTGGGAAAGTTTTCTTCTATGATCTTGTTGAATATATTTTCTGTGCCCTGAGTTGGTATTCTTCTCCTTCTTCTGCCCCTATTATTCGTAGGTTTGGTCTTTTCATGGTGTCTCACATTTCTTGGACATTTTGGTTCATGACTTTGTTGGCTTTAGTGTTTTCTTTGACTGATGAATCTATTTCTTCTACTGTATCTTCAACGCTAGAGATCCTCTCTTCCATCTCTTGCATTCTGTTGATTATACTTGCATCTGAAGTTCCCAATCGTTTTCTCAGATTTTCTATTTCCAGCATTCCCTCTGTTTGTGTCTTCTTCATTTTTTCTATTTCCCTTTTCAGGTCTTGGACTGTTTCCTTCATTTGTTTCATTGATTTTTCTTGATTTTCTTTCAGTACTTTATTGTTTTCTTCCAGAACTTTATTGATTTCTTCTAATTTGTTTGCCCTTTCCTCTAGTTGTTTACAGCGTTCTTCACATTTTTTTGTCTTTTCCTCTACACAAGCCTCTAGCTTCTTCATGATGTCATTCATAAGGCTATTTTCTTGTGCTTCTTCCAATTTCTGATGTTCAGGTCTAGGTGTTGGAGGAGGGCTAGGGCCTGGTGATGGTGTATTGCTATTCATTTTGTTGTATGTGTTTCTGCCTTGACGTCTGCCCATCTCCTTGTGGTTCGTTCTTGGCCTTATCCGCACACTTGGTTCAGACAGCTGACAGATTCAGGAAGTCTCTCTCTCTTGTCCAGATGGTTGTTCTCTTGTCCAAATTGAAAGTCCGGGGCAGGATGGGAAGTCCGGGGCAGGATGGGAGCTCTTCTCTCTCTCTCTTTCTCTCTCTCTCTCCTCCAGAAGGGAAGTCCGGGGGAAGATGGGAGCTGGGGGCCGGCCTCTAAGTCTCAGGAAGAGGCTTGGGGCTCCAGCGGATGGGCATGGGGGCAGGGCGTGGAGACGGCAGGGTCTGCCAGGGGTCTTGGAGAAGGGGATCCTTCCCGGTGGGGCTAGAAGGGAACCTGTCCAGTGGCCAGAACCTAAGGGCCAAGTTGGGCAGGTCTTCCCTGGAGTGGCTGGTGCCCAGGGATGGGGTCTTGGGCAAGCCAGGGGACTCACCTGTGCTCCAGAAGGGAAGTCCGGGGCAAGATGGGAGCTGGGGGCTGGCCTCTAAGTCTCAGGAAGAGGCTTGGGGCTCAGGAGGAAACTTTTTTCTCTTAAGTGTACCTATGGAATATTAAATGTGCGGCTTTAGCAGATGAGAGAAGAGGATATCAGGCCAGGGAGAGAGGGAAAGATCCACCGTCCTATAGAAGAAAAAGAAAATTTGTAAGTGGAAGACATACACTGTAGTCAGGTTGCATTCCTTCTGGTCCTTCTTGGCTTGTGAGCATTGGTAAATTTAGATTTCCTGAAGCTTTTAAGAACCTTCTTAAAAGACAAAATCTTTAGACATATTAGCAATATGATAACAGTGGTGAATTTTGTCAGAGCAAGATTATGAATCTTTGGAGTCTCAGCAAAACAGCAGGATAGTCAGAGCATAAAATCTGAAATGTTTCATTTATAGTATATCTCAAGTCCTGATTATCTTTGGTCAAAATTAATAAAAATTCATGTACGACAGGATTATTTCTAATCATATTTCTATAAGTTTTGATATCATTGATGAACATAGTTCATCAAAAAGATCTGGAAATGTATCAATTTGTTTATAAAATCACAGCTCAATATTAAATACCTAGAGGTAAATAGCAGCCTGTATTCAGACTGGCAGCTTTAGTGCACCGTGTCCTGCAGCGGCCTAGTATATGGTTTGACCAGGCAATCCAGGATTCATAAAGATGGGGCAGTATCCTGTGAAAACATGTAAACATATCCTCCTTTGACATTATGAAAACATCAGGAACTTTACAAATACAAGTGAGAAGGTTCTGGCTGCTTAGGTGTAACTTTGTGGCTTGGCTTGTGGATAATAAGGGATGTCTGTAGTGGAAGATATGAAAAATTAAGCACCAATTGTTAAGAGCTATTGAGGTATATATTAAGTGTATATGAAGTATATGTTTGTCCAATTAAGAGTTCTAGGCCTTTCTAAAATAGAAAAGCAGTGGAATAAATGCTGTATTATTTCTTTATTTCACACCCATAAATCATAAGGATGCAGGCCTCATGGGTGAGCTTCCATAAACAGAGAATTGATAATTATTAGATATACATGAGAAAGTGCAGTATAGACCTATTTGCCACTCTATAGACTCATAAGGTTTTTTTTCATTTTTTAAAAATTTTATTTTATTTTACAATATAATTTAGTTTTACATATCAGCCATGGATTCCCTTGTTCTCCCCCCTCCCACCCCCCTTCCCTTCCCGCAGGGAACCCCCCATTTCCATCTCCTCTAGGGCAAAGACTCCCCGGAGGATTGAGATGAACCTGGTAGACTCAGTACAGGCATGTCCAGTCCCCTCCTCCCAGGCTGAGCCAAGCGTCGCTGCATAAGCCCCAGGTTTCAAACAGCCAACTCATGCAATGAGCACAGGACCCGGTCCCACTGCCTGGATGCCTCCCAAACAGATCAAGCCAATCAACTGTCTCAACCACTCACAGGGCCTGATCCAGTTGGTGACCCCTCAGCCATTGGTTCATAGTTCATGTGTTTCCATTTATTTGCCTATTTGTCCCTGTGCTTTATCCAACCTTGGTCTCAACAATTCTCGGTCATATAAACCCTCCTCTTTCTTGCCAATTGGACTCCCGGAGTTCCACCCGGGGTCTAGCCATGGATCTCTGCATCCAGACCCCTCAGTCGTTGGATGGGGTTTCTAGCATGACAATTAGGGTGTTTGGCCATCCTATTACCAGAGGAGGTCAGTTCGGGCTGTCTCTCGACCATTGCCAGCAGTCTGTTGTGGGGGTATCTTTGTGGATTTCTGTGGGCCTCTCTAGCACTTTGCTTCTTCCTATTCTCATGTGGTCTTCATTTACCATGAACATTCCTTGTTCTCCCTCTCTGTTGTTGATCTAGCTGGGATCTCTCGCTTCCCTAAGCTCTCTTTCACTGGAAACTTGCCCTTCATTACCCCCACTCATGTCCAGGTTGTTCATGTAAATCTCATCCATTTCTCTGTCATTGGGAGATCCCTGTGTCTTTCTTAGGGTCCTGGTTTCTATGTAGCCTCCCTGGAGTTGTGAGTAGTAGTCTAGTCATCTTTGTTTTACATCTAGTATCCTCCTATGAGTGAGTACATACCATGTTTGTCTTTCTGAGTCTGGGTTACCTCACTCAGGATGATTTTTTTCTACATCCATCCATTTGCCTGCAAACCTCATGATGTCATTGTTTTTCTCTGCTGAGTAGTATTCCATTGTGTATATGTACCACATTTTGTTTATCCATTCTTCAGTTGAAGGGCATCTAGGTTGTTTCCAGGTTCTGGCTATTACAAACAATGCTGATATGAACATAGCTGAGCAAGTGCCCTTGTAGTATGATTGAGCATTCCTTGGGTATATGCCCAAGAGTGATATGAGTGGGTCTTGAGGGAGATTGATTGCCAATTTTCTAGGAAAGCGCCATATTGATTTCCAAAGTGGCTGTACAAGCTTGCATTCCCACCAGCAGTGGAGGAGAGTTCCCCTTGCTCCACATCCTCTCCAGCATAAGCTGTCTTCAGTGTTTTGATCTTAGCCATTCTGACAGGTGTAAGGTGGTATCTCAGATTTGTTTTCATTTGCATTTCCCTGATGATTAGGGATGATGAGCAATTCCTTAAAGGTCTTTCAGCCATTTGAACTTCCTGTGTTGAGAATTCTCTGTTTAGTTCTATAGCCCATTTCTTAATTGGACATTTTGATGTCTAATTACTCTTAGTTCTTTATATATACTGGATATCAGCCCTCTGTCAGATATGGGGTTGGTGAAGATCTTTTCCCATTCTGTAGGCTGTCGTTTTGTCTTGTTGATCATGTCCTTTGCTCTACAAAAGCTGCTCAGTTTCAAGATGTCTTATTGATTGATTGTTTCTCTCATGTCTGTGCTACTGGTGTTATATTTAGGAAGTGATCTCCTATGTCAATGCGTTCATGACTACTTTCTACTTTCTCTTCTATCAGGTTCAGAGTAACTGGATTTATGTTGAGGTCTTTGATCCACTCAGACTTAAGTTTAGTGCATGGTGACAGATATCGATCTATTTGCAGCCTTCTACACGTTGACATCCAGTTATGCCAGCACCATTTGTTGAAGATGCTTTCTTTTTTTCTATTAAACAGTTTTGGCTTCTTTGTCAAAAATTATATGTTTATAGGTGTGTGGATTAATGTCAGGGTCATAAATTGGATTCCATTGGTCTACATGTCGTTTTTATGCCGGTACCAAGGTGTTTTTATTACTGTAGCTCTACAGTAGAGCTAGAGGTCAGGGATCGTGATGCCTCCATTTGTTGTTTTATTGTGCAGGATTCTTTTGGTATCCTGGTTTTTTTGTTTTTCCATATGAAGTTGAGTATTATTCTTTCCAGATCTGTGAAGAATTGTGTTGGTATTTTGATGGGGATTGCATTGAATCTGTAGATTGCTTTTGGTAAGATTGCCATTTTTACTATGTTAATCCTGCATATCAATGTGCATGGGAGATCTTTCCATTTTCTGACATCTTCAATTTCTTTTTTCAGGGACTTAAAGTTCTTGTCATATAGGTCTTTCACTTGCTTAGTTAAGGTTACCCCAAGGTATTTTATATCATTTGTGGCTATTGCAAAGGGTAATGTATCTCTGATTTCCTTCTCAGCCTGTTTGTCAATTGCATAAAGGAGGGCTACAGATTTTTTGAGTTGATCTTGTATCCTGCTATGTTGCTGATGGTGTTTATAGGCTGTATGCATTCCTTGGTTTAATTTTGGGGGTCACTCATGTGTACAATCATGTTATCTGCAAATAGGGAAAGTTTGACTTCTTACTTTCCAATTTGTATTCCCTTAATCTGCTTATATTGTCTTATTGCTCTGACTAGAACTTCAAGTACTATATTGAATAAGTGTGGGGAGAGCAGACATCCTTGTCTCATTCCTGATTTTAGTGGAATCTCTTTGTGTTTCTCTCCATTTAATTTGATGTTGGTTGTTGGCTTGCTGTAAATTTCCTTTTTTATGTTTAGGTATGTTCCCCTTATTCCTGATCGCTCCAAGACCTTTATCATGAAGGAGTGTTGGATTTTGTCAAATGCCTTTTCTGCATCTGGTGAGATGATCATGTGGTTTTTTTTTCTTTGTGTTTGTTTATACAGTGTATTATACTGACAGACTTTCCTAAGTTGAACCACCCTTGCATCCCTTGGATGAAGCCTACTTGATCATGGTGGATAATTGTTTTGATGTGTTCTTGGAGTCTGTTTGTCAGTATTTTCTTGAGTATTTTTGCATCAATGTTCATGAGGGAGATCAGGCTGTAGTTCTCTTTCTTTTCTGCATCTTTGTTTGGTTTAGGAATCAGGATAATTGTAGGCTCATAAAAGGAGTTCTTTAATGTTTCTTCTGCTTATATTGTGTGGAACAATTTAAAGAGAGTTGGTATTAACTCTTCTTGGAAGATCTGGTAGAATTCTGCACTGAAACCATCTGGTCCTGGGCTTTTTTTGGTTGGGAGACTTTTAATGACTGATTCTATTTCCTTAGGGGTAATTGGACTATTTAAATAGTTTATGTGGTCTTGATTTAACTTAGGTATAATCCAGAAAATTGATTTAACTTAGGTATAATCCAGATAATTATCCATTTTTTTTAGATTTTCCAATTTTTTGGAGTACAAGTTTTTGAAGTATGACCTGATGATTCTCTGGATTTCCTGATTGTCTGTTGTTATGTCCCCCTTTTCATTTCTGATTTTGTTAATTTGGATGTTCTCTCTCTCTGTCTTTTGGTTAGTTTGGATAAGGGCTTGTCTATCTTGTTGATTTTCTCAAAGAACCAACTCTTTGTTCCATTAATTTTTTGTATTGTTCTCTTTGTTTCTATTTATTGATTTCACCTACCAATTTGGTGATTTCCTGGCATATATTCTTCCTGGGAGACTTTGCTTCTTCTTGTTCTAGAGCTTTCAGGTGTGCTGTTAAGTCCCTAGTGTGACATATCTCCAACTTCTTTATGTGGGCATTTAGTGCTATGAATTTCCCTCTTAGCACTGCTTTCATAGTGTCCCATAAGTTTGGGTATGTGGTGTCTTCATTTTCATTGATCTTTAGGAAGTCTTTAATTTCTTTCTTTCTTTCTTTCTTTCTTTCTTTCTTCCTTAACCCATTGGTGATTCAGTTGAGCATTATTCAGTTTCCATGAGATTGTAGGCTTTCTGTAGTTTTTGTTGTGGTTGAAATCTAACTTTAACCCATGGTGGTCTGATAGAACACAGGAGGTTTTTCCAATTGTTTTGTATCTGTTGAGATTTGCTATGTGGCCAAGTATGTGGTCAGTTTTAGAGAAGGTTCCATGGGGTGCTGAGAAGAAGGTATATTCTTTTTTGTTAGGATAGAATGTTCTTTAGATATTGATTAAGTCCATTTGAATCATAACATCAGTTAAGTCCTTTATTTCTCTGTTAAGTTTTGATTTGGGGATCTGTCCAGTGGTGAAAGTAGGGTGTTAATGTCTCCCACTATTAATGTCTTGGGTTTTATATGAGATTTAAGCTTTAGTAATGTTTCTTTTACATATGTGGGTGCCCTTGTGTTTGCGGCAATAATGTTCAGAATTGAAACTTCATCTTGGTGGATCTTTCCTGTGATGAGTATGTAATGCCCTTTTTGATCTCTTTTGATTGATTTTAGTTTAAAGTCTATTTTGCTAGATATTAGGATGGCTACACCCGGTTGCTTCTTAAGAACATTTGATTGGAAAGTTTTTCCCCAGCCTTTCATTCTTAGGTAGTGTCTGTCTTTGAATTTGAGGTGTGTTTCTTGTATGCAGCAGAAAGATGGGTCCTGCTTTTGTATCCATTCTGTTAGCCTGTGTCTTTTTATTGGTGAATTAAGTCCATTGATATTAAGGGATATTAATGACCAGTGATTGTTCATCCCTGTTATTTTTTTTGGGGGGGGGTAGTGTGTGTACTTCTCTTCTTTGGGGTTTACTGCTGTGGTTTTATCTATTGTCTGTGTTTTCTTTGGTGTATCTGAATTCCTTAGGTTGTAATTTTCTTTCTAGTGCTTTCTGTAGGGCTGAGTTTGTGGATAAGTATTGTTTAAATCTGACTTTGTCTTGAAATGTCTTGTTCACTCCATCTATGATGATTGAAAGTTTTGCTGGGTGTATTAGTCTAGGCTGGCATCCATGGTCTGTTAGTATCTGCATTACATCTGTCCAGGTCCTTCTGGCTTTCAAATTCTCCATTGAGAAATTGGGTGTTATTCTGATGGGTTTGCCTTTATAAGTCACTTGACCTTTTTCCTTTGCTGCTGTTAATATTCTTTCTTTATTCTGTACATTTAGTTGTTTAATTATTATGTGCTGAGGTGACTTTTTTTGGGGATCTACTCTGTTTGTTGTTCTATAGGCTTCTTGTATCTTCATAGGCATTTCCTTCTTTAAGTTGGGAAAGTTTTCTTTTATGATCTTGTTGAATATATATTATCTGTGCCTTTGAGTTGGTATTCTTCTCCTTCCTCTATCCCTATTATTTGTAGGTTTGGTCTGTTCATGGTGTCCCAAATTTCTTGGACATTTTGGGTCATGACTTTGTTGGCTTTAGTGTTTTCTTTGACTGATGAATATATTTCTTCTACCGTGTCTTCAACACCAGAGATCCTCTCTTCCATCTCTTGCATTCTGTTTGTTATACTTGCATCTGAAGTTCCTGTTCATTTACTCAGATTTTCTATTTTCAGCATTTGCTCTGTTTGTGTCTCCTTCATTTTTTTCTTTTTCCAGTCTTGGACTGTTTCCTTCATCTGTTTCATTCAGTTTTCATGATATTCTTTCAGGGATTTATTGTTTTCTTCTGCTTTATATGTCCTTTCCTCTAGTTTTTTTATAGCGTTCTTCCCATTTTTTGTTTGTTCCTCCAATTAATTTTGGATTTTTTTCTTTATAAGCCTCTAGCATCTTCATGATGTTATTCATAAGGTTGCTTTCGTCTGCTTCTTCCATTTTGTGATGTTCAGGTCTAGCTGTTGGAGGAGGGCTAGGATCTGGTGATGCTGTATTGCTCTTTATTTTGTTGTATGTACTTCTGCCTTGATGTCTGCCCATCTCCTTGTGGATTTGTTCTTGGCCTTATCAGAGCTCTTGGTCCAGACAGAGCTGACAGATTCAGGAAGCCTCTCTCTGGTCCCGATGGAAGCTCAGTGCCGGATGGGAGCTGGGGCTGGTCTCTGAGTCTCAGGCAGTGGCAGGTGTCTTGGGCAGATGGGTGTGGGGGCAGGGCATGTAGATTACAGGGTGTGCCTGGAGTTTTGGAAGAGGGGAACTTTCCCGGTTGGGGTGGGGTCCTGCCCAATGGGCAGAACCTGGGGCTAAGTTGGGCAGGTCCTCCCCAGAATGCAGCCAGTGTTCTTAACCACTGAGCCATCTCTCTAACCACAGTCCAGGGATTATTTTCTGCAGGCAAATACTTAGTAGACACAACTTGGTGGAAGGTCAGGTCATTGTTCACATTTAAGTTTATCTTACAGACCTAGCAATGATCATTTACCATGTGTCCTATTATAGGGAAACTTAGACAGGAAACACAGTGGTTGAGTCAGGGTCACATAGGCCATCAGTGACACAAGCTATCTGTCCAAAACCACATCTCCAGCCTTCCCACCATGAAGACCTACTAGGTGACCTTCACTCCTCTAGGTCATTTCATAGACTCAGAATTATTACAGGGCTCCGACATTCTTGTCAATCAACATCAAACACCTGACAAGAATAGCCCAACTGTGGCCCAGCCTGAACTAAATGTCAGGCAGATCCTGAGCCTTGTGAGATCTCTGACAGGCTGTCAGGTTTCTCAGGGAAGCTCAATCATAACCTATCTTTAGGACAGCCCTGAACAGCAAAGGCTGAGAGGGCTCTGGTCTACACTCAGGAGGGGAAGTCAGTGCAGCTTGAGAGACCTGAACCTTGTGTCTCAAGGCAGGCAATGGATCAGTGAGGACCAGGAGATAAAATGAGGTCTCTGATTCCAAGTCTTGAGTCTGACCCTCCCCAAACACTGCAGCTCAGTTCACTCATGAGAAAGTCTTTTCTTCTTCCATACACAGAACCAGAGGCCCCATTATCTCTGAGCAGTCAGCCACTCCATCTGCCTGTAATTTGCTTCCTGTCTGATTATTTAAAGATATGCGGCAGCTAGGAGTTAAGAGACTATCTCTGGTTGTAAGAGGCCTTTGCAAGAGTCAGAAGTACCACACAGGGTAATCATCTCTCTGTGGTCAGCACAGTACTGCTACCCAAGCCCAACATCATAACCATCAATTCCAATCCCATGGATAGTGAGGACTCAGTAGTATTAATGTGTGAGCCTAAGATTCAGAATATAACCTACCTGTGGAGGATAAATGATCAAAGCCTCTCAGAAGAGGACACGCTGAAGTTGTCTGAGGACAACAGGACTCTCACTTTACTCAGTGTTGTGAGAACTGACACAGGACCCTATGAATGTGAACCTGGAACCCAGTGAGGGACTCCCTAAGTGATCCATTCTCTCTGAACATTACCTGTAAGTATTTTCTGTTTCATCCTGGCCCCAACTGCCTAAATACAGAGGACTTGATCTATCACATTCAGTCCCAGTCCCCTTGGGTTCATGACACAGACCTACCATACAGATACCTAGGCTGCCAGGGCATCCTGTCCCAGCCCAAGCATATGTGGACAGGCCCAGCATTGAGCTTGAATGGGTTGCAGGGAATTCTGCCTAGAGAGACTCAGGGTGATGGACACAGGGAACAAGTCAGACTCAGTCTCATTGAACACATGAGTGTCCATTGGGAGGTGTGTGTGTTGTGCTTGAGAAAGATCAGGGCTTGTGCATGCTGAATGAGTACTCTTGTACTAATCTCCTTCCCAACTCTGGGTAGGACCTGCTCAACTAAGGTAAAAGCACAGCTCAAAGAGATACTATGTCCTTCTATAGACCAGGATTTCCCCTTCCCTCTGCTGACATCATATGTGATTTTGTTCTATTTTCTCCAGTTGGTCCTGATGTCGAGATCATATTCCCCTCAAATATTCATTTCCATTGAAGGACAAACCTCACATCTCCTGCCACACAGATGCTAACCCACCTGCACAGTACTCTTGGTTTGTCAATGGAGTGCTCCAGTCATCATCCAAAGAGCTCTATATTCCCAACATCAATACTAATAAGAGGAGATCTTATACCTTCCTTGTCTATAACTGTCACTGTCCTCAGTAAGACCATAGTCAAGAACATTATAGTTCTTAGTAAGTGAATCTCTAAAATATCAGCACCAGGTTTGGAGTGGAGTCTTTTGGCTTTCTGTGAAGGTGCTGAAGCATTTAATTTCCAGCCCAGGACTGTGGAAACAAGCAAAACTCAGTCTTCCCCCAAGCCTCCTGCTCCATCCCTATGTCTAATACCCTCCTGATTCTCTGGTTTCTGGCTGATAGGGATGGATCTTGCAAAGAGAGGAGGAGGTTTTCCCAGTCTTGGAAAGTCTTCAGTTATGTGAGGGACTTTCCAGGGTTAGGAGAGCCTCAAGGTCATGATTTCTTTCTGTGCCTATCACAAGCTTTCCAGTCCCCTCCATTTTCATTTTATAATCTCCATGACCTACAAGGAACCCCAAGGGCTTTCAACTTTGCTCACATTCTTATTCTCCAAATTTGGGGAAAATTTTCCACACAGATGGGGACTACACCTCTGCTCCCAGGTCTGCTTCTGTCTCATGGGTGGGGTGTCAGGCTCTGTTCTGACACCATGGAATGAAAAGAATGGGTTGAGAAGGTGCCTGGGAGCCATGTTCTGATTTAGGGTCAACTATGTCTCTCACAGTTGATGATGTTCTTTTGCTTACTCTTCTCAAGGTTTAAAAAACAAATATTGGCTGAGCATGGTTGTGCACAACTTTGATGCCAACACTGAGGAGGAAGAGGCACATAGATAGTGTGATTTTGAGGCAGCCTGGTCTACACAGCAAGTTCCAATCTAGCCAGAACTGTACAGTGAGACACTGTCCCCAAAAATATTAGTACTGAGCATTAGAGTGGCAGGCTGTGGTCAGCATTGTAACTGTTCACTTCTTCTCTGTAGTATTTAATCCATATCCATGGGGCAGGAAATATAATTTTTCTACAAGCAGAAATTCTTCACTTAAGGATTTCTTCCAGTCCTGAGGTCTAGCCTTTAACACCTTTAAGTTTAGCTAGGCCATCTTAACCCTATGATTATTTTTTAATAAAAATTAAAAGGCTATTTCATAAAGGCAGGATCGGACTGTTCACACTCACAGAAAATGTGAGCAAGAATTCCCACAAATATCATTGGGAAATACATCCCCCCCCCCGAGATTTCTGGACATGTGGGCTGAAGAGGCTCCTAGTGTGGAATCTACACAAATACCCTGAGTCAGGGTCACTGTGGGTGATCTTGGTAGGAGTAAGATTCAGCTCTTTCTTTACAGACTATATCTTGAACATGTGATCTTGCAGAGGGCCCCTTCATTGTATGTGCTCTGGGAGCTGGCTGAGATCTCTCAGGGTGAAGGACTCTCAGCTGGTCCCCTCCACTGTTTATTCACAGAACCAGTGATTAAACCCTCCATCCAATTCACCAACACCACGGTCAAAGACCTGACCTCTGTGTTCCTGAAGTGCTTGTCAGACGACCCTGGGATCTCAATCCATTGGCTCTTCAAAGGCCAGAGTCTGAGGATCACGAATAGGATGAAGCTGTCCCCGAACAACAGCACCCTCGAAATAGTCCCTGCCAGGAGTTCGCATTCCGGGGACTATCAGTGTGAAGTATCCAATCAAGTCAGTTCCAAGAGGAGTGACCCCATCCAGGTGAACATAACAGGTGAGTGACCTCCCCTCCCTTGTTACTCCATAGTGTTGGGGGTGGGGGCAGTTTCTTTATTAACAGAGTGCAGAATGGGTCAAAGTCACAAGGAGAAACACATGGCTCAAGATACAAATACAGCCAGCTTGGTGATGGATGCATGTTAATCTCATGATAACACACCAAGCAAGGAGAGTACAGTGCTACATGCCTTTAACCCCAGCACACCAGTGGCTAAGACAGTTGGATCTCTATGAGTTCCCAACCACCCTGGTCTTGTACCAGTTTCAGATTAGTCAAAGCTACATAGTGAGACCCTGTCTCAAAAGAGAGAACATGAAGCAGGAGGCATAGAAGTACAAGGCCGCTCAACTGAATGGACTAGACTCTGCTGACTCCCCATGGGAGACA
The DNA here is from genome assembly GCF_949786415.1 of Peromyscus eremicus. Taxonomy (NCBI): domain Eukaryota; kingdom Metazoa; phylum Chordata; class Mammalia; order Rodentia; family Cricetidae; genus Peromyscus; species Peromyscus eremicus. The sequence goes on along the minus strand of NC_081416.1, from coordinate 168,124,396 downwards.
TTGCCTTGGAGGAGTTGGGAAGAGGGGTATATTGGGTGGGAATGCTGGTGGACTGGGGGAATGAGGAAAGGGGAATCTGTGGTTGGTATGTGAAATGAATAGAAAATCTCTTCATAAAAAAGAAGCACAAGGCCAGCCCAGATTACATTGTGAGACCCGGACAATAATAACAACAATAGATGTTAATATAGCAAATAGAAATGCAAAGTGATTAAGAGTTTAGGGTCTGAGTCAGACTCACAGACCACCCTCAGAATCTAGTAAAATATTCATGTTCCACTACATCCCATACCACACAATCAAATTTTCTTTAGATTATTTCCAATACCTAATATGAATACTGCATAGACCCTAGTCTTATTCTGTTGAATACAGGACAAAGATAGGAGGAAACAATACATTTTTCATTCTAGACATACTTTTCCAAGTAGTTTGTTTCCAAGGTTTTGATCCATAAATATAAAATTCATAGATAGAAAGGCCCTGTATTGAGTTTCTTACTACGTTTGCATATTTATTCATTTTGCATGGTTATTCCCCTCTAGTATGTGGAGGTCATAGAACAATTTTTGAGGGCCAGTTCTGTGGGTACAGAGAATTGAACTAAGGCAGGTGAACAAACACTTTATCTGGTAAGCCATTTCACTGGCCCACATTGTTTGTGCATTTATATCTATCTGTGGCAGTTGGGGGTAGGTACTAGGAGGGAGTACAGCAAGCACTCCGCAACTGAGCCATTTTGGTGGCCCATATACTGAGTTTTTTATTCTTATGCTCCTTGCACAAGACTCTTGTTTTCTGATATCTGTTTTTTGTGGTGTGTAGTAGTAATAGTAGTAGTGTGTGTGTGTGTGTGTGTGTGTGTGTGTGTATTTGATTCTTAACTATTGAGCTAGATCTCCAGTCCCATAAACCAAATGCATGGAGAGATAGCTCAATAGTTCAGAGCCCTAGCAGCTCTTCCAAAGGACAGGAATTCAATTCCCAGCACCCACATGGCAGCTTATTACTGTCTGTAACTGAAGTTCCAAGGAATTCAGCACCCTCTTCTGTCCTCCTCATTTACAAAACATGCGTGTGGTGTAGAGACATATAAGCAGCCAAAAGGCCCATATGATGCATCTGTCATCATAACAAAGACAGCATTTGAAATCCAATTTCAAGGTGCTTTCATCCTGTCTCCTAAAAGTCTGATGACTTTCAGCTCTGATCCATTTTAGGTCTTTGATCCATGTAGAGTTGATTTGTATACATTGTTAGGTGAAGGCTTAACTTCAGTCTTTTACATGGATATTACATCTTCCTAACATCCCTTGTTTAACTGATTTTTCTTCCAACATTGGGCACTCTTAGCAGCCTGATCAAAACACATCTGGCACAGACAGTTAGATGGACAGCAAGATTGCCTTCCAAGTTGTGTAACTCAATAGGACAACTCTGTTTCACAGCAATTAATTCAAAAGAGCCAGCAGAAATGAATGTTTTTAACAAACATAAAAAGTGACAGATGAAATGCTGGATATGCCAACAGTACATATCTAACACACATGATAATATATATGCAAAACTGTGCCCCATAAACACACATATTTATCATATTAGCTTATCTTTAATTTAATCATGGCCAGTGTGCGTGAGCAGTTCTGGGCTTTCCAATTCTATATTACTGATCTATATGTATCCCTTTATGTCAGTAGTAGACTATTTTGATTGTTGCAGCTTTGTACTAAAATTATGAAATCCTGTGGGATGTTCTGCAATTTTATTCTTTTTTTTTTTTACAAAAGACTTTTAAGGCCATTTATGGTAGTGCTTGCCTCTAACCCCAGCTCTTTGGAGCAGAGACAAGCAGATTGAGGCCAGCTTGATCTATATAGTGAGTTTCAGGACAGCTAGACTAGACTTTGCTATTTCTGTGCAAAATGTCACTGAGGTTTTTATCTGATATGCATAGAACTGATAGAGTATATTCAAGGATATTGTCATCTATTAAAAAAAGTCCCAGCCACTCAAGAAGTTGAGGCACGAGTACCAAATTCTAAAAGTGCCTACTACAACCAATACAAGACCAGCCTGATTAATTTAGTGACATCCTGTTTCTAAATAAAAATTAGAAGGCAGAGCTTAGAGTATAGCTCAGTGGTAGTGCATTGCTTACCATGCACAAAGCCCTGGGTTCAATCCCAGTACTGCAGAACAACAGTAATAATGAGATTAAGTCTTCCAACCCATCAACCCCAATGGCTGTCATTTCTTCTCTTCTTTCATCATCTCTTATTTGGTAGTTTTGTGAGTGCAAGTCTTTTATCTCCTTGGTAGAGTTAATTCTAAGTATTTTATTCTTTTTGGTGCTTTCACAAATAAATACTTTCTTCATTTCCTTTCCAATTGTTCACTATTAAGGCTGGGACTATTTATTGCTCCGGGGCTGAACACTTGCTGGACATGCACGAGGCCCTAGGTTCAAGCTGCACTACTGCCAGGAAAAACAAAAATCAAATTGTTCATGATCAATAGCAGTATACAGAAATACAGCTCACTTGTGCATGTTCATTTCATTAGCCAACAAATTTACTAGTTTTGCTCATGTACTTCTGAGAACTTTCTGTAGAATGTTCAGGATTTTCTATGAACAAGTTCCTGTCATCTACAGATATCTTTAGCACCTCATAATTGGGCACCTTCATTTCATTGTCTACCCTAATGGCTCTGTGTAGCACTCCTAAAGGTCCCTTGAACAGAAGTGGTCACAGCAGCAACCTGTGTTCTTCTAGATCTTAAAGAGAAAGCTGTCAGTGTCCCCACTGCATATGATGTTGGTTATGGGTTTCCATGTATGGCCTTTGTTACACTAAGCTGGACTTCCATCACGTTTCAATGTTTTTATTATCAAAGTCTGTGAAATTTTGTCAATTTATTGTTAATTCAATCTTTTTGGTTATACAGCTATTTAATTTTGTTTCTTTCAGGATTCCATTTCTAAGAATCCAGGTTTGTAGGAATTTGTCCATTGCATCTAGGCCACACAACAGTTAGCATATAACTACCGAGTGCTCTTGAAATTCTTCATATTCTTGAGAATGGATGGTGAGGTCTCAAATTGTATGAATATCCATCTGCTTTTTTTAAAATTAATCTGGGAAAAGGTTGCTAATACTGTTAATCATTTTTGATGAACCAACTTTTGGTGCATCAGCTTTCTTTGCCATTGCTCTAGCCTCTGTTTTGTTCATCTTCATCCTTACCTGCAGTTTTCTCCTTTCAGTAGCATGGGGGGACTTTTGGGGGGCAAGGGTCTCATTATATAACCCAGACTTGCCTCAAATTCACAATCCTCCTGCCTCAGACTCTGATGCTAGGGTGCTAGGTTATATCACATCCTTCACCTGCCTCACAGTAGTTTTTAAAGACTTAATATAATAATCAAGTAAACTTTTTTGGCAAAATACCACACACAGAGGAAAAAAAATGTTGCTGCAATTATTCCTACAACTAGTGTTAGCATTATAGCCAGGTATCCAGGTCTATCACTGATTAACCATACAGATTTAAGTAATTTTTGAAAACCATTTTAAGCTCCAGTTTTTCATCATCTGAATGGAAATAATTTCTATGTGACAGAATCATCATATAGATGAAACCAGATACAAATACAGGGCCAGCCACATCATAAATACCATACCACCTTGGTCAAGTGATTATTATTAGCATTAATAATCACTCTTGAGCAGACTGGAGTTTTGAACCCCAAATTGTCACAACAAGGAGTAAAGATGTGAGTATGGCATTGATACATAAGGAGTGTGGGGAGACACACGTTATCCAAAAGGTGAAACCACTGCAACATAGCTACTAAATAAAAATGGGAGAGAAAAAAGGAGGGGGAGTCTGATGCATAATTTTAAACCTGGTAATTTACTAGATTTCATCCTCCAGGATGTGACCATGAAGGGCTGAGACAAGCAATTTATTAGTGGAGGAATATTTTTGTGAAGGTGAGCCTGAGATAGCCCTCAGGACACATGCAGATATGATCTCTGTGGAGGCAGAGAAGGAGGCATGTCTTAGATTGCAGTGCAGTTCCAACAGTGTTTCTACAAGTTTGAGGCTGAGTTCCCTACAGTCACCAAGCAGGGGGATTTGGGGTCTTACAGAGTCTGCCTTGCTGTCCTACCCCACTGCAGAAACCATGGTCTCTGCAGAGGACATGGTACAATGAAAGTCAATAGCCTGGGCATTCTGTCACTTAGGTCACAGCTGCAAGAGACCACTTATTCATGGCTGCCACAACTGAGACCCTGATAATAAGATAGAAACGCTGAATATTCAACACACAAAATTGCAATCACCCTGTCTAACATTCCCTCAGCTTTACTTGATTGCCTCGATGAAATTGATGGAATTCGAGGATCGGAAAGAAGAGGGAGATATAACCTAGAAACAAAGGGAGGTGAAAAGGACACTTGCTAAGATCCTCACACTTCAACTCATCCAATCAGTCCTCTGCCAGCAAGGTGGGAAGGTGTTTATCAGCTGTAGGAGTTTTCTGGTAGAAATTCCGGGTCACTTATGCATACTATCGTATCTTCTGCAAATAGGGAAAGTTTGACTTTTTCCTTTCCAATTTGTATCCCCCTGATTTTAGTTTTTGTCTTATTGCTCTACTTAGAACTTCGAGCACTATATTGAATAAATATGGTGAGAGGGGCAGCTTTGTCTTCTTCCTGATTTTAGTGGAATCGCTTTGAGTTTCTCTCCATTTAATTTGATGTTGGCTGTCAGAGTGCTGTAAATTGCCTGTATTACTTTAAGAAATCTTCCATGTATTCCTGATTACCCCAAGACCTTTGTCATGAAGAGCTGTTGGATTTTGTCAAAGGCTTTTTCAGCATTTAATGAGAAGATCTTGTGGATTTTTTCTTTCAGTTTGTTTATATGGTGATTACATTGACAGATTTTTTTTGTATTTTGAACCATCCTTGCATATCTGTATGAAGCCTACTTGATTGTGGTATATATATATATATTACTGTGTGGTGAGCTATCTTTTATTGAAAATTGGATAGCAAGTCAAATTATCTTTAGACCTGGTAAATGGAAATATAATCTAAATGATCTCAAAGTATAATTTGGACTAATTCCTGGCTGTAAGAGACATGGCATAGTTTAAAGTGGGAAGCTTAAACATTTTTTAAATGTCATGGGTGAAGTAAGGAATTGATTATGCTAATATTCAGCATATTTAGCCTGTTTCTAAAAATACATTTGTATAGAGAATTTTATCATTTTTGATCAAGCTTTAACTTGTATCCTAATAACTATCTTTAATAGCTTATAATTTATGTATGACTTATCCTTAAGAATGTACAGTTTAGGTTGGCCAATCATGTGCATTTTTACAATGACTACTGGTGTTAAGCATGTTTTTGTTTTTTGTTTGTGAGACAGGGTCTCACTATATACTCCTGGCTGGCCAGGCTGAAATTCCCAAAGTAGTGGGATCAAAGGTGTGCACCACCTTGCCTGGCCCATAAGCATTTCTTTTTTCTTTTATTCATTTTTGGTTTTTTGAGACAGGGTTTCTCTGTATATCCCTGATTGTATTGGAACTCACTCTGCAGACCAGTCTGGCATGGAACTCACAGATACACCTGCCTCTGCCTCCTGAGTGCTGGGATTACAGCCATGTGCCCTACGCATAACTCCATAGCATTTCTTTTTTTTTTTTAATTTTTGGTGTTTTTGAGACAGGGTTTCTCTGTGTAGTTTTGGTGCCTGTCCTGGATCTCCCTCTGTAGATTAGGCTGGCCTCAAATCCCAGATATCTGCCTGTCTCTGCCTCCCAAGTGCTGGAACTAAAGGCATGTACCACCAACCCCCGGATCCCATAGCAATTCTTTATGTGTTGTCCTAGATAGCTTTCCAGTTACTGTGATGAAATGCCACAACCCAAACCAACTTGGCAGTTAGGGTTTATTAGGCTTAAATGTCTTGATCAGGGTCTGTCATTGAGGGGAGTGTAGGCAAGAACACTGGGGAAAGCTTCCTGATTTGCTCCCACAACTTGCTCAGCTGCTTTTCTTACAGAGCCCATAAGAAAGGGGCTATCTGCAAGGGGATAGCACCAGGTCCTCCTCCACCAAACAGTAATTAAGAAAATGACTTGCCGGCCATTATGATGGAGGTGATAACCTCAACTGAGGTTTTCTCTTCCCATGTGAATTTAGTCTGTCAAATAGACAAAAACTAACCAGCCTGTCTTTATTGGTCATCTGTTCCTCTTTCTTTAAAAGAAATGTCAGGGCCTTTCCTTCTCTTTGGATTGAGCTGCTTGTGGTTTTATTGTTACTATTGTTGAACTCTGAGAGTTCTTTATATATTTTGGCCCACATTCAGATGTACAATACGTAACATTTTTTGGCACTTGAAAATGATCTTCCCACTGTTTTGATCCATGGTCTATTACTTGTTAATAGTGCTTTAAATGGCCTCCCAACTGTACTTAGTTTGAAAAAATAGAGTGTAATCTTTGATGTCTGTGTACAAGACAGAATGACTAAGTCACCTCTGTAACACCCACTACACTTTTATCTCCCATTTGTTATGGTGAGAAATTGGAAATTTGTCTTGACTACTCTGAAATATACACTGCCATTGACTACAATTTTCTATGGGTTGCTTATAACCTGCACCTCTTTCCAAAGTGAAATTTACATATTTCTACCAACAGCTCCTTGGGGTTTCCTTCCCACAGTCCGTTTAGCCTTCATTCATTCATTCATTCATTTATTTATTTACTTATTATATATAAAGTGTTCTGCCTGCACACCAGAAAGGTCACCACATTTTAATTATAGATGGTTGTAAGGGAATTGAACTCAGGACCTCTAGAAGAGCTGCCAGTGCTCTTAACCACTGAGCCATCTCTCCCACCGCAGTCCAGGGATTATTTGCTGCAGGAAATACTAGTAGACACTGCTTGGTGGAAGGTCAGATCACTGTTCACATTTAAGGTTAATTTGCAGGCATAGCAATGATCATTTACCATATGTCCTATTATAGAAAAAGTGATGCAGCAAACACAGTCATTGAGTTAGGGTCACATAGGCCATCAGTGGCACAAGCTATCTGTCCAAATCCACATCTCCAGGTCCCCATCATGGATACCTACTAGTTGGCCTTCACTCTTCTAGATCATTTCATAGACACAGTATTCTTATAGGGCTCCCAGATTCATGTCAATCAACATTAAACACCTGACAAGAATAGCCCACCTGTGACCCAGCATGACCTAAATGTCAGGCAGATCCTGAGCTCTGTGAGATCTCTGACAGGCTGTCAGGTTTCTCAGGGAATCTCAATGGGAAGACTAATCATAACTTATCTGTAGGAGAGCCCTGAACAGCAAAGGCTTGGAGGGCTCTGGTCTACACAAAGCAGGCGAGGTCAGTGTAGCTAGAGGGACTCGAACCTTGTGTCTCAAGGCAGCAATGGGTGAGGACCAGGATACAAAATGATAATTGTGATTCCAAGTCTTGAGTCTGACCATCACCAAACACTGCAGCTCAGTTCTCTCACGAGAAAGTCCTTGCTTCTACCATACACAGCACAGGAGGCCCCATTATCTCTGAGCACTCAGCCACTCCTTCTGCCTTTAATTTGCTTCCTGCCTGATTCTTTCAGGATCTGTGTCAGCTGGGAGTTAAGAGACTATGTCTGGCTGTAAGAGGCCTTTTAAGATACAAAAGTACCACACAGGGCAATCATCTCTCTGTGGTCAGCATAGCACTGCTACCCAAGCCCAACATCACAACCAACAATTCCAATCCCATGGAGGGTGAGGACTCAGTAGCATTAATGTGTGAGCCTGAGACTCAGAATACAGCCTACCTGTGGAGGATAAATGATCAAAGCTTCTGAAAAGATGACAGGCTGAACCTGTCCTATGACTACAGGACTCCTACTTTACTCAGTGTTGAGGACTGACACAGGACCCTATGAATGTGAACCTGGAACTCAGTGAGGGACTCCAAAAGTGACCCATTCTCTCTGAACATTACCTGTAAGTATTTTCTGTTTCATCCTGGTCCCAAATGCCCAAATACAGAGGGCTAGATCTACCATACTCGGTCCCAGTTCCCTTGGGTTCATGACACAGACCTACTATACAGATACCTAGGCTGCCAGGGCATCCTGTCCCAGCCCAAGCATATGTGGACAGGCCCAGCATTGAGCTTGAATGGGTTGCAGGGAATTCTGCCTAGAGAGACTCAGAGTGATGGAGACAGGGGACAAGTCAGACTCAGTCTCAGTGCACACATGAGTGTGCTGTGTGTGTGTGTGTGTGTGTGTGTGTGTGTGTGTGTGTGTGTTGTGCTTGAGAGAGATCAGGGCTTGTGCATGCTGAATGAGTACTCTTGTACTAATCTCCTCCCCATCTCTGGGTAGGACCTGCTCAACTAAGGTTAAAGCACAGCTCAAAGAGATACTATGTCCTTCTACAGACCAGGATTTCCCCTTCCCTCTGCTGACATCACGTGTGATTTTATTCTATTTTCTCCAGAGGGTCCAGATGTCCTGATCATATCTCCCTCAAATATTCATTTTCATTCAAGGACAAACCTCACATCTCCTGCCACACAGATGCTAACCCACCTGCACAGTACTCTTGGTTTGTCAATGGAGAGCTCCAGTCATCCTCCCAAGAGCTCTTTATCCCCAACATCAATACTAATAATAGAGGATCCTATTCCTGCCACATCTATAATGTTTTTCCTGGAGTCAATAGGACCACAGTCAAGAACATTACAGTTCTTAGTAAGGGGAATCTCTGAAATATCAGTTACAGGTTTGGAGTGGAGTCTTTTGTCTTCTGGGAAGTGGCAGAAGCATTTAATTTCTAGCCCAGGACTATGGAAACTAACAAAACTCAGTCTTCCCCCAAGCCTCCTGCTCCATCCCTATGTCTAATGGCTTCCTGGTTCTCTGGTTTCTGGCCAATAAGGATGGAGTTTGCAATGTGAGGAGGAAGTTTTCCAGTCTTGGAAAGCCTTAGGTTATGTGAGGGACTTTCCATGGTTAGGAGAGCCTCAAGGTCAAGATTTATTTCTGTGCCTAACACAAGCTTTCCAGTCCCCTCTATTTTCATTTTATGACCTCCATGACCTACAATGAACACCCATGGCTCAACTGTGCTCACATTCTTATTCTCCAAATTATAGGAGAATATTCCCCACAGATGGGGACTAGACCTCTGTTCCCAAGTCTGCTCCTGTCTCAGATCTGACTCCAAGGGATGGGAAGAGTGGGTGGATAAGGTTCCTGGGAGCCCTATTCTGAGTCAGGGTTAACCATGAAACTGACAGTTGATGATGTTCTTTTGCTTACTCTTCTCAAGCTTCAAAAAACAAATAGCAGCCAGTCAGTGGTGGCACATGCCTTTAATGCCAGAACCCAGGAGGCAGAGGCAGGCGGATCTCTGTGAGTTCAATGCCAGCCTGGTCTACAGAGCAAGATCCAGGAAAGGCACAAAGCTTCACAGAGAAACCCTGTCTCAAAAAACCAAAACAACAACAACAACAAACCAAAAACCAAATAGCTGAGTGTGGTGTCACACATCTTTAATGCTAGCACTGAGGAGGGAGAGGCATGTAGATAGTACAGGTTGAGGAGATCCTGGTCTACATAGCAAGTTCCAAGCAAGCTAGAACTGTACAATGAGACTCTGTCTCAAACAATATCAATACTAAGGATTAGACTTGTAGGCTGTGGTCAGCACTGTGATTATTCACTTCTTCTCTGTAGTATTTAATCCATAACCATGGTTCAGGAAATACATTTTTTTCTGCAAACAGAAATCTTTCAGTTAGGGATTTCTCCCAGTCCCTGAGGTCTAGCCTTTAACACCTTTAAGATTAGCTGGGCCATCTTAACCCCATGACAAATTATTTAATTTAATATAAACAGTAGGTTATTTCATAAAAGAGGTACCTGACTGTTCACAGTCACAGAAAGTGTGAGCAAGAATCCCCACAAAAATAATTCGGAAATACATCCCCCCATCATGAGATTTCTGGACATGTGGGCTGAAGAGGCTCCCAGTGTGGAATCTACACAAATACCCTGAGTCAGGGTCACTGTGAGTGATCTTGGTAGGAGTAAGATTCAGCTCTCTCCCCACAGACCTTATCTTGAACCCAAATATGCAATCTTACAGAGTGCCCCTTCATTCTATGGCCCTGTGAACTGGCTGAGATCTCTGAGGGTGAAGGACTCTCAGCTGGTCCCCTCCTCTATTTATCTACAGATCCACTGACTCCACCCTCCATCCAAGTCACCAAAAACACAGTCAAAGTCCTGTCGTCTGTGTTCCTGAACTGCTTGTCAAATGACACAGGGATCTCAATCCATTGGCTCTTCAAAGGCCAGAGTTTGGAGCTCACAGACAGGATGAAGCTGTCCCAGAACAACAGCACCCTCCAAATAGACTCTGTGAGGATTGAGGATTCCGGGGATTATCAGTGTGAAGTATCCAATCAAATCAGTTCCAAGAGGAGCGACCCCATGCAGCTGGACATATTACGTGAGTGACCTCTGTTCCCGCCTTACTTCATAGTGCTGGGTATGGGGGCAGTTTCTTTATCAACAGAGTGCAGAATGGGTCAAAGTCACAAGGAGAAAAACATTATTCAGGAAACAAATTCAGCAGGCTTGGTGGTAGATGCATGTTTATCTCAAGATACAACACCAAGCAAGCTGAGCACAGTGCTGCATGCACTTGACCCCAGCACACCACAGACAGAGACTGTTGGATCTCTATGAGTTCCCAACTACCCTGGTCTTTGTAGCCAGTTTCAGGTTAGTCAGAGCTTCATAGTGAGACCCTGTCTCAAAAGAGAGAGAGCACGAAGCAGGAGACATAGAATTACAAGGCTGAGCTCTGTACATTGTGAGACCCAGTAAATATTAACAACAATAGATGTCAATATAGCAAATGGAAATGCAAAGTGATTAAGAGTTTAGGGTCTGAATCAGTCACACAGTCAACCCTCAGACTAGTAACATATTCATGTTACTCTACATTTCTTTCAACACATTCCGATCTTCTTTAGATTATTTCCAATGCCTAATATGAATACTGCATAGACACTAGTCTTACTGTGTTGAGTACAGGACAAAGATAGGAGGAAACAATACATTTTTCATTCTAGACAAACTTTTTCAAGTAGTTTGTTTCCAAGGTTTTGATCCATAAATATAAAATGCATAGATAGAAAGGACCTGTAATGAGTTTCTTACTACATTTGCATATTTATTCATTTTGTGTGCATGTCCCACACCAAAGAGTGGAGGCCAGTGGACAATTTGTGGTAGCCAGTTCTCCAAGGACATGGGATTGAACTCAGGTGGGTGAACCAGCCCTTTATCTGCTAGGTGATTTCACTGGCCCACATTTGTTTGTTCATTTATTTCTGTGTGGCAATTAGGGGTGGGTATTGTGTGGGTGTACGGCAGACACTCTTCCCAACTGAGTCATCTTGGTGTCCCATATACTGAGTTTATCTTCATGCTGATATTTGAAGCATGACATCCCTGCAAAAGATGCTTTTTTCTAATAACTATTTTTTTGGTGTGTAGTAGTATGTGTGTGTATATATATGGTTTATGGGACTGGAGAGATAGCTCAATAGTTAAAAGCCCTGGCAGCTCTTCCAAAGGACAGGGTTTCAATTCTCAAAACCTACATGGAAACTTATTACTATCTGTAACTGATGTTCCAATAAATTCAACACTCTCTTCTGTTCTCCTCAGGTACCAAACATGCATCTTCTGTAGAGACAAATAAGCAGCCAAAGTCCCATATGATGCATCTGGCATCATAACAAAAATACCATTTGAAATCTAGTTTCAAGATGCTTTCATCCTGTCTCCTAAAAGTCTGATAACTTTCAGCTCTGATCTTTGATCCATATAGAGCTGATTTGTATATGTTGTTAGTGAAGGCTTACCTTAATTCTTTTACCTGGATATCCCATTTTCCCTGACATCCATTGTTTAACTGATTATTCATTCATAATTGAGCAATCTTAGCAGCCTGATCAAAACTCATCTGGTCACAGAGGGTCAGATTGACAGCAAGAATGCATTCCAAGTTCTGTAACTCAATACGACAACTCTGTTTCACACCAATAAATACAAAAGTGCCAGCAGAAATGAATTTTTATATTTATTTTTCTTTTCCTTTTTATTAAGATATGTTTTATTCATTTACATATCAACCACTGATTTCCCTGTTCTCCCTCATCCTACCTCCCAGCCTCCCCCCCAACCCACCCCTCATTCCCATCTCCTCCAATGCAAGGTCTTCCCTGGGGAGTCAGCAGAGCCTGGTAAATACAGTTGGAAAACACTGTAACTGCTGCAAGCCATAGGAAAACATAATGGTCCCGAACCTTGCCCTCCATTACCCCCTCTCAACCCCAGCTTGATCATGTAGAGCTCATCCATTTCTCCATTGCTGGGCAATCCTGTGTCTTTCATAGGGTCCTCTTTATTAGTTAGCCTCCCTGGAACTGTGAGTTGCAGTCTGCTTATCCTTTGCTTTTCATCTAGTATCCACTTATGAGTGAATACCTACCATGTTTGTCTTTCTGAGTCTTGGTTACCTCAATCAGGATGATTTTTTTTCTATTTGCATCCATTTGCCTGCAAATTTCATGCTGTCATTGTTTTTCTCTGCTGAGTAGTACTCCATATTGTATATGTACCACATTTTCTTTATCCATTCTGCAGTTGAGGGGCATCTACGTTGTTTCCAGGTTCCAGATATTCCAAACAATGCTGCTATGAACATAGTTGAGCATGTGTCCTTGTGGTATGATTGAGTATTCGTTGGGTATATTCTCAAGAGTGGTATAGCTGGGTCTTAAGGGAGATCAATTCCCAATATTCTGAGAAACCACCATACTGATATCCAAAGTGGCTGTACAAATTTGCACTCCCATCAACAGTGGAGGAGTGTTCCCCTTGCTCCAACATAAGCTGTCTTCAGTGTTTTTGACCTTAGCCCTTCTGACAGGTGTAAGATGGTATCTCAGAGTCATTTTGATTTGCATTTCCCTAATGACTAAGGATGTTGTTCATTTCCTTAAATGTCTTTCAGCCATTTGAGATTATTCTGTTGAGAATTCTCTGTTTAGCTCTATAGCCCATTTTTAATTGGACTGTTGTGTATTTTGATGTCTAATTTCTTGAATACTTAAATATTATGGATATCAGCCCTCTGTAAGATGTGAGGTTGGTGAAGAACTTTTCCCATTCTGTAGGCTTTCTTATTGACCGTGTCTTTTGTCCTACAAATGCTTCTCAGTTTCAAGAGGCCCCATTTATTAATTGTTGCTCTCAGTGTCTGTGCTACTGCTGTTATATTTAGAAAGTAATCTCTGGTCCCAATGTGTTCAAGCCTTTCTCTTCTTCTCTTCCTACTTTCTCTTCTATTAGGTTTAGAGTAACTGGATGTATGTTGAGGTTTTTGACCCCCACGGATTTAAGTTTTGTGGACAGTGACAGATATGGATCTATTTGCAGTCTTCTATATGTTGACATCCAGTTATTCCAGCACCATTTGTTGAAGATGCTTTTTTTTTCAATGTATTTTGGGCTTCTTTATCGAAAATCATCTATTTGTATGTGTCCGGATTAATGTCAGGATCAAGAACTTTACAGTCTTTAGTGAGTGGATCTCTGAAATATCAGCACCAGGTTTGGAGTGGAGTCTTTTAGCTTTCTGGGAAGGTGCAGAAGCATTTAATTTCCAGCCCATGTCTATGGGAACAAGCAAAACTCAGTCTTTCCCCTAAGTCTCCTGCTCCATCCCTATGTCTAATGGCCTCCTACTTCTCTGATTTCTGACTGATAGGGATGGAGCTTGCAATGTGAGGAGTAGGTTCTCCCAGTCTTGGAAAGTCTTCAGTTATGTGAGGGACTTTCCAGAGTTAGGAGATCCTCAAGGTCAAGATTTCTTTATGTGCATAACACAAGCTTTCCTGTCCCCTCCATTTTCATTTTATGACCTCCATGATCTACAAGGTACACCTAGGGCTTTCAACTGTGCTCACATTCTTATTCTCCAAATTTGAGGAGACTATTGCCCACAGATGGAGACTAGATCTTTGCTCCCAGGTCTGCTCTTGTCTCATGGGTGAGGTGGAGTCTCAGCTCTGACTCCATGGGATGGAAAGAGTGGTTGGAGAAGGTGCCTGAGAGCCCTGTTCTGAGTCAGGGTGAACCCTGTCACTGACAGTTGATGATGCCCTTTTGCTTGCTCTTTTCAAGGTTCAAAAAACATATGTCAGCTGAGTGTGGTGGCACACATCTTTGATGCCAGTACTGAGTAGGGAGAGACAGGTAGATAGTGTGAGTTTGAGACCAGCTTGGTCTACATAGAAGTTCCATGTGAGCTAGGACTGTACAGTGAGAGCCTGTCTCAAAAATATCAGTACTCAACATTATAGTGGTAGGCTGTCCTCAGCACTGTGATTAATCACTTCTCTGTAGGATTTAATCCATATCCATGGGGCAGGAAATATAATTTTTCTACAAAAAGAAATTCTTCAGTTAAGGAATTCTCCCAGTCCTGAGGTCTAGCCTTTAACACCTTTAAGTTTAGCTAGGCCATCTTAACCCTATGATTAATTTTTTAATAAAAATTAAAAGGCTATTTCATAAAGGCAGGATCTGACTGTTCACACTCACAGAAAATATGAGCAAGAATTCCCACAAATATCATTGGGAAATACATTACTCCCAACCATGAGATTTCTGGACTTGTGGGCTGAAGAGGCTCCCAGTGTGGAATCTACACAAATACCCTGAGTCAGGGTCACTGTGGGCGGTCTTGGTAGGAGTAAGATTCAGCTCTTTCTTTACAGACTATATCTTGAACATGTGATCTTGCAGATGGCCCCTTCATTGTACTTGTCCTGGGAGCTGGCTGAGATCTATGAGGGTGAAAGACTCTCAGCTGGTCCCCTCCACTGTTCATTCACAGAACCAGTGATTAAGCCCTCCATCCAATTCATCAACACCACAGTCAAAGACCTGACCTCTGTGTTCCTGAAGTGCTTGTCAAACGACACTGGGATCTCAATCCATTGGCTCTTCAAAGGCCAGAGTCTGAGGATCACGAATAGGATGAAGCTGTCCCCAAACAACAGCACCCTCGAAATAGTCCCTGCCAGGAGTTTGCATTCCGGGGACTATCAGTGTGAAGTATCCAATCCAGTCAGTTCCAAGAGGAGTGACCTCATCCAGCTGGACATAATAGGTGAGTGACCTCTCCTCCCTTGTTACTCCATAGCTTTCGGGGTGGGGACAGTTTCTTTGTCAACAGAGTGCAGAATGGTCAAAGTCACAAGGAGAAAAAACATGGCTCAAGATACAAATACAGCCAGCTTGATGATGGATGCATGTTAATTTCATGATAACACACCAAGCAAGGTGAGCACAGTGCTGCATGCCTTTAACCCCAGCATACCAGAGGCAGAGACAATTGGATCTCTATGAGTTCCCAACCACCCTGGTCTTTGTAGCCAGTTTCAGGTGAGCCAGAGCTACATAGTCTCAAAAGAGTGAACATGAAGCAGGAGGCATAGAAGTACAAGTCCACTCAACTGAATGGACTAGGCTCTGCTTACTCCCCATGGGAGACATTGCCTTGGAGGAGTTTGGAATAGGGGTGCATTGGGTTGGAACACTGGTAGAATGGGGAAATGAAGAAAGGGTAATCTGTGGTTGGTATGTGAAATGAATAGAAAATCTCTTTAAAAAAAAGGAAGCACAAGGACAGCCCAGATTACATTGTGAGACCTGGACAATAATAACAAAAATAGATGTTAATATAGCAAATAGAAATGCAAAGTGATTAAGAGTTTAGGGTCTGAGTCAGACACACAGACTACCCTCAGAATCTTGTAAAATATTCATGTTCCTCTACATCCCATACCACACAATCAAATTTTCTTTAGATTATTTCCAATACCTAATATGAATACTGCATAGACCCTAGTCTTATTCTGTTGAATACAGCACAAAGATAGGAGGAAACAATACACTTTTCATTCCAGACATACTTTTCCAGGTAGTTTGTTTCCAAGGTTTTGATCCATAAATATAAAATTCATAGATAGAAAGGACCTGTATTGAGTTTTCTTACTATGTTTTATTCATTTTGCGTGGGTGTTCCCTTGTAGTGTGTGGAGGTCATAGGACAATTTGTGGTGGCCAGTTCTCTGGGGACAGAGAATTGAACTAAGGTAGATGAGCAAGCCCTTTATCTGGTAAGCCATTTCACTGGCCCACATTGTTTGTGCGTTTATATCTATCTGTGTGGCAGTTGGGGGTAGGTACTGGGAAGGAGTACAGCAGGCACTCTTCCCAACTGAGCCATTTTGGTGGCCCATATACTGAGTTTCTTATCCTCATGCTCCTTGCACAAGACTTTTTTCTGATATCTGTTTTTATGTGGTGTGTAGTAGTAGTAAACAAAGTAGTCGTCATCATCATCGTAGTAGTAGTAGTAGTATGTGTGTGTGTGAGTGTGTATTTAATTCATAACTATTGAGCTATCTCTCCAGTCCCATAAACCAAATGCATGGAGAGATAGCTCAATAGTTCAGAGCCCTAGCAGCTCTTCCAAAGAACAGGGGATCAATTCCCAGGACCCACATGGCAGCTTATTACTGTCTGTAACTGAAGTTCCAAGGAATTCAACACCCTCTTCTGTCCTCCTCATTTACAAATATGCATGTGGTATAGAGGCATATAAGCAGTAAAGGCCCATATGATGCATCTGTCATCAAACAAAGACAACATTTGAAATCCAATTTCAAGGTGCTTTCATCCTGTTTCCTAAAAGTCTGATGACTTTCAGCTCTTATGCATTTAAGTCTTTGGTCCATGTAGAGTTGATTGGTATGTGTTGTTAGGTGAAGGCTTAACTTCATTCTTTTACACGGATATCACATCTTTATAACATCCCTTGTTTAACTGATTTTTCTTCCAACATTTTGCACTCTTAGCAGCCTGACCAAAACACATCTGGCACAGATGGTTAGATGGAGAGCAAGAATGCCTTCCATGTTCTGTAACTCAATAGGACAACTCTGTTTCACACCAATTAATTCAAAAGAGCCAGCAGAAATGTATGGTTTTTTGTTTGTTTTTTTGTTTTGTTTTGTTTTTTGAGACAGGGTTTCTTTGTGTAGCTTTGCGCCTTTTCCTGGAATTCACTTGGTAGCCCAGGATGGCCTCAAACTCACAGAGATCCACCTGGCTCTGCCTCCTGAGTGCTGGGATTAAGGGTGTGCGCCACCACTGCCCGGCTAGAAGTGTATGTTTTTAACAAACATAAAAAAATTACAGATGAAATGCTGGATATGCCAACTGTGCATATCTGACACACATGATAATATATATGCAAAACTGTGCCCCATAAACACACATATTTATCATATTAACTAATCTTTAATTTAATCATGGCCAGTGTGCGTGAGCAGTTCTGGGCTTTCCAAGTCTATATTACTGATCTGTATGTCTCCCTTTATGTCAGTAGTAGACTATTTTGATTGTTGCAGCTTTGTATTAAAAGTATGAAATCCTGTGGGATGTCCTGCAATTTTATTCTGTTTTTTTTTTTTTCAAAATACTTTTAAGGCCATTTATGGTAGTGCTTGCCTCTAACCCCAGCTCTTTGGAGCAGAGACAAGTGGATATCTGGCAGTTTGAGGCCAACCTGATCTATATAGTGAGGTCCAGGACAGCTAGAATGGACTTTGCTATTTCTGTGCAAAATGCCACTGGGGTTTTGATCTGATATGCATAGAACTGATAGAGTACATTCAGGGATATTGTCATCTATTAAAAAAAGTCCCAGCTACCCAAGAAGTTGAGGCATTAGTACCAAGTTCTAAAAGTGCCTACTACAACCAATTTAAGGCCAGCCTGATTAATTTAGTGACATCCTGTTTCTAAATAAAAATTAGAAGGCAGAGCTTAGAGTATAGCTCAGTGGTAGTGCATTGCTTACCATGCACAAAGCCCTGGGTTCAATCCCAGTACTGCAGAAAAACAGTAATAATGAGATTAAGTCTTCCAATCCATCAACCCAAGTGGCTGCCATTTCTTGTCTTCTTTCATCTCTTATTTGGTAGTTTTGTGAGTGCAAGTCTTTTATCTCCTTGGTGGAGTTAATTCTAAGTATTTTATTCTTTTTGGTGCTTTCACAAATAAATACTTTTTTCATTTCCTTTCCGATTGTTCACTGTTAAGGCTGGGACTATTTATTGCTCAGGGGCTGAACACTTGCCAGGCATGCATGAGGCCCTAGGTTCAAGCTCCACTACTGTCAGGAAAAACAAAAATCATATTGTTCATGGCCAATAGTAGTATGTAGAAATACAGTTCACTTGGGCATGTTCATTTCATTAGCCAACCAATTTACTAGTTTTGCTCCTGTAATTCTGAGAACTTTCTGTAGAATGTTCAGGATTTTCTATGAACAAGTTCCTCTCATCTCCAGATATCTTTAGCACCTCATAATTGGGCATTTTCATTTCATTGTCTAGCCTAATGGCTCTGTGTAGCACTCCTAAAGGTCTCTTGAACAGAAGTGGTCACAGCAGCATCTTGTGTTCTTCCTGATCTTAAAAAGAAAGCTGTTAGTCTCCCCACTGCATATGATGTTGGCTGTGGGTTTCCATGTATGGCCTTTGTTACACTAAGCTGGACTTCCATCACGTTTCAGTGTTTTTATTATCAAAGTCTGTGAAATTTTGTCAAATTTTTTGTTGAATCAATCTTATTGGTTATACAGCTATTCCATTTGGTTTCTCTAACGCTTCCATCTCTAAAGAATCCAGGTTTGTAGGAATTTGTCCATTACATCTAGGCCACACAACGGTTAGCATATAACTACTGAGTGCTCTTGAAGTTCTTCATATTCTTGAGAATGGATGGTGAGGTCTCAAATTGTATTAATATCCATCTCTTTTTTTTAATTAAATTGGGAAAAGGTTGCTAATGTTGTTAATAATTTTTGAAGAACCAACTTTTGATGCATCAGCTTTCTTTGCAGTTACTCTAGACTCTGTTTTGTTTATCTTCATCCTCATCTTTAGTTTTCTCCTTCGCTAGCTTGGGGGAACATTTTAGGGGACAGGGGTCTCATTATATAACCCAAACTTGTCTCAAATTCACAATTCTCCTGCCTTAGACTCTGATGCTAGGGTGCTAGGTTATATCACATCCTTCACCTGCCCCATAGTAGTTTTTAAAGACTTAATATAATAATCAAGTAAAATTTTGGCAAATTACCACACACAGAGAAAGAAAAAAATGTTGCTGCAATTATTCCTACCACTACTGTTAGCCTTGAAGCCAGGTACCCAGGTCTATCTGATTAACCATACAGATTTAAGTAATTTTTGAAAACCATTTTAAGCTCCAGTTTTTCATCCTCTGAATGGAAATAATTTCTATGTGACAGACTCATCATATAGATGAAACCAGATACAAATACAGGGCCAGCCACTTCATAAATACCATACCACCTTGGTCAACATTAGCATTAATAATCACTCTTGAGCAGACTGGTGAGGTTTGAACCCCAAATGGTCACAACAAGGAGTAAAGATGTGAGGATGGCATTGATACATAAGGGATGTGGGGAGACACATGTTATACAAAAGGTGAAACCACTTTAACATAGCTACTAAATAAAAATGGGAGAGAAAAAATGAGGGGAGGATCTGATGCAAAATTTCTAAACCTGGTAATTTACTAGATTTCATCCTCCAGGATGTGACCATGAAGGGCTGGGACAAGCAAGTCATTAGTGGAGGAATATACTTGTGAAGGTGAGCCTGGGATAGCCCTCAGGACACATGCAGATATGATCTCTGTGGAGGGAGAGAAGGAGGCATGTCTTAGATTGCAGTGCAGTTCCAACAGAGTTTCTACAAGTTTGAGGCTGAGTTCCCTACAGTCACCAAGCAGAGGGATTTGGGGTCTTACAGAGTCTGCCTTGCTGTCCTACCCCACTGCAGAAACCATGGTCTCTGCAGAGGACATGGTACAATGAGAGTCAATAGCCTGGGCATTCTGTCACTTATGTCACAGCCACAAGAGACCACTTATTCATGGCTGCCACAACTGAGACCCTGAGAATAAGATGGAAACGCTGGAAATTCAACACACAAAATAGCAATCACCCTGTCTTTACATGATTGCCTCGATGAAATTGATGGAATTCGAGGATTGGAAAGAAGAGGGAGAAGTAATCTAGAAACAAAGGGAGGTGAAAAGGACACTTGCTAAGATCCTCACACTTCAACTCACCCAATCAGTCCTCTGCCAGCAAGGTGGGAAGGTGTTTATCAGCTGTAGGAGTTTTCTGGTAGAAATTCCGGGTCACTTATGCATACTATCGTATCTTCTGCAAATAGGGAAAGTTTGACTTTTTCCTTTCCAATTTGTTTCCCCCTGATTTTAGTTTTTGTCTTATTGCTCTACTTAGAACTTCGAGTACTATATTGAATAAATATGGTGAGAGGGGCAGCCTTGTCTTCTTCCTGATTTTAGTGGAATCTGTGTTTCTCTCCATTTAATTTGATGTTGGCTGTCAGATTGCTGTAAATTGCCTGTATTACGTTAAGAAATCTTCCATGTATTCCTGATTACCCCAAGACCTTTGTCATGAAGAGCTGTTGGATTTTGTCAAAGGCTTTTTCAGCATTTAATGAGAAGATCTTGTGGATTTTTTCTTTCAGTTTGTTTATATGGTGATTACATTGACAGATTTTTTTTTGTATTTTGAACCATCCTTGCATATCTGTATGAAGCCTACTTGATTGTGATATATATATATATATATATATATATATATATATATAAATTACTGTGTTCTTGAAATCATTTTGCCAATTTTTTATTGAGTATTTTTGCATCAATGTTCATGAGGGAGATTGGTGTGCAATTCTCTTTCTTTGTTGCATCTTTGTGTGGTTCGCGTATCAGGGTGACTGTAGTCTTGTAAAAAGAGTTTGGCAATGTTCCTTCTGTTTCTGTTATGTGGAACAATTTGAAGAAAATTGTTTTTAGCTCTACTTTGAAAATCTAGTATAATTCTGTGCTGAAACCATCTAGTCCTGGGCTTTTTCTGATTGGGAGATTTAATGACTGTTTCTAGTTTCTTGAGTGTAATAGGTCTATTTAAATTGTTTATCTGGTCTTGATGTAATTTTGGTATATGGTACCTATCCAGAAATAAAGTACATTTCTTTTAGATTTTCCAATTTTGTAGAGAAGGGATTTTGAGGAATGATCTGATGATTCTCTGCATTTTCTCATTTTTTGTTTTCATGTATCCTTTTTCAGTTGTGATTTTGTTTATTTTGGATGCTCTCTTTGCGCATTTTGGTTAGTTTGGGGAAGGGCTTGTCTATCTTGTTGATATTCTGAAAGAACCAGCTCTTTGTTTTATTGATTCTTTGTATTGTTCTATATGTTTCTATTTTATTGACTTCAGCTCTCAATTTGATTACTTGCTGGCATCTATTCCTTCCATGTGAGTTTGCTACTTTTTGTTCCAGAACTTTCAGGTGTGCTGTTAAATCCCTAGTGTGAGATTTCTCCAACTTCTTTATGTGGGCATTCAGTGCTTTGAATTTTCCTCTTATCACTGCTTAGATAGTGTCCCATAAGTTTAGGTATGTTGTACATTCATTTTCATTGAATTCTAGGAAGTCTTTAATTCTTTCTTTATTTCCTCCTTGACTGATTGGTGTTTATGTTGAGCATTATTCAGTTTCCAAGATACTGTAGATTCTAATTTTTGTTGTTGTTGAAATATAACTTTAAGCCATGGTGGTACAAAAAATAGAGGATTTTATTCTCAAATATTATTAAGGACCCACCTTAATAATATTCTTCCCAGGAGCTGAGAAGAGAAGCCTGTAAACACTGACAATTATTTTTTGGAAATGAATCTGAGGAAACCAAGCTCTTTTCTTTGTCTGTCAACATTATTCATCTGGGATAAAATCCTGTCTACAGAGCTACAGTGCTGTTCTCCTGCCTAGCTCCTATCTTGTCTGATTTTTCTCTATATTTATGTACTGTCCCATCTAAGTTCTATCTTAATTCTCTCATCTTAATTCTGCCTCGACAGGGCCTTCTTATCTTGGCCTTACTCATCTTGTATTTCCCTATCTGGCTCTTCCTCATCTTCCATTTTGTCCTCAAGTTCTCTCCTCAAAATCATCCTCTAAGTCTCCTTATACCTCTCAGTTTCCCCTCATGTCTGAGGTATTCAGTCATAAACCCAATCAATAACAATCCCCTATCAGAGCAAGTCATCAGGCTTGAATTCCTACAGGGTCATAAAGGCAGGTAAGAATTTTCCTCAAGGAGTGAGTATCAGGCTTTCTTTTACAACCCAAAAGAGAGTGGTAAAAGAGGAGGTCAACTGAGAACTAATGATTGGTTAGTTTATCAAAAAAAGGTGATTTATACTCAGTTGACATTTCTAGAAGTGGTTAGGTAAGAAGTTAGGAGTCTATAATGTTAGTGAGGTTGTATAAGAAAAGAGGGTCTCTGCTTAAATTGCACAAGAAATGAAGCTATCCTCCTGACCTAGGAGACAGGTGTTGTTTCTATAAGGTTGTTAGCTTAGTTCAGGAGATTGATAGGCTTTTGATGCTTGATAGGTATTTTAGATAAATACACTGTTAGGAGTTCTTGGAAGCACTCATAGCATACAAGGAAATCATTGTAGGAACCAGCTAATATATAACAAAAGCTAAAATATCACCAAGACTTCTTAAACCATGACTTGACCTTTAGAAAATTCCTTGACCTTTCCAAGTAGCAGCTTTTGGGATAGTAGCTGAATTCCATTATGTTTTCCTATGGCTTGCAGCAGTTCCAGTTTTTTCATTTATTAAAAAAAAGAGAATGTTTAATTCTCCCTAGGGTAGCAAAAAACTTAAAAAAATTAAATTTGGAGATGACCTGAAAATGAAATGTAATGGTTGATTAATATTTACAATCAATAATGTATGTAGATGGCAAGCTGAGAATTAGTTTAGTCATCTAATAGGTGTAGTTGTATATAATCAGAATATCTATGTCCCAAGAAGGGAGCAGAGGAGTAACATAAAAATCTATCATCAGCTAGTGTAGCATAATATGGTCAAATGTGTCTAATTACTATAATTGTGACTTATCAAAAAATGATTATTTTGGAAGATGCCTCTATCAATCTCTGATTAGTGGTATTAATTTGTTTAAACTGTATTTAAAAGAGGCATTGTTAGATAAGGAGTTACTTGAGTTAGTCATGAGCACCTGTGGGAAGAAGGCTGCAGTTCAAACTGACTTAATAATTAAAATTTGTAATCAAGGCAATATTGACCCATTTAGCTATGGGAGGACTGTAATAATCTGTGTCAGGATATACATAGCAGACTTATATACAGAACAATGTTAGAAGTACGTGAGGAGAAAATCTGATAATATATACATTTCAGGATCGTGGGCAGAATTTATAAAATTAATAATAGAGCATTTTTTAAGGGCAGTCCAGCCCCTGGGCTGGGGAATTCAACACTGAAAGAGGGGTAAGTCACAACGGGGCTGCAGAAGTCATTCATGGTTACTTTCTGCTGATATGGGTCTGAATCTGAGGGTCTTGAAGGCTGGAATGCAGTGGAAACCCAGGAAGAGCAGGCTGTTTCAAGCTCTGCAGTGTAAGACATGGGTAGCAGGATTTTCTGTCTCATGTGCTAGAGGGCATGATGCAGGGCTGAGCTGGACAACACATCCATGTGGGCTGGAGGATGGAGGATGTGGTGCAGACCTGCAGCTAGACAGCATGTCTGTGGTCCAGAGGATGACTCTTTAAATCATCAGAATTTCTGCTGGAAACAAATATATGTATTAAAACATGCATATGAGGAGTTTTAAGGAGGAAACTTTTTCTCTTAAGTGTACCTATGGAATATTAAATGCACGGCTTACCAGATGAGAGAAGGATGTCAGGCCAGGGAGAGAGGGAAAGATCCACCGTCCTAGAGAAGAAAAAGAGAATTTGTATGTGGAAGACATAAACTGTAGTCAGGTTGCATTCCTTAAATAGACAAAATCTTTAGACATATTAGCAATATGATAACAGTGGTGATTTGTCAGAGCAACATTATGAATCTTTGGAATCTCAACAAAACATTAGGATAGTCAGAGAATGAAATCTGAAATATTTCACTTATATCTCAAGTCCTGATTATCTTTGGTCAAAATTAATAAAAATTCATTTAGGACAGGATTATTTCTAGTCATATTTCTATAAGTTTTGATATAATTGATGAACAGAGTTCATCAAAAAGATCTGGAATTGTATCAATTTATTCATAAAGTCACAGCTCAATATTTAGGAATCTAGAGGTAAACATAAGCCTCTTTCAGACTGACAGCTTTAGAGCATCTTTGTCCTGCAGCGGCCTAGTGTATGGTGTGACCAGGCAATCCAGGATTCATAAAGATGGGTCAGCATCCTGTGAAAACATGTAAGCATGTACACTTTTTGACATTATGAAAACATCAGGACCTTTACAAATATAAGTGAGAAGGTTCTGGAGGCTTATGTGTAACTTTGTGGCTTAGCCTGTGGATAATAAGGGATGTCTGTAGTGGGAGATATGAATCATTAAGCACCAATTGTTAAGAGCTCTTGAAGTATAATAAGGCTTTTGTCCAATTATGAGCTCTAGGCCTTCTTAAACTTTTAAAGCAGTGGAATAAATGGTGTATTATTTCTTTATTTCATACCTAAAAATCATGAGGACATAGGCCACATGGGTGAATTTCCATAGGGAGAGAATTTGTAATTGTTGGACAACATTAGAAAGTACCAGTATAGACTTATCTGCCAGTCTATAGAATCATAGGTTTTATAGCTTTTTATAAATATAATGTCACCTGTGTAATAAATGTTTTTCAATATATATATGTATATATATAATATATATACAAACACACTCACACACACACACACATATATACATATATAATGGGTTGGGTGACAGTGAGGAAACTATAATTTACAGATAGTTCTGATAGTTAATCTATATAGATGATGAGGGACTCAGCTCAATCAATGTGTTCTGGATAAACAGAACACATATTTCCTGCTCTGCATGTAAGCTTTTGACTTCCATTTTGTCAGGTTAGAAGGCAAGCTTAAAGTGAAATGCTGACAATGTTTAGGGTGATGATGTAGGGTGAAGAAGCAATCTTGTAAGTCCATGACAATTATATTTTGAATTCTAGGGGTGGCATTGGGAGATGGCAAACTAGATTGTGAAGCTCCCCTTGGTTCCAAAAATGTTCATTTAATTTTTTAAGGTCTTATAACAGCCTGTAAGCCTGACTTTTTCTAACCAACAAATATTGGGGTGACTCAAAGGCTGGTGGGAGGCTTTATATGCCCTATTTTTAAGCTTCTCTTCCACCAGACAAGTAGCAGCTAAAATTCTCTCAGCATTCAAAGTCCATTGTTTAACCCAGATAAGAGCATCAGATTTCCATGTAGTGGGGTCAGCAGTCAACAGTGGTCCCTCAGATTAATTTTGATACCCTAGGCCATGTCTATCATTTATAATTTCTAGAATAATGGGCTCAATTATGCCTTTTGTTTGTTTACCCAAGTTCTTTTAAGTTAAACAGTCATTTATAGCATTTGAGCTGATATTAGTCCATAGCTGATTAATGATACACAAATTAATAGCAGCATGTCTCTTCCTCACAGAGTGTTAGGTATAAAGGGGATGCCTGTGGGCAGAATAGGCCATTACTTTATCTATCTGACCATTTTAATATTTCTGAGCTTTTGGTTACAGTATTAGCTTGACCTAGACCTCTAGGAGACAAAGGAATAATAATTGTCTTAAGTATTTGGCCAATCATTTTCTAAAATGTAAGAAATGTCTATGCTTGTGTCTAGCAAGTCAATTATTTTCTTTCCCTGTGTTTTAAGGGTTTAGTTGGTCTGGAATATTTAATTTCCTGAACCCAGAAGACCATAAAACTTGAATCCAAACTGGCAGCTCCCTTAGGCGCTGCCCTGTAGATTCTGAATTGTTTTTGTAGGAGGTTTACAATAATCTTAATTTTCCCAGTAAAGTCAGGATCAATCATTCCTTGGACAATTATTATACCTTGTACAGTGGAGGAGCTATGGCTTTTATTAGCCCCAGGTCTCTTCTGTGGGACGTCTGTAGACTAATGTATTAATGCATACATAAGTCTATTTCTAAAGCCTATATATCTCAGATCTCAGATCTCAATAAAAACTTTATCCATAGATCTAACATAGGTATACATCCTCAGTCTCTCTAGGTTATTTACTGAGACATGGGTATCATTTATAACATATCTAGATGTTTATATGTTACATTTATCTATCCCAATAACTGGCAATTCATATATCATAAGTTATTTTTTAACTTTCCTAAATGGTCTCTATATCTAAACTTTTATACCCTTATAAAAACTTTACATTCAAAAGCATTTATGTATTTAATTAGTCAGGAGACATAGGTGATTGATTATTGAGAACAGTCAATGTAAAGAGAATTTCTTTTAATGAAGGAATAGTAAAAGCTTATTCTGAAATCTGTTTGGTGAGCTATCTTTTATTGAAAATTGGATAGCAAGTCAAATTATCTTTAGACCTGGTAAATGGAAATATAATCTAAATGATCTCAAAGTATAATTTGGACTAATTCCTGGCTGTAAGAGACATGGCATAGTTTAAAGTGGGAAGCTTAAACATTTTTTAAATGTCATGGGTGAAGTAAGGAATTGATTATGCTAATATTCAGCATATTTAGCCTGTTTCTAAAAATACATTTGTATAGAGAATTTTATCATTTTTGATCAAGCTTTAACTTGTATCCTAATAACTATCTTTAATAGCTTATAATTTATGTATGACTTATCCTTAAGAATGTACAGTTTAGGTTGGCCAATCATGTGCATTTTTACAATGACTACTGGTGTTAAGCATGTTTTTGTTTTTTGTTTGTGAGACAGGGTCTCACTATATACTCCTGGCTGGCCAGGCTGAAATTCCCAGAGTAGTGGGATCAAAGGTGTGCACCACCCTGCCTGGCCCATAAGCATTTCTTTTTTCTTTTATTCACTTTGGTTTTTTGAGACAGGGTTTCTCTGTATATCCCTAATTGTATTGGAACTCACTCTGCAGACCAGTCTGGCATGGAACTCACAGATACACCTGCCTCTGCCGCCTGAGTGCTGGGATTACAGCCATGTACCACTACGCTTAACTCCATAGCATTTTTTTTTTTAATTTTTGGTGTTTTTGAGACAGGGTTTCTCTGTGTAGTTTTGGTGCCTGTCCTGGATCTCCCTCTGTAGATTAGGCTGGCCTCAAATCCCAGATATCTGCCTGTCTCTGCCTCCCAAGTGCTGGAACTAAATGCATGTACCAGCAACCCCCGGCTCCCATAGCAATTCTTTATGTGTTGTCCTAGATAGCTTTCCAGTTACTGTGATGAAATGCCACAACCCAAACCAACTTGGCAGTTAGGGTTTATTAGGCTTAAATGTCTTGATCAGGGTCTGTCATTGAGGGGAGTGCAGGCAAGAACCCTGGGGAAAGCTTCCTGACTTGCTCCCACAACTTGCTCAGCTGCTTTTCTTACAGAGCCCATAAGAAAGGGGCTATCTGCAAGGGGATAGCACCGGGTCCTCCTCCACCAAACAGTAATTAAGAAAATGACTTGCCGGCCATTATGATGGAGGTGATACCTCAACTGAGGTTTTCTCTTCCCATGTGAATTTAGTCTGTCAAATAGACAAAAACTAAGCAGCCTGTCTTTATTGGTCATCTGTTCCTCTTTCTTTAAAAGAAATGTCAGGGCCTTTCCTTCTCTTTGGATTGAGCTGCTTGTGGTTTTATTGTTACTATTGTTGAACTCTGAGAGTTCTTTATATATTTTGGCCCATGTTCAGATGTACAATATGTAATATTTTTTGGCACTTGAAAATGATCTTCCCACTGTTTTGATCCATGGTCTATTACTTGTTAATAGTGCTTTAAATGGCCTCCCAACTTTACTTAGTCTCAAGAAATAGAGTGTGATCTTTGATGTCTGTGTACAAGACAGAATGATTAAGTCAACTCTGTAACACCCACTACACTGTTATCTCCCATTTGTTATGGTGAGAAATTGGAAATTTGTCTTGACTACTCTGAAATATACACTGCCATTGACTACAATTTTCTATGGGTTGCTTATAACCTGCACCTCTTTCCAATATGAAATATACATATTTCTACCAACAGCTCCTTGGAGTTTCTTTCCCACAGTCTGTTTACCCTTAATTAATTAATTAATTTATTTATTTACTTATTTATTTGTGCCTCCTCTGCCGTTTAGAGTAATCACAGTCTGATAAATGTCTGTCTCTCTGACCCATGAACGTTCTTCCCTAGAAGAGAAAATCTTCACAGCAAATTATCCCACCATTTGTCTTGCCAAACTTTTCCAAACTGACCTTTGCCGATGCTTTCTTGTAACACGATGGTCCTGGCAAGTCTTCTCTGACCAAGCAGCAGTAAACCTTTTGTTCCAGCTAGTGGCATCACTGCAGTTACCAACATGATGAGAAGGAGCCAGCAACTCGGAGCATCAGCTTTTGCCTCCATGGTCCCACCACTGATTGTGGTTCAGCCTGGACCGAAGCTTCTCCCAAGCCTCCTAAGTCGGCCTCAAACTCAGGATCCTCCGTCCTCTGCCTCCTTCAGTAAATCCAACCAGTGTGCTTCACCACAACTGGTTGAGGGTAGCTTGGGCCTCATCTGGGGCCCAGAAGGCCACAGGCAAGCAGTTTTTTATGAATTCATACCATGAACTTTGGGCACTAGATGTAGCAGAAATCTTAAAAGGTCTTATTAATTAAATCAAACCTACGGCCAGTTATTGAGGTGAACACTGGAAGATCAGAGAGACAGAACAAGCCTCAGCTAACCTCACCTGGCCAACTTCTCAGCTGATCTTGTTCCCTCAGACTGGAAGCCTCTGTGTCCTCATATCCGAATGGCTCTCAGCTGAACAGTGCTGCTAAAAGCCTGAAAGATTAACCAGCCAAATGCTTCTAGTTTCTGGTCCTCATGCCTTATATACCTTTCTGCTTTCTACCACCACTCCCTGGAACTGAAAGACTTGCTTTCTGGGATTATAGGTGTGTGTGACCATGCCTGGCCGGTTCCAATGTGGCCTTGAACTGACAGAGATCCAGAGGGATTTCTACCTCTGGAGTGCTAGGATTAAAGGTTTGAGTGCCACCATTTTCTAGCCTTTGTATCTAGTGGCTGTTCTGTCTCTGAACCCAGATAAGTTTATTAGGGTGTACAATATTTTGGGGAACACAATACTACCACAGCTTGCAATGTGAGGAGGAGGTTCTCCCAGTCTTGGAAAGCCTTAGGTTTTGTGAGGGACTTTCCATGGTTAGGAGAGCCTCAAGGTCAAGATTTATTTCTGTACCTAACACAAGCTGTCCTGTGCCCTCCATTTTCATTTTATGACCTCCATGACCTACAATGAAAACTCAGGGCTTTCAATTGTGCTCACATTCTTATTCTCCAAATTATAGGAGAATATTCCCCACAGATGGGGACTAGACCTCTGCTCCCAGGTCTGCTCCTGTCTCAGTTCTGACTCCATGGGATGGGAAGAGTGGGTTGAGAAGGTTCCTGGGAGCCCTGTTCTGAGTCAGGGTGAACCATGTCACTGACAGCTGATGATGCTCTTTTGCTTATTCTTCTCAAACTTCAAAAAACAAATAGCAGCCAGGCAGTGGTGGCACATGCCTTTAATCCCAGCACTCAGGAGACAGAGGCAGGCGGATCTCTGTGAGTTCAAGGCCAGCCTGGTCTACAGAACAAGATCCAGAAAAAGCACAAAGCTACACAGAGAAACACTGTCTCAAAAATCAAAACAACAACAACAACCAAAAACCAAATAGCTGAGTGTGGTGTCACACATCTTTAATGCTAGCACTGAGGAGGGAGAGGCATGTAGATAGTATGAGTTTGAGGAGAGCCTGGTCTACATAACAAGTTCCAAGCAAGCTAGAACTATACACAGAGACCCTGTTTCAAACAGTATCAATACTGAGGATTAGACTTGTAGGCTGTGGTCAGCACTGTGATTATTCACTTCTTCTCTGTAGTATTTAATCCATATCCATGGCGCAGGAAATACATTTTTTTTCTACAAACAGAAATCCTTCAGTTAGGGATTTCTCCCAGTCCTGAGGACTAGCCTTTAATGCCTTTAAGATTAGCTGGGCCATCTTAACCCATGACAAATTATTTAATTTAATATAAACAGTAGGTTATTTCATAAAAGAGGCACCTGACTGTTCATAGAAAGTTTGAGCAAGAATCCCCACAAAAATCATTGGGAAATACATTCCTCCCAACCATGAGATTTCTGGGCTTTTTGGCGGAAGAGGCTCCCAGTGTGGAATTTACACAAATACCCTAAGTCAGGGTCACTGTGAGTGATCTTGGTAGGAGTAAGTTTCAGCTTTCTCCCTACAGACCATATCTTGAACCCAAACATGCAATCTTACAGAGGGCTCCTTCATTCTATGGCCCTGTGAACTGGCTGAGATCTCTGAGGGTGAAGGACTCTCAGCTGGTCCCTCCACTATTTATCCACAGATCCACTGACTCCACCCTCCATCCAAGTCACCAACAACACATTCAAAGGTATGACCTCTGTGTTCCTGAACTGCTTCTCAAACAACACTGGGATTTCTGTCCATTGGCTCTTCAAAGGCCAGAGTGTGGAGCTCACAGACAGGATGAAGCTGTCCCAGAACAACAGCACCCTCCAAATAGACTCTGTGAGGATTGAGGATTCTGGGGAATATCAGTGTGAAGTATCCAATCAAGTCAGTTCCAAGAGGAGTGACCCCATCCAGCTGGACATAATACGTGAGTGATATCTGTTACCTCCTTACTCCATATGTTGGGGATGGGGCCAGTTTCTTTATCAACAGAGTGCAGAATGAGTCAAAGTCGCAAGGAGAAAAAACATTGTTCAGGAAACAAATACATCCAGCTTGGTGATGGATGCCTGTTAATCTCATGATAACACACCAAGCAAGCTGAGCACAGTGCTGCATGCCTTTAACCCCAGCACACCAGAGGCAGAGACAGTTGGATCTCTATGAGTTTCCAACCATTCTGGTCTTTGTAGCCAATTTCAGGTTAGCCAGAGCTACATAGTGAGACCCTGTGTCAAAAGGGAGAGAGCATGAAGCTGGAGGCATAGAAGTACAAGGTCAGCTCAGATTACATTGTGAGACCCCCCTCAATATTAACAACAGTAGATGTCAATATAGCAAATGGAAATGCAAAGTGATTAAGATTTTAGGGTCTGACTCTGTCACACAGTCAACCCTCAGAAAGTAGTAAAATATTCATGTTACTCTACACTTCTTTCAACACATTCCGATCTTCTTTAGATTATTTCCAATGCCTAATATGAATACTGCATAGACACTAGTCTTATTGTGTTGAGTACAGACACAGATAGGAGGAAACAATACATTTTTCACCGTAGAGATACTTTTCCAAGTAGTTTGTTTCCAAGGTTTCGATCCATAAATATAAAATGCATATTTGTCTTTCTGAGTCTGGGATACCTCACTCAGGATGATTTTTTCTAGGTCCATCCATTTGTCTGCAAACCTCATGATGTCATTGTTTTTCTCTGCTGAGTAGTATTCCATTGTGTATATGTACCACATTTTGTTTATCCATTCTTCAGTTGAAGGGCATCTAGGTTGTTTCCATGTTCTGGCTATTACAAACAATGCTGATATGAACATAGCTGAACAAGTGCTCTTGTGGTGTGGTTGAGCATTCCTTGGGTATATGACCAAGAGTGGTATAGCTGAATCTTGGGGGAGATGGATTCCCAATTTTCTAAGAAAGCGCCATATTGATTTCCAAAGTGGTTGTACAAGCTTGCATTCCCACCAGCAGTGGAGGAGAGTTTCCCTAGCTCCACATCCTCTCCAGCATAAGGTGTCTTCAGTGTTTTTGATCTTAGCCATTCTGACAGGCGTAAGGTGGTATCTCAGAGTTGTTTTGATTTGCATTTCCCTGATGATTAGGGATGCTGAGCAATTCCTTAAATGTCTTTCAGCCATTTGAGTTTTCTCTGTTGAGAATTCTCTGTTTAGTTCTATAGCCCATTTCTTAATTGGACTGTTGGGCATTTTGATATCTAATTTCTTGAGTTCCTTATATATTCTGGATATCAGTCCTCTGTCAGATGTGGGATTGGTGAATATCTTTTCCCATTCTGTAGGCTGTCGCTTTGCTTTGTTGACCGTATCCTTTGCCCTACAAAAGCTTCTCAGTTTCAAGAGGTCCCATTGATTGATTGTTTCTCTCAGTGTCTGTGCTACTGGTGTTCTATTTAGAAAGTGGTCTCCTATGCCAATGCGTTCAAGACTACTTCCTACTTTCTCTTCTAGCAGGTTCAGAATAGCTGGGTTTATGTTGAGGTCCTTGATCCACTTGGACTTAAGTTTTGTGCACGGTGACAG
Organism: Peromyscus eremicus; assembly: GCF_949786415.1. Classification (NCBI taxonomy): domain Eukaryota; kingdom Metazoa; phylum Chordata; class Mammalia; order Rodentia; family Cricetidae; genus Peromyscus; species Peromyscus eremicus. The sequence goes on along the minus strand of NC_081416.1, from coordinate 168,091,687 downwards.
ATATGGATCTATTTGCAGCCTTCTACATGTTGATATCCAGTTTTGCCAGCACCATTTGTTGAAGATGCTTTCTTTTTTCCATTGTGCACTTTTGGCTTCTTTGTCAAAAATTATTTGTTCATAGGTGTGCGGATTAATGTCAGGGTCTTCAATTCGATTCCAGAACCTGGAAACAACCTAGATGCCCTTCAACTGAAGAATGGATAAACAAAATGTGGTACATATACACAATGGAATACTACTCAGCAGAGAAAAACAATGACATCATGAGGTTTGCAGACAAATGGATGGATCTAGAAAAAATCATCCTGAGTGAGGTATCCCAGACTCAGAAAGACAAACATGGTATGTACTCACTCATAACAGGATACTAGATGTGGAACAAGGATGACTGGACTGCTACTCACATCACCAGGCAGGCTACCTGGAAAACAGGACCCCAAGAAAGACACAGGGATCGCCCAATGACAGAGAAATGGGATGAGATCTACATGAACAGCCTGGACATGAGTGGGGGTAGTGAAGGGCGAGGGTCGAGGGAAAGAGAGCTTGGGTGAGTGGGAGATACCATCTGGATCAACAACAGAGAGGGAGAACAAGGAATAGGAGACCATGGTAAATGAAGACCACATGAGAATAGGAAGAAACAAAGTGCTAGAGAGGCCCACAGAAATCCACAAAGATACCCCCACAACAGACTGCTGGCAATGGTCGAGAGACAGTCCGAATTGACCTACTCTGGTGATGGGATGGCCAAACACCCTAATTGTCGTGCTAGAAACCTCATCCAACTACTGAGGGATCTGGATGCAGAGATCCATGACTAGGCCCCAGGTGGATCTCTGGGAGTCCAATTAGCGAGAATGAGGAGTGTTTATATGAGAGAGAATTGTTGAGACCAAGGTCGGATAAAGCACAGAGACAAATAGCCAAACAAACGGAAACACATGAAATATGAACCAATGGCTGAGGGGTCACCAACTGGATCAGGCCCTCTGAGTGGGTGAGACAGTTGATTGGCCTGATCTGTTTGGGAGGCATCCAGGCAGTGGCACTGGGTCCTGTGCTCATTGCATGAGTCGGCTGTTTGAAACCTGGGGCCTATGCAGGGTCGCTTGGCTCGGCCTGGGAGGAGGGGACTGGACCTACCTGGACTGAGTCCACCAGGTTGATCTCAGTCTGTGTGGAAGGCTTTGCCCTGGAGGAGATTGGAATGGGGGGCGGGCTGGGGGGAAGGTGAGGGGGGTCGGAGGGGGGAGAACAAGGGAATCTGTGCCTATATGTAGAACTTAATTGTACTGCAAAATAAAAATTTAAAAAAAAATGCATAGATAGAAAGGACCTGTAACGAGTTTCTTACTACATTTGCATATTTATTCATTTTGTGTGCATGTCCCAACCCATGAGTGGAGGTCAGGGGACAATTTGTAGGAGCCAGTTCTCCAGGGACAGGGGATTGAACTCAGGTGGGTGAACCAGCCCTTTATCTGCTAAGCCATTTCACTGGCCCACATTTGTTTGTGCATTTATTTCCGTGTGGCAGTTAGGGGCAGGTACTGGGAGGGAGTATGGCAGGCACTCTTCCAAACTGAGCCATCTTGGTGGCCCATTTACTGAATTTCTTATCCTCATGCTGACATTTGAAGCATGACATCCTTAAACAAGATGCTTTTTTTCTAATAACTGGTTTTTTTTGGTGTGTAGTAGTATTTGTGTGTGTGTTTGTGTGTGCATATATACACACACACACACACACACACACACACACACACACACACACACACATATATATATATATATATAGTTTATAGGACTGGAGAGATAGCTCAATAGTTAAGAGCCCTGGCTGCTCTTCCAAAGGACATGGGTTCAATTCCCAGCACCCACATGGCAACTTATTACTACCTGTAACTGAAGTTCCAAGGAATTCATCACCCTCTTCTGTCCTCCTCAGGTACCAAACATGCATCTTCTGTAGAGACATATAAGCAGCCAAAAGGCCCATATGATGCATCTGGCATCACAACAAAGATACCATTAGAAATCCAGTTTCAAGATTCATTCATCCTGTCTCCTAAAAGTCTGATGACTTTCAGCTCTGAACCATTTTAGGTCTTTGATCCATGTAGAGCTGAATTGTATATGTTGTAAGGGAAGGCTTAACTTCATTCTTTTACCTGGATATCCCATTTTTCCAACATCCCTTATGTAACATTATTCATTTATCATTGAACAATCTTAGCAGCCTGATCAAAACTCATCTGGTCACAGAGGGTCAGACGGACAGCAAGAATGCCTTCCAAATTCTGTAACTCAATAGGACAAGTTTGTTTCACACCAATAAATTCAAAAGAACCAGATGAAATGAATTTTTTTATATTTATTTTTTTCTTTTCTTTTTTATTAAGATATGTTCTATTCGTTTTACATATCAACCACAGATAACACTGTCCTCCCTTCTCCTACCTTCCAGCCTTCCCCCTCATCCCACCCCTCATTCCCACCACCCCCAAGGCAAGGTCTTCCCTGGCGAGTCAGCAGAGCTTGGTACCTACATTTGGGGCAGGTCCAATCCCCTCCTCCCTGTACCATGGCTGAACTAAGTGTCTCAGCATAGGCACTAGGTTCCAAAAAGCCAGCTCATGCACTAAGAACAGGTCCCAGTCCCGCTACCTGGGGTCCTCCTAAATGGTTCAAGCTGCATAACACTCTCACTTATCCAGAGGGCCTTATCCAGTTCCATGTGGGTTCATCAGCTTTTGGACATAGTTCATGTGTTTCCACTAGTTTTGCAAGTTGTTTCTGTACTTTTTCCAATCATGGTCTCAATATCTCTTGCTCATATGATCCCTCCTCTCTCTCGTTAATTGGACTCCTGGGGCTCCACCTGGGGCTTGGCCGTGGATCTCTGCGTCTGCTTCCATTGTCCCTGAATTAGGGTTCTATCATGACACTTAGGGTATTCAGCTGTCCAATCACCAGTGTAGGTCTGCTCAGGCACCCTCTCGACCATTGCCAGTAGTCTATAGTGGAGTCATCTATGTGGGTTTCTGGGGACCTCTCTAGCACTCTGCATCTTCCTATTCCCATGGTGTCTTCATTTATCATGGTATCTCTTTCCTTGTTCTCCCACTCTGTTCCTGATCTGGCTAGGACCTCCTGCTCCCCTAAGCTCTCTTTGCCCTGACCCTTGCCCTCCATTACCCCCTCTCAACCCCAGCTTGATCATGTAGAGCTCATCCATTTCTCCATTGCTGGGCAATCCTGTGTCTTTCATAGGGTCCTCTTTACTAGGTAGCCTCCCTGGAGCTGTGAGTTGCAGTGTGCTTATTCTTTGCTTTTCATCTAGTATCCACTTATGAGTGAATATCTACCATGTCTGTCTTTCTGAGTCTGGGTTACTTCACTCAGGATGATTTTTTTCTAGTTGCATCCATTTGCCTGCAAATTTCATGCTGTCATTGTTTTTTTCTGCTGAGTAGTACTCCATATTGTATATGTACCACATTTTCTTTATCCATTCTTCAGTTGAGGGGCATCTACATTGTTTCCAGGTTCCAGATATTCCAAATAAGGCTGCTGTGAACATAGTTGAGCATGTGTCTTTGTGACATGAGTGAGCATTCCTTGGGTATATGCCCAAGAGTGGTATAGCTGTGTCTTAAGGGAGATCAATTCCCAATTTTCTGAGAAAGCACCATACTGATATCCAAAGCGGCTGTACAAATTTGCACTCCCATCAACAGTGGAGGAGTGTTCCCCTTGCTCCACATCCTCTCCAACATAAGCTGTCTTCAGTGTTTTTGACCTTAGCCCTTCTGACACGTAGGTGTAAGATGGCATCTCAGAGTCATTTTGATTTGTATTTCCCTGATGACTAAGGATGTCTTTCAGCCATTTGAGCTTCTTCTGTTGAGAATTCTGTTTAGCTCCTTAGCCCATTTTTAATTGGACTGTTGTGTATTTTGATGTCTAATTTCTTGAGTTCTTTATATGTTCTGGATATCAACCCTCTGTCAGATGTGGGGTTGGTGAAGATATTTTCCCAATCTGTAGTCTGTCATTTTGTCTTATTGACTGTGTCCTTTGCCCTACAAATGCTTCTCAGTTTCAAGAGGTCCCATTTATTAATTGTTGCTCTCAGTGTCTGTACTACTGGTGTTATATTTAGGAAGTGGTCTCTGGTGCCAATGAGTTCGAGACTTTCTCTTCTTCTCTGCTGTGGGATGTTCTGTATGTTAAATGTGTTGCTCTGATTGGTTAATAAATAAAACACCGATTGGCCAGTAGTCAGGCAGGAAGTATAGGTGGGACAAGGAGAGAAGAGAATGCTGGGAACAGGAAGGCTGAGTAGAGAAACACTGCCAGCTGCTGCCATGGAAATTGTCATGTAAAGATACCAATAAGCTGCCAGCCACATGGCAACTTATAGAATAATAGATATGGGTTAATTTAAGATATAAGAACTAGATAACAAGAAGCCTGCCTCGGCCATACAATTTGTAAGCAATATGTCCCTGTGTATTTACTCCGTTGGGTCTGAGTGGCTGCGGGACTGGCAGGTGAGGGATATTTGTCCTGACTGTGGGCCAGACAGAACTAGGAAAAAGTCCAGCTTTAATTCTCTTACTTCCTATTTTCTCTTCTCTCAGGTTTAGAGTAACTGGATTTATGTTGAGGTCTTTGATCCACTTGGACTGAGGTTTACACCCGGTGACAGATAAGGATCTATTTTACAGTCTTCTACATGTTGACATCCAGTTTTGCCAGCACCATTTCTTGAAGATGCTTTCTTTTTTCCATTGTACAGTTTGGGCTTCTTTGTTGAAAATCATCTATTCGTAGGTGTCCGGATGAATGTCAGGGTCTTCAGTTCACTTCCATTGGTCCATGTGTCGGTTTTTATGCTAGTACCAAGCTGTTTTTCTTACTGTAGGTCTATAGTAGAGCTTGAAGTCAGGGATTGTGAGGCCTCCAGAGGTTGTTTTATTGTGCAGGATTCTTTTCACTATCCTGCATTTTTAGTTTTTCCATATGAAGTTGAGTATTATTCTATCCAGGTCTGTGAAGAATTGTGTTGGGATTTTGATGAGGATTGCATTGAATCTGTAGATTGCTTTTGGTAAGTTTTCCACTTTTATTATGTTAATCCTGCTTATCCATGAGCGTGGGAGTCTTTCCACTTTCTGACATCTTCTTCAACTTCTTTCTTCAGGGACTTAAAGTTTTTGTCATATAGGTCCTTTGCTTGCTTAGGTAGAGTTACCTCAATGTATTTTATATTATTTGTGGCTTTTGTAAAGGGTGATGTTTTGGATTTCTTTCTTAGCCTATTTGTCATTTGTATATAGGAAGGCTACTAATTTTTTTTGAGTTAATCTTGTATCCTGCCACATTACTGAAGGCATTTATCAGCTGTAAGAGTTCCTTGGTCAAATTCTTGGGGTCAATTATGTATACTATCATGTCATCTGCAAATAGTGAAAGTTTGACTTCTTCCTTTCCAATTTTTATCCCCTTGATCTCCTTTTGTTGTTTTATTGCTCCAGCTAGAACTTCAAGTACTATGTTGAACAAATATGGGGAGAGCGGACCATCTTGTTTTGTTCCTAATTTTGGTGGAATTGCTTTGAGTTTCTCCCCATTTACTTTGATGTTGGCTGTTGGCTTGCTGTAAATTGCCTTTATTATGTTTAGGTATGTTCCCTGCATTCTTGATCTCTCCAAGACCTTTATCATGAAGGGGTGTTGGATTTTGTCAAAGGCCTTTTTAGCATCTAATGAAATGATCATGTGGTTTTTTTCTTTCAGTTTGTTTATATGGTTTTAATATATTGAGAGACTTTCATTTCTTGAACCATCTTTGCATCTCTGGGATGAACCCGACTTGATCAACGTAGACAATTGTTTTGATGTGTTCTTGAAGTCTGTTTGCCAGAATTTTATTGAGTGTTTTGTTTCAATGTTCGTGATGGAGATTGGTCTGTAATTCCCTTTCTTTATTGCATCTTTGTTTGGCTTGGGGATTAGAGTAACTATAGCTTCATAGAAGGAGTTTGGTAATGTTCCTTCGGTTTCTATTTTCTGGAACAATTTAAAGAGTGTTGGTATTAACTCTTCTTTGAAGATCTAGTTGAATTCTGCATTGAAACCATCTGGTCCTGGACTTTTTTTGGTTGGGAGACTATTAATGACGGTTTCTATTTTGTTAGGTGTTACTGGTTTATTTAAATGGTCCATCTGGTCTTGATTTAACTTAGGTATGTGGTAGCTGTCAAGAAAATTGTACATTTCCTTTAGATTTTCCAATTTTTTTGGAGTACAGGTTTTTGAAGTATGACCTGATGGTTCTCTGGATCTCCTCATTGTCAGTTGTCATGTCTCCCTTTTCCTTTGTAATTTTCTGATTGGATGCTCTCTCTCTGCCTTTTGGTAGTCTGGATAAGGGCATGTCTATCTTGTTGATTTTCTTAAAGAACCAACTCTTTGTTTCATTGATTCTTTGTATTGTTCTCTTTGTTTCTATTTTATTGATTTCAGCTCTCAATTTGATAATTTCCTGGCATCTATTCCTCCTGGGTGACTTTGCTTCTTCTTGTTCTAGAGCTTTCAGGTGTGCTGTTAAGACACTAGTGTGAGATTTCTCCAACATCTTTATGTGGGCATTAATGCTATGAATTTTCTTCTCAGCACTGCTTTCATGGTGTCCCATAAGTGTGGGTATGTAGTATATTCATTTTCATTGGTCTCTAGGAAGTCTTTAATTTCTTTCTTTATTTCTTCCTTGACCCATTGGTGATTCAGTTGAGCATTATTCAGTTTCCATGAGATTGTAGGCTTTCTGTAATTTTTGTTGTTGTTGAAATCTAACATTAAACCATGGTGGTCTGATAGAATACAGGAGGTTATTCCAATTATTTTGTATCTGTTGCGGTTTGCTTTGTGACCGAGTATGTGGTCAGTTTTAGAGAAGGTTCCATGGGGTGCTGAGAAGAAAGTATATTCTTTTTTGTTAGGGTGGAATGTGCTGTACATATCGATTAAGTCTATTTGATTCATAACATTAGTTAAGGCCCTTATTTCTCTGTTAAGTTTTGATTTGGCAGATCTGTCCAGTAGTGAGAGTGGGGTGTTGAAGTCTCCCACTATTAATGTGTGGGGTTTTATGTGTGATTTAAGCTTTAGAAATGCTTCTTTTACATATGTGAGTGTCCTTGTATTTGGGGCATAAATGTTCAGAATTGAAACTTCCTCATAGTGTATCTTTCATGTGATGTGTATATAATGTCCTTCTTGATCTTTTTTGATTGATTTTAGTTTCAAGTCTATTTTGTGGGATATTAGGAGAGCTATACCAGCTTGCTTCTTAAGACCATCTGATTGGTAAAACTTTTCCCAGCCTTTTATTCTGAGGTAGTGTCTATCTTTGAAATTGAGATGTGTTTCTTGTATGTAGCAGAGAGATGGGTCCTGTTTTTGTATTCATTCTGTTAGTCTGTGTCTTTTTATAGGTGAATTAAGTCCATTGATATTAAGGGATATTAATGACCTGTGATTGTTAGTTCCTGTTACCTTTTGGTGATAGTAAGTGTGCATTTCTCTTCTTTGGGCTTTGCTGCTGGGGTTATCTATTGCCTGTATTTTCGTGGGTGTATCTGACTTCCTTATTTGGAATTATTCTTCTAGTGCTTTTTGTAAGGCTGGATTTGTGGATAGGTTTTGTTTTAATCTGGTTTTGTTTTAGAATGTCTTGTTCACTCCGTCTATGGTGATTGAAAGTTTTGCTGAGTATATTATTCTAGGCTGGCATCCATTTTCCCTTAGTGTCTGCATTATGTCTGTCCAGGTCCTTCTGGCTTTGAAAGTCTCCATTGAGAAATTGGGTGTTATTCTGATGGGTTTGCCTTTATAAGTCACTTAGCCTTTTTCTTTTACTGCTCTTAATATTCTTTCTTTATTCTGTAGATTTAGTTGTTTAATTGTTATGTGGCAAGGGGACATTTGGGGGGGTCTAGTCTGTTTGGTCTTCTATAGGCTTCTTCTATCTTAATAGGTATTTCCTTCTTTAAGTTGGGAAATCTTTCTTCTATGATCTTTTTCAATATATTTTCTGTGCCTTTGAGTTGGTATTCTTTTCCTTCTTCTATCCCTATTAATCTTAGATTTGGCCTTTTCATGGTATCCCAGATCCTGGACATTTTGTGTTATGACTTTTTTGGCCCTGGTATTTTCTTTTTCTGATGAAACTCTTTCCTCTATTGTATCCTCCACACCAGAGATTTTCTCTTCCAATGCTTGTATTCTCTTGGTTATGCTTGCATCTGTGTTTCCTGTTTGTTTACTCAGATTTTCTATTTCCAGCATTTCCTCTATTTGTGTCTTCTTCATTGTTTCTATTTCCCTTTTCAGGTCTTGAAGTGTTTCCCTCACATGTTTAATTGCTTTTTCTGGTTTTCTTTAAGGGATGTATTGCTTTCTTCCACTTTTTTATTTGTCTTTTCCTCTAGTTCTTTATTGATTTCTTCCAATTTTTTGTTTGTCTTTCCCTCAATTTCATTTTTCATTTTTTCTTGAAAGGCCTCTAGCATCTTCATGATGCTGTTCTCAAGGTTGCTTTCTTCTGCCTCTTCTACATTGTGATGTTCAGGTCTTGCTATTGGAGGAGGGCTAGGTTCTGGTGATGCCGTATTGCTCTTTATGTTGTTCTATGTATTTTTCCCTTGACATCTGCCCATCTCCTCCTCTAATAGGCATAAGAGGTTGCTGTGTCTGAGTGAGTTGCTATTGTTCTACTCTGTGCTTGTTGTGTCTGTGTCTCAGGGGGCCCCTTTAGGTTCAATCTTAGTTCTTGGTCTAATTGGAGAAGGCAGATTCTGTTTCTAAGGGAGCTGCTACTGGGTGAACCTAAGCTTGTTGATTCTGTGACTCACAGAGCCACTCTTGGTCTTATCAGGGCTCTTGGTCTAGTCAGAGATTACAGATTCTGTGTTTCAGGAAGCCTCTCTTGGACCAATGAGAGGTGGCAGATTCTACATCTCAGAAAGCCACTCTTGGTTTAATGAGGGGTGGCAGATTCCCTGTCTCAGGAGGTTACTCTTGTTCCAATGAGTGTTCTTTGTCCAATGAGGGCTGCCGGCTTGGTTTCCATGCCTCAGGAAGTGGCTGGGGTCTCAGGAGGATGGGTATGGGGGCAGGATGTGTAGATTACAGGGTCCGGTAGGGGGTCTTGGTGAGCGAGGGCCTTCACGAAGCAGCCCTGCCTGCTGGCCAGCTAGTGGGACAGAGTTGGGTGGGGGTTCACAGGGACCAGCTGTGTCCCATGGATGAGGCCAAGGGGCAGCACTCTCTGGGTATGGAGCCTCAATATGCTTTCAGTTAACTCTTGGCCACAGGAATCAGAGAGCTGAATATTTACATCTACAACAATTAGGACAATGAGAAGAAGATGTGATCGATCATTAAAAACAACTGTAATGTTAATGTAAAAATTGCTATGTGACTTTCTCCCATCTTCAGATCCTTCCAAGGACTGCCAGAGTGGATATGAATTAGACTGCAGCCTAAAGCACACTCTCTCCCCACCTGCCACAGGCAAGGACTTGAAGGAAGACACATGACCAGCCTAGAAACACAGTACTTACAGGAGTACTAGGAGAGAATACCCTGCTTATTGCCTCACCTCTCCTAATCTACCTTTTCACAGGAGGTGCACTGCCCAAAGGGACAAACAGATGTCAGAAACAATAGGAGAGTTCTTGTCCACTTGCTCGGTGAGGATGAATTTATGGTGATGCTTCTTCTCTTTTCTGCCTATGACAGGTGAACATCGACTTTCATTACGGAGTATTATTGGCATTATTGCCCAATGTGTGATGGGGCTGATTGCAGTAATATTTGTACTGGTTTTCCTGTGGCGCAGACGTCGTCGCAGGTGAAGTGTCTTACACCCTTCCACCTACTCTTCCATTCCCTCCATGCTTGGGAAAGGGAAGAGGCTTCCTTCACTTTGTGTCTGGACTCCATCTTCTTCTCTTTGCTGTGTGTCTGCTGTGTTCCTCATATCACTGCCTTCCTATGCCCTGTACCCCACTGTCTGTTGGTCATGGTCTCTCCTTTCCCTGTGAAGTTTGGAGATAAATTGTCTTCATCTTTCACCAGGGAGCCACAAATTGAGAACGACATAAAACAGGTGGACAATGAGCCAAGCAACCTCAATGAGCCAACCAACCTCAATGAAACCTCAAAAGCAGCCTCAAATGTGAAACCTCAAAAGCAAAAAGTAAATTCTCAACCAAAGTACCACCCCCAGAACCAATTAGAAAACAGCAAATATGATGGGGTAAAAGGATCAAAGGCTAGGAGGGGCTGGTTAGATTGGAAAATGAAGGAACACCAAGAAAGCCAGTGGCAGCCATGGTGTGAATGCACAGCAAGGACACCAAATAGCTCCCAGGAAACATTGGATCCCAGGGTCCTTCCCAACTGAGGAACCAAACAATAGTGACAGTGTCTCTCATTTCTTTAGGGCAAGAAGTAAGAGCATGCTCAGTAAGGACAACTGGACCTGTCCACCCACAGTAAGTAAAGGCACTGACCTTCAGGAATCAATGGTCCCACCACCTGCCAGTCCTTCCACAACATCCTGGACACCAGCCACTGTCCCCTGTCTGACTTACAGAGCAGATCTTCTTTGCCCAGCCTCTGGCTAGCATTTTCTTTAGGCTACCAAGTAGCTTCCAAATAAAGACATGGAGACTTATTATTAATTATGAATGCTCAGCCGTAGCTTAGGCTTGTCCAACTAGCTCCTTTACCTTGTTTCTATTCATCTATGTTTTGCCTCAGGCCTTTTTACCTTTCTTTCATTCTGTGTGTTCTACTTTTCTGCTTCCTCCCATCTGTCTGTCTGACCCTGCTTCTTTTCTTCTTTCTTTTTTAAGCCTAAATACCTCCTCCTACTTATTCTCCCTGCCTAGATGTCCCACCTATATATTCTCCCTCACTATTAGAATTCAGCTTTTTCTTAGACAAGTCTGTTGCCTTGGGCAGTCAAGGTAAAACAGCAACACATGTTTACATAGTTACACAAACAGAACACATCTTTACATTGTTTAACAAATATTGCACAACACCAGCACTCAGGTGCAGTAGGTCCTCACCCTCTTTCCAGCCACAGGAGACCAAGTCAGTACTGAAGGGAGACTCAGTTCACCTAGGCTAGGCTGGCATGAGGGAACCACATGTCCAAGAGCAAGTTCCTGAACCTAATGCCTTCCCTGCTATGTATGAAGGTTGTGGGCATTCATTATCCCTTAGGGGGACTCTCTACTGTGTGTGTCTGGGTCCCAAGGACCACTGTGCTCCTCTTTGTCATAGGAACATGTCAGTCACAAATACCCACTGAGGAAAGAATAATCAAGGTTTTGTGAACTTGGAGAATTCCTGAACTGAATAATCCAGGTCTCTGTCCTTGTTACCTCTCCTCTGATCCTAATAAGCTAGGTCTGTGAAACAGACTCTGGAGGATGCAAATCCTCTAACTGGACTTGGGCATCACCCCCTTCAACCCCCACCCCACATCTACTACTACCTCCTGCTGCCTCCTTCGGCTACAAATCACAAGTCTTAGATGAGCTTTGTACTTCCGTGATCGGGGGACTCTTCTCTTGCTTCCCCAGGTCATGTGACAACTCTCCTAATGAGGTAAGCACTGCCACTTTCACTGCCTGCTTCCTCTCAGATGTCTCTGGGAGATGGGGACACTCAGAGCCACAACTGTGTATCCTTAGTTCCTCATGCAGCAGATGAGAAGCTGCACCTCTCCACCCTTTATGCTATTCACCTCATTCTGCCCACTACAAAAGAAGTTGCAGGTGTGGGTGAGCTAGCCCCTGTGTAGTTCCCAGTACAGACCCAAAGGAGGAAGGGACATACCCCTCTCCCTTGTCTCTCCTCATCTGAACCTGCTCTGGCCTTCAAAGGAAAGACTCCATTCCAACCAGTCAGAAGTGCAGGATCTGGGATCTCACTCTGACCCCTCCTCTGCCCAGCATCCTAGTCCCTTGTAGTCTGGCAGATGGATTCAGACAAGAGACATCCTATTGTGTAGAAGACTGGCAGGTTTCTTAGAGAATGATGGGAGGCATGCTCAACAGTGAGAGTGGACATTGGCCAAAGGGCCACTGCAGATGAAAGGCCCTCAAGGAGCGAGAGTGGACAATGGCCAGGGACCACAGGCAGCATGGTAAAGTAGGCCAGGTTCTGTCTTCTAAAGTCTCTGGCATAGAGGGCCCTCATGAGATGTTGTTCTGTGCATGACAAAGAGATCATGTGGGTTGACTCCAAAGGAGGGGACTAATGTGTGTCTCTGCTCTTTGCCAGAAGGCTCCAGCCACATAGTAACTTATATTCTTCTTAGCAATTGAGATGGTCACTTAGAGAATTTAAAGGCTGGAAATGTAATCCTATTGCTAGAGTGCTTGCCTGACTGTCCCTGTCTTAGGTTTGATCCACAGAATCACAGTGGAGCACACCTGCAGTCACAGCACTTGGTCCCTGGAGAACATGGGGACTCCATGGGCTACATGAGAGCTGGTTCACACCAACACACACACAAACTAGGTTTAGGGAAGTTGAGATGGTTTTGTGTGTAAAATACAGTTTACAAATCTGACACCCAAGTTCAGTCCCCAAAACATGAGGTGAAAGAGGAGACCCCTCCTGTAATTTGTCCTCTGAGATGAAACCATGTTCTGTCTGTCTGTCTGTCTGTCTCTGTCTCTGTGTCTTGAGACTGACTGTATGATCATACTTTTCAGGTGGATGGCCTTCACATTATTTCCTGGAAAACAATGTCCAGCAACACAAATCCCTAACTTCAATCTTCCCATCTCCACCAGCAACAACAACGGTCTTCTGAAATAAAAAAAAAAAAACAGCAATGGGAAGTGTCCCATTAGCTGCTGCTCATGTATTCCCAGTCTCCTGCCCCTCACTAGGCAGGGTGGGGGAGGAGAGTCCCCAAAGGACACAATCCTGCAGCCACAGCCTTCAGAGTCAGCAGAGAGAAAGGCAGATAATGAATTGGGTAGCCAGTGGCTAGCAGAAAAGGGATTGCTGGTGAGGGATTGCACCCTTTAGACTACAGAGCAAGAGCACTTATGAAGTCCACTGTAGCCAGGGAGCCAGCTTAGTAGTGATCAGAAAACTGGCTGTGGCAGAGAAAAATGGGCTGTGGTAGGGGATGACCTCCACTGGGGAAAGCCCTCTGACAGTTGGGTGACTATGTGTGAAGGTCCTGGCATGCGATCTCTGCCCTCAGAAGGATGACAATGTAGACTGGCTTGTGTACAGTTCTAGGAGTCCAGTGCCAGCCACTCTGTACCTATTTCCCGACATGGGATTTTTGCTATACATATGGCGGGCCATGAAATCCAAGGTCCTGCAAACAGGAACTGTCTTGGTTGGTCACAGCTGCAGTTCCATGGTGGAGAGATACAATCTCCCATGCATGTCTGTTTGGAATTCCATTTCACCTTTCAGCTGTGACTTGTTCTCTAGTCCCACAAAGCTAAGTGGCCAAGCCTTCAGCAAGCACATGAAGCATTCCTCGACATTTGCCCACTCTGTTCTCAGGTCTTCCTTGCACACACTACTGTCTTCTTAGCTCCCCGAACCTAGCTCCTTCTCCTACTGGGGAATGTCCAGTGTCCTATCACATACTCCAGATTCCTCTCTTGCTCACACTTCCTGCTCTTGTCACCACTTAGCTCTGTGAGGCCCTCTGTTCTAATTGCATCTGTCTCCCTGTACACCTCTGCCCCACTACTAGGACAGGAGAGTAGTGACTGAAAAGGGTGGATCAGGAAAGGAACTAGTTGACCAGGAAGACTCTAAGCCTGTCCCCTCCTGACTTTATACATTTGAGCATACTCAAGAGATGCCAGGGATAGGAGCTGGAGAGGTGGTTCGGTGGATCTAAGCACTTGGCTGCTCTTCCAGAGGACTCAGATCCCCATCAACCACACAGATTAAAACCTTTTGTAACTGTAGTCTCAGGGGATCTGATACCATCTTCTCTACCCAGGGGGTACCAGACATATACACAATGTACAGACATACATGCCAGCAAACCACCAACCAACACCAGCACCACCAGCAATACCATCACCACCACCACCATCACCACCCACATACACAGGCATAGAGGGACAGGCAGGGAGTGTACACGAACACAGAGCAGTGACCCCTAAGTAAAGTCAGTTGAGGTTTGTGACATACAGTAGGTATCATGGATGCACAAAAGCCAGAGGGGCCAATCATAGGTTACACTTGGAATGTCAGATTGGAAAAGTGAGGTTGTATTAAGCCCCCTTGGCCACTGTGACCAAGCTTCATGGTCATGCCCAGTTTGATGTGGCATGGGGAGACATGCTCCGCTTTGGCAAGTGGAGGTGTATGGACAAGGACAAACAATTTAGGAGAAAGTAAACAAAAGTGTATCAAATAACCATCCAAAGACCACTATTTACTCTTACATTTTATTTCCTGACTTTTTAAAAATTTTTTGTGAGTGTGTCTCACATAGCCCAGGCTAGCTTCAAACTCAGTACATAACCAAGGATGACTTTGGGCTTCTTATCCTCCTGTGTGTATCTTTTCGAACAAAGTCCTGGGGATCAAATCCAGAGCTTTGTGCACACTAAGTAAGCTCTGCCTACAGACCTACACCCTAGCCTTCAAATTTTTACAGTTAAATATTTGTTGAATGGTTCTTAATTTCTCATATCTGAGACTGTACATGTGTCCAGGTGCACATGCACATGCACATGCATGCTTGCACACCTTTGCTTCTCCTAGGAGGATATACACACTTTGACCAGCACCAGGAGTAAACACTTGTTAACAGAATGGTACTGAGATGGCCAGCTCAGAGTTCTGTGAGGGCTGAGTGGGCCTGGAATTAGCACAGGAGATGAATCTACAGTTAGAAAGTAGGAGTGGAGTCCTGACCCTTGG
This sequence comes from Peromyscus eremicus, assembly GCF_949786415.1. NCBI lineage: Eukaryota > Metazoa > Chordata > Mammalia > Rodentia > Cricetidae > Peromyscus > Peromyscus eremicus. Next base: position 168,076,669 of record NC_081416.1, on the reverse strand, counting down.
AGAAGGTAACTATTCTCAACACATTGCCACAACAGGGACACAACTGAGGGTCCCTGGTTCAAGACAGGCTGGTGGTGGCCCAACCATCTGCTTCATAATGGTGTAGAATATGAGGTTTCTGTCACAGGTGGGTGAGAATGAGATTGATAGTGACATGGAAAGAGAACCTGCAAACGAAAACCTTCCAAAACAAAATTTAAAAACTCTCAGAATCTAAGGGCACTTGCTGCTCTTCTGGAAGACCTGAGTTCAGTTCCCAGCACACACATCAAGAGGTTCACAGCTGCCTGCAGCTTCATATCCAGGGGCAATGATGCCCTCTTCTGGCTTCGATAGGAACCTCACACACATGTGGCCTACTCACATACAGAGAGAGTGAGACAGACAGAGAGAGAATGAGACAGAGACAATGACACAGGCTGAGAGACAGGGAGAATAAAAGCAAATCTAAAATAAGAGAAAACAACCTCACATTTCTCATTATAATTCAGGTTCTCACAACACAAGCCACTACCTTCTCACTGAACAAGTTCAGGCATTTCCTGGGCTGATCTGCAGCCACTTCGTGTCTGACATTGGTTCCTGTCCCAGTGCTGCTACCTCTTGGAGGATGACTGATAACCAGGACTGTCTTAGGATTTCTATTGCTGTGTAAAGACAGCATGAACACAGCAACTCTTACAAAGGAAAACATGTAATGGGAGGGCTTATGGCTTAGAGATTCAGTCCATTATCATCATGGTGGAATATGGTAACCTGCAGGCAGACATGGTGCTGGAGAAGGAGCTGAGATTTCTATAATTTTGATCCAGAGGCAACAGGAAGTAAACTGAGACACTGGGTATGGCTTGAGCATAGGAGACCTCAAAGACTGCTCCTACAGTGACACACTTTCTCCAACAAGGCCATATCTACTCCAACAAAACCACACCTCCTAATAGTGCCATTCCCTGTTATCTTGTGCGGGCCAATTACATTCAAACCACCACATCCCACTTCCTGGCCCCCATGAGCTTGTAACAATATCATAATGTAAAATATATTTAGTCCATTTTCAAAAGTCTCCATAGTCTATCACAGATCAACAATGTTTAAAAGTGGAAAGTTCAAAGTTTCTTCTGAGATTCACGCAATCTCTTAACTATAATCTCCTATAAAATAAAAATTAAAAACACATGCTTCCAACATATAATGGCACAATATATACATTACTCTTCCAAAGTGTAGGGAAGGGAGCATAATGAGGAAATACTGGACCAAAGTGAGACTGAAAGTAATCTGGGCAAACTGCAAACTCTGCATCTCCAGGTCTTACTTAAAACTGCTCTTCAGAGCTACAACTTCTTTCAGCTATATTGACCACAACACATTACTCTCTTGGGCTGGTTCCACTTCCTGTTTGTTACAGCTCTTCTCAGCAGGTATCCCAAGGCTCTGGCATCTCCAACATCTTGGGGTCTCCAAGGCAATCCAAAAATCTCCTTCACAGCTTCACACAATGGCCTCTCTGGTCCTCCATATAGGGACACTCCTGACACATGCCTAGCCTCAATGGTTTTCCTTAGTCAAGGAGGCAAATTCCATAGCCTATTTCTTCCATCCTTAATCCAGAACCAGGTGGCCAAAGCTGCCATGTTCTGCTGCTTGCTGGTGCTGTAATGTGACCCCCTTGTTTAATTACATCTTCACCAGTTTTCTGTTTTTGTTGGTTTCCTTCACTGCCTAAGGTAAGCATGGCTGTACTGAAATTTGCTCTGTAGACCAGGCTGGCTTCAAACTCAGAGATCCCCTTTCCTATGCCTTCCCAGTGTTGGGATTAAAGACATGTACCACCACACCCTGATTTAAGCTTTTCTTTAATTTCTTTTCAGCTGTTGGAAACTTAGCTTGGTAGGGTCTTGCCCTGAGGCCACCACTCCCTGTATTCCATTTCTTAATAGGTTTATCTCTTTGAATACTAGAATTAGTTCCATTCCACTTCCTGGTGCTCTTTCTCCTCAAATTGTACATTTTGTATTTTTTCCTTGCTCAGCTTCCTCTTTTTCATTATAAATCTATATAAGAGTGGCCAGTCATAAAATCAAAACAAAGTCTATAGTAAGCTGTTTTGAGATTTCCTCTGCCAATGGAATTAATCCAAAACACTTCACGTTAGCCTCAGGCAGACTTTTGGGACAAGGACAAAAAGCAGCCATATTCTTCACCAAAATTTCACAAGAACAATCTCTAGGCCACATATTAATATTCTTCTCCTCTGAAATCTCTTGACCAGGCCCCCACAGTTCAAATAAATCAACACCAATGGCTTCCATGTTCCTACTAGTCTGTCCCATTAAGCAGTGCTTAAAGCATCACAATTACATACAGAAGAACTGGGCTCTGAGCATCTAGCAATTGTGCCTAGACCATTGCCCCTTCAAGTGATCTGGGTCCTGCCTTGGCTCCCCATCACCAGGTCATGCCATCACACCTTCCACTTGAGGCCCTTGTGGGCCAGGGACTGTACCAGGAATTTCACTCCAGGCCTGTCTGTGAACTGAGATTGGGGCTGTAAAAGCAGCCACACTTGTCTCAGGGGTGACAGGGTTACATGATCTCAAAAAGGAGCATGTCTGCCCTCTAGAGCAGTGGTTCTCAACCTTCCTAATGTCGCAACCATTTAATACAGTTCCTCATACTGTGGTGACCCCCCAACCATAGAATTATTTTAATAACTGTAATTTTGCTACTGTTGTGAATCATAATGTAAGTATCTGATATGCAGGATATCTGATATGCAACCCCTGTCAATGGGTAGTTCATAACCTCTCTCAAAGGGGTTGAGACCCACAGGTTGATAATTGCTGCTCCAATGGATGCTTCCTGCCAGAAGGAGCAAAGCAGTCAGGTAATGGGAAGAAATGGGGAGAAGCAGCATGATTTGAAGGGAGGGCCCACAGGAGACTGGACAGATCACAGTGGGGTTCAAATGTTGTCGGTTGTCATTCGGAGCTGCAGTCAGCAAGGGAGCTTATGGAGTTTGATTCGCTAAATAGCAAAGCTAAAGGCTGGAGATGCACCTGGGGAGTGGAACAGTCTCCAGAATGCCCCATGCTGCTTCTGTGCTTCCTCCTGCTTGCTGCTGCTGTGTTCCTGCTGTATGCGACATGGTGTGAATACTGTGTGAAAGGATCCCACTGTATCTAGTGTAGTGTGTTGCTGGATTTTCTTTTACTCTAGCCCACATAGGAACATCATAATTTTATTTCGTTCTTCTGGGGACCAGCCGCCACCCAGCTCCCAAATAAATCACAGAGACTTATTCTTAATTATAAATGCCAAGCTTTGGCTTGGCTTGCTGCTAGCAAACTTTTCTTAACTTTAAATTATCCCTTCTACCTTTTAAAAGCCTCTGGGCTTTTTCCTTTTCTTACTTCTGTAATCCTTCTTTCACTCTCACTCCATGGTTGGCTCTGTAGAGAGGGGGCTGTCCCCTAGCATCCTCTGCCCCTTTTCTCCTCTCCTGCTCTTTTTTCTCCTTCTATTAATCTTCTCTCCTGCCAGTCCCACCTATCCTTTCTCCTGCTTTGCTATTGGCTGCTCAGCTCTTTATTATACTATCAGGTGTTTTAGACAAGTCAATGTAACACAGCTTCACAGAGTTAAATAAATGCAACATAAACAAAAGTAACACACCTTAAAATCATATTCTCCAACAACAGTTTGATTGTTTTTTGGGAAAATCCCAGTCCTCGCTGGGCATTTTCCTTTCAGATCATAATGAAGATGATTTTGTATAAGAGCAATGATGCTTAGTCAATCAATTATTTGACTGAACTTTCTGAACCAGCCAAAAAGATAAAGGTGACTAAGACAGGTAGTGAAGATGATTACGGAAATAGTTTGGGTTATTCTGCCAATTGATCCAATAAGAGACACCAAAAAGACAAATATACGCTAGAAGTCACCTTCCCCTTGGTTAGATGTGGGATTTGCAGAGGATGGAACCTGAAAATAAGAAAGTCTCGTGCATTATAGACCCATGGATCATGCCTGTTGGAAAACAGGCTGATGATTAAACAAGACAAGTATGTCCCTATACCCAATGTTATGCTTGAGTTCCTCGGTCATGTAGTTTACAGAATTAATCACAGGCCCTGGAATGTAGCTTGAAAAAGCAAAGTTGTGAAAATAAATTAAATGTCCCTATTGTATGTAAACAAAGATAGACAGTTAGCTGAACACAGGAATGAAGTTTGTAGGTATCCGCTACACTGAAATCGCAAGCAGCTTCCTGCCAATACAAAAGGAACAGGCTGAAATATACATGGCTTCCTTAAAACTTTGTTAACCAATTATAAAATAGTCATTGCTTTGTTGTAAAGATGTTATGGAGGGAAAATTAACATAACAAAAGATGTTAAACTGCTTGTGAGCTTTAAGGAAAACATGTAACTTGTTATCATACTGTGATTTCTTTATGTGTAAAGATTTTCATTTGTTTCTGGAAAATATATAACTTGTGATTGTGAGGTAATCTATTCTTGTGTAGAAATTTTTGTCTTAGGAGGTATAAAAGAGATGAGAGAAAAATAAGGAACATAGCAGGGAAACAGCAGGGAAGAAGAAGGAAACATCAGGGAAGAAGAAGGGAAACAGCAGGGAAGAAGAAGGAAACAGCAGGGAAGAAGAAGGAAACAGGAGGGAAGAAGAAGGGAAACATCAGGGAAGAAGAAGGAAACAGGAGGGAAGAAGAAGGGAAACATCAGGGAAGAAGAAGGAAACAGCAGGGAAGAAGACGGAAACATAAGGGAAGAAGAAGGAAACATAAGGGAAGAAGAAGGAAACATCAGGAAAGAAGAAGGAAACAGCAGGGAAGAAGAAGGAAACAGCAGGGAGAAGACGGAAACATAAGGGAAGAAGAAGGAAACAGCAGGGAAGAAGAAGGAAACATCAGGAAAGAAGAAGGAAACATCATTGAAGAAGGAAACATCAGGGAAGAAGAAGGAAACATCAGGGAAGAAGAAGGAAACAGCAGGGAAGAAGAAGGGAAACATCAGGGAAGAAGAAGGAAACAGCAGGGAAGAAGAAGGAAACATAAGGGAAGAAGAAGGGAAACAGCAGGGAAGAAGAAGGAAACAGCAGGGAAGAAGAAGGAAACAGCAGGGAAGAAGAAGGAAATGCAGGGAAGAAGAATATAACACAAGAAGAAAAGAAGCAGCAGAAAGAGAAAAATGAAATGAAGAATTGAGCTTTGACCCCTCAGATAATAAGTCCTGGCTGTTAATGCACTATCGCCAAAGAAACACCTCGCTCATTTCTCTGACTTGCTGAAAGCTGGTTCTTCAGCAAAACTGTCCCTGTGGATACTTTGGCATGGTCACTCTTGTGGGACTGTCTGCACCTTAGAGTTGTTTGGCATTATGTCTCTGTGAGAACTGCCACATGGAGGGAGTGACACTGTTAGTGCCCAGAGCTCTGGGGAGGAGAAAACTGTCCAGCATCCAGCTGCAGTGACTGATGCTCAGCTCAACATGCATGACTCCTGGCTTTTGTTACAGCTTTTCTGTAACCTATACCACTGCCATGGGCAAGACAGAGACAGACTGAGTCATTTTCTCCCCAGTTTTGTCCACATCTGTCTGGGGTAGATGAGACCCGCCTATAGACATCCTTGTCTACCTCAGCCTTCTGCAGGGACAGCACAACTCAGGGCCAAATTCTCAGCTGGAGAGCTGAGAGAGCATGTGGAACAGCTCCCTCCAGTCCACAGCAGAAGACACCCACACAGGCCATCCTTCCTGAAGTATGTTTCCTGAGCCAGGGCTCCAGGCCCAGCATGTCCCAGTGTACTCACCCTGCCCAGTCCTGCTGCCCAACAGAGGTCATAAATCTGCCGGAGCATCTCTTCACATAGCCCAAGGCCTGTAGAGATGCAGCTGTAGGGAGAAATATGTGGCAGGGATACAGAAAGATCAATATGTGAAACTGCCAAAGCACATGCTGTCCTCAGCCTGGAACCCACATCTCCTTCCCAGGGAACAGGTGCTCAAGGTCCTGGATTCCTTAATGGAAGGCAGTCTGGACACCCCAGGACCCCTGCCCAAAGGACCAAAGATTGCATAGCCTCTAAAATGCTCCTGGCCTTGGAGAGATACCCTCCATTAAGAACTGGAAGTACAGTTTTAAAAAGACAAAATAGAGTATTCAAAATAATCTTGAAAGACAAAAACATAATTGGACACACTTTTAAAAAATCAGGGCCACAATCCCACATATGATAGCTAAATAAAAAATAATATTAAAAATAATTAAAAGCTAATAAATAAAAATAAGAGTAACCTGAGCAACAATGTGGGAGACTCTAAATCAAAACATAAAAGCACAGCTGGAGAGGTGGCATGGAGAGTCAAAGCCCTGCCACCCAAGCCTGGCAACCTGGGCTGACAGAGGAAAGCTGGCTTCCAAAATTATCCTCTGACCTCCACATGTGCACCATGGTGTGCAGAAACACATGTGTGGACTTATGCACACAAGCAAATATCACACACACACACACACACACACACACACACACACATATATATATTAATAAGTTAAATTTCAAAACCATACAACATCAAAGAAAGGACCTAAATAAAAACACCAGATAAAAAAGAAGTTCCAGGTACACAGGTTGGCAGAATTAATACTGTGAAAATATCTATATTACCAAAGGTGATCAGTGCCAAATGGGGATCAAAATTCCAAAATGTATCTGTGAAGAGAAATAGAAAACACTACATTCTCACAGAAGCAAATGAGTCCCCAATGGCCAAGGCAACTCTGGGCAGAAAGAGGAATGCTGGGGGAATCACCATGCTCCGTGTCAAATATCCTTAACAGCAAACCTAACAACATGGTATAGTTAGTTGTAAGACACAGACAATCAATCCAGTCCAACAAAACAAAGGACATAGAGATAAACTGAGCAGCTACAGCTGATCTGTGACCAAAAATACATTGCCCAAAAATACATCTGAGTAAAGACAGCCTCTTTGACCAGTGTTCATGGGGAAACTGAATAGAAGAACAAAACTAGGTCCCTATTTGTCATTCACACAAACATCCATGTGAACCTGAAACTTGGAAACTGCTGAAGGAAGAAACTTCAAAAACTTGCAGCAGCAAGGACTTTCTGAAATGGATTCCACTGCCTCAGAAATCACCACAAGAATTGGCAGATGAAGCGGGACAGTGGTGGCACATGCCTTTAATTCCAACACTGAGGAGGAAGAGGCTGGAGGATCTCTGTGAATTCAGGCCCGCCTGGTCTAAAGAGAAACAAAACAACAAAAACAAACAAAAAAAGAGGCAGAAAAAGAATTAGGAGATGGGATTGCATGAAACTGAGCAGTTTCTGCACAGCAAAGAATACAACAGAGTGAAGAGTCAGCCAGAATGGGCAGGAATGTTGCCAGATACACTTCTGACAAGGAATCAACATGTAGTCTATAGAAAGAGTTCAAAAAGTGAATCAGGCCAGGCAGTGGTGGCGCACGCCATTAATCCCAGCACTCAGAGGCAGAGTCGGGAGGATCTCTGTGAGTTTGAGGCCAGCCTGGGCTACAGAGTGAGTTCCAGGAAAGGCACAAAGCTACACAGAGAAACCCTGTCTTGAACCCGCCCACACACAAAAAAAGTGAGTCAGATAGTAAGAGAGCCTCAAATCATCGGAGCAATAAATAGAAAAAAGTACAGAGCAGAGTCAAGGATAGAAGTGCAAATGGGGAGTAAATACATGAAAAATTCAATGTTCTTATCCACCAGGGAAGTGTGAATCAAAAGTGTACATGACAACTGTCAGGTGACTCTCACCTACCTCCAAGTTCACTGAGAAAGCCTGCCTCAAACACACACACACACACACACACACACACACACACACACACACAAATAATAAACCAATATGACGAACCTGTGCCCACAACACAGGAGGAGACTCAGGGAGAAGACCTGTCCTCCACTTCCCAGGACCCTTCCCCTTTGCTGTGCTCAACTGCCCCACAGCTGATTGCTAGGAGCTGCTACCTCCTCCTGGCCCCTTTTCTCCCTTTGAGACTTACCAGTTCTCAGCCTGCTCCCCATGAGGAACTCTCCAACCACCACACTGGCTGGGAGATCCAGGTGACTTTATTCTTAGGGACTCACCAGTGCCCTGTCAGCTGTCTAACTGGGACCCTCTAGTTCTCCTACCCAGCCTGAGACCCGGGACCAGTTAATACTGCTGGGGAAACTTCTTCCAACTTTCTCAGCCAAGGTGATGCAAACCTTAGATTATAGCTGACAACCAGAACATCTGGGATAGAGGCTGTAGTCCCAATACCAGACAGAGAAAATCGACACCCTAACCTGCTGTGAATCAGCTCCCTCCTGAACACTGTAAACACCTCTGCCAAATATAAGATGGCCTTAAACAAAAAAGAAAAAAAAAACTCAATGGATGATCAACTCCAGATGGACAAGTCCCAACTTGGAATTGAAAATAACACAAATAATCAAAATATCACATCTCTACCAAAAGAAAAAGGTACAACCCCCATTGTAACAGCCCCTATTGAAAGTGACTTGGAATATCTTTCAAAACAGTCAAAGATTAAAAGAAGAGTGAAATAACAAAGTCAATACAAGACATAAAAGTAGAGTTTAAGAAAACCTTAACAGAAATGATGCTGGAAAAGAAAAACTCAATAAACTTTTAAAAAGCTCAGTGGAGTCAGGCAAGTTGGTGCACACCTTTGATCCCAAAACTTGGGCGGCAGAGTCAGGATGATCTCTGTGAGTTGGAGACCACCTGGTCTACATAGTAAGTTCCAGGACAGCCAGGGCTACATAGTGAGACCCTGTTTCCAAACAAAATAAATGAAACAAAACAAAATTCCTTGGAAAGCCTCACCAAAATAATGGGCCAAGTAGAAAATGGAGAGCTGGGGATGGAAGACCAAGTAGAGAAATTGGATCATTAGAAAATGTCAGGAATTTAACCAAAAGTGTAAACAGGACATGGGAGTTTGGGGATATGACAAAAAACACCTAGTGTCAGGGTTAGAGGATAGAAGAAAGAGAAGAACACCAAAGCAAAAAACAACTGATCAAGAAAATGAAAACAAAATCTAGTTTTAAAATGGGCAAATGCAGAGACCCACAGCCAAACACTAGGCAGAGCCAGAGAGGGAGGAAGGATGTAGGAGCCAGAGGGGTCCAGGACACCATGAGAACAGTGCCCACAACTAAGCAGGGCTCATAGGCACTAAAGAGACCAAAGAGACAAAAGTGGACCCTGTGTGGGTCTGAGCTGGGTCCTCTGCATATGTTATGGTTGTGCAGCTTGGTGTTGTAGTGGGACTTCCAACAGTGGACATGGGGGTGTCTGACTCTGTCCCTTGTGGTTGGGGCACTTTTCCTCCATGATATGAGGGTTCGTGCCCAGTCTTTCGTATCTTGTTAGGTCATGTTCCCTGAATGTTCCTGGGAGGCCTGCTCCTTTTTTCCTTCCTCCTCCTATTTTTTTTTAAAAGATTACTTTATTTATTACATACACAGGCCAGAAGAGGGCGCCAGATCTCATTACAGAGTGTTGTGAACCTTGGTGGTTCCTGGGAATTGAACTCAGGTCCTCTGGAAGAGTAGCCAGTGCTCTTAACTGCTGAGCCATCTCTCCAGCTCCCTCCTTTCTTTTTAGAAGGGAAACAAAGATGCAGTTGATCTGAGGGAGAAGGGAGATATGGGGAAGGATGGGGAGGCATGTAGGGAGGAGAAACTGAGCTTGGGGTGTAATGTATGAGAAAAGAATAAAAGTTTGTAAAAAACGACAGCAAAAATTAAAATAATGTGGGCAAAGGTTTCAAACAGACATACCTCCAAAGAAGATAAAGAAATAGTGGATAAAAACACATAAATAAAAAGTTTAGTATCATTAACCATTGTGGAAATACATATCAAAATCACAGTGACATTTCCATTGCCATACCAATTTCTAGTGAAAGCTACATAGACATTCAAAGGTTCCCTGGGCAACTTGCAGACAGCTATAAAGGCCCACACAGCATCTGGAGCCTCCTTGTAACACCTCACAGGTGAGCTGCAGATCTCATAGTGAAGGCCAGATGGAGACATTGGGACACACAGAAGAATATTTCCCTCAGACACATAATCTCAAAGCCTGGTATGCTTGTTATGTTTTTGTCTTCTTGACAAAAGCCAGAGTCATTTGGGAAGAGTGAACCTCAATTGAGAAAATTGAGAAGCCCTAGGAAATCCAGGGAAGCTAATCTTGCTGGGTAGTTATAACCTGCTTTCTGCCCAGAAGGCTGGGAATGGAGGTGTCCCATAGCCCACGTGATCTCTGCATGATCTGTAGGGCCAGGCCATATCTGGCTCCCACAAGCTCCAACAAGCAGGACCAGAAGTGATTAACAGTCTAGATGACCTCTGTGCTATCTAAGTGGCCAGGGGTTTCCCAAGATACTCACATATAGGACTGGAGATGGTTAATAACCTAGGTGACCTCTGTGCTCTCTGTATGACAGAGACCACACCAGAAACTCTCCTAGGTCCTTAAGATAACACATGTGGCCTATCTACAGAGCCCAATTTCATGGAAGAACTGACATGTGCTTTGAGAAAAGTTTCTATGTAATTATGTCTCTTTGTGCACAAGGAAACTTTTAATCCAAATTGTACTGTATTTAAACAGTCTAAACAATGTGACTGGAATCAGACTCTTGACGTCTGAACCATCACAGGCTCCTGAGTCCTGTTGAACAGGATTTCCTTCTTGCCTCACATTGATCATTACTCTGCGGGCTATGGCATTTGCAGAAACCCCACAGCCTGTAGATAATTCTGTGGAACATTTTCTTGATTTAAAATTGATGTGGAAGGGCAAAGCCCACTGTGAGGAATGCTAACCCTGAGCAGGTGGTCTTGAATTGGATAAAAGAAGAAGTTGAATGAGCCTTGGGAACGAGGCAGTAAGTAGCGGTCCAACATGGTCTCTGTTTCAGTTCCTGATATGACCTTATCTTGGCAGCTCAAGTTTGGCTCATTGACTGTTTGTCCTTCTAAAAGCTAAGAAATAAATATTTTAATCATGATTAGACTTTTCCCAGGTGCCACAGACTCCAGAGACTTAGGAGACAAACTACAAAGATCAGAATCCCCACAAGAATCTATCCAGTGAGAGCAGGACCTGTGGAATGGTAACTCAAAAGGGAGACCATCTTCAGCCAGACCCTTGGAGTTCCCCCACCAGCATGGCCCTCAGAAAGATCCTGTGGTAGTCAGGCAGGGACTATCTGGGAGATCTACGTTTTTTTTCACAGTAAGGTGAAAATCTGGAAGTCCTGGCTCCAGACCTCTGTTCCAGATTCAAATCCAGATGACCATAGAGAGCTTGTATGCAGGTCTAGAATTTTACTTCCTGTTAGAGATGACAAGAAACAAGGCGTCACTGACTGTCCAAGACTCACAGTGTGGAACCAGCTGTACACTGCCAAGGCATCTGCAGTTAGGTAGGTCACCCGGGCATCTCCTTCTCCTGAGTCTCGGTGGACAGGTGCCAGGATGTAAGCCAACTCTTCGTGTGGGTTTAGGAGACTTCACAGGAAGTTCATGTTTATGGTCACGATATGGCCATAACTCATGAAATCACAGCAGCACAAGACCTGTGTAAGCCTGGCCCATCACCAGCACACTATGGACCAGATAGGGGCTCAAGAGGCCACACTCCTTCCTCAGAACCCATTGGCAATTAATGGCCACCAAGGGATTGGAAATTATTTTCTTCAGGGCTTCATTTCCTATACTGTAGGAACTGGACAGTTGTCTCTTGATAAATGTGTGTGGAAATAAACCACCTCACCATCCGTGCTCATGTAAGTAACCCTAAATAACACAGTGTTGAACACACAGACAAAGATGGAGGCCCAGTGAGATGGCTTGCCTACTAAAAGCATTTGCTGCACAAGCATAATGACCTGAGATTAACCTCCAGAATTCATGTAAGGATGGAAAGAGAGGACCAACTCCTGAAAGTTACCATCTGACCTCTGCACATTGTGGTGCACACCCACACTCATTCACACCCACCCCCATATAGATACATGTGTATATATATATATATATATATATATATATATATATATATATATATGAATAATAAGTTACATATGCATACATGAAACATGTAGGAGGGGAGCGTTTTAGGAAGAAGAGGTCAGCAGGACTGGGAATTGATGAGAGAGTAATGGGATTGTATATGACCAAGATACATTTATATATGTGGGGGGGGGTTGTATCAAATAATGAATTTTAAACGTGTTTTAAAGCAAGTGTCTGCAATTCTCTTCACTCTTTGAAGAAAAAGAAAGATACTTAGGAATTCTCTCGACTCTTCCTTTGAAATCTTGAAAAAGAAAAAAAAAGAATAGAGAACTGGTTTACCTCCTTAGGCTTTCTGAGAAGCAAAAGGACACACATTTTTTTAAAGTTTTTAAAGTACATAAAAATATTTTAAAAGATTTTCAACAGCAGCATGATTGCTGCTGCTCTATTCAATATGGCAAGGAGATGGAACCAATCTAGATGTTCATCAATTGATGAATGCAAAATGCAAGTCTAGTGCATGTACCAAATGAAATCTATTCATCCCTCTAGAGAAAAATGAAATCACAAAATTTACACTAAAGTGGATAGACTTAGAATGTATACTGTTAAGTGAGATCACCCAATCTCAGGGAAAAACCACATGTTCTTGTGTGTGGATTCTAGCCTATATAATGTATGCATATACACATGTAATTAAATATGCAGAGGTACACTACAACATTTAGGAAGAGGAACATGAAAGGGTAATTTTAAAGAGACAAAACACTCCATAGTGAGTTCACATAAATGCTGTACTGTGTGTGAGTTCTCTGAATGCTTGCTCTCTCAACATGGAACATGGTTTTGATGTAAAACAGGTTTTTAACAAGCAATATCCACATGTAACTCTGTGCTGCCACCTTACTGAGAGCCCAAATTTGAAGCTATGGTTTTCATCTTATAAATGTCCCTGTACAATGCAGTTCTTGTAAGTGCTACCAAATTAGGGTGCATTATTCTTTAAACAAGAAATCCAGCTATAACAATTATAGTGAGTGAAGGCTTCCAAAGTATGGTTAAATCATCATAATTGGAGAATTTTTGAAAATTCCAAGGAATGCCGACTTACTGCCCATGATTCTCAAAGACTAACACACCAGGAATTACCAACACTGAAAAGTTTGCAGTGTTTGGTTTGGCTTTTATTTTATGTTGTAAGTCTAGAATGTGTTATTATTAGTGAATGAATGGACTTTGCTTTAAAATTTAAAGTTGGAATAAAATGATTTTAGAGTTAGCAAAGGACTTGGATATTCCTGCCCTGAAGAAGATATAAAAAAAAATCTAATAAAAACACATGGGAAATTGGGTTCAACATCATCAGTCTTCATGGAACTGCAGATCAAAATAGCAGTGAGTCTCACCTGAGCTATTCTAGTCTGCAGTAAAAATCTACCAAGATCCTCAAAGGCAGCTGCTCACTGGGACCTTCCTGGGCAACTTGGTGCTCAGCTTCATTCCAGCATTTGGATCTTGTCTACCATCCTTATAGTAGCCCAAACATGAGCTGCAGGTCTCCTCATGAACAAGAGGGGATGACAATAAACCACCTAATAAACAGGGAAAACTCTCCTTGAGGTGTGAACCTATCTTGCAGCCCTGTTTCCATCGCAGGTCCAACAGACCTAAAGCTCTCTCACATGATCATTTCCTGTGTCACTGAGACCAACACTCTGCAAGGAGACCCTATGTAGTCCCCTGCCTCCTCTCATCATCTATGAAGAAAGACAGGGAGATCACAGGGCAATCACCAAGGAGAGCAAAGACAACCCAGAAGGTCAGGGAGGGCATGGGCAGGCCCGAATCATATTCAGCCATCAAAGGAAGCTGGGGTTGGAGGAGTCTCCCTGGTGCCCTCCATAAGAAGCTGGAGCACAGGGTACTTTTCCTAGGACACACAGGTCAACTCCTCCTGCACAGCAGAATATGAACCCCTGAGATACATGTATTCCTTCATCAGACACCTGACTGGTGACACTAGTGACGACAGGTCTGGGCCCTCCACAGGCATCACTCAGCTGGACCTTTTCCTTCCCCTAGAGTAGACTGTCACTCTCTGCTGGGAATAAATTCCACCTTCCCTGATCATTGAGATCACAGGGCAGACTGGGCTCTGCTATGTTTTGGGGTCTCAAGGAAATACACTCTTGGCTCTAGGAAATTCAAGGACAAGGCCCTGTGGTGAGCTGCTATTCTCTAAGGATACAGGACACTTCTCAGCCTTTCGGCTCAAAGCATGTTCTAGAACACTAAACAACAAAGGAATAGAAGGATGGGAGGCAGCACCCATAGAAGAACAGAGCAATGTACACACAGAGACTACACCCAATGACCATCTGACTCCAAGAAGTGCCCTCCGCTAGGAGGAGGCTGAGGTCTGGGAATAAAAGCAGAGCAGACATCAGAGGAGCCCAGCTTGGCAGCAGCCTAAGACACAAAGCTCCTCTCCAGAGGAAGAGCCTAGCCTACAGTAGAGACTATGGAGCTCACCTCAGCCCCTCTCCACAAAGGACAAGTCTTCTGGAGAGGACTCCTGCTCACAGGTGAGGAGACATTCCTCAGGAATAGAAAGTTTGGGAGTTCATAGACTGGATGGGGTCTTCTGGGAGAGGGAAAGAGCCTGAGAAATGACATCTGGCTCTGTTTGAAGCCTGAGACCATCAGGAAGCTCACAGTGGATGGGAATTGGGAAGTGGGGAAGAAAACTCAGTTGTTCCCCATTGTAGATTTATCAGCACTGGCCACTGGATCCTGAAGACTCAAGTTGACAGCTCCATCGGGTGACTCTCCAAGTAAAACTCAAAGTGGGCGAGTAAACAACATCATTATGTAGGACCCTGAGAAAACTGCAAATAAACCCCAGGCTCTGGGACACTCATTTGCTCACACATATCTGAGCATGTTCAAGGTAGAGAGGTTTAAACCAAAATCAAACTAGTCCTCAAAGACCTGCTACTATTGGGCAGGAAGACCGAGCAGCAAGGACATCTAGAAGGTGGTTCAGGGGTTGACATGCACTTCAGAGGAAACAGAGCATGGAAAGGTCAGAAAATGAAGGCACAGAGTCTTTAGAGGAGGAGGTCAGACAAGACATGCTACACTCACCATAGATTCTGAGTGTGAGTAGGGATCTGAGGGCAGTGAGGGGTGAGCTGTGTAGACACTATGAAGCCAGTTTCATAAAGTGGAAAGATTCAGGGGTACTGATGAATGGGGGTGATGCTGCTGACCTCCCCTCAACAGGACACACACACACCAAGGCTGAGAGTTAAACACTCACATTTCAAAGTTCTACCAAAAGCAAATATCCTAATATTGATTGATTTTTTTCTCTCTTCCTTCTTAGTCTCTCTTTTAACCTACTGGAACTCTCCCACTGCTGCCCAAGGCATCACTCTTGAAGCAGTTCCACCCAATGTTGCTGTAGGGAATAATGTTCTTCTAGTTGCCCACAATCTGCCAGATGATATCTCTTCAATGAGCTGGTACAAAGACACCAACCAAACCAAAGTCATCATAACTGACTATTCTAGAGTGTGGTCTTCAATAAAATATACTCCTGGATACAAGGATACATTGGAAATGTTCTTCAATAAATCCCTGCTCATCAAGAATGTCAGTAAGGATGACACAGGAGACTATGGAGCAGGAGTGGTATTTAGCAACTATAGTACTAAGCTTCTAAAGGTGAAGTTTCATGTATACTGTAAGTAATTCTCTGCAACATATGGGTCATGGGTGGATCTAATCCTACTTCACCTATAGAGCTGTCATTCCTGGATCACTCTGTGTTATAGTCCCTACATTGTGATACAAACATTTAGTAAAGGACACACAATGGAGAAAACGGCAATAAATCAGGATGCCTCACTTGAATCCACCCTCAGAGAAGAGGCAGTGAGGTAACTGAGCCCAGGCATGTTAGACTCTGCCCAGGGTCTTAGATGCCATCATGAATATGGCCTTGAGAAAGACCCTTCAGGACGCAGGCAAGGCCTTATGGAGGAAACCATGAGATTCTCACAGAGAGATGACCCCCTCCCCAATAGCTTTGCACAAGAACTCCATGCCAGACTGGACCAGGAATCCTGAAAAGCTTGTAGACTGGGTTGGAATTTGATCTCCTGTTGGAGCTGACAGGGGACAATGATGGATTGCAGACTGGGAGCCTGCTGACAGTCAGCCTCTGAGAGCCATGTCTGAGGTAGGTCACCTGGGTGTCTCCTCCTGAGACACAGTGTGCTCAGCATAGGTGGACAGGCAGGAAAGGCAATCAGCCACCTCTTTGAATGGTCTTCTGAGACCTCCCAGGAAGGTCAAGAGCCCTAAAGAGATTGAAGGAAAGGTGTACAAAGGACAGCTCCTTGTCTCTGGGGGTCCCGCCTAGGAATTATTTCCTGCAGGCAAACACTAATAGACACAGCTTGGTGGAAGATCAGGTTGTTGTTCACATTTAAGGTTAATGTGCAGGCATGGCAATGATCATTTACCATGTGTTCTATTATAGGGAAACTGAGATGGGAAACACAGTCACTGAGTCAGGGTCACATAGGATGTGGATTGCACAAGCTTTCTGTCCACAGCTACATCTCCAGCCTCCCCACCAAGGAAATGGTACTAAGTGACCTTCACTCTTCTAGATCATTTCATGGAATCAGGACCCCCTGATTCATGTCAATCAACATCATATACCTGACAAGAATGGCCCACCTGTGGCCCATATAGACCTAAATGTCAGCTGTCAGGTTTCTCAAGGAAGCTCAAGTGGAAGACTAATCATAACCTATCTGTAGGAAAGCCCTGAAGAGCAAAGGCTTGGAGAGCTCTAGTTTACACTTGGCAGGGGAGGTCAGTGTAGCTGCAGGGACTCAAATCTTGTGTCTCAAGGCAGGCAACAGGTAAGTGAGGGCCAGAAGATAAAATGAGGTCTCTGATTCCAAGTCTTGAGTCTGACCATCACCCAAAACTGTAGTTCAGTTCACTCATGAGAAAGTCCTTGCTTCTTCCATACATAGCACAGGAGGCTCCATTATCTCTGAACACTCAGCCATTCCATCTGCATTTAATTTGCTTCCTGCCTGATTCTTTAAGGATCTGGGTTGACTGTAAGTTAAGAGACTGTCTCTGGTTGTAAGAGGCCTTTGCAAGAATCAGAAGTACCACACAGGGCAATCATCTCTCTGTGGTAAGTTCAGCACTACCACCCAAGTCCAGCAGCACAACTGAAAATTCCAATCCCATGGATGGTGAGGTCTCAGTAGCATTACTGTGGAGGATAAATGGCCAAAGCCTCTCAGAATAGGACAGGCTGAAGCTGTCTGAGGACAACAGGACTCTCACTTTACTCAGTGTTGTGAGGACTGAAACAGGACTCTATGAATGTGAACCTGGAACCCAGGGTGGGACTCTGCTAGTGACCCATTCACTCTTAACATTACTTTAAATATTTTCTGTTTCATCCTGGCCTCAACTGCCTAAATACAGAAGGCTAGAGCTACCATGCTTAGTCCCAGTCCCCTTAGGTTCATGACACAGACCTAATATACACATACCTAGGCTGCCAGGATATCCTGGCCCAGACCAAGCAAATGTAGACAGGCCCAACATTGATCTTAAATGGGCTCCAGGGACTTCTGCCTAGAGAGGCTCAGGGTGATGGAGACAGGGGACATGTTAGACTCATTCTCAGTGCACACAAGAGTGTGCAGTGGGGATATTTGTGTATTGTGCTTTAGATAGATCAGGGCTTGTGCATGCTGAATGAGTACTCTTCTGCTAATCTGCACCCCAGCTCTGGGTAGGACCTGCTCAAATAAGGTTAATGCACAGCTCAAAGAGACACTTTGTCCTACTACAGAACAGGATTTCCCCTTCCCTCTGCTGACAACACATGTGACTTTATTCTGTTTGTTCCAGATGATCCAGATGTCCTGATCATATCCCCCTCAAATATTCATTTCCATTGATGGACACACCTCAGTCTCTCCTGTCACACAGATGCTAACCCACCTGCACAGTACTCTTGGTTTGTCAATGGAGAGCTCCAGTCATCATCCCAAGAGCTCTATATTCCCAACATCAATACTAATAAGAGTGAACTTATACCTGCCTCATCTATAACTGTCAATATCCTCAGTAAGAACACAGTCAAGGACATTATAGTCCTTACTAAGTGGATCTCTGAAATATCAGCACCAGGTTTGGAGTGGAGTTTTTTAGTTTTCTGGGAAGGTGCAGAAGCATTTAATTTCCAGCCCATGTCTATGGGAACAAGCAAAACTCAGTCTTCCCCCAAGCCTCCTGCTCCATCCCTATGTCTTATGGTCTCCTGGTTCTCTGGTTTCTGGCAGATAGGGATGGAACTTGCAATGTGAGGAGAAGGTTCTCCCAGCCTTTAAAGCCTTAGGTTGTGTAAGGGACTTTCCATGGTTAGGAGAGCCTCAAGGTCAAGATTTCTTTCTGTGCCCAACAAAAGCTTTCCTGTCCCCTCCATTTTCATTTTATGACCTCCATGACCTACAAGAAACACCCAGGGCTTTCAACTGTGCTCACATTCTTATTCTCCAAATTGGAGGAGAATATTCCCCACAGATGGGGACTAGACCTCTGCTCACATGTCTACTCCTGTTTTATGGGTGGGGTTGCTGGCTCAGCTCTGACTCCAGGGAATGGGAAGAGTGGGTGGAGAATGTGCCTGGGAGCCCTGTTCTGAGTCAGGGTGAACAATGACTCTGACAGTTGATGATGTTCTTTTGCTTACTCTTCTCAAGGTTCAAAAAACAAATGTCGGCTGAGTGTGGTGGCACACACCTTTGATGCCAGCACTGAGTAGGGAGAGACAGGTAGATAGTGGGAGTTTAAGGCCATCCTGGTCTATATAGCAAGTTCCAAGCAAGCTAGGACTGTACAGTGAGACCCTGTCTCAAAAATTATCTGTACTGAGGATTAGAGTGTCAGGCTGTTGTCAGCACTGTGACTATTCACTTACTTCTCTGTAGTATTTAATCCATATCCATGAGGCAAGAAATACAATTTTTTCTACAAATAGAAATTCTTCAATTAGGGATTTCTCCCAGTTTTGAGGTCTAGCTCTTAACACCATTAAGATTAGCCCCATGACATCTTATTTAATTAAAAAGAAACATCTTAACCCCGTGACAAATTATTTAATTAAAAAGAAACAGAAGGGTGTTTAATAAACGAGGGGCCTGACTGTTCACACTCCCAGAAAGGGTGAGCAAGAATCCCCAAAGTATCATTGGAAAATACATTCCCACATACAGTGAGATTTCTGGACAGGTGGGTTGAAGAGGCTCCAGTGTGAAATCTACACAAATACCCTGAGTGAGGGTCTCTGTGAGTGATCTTGATGGGGTAAGATTCAGCTCTCTTCTTGCAGACTATATCTTCAACCCAAACATGTGATCTTGCAGAGGGCTACTTCATTCTATGGATCTTGGAAACTGTCTGAGATCTCTGAAGGTGACAGACTCTCATTTGGCCCCATCCCTTGTTTATCCACAGATCCAGTGACTACACCCTCCATCCAAGTCAACAAAACCATAGACAAAGACCTGACCTCTGTGCTCCTGAAGTGCCTGTCAATTGACATTAATATCTTCATTCATTGGTTCTTCAAAGGCCAGAGACTGAGGATCACGAATAGGATGAATCTGAGTGAGAACAACAGCACCCTCCAAATAGTCCCTGCCAGGAGCCAGGATTCTGGGGACTATCAGTGTGAGGTATCCAATCCACTTGGTTCCAAGAAAAGTGACCCCAGCCAGCTGTACGTAATAGGTGAGTGACTTTGTTGCCCTCTTACTCCACAGTGTTGTAGGTGGGGACAGTTTCTTTATCAACAGAGTGTAGAATGGGCAAAAGTCCCAAGGAGAAAAACATGGTTCAGGTTACAAATACAGCCAGCATGGTGATGGAGGCATGTTAATCTCATGATAACACACCAAGCAAGCTTAGCACCGTTCTGCATGCCTTTAACTCCAGCACACCAGAGGCAGAGACATTTGCACTCTATGAGTTCTCAACCACTCTGGTCTTTGTAGCCAGTTTTGGATTAGCCAGAGCTGCGTAGTGAGACCTTGTCTCAAAAGAGAGAGAGCATGAAGCAGGAGGCATAGAGGTACAAGGCCACTCAACTGAATGTACCAGGCTCTGCCGACTCCCCATGAGAGACCTTGCCTTGGAGGAGGTGGGAATTGGAGGTGGATTGGAGGAGAACACTTTGGGGTGGGAGGAGGCAGGACAGGGAAATCTGTGGTTGATATGTAAAATGAATTGAAAATATCTTAATAAAAAAGAAGTACAAGGCCACTCCAGATTACACAGTGAGACCTGGTCAATAATAACAACAATAGATGTCAATATATCAAATAAAAATGCAAAGTGATTAAGAGTTTAGGGTGTGAGTCAGACACACAGACCACCCTCAGAATCTAGTAAAATATTCATGTCATTCTACACCCCATACCACACAATCAAATTTTCTTTAGGTTATTTCCAATATCTAAATGAATACTGCATAGACCCTAGTCTAATTCTGTTGAGTACAGGACAAAGATTGAGGAAACAATACATTTTCCATTGTAGACATACTTTTCCAAGTAGTTTGTTTCCAAGGTTTTGATCCGTAAATAAAAAACCCATAGATAGAAATGACCTGTATTGAGTTTCTTACTATGTTAGTTTACATATTCATTTTGTATGGGTATTCCCCTCATAGTGTGTGGAGGTCAGAGGACAATTTGTGGGGGCCAGTTCTTGGAGACAGGGAATTGAACTCAAGTAGGTGAGCAAGCCCTTTATCCGCTAAGCCATTTCACTGGCCCACATTTGTTTGTGCATTTATATCTGTGTGGCAGTTTTGTGGTAGGAACTGGGAGGGAAACAGCAGACACACTTCCCAACTGAGCCATCTTGGTGGCCCATATACTGAGTTTCTTATTCTCATGCTCCTTGAACAAGAATCTTTTTTTCTGATAACTTTTTTTTTGTGGTGTGTAGCAGTAGTAATAGTAGTAGTAGTAATAGTAGTAGTAGTAGTAGTAGTAGTAGTAGTAGTAGTAGTGGTGGTGGTGGTAAAAGCAGTAGTGTGTGTGTGTGTGTGTGTGTGTGTGTGTGTGTGTGTTTGATTCTTAACTATTGACCTATCTCTCCAGTCCCATAAACAAAATACATGGAGAGATAGCTCAGTAGTTAAGAGCCCTAGCAGCTCCTCCAAATGAGAGTGGTTCAATTCCCATGGCCCACATGGCAGCTTATTACTGTCTGTAACTGAAGTTCCAAGGAATTCAACAGTCTCTTCTGTCCTCCTCATGTAGAAAACATGTGTGTGGTGTAGAGACATATAAGCAGCCAAAAAGGCCCATATGATGCATCTGGCATCATAACAAAGACATCATTTAAAATCCAATTTCAAGGTGCTTTCATCCTGTCTCCTAAAAGTCTGAGGACTTTCAGCTCTGATCCATTTTAGGTCTTTGATCATTGTAGAGTTGATTTGTATATGTTGTTAGGTGAAGGCTTAACTTTATTCTTTTACATGGATATTACATCTTCCCAACATCCCTTGTTTAACTGATTTTTCTTCCAACATTGTGCAGTCTTAGCAGCCTGATCAAAGCACATCTGGTCACAGGAGGTCAGATGGACAGCAAGAATGCCTTCCAGGTTCTGTAACTCAATAGGACAACTCTGTAGCACACCAATCACTTCAAAAGAGCCAGCAGAAATGAACGTTTTTAACAAATATAAAAAGTGACAGATGAAATGGTGCATATGCCAACTGTGCATATCTGACACACATTATAATATATATGCAAAACTGTGCCCCATAAATACACATATGATCATTTCAACTAATCTTTAATTTAATCATGGCCAGTGTAAAGGAGCAGTTCTGGGCTTTCCAATTCCGTTTCACTGATGTGTATGTTTGCCTTTATGTCAGTAGTAGACTATTTTGATTGTTGCAGCTTTGTACTAAAATTATGAAATCATATAGTATGTCCTCCAATTTTATTCTTTTTTCTTTTTCAAGATATTTTTAAGGCAAGGTATGGTGGTGCTTGCCTCTAACCCCAGCTCTTGGGAGCAGAGACAGGTGGATCTCTGGGAGTTCGAGGCCAGCCTGATCTACACAGTTAGTTCCATGACATCTAGAATAGACTTTTCTATTTCTGTGCAAAATGCTACTGGTGTTTTGATTTGATATGCATAGAACTGATAGAGTACATTCAGGGATATTGTCATCTATTAAAAAAAAGTCTTTCAGGAAAGCTGCCTATGCCTGTAATTCCAGCCACTCAAGAAGTTGAGGCAGGAGTACCAAAGTTCTAAAAGTGCCTACCACAACCAATTCAAGGACAGCCTGATTAATTTAGTGACATCCTGCTGTGGATATCATTCTGTATAAATAAAACACTGATGGGCCAGTGGTCAGGCAGGAAGTATAAGTGGGACAAGGAGAGAGGAGAATTCTGGGAAGTTGAAGGCTGAGGCAGGGAGACATTGCCAGCCACTGCCATGAAAAGCAGCATGTGAAGATGCCAGTAAGCCATGAGCCACGTGGCAAGGTATAGATTTATAGAAATGGATTAATTTAACATATAAGAATAGGTAGCAAGAAGCCTGCCACGGCCATACAGTTTGTAAGCAATATAGGTTTCTGTGTTTACTTGGTTGGGTCTAAGTGGCTGTGGGACTGGCGGGTGACAGAGATTTGACCTGACTATGGGCTAGGCCGGAAAACTCTAGCTGCAACATCCTGTTTCTAAATAAAAATTAGAAGGCAGAGCTTAGAGTATAGCTCAGTGGTAGTGCATTGCTTACCATGCATAAAGCCCTGGGTTCAATCCCAGTACTGCAGAACAACAGTAATAATGAGATTAAGTCTTCCAACCCATCAACCCCAATGGCTGTCATTTCTTGTCTTCTTTCATCATCTCTTATTTGGTAATTTTCTGAGTGCAAGTCTTTTATCTCCTTGGTGGAGTTAATTCTAAGTATTTTATTCTTTTTTTTTTTTTTTTTTTTTTGGTTTTTCGAGACAGGGTTTCTCTGTGTAGCTTTGCGCCTTTCCTGGAACTCGCTTTGGAGACCAGGCTGGCCTCGAACTCACAGAGATCCGCCTGGCTCTGCCTCCCGAGTGCTGGGATTAAAGGCGTGCGCCACCACCGCCCGGCGTATTTTATTCTTTTTGATGCTTTCACAAATAAATACTTTCTTCATTTCCTTTCCAATTGTTCACTGTTATGGCTGGGACTACTTATTGCTCTGGGGCTGAATACTTGCCGGGCATGCACAAGGCCCTAGGTTCAAGCTCCACTACTGCCAGGAAAAACAAAAATAAAATTGTTCATGGTCCATAGTGGTATACAGAAATACAGCTCACTTGGGCATATTCATTTCATTAGCCAACAAATTTACTAGTTTTGCTCATGTACTTCTGAGAACTTTCTGTAGAATGTTCAGGATTTTCTATGAACAAGTTCCTGTCATCTACAGATATCTTTAGCACCTCATAATTGGGCACCTTCATTTCATTGTCTAGCCTAATGGCTCTGTGTAGTAATCCTAAGAGTCTCTTGAACAGAAGTGGTCACAGCAGCATCCTGTGTTCTTCTTGATCTTAAAGAGAAAGCTGTCAGTCTCCCCACTGCATATGATATTGGCTGTGGGTTTCCGTGTATGGCCTTTGTTACACTAAGCTGGACTTCCATCATGTTTCAGTGTTTTTATTATCAAAGTTTGTGAAACTTTGTCAACTTTTTGTTGATTCAATCTGATTTGTTATACAGCTATTTGGTTTTGTTTCTTTCCACGATTCCATCTCTAAAGAATCCAGGTTTGTAGGAATTTGTCCATTGCATCTAGGCCACACAACAGTTAGCATATAACTACTGAGTGCTCTTGAAGTTCTTCATATTCTTGAGAATGGATGGCGAGGTCTCAAATTATATTAATATCCATCTGATTTTTTCAAAGTTAATCTGAGAAAAGGTTGCTAATGTTGTTAATCAAATTTAAAGAACCAACTTTAGGTGCATCAGCTCTCTTTGCAGTTGCTCTAGTCTCTATTTTGTTTATCTTCATTCTCATCTTTAGTTTTCTCCTTCTACTAGCTTTGGGGAACTTTTAGGGGGCAAGACTCTCATTATATAACCCAGATTTGCCTCAAATTCACAATTCTCCTGCCTCAGACTCTGATGCTAGGATGCTAGGTTATATCACATCCTTGCTTCCTAGTACTTTGTAAAGACTTAATATAATAATCAAGTAACCTTTTTTTGGCAAAAACCACACACAGAGAAAGAAAAAAATGTTGCTGCAATTATTCCTACCACTAATGTTAGCCTTGAAGCCAGGTAGTCAGGTTTATCTCTGATTAACCATACAGATTTAAGTAATTTTTGAAAACCACTTTAAGCTTCAGTTTTTCATCATCTGAATGGAAATAATTTCTATGTGACAGACTCATCATATAGATGAAACCAGATACAAATACAAGGCCATCAACATCATAAATACCATACCACCTTGGTCAACATTAGCATTAATAATCACTCTTGAGCAGACTGGTGAGGTTTGAACCCCAAATGGTCACAACAAGGAGTAAAGAGGTGAGGATGGCATTGATACATAAGGGATGTGGGGAGACACATGTTATACAAAAGGTGAAACCACTTTAACATAGCTACTAAATAAAAATGGGAGAGAAAAAAGGAAGGGGGCACTCTGATGCAAAATTTCAAACCTGGAATTTTACTAGATTTCATCCTCCAGGATGTGACCATGATGGGCTGATACAGGCAAAGTATAGTGGAGGAATATACTTGTGAAGGTGAACCTGAGATAGCCCTCAGGACACATGGTGATATTTTATTTGTACTGAAATGTGATTTTATTTGTATGTTAATAAATAAAGTTACCTGGGGGTCAGAACTAATAGCAAGCCATAGCAGAGCTGGGCGTTCGTGGCACATGCCTTTAATCTCAGCACTTGGTAGGCAGAGCTAGGTAGATCTCTGTGTGGTCAAGGATACAGCCAACATTGGAGATACAGGCCTTTAATCTCAATACCACCCATAGAAGAACTGGAGGTCTATACAGACAGGCAGTGATGAGACAGTCATGTGGTAGGGTTTACAACCAATGAGAAGGCAGAACAAAAAGTCTATATAAAGACAAACACACAGGAAGTAGGTCTCTTGGCTGAAGAGGATTGCTGAAGCAGGAATGGTAAGGCTCTTAGCTCTGACCTCTTGGGCTTTTATCTTTACATTGGCTCTGTGTTTCTTATTTAATAAGATGGTTACATCTACAATTGGCACCCAATGTGACAAGAATCCATTAAAAACCACTTGGTTTGCCTTGGTAGCAGGTCTGGTTTCCTGCCTGGGCGGCCTGGCTTCCTAGCTCAGGCCCAGGTCAGCTTGGTCTCAGGCCGGACTGACCGTAGCCCCAAGCGGTTAGCTGCAGCTGGAGCTACTTGCTTAAAGCCAGTGCTGCAAACAACTCAGGCCTGTCCTGCCGAAAAGGGCCCCTGCCTGTAAAGCCAATGCATGTGGTCGGAGCTTAAGGAAGCCCAGGCTTGACTCGACTCAAGCGGAAACAAGTGTAGGGATTTATTCTTTTATCCAGAACTTATGGCTATGCTTTTTTGTGCTCTCTCTCTCTCTCTCTCTCTCTCTCTCTCTCTCTCTCTTTCTCTCTCTCTTTGGATTCACACCTCAGACACTAGGTGGCTATTTTGAAATTCCCTCAGATTTCTACTGTTCTACGCAGACTTGGTAAGTCAATTAACATATCAGATATTTTAAAGGAAACTATTTAAAAGAGAAATTTTTTTCCACATTAAAAAAATGGATTTTATGAGTACATTGGAAGAAAATTGGGCTTTGTTTGAAATTTTAGGCATTCTGACAATGGAACAACTATATGAGAAGATTAATGTTGATCGAATTATTCAGTTTATTACTTTTCTTATCCTCATTTTACTACTTAAAAAGATAGTCAATTTAAGTGCCAGGATAAAAGTTTTAGAAAAACCTGTTAAAATGAATTGTAGAGAAATTAAAATTCAGACAGAAGAAATTAACAGTGAAGTTGTTTCAAGATTGGATCATAAGGTTACAGAAAAAAGCCTGTTTTCACACAGTCACCCTTAATTTTTCCAGTAACCATACAGCAGTTGCCTAATCAAATGACTAAACAAAATATTTGGGCTCCAATTGAAATGTTAGATTTATGAAGATTTAAGGAGGCAATATATCTTATGGCATGCATTCCCCATATGTAAAGAAAATGTTAAACTCCTGGTCAACATATAATAGGATTATACCACAGGACTGGTGGGAGGTGGCACAGGCTGTTCTGGAACTCAGTCAAAGGCTCCAGTGGCAAATGTGGTTTAAAGAGGAGGTTAAAAACATAGAAAAACAATGGAGGGATAAAGGAATACAAGTCTTCCAGGATCAGCTTATTGGAAAAGTCCAATATGCTTCAGTATAAACACAATGTTTATGTGATATCCAAACCTTAATTCTATGTCGAATGGCAGCCTTGAATGCATGGGACAGAGTTGAGGAACCAGGAAAAAAACTGAGTCATTTACAAAGGTTATACACGGCCCAAAAGAATCATTCACAGATTTTTTTACAAAGACTGGCTTCAGCAGTAAAGAGAATGGTCCCGGATTCAGAAGCTAGTCAGATAATAATTGAATCTTTGGCCTTTGAGAACACGAATGCAGCATGCAAAAGAATAATCAGGCCATTAAAGGCAAGATCTGCACCCTTGGAAGATTGGATTAGAGACACAGTTAATGTTGAGGCTCATGACCATGATGATATGTGGGTAGGAGAAGCAATTTCAAAAGGTTTGAGGAACTTTAGATGTTTTGGATGTGGAAAACAAAAACATTTGAAAAGGGACTGTAAACAGGTTATTCCTAGAAACAATGTTTCTTCAAGGAACAATGGCAACAGAATGCCCCTTCCTTATGGAGTATGCAGAAAGTGTGGTAAGGGAAAACACTGGACCAACGAATGTAAATCAACAAGGGACAGGCAAGGTAATCCTTTGGCTCGGGCTTCGGGAAACTCCCAGAGGGGCCTCAGGCAGGCCCCCATAGCAAATCCACTTCAAACCTTTCCTGCAGTTGTAGAGGAAACCCCTACTCAGAGCAATTAAATAACCAAATGCCTATTGGAATAAATCATGTTGCTCGGGAGGATGACACAGAGAGAATAGAAAATTCAGGAGAAAACATAAAGAAAATTTTTGGCA
This sequence comes from Peromyscus eremicus, assembly GCF_949786415.1. NCBI lineage: Eukaryota > Metazoa > Chordata > Mammalia > Rodentia > Cricetidae > Peromyscus > Peromyscus eremicus. The sequence goes on along the minus strand of NC_081416.1, from coordinate 168,049,198 downwards.
AACTTCTATTAATGAACAAAGACCAAAATTAACAATAAAAATAAATAATGTTTTGTTGTCTGGTCTGGTAGGCACAGGTGCGGATGTTACCATAATTGCACCAGAATTGTGGCGTCCAACTTGGCCTCTTCAGGAGGTAAATGTTCAACTGTTGGGTATTGGGACATTGTCTCAAGTGAAACAGAGTGCAAGATGGCTCGAATGTATAGGTCCAGAAGGACAGAGAGGAAAATTAAAACCATATGTGGCTAACATAGCTATGAACCTGTGGGGTTGAGACTTGTTGCAACAATGGAATACTCAGATTATCATCCCTCCAATCTCAGAAATAAATCATAAACTAACACATGTTTCTGAGAGAAATATTAGAAGATATTATTCTAATGAGTGTTCACTAGCCATCCATATTATACAAGAACAGGGCACAACAACTGATGATCTTCCAAAGACACCAACAGCTCTACCTTTAAAATGGTTAACAGACAAGCCTGTATGTGTTCAGCAATGGCCTTTAACAACAGAGAAACTCCAGGCTTTAGAAGAGCTGGTTGAAGAACAGTTAAATGCACAGCATATTGAAGAATCAAATAGCCCTTGGAATTCTCCTGTATTTGTTATTAAAAAGAAATCTGGTAAATGGGGAATGGTAACAGACCTTAGAGCAATTAACAAATTAATCCAGCCAATGGGCTCTCTACAATCTGGAATTCCTTTGCCTACTCTGTTACCAAAAGGATGGCCTCTCATAGTTATTGATTTAAAAGACTGTTTCTTTTCAATACCCTTACAAGAAAAAGACAGAGAAAGATTTGCCTTCACGGTGCCTACTTACAATAATTCTCAACCAGTTAAAAGATTTCAGTGGAGGGTCCTCCCACAGGGAATGTTGAATAGTTCAACTCTGTGCCAATATTTTGTACAACAGCCATTGGAAGTGATACGTAAAAAATTTCCTAAATCTATAATTTATCATTATATGGATGACATTTTACTAGCTGACTCAAATGCAGATACTTTAGAAAGAATGTTTGAAGAAGTAAAGAAAATTTTGCCTTGCTGGAGATTACAAATTGCTCCTGAAAAGATACAAAGAGGAGATTCTATTAATTATTTAGGATATAAAATAGAGCTACAAAAAATTAGACCCCAAAAGGTGCAAATTAGGAGAGATAGACTACAGACTCTTAATGACTATCAAAGATTATTTGGAGACATTTCTCATCTACGAACTGTTGTTGGGGTAAAAAATGATGAACTGAATAATTTGTTCAAAACCTTAGAAGGTGACAAGGACTTAAATAGTCCAAGAGAATTAACACCTGAAGCTGAGAAAGAATTGGCCTTGGTAGAAAAGGAAGTACATGAAGGGCACGTGGATCATATTGATCCAAAGCTGGATTGCATTTTGGTTATTTTACCTTCTAGGCATTCTCCTACAGGGATATTAATGCAGAGGGAAGATACTATATTGGAATGCATATTTTTAACAAATAAACCAATTAAAAACTTATGTGGAAAAAATCTCTGACTTGATTTGGAAAGGAAAATTGAGACTTCGTCAATTAGCAGGAATAGACCCAGCAGGAATTGTCATACCTTTAACTAAGGAGGACATTGAAAAATTATGGACAGAAAGTGAACCTTGGCAAAGAGCTTGCAGTAATTTTTTGGGAAAATTAACAGCAAATGTCCCAAAAGCAATAGAATTGATCTTATAAAGACAGCTGATTGGATCTTGCCTCGAATTGTATGGGAAAAACCCATATCTGGAGTTTGTACATTTTATATAGATGCCAACAAACAAGGAAAGGCAGGTTACAAATCAGAAAATTTAAGTAAAGTGGTTCAAAGTCCTTATAATTCAGTTCAAAAATCAGAATTGTATGCTATTCTGTTGGTATTAATGGATTTTTCAGAACCTCTCAACATAGTAACTGACACTCAGTATGCTGAAAGAGTGGTATTACATATTGAAACTTCAGAATTTGTCCCTGATGCTTCAGAATTAACTTCACTATTTATTCAATTACAAGATACAATCAGGAAAAGGAGTCATCCTTTATATATAACTCACATTCCATCCCATACTGGTCTGCCAGGCCCTCTAGCACAAGGCAATGATGAGATTGATAAATTATTGATAGGAAATGTGCTGGAGGCCTCAGAATTTCATAAAAAACATCATTTCAATAGTAAAGGTTTAAAAAAGGATTTTTCCATAACCTGGCAACAAGCCAAAGAAGTAGTAAAGAAATGTCCTACTTGTTCCTGCTACAATCAAATGCCATTACCAGCAGGATGTAATCTAAAGGGTACTCAGAGGGATGAAATTTGGCAGATGGACGTGTTTCACTTTGCAGAATTTGGAAAATTAAAATATGTACACCATACCATTGATACTTATTCAAGATTTCAATGGGCAACTGCTTTGAGTTCTGAAAAAGCTGATTCTGTAATCATTCATTTGCTAGAAGTTATGGCCATCATAGGCATACCTGCACAAACCAAAACTGACAATGCTCCATCATATGTCTCTGTTAAAATAAAACAGTTTTTTGCTTATTACAATATATAGCATATTACAGGTATACCACATAATCCTACAGGTCAAGCAGTTATAGAAAGATCAAACAGATCTCTAAAAGATATGCTAAATAAACCGAAAGGTTTAACATAAAACCCCAGAAATAGACTGAATAATGCTCTATTAACTTTGAATTTTCTCAATGCCAATGAGAATGGAACAACAGTCACCGAGAGACATTGGATAATAGAAAAAAACTACAGAATTAAATCATCCTATATACTTTAAGGATGTGTTGACCTCAGAATGGAAACCAGGATATGTGTTATGTTGGGGACGAAGTTTTGCTTTTGTTTCTACAGGAGAACATAAGCTGTGGGTACCATCAAAATTGATAAAGGTTCAATTTGAACAAGAGAAACCTCTTATTTAGAGGAGGTGATAGTTCATTAACCAGCATGAACATCCAATTTAAACTAACATACCAGTAACACATGCCTTTTCATTTAATCAGATAATAACTTGCCAAAAAGGAATATCCCCAAAATTAGTCTTGGGGAAAGGTTTTTGTTTGTGTCTTTTAGGAGAATGAAGGTTAAGGAGTCTGAAGAACACTGAACAAATGAGACAACTGAAGAAAAGGGACAAATTATCTATCCCAGGATACAGAGTGAAATGGCGTATGGGTATATCATCTAAAAAATTTTAGAAGTCTTCCTAAATGTTTGTTTCTGCTCTTCTCTAAAGAAATTTAACACTCTTGGTCTTCTAATAGTGCCAGTTCAATTAAAATTTAAAGCTGACTTTGGAGTTGGGAATGACTCTCTCCTTCTTTAAACTCAAGCATGTTGTTAAAAGGAAAATGCAAACTCCCTGTATCATGCCAGAGGAAAAGAGCCATCTTCTGCTATGGGACAGGAGAAAAGCCAAATTAATTAAGGGAGTATTCTATTACTAATCTCAACTCTTTGATTCTATTCTGATTCTTTAAACTTTTCTTAAAGTATGAATTTTATATCAAATTTAAAAGATTAATATATATATATATATACATATATACATTTTAAACTTTGTTAAGATATGAATGGTCATATAGAGTACTAACTAATTCTAGAAAAAAGGCCTCAATTAGCTTCATATATGTCTTTGTATTCGAGTCTCTTATCAGTTTTCTGCAGGAAATCACAGCCAGGCCTAACATCAACTGAAGTCTCCAGGAAGAAGATGGGGCCCCACAACCACAATTCCACGTGGACAATAATAATATCACTAAGCTGACAAACATTATCTATAGATCAGCTTTGAACTACAAAGTGCTCAGAGCAATTTTGAGAGGGCTAGCTGAGATGATCCAGTCTCAAAGACTACTTGAATAAGGACTTGAGATAAATCCTGAACTTTGGCATTATACACAGACTGGATAACGAAGGATATAGTTACCTTTCCTAGAATTTGAAAATTAACCTAAAATTTTTCTTTTCAGGATAAAGATACCTTCACCCATACCCAGCAGGAAGCAATTTTAAGAATATGACACCCACATTTTCAAAGAGGTGGTGTGGGGTGGGTGGTTTTTTGGTCTTATAATGATTTGGGGGTCTGGGATAATTTTCATTGTGTACAGGGGTTGTTTACAAGCTGTTGTCAAGGCTTAGGAAAAGGGCCAAGCAAAGGAGATTAGATTTAAAGTTCTTGTTTTTAAAAAAAAAAAGAATGAAAAAGACAATTACTAGTTTTAAATACTTAACATTGGATTAGATTTTTTATATTATATACAAATTATATATATTGAAATTGATATTGTTAGAAAATGCTATATGTATATTTCTAATTGTACTTATACTGTTCATCTAACGAATAATGCAATTTTCTGATCCTTGAATGTTATTATTACCAACTCTTAGGATAAAAAGAAATGAAAGTTAGTAGTTAGACATTATAATAGAACTTGTAGTCATATTAGGTATGTTTTCAAGATTGAGCAGATATATTTTAGATAGACAAGTCATCTTCAAACCCTTCAGAGATCTGCAGAATATGGCATTTAAAATGTTTTAATAACTTAGAAAATTTTTATTTTTGTTATGACTATGAGACATGTCTGCTCCTGGCAGTATCAATCTACTTCAGAGAAAATATGGGCATTGAAGAAACTGCATATGGAGTTAACTTTCATTGTGGCAAAAGCTAGCCACTAGACAACAAAGTATCCTCGAATCAACTGCTGACAAACAGGACAGACAGGACATGAAACAAAGGACTACCGATTCTTGCCAAAACAAGTGTGGTTATGGCTTTATCAAAAGGCATCTTCTGAGGCCAGGACAATACGGCACCATCCCTGAAGTAGCCTTTGCAGTCCGGGAAAGGTACAGTGCCCTTTACTTCAAAGGCAGCTGAACAGGCAGTGGGCCGATGGCTTCTGATGTGCAACGGAACAGCAGCTGAAACAGTTATTCTTGAAGAGTAACTAAGCTCACGCCTCTCAATAGCAGACTGGCATTTAATATAGTGATGTGGAGAAGAACAGGATGCTGAGATGAAGCCACATATACATGGCCAATAAGAATGGACAGCTGAATTAAAAAACCATCAACAATTTCCAGAATTTAAAGTCCTGAATCATGACATGACACTAGTGGAATTCAAGTGTTTCTGGTACATGGACTGCTCTCACCCAATGTGAGGTTGAACTGTTGACCTTGTGTACATCCTACTTCACAAATGAGTCTGTCAGATACTCTAAGCCTATAGGCTGAAGATGATGCCCCAACACTGAGGAGAAAACTCAGGTGACTGTCCAGGCAGCTGGCTGTTTCAAACAACTCACAATTTTTTGGAAGTTGCTTGCATGCACTTCCTGTTTTTATTTTTGTTAGGTAATATTATTTCCTTCTTGGGTCTCTGAGGGAATTGAAGATTAGTCAGTTATAGTTGAAGATTAGTTAGGGTAGAAAGTAAATTAGGTACATTTTGGACTTACCAAAATAGAATAGATAATGGAATTATTTTCTCTGAATTTGTCAACTACAAATGGACTGGATATTTTTTAGGTATTTATTGCTTGTATATATTGTAAATAGTTCTTGTATTTTTGTATATAGTTTTTCTTATGTTAGTTATAACCTTTTTCCTTTTTTCTTTTTATTAAAATAGAAAAGGGGAAATATGGTGATATTTTATTTGTACTGAAATGTGATTTTATTTGTATGTTAATAAATAAAGTTGCCTGGGGGTCAGAGCTAATAGCAAGCCATAGCAGAGCTGGGTGTCGTGGCACATGCCTTTAATCTCAGCACTTGGTAGGCAAAGCTAGGTAGATCTCTGTGTGGTCAAGGATACAGCCAACATTGGAGATACAGGCCTTTAATCTCAATACAACCATAGAAGACCTGGAGGTCTATACAGACACACAGTGACAAGGCATTCATGTGGTTGGGTTTACAACCAATGAGAAGGCAGAACAGAAAGTCTATATAAAGACAAACACACAGGAAGTAGGTCTCTCTTGGCTGAAGAGGATTGCTGAAGCAGGAAGGGTAAGGCTCTTAGCTCTGACCTCTTGGGCTTTTATCTTTACATTGGCTCTGTGTTTCTTATTTAATAAGATGGTTACTTCTACAGATATGATCTCTGTGGATGCAGAGAAGGAGGCATGTCTTAGATTGCAGTGCAGTTGCAATCGAGTTTCAGCAAGGTCAAGGCTGAGTTCCCTAGAGTCACCAACCAGAGGGATTTGGGGTATTACAGAGTCTGACTTGCTATCGTACCAAACTGCAGAAACCATGGTCTCTGCAGAGGACCTTGTACAATGAGAGTCAATAGCCTGGGCCTTCTGTCACTTAGATCACAGCCACAAGAGACCACTTATTCATGGTTGCCACAATTGAGACCCTTAGAATAAGATGTAGCCATGGAAACACTGAATATTGAACACACAAAGTTGCAATTGCCCTGTCTCACATTCCCACAGCTTCATGTGATTGCCTTGATGAAATTGATGGAAATCAAGGCTTGGAAGAAAGAGGGAAAATTAACCTAGAAACACAGGGAGGTGAAAAGGACACTTGCTAAGATCCTCACACTTCAACTCACCCAATCAGTCTTCTGCCAGCAAGGGTGGAAGGTGTTTATCAGCTCTAGGAGTTTTCTGGTAGAAATTTCCAGGTCACTTATGTATACTATTGTATTGTCTGCAAATAGTGAAAGTTTTACTTCTTCCTTTCCAATTGTATCCCTTTGATCTTCTTTTTGTTGTCTTATCGCTCTATCTAGAACTTCGAGTACTATATTGAATAAATATGGGGAGAGGGGACAGCCTTGTCTTCTTTCTGATTTTTGTGGAATCAATTTGAGTATCTCTCCATTTAATTTGATCGTGGGTGTTGGCTTGCTGTAAATTGCCTTTATTATGTTTTGGAAGGTTCCTTGTATTCCTGATCTTTTCAAGACCTTTACCGTGAGGGGTGTTGGATTTATTCAAAGGTTTTTCAGCATCTAATGAGATGATCATATGGGGTTTTTTTTCTTTCAGTTTGTTTATGTGGTGGATGACATTGACAGATTTTTGTATGTTGAACCATCCTTGCATCTCTGTGAAGCCTACTTGATCATGGTGGATAATTTTTTTTGCTGTGCTCTTAAATTTGGTTTGCCAGTATTTTATTGAGTATTTTTGCATCAATGTTCATGAGGGATAGTGGTCTGTGTTTCTCTTTCTTTGTTGCATCTTTGTGTGGTTTAGGTATCAGGGTGACTGTAGCCCTGTAAAAAGAGTTTGGCAATGTCCCCTCTGTTTCTATTTTGTGGAACAATTTGAAGAATATTGGTACTAGCTCTTCTTTGAAAATCTGGGAGGATTCTGTGTTGAAACCATCTGGTCCTGTGCTTTTTTTGGTTGGGAGATTTTAATGACTGTTTCTATTTCCTTAAGTGCTATACGTCTATTTAAATTGTTTATCTGGTCTTGATGCAATTTTGGTATATGGTACCTATCCAGAAAACTGTTCATTTCTTTGAGATTTTCCAATTTGTGGAGTAGGGTTTTTCTTTTTCTTTTTTTTTCAGCTTGAACTTCTTTATTATTTAAATTAGTATACTTAAAATAACCGGCCCTTGTTTTTATACTCTTCATAAACAGTGCATGTTCTTTCTTTCTTTTTTTTTAAATTTTTTAAATTTTATTTTGCAATACAATTCAGTTCTACATATCAGCCACAGATTCCCTTGTTCTCTTCCCTACCGCCCCCTTACCTTCCCCCCAGCCCACCCCCCATTCCCATCTCCTCCAGGGCAAAGCCTCCCCCCCCCCGGACTGAGATCAACCTGGTAGACTCAGTCCAGGTAGGTCCAGTCCCCTCTTCCCAGGCCGAGCCAAGCAACCCTGCATAGGCCCCAGGTTTCAAACAGCCAACTCATGCAATGAGCACAGGACCCGGTCCCACTGCCTGGATGCCTCCCAAACAGATCAAGCCAATCAACTGTCTCACCCATTCAGAGGGCCTGATCCAGTTGGTGACCCCTCAGCCATTGGTTCATAGTTCATGTGTTTCCATTTGTTTGGCTATTTGTCCCTGTGCTTTATCCAACCTTGGTCTCAACAGTTCTTGCTCATATAAACCCTCCTCTTTCTCGCTAATTGGACTCCCAGAGATCCTCCCAGGGCCTAGCCATGGATCTCTGCATCCAGATCCCTCAGTAGTTGGATGAGGTTTCTAGCACGACAATTAGGGTGTTTGGCCATCCCATCACCAGAGTAGGTCAGTTCGGGCTGTATCTCGAAAATTAATAAAAATTCATTTAGGACAGGATTATTTCTAATTATATTTCTATAAATTTTGATATCATTGATGAACAGAGTTCATCAAAAAGATCTGGAATTGTATCTTTTATTTTTAAAGTCACAGCTCAATATTTAAGTATCTACAGATAAATAACAGCCTGTATTCAGACTGGCAGCTTTAGAGCACCTTTGTCCTGCAGCAGCCTAGTATACGGTGTGACCAGGCAATCTAGGATTCATAAAGATGGGTCAGTATCCTGTGAAAACATGTAAGTATATCCTCTTTTTGACATTATGAAAACATCAGGACCTTTACAAATACAAGTGAGAAGGTTCTGGCTGTTTAGGTGTAACTTTGTGGCTTGGCCAGTGGTAATAAGGAATGCCTGTAGTGGGAGATATGAAACATTAAGCACCAATTGTTAAGAGCTCTTGAAGTATATGTAAGGCCTTTGTCCAGTTATGAGCTCTAGGCCTTGCTAAAATTGAAAAGTAGTGGAATAAATGGTGTATTATTTCTTTATTTCATACCCATAAATCATAAGGACATAGGCCTCATGGGTGAGCTTCCAAAGGGAGAGAATTTGTAATTGTTAGACAGACATGAGAAAGTGCCAGTATAGACCTATCTGCCAATCAATGGACACATAGTTTTATAGTTTGTTATGAATGTAATACCACCTGTGTAATAAATGTATTGTGTTATATATATATACGTATATATATACATATATATATATACGTATATATATATATTATTCGGTTGGGAGAATGTGAGAAAACTCTAATTGACAGATAGTTCTGATAGTTAATCTGTATATATGATGTGGAACTCAGCTCAATCAATGTGTTCTGGGTAAACAGAACTCATATTTCCTGCTCTGCATGTCAGCATTTGACTTTCATTATGTCAGGGTTAGAAAGCAAGCTGAAAGTGAAATCTTAACAATCTTTAGGATGAGGAGGTATGATGAAGAAGCAACTCATAAGTCTATGACAATTATATTTTGAATTCTAGGGGTGGCTGTGGGAGATGGCAAGCCAGGCTGTGAAGCTCCCCTTGGCTCCAATAAAGTTCATTTAATTTTTTAAGGTCTTGTAACAGCCTGTAAGCCTGAGTTTTTCCTAACCAGCAAATATTGGGGTGACTCAAGGGCCGGGGGGAGGCTTTATATGCCCTATTTTTAAGCTTTTCCTCCACCAGACAAATAGCTGCTACAATTCTCTCAGCATTCGAAGTCCATTGTTTAACCCAGATAGGAGCATCAGATTTCCATGTAGTGGGGTCAGCAGTCAAGAGTGGCCCCTTGGATAAATTTTCATACCCTAGGCCATGTCTGTCATTTATAAGTTCTAGAATAATGGACTCAATTATGCCTTTGGTTTGTTTACACAAGTTCTTTTAAGTTTAACACCTATGTACAGCATTTGAGTTGATAATACTCCATAGCAGAGATCAATGATACACAAATTAATTACAGCATGTCTCTTCCCCACAGATTGTTAGGTATAAAGGGGATGCCTGTGGGCAGAATAGACTTTAATTTTATCTATCTGATCATTTTAGTATTTCTGAGATTTTCGTTACAATATTAGCTTTACCTAGAGATGAAGGAGTAATAATTATCTTAAGGAGTAATAATTATCTTAAGTACCTGGCCAATCATTTTCTAAAATGTAAGAAATGTCTATGCTTATGTCTAGCAAGTCAATTATTTTCTTTCCCTGTCTTTTAAGGATTTAGTTGGTCTGGAATATTCAGTTTTCTGAACCCAGAAGACAATAACACTAGAATCCAAACTGGCAGCTTCCTTAGGCGCTGCCCTGTAGATTCTGAATTATTTTTGTAGAAGGTTTACAATAATCGTAATTTTCCCAGTAAAGTCAGGATCAATCATTCCTGGGACAATTATTATACTTTGTACAGTGGAGGAGCTATGGCCTATTATTAGCCCGAGTGTCTCTTCTGGCGGACGTCTGTATACTACCGTATTAATGCAAACAGAAGTGTATTTCTAAAGCCTATTATCTCAGATTTCAATAAAAACTTTATCCATAGATCTAACTTAAGCATACATCCTCAGTATCTCCAGGTTATTTACTGAGACTTGAGTACCATTTATACCATATCTAGATATTTATATGTTATATTTATCTATCCCAATAACTGGCAATTCATATATCATAAGATATTATTTAACTTTCCTAAATGGTCTCTATATCTAAACTTTCATACCCTTATCAAAACTTTACATCCAAAAGCACTTATGTATTTAATTAGTCAGGAGACATAGGAGACTGATTATTGAGAACAGCCAATGTAAAGTGAATTTCTTTTAATGAAGGAACAGTAAAAGCTTATTCTGAAATCTGTTTGGTGAGATATCTTTTATTCAAAATTGGATAGCAAGGCATACTATCTTCAGACATAGTAAATGGAAATATTATCTAAATGATCTCAAAGTGTAATTTGGGCTAATTTCTGGAAGTAAGAAGCATGGCATAGTTTAAAGTGGGAAGCTTAAATTTTTTTAATGGCATGGGTGAAGTAAGGAATTTATTATGTTAACATTCAGCATATTTATCATGTTTCTAAACATAGTTTTGTATAGAGAATTTGATCATTTATAAGATGATCAAGCTTTAACTTGTATCCTAATAACTATCTTTAATAGCTTATAATTTATGTATGACTTATCCTTAAGAATGTACAGTTTAGGTCGGCCAATCATGTGTATTTTTACAACGACTACTGGTGTTACACAAATTTTGGTTTTTTGATTGTGAGACAGGGTCTCACTATATACTCCTGCTGGTCAGCCTAGAATTCCTAAAGTAGTGAGATCGAAGGTGTGCACAACCATGCCTGTCCCATAAGCATTTCTTTTTTCTTTTTTTCATTTTTGGTTTTTTGAACAGGGTTTCTCTGTGTATCCCTGGTTGTCTTGTAACTCACTTTGTAGACCAGTCTGGCATGGAACTCACAGAGATCCACCTGCCTCTGCCTTCTGAGTGCTGGGATTAATGTCATGTGCCACTAAGCATCACTCCATAACATTTCTCTTCTTTTTTTTTTAATTTAAGTTTTTTTTGAAATAGGGTTTCTCTGTGTAGTTCTGGTGCCTTTCCTGATCTCACTGTTCTCAAACTGGCAGAAATATGCCTGCCTCTGCCACCCAAGTGCTGGGATTAAAGGCATGTGCAACCACCCGCCCAATCCCATAGCAGTTCTAGATAGCTTTCCAGTTACTGTTTTGAAATGCCACAACCCAAACCAACTTGGCAGTTATGGGTTTATTAGGCTTAAATGTCTTGATCAGGGTCTGTCATTGAGGGGAGTGCAGGCAAGAACCCTGGGGAAAGCTTCCTGGCTTGCTCCCACAACTTGCTCAGCTGCTTTTCTTACAGAGCCCATAAGAAAGGGGCTATCTGCAAGGGGATAGCACTGGGTCCTCCTCCACCAAACAGTAATTAAGAAAATGACTTGCCGGCCACTGTGATGGAGGTGATAACCTCAACTGAGGCTTTCTCTTCTAATGTGAATTTAGTCTGTCAAATAGACAAAAACTAAGCAGCTTGTCTTTATTGGTCATCTGTTCCTCTTTCTTTAAAAGGAATGTCAGGTCTTTTCCTCCTTTTTGGATTGAGCTGCTTGTGGTTTTTATTGTTATTATTGTTGAACTGTGAGAATTTTTTATATATTTTGGCCCATGTTCAGATGTTCAATACGTAACATTCTCTGGCACTTGAAAATGATCTCTCCACTTTCTTGATCCATGGTCTATTACTTGTTAATAATGCTTTATGTTGCCTTCAAACTGTACGTAGTCTGGAGAAAGAGTGTGATTTTTGATGTCTGTGTACAAGACAGAATGATTAAGTCAACTATTTAACACCCAATACAGTTTTATCTCCCATTTGTTATGGTGAGACATTGGAAATTGGTATTGGCTACTCTGAAATAAAAATGGCCATTGACTACAATTCTCTATGGGTTATTTCTAACCTGCTCCTCTTTCCTATGTGGAATTTACATCATGCTACTGAAGATCCTTGGTGTTTCCTTCCAACAATCTGTTAAGCCTCATTTTTATTTATTTATTTATTTATTTATTTATTTATTTATTTATTTATTTATTTATTTATTTATTTATCATGCAGTGTTCTGCCTGCACACCAGAAAGGGACACCATATTTCATTATAGATGGTTGTAAGCCACCATGTGATTGCTGGGAATTGAACTCAGGAACTCTAGAAGAGCTGCCAGTGCTCTTAACCACTGGGCAACCTCTCCAACCCAAGTTCAACGATTATTTCCTGTAGGAAAATAGTAACAGACACTGCTTGGTGGAAGGTCAGGTCATTGTTCACATTTAAGGTTAACTTGCAGGCCTAGCAATGATCATTTACTATGTTTCCTATTATAGGGAAACTTAGACAGAAAACACAATCATTGAGTAAGGGTCACATAGGCCATCAGTGGCCCAAGCTATCGGTACACAACCACATCTCCAGGTCCCCACCATAAAGACTTACTAGGTGGCCTTCACTCTTCTAGATCATTTTATAGACTCAGGATTCTTATAGGGCACCCGTATTCATGTCAGTCAACATCAAACACCTGACAAAAATAGTCTACCTAAGACCCAGCATGACCTAAATGTCAGGCACATCCTGGGCTGTGTGAGATCTCTTGACAGGCTGTCAGGTTTCTCAGGGAAGCTCAATGGGAAGACTAATCATAACTTATCTGTAGGAGAGCCCTGAACAGCAAAGGCTGGGAGAACTCTGGTCTACACAAAGCAGGGGAGGTCAGTGTAGCTGGAGGGACCTGAACCTTGTGTCTCAAGGCAGGCAATGGTTCAGTGAGGACCAGGAAATAAAATGAGGTCTCTCATTCTAAGTCTTAAGTCTGATCATCACCAAACACCACAGCTCAGTTCACTCTTGAGAAAGTCCTTGGTTCTTCCATACACAGCACGGGAGGCCCAATTATCTCTGAGCACTCAGCTACTCCATCTGCCTTTAACTTACTTCCTGCCTGATTCTTTAGGGATCTGGGTCAGCTGGGAGTTAAGAGACTGTGTCTGGTTGTAAGAGGCCTTTGCAAGTATCAGAAGTACCACACAGGGCTATCATCTCTCTGTGGTCAGCACAGCACTGCTATCCAAGCCCAATATCACAACCAACAATTCCAATCTCGTGGATGGTGAGGACTCAGTAGCATTAATGTGTGAGCCTGAGACTCAGAGTACAGCCTACCTGTGGAGGATAAATGATCAAAGCCTCTCAGAAGAGGACAGGCTGAAGCTGTCTGAGGACAACAGGACTCTCACTTTACTCAGTGTTGTGAGGACTGACACAGGTCCCTTTGAATGTGAACCTGGAACCAAGTGAGGGACTTCAAAAGGGACCCATTCTTTCTGAACATTACCTGTAAGTATTTTCTGTTTCATCCTGGTCCCAACTGCCTAAATACAGAGGGCTAGAGCTACCATGCTTAGTCCCAGTTCCCTTGGGTTCACGGCACAGACCTACTATACAGATACCTAGGCTGCCAGGGCATCCTGAGTCAGCCCAAGCATATGTGGACAGGCCCAGCATTGAGCTTGAATGGGCTCCAGGCACTTCTGCCTAGAGAGGTTCAGGGTGATGGAGACAGGGGACATGTTAGACTCAGGCTCAGTGCACACATGAGTGTGCAGTGGAGATGTGTGCGTGTTGTGCTTGAGATAGATCAGGGCTTGCGATGCTGAATGAGTACACTTCTACTAATCTCCTCTCCAGCTCTGGGTGAAATCTGCTCAATTAGGTTAAAGCACAGCTCAAAGAGATACTATGTCCTTCTACAGACCAGGATTTCCCCTTCCCTCTGCTGACATCACCTGTGGCTTTGTTCTGTTTGCTCCAGATTGTCCAGATGTCCTGATCATATCCCCCTCAAATATTATTTCCATTCAAGGACAATCCATAAATCTCCTGCCACACAGACGTTAACCCACCTCCACGTTACTCTTGGCCTGTCAATGAGGAGAGCTCATGTCATCCTCCCAAGAGGTCTTCATCCCCAACATCAATACTAATAATAGCGGATCCTATTCCTTCCTCATTTATAATGTTTTCCCTGGAGTCAATAGGACCACAGTGAAGAAAATTATAGTTCTTAATTTGTGGATCTCTTTAATATCAGCACAAGGTTTGAAGTGGAGTCCTTTGGCTATTTGGGAAGGTGCAGAAGCATTTAATTTCCAGCCCATGTTTATGGGAACAAGCAAAACTCAGTCTTCCCCCAAGCCTCCTGCTCCATCCCTATGTCTAATGACTTCCTGGTTCTCTGATGTCTGGCTGATAGGGGTGGAGCTTGAAATGTGAGGAGGAGGTTATCCAAGTCTTGGAAAACCTAAGGTTGTGTGAGGGACTTTTCATGGTTAGGAGAGACTCAAGATCAAGATTTCTTTCTGTACCTAACACAAGCTTTCCTGTCCCCTCCATTTTCATTTTATGACCTTCATGACCTACAAGGAACACCCAGGGCTTTCAACTGTGCTCACATTCTTATTCTGCAAATTGGAGGAGAAAATTCCCCACAGATGGGGACTAGACCTCTGCTCCCAGGTCTGCTCCTGTCTCAGCTCTGACTCCATGGAATTTGAAGAGTGCATGGAGAAGGTTCCTGGGAGCCCTGTTCTGAGTCAGAGTGAACCATGTCACTGACAGTTGGTGATGTTCTTTTGCTTACTCTTCTCTAGGCTCAAAAAACAAATATCAGCTGAGTGGGGTGGTACACATCTTTGATGCCATCTCTGAGGAGCTAAAGGCAGGTAGATAGTGTGAGTTTGAGGCCATCCTGGTCTACATAGCAAGTTCCAAGCAAACAAGGACTGTACTGAGACCCTGTCTCAATAAATATCAATATTGAGGATTAGAGTGGCAGGCTGTGGTCAGCACTGTGATTATTCACTTCCTTCTCTGTAGTTTTAAATCCATATCCATGGGCAGGAAATAGTATTTTTTTTCTACATACAGAAAGCCTTCAGTTAGGGATTTCTCCCAGTCCTGAGGTATAGTCTTTAACACCTTTAAGATTAGCTAGACCATCTTAACCCCATGAAATTTATTTAATAAAAAAGAAACAGAAGGCTATTTAGTAAAAGAGTGACCTGACTGTTCACAATCACAGAGAGTGTGAGCAAGAATTCCCACAAATATCATTGGGAAATACATTTCTCGCCACCATGAGATTTCTGGACATGTGTGTTGAAGAGGCTCCCAGTGTCGATCTACACAAATAACCTGAGTCAGGGTCAATGTGGGTGATCTTGGTAGGAGTAAGATTTAGCTCTCTCTTTACAGACCATATATTGATCCCAAACATGCAATCTTGCAGAGGGTCCCTTCATTCTACAGGCCCTGTGAACTGGCTGAGATTGCTGAGGGTGAAGGACTCTCAGCTGGTCCCCTCCACTATTTATCCACAGATCCACTGACTCCACCCTCCATCCAAGTCACCAATACCACAGTCAAAAACCTGATCTCTGTGTTCCTGACCTGCTTGTCAAACGACACTGGGATCTCCATCCATTGGCTCTTCAAAGGCCAGAGTGTGGAGCTCACAGACAGGATGAAGCTGTCCGAGAACAACCACACCCTCCAAATACACCCTGTGAGGATTGAGGATTCTGGGGACTATCGGTGTGAAGTATCCAATCCACTCAGTTCCAAGAGGAGTGACCCCATCCAGCTGGACATAATACGTGAGTGACCTCTGTTTCCTTCTTATTCCATAGTGTTGGGGATGGGGGCATTTTATTTATCAACAGAGTACAGAATGGGTCAAAGTAACAGGGAGAAAAACATGGTTCAGGAAACAAACACAGCCAGCTTGGTGATGGATGCATGTTAATCTCATGATACAACACCAAGCAAGGTGAGCACAGTGCTGCATGCCTTTAACCCCAGCACACCACAGGCAGAGACAGTTAGATCTCTATGAGTTTCCAACCACCCTGGATTTGTAGCCAGTTTCAGGTTAGCCAGAGCTACATAGTGAGACCCTGTCTCAAAAGAGAGAGAGCATGAAGTAGGAGGCCAGCCCAGATTACATTGTGAGACCTGGTCAATAATAACAACGGTAGATGTCAATATAGCAAATAGAAATGCAAAGTGATTAAGACTTTAGGATCTGAGTCAGTCACACAGTCAACCCTCACAAACTAGTAAAATATTCATGTTACTCTACACTTCTTTCCACATATTCAGATCTTCTTTAGATTATTTTCAATGCCTAATATGAATACTACATAGACCCTAGTCTAATTGTGTTAAGTACAGGATCATGATAGGAGGAAACAATACATTTTTCACTGTAGAGATACTTTTTCAAGTAGTTTGTTTCCAAGGTTTCTGTCCATAAACATAAAATTCATAGATAGAAAGGACCTCTAATGAGAATCTTACTACATTTGCATATTTATTCATTTTGTGTGCATGTCCAACACCCATGAGTGGAAGTTAGGGGAAAATTTGTGAGGGCCAGTTCTCCAGGGACAGGGGATTGAACTCAGGTGGGTGAACAATCCCTTTATCTGCTAAGCCATTTCAGTGGCCCACATTTGTTTGTGCATTTACTTCTGTGTGGCAGTTAGGGGTAGGTACTGGGAGGTAGTACGGCAGGCACTCTTGGCAACTGAGCCATCTTGGTGGTCCATATACGGAGTTTCTTAACCTCATGCTGACATTTGAAGCATGATATCCCTGCACAAGAAGCTTTTTTTAATAACTGTTTTTTGTGGTATGTTGTAGTATGTATGTGTGTGTAAATAAATAAATAAATAAATAAATAAATAAATAAATAAATAAATATGTGTGTATATATCTATATCTATCTATCTATCTATCTATATATATATATATATATATATATGGTTTATGGGACTGGAGAGATAGCTCAATAGTTAAGAGCCCTAGCAATTCTTTCCATAGACAAGGGTTCAATTCCCAGTACCCACATGGCAGCTTATTCTTGTCTGTATCTGAAGTTCCAAGGAATTCAACACCCTCTTCTGTCCTCCTCATGTAGAAAACATGCATGTGGTGTAGAGACATATAAGCAGCCAAAAGGCCCATATGATGGATCTGGCATCGTAACAAAGACATCATTTGAAATCCAATTTCAAGGTGCTTTCATCCTGTCTCCTAAAAGTCTGAGGACTTTCAGCTCTGATCCATGTTAGGTCTTTGATCCATGTAGAGTTGATTTGTATATATTGTTAGGTGAAGGCTTAACTTCATTCTTTTACCTGGATATCCCATTTTCCCAACATCCCTTGTTTTACTGATTATTCATCCATCATTGAACAATCTTAGCAGCCTGATCAAAACTCATCTGGTCACAGAGGGTCAGATGGACACCAAGAATCCCTTCCAGGTTCTGTAACTCAATAGGACAACTCTGTTTCACACCAATAAATTCAAAAGAACCAGCAGAAATGAATTTTTTTATATTTATTTTTTCTTTTTTTTTTTTGGTTTTTCGAGACAGGGTTTCTCTGTGTAGCTTTGCGCCTTTCCTGGAACTCACTTGGTAGCCCGGGCTGGCCTCGAACTCACAGAGATCCGCCTGGCTCTGCCTCCCGAGTGCTGGGATTATATTTTTTCTTTTTTTTTTTTTTAATTAAGAGATTTTTTATTTGTTTTACATATCAACCACGGATACCCCTGTCCTCCCTCCTCCCACCTCACTGCTTCCCCCCCAATGCACCCCCATTCCCATCTCCTCCAAGGCAAGGTCTTCCCTGGAGAGTCAGCAGAGCCTGGTACTTTCAGTTGGGGCAGGTCCAATCCCCTCCTCCCTGTACCATGGCTGAGCTAAATGTCTCAGCATAGGCACTAGGTTCCTAAAAGCCAGCTCATGCACTAAGGACAGGTCCCGGTCCCACTGCCTGGGGTCCTCCTAAATGGTTTAAGCTATACAACACTCTCACTTATCCAGAGGGCCTAATCCAGTTCCATGCGGGTTCTTCAGCTATTGGACACAGTTCATGTTTTTCCACTATTTTGGCTAGTTGTCTCTGTACTTTTTCCAATCATGGTCTTGATGTCTCTCTCATATGATCCCTCCTCTCTCTCGTCCATTGGACTCCTGGAGCTCTGCCTGGGGCTTGGCGGTGGAGCTGTGCATCTGCTTCCATGGTCCCTGAATGAGGGTTCTATCATGACAGTTAGGGT
Source organism: Peromyscus eremicus (assembly GCF_949786415.1). Classification (NCBI taxonomy): domain Eukaryota; kingdom Metazoa; phylum Chordata; class Mammalia; order Rodentia; family Cricetidae; genus Peromyscus; species Peromyscus eremicus. Next base: position 168,030,664 of record NC_081416.1, on the reverse strand, counting down.
GTTCGGCCATCCGATCACCAGTGTAGGTCAGTTCAGGCACCCTCTCTACTGTTGCCAATAGTCTATACTGGAGTCATCTTTGTGGATATCTGGGGACCTCTCTAGCACTCTGCATCTTCTTATTCCCATGGTATCTTCATTTATCGTGATATCTCTTTCCTTGTTCTCTCATTTTGTTCCTGATCCATCTAGGACCTCCTGCTCCACTAAGATCTCTTTCCCCTGACCCTTGCCCTCCATTATCCCCTCTCAAACCCAGTTTGCTCATGTAGCTCTCATCCATTTCTCCATTGCTGGGCAATCCTGTGTCTTTCATAGGGTCCTTTTACTAGCTAGCCTCCTTGGAGGGCCCATTTATTAATTGTTTCTCTCAGTGTCTGTGCTACTGATGTTATATTTAAGAAGTTATCTCTGGTGCCAATGCCTTCAAGACTACTTCCTACTTTCTCTTCTATCAGGTTTAGAGTAACTGGATTTATGTTGAAGTCTTTGATCAACTTGGACTTAAGTTTTGTGCACGGTGACAGATATGGATCTTTTTGCAGTCTTCTGCATATTGACCTCCAGTTCTGCCAGCACCATTTGTTGAAGATGTTTTCTTTTTTCCATTGTACAGATTGGGCTTCTTTGTCGAAAATCATCTATTCATAAGTGTCCAGATTAATGTCAGGGTCTTCAGTTCGGTTCCATTGGTCCACGTTTCGGTTTTTATGCTAGTACCAAGCTGTTTTTCTTACTGTAGGTCTATAGTAGAGCTTGAAGTCAGGGATTGTGAGGCTCCAGGGGTTGTTTTATTATACAGGATTCTTTTGGCTATCCTGAGTTTTTAGTTTTTCCATATGAAGTTGAGTATTATTCTATCCAGGTCTGTGAAGAATTGTGTTGGGATTTTGATGAGGATTGCATTGAATCTGTAGATTGCTTTTGGTAAGTTTTCCACTTTTATTATGTTAATCCTACCTATCCATGAGCATGGGAGTCTTTCCATTTTCTGACATCTTCTTCAACTTCTTTCTTCAGGGACTTAAAGTTTTTGTCATACAGGTCCTTTGCTTGCTTAGGTAGAGTTACCCCAAGGTATTTTATATTATTTGTGGCTATTTTAAAGGGTGATGTTTCTGATTTCTTTCTCAGCCAGTTTGTCATTTGTATATAGGAGGGCTACTAATTTTTTTGAGTTAATCTTGTATCCAGCCACACTACTGAAGGTGTTTATCAGCTGTAAGAGTTCCTTGGTCAAATTTTGGGGGTCACTTATGTATACTATCATGTCATCTGCAAATAGTGAATATTTGACTTCTTCCTTTCCAATTTTTATCCCCTTGATCTCCTTTTGTTGTTTTATTGCTCTAGCTGGAACTTCAAGTACTATATTGAATAAATATGGGGAGAGTGGACAGCCTTGTTTTGTTCCTACTTTTGGTGAAATTGCTTTGAGTTTCTCCCCATTTACTTTGATGTTGACTGTTGGCTTGCTGTAAATTGCCTTTATTACGTTTAGGTATGTTCCCTGCATTCCTGATCTCTCCAAGACCTTTATCATGATGGAGTGTTGGATTTTGTCAAAGGCCTATTCAGCATGAAATGATCATGTGTTTTTTTTTCTTTCAGTTTGTTTACATGGTGTATTGTATGGACAGACTTTCGTGTGTTGAACCATCCTTGCATCTCTGGGATCAAGTCTACTTGATCAACGTGGACAATTATTTTTGATGTGTTCTTGGAGTCTGTTTGCCAATGTTTTATTGATATTTTTGTTTCAATGTTCATGATGGAGATTGGTCTGTAATTCGCTTTCTTCATTGCATCTTTGTTTGGCTTGGGTATCAGTGTAAATGTAGCCTCATAGAAGGTGTTTGGTAATGTTCCTTCTGTTTCTATTGTGTGGAACAATTTAAAGAGTATTGGTATTAACTCTTCTTTGAAGATCTGGTGGAATTCTGCATTGAAACCATCTGGTCCTGGGCCTATTTTCAGTTGGGAGACTTTTAATGACGGCTTCTATTTCTTTAGGTATTATTGGTTTATTTAAATAGTTCATCTGGTCTTGATTTAACTTAGGTATGTGGTACCTATCCAGAAAATTGTTCATTTCTTTTAGATTTTCCAATTTTTTGGAGTACAGGTTTTTGAAGTATGACTTGATGATTCTCTGGATCTCCTCATTGTCAGTTTTTGTGTATCCCTTTTCCTTTGAAAATTTCTGAATTTCAACAAAAACCAACTCTTTGTTTCATTGATTCTTTGTATTGTTCTCTTTGTTTCTATTTTATTGATTTCAGCTCTCAATTTGATTATTTTCTGGCATCTATTCCTCCTGGGTTACTTTGCTTCTTCTTGTTCTAGAGCTTTCAGATGTGCTGTTAAGTCACTAGTGTGAGATTTCTCTAACTTCTTTATGTGGGCATTAATGCTATGAATTTTCTTCCTAGCACTGCTTTCATAGTATCCCATAAGTTTGGGTATGTAGTATATTCATTTTCATTGATCTCTAGGAAGTCTTTAATTTCTTTCTTATTTCTTCCTTGACCCATTGGTGATTCAGGTGAGCATTATTCAGTTTCCATGAGATGGTAGGCTTTCTGTAATTTTTGTTGTTATTGAAATCTAACTTTAAACCATGTTGGTCTGATAGAATACAGGAGGTTATTCCAATTATGTTGTATCTGTTGAGGTTTGCTTTGTGACAGAGTATGTGGTCAATTATTCTTTTTTGTTAGGGTAGAATGTTCTGTAGATATCAATTAAGTCCATTTGAGTCATAAGATCAGTTAAGCCCCTTATTTCTCTGTTAAGTTTTGATTTGGCAGATCTGTCCAGTGGTGAGAGTGGGGTGTTGAAGTCTCCCACTATTAATGTGTGGGGTTTTATGTGTGATTTATGCTTTAGTGATGTTTCTTTTACATATGTGGGTGCCCTTGTGTTTGGGGCATAAATGTTCAGAATTGAAACTTCCTCATGGTGTATCTTTCCTGTGATGAGTATGTAATGTCTTTCTTGATCTCTTTTGATTGATTTTAGTTTCAAGTCTATTTTGTGGGATATTAGGATAGCTACACCAGCTTGCTTCTTAAGACCATTTGATTGGTAAGACTTTTTCCAGCCTTGTATTCTGAGGTAGTATCTATCTTTGAAATTGAGGTGTGTTTCTTTTATGCAGCAGAAAGTTGGGTCCTGTTTTCATATCCTTTCTGTTAGCCTGTGTCTTTTTATAGGTGCATTAAGTCCATTGATATTAAGGGATATTAATGACCAGTGATTGTTAGTTTCTGTTATCTTTTAGTGATAGTGAGTGTGTATTTCTCTTCTTTGGGCTTTACTGCTGTGGGGTTATCTATTGCATGTATTTTTGTGGGTATATCTTGCTGCAGGCCTCAGGAATTTATCATAAGAACTCAGCTGGTTATGGCAAAGTCACTACTTGGAGGGGTGGTGTATTCCTCCAGAGGAAGCCAAATTCCAGGGAGTTTTTGGTGTTATTTGGCTTGTTGTATATCAGCTGTATTCTGTTATGAAAATCATGTGTGCCTTCATAGTTTTCCCAATTGACTTTTCCCTAAGAAGGGCTAACAGTGTGGACTTATCACTCTCTGGACATAAACATTCCAGGTATTTGGAGAACAGCCTCAGGAAAGGCTTCCTCTGGAATCAGATATCTCCCTTAGCCACTTTTAAGCACTAACAGTGATATGCTAACCAGTCATTAGCACTCAGTTGACCTTCTCTTTTACCACTCCCATTTTGGCTTGTTAAAGAAAGCCTGGTGGTCACTGCCTGAGGAAATTTCTTACCTACCTTTATGACCCTGTAGAATTCAAGCCTGGTGACCTTGCTCAACCAGGGGCTTGATATAACTGGATTTCTGGGAGACTTAGGGAGGACACAGAGGACTGAGAATTGAAAAGGGAATGGAAGAACTAGATGGGTAAGAACTTGAGAGTAACAAACTGAGATGGGGAAGAACTAGATTAAAGGGCTAGAAGAGAGTACCAGAGGAATGAGATGGAAGATGAGGAAGAGCCAGATGGGGAAGAAGGAGATGAGGAAGAACAAGATGAGAGAAGGAGATGGGAGAGAAGCTGATATGGGAAAGAACTAGATGTATGACAACCTAGAAGGGACAGAACTAGATGAAGGAATTAAGATAGAACCTGGAGGGGACAACAGATAAATGTAAAGAGAAATTGGGCAAGAAAGGAGCCAAAAATGAGAGTAGAGTATAAGCTTGTAGAGAGAAAACTGACAGAATAATAAATGTAATTTATTATTCTTTACATAGATTTCCTGTACATAGATTTATTTCTTTTCATCAAAGATTAATTATCAGCTGGTTGTAGATTCTTCCTTGACCCTGGGAGGGGATTATTGAGGGGTTGGACCCCCATAGTCCCTGATAGTATCTGACTTCCTTAGGTTGGAATTTTCCTTCTAGTGCTTTTTGTAGGGCTGGATTTGTGAATAGGTATTGTTTAAATCTGGTTTTATCTTGGAATGTCTTGTTTACTCCTGTCTATGGTGATTGAAAGTTTTGCTGGGTATATTAGTCTAGGCTGGCATCCATGGTCTCTTAGTATCTGCATTAATGTCTGTCCAGGTCCTTCTGGCTTTTGAAGTCTCCATTGAGAAATTAGGTGTTATTCTGATGGGTTTGTCTTTGTAAGTCACTTGGCCTTTTTCCTTTACTGCTCTTAATATTCTTTCTTTATTCTGTAGATTTATTGTTTAATTATTATGTGGTGAGGGGGACTTTTTTGGGGGGGGTTAGTCTGTTTGGTGTTTTATAGGCTTCTTGTATCTTCATAGGTATTTCCTTCTTTTAGTTGGGAAAGTTTTCTTCCATGATTTTGTTGAATATATTTTCTGTGCCTTTTAGTTGGTATTCTTCTCCTTCTTCTATCCCTATTATTCTTAGATTTGGTCTTTTCATGATGTCCCAGATTTCCTATATGTTTTGTGTTATGACTTTTTTGGCTTTGGTATTTTCTTTGACTGATGAATCTATTTCCTCTATTGTATCCTCTACACCAGAGATTCTCTCTTCCATCACTTGTATTCTGTTGGTTATCCTTGCATCTGTTTCTTGTTTGTTTACTCAGATTTTCTATTTCCAGCATTCCCATTGTTTGTGTCTTCATTGTTTCTATTTTCCTTTTCAGGTTTTGAACTGTTTCCCTCACATGTTTAATTGCTTTTTCAATGTTTTCTTGCCTTTCTTTACGGGATTTATTGATTTCTTCCAATTTTTTATTTGTCTTTTCCTCTATTTGTTTATTGATTTCTTCCAACTTTTTGTTTGTCTTTTCCTCAATTTCATTTTTCATTTTTTCTTGAAAGGCCTCTAGCATCTTCAAGATGCTGTTCTTAAGGTTGCTTTCTTCTGCATCTTCTACATTGTGATGTTCAGGTCTTGCTGTTGGAGGAGGGCTAGGTTCTTGTGATGCTGCGTTGTTCTTTATGTTGTTGTATGTATTTTTGCCTTGACATCTGCCCATCTCCTCCTCCAATAGGTATATGAGGTGCCTGTATCTGAGTGAGTTGCTATTGGCCCACTCTGTGCTTGTTGTGTCTATGTCTCAGGGGGCCCCTCTAGATCCAATCTTAGTTCTTGGTCTAATTGGAGCAGGCAGATTCTGTGTCTCAGGGAGCTGCTCTTGGGTCAACCCAAGATAGTTGATTCTATAACACACAAAGCTGCTCTTAGTCTTATCAGGGCTCTTTGTCCAGTCACAGCTGACAGATTCTGTGTTTCAGGAAGCCTCTCTTTGACTAATGAGATGTGGCAGATTCTAAGTCTTAGAAAGCCACTCTTGGTCTAATGAGGGCTGGCAAATTCCCTGTCTTAGGAGGTTACTCTTGTTCCAATGAGGGCTCTTTGTCCAATGAGGGCTGCAGGCTTGAAGTGGCTGGGGTCTCAGGAGGATGGGTATGGGGGTAGGGTATGTAGATTGCAGGGTTTGGTGGGGGGTCTAGGTGAGGGTAGGGCCTTCCTGCAGGAGCCCTGCCTGCTGGCCAACAACTGGGACAGAGTAGGGCAGGGATTTCCGGGACCAGATATGTCCCAGGGATGGGGCCAAGGGGCAGGACTCTCTTTGAGTGTGAGCAAAGTCAGTCACCTTGGTCCTATGAGAGCTGGCAGTTTGATTTCCGTGCCTCAGGAAGTGGCTGGGGTCTCAGGGGATTGGATATGGGGGTAGGGCATATAGATTGCAAGGTCCAATGGGAGGTCTTGGTGAGGGTGGGGCCTTCCCACAGGAGCCCTGCATGCTAGCAAGGAACGGGGACAGAGTTGTGTGGGGGTTCCCAGGTGGAGAAGCTGTGTCCCAGGGATGGGGTAAAGGGGCAGGACTCTCTGGGTATGGAGCCTCAACATTCTTTTAGTTAACTCCTGGCCACAGGAAGGAAAGAGGTAAATATTTACATCTACCACAATTAGGACAATGATAAAAAGATATGATCATTAAATTTAACTGTAATGTTGCCAGGCAGTGGTGGCACACGCCTTTAATCCCAGCACTCAGGGGGCAGAGGCAGGCAGATCTCTGTGAGTTCAAGGCCAGCCTGGTCTCTAAAGCGAGTTTCAGGAAAGGCGCAAAGCTACACAGAGAAACCCTGTCTCCAAAAACTAAAATAAATAAATAAATAAAAAATTTAAAAAGATAACTGTAATTTTAATGTAAAAAATTGCTATGTGACATTCTCCCATCTTCAGAGCCTTCCAAGGACTGCCAGAATGGATAAGATTTAGGCTGCAGCATAAAGCACACTCTCTCCCCACCCGCTGCAGGCAAGGACTTGAAAGAAGACACATGGCCAGCCTAGAAACACAGTACTTACGGGAGTACTAGGAGAGAATAACTTGCTTATTGCCTCACCTCTCCTAATCTACCTTCTCACAGGAGGTGCACTCCCCAAAGGGACAAACAGATGTCAGACACAATGAGAGAGTTCTTGTTCACTTGCTTGGTGAGGAGGAATTTATCATGATGCTTCTTCTCTTTTCTCTCCATGACAGGTGAACGTGCCAAACCAAAAAAACATCGACCCTCATCAAGGGGTATTATTGGCATTGTTGCCCAATGTGTGTTGGGGCTGATTGCAGTAATATTTGTACTGTTTTTCCTGTGGCGCAGACGTCGTGGCAGGTGAAGTGTCTTCCACCCTTCCACCTACTCTTCCATTCCCTCCATGCTTGGGAAAGGGAAGAGGCTTCCTTCACTTTGTGTCTGGACTCCATCTTCTTCTCTTTGCTGTGTGTGTGTGCTGTGTTCCTCATATCACTGCCTTCCTATGTCCTGTACCCCACTGTCTGTTGGTCATGTCACTCCTTTCCCTGTGAAGTTTGGAGATAAATTGACTTCATCTTTCACCAGGGAGCCACAAATTGAGAACAATGTTAAACAAGTGGACAATAAGCCAATGAACCTCAATGAAACATCAAAAGCATCCTCAAATGTGAAACCTCAAAAGGAAAAGAAGGTAAAAGTAAATCCTCAACCAAAGTACCACCCCCAGCACCAGTTAGAAAACAGCAAGTATGATGGGGTAAAAGGATCAAAGGCTAGGAGGGCTGGTTAGATTGGAAAAGGAGCCAGCACCAAGAAAGGCAGTGGCAGCCATGGTGTGAATGCACAGCAAGGACAACAAGCAGCTCCCAGGAAACATCAGCTCCCAGGGGCCTTCCCAACTGAGGAACCAAACAACAGTGACAGTGTCTCCCACTTCTTTAGGGCGAGAAGTAAGAGCATGCTCAGTGAGGACAACTGGACCCGTCCATCCATAGTAAGTAAAGGCACTGACCCTCGAGAATCAAAGGTCCCACCACCTGCCTGTCCTTCCATGGAATCCTGGACACCAACCACTGTCTCCTGTCTGACTTACGCAGCAGATCTTCTCTTCCCAGCCTCTGGCTGGCATTTCCTTTAGGCTGCCAAGCAGCTCCCAAATAAAGACACGGAGAGTTTTGAATGCTCACCCTTAGCTGAGGCTTGTCCAGCTAGCTTCTTTACCTTAATTTAAACTGTTTCTATTCATCTATGTTTTGCCTCAGGCCTTTTTACCTTTCTTTCATTCTGTATGTCCTACTTTCCTGCTTTCTCCCCATCTGTCTGTCTGGCCCCAGGTGTCTCCCTGGCTTCATTTTTTTTGAGCCTAAATAACTCCTCCTACTTACTCTCCCTACCTAGATGTCCCACCTATATATTCTCCCTCACTATTAGACATTCAGCTTTTTCTTAGACAATTCAGGTGCCTTAGGCAGGCAAGGTAAAACAGCAACACATCTTTACATAGTTAAACAAACACAATACATCTTTACATTGTTAAACAAATATTGCACAACACCAACCCTCAGGTGCTGTAGGTCCTCACCCTCTTTCCAGACACAGGAGACCAAGTCAGTGCTGAAGGGAGACTCAGTCCACCTAGGCTAGGCTAGCATGAGGGAAACACATGTCCAAGAGCAAGTTCCTCACCCTAACGCCTTCCCTGCTGTGTGTGAATATTATGGGCATTCATTCTCCCTTAGGGAGACTCTCTGCTGTGTGTGTCTAGGTCCCATGGACCACTGTGCTCCTCCTTGTTATAGAAACATGTCAGTGACAAATACCACTGATGAAAGAATAATCAAGGCTTTGTGAACTGGGAAAACTCCTGAACGGAATAATCCAGGTCTCTGTCCTTGTTACCTCTCCTCTGGTCCTAATAAGCTAGGTCTGTGAAACAGACTCTGGAGGATGCAAATCCTCTAACTGGACTTGGGCATCACCCACTCAACCCTCACCCCACATCTACCACCACCTCCTGCAGCCTCCTTCGGCTACAAATCACAAGTCTGAGATGAGCTTTGCACTTCCATGCTCTGGTGACTCTTCTCTTGCTTCCCCAGGTCATGTGACAACTCTCCTAATGAGGTAAGCACTGCCACTTTCACTGCCTGCTTCCTCTCAGATGTCTCTGGAGAGATGGGGACACTCAGAGCCACAACTGTGTATCCTTAGTTCCTCGTGCAGCAGACAAGGAGCTGCACCTCTCTTACCCTTAGCCTTCCTGCATTCTGCCCACTACAAAAGAGATTACAGATGTGGGTGAGCTAACCCCTGTGTAGTTCCCAGCACAGACCCAAAGGAGGAAGGGACATATCCCGCTTCTTGTCTCTCCTCATCTGAACCTGCTCTGGCCTTCAAAGGAAAGACTCCATTCCAACCAGTCAGAAGTGCAGGCTCTGGGATCTCACTCTGTCTGCTTCTGTTCCCAGCACCCTAGTCCCTTTAGTCTGCCAGATGGAGTCAGACAAGAGACATCCTATCATTTAGGAGACTGGCAGGTTTCTTACAGAATGACAGGAGGCATGCTCAAAAGTGAGGGTGGACATTGGCCAAAGGGCCACTGCAGATGAAAGGCCATCAAAGAGTGAGAGTGAACAATGGCCAGGGACCATAGGCTGCATGTTAAAATAGGCCGGGTGCTGTCTTCTATAGTCTTTGGCAAAGGAGGCCTCCATGAGATGTTGTTCTGTGCAGGACAAACAGTCCATGTGGGTTGACTCTAAAGGAGGGGACTATTGTGTGTCTCTGTTCTTTGCCAGAAGGCTCCAGCCACATAGTAACTTATATTCTTCTTAGCAATTGAGATGGTCACTTAGAGAATTTAAAGGCTGGAAATGTAGTCCTATTGCTAGAGCGCTTGCCTGGCTGTCCCTGGCCTCAATTTGATCCACAGAATCACAGTGGAGCACACCTGCAGTCACAGCACTTGGTCCCTGGAGAACATGGGCAGTCCCTGGGCTACATGAGAGCGGGTTCACACCAACGCAACACACACACACACACACACACACACACACACACACACACACCTGGAATAGGGCAGATGCGATGGTTTAGTGTGTAAAGTGCCAGTTTACAAATCTGACACCCGAGTTCAGTTGCCAACTGAAAGGTGAAAGAAGGGAAAGAGGAGACCCCTCCTGCAAGTTGTCCTCTGAGATGCACCCATGTTCTGTCTGTCTGTCTCTGTCTCTGTCTCTGTCTCTGTGTCATGAGACTGACTGAATGACCATACTTTTCAGGTGGATGGCCTTCGCATTATTTCTTGAAAAACAATGTCCAGCAACACAAATCGCAAATTTCAGTCTTCTGAAATAAAAATACAGCGATGGAACCTGTCCCACTAGCTGCTGCTCATGTGTTCCCAGTCTCTTGCCCCTCACTGGGGGGGTAGAGGAGAAGAGTCCCCAAAGGACACAACCCTGAGGCCTCAGCCTTCAGAGTCAGCAGAGAGAAAGGCAAATAATGGATTGGGTAGCCAGTGGCTAGCAGAAAAGGGATTGCTGGTGACGGATTGCACCCTTTAGACCACAGAGCAAGAGTACTTTATGAAGTCCACTGTAGCCAGGGAGCCAGCTAAGTAGTGATCAGAAAACTGGCTGTGGCAGAGAAAAACGGGCTGTGGTAGGGGATGACCTCCACTGGGGAAAGCCCTCTGACAGGTGACTATGTGTACAGGTTCCTGGCATGTGATCTCTGCCATCAGGAGGATGACAATGTAGACTGGCTTGTGTACAGTTCTAGGAGTCCAGTGGCAGCCACTCTGTACCTATTTCCTGTCATAGGATTTTTGCTGTACACATGGCGGGCCATGAAATCCAAGGTCCTGCAAACAGGAACTGTCTTGGTTGGTCACAGCTACAGTTCCATGGTGGAAAGATACAATCTTCCATGCATGTCTGTTTGGGATTCCATTTCACCTCTCAGCTGTGACTTGTTCTCTAGTCCCACAAAACTAAGTGGCCAAGCCTTCAGTAAGCACATGAAGCACTCCTGGACATTTGCCCACTCTGTTCTCAGGTCTTCCTTGCACACACTACTGTCTTCTTAGCTCCCCGAACCTAGCTCCTTCTCCTACTGGGGAATGTCCAGTGTCCTATCACATACTCCAGATTCCTCTCTTGCTCACACTTCCTGCTCTTTCACCACTTAGCTCTGTGGGGCCCTCTGTTCTAATTGCATCTGTCTCCCTGTACACCTCTGCCCCACTACTGTGACAGGAGAGTAGTGACTGAAAAGGGTGCATCAGGAGACAACCTTCCTGAGTTGACCAGGAAGACTCTAAGCCTGTCCCCACCTGACTTCATACAGTCGAGCATACTCAAGAGATGCCAGGGATAGGAGCTGGAGAGGTGGTTCAGTGGATCTAAGCACTGAGCTGCTCTTCCAGAGGACTCAGATGCCCATCAACCATACAGCTGAAAACCTTTTGTAAGTGTAGTCTCAGGGAATCTGATACCATCTTCTCTCCCCAGGGGGTACCAGACATATACACAATGTACAGACATACATGCCAGCAAACCACCAACCAACACCAGCACCACCAGCACTACCATCACCACCACCACCATCACCACCCACATACACAGGCATAGAGGGACAGGCAGGGAGTGTACACAAAAACAGAGCAGTGACCGCTAAGTAAGGTCCTATAGAGGGCCTTGTGGATCCTAGCTTCTACATAGGAGCTCAGTGAGATCAAAGGAAAATCCAAATGAGACCACTTTGCATCATAGTTACCTCTGTGCTGACACATATGGACCCTCTGTCCGGATCGAAACCATGACGATTCTTCCTCTGTGTCTTTACTTTGCTCTTTGGGGCCCACATACCTGTACTCTTTGGGTACTTTCTTCTGTTATATCATCCATGCTTGAGGTCCACTGTTTGAGAAATAAAGCAGTGGTCGCCCACATTTCTATATTCCCCATGGACTCATGCCCTGGTGAGGTGTGGGCTCATTTATCATGAGCTGAGCTCACCACACAGAAAGAAACCAAGTGACTTTGTTGCCATCTTGGCTGGTGACTTCATCAAGATAGAGGTGACCATGTGACTTGGCCGTTATCTTGGTTAGTGACATTATTGAAATATTTGGCAGTATTGAGAGCCCTCAGAGGATCACTGCACTCCTAGACTTCCTGTGCCACAGGCAGTCAGGTACACATCCCAGTCCTCCTCTTCCAACTTTTCCATTTTAATTTCATCTTCTATATTCCTAATGGGATCATGGAATTGGGAGACTCAGAAGAGACTCCAACATGGGCTCTATTACCACATGATAAAAATCAACACTCGTGTCATTTTTTTTGTGGGGAGGGGGGGATCAAGGCAGGGACTTTCTGGGTAATAATTCTGGCTGTCCTGGAACTTTCTCTGTAGACCCGGCTGGCCACAAATTCATTCAGATCTACCTGGCTCTGTCTCCCAAGTGCTGAAATTAAGGTGTGTGCCACCACCACCCACTTTCTTAAGTGTATCTTAAGGAGGGTATACCCAAACTCCATGATGCAGTTTTTGGGTTGGCACATTGTTTTGCAGGATATATTTACAGCTTTCTATGGGAGTTTTCCCAGCCATGTGCCTCCAACAATACCAACAGGAGCTAACACTTTCAAACTGACAGTCTTTTAATGGAGAGAATAATGAGAGAACCCTGTGTCTAATATAAAAATCATAAGATGATTAATAAATGTCACCAGTATAAAAAATTTGACACTTATAAACATATACAAAATAATATATGAATTATCACTCATAAATTTTGAAGAGGATGGAGAGCCAGAGGTTCTTTTTTTTAATACCAGGAACTTCTGATAGATTTAAGCATAGGATTGGAGGAGGAGAAAATAACTTTTCTACTGTGGGGCTAGAAGTTCCTCTTTTCTAGTTAAAACAAGGGGAATGAATGTCTTCTATGATCCAAAACTGTAATAACAGCTCAGTATATGTGTGCCTTCTTTTCTGGGTTTTGTTTACAGAGATTATTCCCTCACATCAAAGTCATTTTTGATAATGTGCAAAGATGCTTACTAAATTGTAAACATTTTTTTTCTGTCAGGTTAGGAAAGGGATATAAAAGTCCAAGCAGAGAGTGTTGCTTTATACCTGAATCAGAAAATGCTTGGTAATTAAAAGGAAGTGTGAGCTAGTCTTAATTTGTTATATTAATCTATTCATGTAGTTTGGACTAGACTTTCTTTTAATAAGGAGGTGCTCCCCAGCAGCTTTCTTCTGAGTCAGTCAGCTCCCATACTCAGGACTCCTACTGTGCCTGTTTGGAAAAGATCAACAGCTGGGCATGTGGAGAGCTGGTTCTTTGAGAGGGGATACAATTTTGACAGGACTTGGGCTCAACTAACCAAAGGGAAGAGAGGAAGGACCCAAAGTGACCGAATCACAAAGGAATGAAGAAACATCACAACTGACACCAAAGAAATTCAAAATATTGTAAGGGAATATTTTAAAAATCTGTTTTCCATTAAGTTGGAAAATCTAAAGAAATGTAGGAAATTCTAGATTCACCCAAACTACCAAATTTTAATCAAGAAAAGATCAATCAATCTAACCCAACCATAAACAACAAGAGTCTCTGTTCAGGTCTGGCAGTGAGTTGTGGGGCACACTTGCAGAAGTTTAGGGGCAGTGTACTGGCTAGTAGTACATCAATTTGACACAAGCTAGAGTCATGAGAGAGAAGGGACCTCAGTTGAGAAAATGCCTCCATAAGATCCAGGTGTAAGGCATTTCTCAATTAATGATCAATGGGGAAGGGTCCAGTTCATGGCGGGTGGTGCCATTCTTGGGTTGGGGTCCTGGGTTCTATAAGAAAGCAGGCTGAGAAAGCCATGTGCCCCAGGCAGTAAGCAGCACCTCTCCATGGCCTCTGCATCAGCTCCTGCATCCAGGATCCTGCCCAGCTTGAGTTCCTGTCCTGACTTCCTTCAGTAATGGACTATGATGTAAAAGTGCAAGGCAAATAAACCCTTTCCTCTCCAACTTGCTTTTTGGTCATGGTGTTTTGTTGAAGCAATAGAAGCCCTAAGAAAGGCAGTGATTCTGTTAAATATCAGAGAAGGAGTTTAAACAAAAAAGCACTATCCACAAAACATCCAGGAGCAGTCTGTGCCTTCCTTACACAATTCTACCAGGCAACTGAGTGCTCAGGATCAATGTCAAAACTTTCCAGAGCAAATGAGGAGGTGAAACCTCATTCCTGTCTACCTTCAGAGAGGTGAAAACCCCTTAATGAAATACCGCCAAAATAAGTTCAGAATTATAATCTTGACTATGTTTCAGGAATGTGGGTGATTTAACATTAGAAAATCAACCACTGCCTTTTAGAAAATTAACATATTAACCAGAAAACTATAATCATTTGAAAAGTAGGAAAATGGCCTTTGATTCACGCCCACCTGTGATTTACATACCAAAGAAACAGATTATGAAAGAAGGGGACCCTTTGGAATGATACAAACATCTACTAAAGGTGAAATTAAGCACTGTGATAAGCCTGTGGTTTTGGACTAAGCCCTCAGTCAGGTCAATATGGAGTCACTCACACTGTTAGCCTAATTTTCTTAGTAGTGCATGTATGTCACCTATGGACTGCTGTTTGCTAGTTAGAGAAGCCAGGATTCACTCAGCAATAGGTGTTGGTCATAGGTAGCAGACGGGGTTGAACAAACTCTTAAACATGAGATTCCTCACTCATGTTTTCCACCTGTAAATTCTTCCAGAGTACATTGCAGCCCCACAATTTCTGAACCTGTCCTGATTTTAAGGACAGCCTCATTCTAGAAACAGGAATAGAAGCCAGTGTCTGTCTTTCACACATTTATTATTTTCCTTTTGACAAAATATCAAGTATCAGAGTCAATGGGGACCCATGAGAAAACTGCCTGACAGCAACACACCTACCTCCTACAGACATTCTCTCTGGCCAGCCCACGGGAACATCACAAAAGCAAAGAGCACACACCTGACACCCAGAGCATGCAGAATCTGAGGCCAGAGCCACCACAGGCTTGTTGAGCAAAATCCTCATTTGGAGTAGAGCTTCAGAGGAGACATGTGCCTAAGGGCCAGGCTCATGACTCACCTCAGACCACAGGAAGGCCAGTGCTCTGGGCCTTTCCAGGTATGACGCCCATGACTCTGAGATCAATTCAGGTTTGTGACATACAGTAGGTACCATGGATGCACAAAAGTCAGAGGGGCCAATCATAGGGTACACTTTGCATGTCAGATTGGAAGAGTAAGGTTGTGTTAAGCTCCCTTTGCCACTGTGGCCAAGTTTCATGGTCAGGTCAAGTTAGATGTATAATGGGAAGACATGCTTCACTTTTGGCAGGTGGAGGTGTATGGACAAGGACAAGCAATTCAGGAGAAAGCAAAAGTGTGTCAAACACCCATTCAAAGACCATTATATACTCTTACATTTTCTTTTTTTTCTTTTTTTTTTTTTTTTGGTTTTTCGAGACAGGGTTTCTCTATGTAGCTTTGTGCCTTTCTTGGAACTCACTTGGTAGTCCAGGCTTGCCTCGAACTCACAGAGATCCGCCTGGCTCTGCCTCCCGAGTGCTGGGATTAAAGGCGTGCACCACCACTGCCTGGCTACTCTTACATTTTCTATCCTGAGTTTTTAAAAAATTTTTATGAGTGTGTCTCGCATAGCCCAGGCTATCTTCAAACTCAGTACATAACCAAGGATGACTTTGAGCTTCTCATCCTCCTGTGTGTATCTTTTTGAACAAAGTCCTGGGGATCAAATCCAGAGCTTTGTGCACATTAAGTAAGCTCTGCCTACAGAGTTACACCCTAGCCTTCAAATTTTTACAGTTAAATATTTGTTGAATGGTTCTTAACTTCTCATACGTGAGACTGTACATGTGTCCAGGTGCACACACACACATTCACATGCATGCATGCACACCTTTGCTTCTCCTAGGATATATACATGCTTTGACCAGCACCAGGAGCAAACAGTTGTTAACAGAATGGTGCTGAGATCTTTGAGGGCTGAGAAGGGCCTGGAATTAGCAGAGGAGATGGACCTGCAGTGAGAAAGCAGGAGTGGAGTCTTGACTCCATGGAGAAGGTAACTATTCTCAAAACATTGCCACACAGGGACACAACTGAGGGTCCCTGGATCAAGACAGGCTTGTGGTGGCCAACTGTCCACCTCATAACAGTGTAGAATATGATGTTTGTGTCACAGGTAGATGAGAATGAGATTGATAGTGACATGCAAAGAGAACCTGCAAACTCAAAACCTTCCAAACACAAAATTTAAAAACTCTCAGAAGCTAAGAGCACTTGCTGCTCTTTCAGAAGAACTGAGTTCAGTTCCCAGCATATACATCAGGAGGTTCACAGCTGCCTGAAGCTTCATATCCAGGGGCAATGATGCCCTCTTCTGGCTTCAATAGGAACCCTGCGCACATGTGGCATACTCATATACAGAGAGAGAGAGAGAGAGAGAGAGAGAGAGAGAGAGAGAGAGAGAGAGAGAGAGAGAGAGAATGACACAGGCTGAGAGACAGGGAGAGTAAAAGCAAATCTAAAATAAAAGAAAACAACCTTGCATTTTCCTTTATAATTCAGGTTCCCACAACACAAGCCACCACCTTCTCACTGAGCAACTTCAGGCATTCCCTGGCTGACCTGAGGTCACAGATTTTCTGACATTGGTTCCTGTCCCAGTGCTGCTACCTCTTGGAGGATGACTGATAATCAGGACTGTCTTAAAATTTCTATTGCTGTGAAGAGACACCATGAACACAGAAACTCTTACAAAGGAAAACATTTAATAGGACATCTTATGCCTTAGAGATTCAGTCCATTGTCATCACGGTGGAAAATGGTAGCATGCAGGCAGACATGGTGCTGGAGAAGGAGCTGAGTTTTCTACAATTTTGAACCAGAGGCAACAGGAAGTAAACTGAGACACTGGGTATGGCTTGAGCATAGGAGACCTTAAAGCCTGCTTTTAAGTGACACACTTTCTCCAACAAGGCCATATCTACTACAACAAAACCACAACTCCTAATAGTGCCATTGCCTGTTATCTTGTGGGGGCCAATTACATTCAAACCACCACATCCTACTTCCTGGCCTATAGATGTAACCAACCTTCTTATTAAATAAGAACACAGAACCAATGCAAAGAAGAAAGCCAAGAGGTCAGAGCTAAGAGCTAAAACCTTACCCTTCCTCCTGTGGTGGTCCTACCTCTCCAAACCAGAGCTACCCCTGTGTTAAAGTCCTTATATAGAATTTCTGTTCTGCCTTCTCATTGGTTGTAAACCCAACCACATGACCGCCTCATCATGGCCTGTCTGTATAGGCCTCCAGGTTTTCTATGATTGGTATTGAAATTAAAGGCATGTGTATCCAATACTGGCTGTATCCCTGAACACACAGAGACTTACCTAGCTCTGCCTACCAAGTGCTGGGATTACAAGCATACGCCACCACTGCCCTACTTTCCTATGGCTTGCTAATAGCTCTGAACCCTGGGCAACTTTATTTATCAACATACAAATAACATTTTAATACAAATAAAATATCACCACTGGCCCCCATAAACTTGTAACAATATCATAATGTAAAATATATTTAGTCCAGCTTCAAAAGACTCCATAGTCTATCACAGATCAACAATGTTTAAAAGTGGAAAGTTCAAAGTTTCTTCTGAGATTCACGCAATCTCTTAACTATAATCTCCTATAAAATAAAAATTAAAAAACACATGCTTCCAACATATAATGGCACAAGATTTACATTACTCTTCTAAAGTGTAGTGAAGGGAGCATAATGAGGAAATATTGGACAAAAGTGAGACTGAAAATAATCTGGGCAAACTCCAAACTCTGCATCTCCAGGTCTTACTTCAAACTGCTCTTCAGATCTACGAATTCTTTCAGCTATGTTGACCACAACACATTGTGGTGGTATTGTGTTCCCCAAAATATTGTGTACCTTAGTAAACTTATCTGGGGTCAGAGAACAGAAAAGCCACAAGATACTTAGGCTAGAAAATGTTAGCACATGCCTTTAATCCTAGCATTCCAGAGACAGAAATCCCTCTGGATCTCTGTGAGTTCAAGGCCGAATTGGAAACAGTCAGGCATGGTGACTCACGCCTTTATTCCCAGAAAGCAGCCTTTAATCCCAGGGAGTGGTGGTGGAAAGCAGAAAGGTTTATAAGGCGTGAGGACCAGAAACTAGCAGCATTTGGCTGGTTAAGCATTCAGGCTTTGGAGCAATACAGTTCAGCTGAGAGCTATTGGGATGAGGACACAGAGGCTTCCAGTCTGAGGAAACAAGACCAGCTGAGAAGTTGGCCAGGTGAGATGGCTGTGGCTTGTTCTGTCTCTTTGATCTACCAGCATTGACCCCAATAACTGGCCTCAGGTTTGATCTTATTAATAAGAACTGTTAAGATTCATGCTACAACACATTACTCTCTTGGGCTGGTTCCATTTCCTGTTACAGCTCTTCTCAGCAGGTATCCCAAGTCTCAGCCATCTCCAACATCTTGGGGTCTCCAAGGAAATCCAAGCTTCTCCTTCACAGCTTCACAGCCTCTCTGGTCCTCCATTTAGGGACACTCCTGACACATGCCTAGCCTCAGTGGTTTTCCTTAGTCAAGGAGGCAAATTCCATAGCCTATTTCTTCCATCATTAATCATAACCAGGTGGCCAAAGCTGTCATGTTCTGCTGCTTGCTGGTGCTGTAGTGTGACCTCCTTGTTTATTTACATCTTCACCAATTTTCTGTTTTGCTTGGTTTCCTTCACTGCCTAAGCATGGCTGTACTAAAATTTGCTCTGTAGACCAGGCTGGCTTCAAACTCAGAGATCCCCCTGCCTCTGCCTATGCCTTCCCAGTGTTGGGATTAAAGGTATGTACCACCACACCCTGATTTAAGCTTTTCTTTAATTTCTTTTCACCTGTTGGAAACTTAGCTTAGTAGGATATTGCCCTGAGGCCACCACTCCCTGTATTCCATTTCTTAATATGTTTATCTTTTTGAATACTAGAATTAGTTCCATTCCACTTCCTGGTGCCCTTTCCCCTCAAATTGTACATTTTGTATTTTTTCCTTGCTCAGCTTCCTCTTTTTCATTATAAATCTGTATAAGTGTGGTGAGTCATAAAAACACAGCAGAGTCTACACTAGGCTGTTTTGAGATTTCCTCTGCCAATGGAATTAATCCAAAACACTTCACTTTAGCCTCAGGCAGACTTTTTGGACAAGAACATATTCTTCACCAAAATATCACAAGAACAATCTCTAGGCCACATATTAATATTCTTCTCCTCTGAAATCTCTTGACCAGGCCCCCACAGTTCAAATAACTCAACACCAATGTCTTTCATGTTCCTACTAGTCTGTCCCATTAAGCAGTACTTAAAGCATTCCACTACTTTCCTAATCCAAACTTCCATACTCCACATTACTCCAAATAAAAACACATTCCAGCCTATCACAATACTCCAGTCCCTGGTACCATCTTCTGTCTTAGTTAGGGTTTCTGTTGCTGTGAAGAGAAACCATTGTCAGAGACCAAACATGGACCATGGAAAAGTACTAGCTAGGCCAGAGAACAAGCCCCTACCCTAAACTAAAGATAAAGAACAGGTCAGGCAGGTCAGGTAGCATAGCAACAGAACAATAGGCCCTGACCAGTGACCTTACCACCTAGCAGCCTCACGACTTGCACGACTTGCAGGTAGCCCTTCACCTGCACTTCGGCACATCGTGCACCCCTTCCCTCCTTCCCTCCCCCTCCCATGCTATATAAGCCTTGCTGAGGAGAATAAAATTTGCAGCTTGATCAGAACACACTGTCTTGCTGTCGTCCTTTCGTGTCTCCCCCATCCCTCTCATTCTCTCCCACAGGTGGGTCACCCCCGTTGACACCCCGCTGGCCGGGGCACACCATGACCACTGCAACTCTTTTTTTTGTTGTATCAGAAATATTTGTTTAGAGTGAAGAATATCAATTTTGAAACAATAATCAATAATATGACCTTACTAAACACACGCCAGTTCAGTTAACTTTACTTTGTTATTTGTTTAGATGGAAATTTCAATAGAATTTAACATGTGATTGAAGCCTGCTAATTTAGTGGCTCAGTTCACCGTCTTTGTTTCTCTGGTAGCCTCCTCTGATAGACTGTCTGTAGGTGCATACATAGATCTTGGAAAGCATCCATTATTTTTCCTTCATTTTTTTGGAATTCTCAAAAGCCAATTGTCATTTGAGAGGTCCAAGCTCACCTTCTAGAGAATGACACCTTGTAGAGCAATAATAATCTCTTCTAGGCAGCCCTCACTCAGTAGAAGGTAAATTGTTCTTCACATTTAGATTAATCACAGAGTTCATGAGCCAACATAGAATGGAAAGGTAGAAAGGTTAACAGGAATTTAGATGAGTGGAGTCAGGGAAAGCAGATGAATAGAATACATGTAGGTATATCAATTAATAAAAAATTAAGCAAGCTAGTCACAAATGAAGTGAATTTTATATGATATCCATAATAATTAACCTCTTTAATAGTAATCATCAAATGCATGATAGGACCCAGAGTTTATTCTGCATTTAAAATGCAGGATTTTATCCATTATATTTTACTTCTAGATTTGAAGTTTAAGAGTGTGTCTGTGTAATCCAACCAGTTCTCACTGTTCTATTATTTCTGTAAAAATCCATTTCCCTGTTTCGGAAGCAAAATTCTATACAAGTAACAGCGACAGTTAATTTTGTCAACTTACTGTAACCTAGAATTGTCGTGGAAGAGAGAGAGATTCAATAAAGAAGAGTATACATTGGAGATTCTATGGGTGTATCAGCTGCTGTATGGTGACTTCCCCTGAATTAAAACGTTCTCTTTTGGGGGGTGGGGGAGGAGATTCAGGAAGCAAATGAAATTCACAAGTTTCAGGAAGTTTCTGAAGCTTAAAAAATTTATAAGCCCATTCCCAAGGTTACACACAGGCTAACAATCGCTGGGGACAAGAGAATCTGAAATCAGCTGAGCTGCCTATGAGTCACATGAGGAGTGCAAATAGATGCAGTTTTCATGAGTCATCATCCATGTTGGAGTGATCTTTTTGATATTGTCTTCTAAAGTTCAGTACCAATATCACTTTCATATTATAATCCTAAAGGAAAAGTTAGCTGTTTGTTTGTTACCCAATGTTAAAAAGATTAGCTGCGTTTTTGATCTTAGCCATTCTGACAGGTGTAAGGTGGTATCTCAGAGTTGTTTTGATTTGCATTTCCCTGATGATTAGGGATGTTGAGCAATTCCTTAAATGTCTTTCAGCCATTTGAGTTTCCTCTGTTGAGAATTCTCTGTTTAGTTCTATAGCCCATTTCTTAATAGGACTGTTGGGCATTTTGATGTCTAATTTCTTGAGTTCCTTATATATTCTGGATATCAGTCCTCTGTCATGGCTGAGGGGTCACCAACTGGATCAGGCCCTCTGAGTGGGTGAGACAGTTGATTGGCCTGATCTGTTTGGGAGGCATCCAGGCACTGGCACTGGGTCCTGTGCTCATTGCATGAGTTGGCTGTTTGAAATCTGGGGCCTATGCAGGGTCGCTTGGCTCGGCCTGGGAGGAGGGGACTGGACCTGCCTGGACTGAGTCCACCAGGTTGATCTCAGTCTGTGGGGAAGGCTTTGCCCTGGAGGAGATTGGAATGGGAGGCGGGCTGGGGGGAAGGTGAGGGGGGCGTGAGGGGGGAGAACAAGGGAATCTGTGCTTGTATGTAGAACTTAATTGTATTGCAAAATAAAAATTTAAAAAAAAAAAAAAAAAAGAAAAAAAGATTAGCTGCGAGTCCGCGGATCCTGGCTCCTGTCCCGGCGCGTGCAGCTAGCGGGCACGACTGTGCTAAGATGGTCCTGCAGGCGCGGAGCAAACACCGGGACGCGGCTTCCAGGCCGCCCCGGCCGGCCCGCGCATCACCGCCGCCAGTGAGCGGGGCATCCGAGGTGGGCGCCGGGGAGCGGGGGCCGGAGCGCGCGCCGCCGTCGCCGGGGCGCAGAGGCGCGGCGGGCAGGAAGGGGCCCCGCACAGAGACCGCTGCGCCCGCCCCGGACGGCCTCACGGGCCGCCTGGCGGCCGGGCTGCGCTGGGCGCTGGGCCTGCGGCGCGGGCGCTGCCGGACCTGGAGCACGCTGCTGCTAGCTTCCTTTGCAGCCCTCTTGCACTGGAGCCACATAACACACCTTTTTGAAAATGATCGGCATTTTTCTCACCTCTCAACCCTGGAAAGGGAGATGGCTTTCCGCACCGAAATGGGGCTGTATTTTCTTACTTCAAGACTATTGTGGAAGCACCGTCATTTTTGAATGGAGTGTGGATGATAATGAATGACAAGCTGAGTACCCACTTGTTATTAACACATTAAAAAGGTTCAATCTTTACCCGGAGGTGATCTTAGCCAGCTGGTACCGCATTTACACCAAAATAATGGATTTGATTGGTATACAGACCAAGACATGCTGGACAGTTACCCGAGGAGAAGGACTCAGTTCAATTGAAAGCTGCGAGGGATTGGGAGATCCTGCTTGCTTTTATGTTGCTGTAATTTTTATGTTAAATGGACTAATGATGGCATTATTCTTCATCTATGGCACATATTTGAGTGGCAGCCGATTGGGAGGCCTGGTCACAGTGTTATGCTTCTTCTTCAATCACGGAGAGTGCACCTCTCCGGGAAAGCTTCTCATACCCGTTCCTTGTGCTTCAGATGTTGCTGGTGATTCACATTCTCAGGGCTACAAAACTTTACAGAGGGAGCTTGATTGCACTCTGCGTTTCCAATGTCTTCTTCATGCTTCCTTGGCAGTTTGCCCAGTTCGTGCTTCTTACTCAGATTTCATCATTATTTGCAGTGTATGTTGTGGGATACATTGATATTTGTAAATCACGGAAGATCATTTATATACACATGATTTCTCTTGTGCCTTGTTTTGTGTTGATGTTTGGGAACTCGATGTTACTAACATCTTACTATGCATCCTCTTTGGTAATTATTTGGGGTATGCCGGCAGTGAAACCACAGTTCCTAAAAATGAATGTATCTGAACTTAGTTTATGGGTTATCCAAGGGTGTTGTTGGTTATGTGGTTCTGTTACACTCAAGTATTTGACTCCCAGAATCTTCGGCATTGCAGATGATGCTCATATTGGCAACTTATTAACATCAAAATTCTTCAGTTACAAGGATCTTGATACTTTACTATATACTTGTGCAGCAGAGTTTGACTTTATGGAAAAGGAGACTCCACTGAGATACACGAAGACACTGCTGCTCCCTGTTGTTCTGGTCGTGTTCGCTGTGATTGTTCGAAAGATTGTTAGTGATATGTGGGGTGTCATAGCTAAACAACAGACACATGTAAGAAAACACCAATTTGATCATGGAGAGTTGGTCTACCATGCTCTGCAGCTGTTAGCCTACACAGCGCTCGGTGTCCTGATCATGTGGCTGAAGCTCTTCCTGACACCGCACATGTGTGTGATGTCCTCCCTGATCTGCTCCAGACGGCTGTTTAGATGGCTCTTTGGCAAAGTACATCCTGGTACTGTTGTCTTTGCTGTATTAGCAGCAATGTCCATTCAAGGCTCAGCAAACCTACAAACCCAGTGGAACATTGTAGGGGAGTTCAGCAATCTGCCACAAGAAGAGCTCATAGAATGGATCAGATACAGCACAAAACCAGATGCTGTGTTTGCAGGCGCCATGCCCACCATGGCCAGTGTGAAGCTCTCTGCTCTGTGGCCTGTGGTGAACCACCCTCATTATGAAGATGCAGGTCAGAGAGCCAGAACAAAAATTGTGTATTTGATGTATAGCCGCAAAGCAGCTGAAGAAGTGAAGAAGGAATTGATGAAATTGAAAGTGAATTACTACATTCTAGAAGAGTCATGGTGCATAAGACGATCCAAGCCTGGGTGCAGCATGCCTGAAATCTGGGATGTGGAGGATCCAGCCAACGCTGGGAAGACACCCCTGTGTAACATCTTGGTGAAGGAGTCCAAGCCTCACTTCACCACAGTGTTCCAGAACAGCGTTTACAAAGTCCTAGAAGTTATCAAAGAGTGACTGCCATGTGCCCCGGCTACAGAGACCGCATTAGTAACGGCTTTACTGCTTTGCCACTAAGTCGTGTATCATTTTAACTCAGATTGCAAAACCTTTAAAAGTCTTTCAAAGTAACTGTTTTCAAATGGAAAACA
Organism: Peromyscus eremicus; assembly: GCF_949786415.1. Taxonomy (NCBI): domain Eukaryota; kingdom Metazoa; phylum Chordata; class Mammalia; order Rodentia; family Cricetidae; genus Peromyscus; species Peromyscus eremicus. The sequence continues at coordinate 168,006,573 of NC_081416.1, read as the reverse complement.
TTTATTTGGTCAATTTGTCATTCTGATTGTGAAAATGACTTACATCAGATCAATTAGTTACTGTTTCAGTGCACCTGTTAAAAATTGCTATGCAAATGAGTATATGCTTGTACTTCATTTAAATATTTGTGTTAGAGTGAACAAAGCCATCTGTGTAGAAACACATCATGGGTCATGACAAAGATGAAGATGATATGAAAACATAGTTCTTTCTGAACTGTTGAGGGCCTGTTAACCCACCTGGCTTCTTACTTACCTCCTGGTCTTACCTCTGGACACTCGGGTGACTCTGTCCCAATCTTGTCAGCCCATCTCACCGTGAGTCCAGGTGCCACTGGCCTCTGGGTCACCTGCACATCTTACTTCCTGGTGCTCTTTTGTTCTCTATGGCGCTTGTGAATCAAGTGTTCCTGCCCATTGTTACCCAGACTCCTGGATGTGGTGGGAGGAACAGCTCCTTAGTTCCCAGCCATGTGGCATCTGCCTCTTCCCACACAGACTTTTTTCTCCCCCCAAATAAATGCTATCTTGTCTTTAGGTTGATTAGCAAGTGCTTATTCTTGGTTAAAAAAATTAGTAAATGTGTATTTTTCTCATTTTTAGTATTAATCAAATATTATATTTTAATATTTTTAATCCATTTAAAATTTTTTCATGATTAATTACAGTTTTAAGAAAAGCTATTTTGGACAACCTCAAATATGATGTATCTAGATCCTAATATATATAGAGACGTAGCTTATGGTAGACTGTAGTATATGGTAATTTTCCTTTACTATTAAGATAAAATAAAACATAACTAACTTTTCTGTCAAAATGTAAATGAATAATGATAATAGAATAGTTTTTCTATTTTTCTTTCAAAATTGCCTGTCTTTAATAAGACAAAGCCTCAAGCCTTATAATTTTACCTAAAATAAAAAATTCAGTATGAGGAATGAGTATGTTCAGTCTTCCCCATTTTTTCTTCCTTTTTTTTTTTGATTGTTTGTTTTTTGAAAATTTTCCAAACATGCTTTGAATTTCTTATATAAATTTTGTTTCTTAGAAGTTAATTTGTGTGAAATGGGATTCTTCAAAACCATGGATCTTCATTGTTGTAAGAAATGGTTTTCAGGTTTTAAATTCTAAGCAAATTGTGACCATGGCTGACTACACATTTAATTACAGTCTTCTCTTTATTAACCACAGGCTGATTAACCTCAGTGTGGATTGCCCTTGAGACTGGAGTCCTCAGGGATGGCTTCCGGTGCCCACTCCTGGCAGCCACGGAAGAGCTGTTCTCTTTCTGCCTTCTTTCCAGAGCCCAAGGACAAGCTTGTCTGGGGGAAGTGCAGGCTTGCTCTTATTGGTCAACCTGCAAAAGACAGCATGTGAGACTGAGTGTGGCCTCACTGTCCCCAGAGCCAGCCTCACCTCCCAGGGTCTCCCTCCCTGGAACTGCCCAGGGACTGTCATTCCCAGTGTCAAACACTCGGACTGTGCTTCCTCACTTGGAGCTTAGTTTTGTTTATAAGCTTTTACCAATTCAGTAAATAGGGAAGCGGCTGGAGATTGGTGGGTTAGGAGTTTCAGTGATGGTGCAGTAATGCAAGGAAGTGGAAAGAGGGCTGTTGAGGTTGGAGGAAAAGAGTGGGCATGGGTGTGAGGGGGCGTGCATGCCCTGCTTGTCCGCACTCATTCTGCAGCCTGAGATGGCTGGTGTGTGTATACAGCAGTTAGATTTTTTTAAAATCACGTTTTTAAAGTTCTTTTCTATCCTTACCCTCTAACAGTTCCCTTCATAATAAGTTCATGTGTAATGATTGGAAATTCTGTACAGAGAAACAAAACATTAAAATACTATTAGCCAGTTCACATGCTGGGAAACATTAAAAGTAGTCTAAATTAGTTCTTTGCAGAAGCCTTTTGTAACAGTATTTCTTAATGTAACTCCACCAGCAAGCTCTGCTTGTATTTTAGGCAAGTCAGCTTGGAACAGAGGCCTTGGGGGTCCACTGCACATTTAGCATCCAGCACATCCAGTAGCAGCCGGTGCTCTGCGGCATAAATACTTTTATGGCGACATGGAGCAGTAATAGATTCTGTGTAGCTGACAATGCAGCATTAAAGCTCAGTATTTTGCATGTTTTTAGCATTTACAAATATTTTTGCTTTAGTGTGAGGAAAGTAAGGAAATACAGGAGGTGATTGAAATAGTTATTATTGTGACATTAAAAAAAAAGCTGGCCCATCTTGCCCCGGACTTCCCTTCTGAAGCACAGCCCCACTGGGAAGGATCCCCTTCTCTAAGACCCCTGGCAGACCCTGCAGTCTCCACGCCCTGCCCCCACGCCCATCTGCCTGAGCCCCAAGCCTCTTCCTGAGACTTAGAGGCCAGCCCCCAGCTCCCATCTTGCCCCGGACTTCCCTTCTGAAGCACAGCACAGAGAGCTCCCATCTGGACAAGAGAGAGAGACTTCCTGAATCTGTCACCTCTGTCTGAACCAAGTGTGCGGATAAGGCCAAGAACGAACCACAAAGAGATGGGCAGACATCAAGGCAGAAACACATACAACAAAATGAATAGCAATACACCATCACCAGGCCCTAGCCCTCCTCCAACACCTAGACCTGAACATCAGAAATTGGAAGAAGCAGGAGAAAATAGCCTTATGAATGTCATCATGAAGAAGCTAGAGGCTCGTGTAGAGGAAAAGACAAAAAAATGTGAAGAACGCTGTAAACAACTAGAGGAAAGGGCAAACAAATTAGAAGAAATCAAAAAAGTCCTGGAAGAGAACAATAAAATACTGAAAGAAAATCAAGAAAAATCAATGAAACAAATGAAGGAAACAGTCCAGGACCTGAAAAGGGAAATAGAAAAAATGAAGAAGACACAAACAGAGGGAATGCTGGAAATAGAAAATCTGAGAAAACGATTGGGAACTTCAGATGCAAGTATAATCAACAGAATGCAAGAGATGGAAGAGAGAATCTCTAGCGTTGAAGATACAATAGAAGAAATAGATTCATCAGTCAAAGAAAACACTAAAGTCAACAAAGTCATGAACCAAAATGTTCAAGAAATTTGGGACACCATGAAAAGACCAAACCTACGAATAATAGGGGTAGAAGAAGGAGAAGAATACCAACTCAAGGGCACAGAAAATATATTCAACAAGATCATAGAAGAAAACTTTCCCAACTTAAAGAAGGAAATGCCTATGAAGATACAGGAAGCCTATAGAACACCAAACAGACTGGACCCCCAAAAAAAGTCCCCTCGCCACATAATAATTAAACAATTAAACGTACAGAATAAAGAAAGAATATTAAGAGCAGCAAAGGAAAAAGGCCAAGTGACATATAAAGGCAAACCTATCAGAATAACACCCGATTTCTCAATGGAGACTTTGAAAGCCAGAAGGTCCTGGACAGATGTAATGCAGACACTAAGAGACCATGGATGTCAGCCTAGACTAATATACCCAGCAAAACTTTCAATCATCATAGATGGAGTGAACAAGACATTCCATGACAAAGCCAGATTTAAACAATATTTATCCACAAACCCAGCCCTACAGAAAGCACTAGAAGGAAAATTCCAACCTAAGGAAGTCAGATACACCCTCGAAAACGCAGGCAATAGATAAAGCCACAGCAGTAAACCCCAACGAAGAAAAGTACACACACATCACCACCAAAAAATAACAGGAATGAACAATCACTGGACATTAATATCCCTCAATATCAATGGACTTAATTCACCTATAAAAAGACATAGGCTTACAGAATGGATACGAAAGCAGGACCCATCTTTCTGCTGCATACAACAAACACATCTCAAATTCAAAGATAGACACCACCTAAAAATAAAAGGCTGGGAAAAGACTTTCCAATCAAACGGTCTTAAGAAACAAGCGGGTGTAGCCATCCTGATATCCAGCAAAATAGACTTCAAACTAAAATCAATCAAAAGAGATCAAGAAGGGCATTACATACTCATCACAGGAAAGATCCACCAAGATGAAGTCTCAATTCTGAACATTTATGCCCCTAACACAAGGGCACCCACATATGTAAAAGAAACATTATTAAAGCTTAAATCACATATAAAACCCCACACATTAATAGTGGGAGACCTCAACACCCCACTTTCACCACTGGACAGATCCCCCAAATCGAAACTTAACAGAGAAATAAAGGACTTAACTGATATCATGACTCAAATGGACTTAATCGACATCTACAGAACATTCCATCCTAACAAAAAAGAATATACCTTCTTCTCAGCACCCCATGGAACCTTCTCTAAAATCGACCACATACTTGGTCACAAAACAAATCTAAACAGATACAAAACAATTGGAATAACCTCCTGTGTTCTATCAGACCACCATGATCTAAAGTTGGATTTCAACAACAACAAAAACTACAGAAAACCTACAATCTCATGGAAACTGAACAATACCCACCTGAATCACCAATGGGTTAAGGAAGAAATAAAGAAAGAAATTAAAGACTTCCTAGAGATCAACGAAAATGAAGACACCACATATCCAAACCTATGGGACACTATGAAAGCAGTAATAAGAGGGAAATTCATAGCACTAAACGCCCACATAAATAAGCTGGAGAAATCTCACACTAGTGACTTAACAGCACACCTCAAAGTTCTAGAACAGGAAGAAGCAAAGTCTCCCAGGAAAAATAGATGCCAGGAAATTATCAAAGTGAGAGCTGAAATCAATAAAATAGAAACAAAGAGAACAATACAAAAAATTAATGAAACAAAGAGTTGGTTCTTTGAGAAAATCAACAAGATAGACAAGCCCTTATCCAAACTAACCAAAAGACAGAGAGAGAGCATCCAAATCAATAAAATCAGAAATGAAAAGGGGGACATAACAACAGACATTGAGGAAATCCAGAGAACCATCAGGTCATACTTCAAAAACCTCTATTCCACAAAACTGGAAAACCTAAAAGAAATGGATAATTTTCTGGATAGTTACCACATACCTAAATTAAATCAAGACCAGATAAACTATTTAAATAGTCCAATAACCCCTAACGAAATAGAAACAGTCATTAAAAGTCTCCCAACCAAAAAAAGCCCAGGACCAGATGGTTTCAGTGCAGAATTCTACCAGATCTTCAAAGAAGAGTTAATACCAATACTCTCTAAATTGTTCCATACAATAGAAACAGAAGGAACATTACCAAACTCCTTCTATGAGGCTACAATTACCCTGATTCCCAAACCAAACAAGGATACAACCAAGAAAGAGAACTGCAGACCGATCTCCCTCATGAACATTGATGCAAAAATACTCAATAAAATACTGGCAAACAGACTCCAAGAACACATCAAAACAATTATCCACCATGATCAAGTAGGATTCATTCCAGGGATGCAAGGATGGTTCAACATACGAAAGTCTGTCAATGTGATACACCATATAAACAAACTCAAAGAAAAAAAACACATGATCATCTCACCAGATGCTGAAAAGGCATTTGACAAAATCCAACACCCCTTCATGATAAAGGTCTTGGAGCGATCAGGAATACAGGGAACATACCTAAACATAATAAAGGCAATTTACAGCAAGCCAACAGCCAACATCAAATTAAATGGAGAGAAACTCAAAGCAATTCCACTAAAATCAGGAACGAGGCAAGGCTGTCCGCTCTCCCCATACTTACTCAATATAGTACTTGAAGTTCTAGCCAGAGCAATAAGACAACATAAGGAGATTAAGGGGATACAAATTGGAAAGGAAGAAGTCAAGCTTTCCCTATTTGCAGATGACATGATAGTATACTTGAGCAACCCCAAAGATTCCACCAAGGAACTGATACAGCTTATAAACACCTTCAGCAACATAGCAGGATACAAGATCAACTCAAAAAAATCAGTAGCCCTCCTATATACAATGGACAAAAAAGCGGAGAAGGAAATCAGAGATATATCACCCTTTACTATAGCCACAATGACATAAAATACCTTGGGGTAACACTAACCAAGCAAGTGAAGGACCTATATGACAAGAACTTTAAGTCCCTGAAAAAAGAAATTGAAGAAGATGTCAGAAAATGGAAAGATCTCCCATGCTCATGGATAGGCAGAACTAACATAGTAAAAATGGCAATTTTACCAAAAGCAATCTACAGATTCAATGCAATCCCCATCAAAATACCAACACAATTCTTCACAGACCTGGAAAGAATAATACTCAACTTCATATGGAAAAACAAAAAACCCAGGATAGCCAAAAGAATCCTGTACAATAAAACAACCTCTGGAGGCATCACGATCCCTGACTTCAAGCTGTACTATAGAGCTACAGTAATAAAAACAGCTTGGTACTGGCATAAAAACCGACATGTGGACCAATGGAATCGAATTGAAGACCCTGACATTAATCCGCACACCTATGAACAAATAATTTTTGACAAAGAAGCCAAAAGTGCACAACGGAAAAAAGAAAGCATCTTCAACAAATGGTGCTGGCAAAACTGGATATCAACATGTAGAAGGCTGCAAATAGATCCATATCTATCACCGTGCACAAAACTTAAGTCCAAGTGGATCAAGGACCTCAACATAAACCCAGCTACTCTGAACCTGCTAGAAGAGAAAGTAGGAAGTAGTCTTGAACGCATTGGCATAGGAGACCACTTTCTAAATAGAACACCAGTAGCACAGACACTGAGAGAAACAATCAATCAATGGGACCTCTTGAAACTGAGAAGCTTTTGTAGGGCAAAGGATACGGTCAACAAAGCAAAGCGACAGCCTACAGAATGGGAAAAGATCTTCACCAATCCCACATCTGACAGAGGACTGATATCCAGAATATATAAGGAACTCAAGAAATTAGATATCAAAATGCCCAACAGTCCAATTAAGAAATGGGCTATAGAACTAAACAGAGAATTCTCAACAGAGGAAACTCAAATGGCTGAAAGACATTTAAGGAATTGCTCAACATCCCTAATCATCAGGGAAATGCAAATCAAAACAACTCTGAGATACCACCTTACGCCTGTCAGAATGGCTAAGATCAAAAACACTGAAGACACCTTATGCTGGAGAGGATGTAGAGCTAGGGGAACTCTCCTCCACTGCTGGTGGGAATGCAAGCTTGTACAACCACTTTGGAAATCAATATGGCGCTTTCTTAGAAAATTGGGAATCCATCTCCCCCAAGATCCAGCTATACCACTCTTGGGCATATACCCAAGGAATGCTCAACCACACCACAAGAGCACTTGTTCAGCTATGTTCATATCAGCATTGTTTGTAATAGCCAGAACATGGAAACAACCTAGATGCCCTTCAACTGAAGAATGGATAAACAAAATGTGGTACATATACATAATGGAATACTACTCAGCAGAGAAAAACAATGACATCATGAGGTTTGCAGACAAATGGATGGACCTAGAAAAAATCATCCTGAGTGAGGTATCCCAGACTCAGAAAGACAAACATGGTATGTACTCACTCATAACAGGATACTAGATGTGGAACAAGGATGACTGGACTGCTACTCACATCACCAGGCAGGCTACCTGGAAAACAGGACCCCAAGAAAGACACAGGGATCGCCCAATGACAGAGAAATGGAATGAGATCTACATGAACAGCTTGGACATGAGTGGGGGTAGTGAAGGGCGAGGGTCAAGGGAAAGAGAGCTTGGGTGAGTGGGAGATCCCAGCTGGATCAACAACAGAGAGGGAGAACAAGGAATAGGAGACCATGGTAAATGAAGACCACATGAGAATAGGAAGAAACAAAGTGCTAGAGAGGCCCACAGAAATCCACAAAGATACCCCCACAACAGACTGCTGGCAATGGTCGAGAGACAGTCCGAATTGACCTACTCTGGTGATGGGATGGCCAAACACCCTAATTGTCGTGCTAGAAACCTCATCCAACTACTGAGGGATCTGGATGCAGAGATCCATGACTAGGCCCCAGGTGGATCTCTGGGAGTCCAATTAGCGAGAATGAGGAGGGTTTATATGAGAGAGAATTGTTGAGACCAAGGTCGGATAAAGCACAGAGACAAATAGCCAAACAAACGGAAACACATGAAATATGAACCAATGGCTGAGGGGTCACCAACTGGATCAGGCCCTCTGAGTGGGTGAGACAGTTGATTGGCCTGATCTGTTTGGGAGGCATCCAGGCAGTGGCACTGGGTCCTGTGCTCATTGCATGAGTGGGCTGTTTGAAACCTGAGGCCTATGCAGGGTCGCTTGGCTCGGCCTGGGGGGAGGGGACTGGACCTACCTGGACTGAGTCCACCAGGCTGATCTCAGTCTGTGGGGAAGGCTTTGCCCTGGAGGAGATTGGAATGGGGGGCGGGCTGGGGGGAAGGTGAGGGGGGCGGGAGGGGGGAGAACAAGGGAATCTGTGCCTGTATGTAGAACTTAATTGTATTGCAAAATAAAAATTTTAAAAAAAAAGCGATACAAAAAGGAAAGAAAATGGAAAATAATGACTGTGAGTCATTATTAAAATTAAAATTCTTTTAAGGAAAAAAAAAAAAGCTGGGTAATACTTCCATAAAAAATAAGCCTCTAAAATGCCTGACAGAAAATGTGTGCTGTTAAAGTAGGCCAATAGCATTAAGGAGAAAATAAAAGGATGTGTCTCAAATAAAGTGATAACTGCATAGGAGTATTGTATTTTTATGAATTTTATGCCCCTTGTTTACATGTACTATATATGTTAAATAAAAAATACATGAAAAATGAAAAAAAAGATTAGCTGCACTAGCTAATAGTCCTAATAGTGCTTCTCCTTGTTTTTTAATACATAATCTTTTCAGATACCATCAAACAGGTAAGGAAAGAGATTATAATAATATCAAAATTTAAACTGTAAACTTTATTAAAAGCAGTTTTAGTGTGAGACTTTCCCCTTTTTCTGCATGCTAATTTCCTGGGGCCTAACAAACAACACACACTTTATCGATCTTCAGAGTTACAAATATTTGCTAATCCTCACTAGGAAATAATCTGTACTTTACAAAAAGTAAATAAGAAATTTTTACAAAGTAAAACAGTAATGAGAGTATTATGTGTTTTTATTACTCTATTTTATTTTTTATGTTTTTATTATTTTATTTTTAAGATTTCATGTGTGAAAACAAGTGTAATTTTAATAGGCCATCCAATGTGTTTGCATGACAGATTCTTATAATTTACTGGATAGCAAGTAAGTGTGCTATTATGTATTTCTACCACAAAAAATAACAATTGTAAACCAGGATTGACAAGTACATTAAAATACATATGTCACAATGTTGAATGTGATTTTTTGAGTCCATGGAAAATAAATACACAACCTTTAAGAATGACATAAGTAATAGAAAATTATTTACACTGAAATTCTTTTTTTTGGGGGGGGGCCATTAAGCAATACTTAAAGCATTCCACTGCTTTCCTAATCCAAACTCCCATACTCTATACTACTCCAAATAAAAACATGGTCCAGCCTATCACAATATTCCAGTCACTGGTACCATCTTCTGTCTAAGTTAGGGTCTCTGTTGCTGTTAAGAGACACCATGACCACAGCAACTCTTATAAAGGAAACCATTTCATTGAGGTGGTGGCTTACAGTTTCAGACCTTTAGTCTATTATCATCATAGTAGGGAGCATGGCGGTGTGCAGACAGACATGGTACTAGAGAAAGTGCTGTTACATCTTGATCCACAGGCAACAGGAAGTGGTCTGAGACACTGGGCATGGCTTGAGCATAGGATACCTCAAAGTACACCCCCACAGTTACATACTTCCTTCAACAAGGTCACACCTACAAAAACAAAGCCCCACGTCCTGATAGTACCACTCCCGATAAGCTTATAGGGACCAATTACATTCAAACTACCACAAGGACTCAGGAGCTAACAGCTTGTCTCACATTGGCCTCCAGCCAGGCAGTCGCCTTGCTAGGGACAGGGGCAAGAGGAAAGCCATTATGAAGACCTGAATGTTCTAGAAAAGGTAGTTGACAACAAGAGCACACAGTGTGATGGGGACAAGTGACTTATGAAGAGGCCTCAGTTGTTGGGGGATATTGTGTCTGGAAGCTCAGAATAAAGCCAGGGAGCCCTAGCCAGAAGCATTTAGCAAGAAGGGCTCCATAAAGTTGTAGCACAAGGCTGTATTCTCAGAGAAACCACTCTGCCAATAGACTTACTCTACAGTAACCAGCAATTGTGCATCACCTCCTGGTGATCATCACCAGGTGCTCCACCACCAGGACCTACAGTTGTTCCTCAGCTCCACCTGCCAAAACTCACCTGCATTCTCTACTGTCTGACTCTGGGAAGATCCCACTCCTCGGCCCTCAATAGGGTGGTGGGAGACCCAGCTTCTCATAGACAACTGAGAATAGGGTGTGCTGAGGGGAAGTGTGCAGAACTACACCCCATTTCTAGGGTGACCCTGAAACCCAGAAGCCATCTGCTCCCTTAGGAGCAAGTAGCATCTGTCCCATTGTGACTGTCACACCCTTCTGATCTTCCAGGTGAGAGTGCTACTTAAAGTCCTTGGGAAGACCTTGCTCCCACTGTTTAAGACACTGTCTAGAATGTTCCACAGCATCCCCTTCAAATCACATGTACATAGATCTGAAGTGACTGAGCACTTGGGGGCACAGCTTCACAATTACAGACAGAAGAACTGGGCTCTGAGTGTCTAGCCATATCTGGCTCCCACAACCTCCAACAAGTAGGACCAGAAGTGGTTAACAGTCTAGATGACCTCTGTGCTATCTACATGGCCAGGGGTTTCCCAAGGTACTCACATATAGGACTGGAGATGGTTAATAACCTAGGTGACCTCTGTGCTCTTTGTCTGACAGAGACCACACCAGATATTCTCCTAGGTCCTTAAGATAACACATGTGGCCTATCTATAGAGCCCAATTTCACAGAAGAACTGACGTGCTTTGAGAAGAGTTTCTATGTAATCATGTCTCTTTGTGCACAAGGAAACTTTTAATCCAAATTGTACTGTATTTAAACAGTCTCAACAATGTGACTGGAATCAGACTCTTGAAGTCTGAACCATCACAGGCTCCTGAGTCCTGTTGAACAGGATTTTCTTCTTGCCTCACATTGATCATTACTCTGTGGGCCATGGCATTTGCAGAAACCCCACAGCTTGTAGATAAGTCTGTGGAACATTTTCTTGATTTAAAATTGATGTGGAAGTGCTAAGCCCACCATGAGGAATGCCACCCCTGAGCAGGTGGTCTTGAATTGGATAAAAGAAGAAGTTGAACAAGCCTTGGGAACAAGCCAGTAAGTAGCAGTCCTCCATGGCCTATGTTTCAGTTCCTGATGTGACTTCCCATCACTGGACTCTATACTGTAAGACAAAAGAAACCCTCTCCTCCTCAAGTTCCTTTGGTCATGGTGTTTCTCACAGCAATAGAAAGGTTACTGAGACACCTGATTCCAACCAGTCCAAACACCTAGAGGTTCCTCCCACAAGCCTATTCTAACGTTCCATCTTCTTCCCATGTCTCTGAGGGTACTGCTTTACCGCCTGACAGTCCCTTCCCTCCTGGTGTCACTCAGAGGGAAAGACAGGGTGGTCACAGGGGAGTTACCTAGACAGATGACATTCCAGAAAGGTCAAGAGGACATGGGCAGACCACAGCCACAGCTTAACCCACACAGGAAGTTAGTTAGACTCCCTGAGACTTTTCATAGGATGATGAAATCCACATCCTCTCTTTAGGACACACAGGTCAGCCCTTCTTGCACACCCAGGACATGAAACTTCTAATTCCTGGATCAGACACTTGATTGGTGACACTAGTGTCAGTGGTTCCATCCGCTCCCCAGTCATTCAGCTGGTTCCTTTCCAGCCCTCACAGACATCTCTGTCACCTTTCTGCTGGGAGTAAATCCCCCCTTCCCAGAGCAGTGAGAACAAAGGGCAGATGGGCTCAGTGTGTTTCTGTGTCACAGGAGGAAATCCACCATTGGGTTTAGGAAGCACAGGGTCTCTCTCTGGTGCTGACAGTGACAGGAACAGAACATGGCCACTCAGTCCTTGGGTGACCTTTTTTCTCTGAGACCAAGGATTCCTGAATAGCATTTCTATTCAACGAGTGTTCTACAGGATTGGACCATAAAGAGAGAAAGGGGGAGAGGAATGGAAGGCCCACGTTGAGAGGGAAGAGGTTGGGCAGAGTCAGGGGCACAGACCTTTTCCTCAGTTGAAGTGACCCTGGGAGGTGCTGCCTTCTGGCAGAAAGCTCAGCTTCAAGGAAGGACAACAAAACTGACACAAGAGCAGCAGGGTGTGGGAGCCATGCTGGAGTTGAAGCTCTTCTCCATAGAAAGAGAGAATTGCAGATCCTTACAACTCCATCATGTACAGGTGTGTCCCTTCGTAGGGGCTCCTACTCGCAGGAGTGGGGACCATTTCCTGGAAGTGGTGGGAAGAAGGAAGCACAGAGACTGGCTGGGTCTCCTAGGGAGGACAAGAGCCTGGGAGGGGACACAGGGCTTTTAGTTGGGTCATCAAAGGAGATAACACAGAGGGACAGAGGCTCAGCAACAAGCTCTCCCTGAACAGGAATTGGTGTGGGCAGGGAGTGTCTTCGTTTGCTCTCTTTTGCTGTGATAAAGACCATAACCAAAAGCAACTTGGGGAGTAAAGGGTTTATTTGGCTCATATATCTCAAGTCACAGTCTATTGAGGGACACTGAGGCAGGAGCTGAAGCAGAGACCACAGGGGAGTGCTGCTTATTGGCTTGCTCCTCATGACTTATTCAGCCTACTTATACAATCCAGGACCACATGCCCTGGGGTGGCACCACCCACAGTGAGCTGGGTCCTCCCTCCCACATCAACTGTAAGTCAAGAAGATGCCCCCACAGACTGGCCTACAGGACAATCTTATGGAGGCATTTTCTCAGTTGACATTTCCTCTTCCCAGATGAACCTAGTTTGTGTCAAGTTGACAAAATCAAAACAAACTACAACAACAAATAACTGACCAATACAAGGAGGAGAAGCATAAGTAATCCCATTCTAAGTAGATCACCATTGGCCTCTGTAGTCTGAAGACACAGTTCACAGCTGGGTGTGGGTAACTCTCCACATAAAAACAACGCGGGGCATTAAACATTGTCCTTGTCTACTAGCAATGCTCTGGACCACTCATTCATTCACCCACAGGTGTCTGAACCTGGTCCAGGCAGAGGCTTCAGTGAAGACCAGACTAGTCCTCTCCTCACATGCCAGAGTTCCAGGAGACAGGAAGAGAGGACAGGAAGGACATCTAGAGGGTGAGGTCAGAGGTTGAGAAAAGCCATGATGGGAACAGCAGGGAAAGGTCAAAAGTGAAGACCCAGGGTCTAGATGAGAAGGTCAGGGAAGGTATCCTACAACTTACATACACCCAAAACCTTCTGAGTGTTTGCAGGGATCTGAAGACAGTGAGAGGTGAGCTATATGGACATCTAAGGAGAGAGTTTCATTCAGAACAAATTAGAAGACCAAAGGCACTGAGGGGATAGAGGCCATGCCATAGACTTCAACCCAGTAGCATGCAAATGCACATACACACACACACACACACACACACACACACACACACACACACACACACCAAAGCTGAGTAATGAGCATACCTTCTTAGAACCTGCAGTCCATCTTTATAACAAATATAAAGGCCCTGATGTAGATGGCTGTCTTAGGGTTTCTATTGCTGTGAAGAGATACCATGGCCATGGCAACTCTTATCAAGGAAAAGCACTTAGTGGGGTGGCTTTCACTTTCAGGGGTTTAGACCATTATCATCATGGTGGGACAAGTTAAGTGCAGGCTACATGGTGCTGGAGAAGCAGCTGAGTGTCCCACATCTTGGCTTGCAGGCAACAGGAAGTACTCTGAGTTCCTGGGCATGGTTTGAGCATATATGAGACACCCCCCCCAAAGCTTGCCTCCACAGTGAATAACTTCCTCCAACAAAGCCACTCCTCCTAATAATGCCATTCCCTACGAGATTATGGGGACCAATTACATTTAAAACTGCACAATAGGTTTCTCTTTTTTCACTGTTAGTTTTATTTTTAACAGATCTCACCCACTGCTGCCCAGCTCCTTACTAATCAATGCCATATCATGTTGCCTAAGGGAAGAACATGCTTCTGTTTGTCCACAGTCAGCCAGAGATGTGTGTGCTTTTTACTGGCACAGGAGGAAATTTCTAGGTATCAGACAAGAAATTGCACATTAGTAAAAACCACTCTTTCAATTAAGCCAGCACCTGCACACAATGGGAGAGCAACAATATTCTATAAAGCATGCTGCTCCAGAATGTCATCCAGATACCTGTGCAGTTCCATGTACACCACCAAGAATGACTATCTGTGACCTCTGGACACTGGGTGGGATTAATTCCCCCTCACACACAAGACTGACAGCTTGGACATTGCCCAATTCCTCCTTGCATTGTGCTCCCACGTTAGGGTTTGAGCGTTTAGTGATGTGGTGGCTAAAGAAACTCCATTTTATGGTAGGCATTCATCTTGGTATTCAGTAGTCATTTGTCTCTGACTCCAGTCCCTGGAAAATAAGTTCCCAGGAACCCTGGCTCAGTGACCCTCCTACCCTGAAACGCACAGCTGTGACCATCTGCTTGATATGACTAAATTATTTTCTGGCTTCTGTAACTTGTTTATGCAGACACCTGGAGATTATTTTGGATCACCTTCACCACTTAACAGAACACACCACTGTTTGCTTGTTTGAGCAGATATTGAAGGTCTTCTTCTGGTTTTTGCCTTTAAAAATCCTTCCCTCACACCCCTTTTCACGGCAGCTCAAGTTTGGCTCAGAGATTGTTGTCCTTCTAGAAGCTAAGAAATAAATATTTTAATCATGATTAGACTTTTCCCAGGTGCCACAGACTCCAGACACTTAGGAGACAAACTGCAAAGATCAGAACCCCCACGAGAATCTATCCAGTGAGAGCAGGAACTGTGGAATGGTAACTCAAAAGAGAGACTAACTTCAGCCAGACCCTTGGGTTTCCCCCACCAGCATGGCCCTCAGAAAGATCCCGTGGTAGTCAGGCAGGGCCTCTCTGGGAGATCTATGTTTTCATAACAGGAGGTGAGAATCTGGAAAGACCTGGTTCCCGACCTCTGTTCCAGATTCAACTCCGGGTGACCATAGAGAGCTTGTATCCAGGGCTAGAATTTGACTTCCTGATAGAGATGACAGGAAACAAGGCTTCACTGACTGTCCAAGACTCATAGTGTGGAACCAGCTGTACACTGCCAAGGCATCTGCAGTTAGGTAGGTCACCCAGGCATCTCCTTCTCCTGAGTCTCAGTGGACAGGTGCCAGGATGTAAGCCAACTCTTCGCGTGGGTTTAGGAGACTTCACAGGAAGTTCATGTTTATGGTCACGATATGGCCATAACTCATGAAATCACAGCAGCACAAGACCTGTGTAAGCCTGGCCCATCAACAGCACACTATGGACCAGATAGGGGCTCAAGAGGCCATACCCCTTCCTCAGAACCCATTGGCAATTAGTGGCCACCGAGGGATGGGAAATTATTTTCTTCAGTGCTTCTTTTCCTATACTGTAGGAACTGGACAGTTGTCTCTTGATCAATGTGTGTGGAAAGAAACCACCTCACCATCTGTGCTCCTGTAAAAATACCTAAATAACACAGTGTTGAACATACAGACAAAGATGGAGGCCCAGTGAGATGGCTTGCCTACTAAAAGCACTTGCTGCACAAGCATAATGACCTGAGATTAACCTCCAGAATTCATGTAAGGATGGAAAGAGAGGACCAACTCCTGAAAGTTACCATCTGACCTCTGCACACTGTGGTGCACACCCACACTCATTCACACCCACCCCCATATACATACATATTTGTGTGTGTATATATATATATATGTGTGTGTGTGTGTGTGTGTGTGTGAATAATAAATTACATATGCATACATGAAACATGTAGGAGGGGAGCATTTTAGGAAGAAGAGGTCAGCAGGACTAGGAATTGATGAGAGAGTAATGGGATTGTATATGACCAAGATACATTTATATGTGTGTGGGGGGGGCTTGTATCAAATAATGAATTTTAAACGTGTTTTAAAGCAAGTGTCTGCAATTCTCTTCACTCTTTGAAAAAAAAGAAAGATACTTAGGAATTCTCTCAACTCTTCCTTTGAAATCTTGAAAAAGAAAAAAAAAAGAATAGAGAACTGGTTTACCTCCTTAGGCTTTCTGAGAAGCAAAAGGACACACTTTTTTTTTAAAGTTTTTAAAGTACATAAAAATATTTTAAAAGATTTTCAAATGTGAAAAATTAATTTGCTTTTGAATTCTAGAAAAATTTTATATAAAGTACTAAGGTTGATTTTGTGATGAGTACTGACCTTTAGTTTAGTCAGATTTAGTATGTGTGCTGGATAATTTTATGTCAACTTGACACAGGCTAGAGTCATGTGAGAAGAGGCAACACCATTTGAGAAAATACCTCCATGAGATCTGGCTGTACATCTCAACAAATGATGCTGGCATAACTGGATGCTCACATGTAGAAGAATGGAAATAGATCTATATCTATCTCCCTGCACAAAACTCAAATCCAAGTGGATCAAAGACCTGAACATAAATCCAGTGACACTGAACTTAATAGAAGAGAAAGTGGGAAGTAGCCTTGAATGCATTGGCACAGGAGACAACGCCCTGAATATAACACAGGTGGTACAGATACTGAGATTGACAATTAATAAATGGGACATCCTGAAACTGAAAAGCTTCTGTAAAGCAAAGCACATGGTCAATAAGACAAAACGAAAGCATATGGAATGTGAAAAGATCTTCACCAACCCCACGTCTGACAGAGGGCTGTCTCCAAAATATAAAAACACAAAAAACAAGACATCAAAATACCAAATAATCCAATTTAAAAATGGGATACAGATCTAAACAGAGAATTCTCAACAGAAGAATCTCCAATGGTCAAGAAACACTTAAGGAAATGTTCAACATCCTTAGCCATCAGAAAAATGCAAATCAAAACAACTCTAAGATAACATCTTACACCTCTTAGAATGGCTAAAATCAAAAACACTGATTTGAGAAGATGTGGAGTAAGGGAAACATATTTGAGAAGATGTGGAGTAAGGGAAACACTCTTCCACTGCTGGTAGGAGTGTAAAATTGTACAAGCACTTTGGAAATCAATATGAGGGTTTCTCAGAAACATGGGAATCAATCTACCTCAAGATATAAATATACCAATTTTGGACATATACCCAAAGGAAGCTCAATCTTCACACCACACTCGCTCAACTATGTTCATAGAAGCGGATTTGTGTGTGTGTGTGTGTGTGTGTGTGTGTGTGTGTGTTAGCCATAACCTAGAAACAACCTTGATGTCCATCAACCAAAGAATGGATAAAGAAAATGTGTTACATTTACATAACAAAGTACTCAACAGTAATAAAGAATGACATCAGGAAATTGGCAAACAAATGAATGGAACTAGAAAAAAAGGATCCTGAGTGAGGTAACCCAGACCCTCAAAGATAAACATGGTATATATTCACTCATAAGTGGATATTAGATGTAAAGCGCAGGATAACCAGGCTACAATCCACAGTCCCAGAGAAGCTAGGTAAAAAAAGGACCATAAGAGGAACACATGGATTTCCCTGGGAAGGGGAAATACATGAGATGTCCTGGGTAAACTGGGAGTGGGGGGCAGTGGGAAAGAAGGAAAATGATGGAAGGATGGGAGCATGAGTGATCAGATTGGTTGAGCTGGGATGGGATGGAGGGGGAGAGTAATGAAAGAGATATCTTGATAAAGGGGCCAATTAGGGGTTAACGAGAAACCTGGTGCAAGGGAAACTCACAGGAATCCACAAGGATGACCCCAGCTAAGACACTAGCAATAGTGGAGAGGGGGCCTGACTGGCCTTCTCCTGTAATCAGAGTGGTGACTACCCTAGTTGTCATCAGAGAGCCTGCATCCAGTAAATGATGGAAGGAGACACAGAGATCCACAGTCAATGGCTGGGCCAAGCTCCAGGAGTCCAGTTGAAGAGAGGGAGGAGGATTGTATGAGCACAGGAGGTCAAGATCATGATGGAGAAACCCACAGAGACAACTGAAACAAACTAGTGGGAGCTCACAGATTCTGGACCAATAGCTAAGGGGCCTTCATGGGACCAACCTAGGCCCTCTGCATGTGGGTGACAGCTGTGTAGCTCTGTCTGTTTGTGGGGGTCCTCTAGAAGTGGGATCAGCTGGCGTTTTGGAACATATTCCCCTGCTAAGATTTCTTGTGAAGTCTTGATGCAGGGGGAGGAACTAAGTCCTGCCTCAACTTGATATGCGATGCTTTGTTGACTCCCATGGGAGGCCTGTCCATTTCTGGATGGAGGAGGAGGGGATGGATGTGAGGGAAGATGGGAGGTGAGGGGAGGGAATGGGAAGTGAGGAAGGAAGGGAAACTGTGGTTGGTATGTAAAATAAATGAAAAAAAAAATAAAAACAACAACAACAAAAAGTTTGGGCTGTAGGCAGCCTGAAGAGCATTTTCTGAATTAGTGCTTGATGGGCGAGAGCCCAGCCCATTGTGGGTGGAGCCATCATGGGCTGGTGGTCCTGGGTTCTATAGGAAAGCAGCCTGAGTAAACCATGAGGCGGGCGCAATCCAGTAAGCA
The DNA here is from genome assembly GCF_949786415.1 of Peromyscus eremicus. Taxonomy (NCBI): domain Eukaryota; kingdom Metazoa; phylum Chordata; class Mammalia; order Rodentia; family Cricetidae; genus Peromyscus; species Peromyscus eremicus. The sequence continues at coordinate 167,987,836 of NC_081416.1, read as the reverse complement.
GCACCCCTCCAGGGCCTCTGCATCAGCTCCTGCCTCCAGATTCCTACCCTGTTTGAGTTCCTGTCATGACTTCCTTCAATGATGATCAGTTGATGAAATGACAACCTACAGAACAGAAAACCATACTTGTAAGTCATATGTACAGTACAGCTTTTGTTGTATCAGAATAAATAACTGATACAACTCAGGAAAAAAAGTGATTCCTAGTCATCAGGGAAATGCAAATTAAATCTACTGTGAGATACTAGCTCACCCCAGGTAGATTGGCTATAATCAAAATAACTGACAACAAATGTTGCAGAGGATGTGGAGAAAGAGGAACACTTATTCACTGCTGGTGGGTGTGAAAATTAATACAGTCATTATATAGAGCTTGTGGAAGTCCCTCAAAACATTAGAAAATACCACACGACTTAGCCATTTTACTGGGCATATACCCAGAGATCCTGTACCCAGAGATATTGGCACCCCGTGATTGTTGCTGCTCTATTCAATATAGCAAGGAGATGGAACCAATCTAGATGTCCATCAACAGATGAATGCATAATGCAAGTCTAGTGCATGTACCAAATGAAATATTATTCATCTCTAGAGAAAAATGGAATCACAACATGTACAGGAAAGTGGATAGACTTAGAATGCATACTGTTAAAAGAGATCACCAAATCTCAGGGGAAAAACCACATGTTCTTTCTTTTGTGTGGATCCTAGCCTATATAATGTATGCATATACACATGTAATTAAATATGCAGAGGTACAGTACAACCTATAGGAGAAGGAACATGAAAGGGAAATTTTACAGAGACAAAATGCTTCCTAATGAGTTCACATACATGCTGTACTTTATGTGGGTCCTCTGAATGCTAGCTCTCTCAACATGGAACACAGTTTTGATATAAAACTGGTTTTTAACAAGCAATATCCACATGTAACTCTGTGCTGCCACCTTACTGGGAGCCCAAATTTAAAGTTATGGTTTTCATCTTTTAAATGTCCCTGTACAATGCAGTTCTTGTTAGTGCTTCCAAATTAGGGTGCATTATTCTTTAAATAAGAATTCCAGCTATAACAACTACAGTGAGCGAAGGCTTCCAAAGTATGCTTAAATCATCATGATTGGGGAATTTTTGAAAATTGCAGGGAATGCTGACTTACTGCCCCTGAATCTCAAAGACTAACACACCAGAAATTACCAACACTGAAAAGTTTGCAATGTTTGGTTTGGTTTTCATTTTATGTTGTAAGTCTAGAATGTGTTATTGTTAGTGAACGAATGTACTTTGCTTTAAAATTTAAAGTCATAATAAAACCATTTTAGAGTTAGCAAAGGACTAACTTTGGATATTCCTACCCTGAATAAGATATACAAAAAAAAAAAAAATCTAATAAAAACACATGGGAAAGGGGGCTCAACATCATCAGTCTCCCTGGAACTTCCTGGATCAAAACGGTAGTGAGTCTTACTTCAGCTATTATAGTCTCCAGCAAAAATCTACCTAGATCTTCAAGGCAGCTGCACACTGGGACCTTCCTGGGAAACTTGGTGCTCAGCTTCATTCCAGCGTTTGGAGCTTGGCTACTACCGTCCTTGCAGTAGAGCAAACATGGGCTGCAGGTCTCTTCGTGAACACCAGGGGGCGACAATAAACCACATATTCAATAGGGAAAACTCCTTGAGGTTTCAACCTATTTTGCAGCCTTGTTTCCATCCCAGTTCCAACAGATCTGGAGCTCTGTCACATAATCATTCCCTGTGTCTCTGAGACCCCCACTCTGCATGGAGACCTATGTAGTCCCCTCCCTTCTCTCATCATCCATGAGGAAAGACAGGGAGATCACAGGGCAATCACCAAGGAGAGCAAAGGCAACCCAGAAGGTCAGGGAGGGCATGGGCAGACCTGAATCATATTCAGCAAGCAAAGGAAACTGCGGGTGGAGGAGTCTCCCTGGTGCCCTCCATAAGAAGCTGGAGCACAGAGTCTCTTCCTAGGACACACAGACCACCTCCTCCTGCACAGCAGAATATGAACCTCTGAGATAACATGTACTCCTTCATCAGACACTGACTGGTAACACTAGTGATGACAGGTCTGGGCTCTTCACAGGCGTCACTTAGCTGGACCATTTCCTGCCCCTAGGGAAGACTGCCACTCTCTGCTGGGAATCAATCCCACCTTCCCTGAGCATTGAGATCACAGGGCAGACTGGGCTCTGCTAGGTTTTGGGGTCTCAAGGAAATACACTCTTGGCTCTAGGAAGTTCAGGGACAAGGCCCTGGGGTGAGCTGCTGTTCTCTTGGGACACAGGACACTTCTCAGCCTTTTGGCTCAAAGTATGTTCTCAACCACTAAACAACAAAGGAATAGAAGGCTGGGAGGCAGCACTCACAGAAGAACAGAGCAATGTACACACAGAGACTCAACCCCCAGTCCATCTGACTCCAAGAAGTGCCCTCCTCTGGGAGGAGGCTGAGGTCTGGGAATAAAAGCAGAGCAGATACCAGAGGAGCCCAGCTTGGCAGCAATCTGAGAGACAAACCTCCTCAACAGAGGAAGAGCCTAGCCCACAGCAGAGACTATGGAGCTCACCTCAGCCCCTCTCCACAAAGGACAAATCTTCTGGAGGGGACTCCTGCGTACAGGTGAGGAGACATTCCTCAGGAATAGAGAGTTGGGAGCTCAGAGACTGGATGGGGTCTTGTAGGAGAGGGAAAGAGCCTGAGAAATGACATCTGGCTCTGCTTGAAGCCTGAGACCATCAGGAAGCTCAGAGTAGATGGGAATTGGGAAGTGGGGAAGAAAAACTCAGTTGTTCGCCATTTGTACATTATCAGCACTGGCCACTGTATCCTGAAGACTCAAGTTGACAACTCTATCAGGGTGACTCTCTGAGTAAAACTCAAAGTAGGCGAGTAAACAACATCATTATGTAGGACCCTGAGAAATCTGCAAATAAACCCCAGGCTCTGGGGCACTGATTTGCTCACAGGTATCTGAACCTGTTTGAAGTAGAGAGGTTTAGACCAAAATCAAACTAGTCCTCCTCACAAAGCCCTGCTACTACTATTGGGCAGGAAGATAGAGCAGCAAGGACATCTAGAAGGTGGTTCAGGGGTTGACAAACACTTCAGAAGAAACAGAGCAGGGAAAAGTCAGAAAATGAAGGCACAGAGTCTTTAGAGGAGGAGGTCAGACAAGACATGTCTACACTCACCAAAGATTCTGAGTGTGAGCAGGGATCTGAGGGCAGTGAGGGGTGAGCTGTGTAGACACTATGAAGCCAGTTTCATACAGTGGAAAAATTCAGGGGTACTGATTAATGGGGGTGATGCTGCTGACCTCCCTCAACAGGAATTTAAAACACTCATTTCAAATTTCTACCAAAAGGAAAGTTCCTATTATTGATAGATTTTTTTCTCTCTTCCTTCTTAGTCTCTCTTTTAAACTACAAGAACTCTGCCACTACTGCCCAAGAGTATAACATCACTGTTGAAGCAGTTCCACCCATTGTTGCTGTAGGGAATAATGGTCTTCGAGTTGCCCACAGTCTGCCGAATAAATACCAGCTCATGAACTGGTACAAGACAGACATATCACTGAAGAACCTAATAGCCTCACATTTTACAAATACGAATACCACATCATATGGGCATCTATTAAATGGTAAAATGATTATGTACGACAATAAATCCCTGCTCATCAATAATGTCAGTAAGGTTGACAAAGGAGTCTACAAAGCAAGAGTGACACTTGAAAACTTTACTAATATTTATCTATCCACGGAGTTGTATGTATACCGTAAGTCATTCTTTGTAACCTCTGGGTCATGGGTGGAACTAATCCTACTTCATCTATAGAGCTGTCATTCCTGGATGACTCTGTGTTATGGTCTCCACATTGTGATACAAACATTTAGTAAAGGACACACAATGGAGAAAAACCGCAATCAGGATGCCTCACTTGAATCCACCCTCAGAGAAGAGAGGGTGAGGTAACTGAGCTCAGGCATGTTAGACTCTGCCCAGAGATTTAGATGCTCATCATGAACATGGCCTTGAGAAAGACCCTTCAGGACTCTGGCAGAGGAAACCATGAGAGTCTCACAGAGAGATGACACCCCAATAGCTTTGCTCAAGCACTCCATACCAGACTGGACCAGGAATCCCGAAAAGCTTGAAGACTGGGTTGGAATTTGATCTCTTGTTGGAGCTGACAGGGGACAATGATGGATTGTAGACTGGGAGCCTGCTGACAGTCAGCCTCTGAGAGCCATGTCTGAGGTAGGTCACCTGGGCACCTCCTCCTGAGACTCAGTGTGCTCAGCATAGGTGGACAGGCAGGAAAGGCATTCAGCCAGCTCTTCTGATGGTCTTCTGAGACCTCACAGGAAGGTCATGAGCCCTAAAGAGATAGAAGGAAAAGTGTACAAATGGCAGCTCCTTTCCTCTGAATACCGCCTAGGTATTATTTCTTGCAGGCAAACACTAATAGACACTGCTTGGTGGAAGGTCAGGTTGTTGTTCACATTTAAGGTTAACTTGCAGGCATGGCAATTATCATTTACATGTGTTCTATTATTGGGAAACTGAGACAGAAAACACAGTCACTGAGTCAGGGTCACACAGGTTGTGGATAGCGCAAGCTATCTGTTCACAGCCACATCTCCAGCCTCCCCACCATGGAAATGGTACTAGGTACCTTCATTCTTCTAGACCATTTTGTGGAATCAGGACTCCCTGATTCATGACAACCAACATCAAACACCTGACAAGAATGGCCCACCTGTGTCCAAGCCGGACCTAAATGTCAGCCAGATCCTGAGCTGTGTGAGATCTCTGACAGGCTGTGAGGTTTCTCAGGGAGGCTCAATGAGAAGACTAATCATAACCCATCTGTAGGAAAGCCCTGAACAGCAAAGGCTTAGAGGGCTCTGGTTTACACTGAGCAGGGTAGGTCAGTGTAGCTAGAGGGACCCGAACCTTGTATCTCAAGGCAGGCAATGGGTCACTGAGGACCAGGAGATAAAATGAGGTCTCTGATTCCAAGTCTTGAGTCTGACAATCACCAAACACTGCAGCTCAGTTCTCTCATGAGAAAGTCTTTTCTTCTCCCATACACAGCACAGGAGGCCCAATTATCTCTGAGTACTCAGCCACTCCATCTGCCTGTAATTTGCTTCCTGACTGATTTTTTAAGGATCTGGGCTGGCTGGAAGTTAAAAGACTGTCTGGTCATAAGAGGCCTTTGCAAGAATCAGAGGTACCACACAGGACAATCATCTCTCTGTGGTCAGCACAGCACCGCTAACGAAGCCCAGCATCACAACCAACAATTCCAATCCCATGGAGGGTGAGGACTCAGTAGCATTAATGTGTGAGCCTAAGACTCAGAATACAGCCTACCTGTGGAAGATAAATGGCCAAAGCCTCTCAGAAGAGGATAGGCTGAAGCTGTCTGAGGACAACAGGACTCTCACTTTACTCCGTGTTGTGAGGACTGAAACAGGACCCTATGAATGTGAACCTGGAACCCAGTGAGAGACTCCACAAGTCCCTATGAACATTACTTTAAATATTTTCTGTTTCATCCTGGCCTCAACTGCCTAAATACAGAGGGCTAGATTTAACATACTCAGTCCCAGTCCCCTTAGGTTCATGACACATTCCTACCATACAGATACCTAGGCTGCCAGGGCATCCTAGCATATGTGGACAGGCCCAGCATTGAGCTTGAATGGGCTGCAGGGACTTCTGCCTAGAGAGGCTCAGGGTGATGGAGACAGGGTTCATGTCAGGCTCAGGTTCAGTGTACACAAGAGTGTGCATTGGGGATGTTTAAGTGTTGTGCTTGAGATAGATCAGGGCTTGTGCATGCTGAATGAGTACCCTTCTGCTAATCTGCACCCCAGCTCTGGGTAGGACCTGCTCAACTAAGGTTAAAGCACAGCTCAAAGAGATACTATGTCCTTCTACAGACCAGGATTTCCCCTTCCCTCTGCTGACATCACATGTGTCTTTGTTCTGTTTGCTCCAGATGGTCCAGATGTCCTGATCATATTCCCCTCAATATTCATTTACATTCAAGGAGAAACCTCACATCTCCTGCCACACAGATGCTAACCCACCTGCACGGTGCTCTTGGTTTGTCAATGGAGAGCTCCAGTCATCTTCCCAAGAGCTCTATGTTCCCAACATCAATACTAATAAGAGTGGATATTATACCTTCCTTGTCTATAACTGTCACTGTCCTCTGTAAATCCACAGTCAAGAACATTACAGTTCTTAGTAAGTGGATCTCTGAAATATCAGCACCAAGTTTGGAGTGGAGTCTTTTAGTTTTCTGGGAAGGTGCAGAGCATTTAATTTCCAGCCCAGGACTATGGAAACAAGCAAAAGTCAGTCTTCCCCCAAGTCTCCTGCTCTATCCCTGTGTCTAATGGCCTCCTGGTTCTCTGGTTTCTGGTTGATAGGGATTGAGCTTGCAATGTGAGGAGGAGGTTCTCCCAATATTGGAAAGCCTTTGGTAGTGGAGGGTCTTTCGAGGATTAGGAGAGCTTCAAGGTCAAGATTTCTTTCTGTGCCTAACAGAAGCTTTCCTGTCCCCTCCTATTTTACTTTATGATTTCCATGACCTATAAGGAACACCCAGGGCTTTCAACTATGCTCACATTCTTATTCTCCAAATTGGGGGGGAATAATCCCCACAGATGGGGACTAGACCTCTGCTCCCAGGTCTGTTCTTGTCTCATGGGTGGGGTGGCTGGCTCAGCTCTGACTCCATAGGATGGAAAGGGTGGGTGGAGAAGATGTCTGGGGGCCCTGTTCTGAGTCAGGGTGAACCATGTCACTGACAGTTGATACTCTTTTCCTTACTCTTCTCAAGGTTCAAAAAACAAATGTCAGCTGAGTGTGGTGGCACACACCTTTGATGCCAGCACTGAGTCGGGCGAGGCAGGTAGATAGTGTGAGTTTGAGGCCATCCTTGTCTACATAGCAAGTTCCAAGCGAGCTAGGACTGTACAGTGAGACCCTGTCTCAAAAATATCAGTACTGAGCATTAGAGTGGCAGGCTGTGGTCAGCACTGTGATTATTCACTTCTACTCTATAGTATTTAATCCATATCCATGGGGCAGGAAATACAATTTTTCTACAAACAGAAATTCTTCATTTAGGGATTTCTCCCAGTCCTGAAGTCTAGCCTTTAACACTTTTAAGATTAGCTGGGCCAACTTAACCCCATAACAAATTATTGATAAAAAAGAAACAGAAGGCCATTTCATAAAAGAGAGACCCAATTGTTCACACTCACAGAAACTGTGAGCAAGAATCCTCACAAATATCATTGGGGAATACATGCCTCCCACCATGAGATTTCTGGACATGTGAGTTGAAGAGGCTCCTAGTGTGGAATCTACACAAATACCCTGAGTCAGGGTCACTGTGAGTGATCTTGATGAAGTAAGATTCAGCTTTCTTCTTGCAGACCATATCTTCAACCCAAACATGTGATCTTGCAGAGGGCCACTTCATTCTAAGGACCCTGGGAGCTGTCTGAGTTCTCTGAAGGTGACGTACTCTCAGCTGGCCCCATCCCTTGTTTATCCACAGATCCAGTGACTACACCCTCCATCCAAGTCAACCAAACCATAGACAAAGACCTGTTCTCTGTGTTTCTGAAGTGCCTGTCAATCGACATTGATAACTACATTAAATGGTTCTACAATGGCAAGAGGGTGAGCATCACGAATAGGATGAATCTGACTCAGAACAACAGCACCCTCCAAATAGTCCCTGCCAGGAGGAAGAATTCTGGGTATTATCAGTGTGAGGTAGTCAATGGACTCGGTAGTGAGAAGAGTCACCTCCTCCAGCTGGACGTAATAGGTGAGTGACCTCTGTTGCCCTCTTACTCCATAGTGTTGGGGTTGGGGGCAGTTTCTTATCAACAGAGTGCAAAATGGGTAAAAGTCACAGGGAGAAAAACATGGTTCAAGTTACAAATACAGCCAGCTTGGTGATGGATGCGTGTTAATCTCATGATACAACACCAAGCAAGCTGAGCACAGTGCTGCATGCCTTTAAACCCAGCAACCAGAGGCAGAGACAGTTGGATCTCTCTGAGTTCCCAACCACCCTGGTCTTTGTAGCCAGTTTCAGGTTAGCCTGAGCTACATAATGAGACCCTGTGTCAAAAGAGAGAGAGCACGAAGCAGGAGGCACAGAAGTACAAGGTCACTCAATTGAATGTAACAGGCTCTGCTGACTCCCCATGGGAGACCTTGCCTTGGAAGAGGTGGGATTCGGGGTTGGATTGGAGGGAAACATTTGGGGGCAGGAGGAGGCAGGACAGGGGAATTTGTGGTTGGTATGTAAAATGAATAGAAAATCTCTCTATAAAAAAAAATACAAGGCCAGCCCAGATTATTTTTTGAGATCCTGTCAGTAATAACAACAATAAATGTCAATATAGCAAATACAAATGCAAAGTGATTAAGAGTTTAGTGTCTGAGTCAGACACACAGTCAACCCTCAGAATGTCATAAAATATTCATGTTTCTTTACACACATACCCACACACATTCAAAACTTCTTTAGATTATTTCCAATACCTAATATGAATACTGGATAGACACTAGTCTTATTGTGCTGAGTACAGGACCATGATAGGAGGAAACAATACATTTTTCAGTAAGTGTACTTTTCCAAGTAGTTTGTTTCCAAGGTTTCGATCCATAAATATAAAATCCATAGATAGAAAGGACCTGTATGGGGTTTCTTACTACATTTGCATATCTGTTCATTTTGTGTGCATGTCCCACACCAACGTGTGGAGTTTAGGGGACAGTTTGTGGGAGCCAGTTCTCCAGGGACAGGGGATTGAACTCAGGTGGGTGAACCAGCCCTTTATCTGCTAAGCCATTTCACTGGCCCACATTAGTTTGCACATTTATTTCTATTTGGCAGTTGGGGTGGGTACTGGGAGGGAGTACAGCAGGGATTCTTCTCAACTGAGCCTTCTTAGTGGCCCATATACTGAGTTTCTTATCCTCATGCTAACATTGGCAGCATGACCTCCTAGCACAAGACTCTTTTTCTGATAACTGTTTTTTTGTGATGTGTAATAGTGTGTGTATGTTTGTGTGTGTGTGTGTGTGTGTGTGTGTGTGTGTGTGTGTGTGTGTGTGTGTGTGTATGGTTTATGCCACTGGGAAGATAGCTCAATAGTTAAGAGCCCGGGCAGCTCTTCCAAAGGACAGGAATTCAATTTCCAGCACCCACGTGGCAACTTATTACTGTCTGTAACTGAAGTTCCAAGGAATTCAACACCCTCTTCTGTCCTCCTCAGGTACCAAACATGCCTGTTCTGCAGAGACATATAAGCAGCCAAAAGGCCCATATGATGCACCTGGCATCATAACAAAAACAACATTTGAAATCCAATTTCAAGGTGCTTTCATCCTGTCTCCTAAAAGTCTGATGACTTTCAGCTCTGATCCATTTTAGGTCTTTGATTCATGTAGAGTTGATTTGTATATATTCTTAGGTGAAGGCTTAACTTCATTCTTTTACCTGGATATCACATCTTCCCAACATCCCTTGTTTAACTGATTATTCATCCATCCTTGAAGAATCTTAGGAGGCTGATCAAAACTCATCTGGTCACAAAGGGTCAGATGGACAGCAAGAATGCCTTCCAAGTTCTGTAACTCAATAGAACAACTCTGTTTCATACCAATTAGTTCAAAAGAGCCAGCAGAAATGAATGTTTTTAACAAACATAAAAAGTGACAGATGAAGTGCTGGATATGCCAACTGCTCAGAAAAGACACACATTATAATATATACACAAAACTGTGCCCCATAAGTACACATATTGATCATTTCAACTAATCTTTAATTTAATCATGGCCAGTGTGCATGAGAAGTTCTGGGCTTTTCAATTCTATATTCCTGGTCTGTATGTCTGCCTTTATGTCAGTAGTAGACTGTTGATTGTTGCAGCTTTGTACTAAAATTATGAAATCATGTAGGATGTCCTGCAATTTTATTCTTGTTTTTTTTCAAGATACTTTTAAGGCCAGGTATGGTGGTGCTTGCTTCTAACCCCTACTCTTGGGAGCAGAGACAGGTGGATCTCTGGGAGTTTGAGGCCACCCTGATCTATATTGTTAGGTCCAGGACAGCTAGAATGGACGTTTCTATTTCAGTGCAAAATGCCACTGGTGTGACATAGACTGATAGACTACATTCAGGGATATTGTCATCTATTAAAAAAAGTCTTTCAGGCAAGATGGCTTATGCCTGAAAGAAGCTGAGGTGGGAATACCAAAGATCTAAGAGTACCTACCACAACCAATTCAAGGCCAGCCTGATTAATTTAGTGATATCCTGTTTCTAAATAAAAATTAGAACACAGAGCTTAGAGTATAGCTCAGTGGTAGTGCATTGCTTACCATGTACAAAGCCCTGGGTTCAATCCCAGTACTGCAGAACAACAGTAATAATGAAATTAAGTCTTCCAACCCATCAACCCCAATGGCTGTCATTTCTTGTCTTCTTTCATCATCTCTTATTTGGTAGTTTTCTGAGTGCAAGTCTTTTATCTCCTTTGTGGAGTTAATTCTAAGTATTTTATTCTTTTTGGTGCTTTCAAAAATATATAATCTCTTCAGTTCCTTTCCAATTGTTCACTATTATGGCTGGGACTATTTATTGCTCAGGTCTGAACACTTGCCGGGCATGCACGAGGCCCTAGGTTCAAGCTGCACTACTGCCAGGAAAAATGAAAATCAAATTTTTCATGGTCCATAGTGGTATACAGAAATACAGTTCACTTGGGCATGTTCATTTCATTAGCCAACCAATTTACTAGTTTTGCTCATGTACTTCTGAGAACTTTCTGTAGAATGTTCAGGATTTTCTATGAACAAGTTCCTGTCATCTACAGATATTTTTAGCACCTCATAATTGGGCACCTTCATTTCACTGTCTAGCGTAATGGCTCTGTGTAGCACTCCTAGAGGTCTCTTGAACAGAAGTGGTCACAACAGCATCCTGTGTTCTTCTTGATCGTAAAAAGAAAGCTGTCAGTCTCCCCCACTGAATATGATATTAGCTGTGGGTTTCCATGTATGGCCTTTGTTACACTAAGCTGGGCTTCCATCATGTTTCAGTGTTTTTATTATCAAAGTCTGTGATATTTTGTCAGTTTTTTGTTAATTCAATCTTTTTGGTTATACAGCTATTTAATTTTGTTTCTTTCAGGATTCCATTTCTAAGAATCCAGGTTTGTAGGAATTTGTCCATTACATCTGGGCCACACAACAGTTAGCATATAACTACTGAGTGCTCTTGAAATTCTTCATATTCTTGAGAATGGATGGTGAGGTCTCAAACTGTATGAATATCCATCTGCTTTTTTCAAAGTAAATCTGGGAAAAGGTTGCTAATGATGTTAATCATTTTCAATGAACCAACTTTTGGTGCATCAGCTTTCTTTACATTTGCTCTAGTCTCTGTTTTGTTCATCTTCATCCTCATCTGCAGTTTTCTCCTTTCTCTAGCATGGGGGAACTTTTTTGGGGCAAGGGTCTCATTATATAACCCAGACTTGCCTCAAATTCACAATCCTCCTGCCTCGGACTCTGATGCTAGGGTGCTAGGTGATATCACATCCTTCATATGGCTCATAGTAGTTTTTAAAGACTTAATATAATAATCAAGTAAACTTTTTTGGCAAAATACCACACACAAAGGAAAAAAAATGTTGTTGTAATTATTCCTACAACTAGTGTTAGCCTTATAGTCAGGTAGCCAGGTCTATCTCTGATTAACCATACAGATTTAAGTAATTTTTGAAAACCATTTTAAGCTCTAGTTTTCCATCATCTGAATGGAAATAATTTCTATGTGAGAGACTCATCATATAGATGAAACCAGATACAAATACAGGGCCAGCCACATCATAAATATCATACCACATTGGTCAACATTAGCATTAATAATCACTCTTGAGCAGATTGGTGAGGTTTGCCCCAAAATGTTTACAACAAGAAGTAAAAATGTGAGCACAACATTGATACATAAGGGGTGTTGGGAGACACAGTTATCCAAAGGGTGAAGCCACTGCAACATAGCTACAAAATAAAAATGGGAGAGAAAAAAGGAGGGGGGTCTGATGCAAAATTTCTAAACCTGGTAATTTACTAGTTTTCATCCTCAAGGATGTGACCATGATGGGCTGAGACAAGAGAGGTATTAGTGGAGGGATATACTTGTGAAGGTGAGCCTGAGATAGCCCTCAGGACACATGCAGATGTGATCTCTGTGGAGGCAGAGAAGGACGCATGTCTTAGATTGCAGAACAGTTCCAACAGATTTTCTACAAGTTTGAGGCTGAGTTCTCCACAGTAACCAAGCAGAGGGGAATGGGGTCTTACAGGGTCTTCCTTGCTGTCCTACCCCACTGCAGAAACCATGGTCTCTGCAGAGGACATGGTAGAATGAGAGTCAATAGCCTGGGCCTTCTGTCACTTAGATCACAGCTGCAAGAGACCACTTATTCATGGCTGCCACAACTGAGACCCTGAGAAAAGATGTAGCTATGGAAACACTGGATATTCAACACACAAAATCGCAATTGCCCTGTCTCACATTCCCACAGCTTCACGTGATTGCCTGGATGAAACTGATGGAATTCCAGGATTGGAAGAAAGAAGGAGAACTAACCTAGAAACACAGTGTTTTTTTTGGTTTTTTTTCTTTTTTTTTTTTTTAATTTTTATTTTGCGATACAGTTCAGTTCTACATATCAGCCACAGATTCCCTTGTTCTCCCCCCTCCCGCCCCCCTCACCTTCCCCCCAGCCCGCCCCCCATTCCAATCTCCTCCAGGGCAAAGCCTTCCCCACAGACTGATTTCAACCTGGTGGACTCAGTCCAGGTAGGTCCAGTCCCCTCCTCCCATGCCGAGCCAAGGGACCCTGCATAGGCCCCAGGTTTCAAACAGCCAACTCATGCAATGAGCACAGGACCCGGTCCCACTGCCTGGATGCCTCCCAAACAGATCAGGCCAATCAACTGTCTCACCCACTCAGAGGGCCTGATCCAGTTGGTGACCCCTCAGCCATTGGTTCATATTTCATGTGTTTCCGTTTGTTTGGCTATTTGTCTCTGTGCTTTATCCGACCTTGGTCTCAACAATTCTCGCTCATATAAACCCTCCTCATTCTCGCTAATTGGACTCCCAGAGATCCACCTGGGGCCTAGTCATGGATCTCTGCATCCAGATCCCTCAGTAGTTGGATGAGGTTTCTAGCACGACAATTAGGGTGTTTGGCCATCCCATCACCAGAGTAGGTCAGTTCGGACTGTCTCTCGACCATTGCCAGCAGTCTGTTGTGGGGGTATCTTTGTGGATTTCTGTGGGCCTCTCTAGCACTTTGTTTCTTCCTATTCTCATGTGGTCTTCATTTACCATGGTCTCCTATTCCTTGTTCTCCCTCTCTGTTGTTGATCCAGCTGGGATCTCCCACTCCCCCAAGCTCTCTTTCCCTTGACCCTCGCCCTTCACTACCCCCACTCATGTCCAGGCTGTTCATGTAGATCTCATTCCATTTCTCTGTTGTTGGGCGATCCCGAAACACAGTGTTTTATTGAGTATTTTTGCATCAATGTTCATGATGGAGATTTGTCTAGGATTCTCTTTCTTTGTTGCATCTTTATGCGGTTTGTTTATCAGGGTAACTGTAGCCTCATAAAAAGAGTTTGGCAATGTTCTTTCTGTTTCTACTGTGTGGAACAATTTGAAGAGTATTGGTATTAGCACTTCTTTGAAAAACTGGTAGAATTCTGTGCTGAAACCATCTGGGCCTGGGCTCTTTGGTTGGGAGATTTTAATGACTGTTTCTATTTCCTTAAGGGTATAGGTCTATTTAAATTGTTTATCTGGTTTTGATTTAATTTTAGTATATGGTACCTATACAGAAAATTGTTCATTTCTTTCAGATTTTCCATTTTGTGGAGTACAGGTTTTTGAAGTATGACCTAATAATTCTCTGGATTTCCTCATTGTTTGTTGTTATGTATCCCTTTTTATTTCTGATTTTGTTTATTAGGATGCTCTCTCTTTACCTTTTGTTTTGTTTGGAAAGGGCTTGTCTATCTTGTTGATTTTATCAAAGAACCAACTCTTCGTTGTATTCATTCTTTGTATTGTTCTATGTTTTCATTTTATTGATTTCAGCCCTCAATTTGATTATTTGCTGGCATCTATTCCTCCTGGGTGAGTTTGCTACTTTTTGTTCTAGAGCTTTCAGGTGTGGTGTTAAATCCCTAGTGTGAGATTTCTCCAACTTCTTCATGTGGGCATTCAGTGCTATGAATTTTTCTCTTAGCAATGCTTTCATAGTGTCCCATCAGTTTAGATATATTGTACATTCATTTTAACTGAATTCTAGGAAGTCTTTAATTCTTTCTTTATTTCCTCCTTGACTCACTGGTGATTATGTTGAGCATTATTCAGTTTCCATGAGACTGTAATCTTTCTGTAATTTTTGTTGTTGCTGAAATCTAACTATGTTTATAGGACCACTGTGGTCCTATAAAATAGAGGAAGTTATTCTCTAATATTATGAAGGAACCACCTTAATAGTATTCTTCCCAGAGGCCCAGAAGAGAAGCTATGAACAGCGACAATTATTTTGGAAAATGAATCTGAAGGAAGCCAAGCTCTTTTATTTGTCTGTCAACTTTATTCATCTGGGATAAAATCCTGTCTACAGAGCTACAGTGCTGTTCTCCTGCCTAGCTCCTGTCTTGCCTGATTTCTCTCTATATTTATCTACTGTCCCTTCTAAGTTCTATCTTAATTCTCTCATCTTAATTCTGCCTCGTCAGAGCCTTCTCATCTTGTCCTTATCCATCTAGTACTTCCCTACCTGGCTTTTCCTCATCTTCCATCTTGTCCTCAAGTTCTCTCCTCAAAATCTTCCTCTAAGTCTCCTTATATCTCTCAGTTTCCCCAAGTCACTGAGGTATTCACTCACAAACCCAAGCTATAGCAATCCTCTGGCAGAGCAAGGTCATCAGGCTTGAATTTCTACAGGGTCATAACAGTCGGTTAAAATTTTTCTCATGCAGTGCCTGTCAGGCTTTGTTTTCCAACCAAAAAGGGAGTGTTACAAGAGGAGGTCAACTGAGAGCTAATGATTGGTTAGTCTATCAAGAAAATGGGATTTATGTGCTCAGTCTACATTGCTAGAAGTGGTTAAGTAAGAAGTTGGGAGTCTATAATGTTAGTAAGGTTGTATAAGAAAGGAGAGTGTCGCATTGGCACAGGAGACCAATTCCTAAATATAGCACCAGTAGCACAGACACTGAGAACAATAATTAATTAATGGGACCTCCTGAAACTGAGAAACTTTTGTGAGGCAAAAGACATGGTCAATAAGACAAAAAGACAGCATACAGAATAGGAAAAGACCTTCATCAACCCCACATCTGACAGAGGACTGATCTCCGAAGTATATAAGGAACTCAAGAAACTAGACTTCAAAATACTGAACAATCCAATTAAGAAATGGGCTAAAGAGCTAAACAGAGAATACTCAAAAGAAGAATCTCAAATGGCTGAAAGACATTTAAGGAAATGCTCAACATCCTTAGTCATCAGAGAAATGCAAATCAAAAAGAATCTGAGATACCATCTTACACCTGTCAGAATGGCTATGATCAAAAGCACTAATGACAGTCTATGTTGGAGAGGATGTAGAGCAAAGGGAACACACCTCCACTGTTGGTGGGAGTGCAAACTTGTAAAACCAGTGTGGAAATCACTATGGCGGTATCTCAGAAAATTGGCTATTTATCCACCGCAAGACCCCCTATACCACTGTTGGGCATATACCCAAGCAATGATCAATCATAACAATAAGATACATGCTCAACTATGTTCATAGCAGCATTATTCGTAATAACCAGAACCTGGAAACAACCTAGATGCCCTTCAACTGAAGAATGGATTGAGAATACATGGTAAATATACACAATGGAGTACTACTCAGCAGAGAAAAACAATGACAGCATGAATTTGCAGGCAAATGGATGGAACTAGAAAGTATCATCCTGAGTGAGGTAACCAAGACCCAGAAGGACAAACATGGTGTGTACTCACTTATATGTGGCTACTAGATATAAAGCAAAGAACAATCAGACTGCAACCCACAGATCCAGGGAGGCTACATAGCAGCAGGGACCCTAGGATGACTGTGGCTTATAATAAGTTTTGGGTTTACACAATCACTGGGCAAGCATCAGTGAAACATTTCACTATTAGGATAAGAATTTGTACTGTATCAAGCTAATGATAGAAAAAATATTAATAATGATAATTATAAAAGAAAGGAGGGTCTCAGCTTAAATTGCACAAAAAGTATCCCGTGACACAGAGACAGGTGTTGGAGACAGGTGTTGTTTCCATAAGGGTGTTACCTTAGTTCAGGAGATTGTTTGGCTTTTGATGCTTGATAGGTATTTTAGATAAATACACTGTTAGAAGTTCTTGGACACACACATAGCATACAAGAAAGTCATTGTAGAAACCAGCTAATATATATACAAAAGCTAAAATCTCACCAAGACTTCTTAAACCATGGCTTGACTTTAGGAAATGTCCTTGACCTTTCCAAGTAGCAGCTTTTGGGATAGTAGCTGAATTCCATTACGTTTTCCTATGGCTTGCAGCAGTTCCAGTTTTTTCATTTATTAAAAAAGGAGAATGTTTAATTATCTCTAGGGTAGAGAAAAACATGAAAAAATTAAATTTGGAGATGACCTGAAAAATGAAAAGTAATGGTTGATTAATATTTATAATCAATAATCTATGTAGATGACAAGCTAAGAATTAGTTTATCCATCTAATAGGTGTAGTTGTATATAATCAGAATATCTCTGTTCCAAGAAGGGAGCAGAGGAGTAACTTAAAAAATCTATCATTAGCTAGTATAGCATAATATGGTCAAATATATCTAAATACTATAACTGTGACTTATCAAAAAGAAATGATTAGTTTGGAACATACCTCTATCAATCTCTGATTAGTAGTATTAATTTGGTTAAACTGTATTTAAAAGAGGCATTGTTAGATAAGGAGTTACTTGAGTTAGTCATGAGCACCTGTGGGACCAAGGCTGCAGATGAAACTGACCTAATAATTTAAATTTGTAATCAAGGCAATATTAACCATTTAGCTATGGGAGGACTGTAATAATCTGTGTTAGGATATACATAGCAGACTTATATACACAACAGTGTCAGAAGTACTAGAGGAGAAAATCTGATAGTATATATATTTCAGGATCATGGGCAGAATTTATAGAATTAATAATAGAGCATTTTTTTAAGGGCAGTCCAGACCCTGGGCTGGAGAATTCAGCACTGAAAGAGGGGTAAGTCACAACAGGGCTGTAGAAATCATTCATGGTTACTTCCTGCTGATATGGGTCTGAAGCTGAGGGTCTTGAAGGCTGAAATGCAATAGAAACCCAGAAAGAGCAGGCTGTTTAAGGCTCTGCAGGGTAAGACATGGGTAGCAGGATTTTCTGTCTCATGTGCTAGAGGGCATGATGCAGGGCTGAGCTGGACAGCACATCCATGTGGGCTGGAGGATGGAGGATGGGGTGCAGACCTGCAGCTAGATAGCATTTCTGTGGTCCAGAGGATGACAACATGTAACTCTTTAAATTACCAGAATTTCTGCTGGAAACAAATATGTGTATTAGAACATGCATAGGAGGAGTTTTAAGGAGGAAACTTTATCTCTTAAGTGTACCTATGGAATATTAAATGCACAGCTTTAGCAGATGAGAGAAGGGAATATCAGGCCAGGGAGATAGGGAAAGATCCACCCTCCTATAGAGGAAAAAGAAAATTTTAAGTGGAAGACATACACTGTAGTCAGGTTGCATTCCTCCTGGTCCATCTTGCCTTGTGAGCATTGGTAAATTTAGATTTCCTGAAGCTTTTAAGAACCTTCTTAAAAGACAAAATCTTTAGACATATTAGCAATACGATAACAGTGGTGAATTTTGTCAGAGCAAAATTATGAATCTTTGGAGTCTCAGCAAAACAGCAGGCTAGTCAGAGAATGAAATCTGAACTGTTTCATTTATAATATATCTCAAGTCCTGATTATCTTTGGTCAAAATTAATAAAAATTCATTTAGGACAGGATTATTTCTAATCATATTTCTATAAGTTTTGATATCATTGATGAACAGAGTTCATCAAAAAGATCTGGAATTGTATCAATTTGTTCATGAAGTCACAGCTCAATATTAAATATCTAGAGGTAAATAGCAGCCTGTATTGAGACTGGCAGCTTTAGTGCCCCTGTGTCCTGCAGTGGCCTAGTATATGGTGTGACCAGGCAATCCAGGATTCATAAAGATGGATCAGTATCCTGTGAAAATATGTAAGCATATCCGCTTTTTGACATTATGAAAACATCAGGAACTTTACAAATACAAGTGAGAAGGTTCTGGCTGCTTAGGTGTAACTTTGTGGCTTGGCTTGTGGATGATATGGGATGCCTGTAGTGGGAGATATAAAAAATTAAGCATCAATTGTTAAGAGCTCTTGAAGTATATTTGAAGTAGATATGAATTATATGTTTGTCCAATTAAGAGTTCTAGGCCTTTCTAACATAGAAATGCAGTGGAAAAAATGGTGTATTATTTCTTTATTTCATACCCATAAATCATAAGGATGCAGGCCTCATGGGTGAGCTTCCACAGAGAGAGAATTTATAATTGTTAGATATACATGAGAAAGTGCAGTATAGACCTATCTGCCACTCTATAGACTTGTAAGTTTTTTTTCATTTTTTTTAAATTTTATTTTATTTTATTTTACAATATAATTTAATTTTACATATCAGCCATGGATTCCCTTGTTCTCCCCCCCTTCTGCCCCCTCCCCTTCACCCAAGGCCACCTCACATTCCCATCTCCTCCAAGGCAAAGACTCCCCCGAGGATTGAGATCATCTTGATATACTCAGTTCAAGCAAGTCCAGTCCCCTCCTCCCAGGCTGAGCCAAGCGTCCCTGCATAAGCCCCAGGTTTCAAACAGCCAACTCATGCACTGAGCACAGGACCCAGTCCCACTGCCTGGATGCCTCCCAAAGAGATCAAGCCAATCAACTGTCTCACCTATTCAGAGGTCCTGATCCAGTTGGGGGGCCCTCAGCCATTGGTTCATAGTTCATGTGTTTCCAATCATTTGGCTATTTGTCCCTGTGCTTTATCCAACCTTGGTCTCAACAATTCTCGCTCATATAAACCCTCCTCTTTCTTGTCAATTGGACTTCCGGAGCTCCACCCAGGGCCTAGCCATGGATCTCTGCATCCAGTTCCCTCAGTCATTGGTTGGGGTTTCTAGCATGACAATTACGGTGTTTGGCCATCCTATCACCAGAGTAAGTCAGTTCGGGCTGTCTCTCAACCATTGCCAGCAGTCTATTGTGGGGGCATCTTTGTGGGTTTCTGTGGGCCTCTCTAGTACTTTGCTTCTTCCTATTCTCATGTGGTCTTCATTTACCATGAACATTCCTTGTTCTCCCTCTCTGTTCTTGATCCAGCTGGGATCTCTCGCTCCCCTAAGCTCTCTTTCACTGGAAACTTGCCCTTCATTACCCCCACTCATGTCCAGGTTGTTCATGTAAATCTCATCCATTTCTCTGTCATTGGGTGATCCCTGTGTCTTTCTTAGGGTCCTGGTTTCTATGTAGCCTCCCTGGAGTTGTGAGTAGCAGTCTAGTCATCTTTGTTTTACATCTAGTATCCTCCTATGAGTGAGTACATACCATGTTTGTCTTTCTGAGTCTGGGTTACCTCACTCAGGATGATTTTTTTCTACATCCATCCATTTGCCTGCAAACCTCATGATGTCATTGTTTTTCTCTGCTGAGTAGTCCTCCATTGTGTATATGTACCATATTTTCTTTATCCATTCTTCAATTGAAGGGATTCTAGGTTGTTTCCAGGTTCTGGCTATTACAAACAATGCTGATATGAACATAGCTGAGCAAGTGCCCTTGTAGTATGATTGAGCATTCCTTGGGTATATGCCCAAGAGTGGTATGAGTGGGTCTTGAGGGAGATTGATTCCCAATTTTCTAGGAAAGTGCCATATTGATTTCCAAAGTGGCTGTACAAGCTTGCATTCCCACCAGCAGTGGAGGAGAGTTCCCCTTGCTCCACATCCACTCCAGCATAAGCTGTCTTCAGGGTTTTTGATCTTAGTCATTCTGACAGGTTTAAGGTGGTATCTCAGATTCGTTTTGATTTGCGTTTCCCTGATGATTAGGGATAATGAGCAATTCCTTAAATGTCTTTCAGCCATTTGAACTTCCTCTGTTGAGAATTCTCTGTTTAGTTCTATAGCCCATTTCTTAATTGGACTGTTGGGCATTTTGATGTCTAATTACTTGAGTTGATGGATATCAGCCCTCTGTCAGATATGGGGTTGGTGAAGACCTTTTCCCATTCTGTAGGCTGTTGTTTTGTCTTGTTGACCATGTCCTTTGCTCTACAAAAGCTGCTCAGTTTCAAGAGGTCCCATTGATTGATTGTTTCTCTCAGTGTCTGTGCTACTGGTGTTATATTTAGGAAGTGATCTCCTATGTCAATGTGTTCATGACTACATTCTACTTTCTCTTCTATTAGGTTCAGAGTAACTGGATTTATGTTGAGGTCTTTGATCCACTCAGACTTAAGTTTTGTGCATGGTGACAGATATCGATCTATTTGTAGCTTTCTACACATTGAAATCCAGTTATGCCAGCACCATTTGTTGAAGATGCTTTCTTTTTTCTAAGACTAGATATTTATAATTTCCTTAGTTATGATAAAAGATAAGTTAGATATGAAACCTTAGACTCACAAATATAGAGTAGATAGAATATCTTCTTTAATTTTGCCAAATACAAATGGACTAGATATTATAAATAGACTAGATATTGTAACTATAATTCTTGCTTGACAATTGTTCTGTTATATGTAATTTTACTATGTTAACATTAAAACCTCACCTTTTGAAAAAAAGAAAAGGGGAAGTGCTGGGGATGCTATGAATGTGTTGCTCTGATTGATTGATAAATAAAATGCTGATTGGCCAGTAGCCAGGCAGGAAGTATAGGCAGGACAAGCAGTGAAGAGAATTCTGGGAACAGGAAGGCTGAGTCAGGAGTCACCAGCCAGACACAAAGGAAGCGAGATGTAAAAGTACCAGTAAGCCATAAGCCACGTGGCAACTTATATATTAATAGAAATGGGTTAATTTAAGATGTAAGAGCTAGTCAATAGCCTGAGCTAATGGTAGAGAAATTTTAATTAATATGAGCTTCAGAGTTATTATTTTATAAGTGGACTGTGGAACTGCAGGGGCCCCGAGCAGGACTGGAGAAAACTCCAGCTACAGAGATATCTTGATAAAGGGGGCCATATGGGGGTTATAGAGAAACCTGGTGCAAGGGAAACTCACAAAAATCCACAAGGATGACCCCAGCTAAGACACTAGCAATTGTGGAGAGGGGGCCTGACTGGCCTTCTCCTGTAATCAGAGTGGTGACTACCCTATCTGTCATCAGAGAGCCTGCATCCAGTAAATGATGGAACAAGACACAGAGATCCACAGTCAATGGCTGGGCCAAGCTCCAGGAGTCCAGCTGAAGAGAGGGAGGAGGATTGTATGAGCAGGGGAGGTCAAGATCATGATGAGGAAACCCACAGAGACAACTGAAACAAGCTAGTAGAAGCTCACAGACTCTGGACCAACAGCTAAGGGGCTTTCATGGGACCAACCTAGGCCCTCTGCATGTGGGTGACAATTGTGTAGCTCTGTCTGTTTGTGGGGCCCCTAGCAGTGGGATCAGGTGTTCCTGGTGCTTCAGCTGGCTTTTTGAAACATACTCCCCATGCTAGGATGCCTTGTGAAGCCTTGATGCAGAGGGAGGAACTAAGTCCTGCCTCAACTTGATATGTCATGCTTTCTTGACTCCCATGGGAGCCCTGTCCATTTCTGAATGGAGGAAGAGGGAATGGATGGGAGGGAGGAAGGGAGGGGAGGGGAGGGAATGGGAAGTGAGGAAGTGACAGAAGCCAGAAGCCTAAGTGACCCTTGACACACATGCCGCCATATTTGGGCTTCTCTCCTCTTTTTCTAGATCTAGGCCTTGCTTAAGTCTCCATAGCACCAGAATCTCCTCTCAGAAATCAGGTGAGCGTGCTACAGTTAGGCAGTTAGGCAAGAATAGATAATCCCCACAGCAACATATCCTGTTGGCTGAACAACCCATGATTAAGAAAGTCCCCTCCATGTTTGCACTCCCCCTTGTCCCTGCCTATATATGTCTTAAGAGGAAAATAAAATTTTGGAGCTTGATCAGACATCCTGTCTTGCTCTCATTCTTTGTGTCTCTTGTCCCTCTCATTCGCCAGTCCTCCCTTCAGGTCCACATTGAAGACCCCACTTGCTGGGGCAAGGAAGGAGGGGAAACTGTGGTTGGTATGTAAAGTAAATGAAAAAAATAATAACAACAACAAAAAAGATTGGGCTGTAGGCAAGCCTGAAGAGCGTTTTCTTAACTAGTGCTTGATGGGGGAGGGGGAGGGCCCAGCCCATTGTGGGTGGAGCTATTCCTGGGCTGGTGGTCCTGGGTTCTATAGGAAAGCAGCCTGAGTAAGCCATGAGGGGCAATCCAGTAAGCAGCACTCCTCCAGGGCCTCTGCATTAGCTCCTGCCTCTAGGCTCAGGCCCTGTTTGAGGTCCTGTCCTGAATTCCTTCAATGATGAACAGTGATATGGAAGGGTAAGGTAAATAAACTCTTTCTTCCCCCAATTTCCTTTTGATCATGGTGTTTTATCACAGCAATAATCACCCCAAGACAGTAAGTTTATGAGCTAAAAATACAAACTGAAATGACAACCTACAGAACAGGAAAACATATTTGTAAGTCATCTATATGGTACAGCTTTTGTGTTCAGAATAAATAACTGATACAACTCAGGAAAAAAGTGATCCCTAGTCATCAGGGAAATGCAAATTAAATCTACTGTGAGATACTAGCTCATTCCAGGTAGAGTGGCTATAATCAAAATAACTGACAACAAATGTTGCAGAGGATGTGGAGAAAGAGGAACACGTATTCACTGCTGGTGGGTGTGAAAATTAACAGAGTCATTATATAGAACTTATGGATGTCCCTCAAAACATTGGAAATACCACACGACTCAGCTATTTCACTGGGCATATACCCAGAGATCCTCTACCCTACCATAAAGATATTGGCACCCATGATTACTGCTCCTCTATTCAATACAGCAAAGAGATGGAACCAATCTAGATGTTCATTGACAGATTAATGCATAATGAAAGTCTAGTGCATATACCAAATAAAATATTATTCATCTCTAGAGAAAAATGAAATCACAAAATTTACAGGAAAGTAGATAGACTTAGAAAGTATACTCTTAAATGAGATCACCCAATCTCAAGGGAAAAAAACCACATGTTCTTTCTTGTGTGTGGATCCTAGCCTATATAACGTATGCATGCACATATGTAATTAAATATGCAGATGTACACTACAACATTTAGGAAGAGGAACATGAAAGGGTAATTTTAAGGATGCAAAATACTCCCTAATGAGTTCATATACATGCTATACATTGTGTGGGTCCTCTGAATGCTTGCTCTCTCAACATGGAACATGGTTTTGATGTAAAACACATCCTTAACAAGCAACATCCACATGTAACTCTGTGCTGCCACCTTACTGGGAGCCCAAATTTGAAGTTTTTCATCTTTTAAATGTCCCTATACAATGCAATTTTTGTAAGTGCTACCAACTTAGGGTGCATTATTCTTTAAACAAGAAATCCAGCTATAACAATTATAGTAAGTGAAGGCTTCCAAAGTATGCTTAAATCATCATAATTGGGGAATTTTTGAAAATTCCAGGGAATGCTGACTTACTGACCCTGAATCTCAAAGACAAACACACCAGGAATTACCAACACTGATAAGTTTGCAGTGTTTGATTTGGTTTTCTGCCAGGGACGGCATATAAGACGGCTGACAAGCTG
This sequence comes from Peromyscus eremicus, assembly GCF_949786415.1. Classification (NCBI taxonomy): domain Eukaryota; kingdom Metazoa; phylum Chordata; class Mammalia; order Rodentia; family Cricetidae; genus Peromyscus; species Peromyscus eremicus. The sequence goes on along the minus strand of NC_081416.1, from coordinate 167,963,691 downwards.
CCAGCAGAGATTGGAGAAAAGGGGACCCTAGATTGTTGACCATCAACCCTCTGTGTGTTCCCCTCCGGATCTTCTGCTTAGCATGCCTCTAGAGGGCCAAGGCAGAAATGCCTACGTGTCCCAAGGTCATGCTTTATGTCGTGCTTATGTCCTCCTCCATACAAAACTTCTTGTAATACTAGTCTTTTTCTTCTGTCTGATCTTCATGTTCTGTGTTCCTAGACCAATGGTGATTTCTGTGATACAGGAAAGGAGTGAAGTAAATTTCACAGGAAATTATACAGAGATGATCACCCAGGCTGGGGTTAAGGCAGTTATAAGTTCATGGGAAAGAACGTGCAGCCTGGGGAAGCTTTTCAGGCTTGGATAAACTGTACCAAATGTGTGGTCAACTATAGCACATGGTATGATGTGTATTAACACACTAGACTCAAATTGGCCACCATGAATAATTCAGTTTCTGAGGATATTCCAAGAGCATTGTGTAAAACTTGAGACCCTAAGGGGCATTGGCTAAAGACTGTGGATGGAGTAACATATAGATGGGATGACAAACTGAAAGTGTGGGAACCTAGAATAGGAGGAAAATAGTGGCCTCGACCAAGAAAGGAAGATGGCAACTTTAATTCAAATATTTTTGATTCCTTCTGAAGGAGTATGGAGACAATGTGGCAATTTATGGAGTGAGCTACTACAAGTTTTATTGGGTTCCTAGATTAAAAAGAGCTGCCAGAAAAGGTGAGCTTCCTTTCATGGAAACTCTATAAATTGCATCAGGTCTTCCTTGGAATTGTTGGCATATAGAAGGATAGAAGTTGCTGAGTTGCAGGGACAGATTTCTTGTCTGAGGTCATTGTGGCCCACCAGTCATGGGGCTTGGTGTTTGCAGAGGACTGAGGAGGAACTTAGGTGGCTACAGGGGTCTTGAGGTCAGAGCAGTCTGTGTGAGAAGGAAATGACTGTCTGGTACGTTGACCACTGATTTTGTTGTTGTTGTTGTTGTTGTTTTGTTTTGTTTTGTTTTGTTTTGTTTTTTTGTTTTTCGAGACAGGGTTTCTCTGTGTAGCTTTGTGCCTTTCCTGGATCTCGCTCTATAGACCAGGCTGGCCTCGAGTTCAAAGAGATCCACTTGCCTCTGCCTCCCAAGTGCTGGGATTAAAGGCGTGCTCCACCACCACCCAGCCATTGTTCTTATTTTTACCTTTTTTTTTTTGAAATTACATGTTGCTAGCCTCTGGGTCAAGTGCTCAGAAGATTGTATAATCAGTAATAATAAAAATAGATTATGCTTGTTTGGTGTTAAGTCTGGGATAGTTCCTGTGTTTAGTAAAAGATGATGAAGAATATATTGGTGATTTTCTAAGAATAATCTTAGGAATTATGAGAACATTTTGTATTGGGTGATTTCCCCTTTTATTTGTGTTCCCCCTTTACTTAAGATAATAAAAGACTGAGGTTACCAGGGCAAAAGCAGAAGCTAAGAGAAGCTAGGGAAGCTGAAGAAACTGTAGCAGACAAGCTACTTAGCAACTGCAGAAGCCCGAAGTGACTTGCCAGCTTGAACGAGCACTGTCTCTGAGTCATTACTGCACCTTCCAGGTATCCCACCCTTCAGACCCCCGAAACTGCTGAGGCTGGTCCTCGGCAGTTTTCATTTTATGTTGTAAGTCTAGAATGTGTTATTGTTAGTGAATTAACGTACTTTGCTTTAAATTTTAAAGTTGTAATAAAACTATTTTAGAGTTGGCAAAGAACTTGAAAATTCCTGCCGTGAACAAGATAGACGAAAAATCTAATAAACACACGATAAAGGGGGCTCAACATCATCAATCTTCATCGAAATTAAGATCAAAATGGCAGTGAGTCTCACATCAGCTATTATGGTCTCCAGGAAAAATCTACCTAGATCCTGAAAGGCAGCTGCGCACTGGGACCTTCCTGGGAAATTTGACGCTCAGCTTCATTCCAGCACTTGGAGCTTGGCTACCATCCTTGTAGTAGCCCAAACATGAGCTGTAGGTCTCCTCATGAACAATAAACCACATATTCCTTGAGGTGTGACCCTGTCTTGCAGCCTTGTTTCCATCCCAGTTCCAACAGACCTGGAGCTCTGTCACATAATCATTTCCTTTGTCACTGAGACCCCCCACTCTGCAAGGAGACCATATGTAGTCCCCTCCCTCCTCTCATCATCCATAAGGAAAGACAGGGAGATCATAGGGCAATCACCAAGGAGAGCAAAGGCAATCCAGAAGGTCAGGGAGGGCATGGGTAGACCTGAATCACATTCAGCCAGCACAGGAAGCTGGGCTCAGGGACTCTCCCTGGTGCCCTCCATAGGAAGCTGGAGCACACTGTCCTCTTTTTAGGACATACAGGTCACCTCATCCTGCACACCCTGACACAAACCCTTGAGATAACTGTATCCCTGGATCAGACACCTGACTGGGGACAGCAGTGAGAATGGAGGTAGGCCCTCCCCAGTCATCACTCAGTTTGACCTTTTCTAGTCCCTAGAGAAGACTGCCACTCCCTGCTGGGAGTAAATCCCACCTTCCCTGAGCATTGAGATCACAGGGCAGACTGGCTTTGCTGGGTTTTATATCACAAGGAAACACACACTTGGCTATAGGAAGTTCAGGGACAAGGCCCTGGAGTGTGCTGCTGTTTTCTTGGGACACAGAACACTTCTCAGCCTTGCAGCTCAAAGTATGTTCTAGAACACTGAACAACAAAGGAATAGAAGAATGGGAGGCAGCACTCACAGAAAAACAGAGCAATGCACACACAGAGACTCCACCCCCAGCCCATCTGACTCCAGGAAGTGCCCTCCTCTGGGAGGAGGCTGAGGTCTGGGAATTAAAGTAGAGCAGACAGAGGAGCCCATCTTGGCAGCAGCCTGAGAGACAAACCTCCTCTCCAGAGGAAGAGCCTAGCCCACAGCAGAGACTATGGAGCTCACCTCAGCCCCTCTCCACAAAGCAGAGGTCTCCTGGAGGGGACTCCTGCTCACAGGTGAGGAGACATTCCTCAGGAGTAGAGAGTTGGGGAGTTCAGAGACTGGATGGGGTCTTCTGGGAGAGGGAAAGAGCCTGAGAAATGACATCTGGCTCTGTTTGAAGCCTGAGACCATCAGGAAGCTCACAGTGGATGGGATTTGGGAAGTGGGGAAGAAAAACTCAGTTGCTCCCCATTGTAGATTTATCAGCACTGGCCACTGGATCCTGAAGACTCAAGTTGACAACTTCATCAGGGTGACTCTCCAAGTAAAACTCAAAGTGGGCAAGTAAACAACATCATTATGTAGGACCCTGAGAAATCTGCAAATAAACCCCAGGATCTGGGACACTCATTTGCTCACTGGTATCTGAGCCTGTTCGAGATAGAGAGGTTTAAACCAAAATCAAACTAGTCCTCCTCACAAAGCCCTGCCACTATTGGACAGGAAGATAGAGCAGCAAGGACATCTAGAAGGTTGGCTCAGGAGTTGACAAGCACTTCAGAGGAAACAGAGCATGGAAAGGTCAGAAAATGAAGGCACAGAGTCTTTAGAGGAGGAGGTCAGACAAGACATGCTACACTCACCATAGATTCTGAGTGTGAGCAGGGATCTGAGGGCAGTGAGGGGTGAGCTATGTAGTCACTATGAAGCCAGTTTCATAGAGTGGGAAGATTCAGGGGTACTGATTAATGGGGGTGATGCTGCTGACCTCCCCCAATAGGACACAGACACCAAGGCTGAGAGTTAAATACTCACATTTCAAATTTCTACCAAATGCAAAGGTCCTAATATTGATAGATTTTTTTTCTCTCTTCCCTCTTAGTCTCTCTTTTAACCTACTGGACCTCTCCCACCACTGCCAAAGTCACTGTTGAAGCAGTCCCACCCCACGTTGCTGAAGGGAAGAACGTTGTTCTAGTTGTCCACAATCTGCCAGCAAAATATGCAGTCATTAACTGGTACAAGGGACAAGGTTCTTTGAAGAAGTTAATTGCAAAATTTGTAAAAAACCAAAACTCAATACAAAATGGGCCTGGATACACTCACAGAGAGATGATATACCCCAATGGATCCTTGTTCATCAACAACGTCACAATGGAAGACGAAGAACTCTACACACTGTACTTAGAAATAGACAGCACTCATCATCAGAATGTAACAGTGAACTTTGATGTACAACGTAAGTAATTCTCTGTAACCTCTGGGTCACGGGTGGAATTAATCCCACTTCACCTATAGAATTGTCATTCCTAGATGACTCTGTGTTATGGTCCCCACATTGTGATACAAACATTTATTAAAGCACAAACAATGGAGAAAACGGCAATAAATCAGGATGCCTCACTTGAATCCACCCTCAGAGAACAGGGGTTGTGGTAACTGAGCCCAGGCATGTTAGACTCAGCCCAGGGTCTTAGCTGCTCATCATGAACATGGCCTTGAGGAAGACCCTTCAGGACTCAGGCAGGGCCTGGCCGAGGAAACCATGAGAGTCTCACAGAGAGAAGCTTTGCTGAAGAACTTAATGCCACACTGGACCAGAATCCTGGGAAGCATATAGACTGGGTATGAATTTGATCTCCTGTTGGAGCTGACAGGAGACAGTGATGATTTGAAGATTGGAAGCCTGCTGGCAGTCAGCCTCAGAGAGATATGTCTGAGGTAGGTCACCTGGGCATCTCCTCCCGAGACTCAGTTTGCTCAGCATAGGTAGAGAGGTAGGAAAGGAAATCAGCCACCTTTTCTGATGGTCTTCTGAGACTTCAGTGGAAGGCCAAGAACTCCAAAAAGATAGAAGCAAAAGTGTCCAAATGGCTGCTCCTTGCCCACCGGGGGATACCACCCAGGGATTATTTCCTGCAGGCAAACACTAATAGACACTGCTTGGTGGAAGGTCAGGTTGTTGTTCACATTTAAGGTTAACTTGCAGGCCTAGCAATGATCATTTACCATGTGTCCTGTTATAGGGAAACTGAGACAGGAAACACAGTCACTGAGTCAGGGTCACACAGGTCATAAGTGGCACAAGCTATCTGTCCACAACCACATCTCCAGGCTCCCCACCATGGAAGACCTACTAGGTGATCTTCATCTTCTAGAACATTTCATAGACCCAGGAACTCATAGGGCTCCCAGATTCAGGTCATTCAACATCAAAAATCTGACAAGAATTGCCCACCTGTGGCCCAGCCTGACCTAAATGTCAGCCAGATCCTGAGCTGTGTGAGATCTCAGACAGGCTGTCAGGTTTCTCAGGGAAGCTCAATGGGAAGACTAATCATATCTGTAGGACAGCCCTGCTCAGCAAAGGCTTGGAGAGATCTGGTCTAAACACAGCAGGGGATGTCAGTGTAGCTGGAGGGACATGAACCTTGTGTCTCAGTCAGGCAATTGGTCAGTGAGGATCAATAGATCAAAGGAGGTCTCTGATTCCAAGTCTTGAGCCTGACCATCACCAAGCACTGCAGCTTAGTTCACCCATGAAAAAGTCCTTGTTTCCCCCATGCACAGCACAGAAGGCTCCATTATCTCTGAGCACTCAGGCTTTTCATCTGCCTGTAGTTTGCTTCCCCCCTGATTCTTTAAGGATATGGGTTGGTTGGAAGTTAAGAGACTATCTCTGGTTGTAAGAGGCCTTTGCAAGAATCAGAAGTACCACATAGGGCAATCATCTCTCTGTGGTCAACACACTACCACTACCAAAGCCCAACATCACAACCAAGAATTCCAGTCCTTTGGAGGGTGACTCAGTAGCATTAATGTGTGAGCCTAATACTCAGAATACAGCCTACCTGTGGAGGATACATGGCCAAAGCCTAGAATAAGAGGACAGGCTGAAGCTGTCTGAGGACAATAGGATTCTGACTTTACTCAGTGTTGTGAGGACTGACACAGGACCCTATGAATGTGAACCTGGAACCTACTGAGTGCCTCCCAAAGTGATCCATTCTCTCTGAACACTACCTGAAAGTATTTTCTGTTTCATCCTGGCCCCAACTGCCTAAATACAGAGGGCTAGAGAAACCATACTCAGTCCAAGTCCCCTTGGGTTCATGACACAGACCTAATATACAGATACCTAGCCTGCCAGGGCATCCTGTCCCAGTCTAAGCACATGCAGACAGACCCAACATTGAGCTTGAATGGGCTGCAGGGACTTCTCTCCTGCATAGAGGCTCAGAGTGATGGAGACATGGGGACATGTCAGACTCAAGCTCAGTGCATACAAGAGTGTGCAGTGGGGATATTGGTGTGTTGTGCTTGAGATAGAGCAGGACTTGTGCATGCTGATTGAGTACTCTTCTACTAATCTCCTCCCCGACTCTGGGTAAAATCTGCTCAGCTAATGTTACAGCACAGCTGAAAGAGATACTGAGGCCTTCTACAGACCAGGATTACGCCTTCCCTCTGCTGACATCACATGTGACTTTGTTCTGTTTGCTCCAGATTATCCAGATGTCCTAATCATATCTTCTTCAAATATTCATTTCCATTCAAGGACAAAACTCAACCTCTCCTGCCACACAGATGCTAACCCACCTCCACAGTACTCTCAGTTTGTCAATGGAGAGCTCCACTCATCCTCCCAAGAGCTCTTTATCCCAACCTCTATTCTAATAATAGTGGATCCTAAACCTGCCTTGTCTATAATTCTCTCACTGGAGGCAACAGGACCACATTTAAGGATATTACAGTTCTTAGTAAGTGAATCTCTGAAATATCAGCACTAGGTTTGGAGTGGAGTCTTTTGGCTTTCTTGGAAGGTGCAGAAGCATTTAATTTCCAGCCCATGTCTACAGGAACAAGCAAAACTCAGTCTTCCCCCAAGCCTCCTGCTCCATCCCTATGGCTAATGGCCTCCTGGTTCTCTGATTTCTGGCTGATAGGAATGGAGCTTGCAATGTGAGGAGGAGGTTCTCCCAGTCTTGGAAAGCCTTAGGTTGTGTGAGGGACATTCCATGGTTAGGAGAGCCTCAAGGTCAAGATTTCTTTCTGTACCTAACACAAGCTTTTCTGTCCCCTCCATTTTCATTCTATGATCTCCATGACCTACAAGGAACACCCATGGCTTTCAACTGTGCTCACATTCTTATTCTCCAAATTGGAGGAGAATATTCCCCACAGATGGGGACTGACATCTGCTGAGAGTTCTGCTCTTGCCTCATGGATGAGGTGGCTGGCTCAGCTCTGACTCCATGGGATGGAAAAAGAGGGTGGAGAATGTGCCTGGGAGCACTGTTCTGAGTCAGGGTGAACCATGTCTCTGACAATTGATGATGCCCTTTTGCTTACTCTTCTCAATGTCCAAAAAACAAATGTCAGCTGAGTGTGCTGGCATACACTTTTGATGCCATCACTGAGGAGGGACAGGCAGGTAGATAGTGTGAGTTTGAGGCCAGCCTGGTCTACACAGAAAGTTCCAAGTGAGCTAGCACTGTACAGTGAGAACTCTGTCTCAAAAAATATTAGTATTGAGGATTAGAGTGGCATGCTGTGGTCAGCACTGTGATTATTCACTTCTTCTCTGTAGTATTTAATCCACATACATGGGGCAGGAAATACATTTTTCCTACAAACAGGAATTCTTCAGTTAGGGATTTCTTTCAGTCCTGAGGTCTAGCCTTTAACACCTTTAAGATTAGCTGGGCCATCTTAACCCCATGACAAATTATTTAATAAAAAATAAACAGAAGTCTATTTCATAAAGGAGGGTCCTGACTGTCCACACTCACAGAAGGTGTGAGCAAGAATTCCCACAAAAATCATTGGAAAATACATCCCCCCACCCCACCATGAGATTTCTAGACTTATAGGTTGAAGCGCCACACAGTGTGGAATCTACACAAATACCCTGAGTCAGGGTCACTGTTGTGACCTTGGTAGTGATCTTGGTAGGATTAAGTTTCAGTTCTCTCCTTACAAACCATATCTTGAACCCAAACATGAAATCTTGCAGAGGGCCATTTCATTCTATGGTCCCTGGAAGTTGGCTGAGATCTCTGAGGGTGAAAGACTCTCAGCTGGTCGGTCCCCTCCACTGTTTATCCACAGGGCCAGTGTCTAAACCCTTCATCCAAGTCAGCAATAAAACCAACAATGACCTGATCTCTGTGCTCCTGAACTGCTTCTCATTCGACAGCGGGATCTCCATCCATTGGTTCTACAAAGGCCAGAGTCTGAAGATCACGAATAGGATGATTCTGTCCAAGGACAACAACACCCTCACAATAGTCCCTGCCAGGAGGAACGATTCCGGGGATTATTATTGTGAGGTATCCAATCAAATCAGTTCCAAGAAGAGTGACCCCATCCAGCTGGAGGTAATAGGTGAGTGAACTCTGCTCCCTTCTTACTCCATATTGTTTGGTGGTAGGGCAGTTTCTCTATCAATGGAGTGCAGAATGGGTCAAAGTAACAGGGAGAAAAACATGGCAAAAGATACAAATAGAGAATTGGCGATGGATGCATGTTAATCTCATGATAACACACCAAGCAAGGTGAGTACAGTGCTGCATGCCTTTAACCCCAGCACACCAGAGGCAGAGACAGTTGGATCTCTATGAGCTCCCAAACACCCTGGTCTTTGTAGCCAGTTTCAGGTTAGCCAGAGCTACATAGTGAGACCCTGTCTCAAAAGAGAGAGAGAGCATGAAGCAGTAGGCATAGAAGTACAAGGCCTCTCAACTGAATGTACCAGGGTCTGCTGACTCCCCATGGGAGACCTTCCTTGAAGGAGGTGGAAATGCAGTGTCTTATGAGGAGGAAGGCTGGGGAGTGGGAGGAGGGAAGACAGGGGAATCTGTGGTTGGTATGTAAAATAAATAGAAAAATCTCTTAATTAAAAAAAAAGAAGTATAAGGCCAGCCCAGATTACATTTTGAGACCTGGTCAATAATAACAACAGTAGATGTCAATATAGCAAATAGAAATGCAAAGTGATTAAGAGTTTAGGGTCTGAGTCAGTCACACAGTCAACCCTCAGAATGCAGTAAAATATTCATGTTACTCTACACACCCTCCCACACATTCAGATCATCTTTAGATTATTTCCTATACCTGATATTAATACTACATAGATACTAGTCTAATTGTGTTGAGTACAGGACTATGACAGGAGGAAATAATACATTTTTCACTGTAGAGATACTTTCCCAAGTAGTTTGTTTTCAAGCTTTTGATCCATAAATATAAAATCTATAAATAGAAAGGACCTGTAATGAATTTTTTACTACATTTGCATATTCATTCTTTCTGTGTTCATGTCCCACACCCATGAGTGGAGGTCAGGGGACAATTTGTGGGAGCCAGTTCTCCGGGGACAGGGTATTGAACTCACGTGGTTTTACAAGCCCTTTATCTGCTAAGCCATTTCACTGGCCCACATTTGTTTGTGCATTTATTTCTGTGTGGCAGTTAGTGGCAGGTACTGGGAGGGAGTACGGCAGGCACTCTTCCCAACTGAGCCATCTCGTTGGCCCATATACTGAGTTTCTTATCCTCATGCTGACATTTGGTAGCATGACCTCCTTGCACAAGACTTTTTTCTGATATCTGTTTTTTTCATGTTTACGTGTGTGTTTGTGTGTGTGTGTGTGTGTGTGTGTGTGTGTGTGTGTGTGTGTGTGTACATACATATGGTTTATGGGACTGGAGTAATAGCTCAATAGTTAAGAGCCCTGGCAGCTCTTCCAAAGGACGGGGGTTCAATTCCCAGCACACATATGGCAGCTTATTACTGTCTGTAACTGAAGTTCCAAGGAATTCAACACCATCTTCTGTCCTCCGCAGGTACCACACGTGCATATGGTTAAGAGATATATGAGCAGCCAAAAAGCCCATATGATGCATCTGGCATCATAACAAAGACACCATTGGAAATCCAATTTCAAGGTGCTTTCATCCTGTCTCCTAAAAGTCAGATGACTTTCAGCTCTGATCCATTTTAGGTCTTTGATCCATGTAGAGTTGATTTTTATATATTGATAGGTGAAGGTTTAACTTCATTCTTTTACCTAGATATCCCATCTTCCCAACATCCCTTGTTTAACTTATTATTCATCCATCATGAACAATCATAGCAGCATGATCAAAACTCATCTGGTCACAGAGGGTCAGATGGACAGCAAGAATGCCTTCCAAGATCTATAACTCAATAGGACGACTTTGTTTCACATCAATTAATTTAAAAAAGCCAGCAGAAATGAATGTTTTTAACAAATATAAAAAGTGACAGATGAAATGGTGTATACACTAACTGCTCAGATCTGACACACATTATAATATATACAGAAAACTGTGCCCCACAAACACACATATTGATCGTATCAACTAATCTTAAATTTAATCATGACCAGTGTGCATGAGCAGTTCTGGGCTTTCCAATTCTATTACACTGATCTGTTTGTCTGCCTTTATGTCAGTAGTAGACTATTTTGATTGTTGCAGATTTGTTCTAAAATTATGAAATCATGTATGATGTCCTGTAATTTTTATTGATTTTTTTTTCAAGATACTTTTAAAGCAGGTATGGTGGTGCTTGCTTCTAACCCCAGCTCTTGGGAGCAGAGACAGGTGGATCTCTGGGAGTTTGAGGCCAGCTTTATCTATATAGTGACTTTCAGGACAGCTAGAATGGACTTTTCTATTTCAGTGCAAAATGCCACTGGGGTTTTGATCCGATGTGCAAAGTACTGATAGACCACATTCAGGGATATTGCCGTCTATTAAAAAAAAGTCCTTCAGGCAAGCTGGCTCATGCCTGTAGTTCCAGCCACTCAAGAAGTTGAGGTGGGAGTACCAAAGTTCTAAGAGTGCCTACCATAGCCAATTCAAGGCCAGCCTTATTAATTTAGTGACATTCTGTTTCTAAATAAAAATTAGAAGGCAGATCTTAGAGTATAGCTCAGTGGTAGTGCATTGTTTACCATGCACAAAGACTTTGGTTCAATGCCAGTACTTCAGTACAACAGTAATAATAACATTTAAGTCTTCCAACCCATCAATCCCAAAGGCTGTCGTGTCTTCACTTCTTTCATCATCTCTTATTTGGTAGTGTGCTGAGTGCAAGTCTTTTATCTCCTTGGTGGAGTAAATTAATAGTATTTTATTCTTTTTGGTACTCTCATAAATAAATAATTTCTTAATTTGGTTTCTAGTTGTTCACTGTGAATACTGTGACTATTGCTCAGCAGCTGAACACTTACCGGACATGCAAAAGGCCCTAAGTTCAAGCTCTACTACTGCCAGGAAAAACAAACATCAAATTGTTCAAGGTCAAAATCAGTATACAGAAATACATCTCACTTGGGCATGTTCATGTCATTAGCCAACAGTTTTACTAATTTTGCTCACTTATTTCTGAGAACTTTCTGTAAAATATTAAGGATTTTCTATAAACAAGTTTCTGTCATCTACAGATATATATATCTTTAGCACCTCAAAATTGAGCACCTTCATTTCATTGTCTAACCTAATGGCTCTGTGTAGCACTCCTAAGTGTCTTCTGAACAGCAGTGATCACAGCAGCATCCTGTGTTCTTCCTGATCTTAGAGAGAAAGAGTCAGGCTCACCACTGAATATAATGTTTGCTGTGTGTTTCCATGTATGGTCTTTGTTATATGAGGCTGGACTTCTATCCAGTTTCAGTGTTTTTATCATCAAAGTCTGTGAAATTTTGTCAATTTTTTGTTGATTCCATCTTATTGGTTATACAGCTATTCGATTTTTTTTCTTTCAATATTCCATCTCTAAAGAATCCAGGTTTGTAGGAATTTGTCCATTGCATCTAGGACACCCAACAGTTAGAATGTAATTACTGAGTACTCTTGAAATTTTTCATATTCTTGAGAATGGATGGTGAGGTCTCAAATTTTAGTAATATCCATATCTATTTTTCAAATTTAATATGGGAAAAGGTTTCTAATGTTGTTAATCATTTTTGAAGAACCAACTTTTGGTGCATCAGCTTTTTTTGCATTTACTCTAGTTTCTGTTTTGTTTATCATCATTCTCATCTTTAGTTTTCTCCTTCTAATGCTTGGGAGAACATTCAGGAGACAAGAGTCTCATTATATAACCTACACTTGCCTCAAATTTACAATCCTCCTACCTCAGCCTCTGATGCTAGGATGCTAGGTTATATCACATCCTTCACCTGCCTCATAGTAGTTTTTTAAGACTTAATGTAATAATCAAGTAAACTTTTTTTTGGCAAAATACCACATACACAGGAAGAAAAAATGTTAGCCGAAATTATTCCTACCAGTAGTGTTAGCCCTGAAGCCAGGTAGCAAGATCTATCTCTGATTAACCATACAGATTTAAGTACTTTTTAAAAACAACTTTAACCTACAATTTTTCATCATCTGAATGGAAATAATTTCTATGTGACAGACTCATTATATTGATGAAACTTGATACAAATACAGGGCCAGTCACATCATAAATACCATACCACCTTGGTCTACATTAGCATTAATACTCACTCTTGAGCAGACTGGTGAGGTTTGAGTCCCAAAAGCTCACAACAAGGAGTAAAGAGGTGAGGACGGCATTTGTACATAAGAGGCATGAGGAGACACATGTTATCCAAAAAGTGAAACCACTGTAACATGGCTACTAAGTAAAAATTTGAGAGAAAAAAAGGAAAGGATGTCGGATGCAAAATTTCAAATCCTGGTAATTTACTAGTTTTCATCCTCCAGGATGTGGCCATTATGGGCTTAGAAAAGCAAAGTATTAGTGCAGGGACATACTTCTGAAGGCAAGCCTGAGATAGCCCTCAGGACACATGCAGATAATGATCTCTGTGGAGGCAGAGAAGGAGGCATGTCTTAGATTGCAGTGCAGTTCCAACAGAGTTTCTGCAAGGTCAAGGCTGAGTTCCCTACAGTAACCAAGCAGAGGGGAGTGGGGTCTTACAGAGTCTGCCTTGCTGTCCTACCCCCGAAGAAACCATGGTCTCTGCAGAGGAGCTGGTACATTGAGTGTCAATAGCCTGGGCCTTCTGTCACTTAGATCACAACCAAAAGAGACCCCATATTCATGGCTGCCACAACTGACCCTGAGAAAAAGATGTAGCCATGGAAACACTGGATATTTAACACACAAAATCCCAATTGCCCTGCCTCACATTCCCAAAGCTTCACATGACTGCCTGGATGAAACTGATAGAATTCAGGGATTGGAAGGAAAAGGGAGAACCAACCTAGAAACACAGTGAGGGGGAAAAGGTCACTTGCCATATCCTCACACTTCAACTTACCCAATCAGTCTTCCCACAGCAAGGTGGGAAGTTGTTTATCAGCTGTAGGAATTTCCTGGTAGAAATTTCAGGGTCACTTATATATACTATGGTATTGTCTGCAAATAGTGAAAGTTTGACTTCTTCCTTTCCAATTTGTATCCCCTTGATCTTCTTTTGTTGTCTTATTGCTCTAGCTAGAACTTCAAGTACTATGTTGACTAAGTATGGGGAGAGCAGACAGCCATGTCTTGTTTCTGATTTTAGTGGAATCACTTTGAGTTTCTTTCCATTTAAATTGATGTTGGCCTTTGGCTTGCTGTAAGTTGCCTTTATTATGTTTAGGAATGTTCCTTGTATCCGGATCTCCCCAAGACCTTTGTCATAAAGGGGTGTTGGATTTTGTCAAAGTCTTTTTCGGCATCTAACAAAATATCATGTGGTTTTTTTTAAGTTTGTTTATATGGTGGATTACATTAACAGATTTTCATATGTTGAACCATTCTTGCATCTCTATAATGAAGTCTACTTGATTAGTGGATAATTTTTTTGCTGTGTTCTTCAATTCAATTTGCCAGTATTTTATTGAGTCAATGTTCATGAGGGATTTGGTCTGCTGTTCTCTTTCTTTCTTGGATCTTTGTGAGGTTTGGGTATCATGGTAACTATAGCCTCGTAAAAGGAGTTAGGCAATGTTCCTTCTGTTTCTATTGTTTGGAACATTTGAAGAGTATTGATATTAACTCTTCTCTGAAAATCTGGTAGAATGCTGTGCTGAATCCAACTGGTCTTGGACTTTTTCTAGTTGGGGAATTTTAACAACTGTTTCTAATTCCTTAAGGGTTATAGGTCTATTTAAATTTTTTATCTGGTCTTGATTTAATTTTGGTATATTGTATCTATCCAGAATATTGTTCATTTCTTTTAGGTTTTACAATTTTGTGGAGTAGAGGTTTTTGAAATATAACCTAATGATTCTCTGGATTTTCTCACTGTTGTTATGTATCCATTTTCATATCAAAACTTTCTGATTTTGTTTTTGTTTTGGTTTTTTTTTGATGCACTCTCTTTGCCTTTTAGTTAGATTGGACAAGGGCTTGCCTATCTTGTTGGTTTTCTCAAAGAACAAACTCTTTGTTTTATTCATTCTTTGTATTGTTCTCTTTGTTTCCATAGTACTGATTTCAGTCCTCAATTTGGTTATTTGCTGGCATCTATTTCTCCTGTGTGAGTTTGCTTCTTTTTGTTCTAGAGCTTTCAGATGTGCAGTTAAATCGCTAGTGTGAGATTTCTCCAACTTCTTTATGTGGGCATTCAGTGCTATGAATTTTCCTCTTAGTACTGCTTTCATAGTGTACCATAAATTTAGGTATGTTGTATATTCTTTTTCATTGAATTCTAGGAAGTCTTTAATTCTTTCCTTATTTCCTCCTTGACCAATTGGTAATTTGGTTGAGACTTATTAAGTTTCCATGAGATTGTAGGCTCTGTAATTTTTGTTTTTTGTTGAAATCTAACTTTAAGCCATGGTGGTCCAATAAAATACAGGATGTTATTCTTGAATAATATTAAGGACCCACCTTAATAATATTCTTCTCAAAGGCCCAGAAGAATAGCTATCAACAGCAACAATTATTATTTGGAAATGAATCTGAGGAAAACATGTTCTTTCTTTGTCTGTCAACTTTATTCCTCTGGGATAAAATCCTGTCTACAGAGCTACAGTGCTGTTCTCCTGCTAGCTCCTTTCTTGCCTGATTTCTCTCTGTATTTATCTACTGTCCCCTCTAAGTTCTATCTTAATTCTCTCATCTTAATTCTGCCTCAACAGAGCCTTATCACCTCACCCTTATCCATCAAGTACTTCCCTATCTGTCTCTTCCTCATCTTCCATCTTTTCCTCAAGTTCTCTTCTTGAAATCTTCATCTAAGTCTCCTTATACCTCTCAGTTCTCCTCAAGTCTCTGAGGTTTCTGTTATAAACCCACGCAATAGCAATCCTCTGGCAGAGCAAGGTCATCAGGCTTGATTTCCTACAGGTCATAAAGGTAGGTAAGAATTTTTCACACAAAGTGCCTGTCAGGTTTTTTTTACAACCCAAAAGGGAGTGGTACAAGAGGAGGTCAACTGAGAGCTAATGATTGGTTAATATATCAAGAAAAGGGGATTTATGTGCTCAGTCTACATTTCTAGAAGTGGTTAGATAAGAATTTAGGAGTCTATAATGTTAGTAAGGTTGTATAAGAAAAGAGGGTCTCGCCGGGCGGTGGTGGTGCACGCCTTTAATCCCAGCCCTCGGGAGGCAGAGGCAGGCGGATCTCTGTGAGTTCGAGGCCAGCCTGGGCTACCAAGTGAGTCCCAGGAAAGGCGCAAAGCCACACAGAGAAACCCTGTCTCAAAAAACCAAAAAAAAAAAGAAAAGAAAAGAAAAGAGGGTCTCAGCTTAAATTGCACAAGACATAAAGCTATACGCCTGACCGAGGAGACAGGTGTTGTTTCCATAGTTCAGGAGATCATTTGGCCTTGGATGCTTGATAGGTATTTTGGATAAATACACTGTTAGGAGTTCTTAGAAGCATACATAGCATACAAGAAAATTATTGTAGGAACCATCTGATATATATACAAAAGCTAAAATATCACCAAGACTCCTTAAACCATGGCTTGACCTTCAAAATGTCCTTGATGTTTCCAAGTAGTAGCTTTTGGGATAGTAGCTGAATTCCATTATGTTTTCCTAAGGCTTGCAATAGTTCCAGTTTTTTCATTTATTAAAAAAGGAGAATGTTTAATTCTTTCTATGTAGTGAAAAAACATGGATAAATTTAAATTTGGAGATGACTTGAAAAATGAAAAGTAATGGTTATTAATATTTATAATCAATAATCTATGTAGATGGCAAGCTGAGAATTAGTTTAGTCATCTAATAGGTGTAGTTGTACATAATCAGAATATCTATGTCCCAGGAAGGGAGCAGAAGAGTACCATAAAAATCTATCATTAGCAAGTATAGCATAAAATGGTCAAATGTGTCTAAATACTATAATTGTGACTTATCAAAAAGAAATGATTAGTTTGGAATATAACTCTATCAATCTCTGATTAGTGGTGTTAATTTGGTTAAACTGTATTTTAAAGAGGCATTGTTTGATAAAGAGTTACTTGAGTTAGTCATGAGCACCTGTGGGACCAAGGCTGCAGTTAAAACTGACTTAATAATTAAAATTTGCAATCAAGGCAATATTAACCATTTAGCTATGAGAGGATTGTAATAATCTGTGTCAGAGTATATATAGCAAGACTTACATACAGAACAATTGTCAGAAGTACTTGAGGAGAAAATCTGATAGTATATACATTTCAGGATCATGGGCAGAATTTATAGAATTAATAATAGAGCATTTTTAAGGGCAGTCCAGCCCCTGGGCTGGGGAGTTCAGCACTGAAAGAGGGATAAGTCACAATGGAGCTGTAGAAGTCATTCATGGTTACTTCCTGCTGATATGGGTCCGAAGCTGAGGGTCTTGAAGGCTGGAATGCAGTGGAAACCCAGGAAGAACAGGATGTTTCAGGCTCTGTAAGATATGTGTAGCAGAATTTTCTGTCTCTTGTGCTAGAGGGCAGGATGAAGAGTTGAGCCGGACAGCACATCCATTTGGGATGGAGGATTGGGTGCAGACCCTCAGGTAGACAATATGTCTGTGGTCCAGAGAGTGACAACCTATAACTCCTTAAATAATTATAATTTCTGCTGGAAACAAATATATGTATTAGTGGTAGAACATGCAGTTGAGGAGTTTTAAAAAAGAAACTTTTTCTCTTAAGTGTACCTATGGAATATTAAATGTATAGTTTTATCAGATGAGAGAAGAGGATATCAGGACAGGGAAAGAGGAAAAGATCCACACTGCCAGAGAAAAAAAGAAAATTTGTAAGTGGGAGACAAAAACTGTAGTCATCTTGCATTCCTCCTGGTCCTTCTTGGCTTGTGAGCACTGGTGAATTTTGATCTCTTGAAGCTTATAAGAACCTTCTTAAGAGACAAAATCTTTAGACATATGATAACAGTGGTGAATTTTGTCAGAGCAAAGTTATGAATCTTTGGAGTCTCAACAAAACTGCAGGATAGTCAGAGAATGAAATCTGAAATATTTCATTTATAATATATCTCAAGTCTTGATTATCATTTGATCAAAATTAATAAAAATTCATGTAGGACAGGATTACTTCTAATCATATTTCTTTAAGTTTTGATATCATTGATGAACAGAGTTCATGCAAAGATCTGGAATTGTATCAATTTATTCATAAAGTCACAGCTCAATATTTAAGAATCTAGAGGTAAATAACAGCCTGTATTCAGACTGGCAGCTTTAGAGCATCTTTGTCCTGCAGTGGTCTAGTATATGGTGTGACCAGCCAATCCAGGATTCATAAAGATGGGTCAGTGTCCTGTGAAAAAATGTAAGCATATCCTCTTTTTGACATTATGAAAACATCAGGACCTTTACAAGTACAAGTGAAAAGGTCCTAGAGGCTTAGGTGTAACTTTGTGGCTTGGCCTGGGGGTAATAAGGAATGCCTGTAGTGGGAGATATGAAAAATTAAACACCAATTGTTAAGAGCTCTTGAAGTATATGTAAGGCCTTTGTCCAATTTTGAGCTCTATGTCTTCCTAAAATTGAAAAGCCATGGAATAAATGGTGTATTATTTCTTTATTTTATAGCCATAAATCATAAGAATATAGGCCTCATTGGTGAGCTTTCATAGGGAGAGAATTTGTAATTGTTGGACAGATATTAGAAAGTGGCAGTATAGAGTTATCTGCCAATCTATAGACTTATAGGTTTTATAGTCTGATATAAATATATCACCCATGTAACAAATGTATTGCAATATAAATGTACATATATATACATAGATATACACACACATATATATTGTTATTGGGTTGGGTGACTGTGAGGAAACTGTAATTGACAGTTAGTTCTGATAGTTAATCTGTATATATGACAAGGAACTCAGCTCAATTCATATTTCCTGCTCTGCATGTCAGCTTTTGTCTTCCATTGTGTCAGGGTTAGAAGGCAAGCTAAAAGTAAATTGCTGACAATCTTTAGGGTGAGGAGGTATGGTGAAGAAGCAACTCATAAGTCTATGACAATTATATTTTGAATTCTAGGGGTGGCTGTGGGAGATGGCAATCAAGGCTGTGAAGCTCCCCTTGGCTCCAATAAAGTTCATTTAATTTTTTAAGGCCTTGTTCTAACCAACAAATATTGGGGTGACTCAAGGGCTGGTGGGAGGCTTTATATGCCCTATTTTTAAGCTACAATTCTCTCAGCATTCAAAGTCCATTGTTTAATCCATATAGGAACATCAGATTTCCATGTAGTGGGGTCAGCAGTGAACAGGCCCCTAGGACAAATTTTGATACTCTAGACCATGTCTGTCATTTATAATTTCTAGAATAGGGCTGGAGGGATAGCTCAGCCATTAAAGGCTAGGCTCACAACCAAAAATATAATTTCTAGAATAGTGGGCTCAATTATGCCTTTGGGTTTTTTCCCCAAGTTCATTTACATTTAAAACCCATCTATAGCATTTGAGCTGATATTACTCCATAGCAGAGTTTAATTATGCACAAATTAATTGTAGTATGTCTCTTCCCTACAGAGTATTAAGTATAAAGGAGATGACCTGTGGGCAGAATATGCCATAATTTTATTTATCTATCAGTAATATTTTAATATTCCTGCGCTTTTGGTTACAGTATTAGCTTTACCTAGGCCTATAAGAGACAAAGGAGTAATAGTCGTCTTAAGTAATTGGACAATCATTTTCCAAAATGTAAGAATTGTCCATCCTTATATCCAGCAAGTCAATTATTTTCTTTCCCTGTATTTTAAGGGTTTAGTTGGTCTGGAATATTTAATTTCCTGAACCCAGAAGACCATAAAACTTGAATCCAAACTGGCAGCTCCCTTAGGCGCTGCCCTGTAGAATCTGAATTGTTTTTGTAGGAGGTTTACAATAATCTTAATTTTCCCAGTAAAGTCAGGATCAATCATTCCTTAGACAATTATTATACCTTGTACAGCAGAGGAGATATGGCCTATTATTAGCCCCAGTGTCCCTTCTGGTGGAGGCCTCTAGACTCCTCTATTAAGGCATACATATGTCTATTTCTAAAGCCTATATATCTCAGATGTCAATAAATACTTTTTCCATAGGTCTAACTTAGGCATACCTCCTCAGTATCTCTAGGTTATTTCCTGAGACTCGGTATCTCTTATCACATATCTAGATGTTTATATGTTACATTTATCTATTCCCAACAACTGACAATTCACATATCATAAGTTATGTTTTAACTTTCCTAAACAGTCTCTATATCTAAACTTTCATACACTTATAAAACATTACATCTAAAAGCATTTATGTATTTAATTAGTCAGGAGACATAAGTGATAGATTATTGAGAACAGCCAATGTAAAGTGAATTTCTTTTAATGAAGGAACAGTAAAAGATCATTTTGAAATCTGTTTGGTAAGCTATCTTTTATTCAAAATTGGATAGCAAGGCAAATTATCTTTAGACCTGGTAAATGGAAATATAATCTAAATGATCTCAAAGTATAATTTGGACTAAGCCTGGTCAATAAGAGACATGGCATAGTTTAAAATGAGAAGCTTAAACATTTTTAAATTGTCATGTGTGAAGTAAGGAATTTATTATTTTAATATTCAGGACACTTAGCCAGTTTCTAAACATAGTTTTGTATAGAGAATTTGATCATTTATAAGATGATCAAGTTTTATCATATATCCTAATAACTATTTTTATAGCTTATAATTTACATACAACTCATTTCCTAACAATGTACAGTTTAGGTCGGTCAGTCATGTGCATTTTTACAGTGACTACTGGTGTTAAGCATGTTTTTGTTTTTTGGTTGTGAGACAGGGTCTCACTATATACTCCTGGCTGGCTAGCCTGGAATTCCAAGAGTACTGGAATGGAGGTATGCACCTCCATGCCTGGCCCAAATCATTTTTTTTTCTTTTTTTCATTTTTGGTTTTTTGAGACAGGGTTTCTCTGTTTAACCCTGGCGGTGCTGGAACTCACTTTGTAGTCCAGGCTGTCCTGGAATTTACAGAGATCCACTTCCCTCTGCCTCCCAAGTGCTGGGATTAAAGGCATGTGCCACTCACTGTGCATGACCCCTTAGAATTTCTTTTTTGTTGTTGGTTTTTTTTTTGGGGGGGCGGTGTTTTTTGTTTGTTTTTTTTTTCCAAGACATGGTTTCTGGGTAGCTTTGGTGCCTGTCCTGGATCCCACTCTGTAGACCCAGTTGGCCTCAAACTGGGAGAAATCTGCCTGCATCTGCCTCCCAAGTGCTGGAATTAAAGGCATGTGCCACCACCATCCAGCTTCCATAGCATTACTTTATGTGTTGTTCTAGTTAAATTTCCAGTTACTGTGATGAAATGCCACAACCCACCCAACTTGGCAGTTAGGGGTTTATTTGGCTTAAATGTCTTGGTCAGGGTGTGTCATTGAGGGGAGTGCAGGCAAGAACACTGGGGAAAGCTTCCTGGCTTGCTCCCACAACTTGCTCAGCTGCTTTTCTTACAGAGCCCATAAGAAAGGGGCTATCTGCAAGGGGATAGCACCGGGTCCTTCTCCACCAAACAGTAAATAAGAAAATGACTTGCCGGCCACTGTGATGGAGGTGATTCCGCAGCTGAGGTTTTCTCTTCCAATGTGAATTTAGTTCGTCAAATAGACAAAAATTAAGCAGCATGTCTTTATTGGTCATCTGTTCCTCTTTCTTTAAAAGAAATGTCAGATCTTTGCCTTCTCTTTGGCTTCAGCTGCTTGTGGTTTTTATTGTTACTATTGTTGAACTGTGAGATGTTTTCTTACATATTTTGGCCCATGTTCAGATGTACAATATGTAACTTTTTTAATTTTTTTATTTTTATTTTGCAATACAATTCAGTTCTACATATCAGCCACAGATTCCCTTGTTCTCCCCCCTCCCGCCCCCCTCACCTTCCCCCCAGCCCACCCCCCATTCCCACCTCCTCCAGGGCAAAGCCTTCCCCACAGACTGAGATCAACCTGGTAGACTCAGTCCAGGCAGGTCCAGTCTCCTCCTCCCGGGCCGAGCCAAGCGATCCTGCATAGGCCCCAGGTTTCAAACAGCCAACTCATGCAATGAGCACAGGACCCGGTCCCACTGCCTGGATGCCTCCCAAACAGATCAGGCCAATCAACTGTCTCAACCACTCACAGGGCCTGATCCAGTTGGTGACCCCTCAGCCATTGGTTCATAGTTCATGTGTTTCCATTCGCTTGGCTATTTGTCCCTGTGCTTTATCCAACCTTGGTCTCAACAATTCTCGCTCATATAAACCCTCCTCATTCTCGCTAATTGGACTCCCAGAGATCCACCTGGGGCCTAGCCATGGATCTCTGCATCCAGATCCCTCAGTAGTTGGATGAGGTTTCTAGCATGACAATTAGGGTGTTTGGTCATCCCATCACCAGAATAGGTCAGTTCGGACTGTATCTCGACCATTGCCAGCAGTCTGTTGTGGGAGTATCTTTGTGGATTTCTGTGGGCCTCTCTAGCACTTTGCTTCTTCCTATTCTCATGTGGTCTTCATTTATCATGGTCTCCTATTCCTTGTTCTCCCTCTCTGTTGTTTATCCAGCTGGGATCTCCCACTCCCCCAAGCTCTCTTTCCCTCGACCCTCGCCCTTCACTACCCCCACTCATGTCCAGGCTGTTATAGCGCTTTCTTAGAAAATTGGGAATCCATCTCCCCCAAGATCCAGCTATACCACTCTTGGGCATATACCCAAGGAATGCTCAACCACACCACAAGAGCACTTGTTCAGCTATGTTCATATCAGCATTGTTTGTAATAGCCAGAACATGGAAACAACCTAGATGCCCTTCAACTGAAGAATGGATAAACAAAATGTGGTACATATACACAATGGAATACTACTCAGCAGAGAAAAACAATGACATCATGAGGTTTGCAGACAAATGGATGGATCTAGAAAAAATCATCCTGAGTGAGGTAACCCAGACTCAGAAAGACAAACATGGTATGTACTCACTCATAGGAGGATACTGGATGTAGAACAAGGATGACTGGACTGCTACTCACATCACCAGGGAGGCTACTTGGAAAACAGGACCCCAAGAAAGACATGGGGATCACCCAATGACAGAGAAATGGAATGAGATCTTCATTAACAGCCTGGACATTTTTTGGCACTTGAAAATGATCTTTCCACTTTCTTGATCCTTGGCTCCTTACTTGTTAATAGAACTTTAACTGGCATCTCAAATGTATATAGTCTGGAGAAATAGAGTGTGATCATTGATGTTGGTGTACAAGACAGAATGGTTAGGTCAACTTTTTAACATCCACTACCCCATTTATCTCCCATTTGTTATGGAGAGACATTGGAAATTTGTCTTGACTACTCTGAACTATACACTGCCAGTGACTACAATTCTCTATGGGTTACTTCTAACCTGCTTCTCCTTCCATTGTGAAATTTACATCTCGCTACTGACAGCTCCTTGGTATTTCCTTCTCACAGCCAGTTTAGCATTATTTTTTATTTATTATTTATATATACAGTGTTCTGCCTGCACAACAGAAAGGGACACCATATTTCATTATAGATGGTTGTAAGCCACCATGTGGTTGCTGGGAATTGAACTCAGGACCTCTAGAAGAGCAGCCACTGCTCTCAACCGGGGAGCCATCTCTCCATCCCCAGTCCAGGGATTATTTCCTAAAAGCAAATACTAATAGACACTGCTTGGTGGAAGGTCAGGTCATTGTTCACACTAAAGGTTAACTTACAGGCCTAACAATTAACATTTACCTTGTGTCCTATTATAGGGAAACTGAGCCAGAAAACACAGTCATTAAATAAGGATCACATAGGCCGTCAGTGGCACAAGCCATCTGTCCAAAACTACATCTCCAGCCTCCCCACCATGGAGACTTACTAGGTGACCTTCACTCCTCTAGATCATTTCATAGACTCAGGATTCTTATAGGGCTCCCAGATTCATGTCAATGAGCACCTGACAAGAATAGTCCACCTGTGGCCCAGCCTGACCTAAATGTCAGCCAGAACCTGAGCTGTGTGAGATCTCTGACAGGCTGTCAGGTTTCTCAGGGAAGCTCAATGGGAAGACTAATCATAACCTGTCTGTAGGAGAGCCCTGAACAGCAAAGGCTGGGAGGGCTCTGGTCTAAACTTATCAGGGCCGGTCAGTGTAGCTGGAGGGACTCAAACCTTGTGTCTCAAGGCAGGCAATGGGTCCTTGAGGACCCAGAGATAAAATTAGGTCTCTGATTATAAGTCTTGAGTCTGACCATCACCAAACACTGAAGCTCAGTTCA
Source organism: Peromyscus eremicus (assembly GCF_949786415.1). Classification (NCBI taxonomy): domain Eukaryota; kingdom Metazoa; phylum Chordata; class Mammalia; order Rodentia; family Cricetidae; genus Peromyscus; species Peromyscus eremicus. The sequence continues at coordinate 167,939,995 of NC_081416.1, read as the reverse complement.
CTCATGAGAAAGTCCTTGCTACTCCCATACACAGCACAGGAGGCCCCATTATCTCGGAGCACTCAGCCACTTCATCTGCCTGTAATTTGCTTCCTGCCTGATTCTTTAAGGATTTGGGTTAGCTGAGTTAAGAGACTATCTCTGGTTATAAAAGGCCTTTGCAAGAATCAGAAGTACCACACAGGGCAATCATCTCTCTGTAGTCAGCACAGCACCACTACCCAAGCCCAGTATCACAACCAACAATTCCAATCTCATGAAGGGTGAGGACTCAGTAGCTTTAATTTGTGAGCATAAGATTCAGAATATAACTTACCTGTGGAAAATAAATGACCAAAGCCTCTCAAAAGAGGACAGGCTGAAGTTGTCTTATGACTATGGGACTCTCACTTTACTCAGTGTTGTGAGGACTGACATAGGGTCCTATGAATGTGAAACTGGAACTCAGTGAGTGCCTGCCAAGTGACTCATTCACACTGAACATTACCTGTAAGTATTTTCTGTTCATCCTGGCCCCAACTGCCCAAATATAGATGGCTAGATCTACCACACTCGGTCCCACTCCCCTTGGGTTCATGACACTGACCTACCATACAGATTCCTAATCTGCCAGGGCACCCTGGCCAGGTCCAATTACATGTGGACATGCCCAGCATTGAAACAGAATGGGATGCAGGGACTTCTGCCTAGAAAGGTTCACGGCGATAAAGACAGGGGACATGTCAGACTCAGGCTCAGTGTACACATGAGTGTGCAGTGGGGATGTTTGTGTGTTGTGCTTGAGATAGATTGGGGCTTGTGCATGCTGCATGAAAAGCTTTCCACTAATCTGCACCCCAGCTCTGGGTAGGAACTGCTCAACTATGGTTAAAGCACCGCTCAAATAGATTCTATAGTCTTCTACAGACCAAGATTTCCCCTTCCATGCTGATATCACATGTGGTTTATTCTGTTTGCTCCAGATAGTCCAGATGTCCTGATCATATACCCTTCAAATATTCATTTCCATTCAAGGAAAAACCTCAGCCTCTCCTGCCATACAGATGTTATCCCACCTGCACAGTACTCTTAGTTTGTCAATGGAGAGCTCCACTCATCCTCCCAAGAGCACTTTATTTCCAACATCAATACTAATAATAGCGATCCTACACCTGCCTTGTCTAATACTGTCACTGTCCTCAGTAAGACCACAGTGGAAAACATTAGAGTCCTTAGTAAGTGGATCTCTGAAATATCAGCACCAGATTTGGAGTAGAATCATTTGGCTTTCTGGGAAGCTGCAGCACCATATAATTTCCAGCCCCTGTCTATGGGAACAAGCAAAACTCAGTCTTCCCCCAAGCCTCCTGCACCATCCCTATGGCTAATGACCTCCTGGTGCTCTGATTTCTGGCTGATAAGGATGGAGCTTGCAATGTGAGGAGGAGGTTCTCCCAGTCTTGGAAAGCCTTAGGTTGTGTGAGGGACTTTCCATGGTTAGGAGAGCCTCAAGGTCAAGATTTCTTTCTGTGCCTAACACAAGCTTTCCTGTCCCTCCATTTTCATTATGACCTCCATGACCTACAAGGAACATCCAGGGCTTTCAACTGTGCTCATATTCTTATTCTCCAAATTGGAGAAGAAAATTCCCCACAGATGGGGACTAGACCTCTGCTCACAGGTCTGTTCCTGTCGCATGGATGGGGTGGCTGGTTCAGCTCTGATTCCATGGGATGGAAAGAGTGGGTGGAGATGGTGCCTGGGAGCCCTGTTCTGATCAGGGTGAATCATGTCACTAACAGTTGATGATGCTCTCTTGCTTATTCTTCTCAAGGTTCAAAAGCAAATGGCAGCTGATAGTGCTCGCATACACCTTTGATGCCATCACTGAGGAGGGTTAGGGAGGCAGATAGTGTGAGTTTGAGGCCAGCCAGGTCTACATAGAAAGTTCCAAGTGAACCAGGACTGTACAGTGAGAACCTGTCTAAAAAATATTAGTACTGAGGATTAGAGTGGCAGGCTAAGGTCAGCACTGTGATTATTCACTTCTCTGTAGTGTTTAATCCATATCCATGGGGCAGGATATACAATTTTTCTACAAACAGAAAATCTTCAGTTCGGAATTTCTCCCTGTCCTGAGGTCTAGCCTTTAACACCTTTAAGATTAGCTAAGCCATCTTAACTGCATGACAAATTATTTAATAAAAAATAAACAAAGGCTATTTCATAAAGGAGGGACCTGACTGTCCACACTCACAGAAAGTGTGAGCAAGAATTCACACAAAAATCACTGGGAAATATATCGCCCCCCCCCACCATGAGATTTCTAAACATGTGGGCTGAAGAGAATCCCAGTGTGGAATCTACACAAATACCCTGAGTCAAGGTCACTGTGGGTGATCTTGGTAGGAGTAAGTGTCAGCCCTCTCCTTATAGACCATATCTTGAAACCAAACACGGGATCTTGCAGAAGGCCACTTCGTTTTATTCGCCCTCAGAGCTGGTTGAGATCGCTGAGGGTGAAAGACTCTCAGCTGGTCCCCTCCACTGTTTATCTACAGAGCCAGTGACTACTCCCTCCATCCAAGTCACCAACACCACAGTCAAGGACCTGATCTCTGTGTTCCTTAACTGCTTGTCAAATGACACTGAAATCTCCATTCATTGGCTCTTCAAAGGCCAGAGTCTGAGTGTCAGGCGTAGGATGAAGCTGTCCAAGAACAACAAAACCCTCGAAATATACCCTGCCAGAAGTGAGGATTCCGGAGACTATCAGTGTGAGGTATCCAATCAAGTCAGTTCCAAGAAGAGTGACCCCATCCAGCTGGGCATAATAGGTGAGTAACGTTTGCTTCCTTCTTACTCTATAGTGATGGTATGGGGGCAGTTTCTTTATCACAGGATGCACAATGGGTCCAAGTCACAAGGAGAATAACATGGTTCAAGATACAAATACAGCCAGCTTGGAGATGGATACATGTTAAGGCCATGATAACACACCAAAGAAGCTGAGTACAGTGCTGCATGCCTTTAACCCCAGCACACCAGAGGCAGAGACAGTTGGATCTCTCTGAGTTCCCAACCACCCTGGTCTTTGTAGCCAGTTTCAGGTTAGCCAGAACTACATAGTGAGACCCTGTCTCAAAAGAGAGAGAGCACGAAGCAGGAGGCATAGAAGTACAAGCCCACTCAACTGAATGTACCAGGCTCTGCTGACTCCCCATGGGAGAGCATGCCTTGAAGTATGTGGGTATGGGGGGGTGTATTCGGGGGAACACCGGAGGCCGGGAGGAGGGAAGACAAGGGAATCTGTGGTTGGTATGTAAAATGAATAGTAAATCTTTTAATAAAAATGAGTACAAGACCAGCCCAGATTACACTGTGAGACCCAATCAATAATAACAACAATAGATACCAATATACCAAATAGAAATGCAAAGTGACTAAGAGTTTAGGGTGTGAGTCAGACACACAGTCAACCTTCAGAATGTAGTAAAATATTCTTGTTACTCTACACCCTCCCACACATATTCAAATCTTCTTTAGATTATTTCCAATATCTAATATGAATCTTGCATAGACTCTAGTCTTATTGTATTGAGTACAGGAAAAGGATAAGAGGAAACAATACATTTTTCACTGTAGACATACTTTTCCAAGTAGTTTGTTTCCAAAGTTTTGATCCATAAATATAAAATACATAGATAGAAAGGACCTGTATTGAGTTTCTTACTACATTTGCATATTTATTCATTTGGTGTGCATTTCCCACACCCATGAGTGGAGGTCAGGGGACAATTTGTGGGAGCCAGTTCTCCGGGGACATGGGATTGAACTCAGATGGGTGAACAATCCCTTTATCTGCTAAGCCATTTCACTGGCCCACATTCATTTGTGCATTTATTTCTGTGTGGCAGTTGGGGGTAGGTACTAGGAGGGAGTACGGCAGGCGCTCTTCCCAACTGAGCCATCTCGTTGGCCCATATACTGAGTTTCTTATCCTCATGCTAACTTTGGCAGCATGACCACCTTACACAAGACAATTTTTTTTCTGATTAAGTTTTTTGTGGTGTGTAGTAGTAGTAGTAATAGTAGTAGTAGTAGTAGTAGTAGTAGTAGTGTGTGTGTGCGTTTGATGTATAACTATTGAACTATCTTTACAGTGTCATAAACCATACATATTTGGCTTATGTGACTGAATGATAGCTCAATAGTTAAGAACCCGAGCAGCTCTTCCAAAGGACAGGGGTTCAGTTCCCAGCACCCACATGGGGGTAATATTAATGTCTGTAACTGAATTTCCAAGGAATTCAACACCTTTTCTGTCCTCCTCATGAAACTGACATGCATGTGGTGCAGAGACACATAAGCAACCAAAAGGCCCATATGGTGCATCTGGCATCATAACAAAGACACCATTCAAAATCCAATTTCAAGGTGCTTTCATCCTGTCTCCTAAAAGTCTGAAGACTTTCAGCTCTGATCCATTTTAGGTCTTTGATCCATTTAGAGTTGATTTTTATATATTGATAGGTGAAGGCTTAACTTCATTCTTTTTCCTGGATATCCCATTTTCCCAACATCCCTTGTTTAACTGATTATTCCTCCATCCTTAAACAATCTTAGCAGCCTGATCAAAACTCATCTGGTCACAGAGAGTCAGATGGACATCAAGAATGCCTTCCAAGTTCTGGAACTCAATAGGACAACTCTGTTTCACACCAATTAATTCAAATTAACCAATAGAAATGATTGTTTTTTACAAACATAAAAAGTGATAGATGATATGTTGGATATGCCAACTGCTCAGATCTGACACACATTATAATATATACAGAAAACTGTGCCCCATAAACACACATATTGATCTTATCAACTAATCTTTAATTTAATCATGGCCAGTGCACATGAGCAGTTCTGGGCTTTCCGATTCTATTTCACTGATCTGTATGTCTGCCTTTATGTCAGTAGTAGACTATTTTGATTGTTGCAGATTTGTTCTAAAATTATAAAATCATGTAGGATGTTCTGCAATTTTATTGTTTTTTTAAGATACTTTTAAAGCAGGTATGGTAGTGCTTGCTTCTAACCCCAGCTCTTGGGAGCAGAGACAGGTGGATCTCTGGGAGTTTGAGTCCAGCCTTATCTATATAGTGAGTTCCAGGACAGCTAGAATGGACTTTTCTATTTCTGTGCAAAATGCCACTGGGATTTTGATCTCATGTGCATAGAACTGATAGACCACATTCAGGGATATTGTCATCTATTTAAAACAGTCCTTCAGGCAAGCTGGCTCATGCCTATAAATCCAGCCACTCAAGAAGCTAAGGCGGGAGTACCAAAGTTCTAAGAGTGCCTGACACAGATATTTCAAGGCCAGCCTGATTAATTTCGTGACATTCTGTTTCTAAATAAAAATTAGAAGGCAGAGCTTAGAGTACAGTTCAGTGGTAGTGCATTGCTTACCGTGAACAAAACCCTGAGTTCAATCCCAGTACTGCAGAACAACAGTGATAATGAGATTAAGTCTTCCAACCGATCAACCCCAATGGCTGTCATTTCTTGTCTTCTTTCATCATCTCTTATTTGGTAGTGTGCTGAGTGCAAGTCTTTTATCTCCTTAGTGGAGTTAATTCTAAGTATTTTATTCCTTTTGGTGCTCTCATAAATAAATACTTTCTTCATTTCCTTTCCAATTGTTCACTGTTAAGGCTGGGACTATATCACAAGGGCTGAACACTTGCCGGGCATGCATGAGGCCCTAGGTTGAAGCTCCACTACTGCAAGGAAAAACAAAAATCATATTGTTCATGGTCAATAGTAGTATACAGAAAGACAGTTCACTTGAGCATGTTCTTTTTATTAGCCAACCAATTTGCTAGTTTTTCTCATTTAGTTCTGAGAACTTCCTGTAGAATGTTAAGGATTTTCTATGAACAAGTTCCTGACATCTATATATATATATATATATATATATATATATATATATATATATATATCCTCATAAATGGGCACCTTCATTTCATTGTCTAGCCTAATAGCTCTGTGTAGCACTCCCAAGAGTCTCTTGAACAGAAGTGGTCACAGGAGCATCCTGTGTTCTTCCTTATCTTAGAGAGAAAGTTGTCAGAATCCCCATGAATATGATGTTGGCTGTGTTTTTCCATATATGGCCTTTGTTACACTAAGCTGGACTTCTATCATGTTTCAGTATTTTTATCATCAAAGTTTGTGAAATTTTTTCAATTTTTTGTTGATACAATCTTCTTGGTTATACAGCTATTCGATTTTGTTTCTTTCAATATTCCATCTCTAAAGAATCCAGGTTTGTAGGAATTTGTCCATTGCATATAATTACTGAATGCTCTTGAAATTCTTGAATGGTGAGGTCTCAAATTGTAGTAATATCCATCTCCTTTTTTCAAAGTAAATCCGGGGAAAGGTTGCTAATGTTGTTAATCATTTTTGAAAAACCAACATTTGGTGCATCAGCTTTCTTTGCATTTGCTCTAGTCTCTGTTTTGTTCATCTTCATCCTCATCTTCAATTTTCTCCTTCCACTAGAATGGGGGAACTTTTAGGAGGGCAAGGGTCTCATTATATAACCCAGACTTGCCTCAACTTCACAATCCTCCTGGCTCAGGCTCTGATGCTAGGATGCTAGGTTATATCACATCCTTCACCCACTTCATGATAGTTTTTAAAGACTAATATAATAATCACGTAACCTTTTTGTCAAAATACCACACACAGAGAAAGAAAAAGTATCCATAACAACAACACAATTATTCCTACCACTAGTGTTAGCCTTGAAGCCAGGTAGCCAGGTCTATCTCTGATTAACCATACAGATTTAAGTACTTTTTGAAAACCACTTTAAGCTCCAGTTTTTCATCACTTGAATGAAAATAATTTCTATGTGACAGACTCATTATATAGATGAAACCAGATACAAATACAAGGCCAGCCACATCATAAATGCCATACCACCGGGTCAACATTAGCATTAATAATCACTCTTGAGCAGACTGGTGAGGTTTGAGCCCCAAAGAGTCACAAAAGGAGTAAAGAGGTGAGGATGGCATTGGTACATAAGGGGCGTGGGGAGACACATTTATCCAAAACTTGAAACCACTGTAACATGACTACTAAACAAAAATGGGACAGAAAAAAATGAGGGGGGTCTGATGCAAAATTTCAAACCTGGTAATTTACTAGTTTTCATCCTCCAGGATGTGGCCATGATGGGCTTAGACAAGCAAGGTATTAGTGGAGGGATATACTTGTGAAGGTGAGCCTGAGATAGCCCTCAGGACACATGCAGATCTCTGAGGCAGAGAAGGAGGCATGTCTTAGATTGCAGAGAAGTTCCAACAGAGTTTCTACAAGTTTGAGGCTGAGTTCCCCACAGTCAACAAGCAGAGGGATTTGGGGTCTTACAGAGTCTGCCTTGCTGTCCTACCCCACTGCAGAAACCATGGTCTCTGCAGAGGACATGGTACAATGAGAGTCAATAGCCTGGGCATTCTGTCACTTCGGTCACAGCCACAAGAGACCACTTATTCACGGCTGCTACAACTGAGACCCTGAGAAAAAGATGTAGCCTGAGAAAAAGATGTAGCCATGAATACTGGATATTCATCTCACAAAATCCCAATTGCCCTGACTCACATTCCCACAGCTTCATATGACTGCCTGGATGAAATTGATGGAATTCAGGGGTTGGAAGGAAGAGGGAGAACCAACCTAGAAACATAGCGACGGGGAAAGGACACTAGCTAAGATCCTCACACTTCAACTTACCGAATCAGCCTTCCCACAGAAAGATGGGAAGGGGTTTATCAGCTGTAGTAGTTCCCTGGTAGAATTATCGGGATCATTTTCTATACTATGGTATTGTCTGTAAAGAGTGAAAGTTTGACTTCTTACTTTCCAATTTGTATCCCCTTGATCTTCTTTTGTTGTCTTATTGCTCTAGCTAGAATTTCAAGTACTATGTTGAATAAGTATGGGAAGAGTAGACAGCCTTGTCTTTTTCCTGATTTTAGTGGAGTCGCTCTGAGTTTCTCTCCATTTAATTTGGTGTTGGCTGTCAGATTACTGTAAATTTCCTGTATTACATTTAGGAATATTCCATGTATTTCCAATCTCCCCGAGACCTTTGTCATGAACAGGTGTTGGATTTTGTCAAAGGCTTTTTCACCATTTAATGAGATGATCATGTAGTGTTTTCTTTCAATTTGTTTATATGGTGGATTATATTGACAGATTTTCATATGTTGAACCACTCTTGCATCTCTGGAATGAAGCCTACTTGATCATGGTGGAATTTTTTTTCTACTGTGTTCTTGAATTCGGTTTGCCAGTATGTTATTGAGTATTTCTGCATCAATGTTCATGAGGGAGATTCTTCTGCAATTCTCTTTCTTTGTTGCATCTTTGTGTGGTTAGGGTATTAGTGTGAGTGTACCCTCGTAAAAAGATACTGGCAATGTTCCTTCTGTTTCTAACGTGTGGAATAATTTGAAGAATATTGGTATTAGCTCTTCTTTGAAAATCTGTTAGAATTCTGTGCTGAAACCATCTGGTCCTGTGCTTTTTCTGGTTGGGGGATTTTAATGACTGTTTCTATTTCCTTAATGGTTATAGGTCTATTTAAATTGTCTATCTGGCCTTGATGCAATTTTTACACATGGTACCTATCCAGAAAATTGTCCATTTCTTTTGGATTCTCCAGTATTGTGGAGCAGAGGTTTTTGAAGTATGACCTAATGACTCTCTGGATATCCTGGTTGTTGTTGTTATGGATACTTTTTCATTTATGATTTTGTTTATTTGAATGCTCTCTCTTTACCTTTTGGTTAGGTTGGACAAGGGCTTGTCTATCTTGTTGATTTTCTCAAAGAACCAAGTCTTTGTTTCATTGATTCTTTATATTGTTCTCTTTGTTTCCATTTCATTGATTTCAGCCCTCAATTTGATTATTTTCTGGCATCTGTTCCTCCTGGGTGTCTTTGCTACTTTTTGTTCTAGAGCTTCTAGGTGTGCTGTTAAATTGCTAGTGTGAGATTTCTCCAACTTCTTTATGTGGGCATTCAGTGCTATGAATTTTCCTCCTAGCACTGCTTTCATAGTGTCCCATTTTCTCAAAGAACCAAGTCTTTGTTTCATTGATTCTTTATATTGTTCTCTTTGTTTCCATTTCATTGATTTCAGCCCTCAATTTGATTATTTTCTGGCATCTGTTCCTCCTGGGTGTCTTTGCTACTTTTTGTTCTAGAGCTTCTAGGTGTGCTGTTAAATGGCTAGTGTGAGATTTCTCCAACTTCTTTATGTGGGCATTCAGTGCTATGAATTTTCCTCCTAGCACTGCTTTCATAGTGTCCCATAAGTTTAGGTATGTTGTACATTCATTTTCATTGAATTCTAGGAAGTCTTTAATTCTTTCTTTATTTCCTCCTTGACCCATTGGTGATTAGGTTGAGCATTATTCAGTTTCCATGAGATTGTAAACTCTGTAGTTTTTGTTGTTGTTGAAATCTAACTTTAAGCCATGGTGATCCAAAAAATAGAGGAGGTTATTCTCAAATATTATTAAGGACCCACCTTAATAATATTCTTCCCAGGGGCCCAGAAGAGAAGCTATGAAGAGAACAATTATTGTTTTGGAAATGAATCTAAGGAAACCAAGCTCTTTATTTTTCTGTCTACTTTATGCCTCTGGGATAAAATCCTGTCTATAAAGCTACAGTTTTGTTCTTGTGCCTACCTCCTTTCTTGCCTGATTTATCTCTATATTTATCTACTGTCCCCTCTAAGTTTTATCTTAATTATCTCATCTTAATTCTGCCTCACCCTGGCCTTCTCATCTCGTCCTTACTCATCTAGTACTTCCCTATATTCTCTTCTTCATCTTCCTTCTTGTCCTCAAGTTCTCTACTCAAAATCTTCCTCTAAGTCTCCTTATACTTCTCAGTTCTCCCCAAGTCTCTGAAGTATTCAGTGACAAAGCCAAGTAACAGCAACCCTCTCTCACAGTAAGGTCATCAGGCTTGAATTCCTACAGAGTCATAAAGGCAGGTAAGAATTTTCCTGAAGTAGTGACTATCAGGCTTTCTTTCACAGCACAAAAAGGAAGTGGTAAAACAGGAGGTCAACTGAGAGCTAATGATTGGTTATTATATTTTAAAAGGGGGGATTTATATACTCAGTCTGCATTCCTAGAAGTGGTTAAGTAAGAAGTTAGAAGTCTATAATATTAGTAAAGTTGTATAAAAGAGGAGGGTCTCTGCTTAAATTGCACAAGAAATGAAGCTATCTACCTAACCTAGGAGACATATGTTGTTTCTATAAGTGTGTTACATTAGTTCAGGATATTGTTTGGCCTTGGATGCTTGATAGGTATTTTAGATAAATACACTGTTAGGAGTTCTTGGAAGCACAAATAGCAGTTCAAGATTTGAAAATTGAAATTAAGACAATAAAGAAGACACAAACTGAGGTAATGCTGGAAGTGGAAAATCTGAGTAAATGAACAGGAACTACAGATGCAAGCATAACCAACAGAATGCAAGAGATGGAAAAGTAGATCTCTGGCATTGAAATTATGATTGAGGAAATAGATTCATCAGTCAAAGAAAATACTAAAGTCAACAAAGCCATGACCCAAAATGTCCAAGAAATTTGGGACATCATGAAAAGACCAAACCTAAGAATAATAGGGATAGAAGAAGAAGAAGAATACCAACTCAAAGACAGAAAAAATATATTCAACAAAATCATAGAAAAAACTTTCCCAACCTAAAGAAGGAAATGCCTATAAAAATACAAGAAGCTTCCAGAACACCAAATAGACTTGATCCAAAAAAAAGCCCCCTTGCCACATAATAATCAAACCACTAAACATACAGAATAAAGAAAAAATATTAAGAGCTGCAAAGGAAAAAGGCCAAGTAACATATAAAGGCAGACCCATAAGAATAAAACCTGACTTCTCAATGGAGACGATAAAAGCCAGAAGGTCCTGGACAGATGTTATGCAGACCCTAAGAGACCATGGATGCCAACCCAGACTATTATACCCAGCAAAAGTCTCAATCAAAATAGACGGAGTAAACAAAATATTCCATGATAAAACCAGATTTAAACAATATCTTTCCACGAATCTAGCCATACAGAAAGCACTAGAAGGAAAAATCCAACCCAAAGAACTTAGATACACCCATGAAAACACAGGCAATAGATAGTCCCACGTCAACAAATACCAAAGAAGGAAACACACAACACTACCACCAAAAAATAACAGGAATTAACAATCACTGGCCATTAATATCTATTAATATCAATGATCTCAATTCGCCTATAAAAAGACACAGGCTAACAGAATGGATATGAAAACAAGATCCATCTTTCTGATGCATACAAGAAACACATCTAAACTTCAAAGACAGACACTATCTCAGAATAAAAGGCTGGGAAAAGGTTTTTCCAATCAAATGGATGTAAGAAGCAAGCTGGTATAGCTATCTAAATAAAACAGACATCAAACTAAAATCAATTGAAAGAGATTGGGAAGGACGCTACATATTTATCACAGGGAAAATCCGACAAGATGAAGTCTCAATTCTGAATATTTATGCCCCAAATACAAGGGCATCTACATTTGTAAAAGAAACATTACTAAAGTTTAAATCACACATCAAACCCCATACACTAGTAGTGGGAGACTTCAACACCCCACTGTCACCAAAGGACAGGTCTGCCAGACAGAAATTTAACAGAGAAATAAGGGAACTAACAGACACTATGACTCGAATGGACTTAATAGATATCTACAGAATATTCTACCCTAACACAAAAGAATATACCTTCTTCTCAGCACCCCATGGAAACTTCTCCAAAATTGACCACATGTTTAGTCACAAAGCAAACCTCAGCAGAAACAAAAAAATTGAAATAACCTCCTGTATCTTATTGGACCACCATGGCTTAAAGTTAGATTTCAACAACAACAAAAATTACAGAAAGCCTACAATGGAAACTACATAATGCCCAATTGAATCACCAATGGGTCAAGGAAGAAATAAAGAAAGAAAGGTTTTCTAGAATTCAGTGAAAACGAATGTACAACATACCCAAACTTATGAGACACTATGAAAGCAGTACTAAGAGGAAAACTCATAGCACTAAATGCCTACATAAATAAGTTGGAGAAATGTCACACTTGTGTCTTAACAACTTAACTGAAAGCTCTAAAACAAGAAGAAGCAAACTCACCCAGGAGAAACAGATACCAGAAAATAATCAAATTGATGGCTGAAATCAATAAAATGGAAACAAAGAGAACAATACAAAGAATCAATGAAACAAACAGTTGGTTCTTTGAGAAAATCAACAAAATAGACAAGCCCTTATCCAAATTAATAAAAAAAAAGCAGAGAAAGAGCATCCAAATAAACAAAATCAGAAATGAAAAGGGAAACATAACAGACAATGAGGAAATCCAGAGAATCATCACCTCATACTTCAAAAACCCATATGTAGCTAGAGTTTTCCTGCCTGGCCCACAGTCAGGACAAATCTCTCTCACCTGCCAGTCCCACAGCCACTCAGACCCAACCAAGTAAACACAGAGACTTATATTGCTTACACACTGTGTGGCCATGGCAGGCTTCTTGCTAACTGTTCTTATAGCTTAAATTAATCCATTTCTATTAATCTATACCTTGCCACATGGCTTGTGGCTTACTGGCATCTTCACATGCTGTTTGTCATCGCGGTGGCTGGCAGTGTCTCTCCCTCAGCCTTCCACTTCCCAGCTTTATTCTCCTCTTTGTCCCGCCTATACTTCCTGCCTAGCCACTGGCCAATCAGTGATTTATTTATTGACCAATCAACAACACACTTGACATACAGACCATCCCACAGCACCCGTACCCCACAAATTTGGAAAATCTAAAAGAAATGGATGATTTTCTGGATAGGTACCAAATACCAAAGTTAAATCAAGACCAGATAAACTATTTAAATAGGCCAATGACCCCTAAGAAAATAGAAACATTCATTAAAAGCCTCCCAAGCAAAAAAAAAATTTAAAAAAAGCCCTGGACCAGATGGTTTCAGCACAGAATTCTAACAGATTTTCAAAGAAGAGCTAATACCAATACTCTTCAAATTGTTCCACACAATAAAAACAGAAGTAACATTACCAAATTCTTTTTATGAGGCTACAGTTACCCTGATACTCAAACCACACAAAGATGCAACAAAGAAAGAGAATTACAGAACAAAATCCCTCATGAATATTGATGCAAAAATATTCAATAAAATACTGGCTAACCAAATTCAAGAACACAGTAAAAAAAAATTATCCACCTTGAACAAGTAGGCTTCATCCCAGGGATGTAAGGATGGTTCAATATGTAGAAATATGTCAATGTAGTCCACCATATAAACAAACTGAAAAAAAAACACATGATCATCTCATTAGATGCTGAAAAAGCCTTCGACAAAATCCAACACCCTTTCATGACAAAGGTCTTGGAGAGATCAGGAATACAAGGAACGGTCCTAAACATAATAAAGGCAATTTACAGCAAGTCAACAGCCAACATCAAAGTAAATGGAAAGAAACTCAAAGCGATTCCACTAAAAGTAGGAACAAGACAAGGCTGTCTACTCTCCCCATACTTATTCAACATAGTACTTGATGTTCTAGCAGGAGCAATAAGACAACAAAAGCAGATCAAGGGGGTACAAATTGGAAAGTAAGAAGTCAAACTTTCACTAATTGCAGATGATATGATAATATACATAAATGACCCCAAAAATTCTACCAGGGAACTCGTACAGTTGATAAACTCCTTTGGTAAGGTGGCAGGATACAAGGTTAACTCAAAAAAATCAGTAGCACTCCTATATACAAATGATAAATGGGCTGAGAAAGAAATCAGAGAAACATCACCCTTTACAATAACCACAAATAATATAAAATGCCTTGGGTAACTCTAACTAAGCAAGTAAAAGACCTATAACTTTAAGTCTCTGTAAAAGATATCACAAAATGGAAAGATCTCTAATGCTCATGGATAGGTAGAATCAACATAGTAAAAATGGCAAACTTACCAAAAGCAATCTACAGATTTAATGAAATCCCCATCAAAATCCCAACACAATTCTTCACAGACTTGGAATGAACAATACTTAACTTTATATGGAAAAAAAAAAACCTAGGATAGACAAAAGAATCCTGTATAACAAAGCAACCTCTGGAGGCATCATTATCCCTGACCTCAAGCTCTACTATAGAGCTATAGTAATAAAAACAGTTTGGTACTAGCATAAAAACAGACACGTGGACCAATGGAACTGAATTGAAGACCTTGACATTAATCCACACATCTATGAACATATGATTTTTGACAAAGAAGCCAAAACTCTACAATGGAAAAAAGAAAGCATCTTCAACAAATGGTGCTGGCATAACTGGAGGTCAATATGCAGAAGACTGCAAACAGATTCATATCTGCTGCCATGCACAAAACTCAAGTCAAAGTGGATCAAAGACCTCAACCTAAATCCAGTTACACTGAACTTGATAGAAGAGAAAGTAGAAAGTAGTCGTGAATGCATTGGCACAGGAGACTGCTTCCTAATATAATACCAGTAGCACAAAAACTGAGAGTAACAATTAATAAATGGGACTTCCTGAAACTGAGAAGTTTTTGTAGAGCAAAGGACACCAGTCAAGAAGACAAAATGACAGCCTACAGAATTGGAAAAGATCTTCACCAACCCCACATCTGACAGAGGGCTGATCTCCAAAATATATAAACTCAAAAATCTAGACTTCAAAATACTGAACAATCCAATTTTATAAATGGTCTACAGAGCTTAACAGAGAATTCTCAACAGAAGAATCTCAAATGGCTGAAAGACTTTTAAGGAATTGCTTAACATCATTAGTCATCAGGGAAATGCAAATCAAAATGACTCTGAGATACCATCTTGCACCTATCAGAATGGCTAAGATCAAAAACACTGAAGAAAGCTTATGTTAGAGAGGATATGGAGCAAGGGGAACACTCCTCCACTGTCGGTGGGAATGCAAACTTGTACGGCCACTCTGGAAATCAGTATGGCAGTTTCTCAGAAAATTGGGAATCAACCTCCCTCAAGACCCAGCTATACCACTCTTGGGCATATACCCAAGGAATGCTCAATCATATCACAAGGACATATGTTCACCTATGTTCTTATCAGCATTATTCGTAATAGCAAGAACCTAGAAACAACTTAGATGCCCCTCAACTGAAGAATTGATAAAGAAAATGTGGCACATATACACAATGGAGTACTACTCAGCAGAAAAAAAAATGACATCAGGAAATTTGTAGGTAGATGGATGGAACTAGAAAATATCATCCTGAGTGAGGTAACCCAGACTCAGAAGGACATAGTATGCACTCACTCATAAGTGGATACTAGATATGAGGGAAGGGATGGCCAGACTGCAACTCACAGCTCCAGAGAGGCTAGCTAACAGGGAAAGACCGTAGGAGGGACACATGGATGGCCCAGCAAAGGAGAAGTGGATGAGATCTACATGAGTGGACTGGGAGTGGAGGGCTGGCAGAAGGCGAGGAGTGGGAGATGAAAATATAGGGAAATGGGAGGGTAGAGCGAGAACAGGGACAGAGTGGGAGGCCAGGGAGGGAGATACCATGATAGATGAGGACATCATGGGAATAGGAAGAAGCAGGGGCTAGGGAGGCTCTCAGGAATCCACAAGGATGACCCCACCTGGGAGTGCTGGCAGTGGTCTAGAGGGTTCCTGGACTGATCTACTCTGGTGACAGATCTAGTGAATACCCTAACTGTCATCATAGAGCCTTTGTCCAGTGAATGATGGAAGCAGATGTAGAGATCCATGGCCAGGCCCAGGCTGAGCTCCAGGAATCCAATCAATGAGAGAGAGGAGGGATTCTACAGTCGGGGGACATTGAGATCATAACAGAAAGATGTGCAGAGATGACTGGCCACACTAGTGGAAGCCCATGAACTATAGACTAATGACTGTGGAGCCCCCCTGGGATTGGACTAGTCACTCTGAATATGGAGGACGGTTGTTTGGCTCAAACTGTTTGGGGGGCACCCAGACAGGGAGATCGGGGTCCATTCCTGGTACGTGGGCAGGCTTTTGGGAGCCCATTACCAGTGGTGTGACGCCATGCCCAGCCGTGGTGCAGTGGGGAGGAGCTTGGACCTGCCTAGGCTCAGTGTGCTGGGCTCTGCTGACTCCACATAGGAGACCTTGATTGGGGGATGTGGAAATGTGGGGTGGCTTGGGAGGGAGGGCTGGGGTATGGGAGGAGGGAGGATGCAGGATCTATGGGTGGTATGTGGAGTGAGTAGAAAATTTATTAATAAAAAAATGAAAAAAAATTCTAAGTTGGAAACAATGTTTTCAGCATGACAACTCAGTGGTTATTTAGTCTTTTGAAATATTCTAAGTCCATGTTTATATGCTGCGTAATCTCACTCCAGTTCTAAAGTTCATCATGTGGAGTATATTTTCAATGATTTGAAATTTTTGCTATGATACTTTAACTCTCAACGTATTTTGTGGTTAATTTCTGTAATTTATTTTTTATAACTGATAACTAAAACTCAATACAATTTTTTTAGGGAAAATAGTTATGTTTTCCACACAATAGTGATTATGACTCACAAAATATAATTAATTTCCATTAAAATCAGTATTTTCATATGTTATTAGTTGCTAGCTTTAGTAACATAAAAATAATCTTAGTATTTTTCAAAAAGCAATGATTAAGAAATTAGATAAATAAGACAATGTTTTTATATGAAGCCACTGTTGTTCATTACATAATTATTTTGAGTTCTTTTCCTTTGTCACTTGTCTTTTAAATAAATTAATTCTCAGTCCAAAAAAAAAGCCTTTACATCCAAAAGCATTAATGTATTTAATTAGTCAGGAGACATAGTTGATTATTGAGAACAGCCAATGTAAAGTGAATTTCTTTTAATGAAAGAAAAGAAAAAGGTTATTCTGAAATATTTTTGAACTATCTTTTATTCAAAATTGTATAGCAAGGCAAACTATTTTTAGACCTGGTAAGTAGAAATATAATCTAAATGATCTCAAAGGATAATTTGGACTAAACCCTAGAAGTAAGAGGCATGGCACAATTTAAAGTGGGAAACTTAAACATTTTTAAAATGTCATGGGTGAAGTAAGAAATTTATTATGTTAATATTCAGCATACTTAGCCTGTTTCTAAACATAGTTATGGTATAGAGAATTTGATAAGTTATAAGATGATCAAGCTTTAACTTGTATCCTAATAACTATCTTCAATAGCCTATAATTTACATATGACTTATCCTTAACAATGTACAGTTTAGGTCAGGCAATCATGTGCATTTTTACAATGACTACTGATGTTAAGCATGTTTTTGTTTTTTTGGTTGTGAGACAGGGTCTCACTATATATGCCTGGCTGGCCAGCCTGGAATTCCCAGAGTACTGTGATCGAAGTTGTGCACCACCATGCCTGGCCCATAAGCATTTTTTTCTTTTTTTCATTTTTGATTTTTTGAGACAGAGTTTCTCTATGTAGCTCTGACTGTCCTGGAACTCACTTTGTAGTTCAGACTGTACTGGAACTCACAGAGATCGACCTGCAAAAGACTCCTGAGTGCTGGGATTAAAGGCATGTGACACTATGAATGACTCCACAACAGTACTTTTTTTAATGGTTTTTTTTCCCCGACAGGGTTTCTCTTTGTAGTTTTGGTGCCTGTTCCGGATCCCACTCTGTAGACCATGCTGGCCTCAAACTCACAGCTATCTGCCTGCATCTGCCTACAAAGTGCTGGGATTAAAGACATGTGCAACCACCACCAGGCTCCCATAGCATTTCTTTATGTGTTGTTCTAGTTAGCTTTCCAGTTACCCTGATAAAAATGCCACAACCCAAACCAACTTGGCAGTTAGGGGTTTATTAGGCTTAAATGTCTTGATCAGGGTGTGTCATTGAGGGAAGTGCAGGCAAGAACCATGGGGAGATCTTCCTGGCTTGCTCCCACAACTTGCTCAGCTGCTTTTCTTACAGAGCCCATAAGAAAGGGGCTATCTGCAAGGGGATAGTACTGGGTCCTCCTCCACCAAACAGTAATTAAGAAAATGCATTTCCGGCCAACGTGATGGAGGTGATTCTACAACTGAGGATTTCTCTTTCCATGAGAATTTAGTCTGTCAAATAGACCAAAACTAAGTAGCATGTCTTTATTGGTCATCTGTTCCTCTTTCTTTAAAAGGAATGTCAGGTCTTTTTCTTCTTTTTGGATTGAGCTACTTGTGGTTTTTATTGTTACTATTGTTGAACTGTGAGAGTTCTTTATATATTTTGGCCCACATTCAGATGTACAATACATAACATTTTTTGGCACTTGAAAGTAGTCTTTCAACTTTCTTGATCCGTGGTCTAATACTTGTTAATAGTGCTTTAACTGGCATACCAACTGTATGTAATCTGGAGAAATAGATTGTGATCTTTGATGTCTGTGTACAAAACAGAATGATTAAGTCAACTATTTAACATGCATTATCCCATTTATCTCGCATTTATTATGGAGAGACATTGGAAATTTGTCTTGGCTACTCTGAAATATACATTGCAATTGACTACAATTCTCTATGGGTTACTTCTAATCTTACTTACTTACTTATTTATAATATATACAGTGTTCTGCCTACACACCAGAAAGGGACACCATATTTCATTATAGATGGTTGTAAGCCACCATGTGGTTGCTGGGAATTGAACTCAGGTACTCTAGAAAAGCAGCCAGTGCTCTTAACCCCTGAGCCATCTATCCAAACCCAGTCCAGGGATTATTTCCTGCAGGCAAACACTAATAGAAACTGCTTGGTGGAAGGTCAGGTTGTTGTTCACATTTAAGGTTAACTTGCAGACATAGCAATGATCATTTACCATATGTCCTATTACAGGGAAATTGAGACAGGAAACACAGTCACTGAGTATGAGTCACATAGGCCATAAGTGGCACAAGCTAACTGTTCACAGCCACATCTCCAGCCTCCCCACCACGGAGACCTATTAGGTGACACTCACTCTTCTAGATCATTTCATAGACTCACGATTCTTATAGGACTCCCTGATTCATGTCAATCAACATTAAATCCCTGACAAGAATAGCCCACCTGTGGCCCCGCCCGACCTAAATGTCAGCCAGATCCTGAGCTCTGTGAGATCTCTGACAGGCTGTCAGGTTTCTCATGGAAGCTCAATGGGAAGACTAATCATAACCTGTCTGTAGGAGAGCCCTGAACAGCAAAGGCTTGGAGGACTCTGGTCTACACACAGCAGGGGAGGTCAGTGTAGCTAGAGGGACCCAAACCTTGTGTCTGAAGGAAGGCAAAGGTTCAGTGAGGACCAGGAGATAAAATGAGGTCTCTGATTCCAAGTCTTGAGTATGACCATCACCAAACACTGCAGCTCAGTTCACTCACGAGAAAGTCCTTCCTACTCCCATACACAGCACAGGAGGCCCCATTATCTCTGAGCACTCAGCCACTCCATCTACCTGTAATTTGCTTCCTTCTGATTCTTTAAGGTTCTGGGTTCACTGTGAGTTAAGAGACTATCTCTGGTTGTAAGAGGCCTTTGCAAGAATCAGAAGTACCACACAGGGCAATCATCTCTCTGTGGTCAGTACAGCACTGTTACCCAAGCCCAACATCATAACCAACAATTCCAATCCCATGGAGGGTGAGGACTCAGTAGTATTAATGTGTGAGCCTGAGACTCAGAATACAGCCTACCTGTGGAGATTAAATGACCAAAGCCTCTCAGGAGAGAAAAGGCTGAAGCTTTCTGAGGAAACAGGACTCTCACTTTACTCAGTGTTGTGAAGACTGACACAGGACCCTATGAATGTGAACCTGGAACTCAGTGAGGGACTCCCCAAATGACCCATTCTCTCTGAACATTACCTGTGAGTATTTTCTGTTTCATCCTGGTCCCAACTGCCTAAATACAGAGGGCTAGATCTACCATACTCGGTTCCAGTCCCCTGGGTTCATGACACAGACCTACCATACAGATACCTAGACTGCCAGGACATCTCGTTCTGGGTCAAGCATAGGTGGACAGGCCAAGCATGGAGCTTGAATGAGATGCAGGGACTTTTGCCTAGAGAGGCTCAGTGTGATGGAGACGGGGGGACATGTCAGACTCAGGCTCAGTGCACACATGAGTGTGCAGTGGGGATATTTGTGTGTTGTGCTTGAGATAGATCAGGACTTGTGCATGCTGAATGAGTACTCTTGTACTAATCTCCTCCCCAACTCTGGGTAGGGCCTGATCAACTAAGGTTAAAGCACAGCTCAAAGAGATACTATGTCCTTTTACAGACAAGGAATTCCATTTCCCTCTGCTGACATCATATATGACATTATTCTGTTTGCTCCAGATGGTCCAGATGTCCTGATCATATCCCCCTCAATACTCATTTCCATTCAAGGACAAACCCCAACCTCTCCTGCCATGCAGATGCTAACTCACCTGCACAGTACTCTTAGTTTGTCAATAAAGAGCTCCAGTCATCCTCCTAAGAGCTCTTTATCCCAACTTCAATACTAATAATAGCAGATCCTATTCCTGTCTTATCTATAACTTTTTCCCTTGAGTCAACGGGACCAGAGTGAAGAACTATAGAGTTCTTAGTAAGTGGATCTCTGAAATATCAGTATCAGGTTTGGAGTGGTGTCTCTTGGCTTTTTGGAACGTTACAGAAGCATTTAATTTCCTGACCATGTCTATAGGAACAAGCAAAACTCAGTCTTTCCCCAAGCCTCCTGCTCCATCCCTATGTCTAATGACCTCCTGGTGCTCTGATTTCTCGCTGATAGGGATGGAGCTTGCAATGTGAGGAGGAGGTTCTCCCAGTCTTGGAAAGCCTTCAGTTGTGTGAGGGACTTTCCATGGTTAGGAGAGCCTCAAGGTCAAGATTTCCTTCTGTGCCTAACACAAGCTTTCCTGTCCCTCCATTTTCATTATGGCCTCCATGACCTACAAGGAATGCCCAGGGCTTTCAACTGTGCTCACATTCTTATTCTCCAAATTGGAGGAGAAAATTCCCCACAGATGGGGACTAGACCTCTGCTCACAGGTCTGTTCCTGTTTCATGGGTAGGGTGGCTGGCTCAGCTCTGATTCCATGGGATGGGAAAAGTGGATGGAGAAGGTGCCTGGGAGCCCTGTTCTGAGTCAGGGTGAACCATGTCACTGACAGTCGATGATGCTCTTTTGCTTACTCTTTTCAAGCTTCAAAAAACAAATGTCAGCTGAGTGTAGTGGCACACATCTTTGATGTCAGCGCTGAGGAGGGAGAGGCATGTAGATAGTGTGAGTTTGAGGCCAGCCTAGTCTACATAGCAAGTTCCAAGCAATCTAGGACTGTACAGTGAGACCTTGTCTCAAAAAATATTAGTACTGAGGAATAGAGTGGCAGGCTGTGGTCAGCACTGTGATTACTCACTTCTTCTCTGTTGTATTTAATCCATATCTATGGGGCAGGAAATACATTTTTTTACGAACAGAAATTCTTCAGTTAGGGATTTCTCCCAGTCCTGAGGTCTAGGCTTTATAATACCTTTAATAATAGCTGGGCCATTTTCACCCCACAACAAATTATTTAATAAAAAATAAACAGAAGGCTATTTCATAAAGGAGGGACCTGACTGTCCACACTCACAGAAAGTGTGAGTAAGAATTTCCACAAAGCCGGGCGGTGGTGGCGCACACCTTTAATCCCAGCACTCGGGAGGCAGAGGCAGGAGGATCTCTGTGAGTTCAAGGCCAGCCTGGGCTACCAAGTGTGTTCCAGGAAAGGCGCAAAGCTACACAGAGAAACCCTGTCTTGAAAAACCAAAAAAAAAAAAAAAAGAATTTCCACAAAAATCATTCCTCCCACCTATAATATCTGGACATGTGGGCTGAAGAGGCTCCCAGTGTAGAATCTACACAAATACCCTGAGTTAGGGTCACCGTTATTGATCTCAGTAGGAGTAAGTTTCAGCTCTCTCCTTACAGACCATATCTTGAACCTAAACATGTGATCTTGCAGAGGGCCACTTCATTCTATGAACCCTGTGAGCTGGCTGAGATCTCTGAGGGTGAAAGACTCTCAGCTGGTCCCCTCCATTGTTTCTCCACAGAGCCAGTGACTCCACCCTCCATCCAAGTCACCAACTCCACAGTCAAAAACCTGATCTCTGTGTTCCTGACATGCTTGTCAAATGGCAATGGGATCTCCATCCATTGGCTCTTTCAAGGTCAGAGTCTAGTGATCACAAATAGAATGAGGCTGTCTGAGAATAACCACACCCTTCAAATAGACTCTGTGAGAACTGAGGATTCCGGGGACTATCAGTGTGAAGTATCCAATCAAGTCAGTTCCAAGAGGAGTGACCCCATCCAGCTGGACATAATACGTGAGTGACCTCTGTTGCCTCCTTACTCCATAGTGTTGGGGTGGGGGCAGTTTCTTTATCAACAGAGTGCAGAATGTGTCAAAGTCACAAGGAGAAAAACATGGTTCAAGATACAAATACAGCCAGCTTGGTGATGGATACATGTTAATCTCATGATAACACACCAAGCAAGCTGAGCACAGTGCTGCATGCCTTTAACCCCAGCACACCAGAGGCAGAGGCAGCTGAATCTCTATGAGTTCCCAACCACCCTGGATTTGTAGCCAGTTTCAGGTTAGCCAGAACTACATAGTGAGACCCTGTCTCAAAAGGGAGAGAGAGCACGAAGCTGGAGACATAGAAGTACAAGGCCAGCTCAGATTACATTGTGAGACCCGGTCAATATTAACAACAATAGATGTCAATAGAGCAACTAGAAATGCAAAATGCTTAAGAGTCAGACACAGAGTCAACCCTCAGAATCTAGGAAATTATTCCTGTTACTCTACACCTCCTTTACACATTCAAATCTTCTTTAGATTATTTTTAATACCTAATATGAATATAGTTGTTAGGTGAAGGCTTAACTTCATTCTTTCACCTGGATATCTTATTTTCCCAACATCCCTTGTTTAACTGATTATTCATGCATCATTGAACAATCTTAGCAGCCTGATCAAAACTCATTTGGTCTCAGAGGGTCAGATGGACTGCAAGAATGCCTTCCAAGTTGTGTAACTCAGGAGGACAACTCTGTTTCACACCAATTAATTCAAAAGCCAGCAGAAATGAATGTTTTTAACAAACATAAAAAGTGACAGATGAAATGCTGGATATGCCAAGTGTGCATATCTGACACACATTATAATATATATGCAAAACTGTGCCCCATAAACACACATATTGATCATATCAACTAATCTTTAAATTAATCATGGCCAGTGTGCCTGAGCAATTCTGGGCTTTCCGATTCTATTTCACTGATCTGTATGTCTGCCTTTATGTCAGTAGTAGACTATTTTGATTGTTGCAGCGTTGTACTAAAATTATGAAATCATGTCGGTTATTCAGAAATGTTACGCCTTTTTTCAAGATACTTTTAAAAACAGGTATCGTGTAGCTCACTCTAACCCCAGCTCTTGGGAGCAGAGACAGGTGGATCTCTGGGAGATTGTGGCCAGCCTGATCTATATAGTGAGTTACAGGATAGCTAGAATAGAATTTTCTATTTCTGTGCAAAATGCCACTGGGGTTTTGATCTGATGTGCATAGAAGTGATATCTATTGTCATCTGTTTTTAAAAATGTCTTTCAGGCAAGCTGGCCTATTCCTGTGATTCTAGCCACTCAAAAAGCTGAGGCAGGAGTACCAAAGTTCTAAGAGTGACTACCACAGCCAATTCAAGGCCAGCCTGATTAATTTAGTGACATCCTGTTTCTAAATAAAAATTAAAAGGCAGAGCTTAGAGTATAGCTTAATGGTGGACCATTGCTTACCATGCACAAAGCCCTGGGTTCAATCCCAGTACTACAGAACAACAGTAATAATGAGATTAAGTCTTCCAACCCATCAACCCCAATGGATGTCATTTCTTGTCTTTTTTCATCATCTCTTATTTGGGAGTTTGCTGGATGTAAGACTTTTTTCTCCTTCGTGGAATAAATTCTAAGTATTTTATTCTTTTGGTGATCTCATAAATAAATACTTTCTTAATTTCCCTTCCAATTTTTCACTGTTAAGGCTGGGTCTATTGCTCAAGGGCTGAACAATTGCTGGGCATGCTCAAGGCCCTAGGTTCAAGCTCCACTACAATGAGGAAAAACAAAAATCAAATTGTTCATGGTCAATATTAGTATACAGAAATACATCTCATTTTGGCATGTTCTTTTCATTAGTCAACAATTTTGCTCATTTAGTTTGGAAAACTTTTTGTACACTGTTAAGTTTTTTCTATAACAATTTCTTGTCATATATCCCAAGAATCTTGAACAGCAGCATGCTGTGTTCTTCCTGATCTTAGAGAGAAAGAGTCAGTCTCCCCATTGAATGTGATGTTGACTGTAGGTTTCCATGTGTGGCCTCTGTTACACTAAGCTGGACTTCTATCCAGTTTCAGTGTTTTTATCATCAAAGTCTGTGAAATTTTGTCAATTTTTTGTTGATTCAATCTTATTAGTTACATAGCTATTCAATTTTTTTTCAATATTCCATCTCTAAAGAATCCAGGTTGGTTTATAGGTATCTGTCCATTTCATCTAGGCCACCCAACAGTTCACATGTAATTACTGAAATCTCTTGAAATTCTTCATATTCTTGAGAGTGGATGGTGAGGTCTCTAATTTTAGTAATATCCATATCTATTTTTCAAAGTAAATCTGGGAAAAGGTTGCTAATGTTGTTAATCATTTTTGAAGAGCCAACTTTTGGTGAACCAGCTTTCTTCGCAGTTACTCTAGACTCTATTTTGGTTATCTTCATCCTCATCTTTAGTTTTCTCCTTCCACTAGCTTGGGGGAACTTTTAGGGGGCAAACTTCGCAATCCTCCTGGCTCAGGCTCTGATGCTAGGGTGCTAGGTTATATCACATCCTTCACCTACCTCATCATAGTTTGTAAAAAAAATTAATATAATAATCAAGTAACCTTTTTGCAAAATACCATACACACAGGAAGAAAAAATGTTAGCCAAAATTATTCCTACCATTAATGTTAGCCTTGAAGCCAGTTAGCCAGGTCTATCTCTGATTAACCATACAGATTTAAGCACTTTTTATAACCACTTTAAGCTCCAGTTTTTCATCCTCTGAATGGAAATAATTTCTATGTGACAGACTCATCATATAGATGAAAACAGATACAAATACCGGGCCAGTCACATCATAAATACCATACCATCTTGGTCAACATTAACATTAATAATCACTCTTGAGCAGACTAGTGGGTTTGAGCACCAAATGGTTACAACAAGGAGTATAGAGGTGAGTATGGCATTGGTACATAAGGGGCGTGGGGAGACACATGTTATCCAAAACTTCTAACCACTGTAACATGGCTACTAAATAAAAATGGGACAGAAATAAGGATGGGGGTCTGATGCAAAATTTCAAACCTGGTAATTTACTAATTTCATCCTCCAGGATGTGGCCATTACGAGCTTAGACAAGCAAAGTATTAGTGGAGAGATATACTTGTGCAGGTGAGCCTGAGATAGCCCTCAGGACACATGCAGATATGCTCTCTCTGGAGGCAGAGAAGGAGGCATGTCTTAGATTGCAGTGCAGTTCCAACAGAGTTTCTGCACGGTCGAGCCTGGGTTCCCCACAGTCACCAAGCATAGGGGAGTGGGGTGTTACAGGGTCTGCCTTGCTTTCCTACACCACTGCAGAAACCATGGTTTCTGCAGAGGAGCTGGTACATTGATAGTCAATAGCCTGGGCCTTCTGTCACTTAGATCACAGCCAAAAAAGACCACTTATTCATGGTTGCCACACCTGAGACCCTGAGAAAAAGGTATAGCCATAGGAACACTGGATATTCAACACACAAATATGCAATCACCCTGTCTCACATTCCCACAGCTTCATGTGACTGTCTGGATGAAACTGATGTAATTCAGGAATTGAAAGGAAGAGGGAGAACCAACCTAGAAACAGAGCCATGGGGAAAGGACACTAGCTAAGCTCCTCACACTTCAACTTACCCAATCAGTCTTCCCACAGAAAGATAGAAAGGTGTTTATCAGCTGTAGAAGTCTCCTGGTAGAAATTTCAGGGAAACTTAAGTTTACTATCATATCATCTTCAAATAGGGAAAGTTTGACTTCTTCCTTTTCCAATTGTATCCCCTTGATCTTCTTTTGTTGTCTTATTACTCTAACTAGAACTTTGAGTCCTATACTGAATAAATATGGGGGGGGGGGGAGTGGACAGCCTTGTCTTATTCCTGATTTTAGTGGAATTGCTTTGAGTTTCTCTCCATTTAAATTAATGTTGGCTGTCAGCTAGCTGTAAATTGCCCTTATTATGTTTAGGAATGATCCTTGTATTCCTGATCTCCCCAAGACCTTTGTCATGAAGGGGTGTTGGATTTTGTCAAAGGCTTTTCCAGCATCTAATGAGATGATCATGTGGTTTTTTCTTTCAATTTGTTTATATGGTGAACCATCCTTGCATCTCTGGAATGAAGCCTACTTGCTCATGGGGGACAATTTTTTTGCTGTGTGTATTTTTTGCATCAATGTTCATGAGGGAGATTTGTCGGCAATTCTCTTTCTTTGTTGCATTTTTGTTTGGTTTGGGTATCTTGGTGACTGCAGCCTCATAAAAAGAGTTTGGTAATGTTCCCTTTGTTTCTATTGTGTGGAACAATTTGAACAATGTTGGTATTAGCTCTTCTTTAAAAATCTGTTAGAATTCTGTGCTGAAACCATCTGATCCTGGGCTTTTTCTGGTTGGGAGATTTTAATGACTGTTTCTATTTCCTTAAGGGTTATAGGCCTATCTAAATTGTTTATCTGGCCTTGATTAAATTTTGGTATATGGTACCTATTGAGAAAATTGTCCATTTCTTTTAGATTTTCCAATCTTGCGGAGTAGGGTTTTTGAATTCTAATGATTCTCTGGATTTCCTCATTGTTTGTTGTTATGTATCCCTTTTCATTTCTGATTTTGTTAATTTGTATGCTCTCTCTGTGCCTTTTGGTTAGTTTGGACAAGGGCTTGTCTATCTTGTTGATTTTCTCAAAGAATCAACTCTTTGTTTCATTGATTCTTTGTGTTGTTCTGTTTGTTTCCATTTTGTTGATTTCAGCCCTCAATTTGATTATTTCCTGGCATCTATTCCTCCCATGTGAGTTTGCTACTTTTTATTCTAGAGATTTCAGTTGTGCTGTTAAATCACTAGTGTGAGTTTTCTCCAACTTCTTCATGTGGGCATTCAGTGCTATAAATTTTCCTCTTAGTACTGCTTTCATAGTGTCCCATAAGTTTAGGTATGTTGTACATTCATTTTCATTGAATTCTAGGAAGTCTTTAATTCCTTCCTTATTTCCTCCTTGACCCATTGGTGACTAGGTTGAGCATTATTCAGTTTCCATGTGTTTGTTGACTCTGTAATTTTTGTTGTTGTTGAAATCTAACTTTAAGCCATGATGGTTCAATAAAATAGAGGAGGTTATTCTCAAATATTATTAAGGACCCACCTGAATAATATTCTTCCCAGGAGCCCAGAAGAAAAGCTATGAACAGCAACAATTATTTTTTGGAATTGATTCTGAGAAAACCAAGCTCTTTTTTTGTCTGTCTACTTTATTCCTCTGTGATAAAATCCTGTCTACACAGCTACAGTTCTGTTTTCATGCCTAGCTTCTTTCTTGCCTGATTTCTCACTATATTAATCTAGTGTTCCCTCTAAGTTCTATCTTAATTCTCTCATCTTAATTCTGCCTCATCTAGGTCCTTCTCATCTTGTCCTTGCCCACCTAGTACTTCCCTATCTGGCCCTTCCTCATCTTGAAGAACCAAAACACCCCATTTCAAGCAAGCCCCTCACCACAGCTTGAAATTGGCCTTAGTTTTAACATTCTCAGAGTTGCTGACATAGGTCCCAAGAATTCAAAATTACAAAGTCAGGATGTTTGAAGGACTATCTGGTAGCAAATGATTAACTTCAGAATGTCCCAGTGCCAGAATTAGTCTATAAAGTTTGACAAACAACCAGTCAAAACTGCAAAGTCAGATAACACATAAATTTTGGCCTGCCCCTAAAACTTGAGCCAATCAGAATTGTACCCATACTAGCACCCCTAACTGATGTAACCTTGTGATTTTTGCCTTTAAAAACACCTTGCAGAGGGGTGGGCACCTCCTCTAGGCTCTGCTTCATTGGGTGCTCAAGGAGGTTCCTGCCATGCTGCTTGAACTGCTCTAATAAACCTGGCTTTTGCATTTCAATGGGTTTATGTCTCTTGTGGTCTCTTGTGACCACATCCCGGGATTTGGGGGAATGCCCCAGAAACCCAGAACCCTGAAGGTTTACACCGGCCGATTGATTAAGTCTGTCTGCCTGTCTTGCCTATTTATTGTTTCTGATTTCTGTTTCTCCTTTCGATTTCTGATGCTGCTTTCAGGTGTCAGTATCTGAGAGGTTCTGCTTTGGCTGACATGCAGTAAAAGCAAACCTGGAGAAGTCAGGAGACATATCTTCTCCTCATCTGGGCAGGGGTCTTGAGTCTGAGGCCACTTTGCCAGCTTCCCATCTATGTATCCGAGAACTCTGGGGATTGGGAGACTCTGTTGACTTGTCCCTGTCCCATCTGTAAGATCTTTGGCAAAACTGAGGCTCCCTCTCTGGAAATCTGTTTGCCCGAACCATCTTTCAGCTGCTGCAGAACTCTGCTGAAGGCCCTAGTTCTTCTGTTTTGTCTGACTGTCTTGTTGATAAGTTTGGTCTCTTAAATTTCTGTTCATTTTTTGTCTGTACACATACCAGGTCAAGCCATGGGAAACACTTCTTCATCCCTCCTTGACCTGGCCCTAGCTCAGTGGAAGGATGTAAAGGAGATTGCTCATAACAAGAGCGTAAATGTTAAGAAAAATAAGTAGATAACTTTTTGTTCTTCAGAATGGCCTGCTTTTGACATTGGATGGCCAAGGGAGGGGACCTTTGACTCTAGGATCATACACAGAGTTGAGGAGATCCTGTTCAGGCCATGAATGGGCTACCCAGATCAAATCCCCTATATAGTTGCCTGGAGGGGGCTCATTGAGGGGTTGGAGGGACCCCTCCCATGGGTCAAACCGTTCCTGCTTCATCCACCCATGGTCCTGGTCCCAAACCTACTGCCCCTTTGCTAGCATCTTCCCCCTCACAGGTGCTTCCTGTGAGACCCAAGGAAGGTGACCCAAAGCCCTGTGTCATTTAAGGAGAAACGGAGGAATCTGAACTTTTCCTCTACCTACTCTCCTCCGCTTTCTCCTACTCAGCCTGCCAATCTCCCACCCAATCCACAGCCCCAACAAGAACCACCTTTACAGTGGCCAGCTCAAGCAGCCCAAAGCTGAAGAGGAGCCACTCCACAGCTGGACACTGGCATGGTCCTACACCTCAGACCTTCAAGACCAGTGAGTGCTGATGAAAACCAACCCTATAATTGTTGGCCATTTGCAATCAGTGACCTGTACAAATGGCACAAACAGAATGCCTCATTTTCCAAAAACCTCCAGGATTAAATTAATCATTTAGAAACTGTTCTTTTTACCCACCAGCGCACTTACAATGATTGTGGTCAGCTTCTAAGCATCCTGTTCACCACTGAGGAGAGGAATAGAATCCTGGAGGCTGCCCAGAAATTGGTTCCGTGTCCCATAGGAGCTCCCACTACTAATAGAGTGATAATCAATGCTTATTTTCCTCCCTCCCATCCTGATTGGGACTATAACATGGCACAAGATATGGAGAGGCTCCATGTCTACAGCTGGGCTCCATTGGCAGGTCTCAAAGTGGCTGCACAGGTGTCGACCAATATGGCTAAGGTTTATAATGTTAGGAAGGAGGCAAATGAGAGTCTGGCCGCCTATCTAGAGTGCCTACTAGAGGCCTTTAGGCAATACAAGCCATATGATCTTGTTGCTGAAGAATCAGCTCAGATGACAATGTTTGCCTATATCAACCAGGCAATTCTAGATATCAAAAGATCGCTGGAAAGATTAGGCAAAAAGAATCTTAGGGAATTAGTGGCAGTGGCGGAAAAGTTTTGCCATAAGAGCAAGACAGGTGAAAAGTAAAAAAAGGCAAGAGAAAGGGAGGGTACAGAAGGAAGAAAAACAAGAAAAAAGACAGGAAAAAAAGTTTAGCGAGAATACTAGAACAGCAGGTCCAGCATAGAGAAGAGTTAAAAAATAGTCCTCCTGGCAGCAGGATTTGGACCAACTGGACCATCCTAGCATGAAACCAGAAGACCCCAGCCCAAGCCCAAGGTAGGAAAAAACCAATGTACATATTGCAAAGAAGAAGGCCATTGGGTAAAGGAATGCCCCAAGAATGGAGGGAGGACATCCATGACTACTCATGTACTCCTCACAGCCCTGGAGAAAGACAGTGACTAGGGGAGACAGGGCTCAGGTCCCCTCCCTGAGCCCAAGGTAACACTGAGAGTGGAGGGGAAACCAATAAGATTCATGGTGCAAACAGGGGCAGAGAACTCTGTCCTCCTGACATTGGGTGGAGCTACGTCCACCAAGAAAACATGAGTATAGTGCACCATGGGCACTAAACCTTAATCATGTACTACCCGAAGAACAGTGGACTTGGAAATGGGATGGGTAACGAATTTGTTCCTAGTCATTCCAGAGTGTCCCTACCCACTGCTGGGCCAAGATCCAGTTATCGGATGAAGGGGCTCAGTTATTCCACCAAAACAGGAAACCAATTCAAGTATTGATGACTACTAGCATGAATAAGGAACACAGACTTCACCAGAAACCTGCAGCTCCTCAGCCAACCATAAAAAATGGCTATGGGAGTTTCCACTGGCATGGGCAGAGACTGGGCATATGGGATTGGTGAAACATAACTCTCCAATATATGTGGAGGTAGTGGCCGATGAAGACCCAGTCAAAATCCTCCAATACCCCATGTCTTCAGAAGCAAAGAAAGGAATAACACTCACCCCATATAAGGAGGTTATTGGCACTTGGGGTCCTAAAGCCAGTTCAATCTCCTGGAATACACCATTATTACCAAAGAGTCTCATACCAATGACTACCAACTGGTCCAAGACTTAAGAGAGGTAAATAAAAGAGTAATAGACATACAACCTACAGTGCCTAACCCCTATACCCTACTAAGCACATTGATCCAGACCAGCAATGTATTCAGTTCTGGATCTGAAGGACACCTTCTTTAGCCTGCCCTTGGCCCCCAAGAGCCAGCAATATTTGACCTTTGAATGGCATGATCTGGAAATCGGAGTCAGCAGCCAGTTGACTTGGACTAGATTGCCCCAAGGGTACAAGAACTCACCCACCATCTTTGATAAAGATGTACATGAGTAACTGAGTGAGTACCAAACCCAGAACCCTGATATAATCTTGTTACAGTATGTGGATGATGTGTTAATTGCAGCGGTTGATAGAGAGACCTGCAAAAAAAGGAGCTGAGAACTTGCTATAAGCCCTGGGAGACCTAGGATATTGGGCCTCTGCTAAAAAGGCTCAGATCTGCAGGTCATGGGTAATGTACCTAGGGTGCACTCTTGAGGGAGGCCAGAAGAGGTTCTCAGATGCTCGCAATAGATGGTGTTGAAAATACCTACTCCCAAGACTGTCAAAAGGTAAGGGAATTCCTGGGCACAGCAGGGTTCTGCCACCTATGGATTCTGGGGTTTACTGAGCTGGCTAAGCCTTTTTATGAAGCCACCAAAAATACATTGTTTTACATGAATGGAGGAGAGACAGAAGGCTTATGACACCCTGAAACAGAAACTCTTAGAGGCCTGAGCTCTTGGGTTACCAGACATAAACAAACCTTTTTTTACCCGTTTATAGATTTTTAAAAAGGAATAGCAAAAGGGGTACTAACTCAGACCATAGTGCTCTGGAAAAGACCTATGGCATATCTGTCCAAGAAGCTGGATCCTGTGGCCGCAGGATGGCCCCCTTGCCTGTGTATTATAGCTGCAGTGGCAATGCTGGTCAAGGACGCTGATAAACTAACTTTGAGTCAAAAACTTAAAAATCACACCCCCACCGCCACCCCCCGCATGCCCTCGAAGCAGTCCTCAAACAGCCACCTGATCACTGGCTGAGAAATGCCAGCATGACTCATTATCAGGCTTTGCTACTTAACCCTGCCAGAATAAAATCCCACTGCCCAGGGCTCTTAATCCTGCCACATTGCTGCTGGACCCTGACCTTAAGGTACTGCTCCACAACCGCACTGAGATACTGGCCCAGGCACATTGCATTCACTCAGATCTGTGAGACTTGCCACTACCAGAAACAGAAGACACCTGGTTTACAGACAGCAGCAGCCACATTCACAACGGACATATGTATGCAGTGGCTGCAGTGACCACCACCTCGGGTATCATTTGGGCAGAGCCTCTAGCAGCAGGGACTTCTGCCCAAAAAGCAGAGCTGATTGCCGTAGCCAAAGCTTTAAGACAGGGAAAAGGAAAAAAAAAAAAACTAAACATTCACACAGATAGTAGATATGCCTTTGCCACTGTACACATCCACGGGGCAATCTACAGGGAAAGAGACTTACTAACAGTTGAAGGAAAAACAATTAAAAATAAGCAGGAAATTCTGCAGCTCCTGCAAGCTGTGTGGGAGCTTGCAAAAGTGGTCATTATCCACTGTCCAGGACACCAAAAAGGGACCAGGCTGATTCAAGCAGGCAACAACCTGGCAGAACAAAGAGCCAGGGAGGTGGCGTCCACCCAAAAGGTAATGCCAGTCTTGGTGGTCCCCAGAGCAAGGAGACTGATACAGATTCCCCAATATACCCTGGCTGACCTAGCCTGGATCTGTGCCCTGCCCATGACTCATTTAATAGAGGGCTGGTGGAGAACAGCAGATGGGCGAGTCATTCTGCCACAAGAAATGGGACTAGTCATGCTTAAAAAGATTCATCAGTTATCCATTTGGAAATCCAAAGAAGGAAAGACCTACTGAGACAAGCACATGTAAAAATACAGAATGGCAACCAATCTATTGAAGAAATAATATCCAGATGTCATGCTTGTTAGATGACTAACACTTTACCAACCCCTTCCAACCCTGGTGCTAGGCAAAGAGGAACTCAATCAGGTACATATTGGGAGGTGGATTTTACTGAAATCAAGTCAGGAAAATTTGGCTATAAATACCTGTTAGTATTTATAGACACTTTCTCTGAATGGGATGAGGCATACCCAACCAAGCATGAAACCGCAAACGTGGAGGCAGAAAAACTGATAGAAGAAATCTTGCCTAGGTATGGTTTTCCAGCCATGATAGGGTCTGACAATGGCCCTGCCTTCATCTCTCAGGTAAGTCAGGGAATAGCCACTACACTGGGGACTAATTGGAAACTGCATTGGGCTTATAGACCCCAGAGCTCAGGACAATTCAAGAGGGTAAATAGAACTCTAAATGAGACCTTAACTAAATTAGCTCTAGAGACTGGCACAGTAGGGTGTGAAATTTGCCCTATCAGATGGGACTTACCCCCCTTTGAAATCATTTATGGGAACCCCCCACCTATGATGCCAAGCTTACAGATTGAGCTGATTGCCTCCTTGGATGACCAGGATCTCCTGGACACTACCTGAGACTCCAACTCACCCATCAAGATGTCTGACCTAAACTTTGGGCCATTTATGAGGCTGCTTCTACCCAAAACTCCATAAGTTCAGACCAGGAGATTGGGTCCTGATTCATAGACACCAATGCAGGACCTTGGAGCCAAGATGGAAAGAGCCATATGTTGTTGTTCTGACCACACCTAACAGTCTCAAGGTAGATAGCATTGCAACCTGGGTCTGCCACTCCCACGCTCAACTGACAGACCTGTTCACCCTTCTGGAAGAACAATGGGACAAGACCAGGGAGACATCAAAACACCCCTCCAACACACTGAAGCTCAAGCTCCATCACCGAGGAAAATGAAGGCCATCCTGCTTCTGCTGCTCTTGCTCTTAAAGGCCTTCTATGGAACGAGTCACCTCAATAACCCTCATGTGCCATGGAACCAGACATGGCTAATAGTCAATGCAGAAACTGGCATCATTGCCAACTCCAGCTCCTGGACCAGAGAACCCAAGGACACCTGGTTCCCAGACCTGTATGTCGATCTTTGTGATCTCTTAGGAGAGGCATGGGACCCATCAAATCAGGAACCCTTCCCTGGGTATGGATGTGCTTCTCCTAGCCAGAGGAAAAGAACTAGGGAACTACATTTTTATGTACATCCTGGCCATTCCCAGGGACAAGACCAGATTAAAAAATGTGGGGTCCCAGGGTCATCCTATTTCACTGCTTGGGGCTGTATAAGCAGGGGACATATCTGGTGGGAGGCCCCCATCAAAACCGATCTGATCACTGTGGGTCAGGGGACAGAAGAATGCAGGAAACAGGGAAATGTCAAGTAGGAATCAGTTGGGTAGACTGCGGCCCCTGTTATGAGAAGGAATGCCTCCCCAATCACTCTTGGGCAATACTTGAAGGTCACTGCAACTCCTTGATAATTAGGTTTTCACTGAGGAAGGAAAAATGGCTGACTGGACCACCAGAAAAACGTGGGGGCTGTGGCTATACTGTTCTGGGTATGACCCTGAACTTGTTTTTACCATCTGGCACACTTTGTCCCCAATAAAAACCACAGTGAGGCCCAACAAGGTACTTAACCCCACCCTAGGCCAAAGCACATTATGCCTAGGGACCTAGCACTACCACTGAGCCCAACAACATAGTACTCCTCCCTCATCCAGCCAAATGGATAGGGACCCACTGTTCCCCCAGCTCCAGAAATCCTTTCTGCTTCTTAATGCCACTAGGCCCAATTTGACAACCTCTTGTTGGCTCTGCTATGATATACAACCCCACTTCTATGAGGGAGTAGAGGTAATGGGCAAGTATAATACAACCACCAACACTGAACAGTGCCTCTGGCAAACCAAGGCCTCCCTAACACTCCAGCAGGTGGAGGGCCAAGGCTTATGCATAGGACAAGTCCCACTAAAATATCAAGTCCACTGCAATCACACTCAGCTATTTGGGATCCAGACTGGCTGCCCGTTGCTCTTGAGTGACACCTGATGAGCGTGTCCCTCCAGGCTGACTCCATGTGCACACATCACGGTCCTTAATAAGACTCGGGGGTTTTGTATATTAGTCAGACTGGTGCCCTGGCTAATATATCACCCTGAGTAAGACCTGCATAATCTAATTGAGCCTATTAACCCCAGCTGCTATAAGAAAGAACCAGTTACAGCTCTCACCCTATCTGTGCTACTGAGGGCTAGCCTAGTGGGACTGGGGACCAGGACTGTGTCCCTGATTACTCAGCAGCAGCATTACTCCAGTTTCTGCCTATCTATTGATGAGGACACACAAAATTCAGAAATCTCCATCTCACATCATCAGGACTCCCTATCTTCCCTAACAGAGGTGGTCATGCAAAACAGGAGAGGACTAGACCTCATTTTTCTAAAAGACAAAGGGTTGTGCTCTGTGCTGGGTGAGGAATGTTGTTTTTATGGGACCACTCAGGAGTTGTGAAAGAATCAATGGCCAAGGTATGAGAAGGGTTAGCCAAAAGGAAAAAAGAACATGAAGCCAGCCAAAGCTGGTTTGAAAGTTGGTACTCCAAGTCCCCCTGGTTTACTATTTTGATCTCTTCCCTCATATGGCCATTGATACTCTTTTTCTTGGCCATCATCTTTGGACCCTATGTCATAAATAGGCTGCTGCATATATGAGGGAGCAATTAGGTACAATCCAACTAATGGTACAGAGAACTCAAGACTAAATACCCATACATGAGAGGGACATTTACAAGCTAATTGTCCAAAACCCATGATTGGGTTTCATTAGGCACATGAGAAGGGGGAAATAAGGAATCAAAACACCCCCACTTCAAGCAAGCCCCTCACCTGAGCTTGAAATAGGCCTGAGTTTCAAAATTCTCAGAGCTGCTGACATTGGTCTCAGGAACTCAAAAGTACAAAGTCAGGATGTCTGAAGGACTATCTGGTAGCAACTGATTAACCACAGAATGTCCCAATGCTGCAGATAGTCTATAAAGTTTGACAAACAACCAGTCAAATCTGCAAAGTAAGATAACACAGAAATTATGGAAAGCCACTAAAACTTGAGCCAATTGTACCCATACTAGCACCCCTAACTGATGTACCCTTGTGATTTTTGCCTTTAAAAATGAGCTTGTCAAGGGGCAGGCAGTTCCTCTAGCCTCTGCTTCATCAGATGCTCAAGAAGTTCCATGCCTCACTGCTTGAACTGCTCCAATAAACCTTGCTTTTGCATTTCAGTGAGTTTGTGTCTATGGTGGTTTCTTTGGGGGTCTTGCGCCAAGGGCACAACAATCTTCTATCTTGTCCTCAAGTTCTCTCCTCAAAATCTTCCTCTAAGTCTCCTTATACTTCTCAGTTCTCCTCAAGTCTCTGAGGTATTCAGTTATACACCCATGCAATAGCAATCCTCTGGCAGAGCAAGGTCATCAGGCTTGAATTCCTACAGAGTCATAAAGGCAGGTAAGAATTTTCCTCAGGTAGTGACTATCAGGCTTTGTTTTATAACCCAAAAAGGGAGTAGTAAAGGAGGAGGTCAACTGAGATCTAATGATTGGTTAGTAGATCAAGAAAAGGGGATTTATATACTCAGTCTACATTCCTAGAAGTGGTTAGGTAAAAAGTTAGGAGTCTATAATGTAAGTGGGGCTGTATAAGAAAGGAAGGTCTGAGCTTAA
The DNA here is from genome assembly GCF_949786415.1 of Peromyscus eremicus. Taxonomy (NCBI): domain Eukaryota; kingdom Metazoa; phylum Chordata; class Mammalia; order Rodentia; family Cricetidae; genus Peromyscus; species Peromyscus eremicus. The sequence continues at coordinate 167,903,027 of NC_081416.1, read as the reverse complement.
ATTGTACAAGAAATGAAGCTACCTGCCTGACCTAGGAGACAGATATTGTTTCTATAAGTGTGTTACATTAGTTCAGGATATTGATTGGTCTTTGATGCTTGATAGGTATTTTAGATAAATAACTGTTAGGAGTTCTTGGAAGCACAAATAGCATACTAGAAAAAAATTGTAGGAACCAGCTATTATATGTACAAAAGCTAAAATCTCACCAAGACTTCTTAAGACGTGGCTTGACCTTTGGAAAAGTCCTTGACCTTTTCAAATAGTACCTTCTGTGATAGTAGATGAATTCCATTATGTTTTCCTAAGGCTTGCAACAGTTCTAGTTTTTTCATTTATTAAAAAAAGGAGAATGTTTAATTCTTTCTACATAGTGAAAAACATGGATAAATTTAAATTTGGAGATGACTTGAAAAATGAAAAGTAATGGTTAATTAATATTTATAATCAATAATCTATGTAGATGGCAAGCTGAGAATTAGTTTAGTCATCTAATAGGTGTAGTTGTATATAATCAGAATATCTCTGTACCAAGAAGGGAGCAGAGCAGTAACATAAAAATCTATCATTAGCTAGTATAGCATAAAATGGTCAAATGCATCTAAATACTATAATTGTGACTTATCAAAAAGAAATGATTAGTTTGGAATATACCTCTATCAATCTCTGATTAGTGGTATTAATTTGGTTAAACTGTATTTTAAAGAGGCATTGTTTGATAAAGAGTTACTAGAGTTAGTCATGAGCACCTGTGGGACCAGGGCTGCAGATGAAACTGACCTAATAATTTAAATTTGTAATCAAGGCAGTATTAACCATTTAGCTATGAGAGGAATATAATAATCTGTGTCAGGGTATATATAGCAAGACTTACATACAGAACAATTGTCAGAAGTACATGAGGAGAAAATCTGATAATATATACATTTCAGGATCGTGGGCAGAATTTATAGAATTAATAATAGAGCATTTTTTAGGGCAGTCCAGCCCCTGGGCTGGGGAGTTCAGCACTGAAAGAGGGGTAAGTCACAACGGGGCTGTAGAAATCATTCATGGTTACTTCCTGCTGATATGGGTCTGAAGCTGAGGGTCTTGAAGGCTGGAATGCAGTGGAAACCCAGGAAGAGCAGGCTGTTTCAGGCTCTGTAAGACATGCATAGCAGGATTTTCTATCTCAGGTACTAGAGGGCATGATGCAGGACTGAGCTGGAGAGCACATCCATGTGGGCTGGAGGATGGAGTATGGAGTACAGACCTGCAGCTAGATAGCATGATGTGGTCCAGAGGGTGACAACCTGTAACTCTTTAAATGATAAGAATTTCTGCTAAAAACAAATATATGTATTAGTGGTATAACATGCAGTTGAGTTTTAATGAGGAAACTTTTTCTCTTAAGTATACCTATGGAATATTAAATGCATAGTTTTAGCAAATGAAAGAAGGGGATATCAGGCCAGGGAGAATGGAAGAGATCCACCCTGGCAGAGAAGAAAAAGAAAATTTATGAGTGGGAGCCATAACCTGTAGTCAGGTTGCATTCCTACTGGTCCTACTTGGCCTGTGAGCATTGGTGAATTTTGATCTCATGAAGCTTATAAGAATCTACTTAAAAGACAAAATCTTCAGACATATTAGCAATATGATAACAATGGAGAATTTTGTCAGAGCAAAATTATGAATCTTTGGAGTTTCAACAAAACAGCAGTATAGTCAGAGAATGAAATCTGAAATGTTTCATTTAGATTATATATATATATATAAAGTCCTGATTATCTTTTGATCAAAGTTAATAAAAATATGTTGAGGAAAGGATTATTTCTGATCATATTTCTGTAAGTTTTGATATCATTTGTTCGTCAATGACAAAGGATCTGTAAATGTATCAATTCATTCTTAAAGTCACAGTTCAATATTTAAGAATCTAGAGGTAAATAACAGCCTGTTTCAGACTGGAAGCTTTAGAACACCTTTGTGCTGCAGCAGCCTAGCATGTGGTGTGACCAGCCAATCCAGGATTCATAAAGATAGGTCAGTATCCTGTGAAAACATGTAAACATATCCTCTTTTTGACATTATGAAAACATCAGTACCTTAACAAATACAAGTAAGAAGGTCCTAGAGGCTTAGGTGTACCTTTGTAGTTTGGCCTGTGGATAATAAAGAATGCCTATAGTGGGAGATGTGAAAAATTAAGCACCAATTGTTAAGAGCTCTTAAAGTACATGTAAGGCCTTTGTCCAATTATGCGCTCTAGGCCTTCCTAAAATTGAAAAGCAGTGGAATAAAAGGTGTATTATTTCTTTATTTTATAAATCATAATGACTTAGGCCTCATGGGTGAGCTTCCATAGGGAGATTTTATAATTATAGGCCAGACATGAGAAAGTGCCAGTATAGACCTATCTGTCAATCTATAGACTCATAAGATTTATATTTTTATATTAATATATAACCTGTACAATATATGTATTGCAATATATATATATGTTATTATTGGGTTGGGGGACTGTAAGGAAACTGTAATTGGCAGTTAGTTCTGATAGTTAATCTGTATATATGATAATGAACTCACCTCAGTCAATGAGTTCTGGATAAACAGAACTCATATTTCCTGCTCTACATGTGGAGCTTTTGACTTCCATTGTGTCAGGGTTAGAAGGCAAGCTAAAAGCAAAATGCTGACAATCTTTAGGGTGAGGAGGTATGGTGAAGAAGCAATCTTGTAAGTCTATGACAATTATATTTTGAATTCCAGGGGTGGCTGTGGATGATGGCAATCAAGGCTGTGAAGCTCCCCTTGGCTCCAATAAAGTTCATTTAATTTTTTAAGGCCTTGTAACAGCCTGTAAGCCTGTTTTTTTTCTAACCAACAAATATTGGGGTGACTCAAGGGCCGGGGGGAGGCTTTATATGCCCTATTTTTAAGATTTTCTTCAACAGACAAGTAGCTGCTACAATTCTCTCAGCATTCAAACTCCATTGTTTAACCCAGAAAGGAGTCTCAAATTTCCATGAAGTGCGGTCAACAGTTAACAGTGGCCCCTAGGATAAATTTTGATACCCTAGGCCATGTTTATCACTTATAATTTCTGGAATAATAGGCTCACTTATATATTGGGTTTGTATACCAGAGTTCTTTCGAGTTTAAAACCCATCTATAGCATTTGAGCTGATATTAGTCCACATCAGAGATTAATGATACACAAATTAATTGTAGCATGTCTCTTCCCCACAGAATGTTAGATATAAAGGGGATGACCTCTGGGCAGAATATGCAATAATTTTTATCTATCTGACCATTTTAATATTCCTGAACTTTTGGTTATAATATTACCTTGACCTAGGCCTATAATTGTCGAAGGAGTAATAGTTGTCTTAAGTACTTGGCCAATTTTTTTCTGAAATGTAAGAAATGTCTATGCTTATGTCTAGCAAGTCAATTATTTTCTTTCCCTGTATTTCAAGGGTTTAGTTGGTCTGGAATATTTAATTTCCTGAACCCAGAAGACCATAACATTAGAATCCAAACTGGCAGCTACTTTAGGTGCTGCCCTGTAGAATCTGGATTGTTTTTGTAGGAGGTTTACAATAATCTTAATTTTCCCAGTAAAGTCAAGATCAGTCATTTCTGGGACAATTATTATACCTTGAACAGCACAGAGCTATGGCCTTTATTAGCCCCAGTGTCCCTTCTAGGGGAGGTCTATAGACTACTGTATTAAGGCATACATAAGTCTATTTCTAAAGCCTATATATCTTAGATCTCAATAAAAACTTTATCCATAGATCTAACTTAGGCATACATCCTCAGTACCTGTAGAATCTGTATTGTTTTTTGTAGGAGCTTTACAATAATCTTAATTTTCCCAGTAAAGTCGAGATCAATCATTCCTTGGACAATTATTACACCTTGGACAGCAGAGGAGCTACGGCCTATTATTAGCCCCAGTGTCCCTTTTGGGGGAGGCCACTAGACTCCTCTATTAAGGCATACATAAGTCTATTTCAAAAGACTATATATCTCAGATCTCTATAAAAACTTTATCCATAGATTTAACTTAGGCATACATCCTCAGTATATCTAGGTTATTACTGAGACTCAGGTATAATTTATAGCATATCTAGATGTATGTATGTTATATTTATCTATTCCAATAAATGGCAATTCATATATTAAGTTATTTTTTAACTTTCATAAACAGTCTCTATATCTAAATTTTCATAACATTATAAAACTTTATGTGCAAAAGCATTTATATATTTCATTAGTCAGGAGACATAGGTGATTGATTATTGAGAACAGCCAATGTAAAGTGAATTTCTTTAATAAAGGAACGATAGAAGGTAATTTTGATATCTGTTATATGAGCTATTTTTTATTCGAAATTGGATAGCAAGACAAATTATCTTTAGACCTGGTAAAGGGAAATATAATCTAAATGATCTCAAAGTATAATTTGGACTAAACCCTGGCAGTAAGAAGCATGGCATAGTTTAAAGTGGGAAACTTAAACATTTTTTTAAATGACAGGGTTTAAGAAATGAATTTATTATATTAATATTCAGCATACCTAGCCTGTTTATAAACAGAGTTTTGTATGGAAAATTTGATCATTTATAAGAAGATCAAGCTCTAACTTGTATTCTAATAATTATCTTTAATAGCTTATAATTTACATATGACTTATCCTTAAGAATGTACAGTTTAGGTCAGCCAATCATGTGCATTTTTACAATGACTACTGATGTTAAGCATGTTTTTGTTTTTTGGTTGTGAGATAGGGTCTCACTATATACGCCTGGCTGGCTAGCCTGGAATTCCCAGAGTACTGGGATCGAAAGTGTGCACCACCATGCCTGGCCCATAAGCATTTCTTTTTTCTTTTTTTCATTTTTGGTTTTTTGAGACAGGTTTACTCTGTGTAGCCCTCGTTGTCCTGGAACTCACTTTGTAATCCAGGCTGGCCTAGAACTCACAGAGTGCCACCTGCCTCTGCTTCCCGACTAATGGAAGTAAAGGCATGTGCCACTACGCATGGCCCCATAGCATTTCTTCATGTCTTGTTCTAGTTAGCTTTCCAGCTCCTGTGGTGAAATGCTACAACCCACCCAACTTGGCAGTTAGGTTTATTAGGCTTAAATGTCTTGATCAGGGTGTGTCATTGAAGGGAGTGCAGGCAAGAACCCTGGGGAAAGTTTCCTGGCTTGTTCCCACAACTTGCTCAGCTGCTTTTCTTATAGAGCCCATAAGAAAGGGGCTATCTGCAAGGGGATAGCACTGGGTCCTCCTCCCTCAAACAGCAATTAAGAAAATGCCTTGCTGCCCATTGTGATGGAGGTGATACCTCAACTGAGGTTTTCTCTTCCCATGTGAATATAGTCTGTCAAATAGACAAAAACTAAACATCATTTATTTATTGGTCATCTGTTCCTCTTTATTTGAAAGGAATGTCAGATCTTTGCCTTCTTTTTGGATTGAGCTGCTTGTGGTTTTTATTGTTACTATTGTTGAACTGAGAGAGCTCTTTATATATTTTGGCCCATGTTCAGATGTACAATACATAACATTTTTGGCACTTGAAAACCATCTTTCCACTTTCTTGATCCTTGGCCTATTACTTGTTAATAGCACTTTAACTGGTATCTCAAATATACGTAGTCTGGAGAAATAGAGTGTGATCTTTGATGTCTGTGTACAAGACAGAATGGTTAAGTTAACTATTTAACATCCACTATCCCATTTATCTCATATTTGTTATGGTGAGACACTGGAAATTTGTCTTGTCTACTCTGAAATATACACTGCCATTGACTACAATTGTCTATGGGTTATTTCTAACCTGTCCCTCCTTCCAATGTGAAATTTACATCTTGTTACTGACAGCTCCTTCATTTTTACTTCCCCCAGTCTGTTCAGCCTTCTTTTTTTAAAAAAATTGATTTACTATGCATACAATGTTCTGCCTGTACACCAGAAAAGGTCACTATATTTCATTATAGATGGTTGTAAGCCACCATGTGGTTGCTGGGAATTGAACTCGGGACCTATAGAAGAGCAGCCAGTGTTCTTAACCCCTGAGCCATCTCTCCATCCCCAGTTCAGCATTCTTGTGTCCATAGAAGCTTAGCTGTTTAGCTGGGCAGCTGTTTTCTCTGAGATAAATATTTGGTTGAGGTCAGAAGGAATGCAAACTCACTAGTCTCGGTGGCACATGGAGCTCCTGGTATACAGCTTCATGACCTATTACCCATGCCAAGATGCATTTGTCTGTGATGTGGCTGTCTTCCAGTCATCCATGTTCCTAAAAGTAACCCTAAAAAAACCCTCACTGTTTCAGTAAGCTAGACTTGAGGTTATAGTTTGGTCAGGGTACCTCTGCCATTTGGATGACTTGAGGAATGATGATTGCAGGGCCTCTGAAAGGGGGGTCAAGAAGTGCAAAAAACACTGACCATTGTAAGGGTGGAATGTCTATGAAGCAGTTAACTTTAGCTTTACTTGTGGGACAGGGGATGGCATACCTGTTTGATGTACCGGTGGTTTACTATTCCATGTAATAGGTAGTAAGACATGAAAACAAAACCATGCATGCACATTGAGAACCTCATGTCCATCTGGCAGAATCCCAGAGTAACCCTCCTTTTCATCTAGGCATGGGGTGGTGTCTCGGTTACTTATCTATTGCTGTGAGGACACAGTGACCAAGGCAACTATAGAAGAAAGTTTATTTCAAGCTTACAGCTTCATTTGGAATCCATGGAAGCTACTAAGAGTAAGGAGGAAGAGACGTGGTGGGAGTGATAGACTCCACTCAGGTCTGACCTTTAACACAGGGTACCACAATTCTCCTACAACAGCTCAGTTTCTCCATTTCCCTGGTACTCAGACTGATCCCTCCACACTCAGGCCAGAATCCTCATGATCTAGGCTCTGATTAGCGCTTTTATTGTTTGCTTGAAAACCTTTCCCAATTCAAGCACTTGAGGGGCTGAGTGAGGAGAAACTGAGCGGTTGCAGGAGAACTGTCCATATAGCCAATCCACTGTGCCAATAAAGAAACCTTGAATCTAGGACAGAGACAGTGATTGACTGCCTGGAATTAGTCCTCCAGTTTTTGGAGGACTTTGCAAGGTGGCTAGAGAGGCCAGGAATAGAGAAATTTGGGAGAATTTCCAGTGCTAGAGATTCCAGAGAACGTGGAGAGAGAGTCGGCCAATTGTTCCACTTTCCTCGGATTTTTCAGGTCTTTATCTCAATTTCTGACTCCCAAGTTTTTATTATACTAGATCAAATTAGGTAATCATTTCATCTGGCAGCTACATCTGGTGTTCCACATCTGGCATTATTAAACCAGGCCAAGGCATTGAACCTGCCCTGCCGCCGCCACTGCTGCAGCAGCTGGTGTTGTCTCCCTTCCCAATGGACCTCCATGCCTGTTTTTCCACCTCAGGGGTTTCTCGGTTGCAGCTTTTCCACAGCAGCCCTCAGCTGCTGCCTGCCCCTGGCCCAAGAACTCCGCTGGGGTTTGTGGATCCACTGATGGCCTGTGCTTATTCTTCTCAGCACGTGTGCCTTCCTTCCTACACTGCCAACCCAGGCCAGCTCAGTCACCTTGAGACTTGGCTTGGTGCCAACGATCTCACTGCTGCTGCCATCACCACAAGTCACCAAGGGTCCCAGCTGTCTCCAGCCTTGCAGCGCAGTGACAGCAAGAAGAGTACACACTGGGTCAGCCACCCCACTACCACTAAGGGCAGACAGGATGGCCGTATCCCCATGTTGCTTCCCAGTCATGTGGATTTCTCTCCCACACTGAGTCCTGCCCTCTGCCACTAATGGATTTCTCCTACTGGTTTCCTCACATTAGCTCTTCAGACAGCTCAAGCCCTTCCCCAGTCAGATATGAGCAACTACATTAGCTCCCAGCCCAAGTGTGCAATTAGCACAGCCTGGGGTACCCCCCCTACTCCTCTCCACCCCCGACCACACAATGCTGCCACTACAGCTGGATACCCACCCTCACCTATCTCCATCTATGCTGTCAGCATCATCAGATGTGGTAAGACACCGGAATTTTTAAGTGGGGTATTAGGATATATTTTAAAAAGTGGTGGGGGGAATCTTTCCCATGTTAAGAATTGGGAATATCATAATCCTGGGAGTTAGAACATTGTTTACTTCTACTATGGATAACTTACAAAAAGAAAAAATAAATGGGATAAACAAGTTACCTGGGATTGACATAATTTCAATCATAATTATTATCAGCTTGGTAATTCATATTTTATCCTTAAAATGGTTTGATAACTGTGTGAAATACGATAATTTGACTGATAAGTTAAAAGCTTTAGAAAGACTTAACAAGATACAAGCCTAGAGGAACTTAGTACTGGTAAGGTAAAAGCCTTATAAAAACTTACTACTGGTAAGTCTTAGAAAGAACTACTAATAAAAATAAGAAAAATACTTAGACATGGGCAAAGGAATTTAGAGCAGAACTTACCACACAATTGCATTATGAAACTGAAGAGGAGTGGCCTAAGGTTATTAAAAAAACAACCTTAATTTATCCAGTTACCATACAAGAATGACTACCAGGTGATAGATTCCCCCAAGGCTATGCAGAAGATAATTGGGATCCTATAGAAATGTTAGATTTGGGGAGATTTAAGGAAGCAGTAGTTTCAAATGGTATACATTCACCCTTTGTGAAAAAGACTTTCAATTCGTGGGCCACTTGGAACAGGATTATTTGACAAGACTGGAAAGATTTAGTTATAGCAATATTGGAAGGTGGTCCTCAGTTACAATGGAAAACATGATGGAGAGAGGAAGCTAGGATCATAGAACAACCAAGTAGGGCTAGAGGTGTGGAAATTTCCCAAGACCAGCTTTTCGATGAGGGACATTATACTGATTTGCAAAGACAATCTATATTTCATGATCACACCTTGGCCCTGTGTCACACGGCAGCTTTGAATGCTTAGGACAAGGATGAAGAATTGGGAAAGAGAGCTGAGTCATTTACTAAAGTTATACAAAGCCCCAAAGAAGCCTTTATTAATTTTTTACAAAGATTAATTTCAGCTGTAATAGAATGATATCAGATCCAGAAGTTAGACAAATATTAATTGAATTCTTGGCTTTTGAAAGTGCAAATTCAGAATGCAAAACAGTGATTAGGCCTTTAAATGCAAGATCAGCACCCATAAATAAATGGATCCAAAATACATCTGATATTGGATCTCATGCTTATGATGCTACTTTGAAAGGAGAAGTAATTTCTAGAAATTTTAAGAAAATTGAAAATGTCAATGTGGTAAACAAGGTCATCTAAACAGGGATTTTAGGCAAGTTGTTCCTAGAAACAATGCTTTTTCTAGAGATAATCCAAAGAGAAGACCCCAGCCTTCTGGTGTATGCAGAAGGTGCGGCAAAGGCTGACATACCAACAACTCTACCCTTATAATGGGTAACTGACAAACCTGTGTGGATAGAGCACAGGTGGCCTCCAACATCAGAAGAATTCCAGGCCTTAGAACAGTTGGTACAGGAGCAACTAAATGCTCAACATATTGAAGAATCACCAGTCCTTGGAATTCTATATTTGTCATTAGAAAGAAATCTGGAAAATGGGAATGTTAACAGATTTAAGAGCCATAAATAAGGTGATTCAGCTGATGGATTCTTTACAGCCTGGAATTCCCTTGCCTTCTCTTATTAGCTAAAGGATGCTCTATTACAGTGATCATTTAAAAGACTACTTTTTTACTGTACCTTTACAAGAACAGGAGAGAGAAAAATTTGCCTCCACAGTGCCTACTTATAGTAATTCCCATCCTGTTGAAAGGTTGCAATGGAAAATTCTTCCACAAGGGATGTTAAACAGCCTCACCTTATGTCAATATTTTGGACGACAGCCTTTGGAAATAGTTCCAATAGAAACAGTTTCCTCAATCTACAATTTATCATTATATGGATGATATCTTACTAGCTGAATTAGATGCAAATACCTTAGAAAGATGTTTAAAGAAACAAAGAAAATTTTGCCTTCTTTGGAACTACAAATTGCTCCTGAAAAAAAATACAAAGAGGAGATTCTATTAATTACCTAGGATATAAGATAGGTTTACAAAAACTTGAACCACAAAAAGTACAAATCAGGAGAGATAATTAGGAACTCTTAATGATTTTCAAAAATGCTTGTAGATATTAACTACCTATAGCCTACATTTGTATTGACACTCAAGAACTAAGTAATTTATTTTAAACCTTACAATGTTATAAGGACTTAAATAGTCCAAGAAAACTATCAGCTGAGATTGAGAGAGAAATGGCTTTGGTAGAAAAGAAACTATAGAATGCATGTGTGGATCACTTGGATCCAGAGCTTGACTGTATCCTGGTCATGCTACCCTCCACACATTATCCTACATGAATTCTTATGCAGAGAAGAGATAAACAGTGAAAAATAAATACCTATGTAGAAAAGGTTTCTGAATTGAATCTGAAAGGAAAATTGAGACTTTACCAATTAATAGGAATGAACCCAATAGAAATTGTAGTACCTTTTACTAATGCTGAAATTTCCTCATCATGGACAGAAAAAGAATATTGGCAAAGAGCTTGCAGTAATTTCTTGATACAAATTAGCAACAAATATACCCAAAGCAAGAGACTTCAGTTTATAAGAAGAACTAATTGGATTCTTCCTCACATTGTGTGAGAAACACCTATTTCTGGAGCCCCTACATTCTATACAGATGCAAATAAATCAGGAAAGGCAGATTATAAGCCAGGAAATTTAAACAAAGTAGGTCAAAACCCTTATTAATCCATTCAAAAATCAGAATTATATGCTATTCTCATGGTACTATAGATTTTCCAGAAACTCTTAATACAGTTACTGACTCACAATATGCAGAGTTATTTTACATAATAAAACTGCTGATACAGAATCAACTTTGTTATTTATTGAATTGCATAAAATAATTAGAAATAGAAATAATCCCTTGTATATAACACATATCAGATTCCATATGGATGTATTACCAGGCACTTTACCACAAAGTAATCATGGAATTGATCAGCTGTTGGTAGGAAATATGCTAGAAGCCTCAGAATTTCATTAAAAACACCATGTTAGTGTGGTGGTGACTCATGCCTTTAATCCCTGCACTTGAGAATGCAAAGCCAGGCAGATTTCTGTGAGTTTGAGGCCAGCCTCATTTACAGAGTGAGATCAAAGACAGGCACCAAAACTACACAGAGAAAACCTGTCTCAAAAAACCAAAATAAAATAAAATAAAAACACCATGTTAATAGAAAGGATTTGAAGAAAGATTTTTTCTATCACTTGGCAATAAGCCAAGAAAATGTCCTACTTGTTCTTTGTATAACTCCACTATCTGCAGGAAATAATCCTAAGGGTACTCAGAGAAACAAAATTTGGCAAATGGATGGTTTCATTTTGCAGAATTTGAACAATTAAAGTATGTATACCATACCATAGATACATATTCAGGATTTCAATGGGCAAATGCTTTGAGTTCTGAAAAGGGTGATTCTGTAATCACACATTTATTACAGGTTATGGCCATTATTGGAACACCTGTGTAAATCAAGACTGACAATGCTCCAGAATATGTCCCTACTAAAGTAAAACAGTTGTTTGCATATTACAACATAAAACATATTACAAGTATACCACCAAATCCTACAGGACAAGCAGTTATAGAAAGATCTAATCATACTTTAAAAGAAATGCTTAAAAAACAGAAAGGGATAATAAGGACCCCCAAAGATAGATTGCACAATGCTTTATTAACTTTGTATTTTGAAAATGCTAATGAGAAAGGGACAGCAGCTATGGAGAGACATTGGATACTAGAAAAAATGCTGAACTAAATCAGCCTGAATACATTAAGGATGTGTTAACCTCAGAATGGAAACCAGGATATGTGTTATTTTAGAAAAGAGGTTTTGCTTTTGTTTTCACAGAAGAAAAGCTATGTATATCATCAATATTGAAAAAGATTGTATTTGAACACAAGAGAGCTCTTGATTAGAAGAGATGATAGTTCATCGAACAGCTTGGCAATTCAACTTCACAAAAAGGAAACTCCCTAAAATTAAGGTTGGGGCAAAGTTTTGTTTTATCTTTCCAGGAAAATAAAAGCATACACATAAGGAATCTAAAGACCACTGGACAAATGCCCTAAGAACAAAAGTAAATTGGCCTAATGGTAGAGCATACTTCCAATAAGATAAAATCTCATAAATCTTCCCAAATGTTTGTATCTGCTGTTCTCTACAAAGAAACAAAGGAAAAATGGTCTCAATTCAATTAAAAATTGAAGCTGGTTTTGGAGATGGAGCATGGCTCTCTCCTTCTCTAAACCCATGCATGGGAAAATTTAAAATCTCTGTCTCATGTCAGAAGCGTCACCTAGATTGAGACAGAAGAAAAATAAAAATTAGGGACTGTTGTATTGCTACTAATCTCATAAACCTTTGGTTTTATTTTGACTACTTAAAACTTTTCTTAAGGTATAATTATTTTCTCAAAATTTAAAGATTAATATATATGTATATATACATATTTAAACCTTCTGTCATATAATTAATGATCAGAGTACTATTGATTCTAGAAAAAGGCTTCATCTAGCTTTTATACATGATTTCAGGCTTGAGTCTGAAGCAGGTAACTAAAAACTAAGTCTGTGTACCCCAGATATATTTAATAGATTGAGATCCCTTAACCTCGCTGATATCTGCTGCATATGACATTTAAATTGTTTAAGTTTCCTGCAGTGTACAGTGACCATTCCTAAAAGTGATCTGTGAAGTCTGCAAAAGGTTGTTGGGGCCCCACAATTATGAATACACCTGGATTGTGATAATGCCACTAAGCTAGCAAACACCACCCAAAGATCAGCTATGGACTACAAACTACTCAGGACAAATTCAAGTCGGTTAGCTAAGATTGTCCAGCCTTGTAGACTACTCCACCCAGAACTTCAGATAAACCTTGCATTATCCCATCACATCGAGACTGGACAACAGCTAGCTCCCCCACGACTTGACCATTATCTTAATTTTTCTCTGGGTCCCCTAAAGACGATGTCACCCCAGGCAGTAGAAAATAATTTTAAGAACACAACACCCACATTCCCAAGAGGCAGGGTGGTTGGCTTTTGGACATTCAATGGATGTTTGTCATCATTTAGAGGGGTTGGTCACAAGTTATTATTATTCATGGTTGGGGAGGATACTAAGCAATAAAAATTAGATTCAGAAATCTTGTTCTGAAAAGAAAAAAGGGAATATAGTAATGTTAGGATAAAAGAGTAGATTATTGTGTCAACTTTCAAACTAGAAAAACAACTACTAGTCTCAAATATTTCATGTTGGTATGGATTTTTGTACATTGATACAAACTTCAGGTTATTTTTGTTATGCTGTATATATGTTTCTACTCTGTATGTGTATATATATATATATATATATATGTATATATGTATATGTATATATGTTTCATGTGAGGTGTTTTTGTATATTGAAACAAATCTAAGGTTATTTTTGTCATACTGTGTTATATGTTTCTATTTCTTATTTAAGGTATTGTACCTATGCTGCTCATTTGTAAATGTAAAGTTCTAGTCCTGGAAAGTTATATAGGATAATAAAGAAATATAGGTTACTAGTTAGTTAATCATCTATAACAATCAAACTTACAGTCATGATAGGTATGTTTTCAAGGTCAAACACAGACATACTTTAAACACTTTAGTTTTAGATAGTCTTCAAATACTTTAGAGACCTACAGACTATTACACTTTTATGTTTTAATAACAGTGCTTTTCATGACAGTGAAACACGTCTGCTCCTGGCAGCACTAATCTACTTCATAAAAGGATGATGGGCTTCAAAGAACCTCCATATGGAGTTTGCTTTCTTTATGTCAAAAGCTAGCAATTTGGGCAAGAAACTGCCCTTGCCTCAACTGCTGATGGTATGCTGTCCAAACTGGACAAGCAGGACACAAAAGAAGGTGACTGTCAAACTTTGCCAAGACAAGGTAGGAGAGTTCTTCAAAAATTCCTGCTTCACAGTAAAGTCTGTCAGATATTCTAAGTCTGGAGGCCAAAGATGGATGCCCCAGTGTTACAGAGGAACCTTGGGTGACTGTCCAGGTAGCCAGGTGACTCTTGTTTCTATAGTTTTGGAAGTTGCTTGCTCTGCACTTCCTGCTTACTCAGGTAATATTATATACTTCTTGGGTCTCTGATGGAGTTGAAGACTAGATAGGTATAGTTGTTTCCCTTAGACATAAAAGAAAATACATTAGGTACAAAAGTTTGGACTCAAGAGAAGATATATAATGAAATATTTTTTTTCTAAATTTGTCAAATACTAATGGACTGAACATTGTAAATGTATTTCATACTTGGTAATTGTTTTTATTGTATACAGTTTTGTATTGTTAGAGTTAAAACTTTTCCTTTTATTTAGAGAAATGGGGAAAATGTTTAAGAGAATTATCTGTACAGTCTATAGACTGTGCCAATAAAGCAACCTTGAATATAGAATGGAGTCAGCAATTGACTGACCAGGATTACCCATATAGTTCTTGGAGGACTTTGCAGGGCAGCTAGAGAGGACAGGAAGAGACTCAGGAGAAGTTCAGGGAAACTTGTGGTTCTGGAGTTTCCAGAGTATGTGGAGAGAGGGTCAGCCAATTGCTCCTCTTTCCCTGGAATTTTCAGGTCTTTATCTCAATTTCTGAATCCTGAGTCTTTATTATTCTAGAACAAATTAGGTAATCCTTTCATCTGGCAGCTACACTGAGCAATGTAATTGCCCACCCATCCTGAGACAAAGGCTCTATAACCTGAGGGACTATGGCAGCAATCTGGTTGGGATTGACTGGCTGATATGAGCTATTAGGGACACTGTTAACATCACCCATCAATATTAGAACCTGGAAGACAATAGAGAAGGACAGACAGACATCACAGGGAAAACTGTTTTTTTTTAAAACAAGGTCAGACAAGACTGTATTCATAGGAATGTTAAGAAAGAGACTGTCTGCAGAATTCTACCAGATCTTCAAAGAAGAGTTAATACCAATACTCTCTAAATTGTTCCATACAATAGAAACAGAAGGAACATTACCAAACTCCTTCTATAAGGCTACAATTACCCTGATTCCCAAACCAAACAAGGATACAACAAAGAAAGAGAACTACAGACCGATCTCCCTCATGAACATTGATGCAAAAATACTCAATAAAATACTGGCAAACAGACTCCAAGAACACATCAAAACAATTATCCACCATGATCAAGTAGGATTCATTCCAGGGATGCAAGGATGGTTCAACATACGAAAGTCTGTCAATGTGATACACCATATAAACAAACTCAAAGTAAAAAACCACATGATCATCTCACTAGATGCTGAAAAGGCATTTGACAAAATCCAACACCCCTTCATGATAAAGGTCTTGGAGCGATCAGGAATACAGGGAACATACCTAAACATAATAAAGGCAATTTACAGCAAGCCAACAGCCAACATCAAATTAAATGGAGAGAAACTCAAAGCAATTCCACTAAAATCAGGAATGAGGCAAGGCTGTCCGCTCTCCCCATACTTATTCAATATAGTACTTGAAGTTCTAGCCAGAGCAATAAGACAACATAAGGAGATTAAGGGGATACAAATTGGAAAGGAAGAAGTCAAGCTTTCCCTATTTGCAGATGACATGATAGTATACTTGAGCAACCCCAAAGATTCCACCAAGGAACTGATACAACTGATACAACTTATAAACTTCAGCAACATAGCAGGATACAAGATCAACTCAAAAAAATCAGTAGCCCTCCTATATACAATGGACAAAAAAGCGGAGAAGGAAATCAGAGATACATCACCCTTTACTATAGCCACAAATGACATAAAATACATTGGGGTAACACTAACCAAGCAAGTGAAGGACCTATATGACAAGAACTTTAAGTCCCTGAAAAAAGAAATTGAAGAAGATGTCAGAAAATGGAAAGATCTCCCATGCTCATGGATAGGCAGAACTAACATAGTAAAAATGGCAATCTTACCAAAAGCAATCTACAGATTCAATGCAATCCCCATCAAAATACCAACACAATTCTTCACAGACCTGGAAAGAATAATACTCAACTTCATATGGAAAAACAAAAAACCCAGGATAGCCAAAAGAATCCTGTACAATAAAACAACCTCTGGAGGCATCACGATCCCTGACTTCAAGCTGTACTATAGAGCTACAGTAATAAAAACAGCTTGGTACTGGCATAAAAACCGACATGTGGACCAATGGAATCGAATTGAAGACCCTGACATTAATCCGCACACCTATGAACAAATAATTTTTGACAAAGAAGCCAAAAGTGCACAATGGAAAAAAGAAAGCATCTTCAACAAATGGTGCTGGCAAAACTGGATATCAACATGTAGAAGGCTGCAAATAGATCCATATCTATCACCGTGCACAAAACTTAAGTCCAAGTGGATCAAGGACCTCAACATAAACCCAGCTACTCTGAACCTGCTAGAAGAGAAAGTAGGAAGTAGTCTTGAACGCATTGGCATAGGAGAACACTTTCTAAATAGAACACCAGTAGCACAGACACTGAGAGAAACAATCAATCAATGGGACCTCTTGAAACTGAGAAGCTTTTGTAGGGCAAAGGATACGGTCAACAAGGCAAAGCGACAGCCTACAGAATGGGAAAAGATCTTCACCAACCCCACATCTGACAGAGGACTGATATCCAGAATATATAAGGAACTCAAGAAATTAGACATCAAAATGCCCAACAGTCCAATTAAGAAATGGGCTATAGAACTAAACAGAGAATTCTCAACAGAGGAAACTCAAATGGCTGAAAGACATTTAAGGAATTGCTCAACATCCCTAATCATCAGGGAAATGCAAATCAAAACAACTCTGAGATACCACCTTATGCCTGTCAGAATGGCTAAGATCAAAAACACTGAAGACACCTTATGCTGGAGAGGATGTGGAGCTAGGGGATCTCTCCTCCACTGCTGGTGGGAATGCAAGCTTGTACAACCACTTTGGAAATCAATATGGCGCTTTCTTAGAAAATTGGGAATCCATCTCCCCCAAGATCCAGCTATACCACTCTTGGGCATATACCCAAGGAATGCTCAACCACACCACAAGAGCACTTGTTCAGCTATGTTCATATCAGCATTGTTTGTAATAGCCAGAACATGGAAACAACCTAGATGCCCTTCAACTGAAGAATGGATAAACAAAATGTGGTACATATACACAATGGAATACTACTCAGCAGAGAAAAACAATGACATCATGAGGTTTGCAGACAAATGGATGGACCTAGAAAAAATCATCCTGAGTGAGGTAACCCAGACTCAGAAAGACAAACATGGTATGTACTCACTCATAACAGGATACTAGATGTGGAACAAGGATGACTGGACTGCTACTCACATCACCAGGGAGGCTACCTGGAAATCAGGACCCCAAGAAAGACACAGGGATCGCCCAATGACAGAGAAATGGAATGAGATCTACATGAACAGCCTGGACAGGAGTGGGGGTAGTGAAGGGCGAGGGTCGAGGGAAAGAGAGCTTGGGTGAGTGGGAGATTCCAGCTGGATCAACAACAGAGAGGGAGAACAAGGAATAGGAGACCATGGTAAATGAAGACCACATGAGAATAGGAAGAAACAAAGTGCTAGAGAGGCCCACAGAAATCCACAAAGATACCCCCACAACAGACTGCTGGCAATGGTCGAGAGACAGTCCGAATTGACCTACTCTGGTGATGGGATGGCCAAACACCCTAATTGTCGTGCTAGAAACCTCATCCAACTACTGAGGGATCTGGATGCAGAGATCATGACTAGGCCCCAGGTGGATCTCTGGGAGTCCAATTAGCGAGAATGAGGAGGGTTTATATGAGAGAGAATTGTTGAGACCAAGGTCGGATAAAGCACAGAGACAAATAGCCAAACAAACGGAAACACATGAAATATGAACCAATGGCTGAGGGGTCACCAACTGGATCAGGCCCTCTGAGTGGGTGAGACAGTTGATTGGCCTGATCTGTTTGGGAGGCATCCAGGCAGTGGCACTGGGTCCTGTGCTCATTGCATGAGTCGGCTGTTTGAAACCTGGGGCCTATGCAGGGTCGCTTGGCTCGGCCTGGGAGAAGGGGACTGGACCTACCTGGACTGAGTCCACCAGGTTGATCTCAGTCTGTGGGGAAGGCTTTGCCCTGGAGGAGATTGGAATGGGAGGCGGGCGGGGGGGAAGGTGAGGGGGGCAGGAGGGGGGAGA
The DNA here is from genome assembly GCF_949786415.1 of Peromyscus eremicus. Lineage (NCBI taxonomy): Eukaryota > Metazoa > Chordata > Mammalia > Rodentia > Cricetidae > Peromyscus > Peromyscus eremicus. Next base: position 167,884,650 of record NC_081416.1, on the reverse strand, counting down.
ACAAGGGAATCTGTGCCTGTATGTAGAACTTAATTGTATTGCAAAATAAAAATTTAAAAAAAAAAAAAAAGAAAGAGACTGTCAGGACCTAGGGTCTGATACAGGGCTCTAGAGACTTTCATGAGTTGTAACACATTCTGAGAAGGGCTTCACAGCGATGCAGCTGCCTTTGAGTCACCCACACTATTATTCTCACTAAGGTTCACTAAGCTAGACTAGGCTTTAACTGTTTCATTGGTCTGTCTCATAGTTGCCATCTGTGTGGTTGTGGTGGTTTGAATGTAATTGGCCCCCATAATGTCAGAGGGAGTGGCACTATTAGGAGGTGTGGCTTTGTTGGTGTGGATATGGCCTTCTTGGAAGAAGTGTGTCACTGTGGGGGTGGGATTTAAGGTTTCCTATGCTCAGGATACCACTAATTGTCTCAGTTGACTTCCTATTTCCTGCAAGATGTAGCACTCTCAGCCCCAGTGCTACATCTGCCTGCACTCTGCCATGTTCCCCATCATGGTGATAATGGACTGAACCTCTGAAACTGTAAACAAGGCATGGCAATTAAATGGTTTCTTTATAAGAGTTGCAGTGGACATGCTGTCTCTTCACAGCCATCAAAACCTGAAGTAGGACAGTTGTGAAAGCCATTTCTTCCCATCTCTCAGGAAAAGTCACACAATATCATTCCACATGGAACTGAGAACATGCAGTGTTTATTTTCCTGTACAAAACTTAGTTCATTTAGCATATGACCCTCCAGGTCCATCCATGTTCTCAAAACACAGAATTTACTTCTTTAAAAAGCTCAGTTGTATTACAGTGTGTTCATATATCACATTTTCTTTATCCAGTCATTCACTGATGGATGAGTCTTTAGGTTTCCATGTCTTGCTTCTTCAAGTGACCAAGCAAGAAATAATATAGATCTTTGCTCTGTCTTCAACAGATTATTAGTCCCTGTGTTTTACACATCCCAGAGTGGGACTGCTGGATCACACAGCTGACAATGCCTTTAATGCACAGAAAATTTCAGTTTTTGTGAGGCCTCATTTGTTGTTTAGTTGTTATTGTCACCTCTGTTTTTGTGTCATGGTCAAGAGTATCACTGCCATGAATTTCCCTCTTAGCACTGCTTTCATAGTGTCCCATAAGTTTGGGTATGTTGTGTCTTCATTTTCGTTGATCTCTAGGAAGTCTTTAATTTCTTTCTTTATTTCTTCCTTAACCCATTGGTGATTCAGTTGAGAATTATTCAGTTTCCATGAGATTGTAGGTTTTCTGTAGTTTTTGTTGTTGTTGAAATCTAACTTTAAACCATGGTGGTCTGATAGAACACAGGAGGTTATTCCAATTGTTTTGTATCTGTTGAGATTTGCTTTGTGGCCAAGTATGTGGTCGATTTTAGAGAAGGTTCCATGGGGTGCTGAGAAGAAGGTATATTCTTTTTTGTTAGGATGGAATGTTCTTTAGATATCAATTAAGCCCATTTGAGTCATAACATCAGTTAAGTCCTATATTTATCTGTTAAGTTTCATTTTGGGAGATCTGTCCAGTGGTGAAAGTGGGGTGTTGCAGTCTCCCACTATTAATGTGTGGGGTTTTATATGTGGTTTAAGCTTTAGTAATGTTTCTTTTACATGTGTGGATGCTCTTGTGTTTGGGGCATAAATGTTCAGAATTGAGACTTCATCTTGGTGGATCTTTCTTGTGATGAGTATGTAATGCCCTTCTTGATCTCCTTTGATTGATTTTAGTTTGAAGTCTATTTTGCTGGATATTAAGATGGCTATAGTGGTTGCTTCTTAAGACCATTTGGTTGGAAAATCTTTTCCCAGTCTCTGGATAAGTAAGACAATTGATTAGCTTGATCTGTTTGGGAGGCACCCAGGCAGTGGGACTGGGACCTGTCCTCAGTGCATGTGCTGGCTGTTTGGAATCTGGGGCTTATACAGGGACACTTGGCTCAGCCTGGGAAGAGGGGACTGGACCTGCCTGGACTGAAGCTACCAAGTTGGACTCAATCCTCAGGGAAGTCTTTGCGATGGAGGAGATGGGAATGGGGGGTGGGCTGGTGGGAAGGTAGAGGGGAAGTGGGAAGGGGGAGAACAAGGAAATCCATGGCTGATATGTAAAATTAAATTAAATTATAAAATAAAATAAAATAAAATAAAATAAAATAAAATAAAATAGTATCACTGCCGAATTCAATGTCACTGAGCTTACGTCACAGATTCTCACCTAAATGTTTTATAACCTTTGTTATTGCACTTAGGTATTGGATCCACTTAGAGTCAATGTTTGTATAAGGTATTAAGAAACAGGACTTGGGCATGGAACAACCCTTTGCCTGAGCATCCTCTCTACTGCTCAACTCTAAGCATACTTGTCAAAGATCATTTGGCCACAGGGTAGAACTGGACAAAAGAATGGTTTGACTTGGTGCTCTTTCTGGTTGTGACTGTAGTAGGTTTTGCTTCAGGTGGTTGTTTTGTTTGTTTTTGAGATAGGTATAGTCAGAAGTTTTCCTGTGTCCTGCCTGAGCCCTGCAGTCTGGATGAATATCTCCCACCCACATCCCACAGCCAATTGGTCCCAAATAAACACACAGAGGCTTATGTTATTTTCAAACAATATGGCCTAATGGCTCAGGCTTCTCACTAGCTAGCTCTTACATCTTAAATTAACCCATTTCTATGAATCTATACTTTGCCACATGGCTTGTGGCTTACCAGTACTTTTACTTCTTGCTTCTCCTGGTGGCAGCTAGCAGCATCTGCCCCACTCTCCTTTCTTCTCTCACTTTCTCTCTCTTGGATTTGCCTTCCTGGCTCCATCCTGCCCTGCCATAGGCCAAAGCAGCCTTATTTATCAACCAATCAGAGCAACACATATTCACAGCACACAGAAAGACATCCCACAGCGATGGGGTGTTACTATGTAGCTCAGTCTGGCTTGGAACTCACTTGGTAGTCTAGCCTGATCCTGAGCTCATGGCATCCTCTTGCCTCAGTCCTTCAACTACTGGGATTATAGGCATAAAACCCCACAGATGGCACCATATTTCTCTTTTTTTTTAATTGCATATCCATTTACTGGTTGTTTACTGGTGGGAGACAGCTGGAGGGCCCCAGGGTTGTGCCCACAGCTCTGATGCCTGTGGTGGGAGAAGGGAGTGGGTTTTTGGCTGCAGTACAGGCCTAACAGTCTATTCTAGGTGGAGGCTGGGTTCTGGAAAGAGAGTCACCTGCTATACTACAACTGTGTGTCACCAAAGAAGGTTTGTCTTCATACCCTGGCTGGGAGCTCTGAGAGTTGGGGGTCTATGCTGGCTAGTTTTATATCAACATGACTCAAACTAACCCATATGGGAAGATGAAACTCCTGTTGAGAAAATACCTCCCTTCCACCAGATTGACCTGTGGGAAAACCTGTGGGACATTTTCTTGAATGATGATTGGTTTGAGTAGGTCCAACTCTTGGTGGTATTGCCAAGCCTGAAGATGTGGCCCTGGATTGTGCTGATTTATTACCTCCTTGGAGATTCTAACTAAGACAGAGTGCCTTTGAGAAAAAGTGGCCATTTAGAGTACACTCAGCCTCAACATTCTTTCAGTTAACTCCTGGCCACAGGAACAAGAGAGGAGAATATTTACATCTGCCACTATTAGGACAATAAAAAAAGATGTGATCATTAAAAATAACTGTAATTATAGAGTAAAAAATTGCTATGTGACTTTCTCCCAGCTTCAGAGCCTTCTAAGGACTGCCAGAGTGGATATGATTTAGGCTGCAGCCTAAAGCACACTCTCTCGCCACCCACCACAGGCAAGGACTTGAAGGAAGGCACATGGCCAGCCTAGAAACACAGTACTTATGGGAGTACTAGGAGAGAATAACTTGCTTATTGCCTCACTTCTCCTAATCTACCTTCTCACAGGAAGTGCACTCCCTAAAACAACAAACAGATGTCAGACACAATCAGAGAGTTCTTGTCCACTTGCTCGGTGAGGATGAATTTATCATGATGCTTCTTCTCTTTTCTCTCCATGACAGGTGAATCTCCAAAACCAAAACATCTACCCTCATTAAGGGGTATCATTGGCATTGTTGCCCAATGTCTGATGGGGATGATTGCAGTAATATTTTTACTGGGTTTGCTGTGGCGCAGACATCATGGCAGGTGAAGTATCTTACACCCTTCCACCTACTCTTCCATTCCCTCCCTGCTTGGGAAAGGGAAGAGGCTTCCTTCACTTTATGTCTGGACTCCATCTTCTTCTCTTTGCTATGTGTGTGCTGTGTTCCTCATATCACTGCCTTCCTATGTCCTGTACCCCACTGTCTGTTGGTCATGGACACTCCTTTCTTCATGAAATTTGGAGATAAATTGACTTCATCTTTCACCAGGGAGCCACAAATTGAGAACGACATCAAACAAGTGGACAATGAGCCAACCAACCTCAATGAGCCAACCAATGCCAATGAGCCATCCAACCTCAATGAAACCTCAAAAGCAGCCTCAAATGTGAAAAAGAAAAAGAAAAAGAAGTCAAAAGTAAATTCTCTATTTTGTTGTCACAGCAGCAGGGATGGAGGGAGGGACTGAGATAGCCTAGTGGAGGCAGAAGAATCAGGGTCCTCTTGACAAGTGAAAGAAAAACCCACCAGTGGGAGACAAAGGAGTGTGGGTTGAAGACCGAATGTGCAGAGCACTGAAAGAACAGATCTTTGGGCCTGCAATGTTCCACTTAACCAAAGTACCATCCCAAGAACCAGTTAGAAAATAGCAAATATGATGGGGTAAAAGGATCAAAGGCTAGGAGGGTCTGGTTAAGGGGCTGGTTAGATTGGAAAAGGAGCCAGCACCAAGAAAGGCAGTGGCAGCCATGGTGTGAATGCACAGCAAGGACACCAAGTACCTCCCAGGAAACATCTGCTCCCAGGGTCCTTCTCAACTGAGGAACCAAACAACAGTGACAGTGTCTCTCATTTCTTTAGGGCAAGAAGTAAGAGCATGCTCAGTGAGGACAACTGGACCCATCCACCAACAGTAAGTAAAGGCACTGACATTCGGGAATGAAAGGTCCCACCACCTGTGCGTCCTTCCATGGCATCCTGGACACTAGCCACTGTCTCCTGTCTGACTTACAGAGCAGATCTTCTCTTCTCAACCTCTGGATGGCATTTTCTTTAGGCTGGCAAGCAGTTCCCAAATAAAGACATGGAGACTTATTATTAATTATGAATGCTCACCCTTAGCTTAGGCTTGTCCAACTAGCTCCTTTACCTTAATTTAAACTGTTTCTGTTCATCTATTTTTTTGCCTCAGGCCTTTTTACCTTTCTTTCATTCTGTATGTCCTATTTTCCTGCTTCCTCCCTGTCTGTCTGTCTGTCTCCTGGTGTCTCCCTGGCTTCTTTTTTCTTTCTTTTTTGAGCTAAATATCTCCTCCTACTTACTCTCCCTGGCCAGATGTCCCACATACACGTCTTCCCTTGCTATTAGACATTCAGCTTTTTCTTAGAAAAGTCGGGTGCCTTAGGCAGACAAGGTAAAACAGCAACAGGTCTCTACATAGTTATACAAATATTGCACAACACCAGTCCTCAGGTGCTGTAGGTCCTCACCGCCTTCCCAGTCACAGGAGACCAAGTCAGTGCTGAAGGGAGTCTCAGTCCACCTAGGCTAAGCTGGCATGTGGAAACCACATGTCCAAGAGCAAGTTCCTCACATTAATGCCTTCCCTGCTGTCTGTGAAGGTTGTGGGAATTCATTCTCCCTTAGGGAGACTCTCTGCTGTGTGTGCTGTGTGTGCTCTGGGTGACATGGATCACTGTGCTCCTCCTTGTCATAGGAATATGTCAGTCACAAGTATCACTGAGGAAAGAATAGTCAAGGCTTTGTGAACTTAGAGAACTCCTGAACTGAATAACTCAGGTCTCTGTCCTTGTTACCTCTCCTCTGGTCCTAATAAGCTAAGTCTGTGAAACAGACTCTGTAGGATGCAAATCCTCTACCTGGACTTGGGCATAACACCCCTCACCCCCACCCCACATCTACCACCACCTCTTGCCACCTCCTACTACTACAAATCACAAGTCTTAGATGAGCTTTGCACTTCCATGCTCTGGTGACTCTTCTCTTGCTTCCCCAGGTCACATGACAACTCTCCTAATGAGGTAAGCACTGCCACTTTCACTGCCTGCTTCCTCTCAGAAGTCTCTGGAGAGATGGGGACACTCAGAGCCACAACTGTGTGTCCTAAGTTCCTCGTGCAGCAGACGAGGAGCTGCACCTCTTACCCTTAGACTGCTCGCCTACATTCTGCCCACTACAAAAGAGGTTACAGGTGTGGGTGAGCTAGTCCCTGTGTAGTTCCCAGCACAGAACCAAAGAGGAAAGGGTCACACCCCTCTCCTTTCTCTCTCCTCATCTGAACCTGCTCTGGCCTTCAGAGGAAAGACTCCATTCCAGTCAGTCAGAAGTGCAGGCTCGGGATCTCTCTGTGTCCCCTTCTCTGCCCTCCAGCCTAGTCCCTTGTAGTCTGCCAGATAGATTCAGACAAGAGACATCCTATCCTGTAGGAGACTGGCAGGTTTCTTATAGAATGATGGGAGACATGTAGCACAAATCTTAAAAGATCTTATTAATGAAAATAAAACTGGAGCCAGGTGTAGCTAGAGTTTTCCTGCCTTGCCCACAGTCAGGACAAATCTTTGTCACCCGCCAGTCCCACAGCTGCTCAGACCCAACCAAGTAAGTACAGAGACTTATATTGGTTACAAACTGTATGGCCATGGCAGGCTTCTTGCTAACTGTTCTTACAGCTTAAATTAATCCATTTCCATAAATCTATACCTTGCCACATGGCTCGTGGCTTACCAGGATCTTCACATGCGGCTTGTCTGGTGGCGGCTGGCAGTGTCTCCCTCACCCAGCTTCCTGTTCTCTCAATTCTCCTCTGTTAGTCCCGTCCAGCCTATACTTCCTGCCTGGCCACTGGCCAATCAGTGATTTATTTATTGACCAATCAGCAACACATTTGACATACAGACCATCCCACAGCACTTCCCCTTTTCTTTTCTTAAAAAGGAAGGTTTTTATTACTGTAGCTCTATAGTACAGCTTGAAGTCAGGGATCGTGATGCCTCCAGAGGTTGTGTTATTGTACAGGATTCTTTTGGCTATCCTGGGTTTTTTGTTTTTCCATATGAAGTTGAGTATTGTTCTTTCCAGGTCTGTGAAGAATTGTGTTGGTATTTTGATGGGGATTGCATTGAATCTGTAGATTGCTTTTGGTAAGATTGCCATTTTTACTATGTTAGTCCTGCGTATCCATGAGCATGGGAGATCTTTCCATTTTCTTACATCTTCTTCAATTTCTTTTTTCAGGGACTTAAAGTTCTTGTCATATAGGTCCTTCACTTGCTTGGTTAGTGTTACCCCAAGGTATTTTATGTCATTTGTGGCTATAGTAAAGGGTGATGTATCTCTGATTTCCTTCTCCGCTTCTTTATCCATTGTATATAGGAGGGCTACTGATTTTTTTGAGTTGATCTTGTATCCTGCTATGTTGCTGAAGGTGTTTATAAGCTGTATCAGTTCCTTGGTGGAATCTTTGGGGTTGCTCAAGTATACTATCATGTCATCTGCAAATAGGGAAAGCTTGACTTCTTCCTTTCCAATTTGTATCCCCTTAATCTCCTTATGTTGTCTTATTGCTCTGGCTAGAACTTCGAATACTATATTGAATAAGTATGGGGAGAGCGGACAGCCTTGCCTCGTTCCTGATTTTAGTGGAATTGCTTTGAGTTTCTCTCCATTTAATTTGATGTTAAAGTGCACAATGGAAAAAAGAAAGCATCTTCAACAAATGGTGCTGGCAAAACTGGATATCAACATGTAGAAGGCTGCAAATAGATCCATATTTATCACCGTGCACAAAACTTAAGTCCAAGTGGATCAAGGACCTCAACATAAATCCAGCTACTCTGAACCTGCTAGAAGAGAAAGTAGGAAGTAGTCTTGAACGCATTGGCATAGGAGACCACTTCCTAAATAGAACACCAGTAGCACAGACACTGAGAGAAACAATCAATCAATGAGACCTCTTGAAACTGAGAAGGTTTTGTAGAGCAAAGGATATGGTCAACAAGGCAAAGTGACAGCCTACAGAATGGGAAAAGATCTTCACCAACCCCACATCTGACAGAGGACTGATATCCAGAATATATAAGAAACTCAAGAAATTAGACATCAAAATGCCCAACAGTCCAATTAAGAAATGGGCTATAGAACTAAACAGAGAATTCTCAACAGAGGAAACTCAAATGGCTGAAACACATTTAAGGAATTGCTCAACATCCCTAATCATCAGGGAAATGCAAATCAAAACAACTCTGAGATACCACCTTACGCCTGTCAGAATGGCTAAGATCAAAAACACTGAAGACACCTTATGCTGGAGAGGATGTGGAGCTAGGGGAACTCTCCTCCACTGCTGGTGGGAATGCAAGCTTGTACAACCACTTTGGAAATCAATATGGTGCTTTCTTAGAAAATTGGGAATCCATCTCCCCCAAGATCCAGCTATACCACTCTTGGGCATATACCCAAGGAATGCTCAACCACACCACAAGAGCACTTGTTCAGCTATGTTCATATCAGCATTGTTTGTAATAGCCAGAACATGGAAACAACCTAGATGCCCTTCAACTGAAGAATGGATAAACAAAATGTGGTACATATACACAATGGAATACTACTCAGCAGAGAAAAACAATGACATCATGAGGTTTGCAGACAAATGGATGGATCTAGAAAAAAATCATCCTGAGTGAGGTAACCCAGACTCAGAAAGACAAACATGGTATGTACTCACTCATAGCAGGATACTAGATGTGGAACAAGGATGACTGGACTGCTGCTCACATCACCAGGGAGGCTACCTGGAAAACAGGACCCCAAGAAAGACACGGGGATCGCCCAATGACAGAGAAATGGAATGAGATCTACATGAACAGCCTGGACATGAGTGGGGGTAGTGAAGGGCGATGGTCAAGGGCAAGAGAGCTTGGGGGAGCGGGAGATCCCAGCTGGATCAACAATAGAGAGGGAGAACAAGGAATAGGCGACCATGGTAAATGAAGACCACATGAGAATAGGAAGAAGCAAAGTGCTAGAGAGGCCCACAGAAATCCACAAAGATACCCCCACAACAGACTGCTGGCAATGGTCGAGATACAGCCCGAACTGACCTACTCTGGTGATGGGATGGCCAAACACCCTAATTGTCGAGCTAGAAACCTCATCCAACTACTGAGGGATCTGGATGCAGAGATCCATGACTAGGCCCCAGGTGGATCTCTGGGAGTCCAATTAGCGAGAATGAGGAGGGTTTATATGAGCGAGAATTGTTGAGACCAAGGTTGGATAAAGCACAGAGACAAACAGCCAAACGAACGGAAACATGTGAAATATGTACCAATGGCTGAGGGGTCACCAACTGGATCAGGCCCTCTGAGTGGGTGAGACAGTTGATTGGCCTGATCTGTTTGGGAGGCATCCAGGCAGTGGGACCGGGTCCTGTGCTCATTACATGAGTTGGCTGTTTGAAACCTGGGGCCTATGCAGGGTCCTTTGGCTTGGCCTGGGAGGAGGGGACTGGACCTACCTGGGCTGAGTCTACCAGGTTGATCTCATTCTGTGGGGAAGGCTTTGCCCTGAGGAGATGGGAATGGGGGCCAGGCTGGGGGGAAGGTGAGGGGGCTGGAGGGGGAGAACAAGGGAATCCGTGGCTGATATGTAGAACTGAATTGTATTGCAAAATAAAAATTAAAAAAAAATAAAAAAATAAAAAAATAAAAAAAGAAAGGTTTTAACCTTTACACATCTCCAAAGTCAGCTTGGTATATTTGGGAATTTGGGCATAGCTTCTCTTACTACTTCCTGCTGGAGGGGGGTGCTGTATCTTATGGGGACATAAAGAATATTTTAGGATTATGGAGTAGTCCATGAGGGTGTATCGTCTGAGCCAGTTTCCTTGAAATGGTTCTGGATGTTGGATCATCTGGGCCATGGTGTCATTGGAGACCTTTCAGGTGGTCTTGGCTGGTCAAACCTGATGTGTCTTAATCTGGAACAAATCCATAGCTTCTGGCTTTCTGTGGAAACAAAAGCAGAGCCTCCTTTCCAAAGCAACATATCTTTACATCCAAATTTTGAAGTCAAGGTACCTTTAAAATATACATTTTGGCATAACTCAACAGCTTTTGTAATCAAATGTTTTTCTTCAGTTACAAATATCAAAGAGAACATAATCCAGATTCTCTGTGTGGTAGCCATCTTTACGTGGCTTATTTTTTTATATTACCTTGAGCCTATTGCTTTAAACTGCAGCCTTCTAAGCCTGAAACGGCACTGGCGCTATGGCTGCTGGCTCTGCCCACTTCAGCTTTCCAACATGGCGGTGGTACGTTTTCTGCCAGTTCTGGGAACCATCAACTCTCAGAAATAGTAGATCTATGCTTCTATCAAAGCAGTGTGTAGCCCAGAAACCTCTTTTTTTGTTTGTTTGTTTGTTTGTTTGTTTGTTTGTTTGTTTGTTTGTTTGTTTGTTTTGTACTAGCAAAGGCTAAATCCATCACACAGCTTAATGTGCCACTTGCAGAGGCCTCATTCCCACCATACAGCAGGTCGAGCATGCACGCCAGGAACCAGCCATAGTAGCTCAAACATGCAGGCTGCCACTAGCTTGAAAGAGACAACTAGGAGCTGTTTTTAGCTCTGTTTTAGAATCTTTTTACTCAAGTTTTAGGTGGAAACTCTTGCCAACACGTTGGGCGCCAGCCAGGTATTGGGGTGAATGCTGGAAGATCAGAGAAGCAGAACAAGCCACAGCCACCTCACCTTGCCAATTCCTGATCCTGTTTCCTCAGCCTGGAAGCCTCTATGTCCTCATCCAAATGGATCTCAGCTGAACTGCTGCTCAAAACCTTGAAAGCTTAACCAGCTCTAGTTCCTGGTCCTCATGCCTTAAATACCTTTCTGCTTTCTGCCATCACTTCCTGGGATTAAAGGCATGAGTCACCATGCCTGGCTGTTTCCAGTGTGGCTTTGAACTCACAGAGACCCAGATGGATCTCTGCCTCCAGAAGACTAGGATTAAAGGTGTGAGTGCCAACATTTACTGGCCTCTATGTCTGTCTAGTGGCTGTTCTGTTCTCTGACCCCAGATAAATTTATTAGGGTGCACGATATATTGGGGAATACAATATCACCACAGAGGCATGCTCAAAAGTGAGGGTGGACATTGACCAAAGGGCCACTGCAGATGAAAGGCTCTCAAGGATCGAGAGTGGACAATGGCCAGGGACCACGGGCTGCATGTTAAAGTAGGCCGGGTGCTGTCTTCTAAAGTCTCTGGCACAGGAGGCCTTCATGAGATGTTTTTCTGTGCATGACAAACAGACCATGTGGGTTGACTCTAAAGGAGGGGACTATTGTGTATCTCTTTTTTTTTTTTTTTTGCCAGAAGGCTCCAGCCACATAGTAACTTATATTCTTCTTAGCAATTGAGATGGTGACTTGGAGAATTTAAAGGCTGGAAATGTAGTCCTATTGCTAGAGTGCTTGCCTGGCTGTCCCTGGCCTAGGTTTGATCCACAGAATCACAGTGGAGCACACCTGCAGTCACATCACTTGGTCCCTGGAGAACATGGGGACTCCCTGGGCTACATGAGAGCCAGTTCACACCAACACACACACACACAAACACATACACACACACAAACAAACAAACCAGGATTAGGGCAGAAGACATGGTTTAGTGTGTAAAGTGCAGTTTACAAATTGACACCTGAGTTCATTCCCCAAGCCCTTAGGTGAAAGAGGATACCCCTCCTGCAAGTTGTCCTTTGAGATGCACCCATGCTCTGTCTGTCTGTCTGTCTGTCTCTGTCTCTGTCTCTGTATCTCTCTCTGTCTTGAGACTAACTGTATGATCATACTTTTCAGGTGGATGGAGCTTCATATTATTTCCTGAAGAACAATGTCCAGCAACCCAAATCCATAACTTCAGTCTTCCCATCTCCACCAGCAACAGCAACTGTCTTCTGAAGTAAAAACACAGCAATGGAACTGTCCCATTAGCTGCTGCTCATGTATTCCCAGTCTCCTGCCCCTCACTACGGGGGAAAGGGGAAGAGAATCCCCAAAGGACACAATCCTGCAGCCCCAGCCTTCAGAGTCAGCAGAGAGAAAGGCAGATAATGGATTGAGTAACCGGTGGCTAGCAGGAAGGGAATGCTGGTGAGGGATTGCACCCTTTAGACCACACAGCAAGAGTAGTTTATGGAGTCCACTGTAGCCAGGGAGCCAGCTGAGTAGTGACCTTAAAACTGGCTTTGGCAATAAAAAATGGGCTGTGATAGGGGATGACCTCCACTGGGGAAAGCCCTCTGACAGTTAAGTGACAATGTGTGCAGGTTCCTGGCATGCGATATCTGCCATCAGAAAAATGACGATGTAGTCTTGCTTGTGTACAGTTCTAGGAGTCCAGTGGCAGCCACTCTATACCTATTTCCTATCATAGGAATTTGCTGTACACATGGCAGGCCATGAAATCCAGGGTCCTGCAAACAGGAACTGTCTTGGTTGGTCACAGCTGCAGTTCCATGGTGGAGAGATACAATCTTCCATGCATGTCTGTTTGGGATTACATTTCACCTCTCAGCTGTGACTTGTTCTCTAGTTCCACAAAGCTAAGTGGGCAAGCCTTCAGCAAGCACATGAAGCACTCCTCGACATTTGCCCGCTCTGTTCTCAGGGCATCCTCGCACACACTACTGTCTCCTTAGCTCCCCGACACTAGCTCCTTCTCCTAAAGGGAATGTCCAGTGTCCTATCACATACTCCAGATTCCTCTCTTGCTCACACTTCCTACTCTTGCCAACACTTAGCTCTGTGGGGCCCTCTGTTCTAATTGCATCTATCTCCCTGTACACCTCTGCCCCACTACTGTGACAGGAGAGTAGTGACTGAAAAGGTTGCATCAGGAAAGAAACTAGTTGACCAGGAAGACTAGAAGCCTGTCCCCACCTGACTTCATACAGTCGAGCATACTCAAAAGATGCCAGGGATAGAAGCTGGAGATGTGGTTTGGTGGATCTAAGCACTTGGCTCCTCTTCCAGAGGACTCAGATCCCCATCAACCACACAGCTAAAAACCTTTTGTAACTGTGGTGTCAGGGGATCTAGTACCATCTTCTCTCCCCAGGGTGTACATATACATAATGTACACACATACATGCCAGCAAACCACCACCAGCACTACCATCACCACCACCAGCACTACCATCACCACCAACACCAGCACCACCCACATACTCAGGCATAGTGGGACAGGCAGGGAGTGTACACAAAAACAGAGCAGTGACTACTATGTAAGTCCTATAGAGGGCCTTGTGGATCCTAGCTTCTATCTAGGAACTCAGTGAGATCAAAGGAAAATCAAAATGAGACCACTTTGCATTCATAGTTACCACTGTGCTGACACATATGGACCCCCTGTCTTGGATCAAGACCATGGCGGTCCATCCTCTGTGTCTTTACTTTGCTGTTTGGGGCCCACATACCTGTACTCTTTGGGTACTTTCTTCTGTTATATCCATGCTTGAGATCCACTGTTTGAGAAATAAAGCAATGGCCACCCACATTTCTACGTTCCCCATGGGCTCATGCCCTGGTGAGGTGTGGGCTCATGAGCTGACCTCACCACACAGAAAGAAACCAAGTGACTTTGTTGCCGTCTCGGCTGGTGATTTCATCAAGATAGAAGTGACCATGTGACTTGGCCATTATCTTGGTTAGTAACGTTTTTGAAATATTTGGCAGTATTGAGAGCCCTCAGAGGATCACTGCACTCCTAGGACTTCCTGTGCCACAGGCAGTCAGGTACACATCCCAGTCTGCCTCTTCCAACTTTTCCATTTTAATTTCATCTTCTGTATTCCTAGTGGGATCATGGAATTGGGAGACTCAGAAGAGACTCCAACATGGGCTCTATTGCCACATGATAAAAATCGACATTTTTTTGGGGGGGGCGGTGGTTCAAGACAGAGATTTTTCTGGGTAACAATTCTGGCTGTCCTAGAACTTGCTCTGTAGACAAGGCTAGCCATAAACTCATTCAGATCTGCCTGGCTCTGCCTCCCAAGTGCAGGAATTAAAGGTGTGTGCCACCACCATCCATTTTCTGTGTATCTTAAAGAGGGTATACCCAAACTCCGTGTTGCAGTATTTGGGTTGGCACATTGTTTTGGAGGATATATTTACAGCTTTCTATAGGAGTTTTCCCAGCCATGTGCCTCCAAGTAGCTAAAACTTTCAAACTGACAGTCTTTTAATGGAGAGAATAATGAGAGGACGCTCTGTCTAATATAAAAAACATAAAATGGTTAATAAACGTCACCAGTATAAAAAAATGGAAACTTGTAAACATGTACAAAATAATATATAAGACTTATCACTCATAAATTTTGAAGAGGATGGAGAGCCAGAGGTTCTTTTTTTTAATACAAGGAACTTCTGGTAGATTTAAGCATAGGATTGGAGGAGGAGAAAATGACTTTTCTACTGTGGGGCTAGAAGTTCCTTTTTTCCAGTTAAAACAAGGAGAATAAATGTCTTCTATGATCTAAAACTGTAATAACAGCTAACATGTCAGTATATGTGTGCCTTCTTTTCTGGGTTGTATACAGAGAGTATTCCCTCACATCAAGGTCATTTTTGATAATGTGCTAAGACACTTACTAAAATGTGAACCTTCTTTTTCTGACAAGTTAGAAAAGGGATATAAAGTCCAAGCAAAGAGTGTTGCTTTATACCTGAATCAGAAAAAGCTTGGAGGATGTGTGAGATAGTCTTAATTTGTTATATTAATCTATGCATGTAGTTTGGACTCAACTTTCTTTTAATAAGGAGGTGTTGCCCAACGCTCTCTTCTGAGTCAGTCAGCTCCCATACTCAGGACTCCTACTGTGCCTGTTTGGAAAAGATCAACAGCTGGGCATGTGGAGAGCTGGTTCTTGAGAGGGTAAACAAGATTGACAGGCTTTAATCAGAACCAGGTGGCCAAAGCTGCCATGTTCTGCTGCTTGCTGGTGCTGTAATGTGACCCCCTTGTTTATTTACATCTTCACCAATTTTCTGTTTTTCTTGGTTTCCTTCACTGCCTAAGCATGGCTGTACTGAAATTTTCTCTGTAGACCAGGCTGGCTTCAAACTCAGAGATCCCCCTGCCTATGCCTTCCCAGTATTGGGATTAAAGGCATGGACCAGCACACCTTTCTTTAAGCTTTTCTTTAATTTCTTTGCAGGAGTTTGAAACTTAGCTTGGTAGAATCTTGCCCTGAGGTCACCACCCCATTTATTCCATTTCTTCATCTGTTTATCACCTTGAATTCAAGAAATAGTTCCATTCCACTTCCTGGTGCTCTTTCTCCTCCAATTGTACATTTTGTATGTTTTCCTAGCTCAGCTTCCTCTTTTTCATTATAAATCTGTATAAGAGTGGCCAGTCATAAACACACAACAGAGTCTATACTAGGCTGTTTTGAGACTTCCTCTGCCAATGGAATTAATCCAAAACACTTCACTTTAGCCTCAGGCAGACTTTTGGGACAAGAACAAAAGGCAGCCATATTCTTCACCAAAATATCACAAGAACAATCTCTAGGCCACATATTAATATTCTTCACCTCTGAAATATCTTGACCAGGCCCCCACATTCAAATAACTCAACACCAATGTCTTCCATGTTCCTACTAGTCTGACCCACTTAGCCGGGCGGTGGTGGCTCACGCCTTTAATCCCAGCACTCGGGAGGCAGAGCCAGGCGGATCTCTGTGAGTTCGAGGCCGGCCTGGGCTACCAAGGCGCAAAGCTACACAGAGAAACCCTGTCTCGAAAAACCAAAAAAAAAAAAAAAGAAGTACTTAAAGCATTTTATTGCTTTCATAACCCAAACTCCCATAAACTATACTACTCCAAATAAAAACATGGTCCAGCCTATCACAATACTCCAGTCCCTGGTGCCAACTTTTGTCTTAATTAGAGTTTCTGTTGCTGTTAAGAGACACCTTGACCACAGCAACTCTTATAAAGGAAAACATTTCATTGGGGTAGTAGCTTACAGTTTCAGACCTTTTGTCTATTATCATCATAGAGGGAAGCATGGCATTGTGCAGACAGACATGGTACTAGAGAAGGAGCTGGTACATCTGATCCACAGGCAAAAGGAAGTTCTCTGAAACACTGGGCATGGCTTGAGCATAGGATACCTCAAAGCACACCCCCACATTGACACACTTCCTTCAACAAGGCCACAGCTCCTAATAGTGCCACTCCCAATAAGCTTATAGGGACCAATTACATCCAAACTATCACAAGGACTCAGGACCTAACAGGTTGTCCCACATCAGCCTTCAGCCAGACAGTCACCTTGCTAGGAACAGGGGCTAGAGGAAAGCCATTATGAAGACCTGAAGGTTCTAGAAAAGGTAGGTGGCCACAAAGAGCATACAGTGTGGTGGGGACAAGTGACTTATGAAGAGGCCTCAGTTGTTGGGGGCTATTGTGTCTGGAAACTCAGAATAAAGCCAGGGAGCCATAACCAGAAACACTTAGCAGGACAGGGCTCCTTAATGTTGTAGCACAAGGCTGTATTCTCAGAGGAACCACTCCACCAATAGACTTACTTTACAGTACCCAGCAACTTGAGCATCACCTCCTGGTGACCATCAGCCAGCTGCTCCACCACCAGGACCTGCAGCTGCTCCTCAGCTCCACCTGCCAACACTCACCTGCATTCTCTACTGTCTGACTCTGGGAAGATCCCATTTCTCGGCCCTCAGGAGGGTGGTGGGAGACCCAGCTTTTCATAGACAACTGAGAATAGAGTGTGCTGATGGAAAGTGTGCAAAACTACACCCCATTTCTAGGGTGACCCTGAAACCCAAAAGCCATCTGCTCCCTCAGGACCAGATAACATCTGTCCCATTGTGGCTGTCACACCCTTCTGATCTTCCAGGTGAGGGCCCTACTTCAAGTCCTTTGGAAAACCTTGCTCCCACTGTTTAAGACACTGTCCAGAATGTTCCACAGCCTCCCCTTCAAAACCCATGTACATAGATCTGAAGTGACTGAGCCCTTGGGGGCACAGCTTCACAATTACAGACAGAAGAACTGGGCTCTGAGTGTCTAGCCATTGTGCCTAGACCATTGCCCCTTCAAGTGATCTGGGTCCTGCCTTGGTTCCCCATCACCAGGTCATGCCATCACACCTTCCACTTGAGGCCCTTGTGGGCCAGGGACTGTACCAGGAATTTCAATTCCAGGCCTGTCTGTGAACTGAGATTGGGGCTGTAGAAGCAGCCACACTTGTCTCAGGGATGACAGGGTCACATGATCTCATGAGGAGCATGTCTGCCCTCTAGAGCAGTGGTTCTCAACCTTTCTAATGCTGTAGCCCTTTAATACAGTTCCTCATGCTGTGGTGAGGCCCCCAAACATGCAATTATTTTAAAAACTATAATTTTGCTACTGCCGTGAATCATAATGTAAGTATCTGATATGCAGGATATCTGATATGCAACCCCTGTCAATGGGTAGTTCATAACCCCTCTCAAAGGGGTTGAGACCCACAGGTTGAGAACTGCTCCTCTAGTGGATGCTTCCTGCCAGAAGGAGCAAAGCAGTTAAGTAATGGGAAGAAATGGGGAGAAGCAGCATGATGTGAAGGGAGGACCCACAGGAGACGGGAAGGGTCACAGTGGGGTTCAAATGTTGTCGGAGTCTTGTCAGAGGAGCTGCAGTTAGCAATGGAGCTTATGGAGTTCGATTTGCCAAATAGCAAAGCTAAAGCCTGGAGAGGCACCAGAGGTGTAGACTAGTCTCCAGAATGCCCCTTGCCCTATTGCACGTAAACCGAAATAGACAGCAGAACACAGGAATGAAGTTTTGTAGGTATCTGCTACACTGAAATCTTAAGTAGCTCCCTGCCAATACAAAAGGAACTGGCTGAAATATACTTGGCTTTCTTAAAACTTGGTTAAGAAATTTATAACAAATTATAAAAGAATCATTGCTTTGGGGTAGAGATGCTATGGAGGGAAAAATCAAGGTGACAAAAATGTTTAACTGCTTGTGGGCTTTAAGGAAAACATGTAACTTGTTATCATACTCTTCTCTATGTGTAAAAATTTTTATTTGTTTTTGGAAAATATATAACTTGTGATTGTGAGATAATATTTTCTTGTGTAGAAATTTTTGTCTTAGAAGGTATAAAAGGGATAAGAGAAAAATAAAGAACATAGAAGGGAAACAGCAGGGAAGAAGAAGGAAACAGCAGGGAAGAAGAAGGGAACAGAGAAAGGACAGAAGAAGCAGTAGACAGAGAAAAATGGAACAAAAAATTAAGCTTTGAAACCTCAGATAACATCTCCTGGGTGTTATTACACTATCGCCAAAGCCACACCTCTTGCTCTTTTCTCTGACTTGCTGAGAGTTGGTTCTTCAGCAAAACTGTCCCTGTGGATACTTTGGCATGGTCACTCTTGTGGGACTGTCTGCACCTTAGAGTTGTCTGGCATTATGTCTCTGTGAGAACTGCAACATGGAGGGAGTGACACTGTTAGTGCCCAGAGCTCTGGGGAAGAGAAAACTGTCCAGCATCCAGCTGCAGTGACTGATGCTCAGCTCCACACGCATGACTCCTGGCTTTTGTTACAGATTTTCTGTAACTTATACCACTGCCATGGGCAAGACAGAGATAAACTGAGTCATTTTCTCCCCTGTTTGTCCACATCTGTCTGTGGTAGGCGAGACCCACCTATGGCCATCCTTGTCTACCTCAGCCTTCTACAGGGACAGCACCAACTCAGGGCCAAATTCTCAGCTGGAGAGCTGAGAGAGCATGTGGAACACCAGGACTGACAGCTTCCTCCAGTCCACAGCAGAAGACACACACACAGGGCATCTCTCTTGAAAGATGTCACCTGAGTCAGGGCTCCAGGCCCAGCATGTGCCAGTGTACTCACCCTGCCCAGTCCTGCTGCCCAACAGAGGTCATAAATCTGCCAGAGCATCTCTTCACACAGCCAAAGGCCTGTAGAGATGCAGCTGCAGCAAGAAACATGTGGCAGGAATGCAGATAGACCAATATGTGAAACTGTCAAAGCTCATGTTGCCCTCAGCCTGGAACCCACATCTCCTTCCCAGGGAACAGGTGCTCAAGGTCCTGGATTCCTTAATGGAAGGCAGTCTGGACACCCCAGGACCCCTGCACAAAAGACCAAAAATAGCATAGCCTCTAAAATGCTCCTGGCCTTGGAGAGATGGCCTCCATTAAGAACTGGAGAAGTACAGTTTTAAAAAGACAAAATTGAGTATAAAAATAATCTTCAAAGACAAAAACATAATTGGACAACAAAAAAAATCAGGGCAACAATCCAACATATCATAGCTTAATAAATAAAAAAATCTAAAAATAATTAAAAACTAGTAAATAAAAAATGAGAGTAACGTGAGCAACAATGTGGGAGACTCTAATTCAAAATATAAAAGCACATTTGGAGAGGTGGCATGGAGAGTCAAAGCCCTGCCACATAAGCCTGGCAACCTAGGCTGAAAGAAGAGACTGGCTTCCAAAATTATCTTCTGACCTCCACATGTACACCATGGCGTGCAGAAACTCATGTGTGCACTGATGCACGCAAGCACACATCAAACACACATATACATACTAAAAATAAATTAAATTTCAAAACTTTACAACACTGAAGAAAGGATAAAAAAGATAAAAAAGAAGTTCCATGTGCACAGGTTGGAAGATTAAATACTGTGAAAATATCTATATTACCAAAGGTGATCTAAATAAAATGGGGATCAAAATTCCAAAAATGTTTCTGTGAAGAGAAATAGAAAGCACTATATTCTTGCAGAAACAAATGAGACTCCAGTGGCCAAAGCGACCCTGAGCAGAAAGAGGAATGCTGGAGGAATCACCATGCTCCATGTTAAATATCCCTAACAGCAAAACTACCAACACAGTATAGTTACTGGCAAGACATAGATGTTCAAACCAGTCCAACAGAACATAGGACCTAGAGATAAACTGAGCAGCTGCAGCTGATCTGTGACTAAAAATACATTGCCAAAAATACATCCGAGTAAAGACAGCCTCTTTGAAAAGTGTTCATGGGGAAACTGAATAGAAGAACAAAACTAGGTCCCTATTTGTCATTTGGACAAAAATCCATGTGAACCTGAAACTTGGAAACTGCTGAAGGAAGAAATTTCAAGATTCCTGCAGCAGAAAGAACTTTCTGAAATGGATTCTTCTGTCTCAGAAATCACCACAAGAATTGACAGATAAGCGGGGTGGTGGTGGCGCACACCTTTAATCCCAGCACTCGAGAGGCTGAGCCAGGCGGATCTCTGTGAGTTCGAGGCCAGCCTGGGCTACCAAGTGAGTTCCAGGAAAGGCGCAAAGCTACACAAAGAAACCCTGTCTTGGAAAAAAAAAAAAAGAATTGGCAGATGAAGCAGGACAGTGGTGGCACATGCCTTTAATTCCAACACTTGGGAGGCAAAGGCAAGAAGATCTCTGTGAGTTCAAGGCCATCCTGGTCTACAGAGTGAGTTCCAGGACAGCCAGGTAGACAGAGAAACCCTGACTAGAGAAATCAAAAAAGAAAGAAAGAAAAGAATTGGCAGATGGGATTGCATGAAACCAAGAAGTTTCTGCACAGCAAAGGAAACAACAGAGTGAAGAGTCAGCCAGAATGGGCTGGAAGGTTGCCAGATACACTTCTGACAAGGAATTAACATGAAGTCTATAGAAAGAATTCAAAAAGCAAATCAGATAGCAAGAGAGCCTCAAATCATCTGGGCAATAAATAGATAAAGGTACAGAGCAGAGTCCAGAAAAGAAGTGCAAATGGGGAGTAAATACATGAAAAGCCGTGTTCTTATCCACCAGGGAAGTGTGAATCAAAAGTGTACATGACAACTGTCAGGTGATTCTCACCTACCTCCAAGTTCACTGAGAAAGCCTGTGTCAAACACACACACACACACACACACACACACACACACACACAAAATAATATAAAAATTAAAAAAAAACCAATATGATAAATCACAATGGAGGAGACTCAGGGAAAAGACCTGTCCTCCACTTCCCAGGACCCTTCCTCTTTGCTGTGCTCAACTGCCTCACAGCTGATTGCTAGGAGCTGCTACCTTCTCCTGGCCCCTTTTCTCCCATTGAGACTCACCAGTTCTCAGCCTGCTCCCCACAAGGAACTCTCCAACCTCTATACTGGCTAGGAGATCCAGGTGACTTTATTCTTAGGGACTCACCAGTGCCCTGTCAGCTGTCTAAGTGGGACTCTCTAGTTTTCCTACCCAGCCTGAGACCCAGGACCAGGTCACACTGCCAGAGAAACTTCTTCCAACTTTCTCAGCCAAGCTGCTGCAGACCTTAGATTATAGCTGACAACCAGAAAACCTGGGAGAGACATTGTAGTCCCAATACCAGACAGAGAAACCTAATCGACACCCTAACTTGCTGTGAATCAGCTCCCTCCTGAATACTGTAAACATCTCTCAAAAAGAAGACAGCCTTAAACAAAAAAGAAAAAAAACCTCAACCAATAACCAACTCTAAATGCACAAATCCCAACTTGGAAATGAAAACAACATAAATAACCAAAATAACACACTCTACCAAAAAGAAAAAAAAATGTGCAAACACCACAGTAACAGCCCCAATTGAAAATGACCTAGAAGAACTCCCAAATGATTCAATAGAATCATTGTAACCATGGTTACACAACTCAAAAAAGTCAGAGTAAAAGAACAATGAAATAAGGATGTCAATGCAAGACATAAAAGTAGAGTTTAAGAAAACATAAACAGAAATGATGCTGGAAATTGAAAACTCAATAAACTAATTAAAGAGCTCAGTGGAGTCAGGCATGATGGTGCACACCTTTGATCCCAAAACTTATGAGGCAGAGGCAGGAGGACCTCTGTAAGTTGGAGACCAGCCTGGTCTGCATAGTAAGTTCCAAGACAGCCAGGGCTACACAGTGAGACTCTGTCTCCAAACAAAATGAAATGAAACAGTGAGACCCAGGACCAGTTCCTTGGAAATTCCTTGGGAAGCCTCACCAACATAACGGCTCAGGTAGAAAATAGAGAGCTGTGGATGAAAGGCCAAGTAGAGAAATTGAATCATTCAGGAAATGTCAATGAGTTTAACCAAAAGTATGAACAGGACATGTGAGTCTGGGGATACGACAAAAACACCTAGTCTCAGTGTTAGAGGATAGAAGAAAGAGAAGAACACCAAAGCAAAATACAACTCATCAAGAAAAAGAAAACAAAATCTAGTTTTAAAATGGGCAAAGGCCACTTGTCATCAGAGAGGTATCATCCAGTAAATGCAGAGACCCACAGTCAAACACTAGGCAGAGCAAGAGGAGGAGGAGGACGGATGTATGAGTCAGAGAGGGTGGAGTCAGAGTGGGAGAAAGGATGTAGGAGCCAGAGGGGTCCAGGACACCATGAAAACACAGGCTACAGAATGAACTAAGCAGGGCTCATAGGGGCTCCAAGAGACTGAAGGAACTAACATGGATCCTGTGTGGGTCTGAGCTGGGTCCTCTGCACATGTTATGGTTGTGTAGCTTGGTGTTCTTGTGGGACTCCCAACAGTGGACATGGGGGGTGTCTGACTCTGTGGCCTGTGCTTTGGACATTTTTCCTCCTACTGGGCTGCCACATCCAGTCATGGTATGAGGGTTTGGGCCCAGTCTTATTGTATCTTATTGGTCATGTTCTCTGGATATCCCTAGGAGGCCTGCTCCTTTTTTTAAAGGGAAACAGAGGAGGAGTTGACCTGAGAAAAAAGGGAGATGAGGAGAGATGGGGAGGAGTGGAAGGAGAGGAAACTACAGTTGGAAAGTAATGTATGAGAAAAGAATAAAAGTTTATTTAAAAGGCAGCAAAAAATAAAGTGGCCAAAGGCTCAGAAGTCCCTCCAAAGAAGATGTATAAGTGGTGCATGAAAAAAATTCAATGTCATTAACCATTGTGGAAATAAATATCAAAATCACAGTGACATCTCCACTGCCATAACCATTTCTAAAGAAAGCTAGATAGATATTCAAAGGTTCCCTAGGCATCTTATAGACAGTCATAAAGGCCAACACAGCATCTGGAGCCTCCTTGCAACATCTCACAGATGAGCTGCAGATCTCATAGTGAAGGACAGATGGAGACATTGGGACACACAGAAGAATATTTCCCTCAGACACACAATCTCAAAACCTGGTGTGCTTGTTATGTTTTTGTCAACTTGACAATATCCAGGGTCATTTGGGAAGAGGGAACCTCAATGGAGAAAATGCCTCCATCAGATTAGCCTGTTGTAGGGAACACAAAGGTCTTTGCACTCACAGATAAGCACTAGGAAAAACCAGGAATGTTAAACATGCTGGGTAGTTACAACCTGATTTCTGCCCAGCAGGTGAATGTCCCATAGGCCAGGTGATCTCTGTATGATCTGAAGGGCCAGGCCATATCTGGTACCCACAAGCTCCAACAAGCAGAACCAAAAGTGGTCAACAGTCTAAAAGACCTCTGTGCTTTCTACACGGCCAGGGTACTCCCCAAGGAACCATATAGGATCAGTGATGGTTAATAACCTAGGTGACCTCTGTGTTCTCTGTATGATGGTGACCACACCAGATACTCTCCTAGATCCTTAAGATAACACATGTAGCCTATCTACAGAGCCCAATTTCATGGATGAAGTGACATGTGCTTTGAGAAGAGTTTCGATGTAATTATGTCTCCTTGTGAATATGAAATTATAATACACCAGGAAACTTTTTTCCAGATTGTACTGTGTTTAAACAGTCTTGAATAATCTGCCTAGGGCCAGAATCTTGAAGTCTGAACCAACACAGGCTCCTGAGTCCTGTTGAACAGGATTTCCTTCTTGCCTCACATTGTTCGTTACTCTGTGGGCCATGGTGTTTTCAGAGACCTCTCAGCCTGTAGTTAAGTCTGTGGAACATTTTCTTAATTTATAACAGATGTGGAAGGGCCCAGCCCACTGTGAGGAATGCAACCCCTGACATAGTGGTCTCAGTCCTCCATGGCCTCTGTTTCATTTCCTTCTATGACTTCCCATCATAGGACTGTATACCGAAGGGCAAAAGAAACCCTCTCCTCCCCCAAGTTACTTTGGTTATATTGTATTTATCACAGCAATAGAAAGCTAACTGAGACACCTGATTCCAACCAGTCCCAACACCTAGAGGTTCCTCCCACAAGCCTACTCTAACATTCCATCTTCTTCCCATGTCTCTGAGGATGCTACTTTACCTCCTGACAGTCCCTTCCCTCCTGGTGTCACTCAGAGGGAAAGACAGGGTGGTCACAGGGGAGTTACCTAGACAGATGACATCCCAGAAAGGTCAAGAGGACATGGGCAGACCACAGCCACAGCTCAACCAACACAGGATGTTAGCGAGTCTCCCTGAGGCTATTCATAGGATGATGAAGTCAACATCCTCTCTTTAGGACACACAGGTCAGCCCTTCCTGCACACCCAGGGCATGAAACTTCTAATTCCTGGATCAGACACTTGATTGGTGACACCAGTGACAGTGGTTCCATCCCCTCCCCAGTCATCACTCAGCTGGTTCCTTTCCAGCCCTCACAGACATCTCAGTCACCTTCCTGCTGGGAGTAAATCCCCCCTTCCCAGAGCAGTGAGAACAAAGGGCAGATGGGCTCAGTGTGTTTCTGTGTCACAAGAGGAAACCCACCATTGGGTTTAGGAAGCACAGGGTCTCCCTCTGGTGCTGACAGGGATGGGGAAAGACATGGCAGAGGTCAGCCTTGGGGTGTAGACGAATTGCTAAAGGGTCTTATTAAATAAAAAAAAAAAAAACTAGAGCCACATACCTGGGTTAAAACCTGAGAGATAAGAGGAATAGGAAAAGCCACAAGCCAACCTCACCTTACTGATCTTCAGCTTCCAAAGATACCTACTTCCTGTATACCCACATCTATATGCCTTTCTGTTCTGCTATCTCATTTGCTCTCTCTGACCAGCTATATCACTTCCTCTTCCTGCCCAGCTCTGTCACTTCCTGTCTGTCTGTATAGACCTCCAGAGCTCCATGGTTAACCAGTGTTGGAATTTAAGGCATGTGCCACTACACCTGGCTCTGTTTCCAGTGTAGCCTTGAACTCACAGAGATCAAGACAGATCCCTGTCTCCTGAATGATAAGATTAAAGGCATGTGCTACCATTGCCTGACTTCTACTTTTAGTATAGTGGCTGGCTTTTTCCTCTGATCTCCAGGCAAGCTTTATTTATTAGAGCACAAATAAAACATTACCACACTAGAGTGAGCTGTTTTTCTCTCAGGTCAAGGATTCCTGATTAGCCTTTCTACCTCTCTAGAATGTTCTAGAGGACTGAACCATAAAGAGAGAAAGGGGGAGAGAAATGGAAGGGCCAAGTTGAGAGGGAAGAGGTGGGGCAGAGTCAGGGACACAGACCTTGCCCTCAGCTGAAGTGACCCTAGGAGGTGCTGCCTCCTGCCAGGAAGCTCAGCTTCAAGGAAGGACAACAAAGCAAGAGCAGGAGGGCATGGGAGCCATGCTGGAGTTGACGCTCTTCTCCACAGACAGAGAGAATTGCAGATCCTTACAACCCCATCCTGCACAGGTGTGTAGCTTGGTAGTCCCTTGGCAGGGGCTCCTATTCACAGGAGAGGGGACCATTTCCTGGGAGTGGTGGGAAGAAAAAAGCACAGAGACTGGCTAGGTCTCCTAGGGAGGACAAGAGCCTGAGAGGGGACACAGGGCTTCTAGTTGGGTCATCAAAGGAGATGACACAGAGGGACAGAGGCTCAGCAACAAGCTCTCCCTGAACAGGATTTTTTGTGGAAAAGGAATGAGGGGATGGGAACATGAGTGATCAGGTTGGTTGAGTTGGAGTGGGATGGAGGGGAGTGGTCAATGAAAGAGGTATCTTAATAAAGCAGGCTATTTTGAGGTTAGGGAGAAAACTGGTGCCACGGATACTCCAAGGAATCCAAAAGGATGACCTCAGCTAAGACAGATAGCAATGGTGGAGAGGGTGCCTGAACTGGCCTTCTCCTGTAATCAGATTGGGGACTACCCTAATTGTCATCAAAGATCCTTCATCCAGTAACTGATGGAAGCAGATGCAGAGAGCCACAGTCAAGTGCTAGGCTAAACTCCAGGTGTCCAGGTAAAGAGATGGAGGAGGGATTGTATGAGCAAGGGAGGTCAAGATCATGATGGGGAAACCCACAGAGACAACTGAACCAAGCTAGTGGGAGCTCGCAGATTCTGGACCAACAGCTAAGGAGCCTGCATGGGACCAACTTAGAACCCTTGCATGTGGGTGACAGTTGTGTAGCTCTGTCTGTCTGTGGGGTCCCTAGCAGTGGGATCAGGTGTTCCTGGTGCTTCAGCTGGCTTTTTGGAACATATTCCCCATGCTAGGATGCATTGCCCAGCCTTGATGCAGTGGGAGGAGATTAGTCCTGCCTCAACTTGATAGGCCATGCTTTGTTGACTCCCATGGGAGGCTGACCATTACCAAACAGAAGAGGAGTGGATGAGGCGGGGGGGGGGGGGGGGGGGGGCGGGGGGGGTTGGTGGGAGGTGGAGAAAAGGAACAGGAACAGGAAGAGAGGAGGGAAGGAAAACTGTGGTTGGTATGTAAAATAAATGAAAATATTCAATAACAACAGTAAAAAAAGGTCAGACTGTAGGCAAGCTAGAAGAACATTTTCTTAATTAGTATTTGATAGAGGAGGGCCCAGCCCATTATGGGTGGAGCCATTCCTGGGCTGGTGGTCCTGGGTTCTACAGGAAAGCAGCCTGAGTAAGCCATGAGCAGCAACCCAGTAAGCAGCACTCCTCCAGGGCCTCTGCATCAGCTCCTGCCCTGTTTCTGCCCTGTTTGAGTTCTTGTCCTGACTTCCTTCAATGATGAACAGTGATACGGATGTGTAAGCTAAACAAAACCTTTCCTTCCTCAAACTCCTTTTGATCATGGTATTACATTGCAGCAATAGTAACCCTAAGATAGTAAGTTTATGAATTAAAACTACAAACTGAAATGACAACCCAAGGAATGGAAAAACATATTTGTAAGTCATCTATATGGTACAGCTTTTGTGTTCAGAAAAAATAACTGATACAACTCAGGGGAAAAAAATCATCCCTAGTCATCAGGGAAATGCAAATTAAATACTGTGAGACACCAGCTCACCCCACGTAGATTGGCTATAATCAAAATATATGACAACAAATGTTGCAGAGGGTGTGGAGAAAGAGGAACACGTATTCCCTGCTGGTGAGTGTGAAAATTAGTACAGTCATTATATAGAGCTTGTGGAAGTTCCTCAAAATGTTAGAAATACCAGAGGACTCAGCTACTTCACTGGGCATATACCCAGAGATCCTGTACCCTACCATAGAGATATTGGCACCCCATGATTACTGCTGCTCTATTAAATATAGCAAGGAGATGGAACTAAAATAGATGTCCATCAACAAATGAATGCATAATGCAAGTCTAGTGCATATACCAAATGAAATATTATTCATCTCTAGAGAAAAATGAAATCACAAAATTTACAGGGAAGTAGATAGACTTAGAAAGTATACTGTTAAATGAGATCACCCAATCTCAAGGGAAAAACTGCATGTTCTTTCTTGTATGTGGATCCTAGCCTATATAATGTATGCATGTACATACGTAATTAAATATGCAGAGGTATGGTACAACCTATAGGAAGAGGAACATGAAAGGGTAATTTTACAGAAACAAAATACTCCCTACTGAGTTCACATACATGCTGTACTTATTTTGGATCCTGTGAATGCTCACTCAACATGGAACACAGTTTTGATGCAAAACAGGTCCTCAACAAGCAATATTCACATGAGACTCTTTGCTGCAACCTTACTGGGACCCCAAATGTGAAGTTACGTTTTTCATCTTTTAAATGTCCTTGTACAATGCAGTTCTTGTAAGTACTACCAACTTAGGGTGTATTATTCTTTAAATAAGAATTCGAGCTATAACAGTTATAGAGAGTGAAGGCTGTCCAAAGTATGCTTAAATCATCGTAACTTGGGAATTTTTGAAAATGCCAGGGAATGCCAACTAAATGGCTCTGAATCTCAAAGACTAACACACCAGGAATTATCAAAACTGAGTAGCTTGCAGGTTTTGGTTTGGTTTTCATTTTATGTTAAACGCTAAAATGTGTTATTGTTAGTGAATGAATGTACTTTACTTTGAAACGTAAAAGTTGAATAAAACTGTTTTATAGTGAGCAAAGGACTTGGATATTCCTGCCCTGAACAAGACATACAAAAATATCTAATAAACACATGGGAAAGGGGGATCAACATCATCAGTCTTCATGGAACTGCAGATCAAAATGGCAGTGAGTCTCACCTCAACTATTCTAGTCTCCAGCAAAAATCTACCTAGATCCTCAAAGGCAGCTGCACACTGGGACCTTCTTGGAAAACTAGTGCTCAGCTCCATTACAGCATTTGGAGCTTGGCTACCATCCTTGTAGCTGCCCAGACATGAGCTGCAGGTCTCCTCAGGAACAACAGGGGGCGACAAACCCCATAATCAACAGGGAAAACTCCTTGAGGAGTGAACCTATCTTGCAGCCTTGTTTCCATCCCAGTTCCAACAGACCTGGAGCTCCCTCACATAATCACTCCCTGTGTCACTGAGACCCCCATTCTGCAAGGTGACCTTATTAAGTCACCTCCCTTCTCTTATCATCCATGAGGGCAGACAAGGATATCATAGGGCAATAACCAAGGAGAACAAAGGCATCCCAGAAAGGTCAGGGAGGGCATGGGTAGACCTGAATCACATTCAGCCAGCACAGGAAGCTGGGCTCCCGGTGCCCTCCATAGGAAGCTGGAGCACATGGTACTCTTTCTAGGACACGCAGGTCACCTCATCCTGCACACCAGGATACAAAACCCTGAGATAGCATGTATCCATGATCAGACACCTGATAGGTGACACCAGTGAGGATAGATCTGGGTCCTCCTCAGTTATCACTCAGCTAGACGTTTTCCAGCCCCGTGGGGGGAAGACTGCCACTCCGTGCTGGGAATAAATCCCACCTTCCCTGAGCATTGAGATCACAGGGCAGACTGGGCTCTGCTGGGTTTTATGTCACAAGGAAATACACCCTTGGCCTTGGGGTGAGCTGCTGTTCTCTCAGGACACAGGACAATTCTCAGCCATGCAGCTCAAAGTATGTTCTAGAACACCTAACAACAAAGGAATAGAAGGGTGGGAGGCAGCACTCACAGAAGAACAGAGCAATGTACACACACAGACTCCACCCAATGAACAACTGACTCCAGGAGGTTCCCTCCTCTGGGAGGAGGCTCAGTTGTGGGAATAAAGCAGAGCAGACACCAGAGGGGCCCAGCTTGCCAGGAGCCTGAGAGACAAACCTCCTCTCCAGAGGAAGAGCCTAGCCCACAGCAGAGACTATGGAGCTCACCTCAGCCCCTCTCCACAAAGGACAGGTCTCCTGGAGAGGACTTCTGCTCACAGGTGAGGAGACATTGCTCAGGAGTAGAGAGTAGGAGAACTCAGAGACTAAATGAGGTCTTTAGGGAGAGGGAAAGAGCCTGAGAAGGTATGTCTGGCTTCTGCTGGAAGCCTGAGAGCAACAAGAAGCTCATGGTGGATGGGAATTGGTGTGGGGGAGGAAAAACTCAGTTGTTCCACATTGTAAGTATATCAGCACTGGCCACTGTATCCTGAAGACTGACATTCACACTTCTGTCAGGGTGACTCTCGAAGTAGAACTCAAACTAAGGTGAGTACACCACAGCCTCATTACATAGGACCCTGAGAAAACTGCAAATAAACCCCAGGCTCTGGGACACTCATTTACTCACAGGTATCTCAGCATGCTCTAGGCAGTGTGGTTTTAACCAAAATCAAACTTGTCCTCCTCCTACTACTGGGCAGGAAGACAGAGCAGCAAGGACATCTAGAAGGTTGGCCCAGGGGTTGACAAGCACTTCAGAAGAAACAGCAGGGAGGGAAAGGTCAGAAAATGAAGGCACAGAGTCTTTAGAGGAGGAGGTCAGACAAGACATGTCTACACTCACCAAAGATTCTGATTATGAGTAGAGTTCTGAGGGCAGTGAGGGGTGAGCTGTGTAGATACCTGAGAAGACAGTTCCATACAGTGGAAAGATTCAGGGGTACTGATGAATGGGGGTGATGCTGCTGACCTCGTCCCAACAGGACACACATACTAAGACTGAGAGTTGAAGACACTCACATTCCAAATTTCCTAATGCAAAGGTCCTAATATTGATAGATTTTTTTCTCTCTTCCCTCTTAGCCTTGCTTTTAACCTTCTGGAACTTTGCCACCACTGCAGAACTCACTGTGGAGGCAGTTCCACCACACGCTGGTGAAGGGGACCAAGTTCTTTTCCTTGCCCATAATGTGCCAGAGACACAGAGGTTTTTTAACTGGTTCAGGGGGAATCGACTTAATATGTCAAACAGCATTATACGATTGATAACACACAGAAGTAAAATAGAAAAAGGGCCTCTCTACAGCGAAAGAGAGACAATATACACCGATGGATCCTTACTCTTCAAGAATGTCACTAAGAAAGATGCAGGAGTCTATTTGCTAGTTGTGACTACAGAAGACCTTGATGAAAACAAAGCAACTCTCCAGTTATATGTACACGGTAGGTAATTCTCTGTAACCTCTGGGTCTAGGGTGGAGCTAATCCTACTACAAACATAGGGTGTGCCTCTGTGTTATGGTCCCCACATTGTGGTTCAAACATTCAGTAAAGGACACATATTAATGTGTGGGAAAAACAGCAAGAAATCAATTGAATCCATTCTTAGAGAAAAGGGGGTGAGGGAACTGAACCCAGTCATGTCACACTTTGCCTAGGGTCTTAGATGTTCATCATGAACATGGCCTTAAGAAAGACCCTTCAGG
The DNA here is from genome assembly GCF_949786415.1 of Peromyscus eremicus. Taxonomy (NCBI): domain Eukaryota; kingdom Metazoa; phylum Chordata; class Mammalia; order Rodentia; family Cricetidae; genus Peromyscus; species Peromyscus eremicus. The sequence continues at coordinate 167,853,494 of NC_081416.1, read as the reverse complement.
ACTCAGGCAGGGCCTGGCTGAGGAAACTATGAGAGTCTCACAGAGAGATGACCCCTGATAGCTTTGCTCAAGAAACCCGTGCTATACTGGATCAGGAATCCTGGGAAGCTTGTAGACTGGATTGGAATTTGACCTCCTGTTGGAGTTGACAAGGGACAATACTGGATTGTAGACTGGGATCCTCCTGACAGTCAGCCTCTGAGAGCCATGTCTGAGGTCACCTGGGCATCTCCTCTTGAGACTCAGTGTGCTCAGCCTAGGCAGAAAGGTAGGAAAAGCAATCAGCTACCTATTCTGATGGTCTTCTAAGATCTCCCAGGAAGGCAAGAGCCCTGAAGAGATAGAGGAAAAAATGTATAAATGGCAGCTCCTTGCCCTCCTGGGGTCCAGTCAAGGGATTATTTCCTGCCGGCAAATCCTAACAGACACTGCTTGGTGGAAGATCAGGTTGTTGTTCACATTTAAGGTTAACTTGCAGGCATGGCAATGATCATTTACCATGTGTCCTATTACACGGAAATTGAGACAGGAAACACAGTCATTGAGTCAGGGTCAAATAGGCCTTCACTGGCACAAGCTATCTGTCCACAACCATATCTCCAGCCTCCCCACCATGGAGACCTACTAGGTGACCTTTAATCTTCTAGATCATTTCATAGACTCAGGGTTCTTATAGGGCTCCCAGATTCATGCAAATCAATATCAAATTCCTGACAAGAATAGCCCACCTGTGGCCCAGTCTGACCTAAATGTCAGGCAGATCCTGAGCTGTGTGAGATCTCTGACAGGCTGTCAGGTTTCTCAGGGAAGCTCAATGGGAAGACTAATCATAACCTATCTGTAGGACAGCCCTGAACAAAAAGGCTGGGAGGGCTCTGGTCTACAGCCAGCAGGGGAGGTCAGTGTGGCTGGAGGGACTCGAACCTTGTGTCTCAAGAGAGGCAATGGGTCAGTGAGGACCAGGAGATAAAATGAGGTCTCTGATTCCAAGTCTTGAGTCTGACCATCACCAAACACTGCAGTGTAACAGGAATCTTAAAAGTTCTTATTAATAAAAACAAACCCAGGGCCAGGTATTGGGATGAACGATGAATGATCAGAGAAACAGAACAAGTCACAGCCACCTCAACTTGCCGGTTCCTCAGCTGATCCTATTTCCTCAGACTGGATGCCTCTCAGCTGAACTGTGCTGCTCAAAAACCTAAAAGCTTAACCCCTCTATTTCCTCACACCTTATATACCTTTCTGCTTTCTGCCATCACTTCCTGGGACTAAAGGCGTGAGTCACCATGCCTGGCTGTTTCCAGTGTGGCTTTAAACTCACAGAGATCCAGATGGATCTCTGCCTCCCAAGTGGTAGGATTAAAGGTGTGTGTGCCCCCATTTTCCGGCCTCTATGTCTATCTAGTGGCTGTTCTGTTCTCTGACTCCAGATAAGTTTATTAGGGTGCACAATATTTTGGGGAACACAATATCACCACATTTCCCCTTTTTTGTCTAAAATTTTAAAAAATGCTTATAACTAATACAAGAAAAACTATATCCAATAAGTATATACAATATATACAGTCAAGAATTACATTAACGATGTCTAGTCCATTAACATTTGACAGATTCAGACAAAAAACTCCATTATATACATTAACAATGAACATTAACATTGGAAAAATTCAGACAAAAAATTTCATTACTTATCCTATTTAAAATAAGTAGTTCCCTTTAAAAAGTAGATTCAATAACTGACCTTTTTATCTTATATCCATATTCTCTTTTTTCTTTTCATAATAGATTCAATAGTCAACCTTTTGTCACTTTTATATCTCCCCCTTTTTCTTTTTAGAGTAGATTCAATGATCTACCCATTTATCCTATTATTTCTTTATCTTTTTATCTCAGAGTAGATTCAATGATCTTCCTCATATTCGTATTCTCTTTTTTCGTTTTCTTTTTTTTTAACAAAATCTCTGAATCTAATCTCCTTGTTCAGCTTTTTTTCTGACCATTAACAATTAACAACATGTAACCAACCATCATAAACAGTGACAATATCTATAACTCATTAAACAACCAAAAAAATTACCCACCCCACCACTTGGGAATATGAGCATCGTTTTCTTTAAATTACTTCCTGCTTCTTGGGAGTGAAGATGTCTTTAGGGAATCCTGAAAAGAAAATTTTGGATTAATTGTCAAGTCCTGAAATATTTAGCTGAATCATTTGTCCAATCTCTGCATAATGGGAAAGTGCAGGGCTTGTCTCAAGTCCTTGTTCAAGTAGTCTGTCAGGCTGGATCATCTCAGCTGGCCATCTCGAAATTGTCCTTAGTAGTTTGCAGTCTAAAGTCAATCTTTCCATGTTGTTAATAAGCTTAATGGCTTTACTATAGTCCTTGTGGAATCATCATTATGGGGGTCCCATCATTCTTTTGAAGATTTGAAGATTTCAGAGTTGCTGTTAGTCGTGGCCAGGGTTCCCTGCAGATTTTTTTTTGTGCCTCCTCTGTGATTTGGAGCAATCACAGTCTGATAAATGTATGTCATTCAGAACCATGAACGTTCTTCCCTAGAAGAGAAAATCTTCACAGCAATTTCTCCCCACCATTTGTCTTGCCAAACTTTTGCAAACTGAGCTTTGCTGATGCTTTCTTGTAACGTGATGGTCTGGGCAATTCTCTGACCAAGCATCGATAAACCCTTCATCCCAGGTAGCAGCATCACCGCAGTCACCAACATGATGAGAAGAAGCCAGCAACTTAGAGCAGCAGCTGCTGCCTCCATGGTCCTGCTGCCACTGTTTGTGGCTGGGCCCCAGCCAGCCGGAGCTTCTCCTTAGCAAACCTCCTAGGCTGGCCTCAAACTTGGGATCCTCCTGCCTCTGCCTCCTTCAGTAAATCCAACCACTGTGCACCACCACAACCAGCTATGTGTAGTTCAGGTCTGAGCTGGAGCCCACAAGGCCACAGGCAAGTAGCTTTTTCAAGAATTTGTACCCGACAAGTTGGGCATCAGATGTAGCATAAATCTTAGATGGTCTTATTAATAAAAACAAACCTGAAGCCAGGTATTGGGATAAACAATGGAAGATCAGAGAAGCAGAATAAGCCAAAGCCACCTCACGTTGCCAGTTCCTCAGCTGATGCTGTTTCCTCAGACTGGAGGTGTCTGAGTCCTTACCCAAATGGATCTCAGCTGAACTGCTGCTCAAAAGCCTGTAGCTTAACCAGGCTAGTTCCTAGTTTTCAAGCCTTATATACATTTCTGCTTTCTGCCATCACTTTCTGGGATTAAAGGCCTGAGTCACCATGCCTAGCTGTTTCCAGTGTGGCTTTAAACTCACAGAGATCCAGATGGATCTCTGCCTCCCAAGTGATAGGATTAAAGGTGTGAGTGTCACCATTTTCTGGCCTCTGTATCTAGTGGCTGTTCTGTTCTCTGACCTCAGATAAATTTATTAGGGTTCACAATATTTTGGGGAACACAATATCACCACACTGCAGCTCAGTTCACCTGAGCTCTGTGAGATCTCTGACAGGCTATCAGGTTTCTCAGGGAAGCTCAATGGGAAGACTAATCATAACTTATCTGTAGGAGAGCCCTGAACAGCAAAGGCTGGGAGGGCTCTGCTCTACACACAGCAGGGGAGGTCAGTTTGGCTGGAGGGACTTGAACCTTGTGTCTCAAGAGGGGCAATGGGTCAGTGAGGACCAGGAGATAAAATGAGGTCTCTCATTCTTGAGTCTGACCATCACCAAACACTGAAGCTCAGTTCTCTCATGAGAAAGTCCTTGCTTCTACCATATACAGCACAGGAGGCCCCATTATGTCAGAGCACTCAGCCACTCCATCTGCCTGTAATTTGCTTCCTGACTGATTCTTTAAGGATCTGGGTTGCCTGGGAGTTAAGAAAATATCTCTGGTTGTAAGAGGCTTTTAAAAGAATCAGAAGTACCACACAGAACCATTATCTCTCTGTGGTCAGCACAGCACCTGAACCCAAGCCCAACATCACAACCAACAATTCCAGTCCCATGGAGGGTGAGGACTCAGTAGCATTAATGTGTGAGCCTGAGACTCAGAATACAGCCTACCTGTGGAGGATAAATGGCCAAAGCCTCTCAGAAGAGGATAGGCTGAAGCTGTCTGAGGACAACAGGACTCTCTCTGTACTCAGTGTTGTGAGAACTGACACAGGACCCTATGAATGTGAACCTGGAACCCAGTGAGGGACTCCCATGTGACCCATTCTCTCTGAACATCACCTGTAAGTATTTTCTGTTCATCCTGGCCCCAACTGCCTAAATACAGAGGGCTAGATCTACCACACTCGGTCCCAGTCTCTTTGGGTTCATGACACAGACCTACCATACAGATACCTAGGCTGTCAGGGCATCCTGGCCCAGCCCAAGCACATGTAGACAGGCCCAACATTGAGCTTGAATGGGCTGCAGGGACTTCTCTTGCCTAGAGAGGTTGAGGGTGATGGAAACAGGGGACATGTCAGACTCAGGCTCAGTGTACACATGAGTGTGCAAAGGGGATGTTTGTGTGTTGTGCTTGAGATAGATCAGGCCTTGTGCATGCTGCATGAAAATTCTTCTACTAATCTGACCTCAGCTCTGGGTAGGACTTGCTCAACTGAGGTTTAAGCACAGCTCAAAGAGATACTATGTCCTTAAACAAACCATGATTTCCCCTTACCACTGTTGACATAACATGTCTTTTAATATGTTTTCTCCAGTGGTCCATTTATTCCAATCATATACCTCTCAAATATTCATTTCCATTCAAGAACAAACCTCAGCCTCTCCTGCCACACAGATGCTAACCCACCTGCACAGTACTCTTGGTTTGTCAATGGAGAGCTCCAGTCATCCTCCCAAGAGCACTTTATTCCCAACATCAATACTAATAATAGCAGATCTTATACCTGCCTAGTCTATAACTGTCACTGTCCTCAATAAGACCACAGTCAAGAACATTACAGTCCTTAGTAAGTGGATCTCTGAAATATCATCACCAGGTTTGGAGTGGAGTCCTTTGGCTTTCTGGGAAGATGCAGAAGCATTTAATTTCCAGTTCACGTCTATGGGAACAAGCAAAACTCAGTCTTCCCCCAAGCCTCCTGGTTCTCTGATTTCTGCCTGATATGGATGGAGCTTGCAATGTGAGAAGGAGGTTCTCCCAGTCTTGGAAATCCTTTGGTTGTAAGAGGGAGTGTCCATGGTTAGGAGAGCCTCAAGGTCAAGATTTCTTTCTGTGCCTAACACAAGCTTCCCTGTCCCCTCCATTTTTATTTTAAGACCTCCATGACCTACAAGGAACACCCAGGGCTTTCAACTGTGCTCACATTATTTTTCTCCAAATTGGAGGAGAAAATTCCCCACAGAATTTTTCCTCTGCTGCCAGGTCTACTCCTGTCTCATGGGTGGGGTGGCTGGCTCAGTTCTGACTCCATGGAATGGGAATAGTGGGTGGAGAAGGTGCCTGGGAGCCCTGTTCTGAGTCAGGGTGAACCATGTCACTGACAGTTGATGATGTTCTTTTGCTTACTCTTCAAGGTCCAAAAAACAAATGTCAGTTGAGTGTGGTGGCACACATCTTTGATGCCAGCACTGAGGAGGGAGAGGAAGGTAGATAGTGTGAGTTTGAGGCCAGCCTGGTCTACCTAGCAAGTTCCAAGCAAGCTAGGACTGTACAGTGAGACCCTGTCTCAAAAAAATCAGTACTGAGGATTGGAGTGGCAGGCTTTGGTCAGCACTGTGATTATTCACTTCTCTGTAGTATTTAATCCATATCCATGGGACATGAAATACATTTTTTCTACAAACAGAAATTTTTCAGTCAGGGATTTCTCCCAGTCCTAGGTCTAGCCTTTAACACCTTTAAGATTACATGGGCCATCTTAACCCCATGACAAATTATTTAATAAAAGACAAACAGAAGGCTATTTCATAAAAGAGGGACCTGACTGTTAACAGTTACCAAAAGTGTGAGCAAGAATTCCCACAAAAATCATTGGGAAATATATACCCCCAACCATGAGATTTCTGGACATGCAGGCTGAAGAGGCATGCAGTGTGGAATCTACACAAAAACCCTGAGTTAGGGTCACTGTGGGTGATCTTGGTAGGAGTAAGATTCAGCTCTCTCCTTACAGAACATATCTTGAACCCAAACATGTGATCTTGCAGAGGGCCACTTCATTCTATGGACCCTGTGAGCTGGATGAGATCTCTGAGGATGAAGGACTCTCAGCTGTTCCACTTCACTATTTATCCACAGATCCAGTGACTCTACCTTCCATCCAAGTCACCAACACCACAGTCAAAGACCTGACGTCTATATTCCTGACCTGCTTGTCAAATGACACGGGGATCTCCATCCATTGGCTCTTCAACTCTCAGCGTCTGAGAATCACAAATAGGATGATGCTGTCCCCAAACAACAGCACCCTCCAAATAGAGCCTGCCAGGAGTGAGAATTCAGGGGACTATCAGTGTGAGGTAGCCAAGGGATTCGTTAACAAGAGAAGTGACCGCATCACTCTGAACATAATAGGTGAGTGATCTCTGCTCCATTCTTACTCCATAGTGTTGGGGATGGGGACAGTTTCTTTATCAACAGAGTACAGAATGGGTCAAACTCACAAGGAGAAAAACATGGTTCAAGATACAAATACAGCCAGCTTGGTGATGGATGCATGTTAATCTCATGATAACACACCAAGCAAGGTGAGCACAGTGCTGCATGCCTTTAACCCCAGCACACCAGAGGCAGAGACAGTTGGATCTCTATGAGTTCCCAACCACCCTGGTCTTTGTAGGCAGTTTCAGGTTAGCCAGAGCTACGTAGTGAGACCCTGTCTCAAAAGAGTGAGAGCATGAAGCAAGAGGCATAGAAGTACAAGGCCACTCAACTGAATGTACCAGGCTCTGCTGACTCCCCATGGGTGACCTTGCCTTGGAGAAGGTGGAAATGGGGGGTCTTATGAGGAGGAAGCCTGGGGGGCAGGAGGAGGGAGGACAGGGTAATCTGTGGTTAGTATGTAAAAGGAATAGAAAAATCTCTTAGTTAAAAAAAAAGAAGAAGTACAAGGCCAGCTCAGATAACATTGTGAGACCGGGTCAATAATAACAACAATAGATGTCAATAGAGCAAATAGAAATGCAAAATGATTAAGAGTTTAGGGTCTGAGTCACACACATTCCACCCTCAGAATCTAGTAAAATATTCATGTTACTCTATATGTCCTTCCACACATTCAGATTATCTTTAGATTATTTTCTATATCTAATATGAATACTGTATAGACACTAGTCTTGTTTTGAGTACAGGACAGTGATAGGATGAAACAACACATTTTTCAATGTAGAGATACTTTTCCAAGTAGTTTGTTTCCAAGATTTCAATACACAAATATAAAATCCATAGATAGAAAGGACCTGTATTGAGTTTCTTACTACGTTTGCATATTTATTATTTTGTGTGGGTGTTCCACACCTAGTGTTTGGATGTCAGAGGACAATTTGTGGGAGCTAGTTCTCCATGGACAGGGGATTGAACTCAGGCGGGTGAGCAAGCCCATTATCTGCTAAGCCATTTCACTGGCCCACATATGTTTGTGCATTTTTTCTTTTTCTATTTTTTTCATTTTCTTTCTTAAGAAATTTTCTACTCACTCTACATATCACCCACAGATCCCAACTCCTCCCTTCTTCCCCTCCCAACCCACCCCATATCCCCACATCCCCCAAATCAAGTTCTCCCATGGGGAGTCAGCAGAGCCTGACACACTGAGCCTAGGCAGGTCCAAGCCTCTTCCCACTGTACCAAGGCTGCACAAGCATCATTCCACGGGCACTGCAACCCAAAAGCTTGCCCATGCACCAGGGATGGATCCCAATCCCCCTTCCCCGGGTGCCACCCAAACAGTTTGAGCCAAACGACTGTCTTCTGTATCCAGAGGGCCTAGTCCAGTCCCATGGGGGCTCCATAGTTATTAGTCTACAGTTCATGAGCCTCCAATAGTGTGGCCGGTCATCTCTTGTGCATTTTTTTTTTGTGGCAGTTGGGGGTAGGTACCGGGAGGCAGTACGGCAGGCACTCTTACCAACTGAGCCTTCTTGTTGGCCCATATATTGAGTTTCTTATCCTCATGCTCACATGTGCAGCATGGCCTCCTTGCACGAGATTCTTTTTTCTGATAACTGTTTATTTGTGGTGTAGTAGTAGTAGTAGTAGTAGTAGAAGTAGAAGTAGTAGTAGTAGTAGTAGTAGTAGTGTGTGTGTGTGTGTGTGTGTGTGTGTGTGTTTGATGTGTAACTATTAAGCTATCTCTCCAGTCCCATAAGCCAAATATACATGTGGGACTGGAGAGATAGCTCAATATTTAAGAGCCCTAGCTGCTCGTTCAAAGGACAGGCGTTCAATTCCCAGCACCCACATGACAGCTTATTACTGTCTGTAACTAAGTTCCAAGGAATTCAACACCCTCTTCTGTCCTCCTCAGGTACCAAACATGCAAGTTCTGCAGAGACATATAAGCAGCCAAAAGGCCCCTATAATGCATCTGGCATCATAACAAAGACACTATTGGAAGTACAATTTCAGGATGCTTTCATCCTGTCTCCTAAAAGTCTGATGACTTTCAGCTCTGATCCATTTTAGGTCTTTGATCCATTTAGAGTTGATTTTTATATGTTGTTAGGTGAAGGCTTAACTTCATTCTTTTACCTAGACATCCCATCTTCCCAACATCCCTTGTTTAACTGATTATTCCTCCATCCTTGAAGAATCTTAGGAGGCTGATCAAAACTCATCTGGTCACAGAGGGTCAGATGGACAGCAAGAATGCCTTCGAGGTTCGGTTACTCAATAGGACAACTCTGTTTCACACCTAGTAATTCAAAAGAGCCAGCAGAAATGAATGTTTGTAACAAACAGAAAAAGTGACAGATGAAATGGTGGATATGCCTACTACTCAGATCTGACACAATTATAATATATACGCAAAACTGTGCCCCATAAACACATATATTGATCGTATCAACTAATCTTTAATTTAATCATGGCCAGTGTGCATGAGCAATTCTGGACTTTCCGATTCTATTTCACTGATCTGTATGTCTGCCTTTATGTCAGCAGTAGACTATTTTGATTGTTGCAGCTTTGTACTAAAATTATGAAATCATGCAGGATGTCCTGCAATTTTATTCCTTTTTCTTTTTCAAGATACTTTTAAAGCCAGGTATGGTACTTGCCTCTAACCCCAGCTCTTGGGAGCAGAGACAGGTGGATCTCTGGGAGTTGGAGGCCAGCCTGATCTATATAGTGAGTTCCAGGACAGCTAGAATGGACTTTTCTATTTCTGTGCAAAATGCCACTGGGGTTTTGATCTGATGTGCATAGAACTGATAGGCTACATTCAGTGATATTGTCATCTATTAAAAAAAAATCTTTCAGACAAGCTGGCTCATGCCTATAATTCCAGCCACTCTAGAAGCTGAGGCAGGAGTAATAGACTACTGGCAATGGTCGAGAGAAAGCCCAAACTGACCTACTCTGGTGATAGGGTGGCCAAACACCCTAATTCTTATGCTAGAAACCTCATCCAATGACTGAGGAAATCAGATGCAGAGATCCATGACCAGGCCCTAGGTGGAGCTCCAGGAGTTCAATTGGCGACAAAGAGGAGGGTTTGTATGAGCGAGAATTGTTGAGACCAAGATTGGAAAAAGCACAGGGACAATTAGCCAAACGAATGGAAACACATGAACTATGAACCAATAGCTGAGGAGCCCCCAACTGGATCAGGCCCTCTGGATAAGTGAGACAGTTGATTAGCTTGATCTGTTTGGGAGGCATCCAAGCACTGGATCCAGGACCTGTCCTCAGTGCATGAGCTGGCTCTTTGGAACCTGGGGCTTATACAGGGACACTTGGCTCAGCCTGGGAGGAGGGGACTGGATCTGCCTGGACTGAATCTAAAAGACTGAACTCAGTCCCCAGGGGAGTCTTTGCCCTGGAGAAAATGGGAATGAAGGGTGGGCTGGGAGGAAGGCATGGGGGGCGAGGGGAAAAATAAGAGAATCCATGGCTGATATGTAAAATTAAATTATAAATTTTTTTTTAAAAAAGTGCCTACCACAACCATTCAGGCCAGCCTGGTTAATTTAGTGACATCCTGTTTCTAAATAAACATTAAAAGGCAGACCTTAGAATACAGCTCAATGGTAGAGCATTGCTTACCGTGGACAAAGCCCTGGGTTCAATCCCAGTACTGCAGAACAACAGTAATAATGAGATTAAGTCTTCCAATCCATCAAACCTAATGGCTGTCATTTCTTGTCTTCTTTCATCATCTCTTATTTGGAAATTTGTTGAGTGCAAGTCTTTTATCTCCTTGGTGGATTTAATTCTAAGTATTTTATTCTTTTTGGTGCTCTCATAAATAAATACTTTCTTCATTTCCTTTCCAATTGTTCACTGTTAAGGCTGGGACTGTTGCTCAGGGGCTAAACCCTTGCCAGGCATGCACAAGGCCCTAGGTTGAAGCTCCACAACTGCCAGGAAAAATGAAAATCTAATTGTTCATGGTCAAAATTAGTATACAGAAATACATCTCACTTGGGCATTTTCTTTTCATTAGCCAACAATTTTGCTAGTTTTACTCATTTAGTTCTGAGAACTTTCTGTACAATGTTAAGGATTTTCTATGAACAAGTTACTGTCATCTACAGATATATAATATATATATATATATATATATATATATATATATATATATATATATATATATCACCTCATAATTGGGCACCTTCATTTCATTGTCTAACCTAATGGCTGTGTGTAGCATTCCTAAGAGTCTCTTGAACAGAAGTGGTCACAGCAGCATCCTGTGTTCTTCCTGATCTTGGAGAGAAAGCTGTCAATCTCCCCATTTAATATGATGTTGGCTGTGGGTTTCCATGTGTGGCCTTTGTTATAGTAAGCTGGACTTCTATCATGTTTCAGTGTTTTTATCATCAACATTTGTGAAATTTTGTCAATTTTTTGTTGATTCAATCTTATTGGTTATACTGCTATTCGATTTTGTTTCTTTCACATCTCTAAAGAATTCAGGTTTGTAGGAATTTGTCCATTGCATCTAGGCCACTAAACAGTTAGCATATAACTACTGAGTACTCTTGAAATTCTTCATAATCTTGAGAATGGATGGTGAGGCCTCAAATTTTAGTAATATCCATCTCCATTTTTCAATGTTAATCTTGGAAATGGTTGCTAATGTTGTTAATCATTTTTGAAGAGCCAACTTTTGGTGCATCCACTTTCTTAGCAGTTACTCTAGTCTCTGTTTTGTTTATCTTCATTCTCATCTTTAGTTTTCTCCTTCTTCTAGTTTGGGAGAACTTTTAGGGGGGCAAGGGTCTCATTATATAATCCAGACTTGCCTCAAATCCACAATCTTCCTGCCTCAGCCTCTGATTCTATGATGCTAGGTTATATCACATCCTTTACCTGCCTCATAGTAGTTTTTAAAGACTTAATATAATAATCAAGTAACCTTTTTTTGGCAAAATACCACACAAACAGGAAGAAAAAATTTTTAGCAGCAATTATTCCTACCACTAGTGTTAGCCTTGAAGCCAGGTAGCCAGGTCTATCTCTGATTAACCATACAGATTTAAGTAATTTTTGAAAACCACTTTAAGCTCCAGTTTTTCATCATCTGAATGAAAATAATTTCTATATGACAGACTCATCATATAAATGAAGCCAGATACAAATACAGGGCCAGCCACATCATAAATACCATACCACCGGGTCAACATTAGCATTATAATCACTGTTGAGCAGAGTAGTGAGGTTTGAGCCCCAAATATTCACAACAAGGAGTAAAGAGTTGAGGACGATGTTGATACTTAACGGATGCTGGGAGACACATGGTATCCAAAAAGTGAAATCACTGTAACATGGCTACTAAGTAAAAATGGGAGAGAGAAAAAGACGGGGGGGGGGGGTAATTTCAAACCTGGTAATTCAATAGTTTTCATCCTCTAGGATGTGTCCATGATGAGCTTAGACAAGCAAGGTATTAGTGGAGGGATATACTTGTGAAGGTGAGCCTGAGATGACCCTCAGGACACATGCAGATATGATCGCTGTGGAGAAAGAGAGTGGGGCATGTCTTAGATTGCAGTGCAGTTCCAACAGAGTTTCTGCAAGGTCGAGGCTGAGTTCCCCACAGTCACCAAGCAGAGGGGAATGGGGTCTTACAGAGTCTGCCTTGCTTTCCTAAACCACGGTCTCTGCAGAGGAGCTGGTACATTGAGAGTCAATAGCCTGGACCTTCTGTCACTTAGATCACAACCATAAGAGACCACTTCTTCATGGTTGCCAAAACTGAGACCCTGAAGAAAAGATGTAGCCATAGAAACACTGGATATTCAACACCCAAAATCGCAATCGCCCTGTCTCACATTACCACAGCTTCACGTGATTGCCTGGATGAAATTGATGGAATTCCGGGATTGGAAGGAAGAGGGAGAACCAACCTAGAAACACAGCGAGGTGGAAAGGACACTCGCTAAGATCCTCCCACTTTAACTCACCTAATCAGTCTTCCCACAGAAAGGTGGGAAGGTGTTTATCAGCTGTAGGAGTTTCCTGGTAAAAATTTCAGGGTCACTCATGTATACTATAATATCACCTGCAAATAGGGAAAGTGTGGTTTCTTCCTTTCCCATTTGTATCCCCTTGATCTCCTTTTGTTGTCTTATTGCTCTAGCGAGAACTTCAAGTACTATATTGAATAAATATGGGGAGAGTAAACATCTTTGTCTTGATCCTGATTTTAGTGGAATTGTTTGAGTCTCTTCATTTAATTTGATGTTGGCTGTCAGCTTGCTGAAAATTGCCCGTATTACACTTACAAATATTCTATGTATTCCTGATCTCCCCAAGACCTTTGTCATGAAGGGGTGTTGGATTTTGTCAAAGGCTTTTTGAGCATCTAATTAAATGATCATGTGTAGTGGTATTATGTTCCCCCAAAATATTGTGCACCCTAATAAACTTATCTGGGGTCAGAAAATGGAACAGCCACTAGATACAGAGGCTAGAAAATGGTGGCATTCACACTTTTAATCCTAGCCTTCTGGAGGCATGGATCTCTGTGAGTTCAAGGCTACACTGGAAATAGCTAAGCATGGTGACTCACACCTTTAATCCCGGAAATCGAGCCTTTAATCCCAGGTAGTGATGACAGAAAGTAGAAAGATATACAAGGCGTGAAGTCCAGAAACTAGAAGCACTTGGCTGGTTAAACATTTGGCTGGATAATCTTTTAGGCTTCTAGTAGCAGTTCAGCTGAGATTCATTCTGGATGAGGACTCAGAGGCTTCAAGTCTAAGGAAACAGGATCAGCTAAGGAACTGGCAAGGTGAGGAAGCTATGGACTGTTCTGACTCTCTGATCTTCCAGCATTCACCCCAATAACTAGCCTCAGGCTTTACTTTATTAATAGGACCTCTAAGATTCATGCTACAGTCATGTTTTTTTTTCTTTCAGTTTGTTTATCTGGTGGCGTTCTTGCATCCTTAGAAAGAAGCTTACTTGATCACAATGGATAATTTTTTGCTGTGTTCTTGGATTCAGTTTGCCACTATTTTGTTGATTATTATTGCATCAATGTTCATGAGGGAGATTGGTCTGCAATTCTCTTTCTTTGTTACATCTTTGTGTGTTTGGGGTATCAGGCTAACTGTAGCCTCATAAAAAGAGTTTGGCAATGCTCCTTCTGTTTCTATTGTGTGGAACAATTCAAAGAGTATTGGTATTAGCTCTTCTTTGAAAATCTTGTAGAATTCTGTCCTGAAACCATCTGGTCCTGGGCTTTTTCTGGTTGGTAGATTTTAATGACCGTTTCTATTTCCTTAAGGGTTATAGGTCTATTTAAATTGTTTATCTGGTCTTGATGTAATTTTGGTATACGGTACCTATGGAGAAAATTGTCCATTTCTTTTAGATTTTCCAGTGTTGTGGAGTAGAGGTTTTTGAAGTATGACCTAATGATTCTCTGGATTTCCTCATTGTCTGTTGTTATGTATCCCTTTTCATTACTGATTTTGTTTATTTGGATGCTCTCTCTTTGCCTTTTGGTTAGTTTGGACAAGGGCTTGTCTATCCTGTTGATTTTCTCAAAGAACAAACTCTTTGTTTCATTGATTCTTTGTATTCTCTTTGTTTCCATTTTATTGATTTCAGCCCTTAATTTCATTATTTGCTGGCATCTATTCCTCCTGGGTGAGTTTGCTTCTTCTTGTTCTAGAGCTTTCAGGTGTGCTGTTAAATCATTAGTGTGAGATTTCTCCAACTTCTTTATGTTGGCATTTAGTGCTATGAATTTTCCTCTTATCACTGTTTTCATAGTGTCCCATAAGTTTAGGTATGTTGTACATTCATTTTCATTGAATTCTAGGAAGTCTTTAATTCTTTCTTTATTTCCTCCTTGACCCATTGGTGATTTGGTTGAGCATTATTCAGTTTCCATGAGTTTGTAGGCTTTCTGTAATTTTTGTTGTTGAAATCTAACTTAAGCCATGGTGGTCCAATAAAATAGAGGAGGTTATTCTCAAATATTATTAAGGACCCACTTTAATAATATTCTTCCCAGGGGACTAGAAGAGAAGCTATGAACAGTGAACATTATTTTGGGGAAATGAATCTGAGGAAACTAAGCTCTTTCTTTGTCTGTCTACTTTATTTCTCTGGGATAAAATCCTGTCTAGACAGCTACGGTTCTGTTTTCATGTCTTGCTTTTTTCTTTCCTGATTTCTCTCTATATTTATCCACTGTCCCCTCTAAGTTCTATCTTAATTCTCTCATCTTAATTCTGCCTCATCTAGGTCCTTCTCGTTTCATCCTTACTTATGTAGTACTTCTCTAGCTGGCTCTTTCTCATCTTCCATCTTGTCCTCAAGTTCTCTCCTCAAAATCTTCCTCTAAGTCTCCTTATACCTCTCAGTTTCCCCAAGTCTCTGAGGTATTCAGTTATAAACCCAAGCAATAGCAATCCTCTGGCAGAGCAAGTCATCAGGCTTGAATTCCTACAGCTTGGTACTGGCATAAAAACCGACATGTGGACCAATGGAATCGAATTGAAGACCCTGACATTAATCCGCACACCTATGAACAAATAATTTTTTACAAAGAAGCCAAAAGTGCACAATGGAAAAAAGAAAGCATCTTCAACAAATGGTGCTGGCAAAACTGGATATCAACATGTAGAAGGCTGCAAATAGATCCATATCTATCACCGTGCACAAAACTTAAGTCCAAGTAGTTCAAGGACCTCAACATAAATCCAGCTACTCTGAACCTACTAGAAGAGAAAGTAGGAAGTAGTCTTGAATGCATTGGCATAGGAGACCACTTTCTAAATAGAACACCAGTAGCACAGACACTGAGAGAAACAATCAATCAATGGGACCTCTTGAAACTGAGAAGCTTTTGTAGGGCAAAGGATACGGTCAACAAAGCAAAGCGACAGCCTACAGAATGGGAAAAGATCTTCACCAACCCCACATCTGACAGAGGACTGATATCCAGAATATATAAGGAACTCAAGAAATTAAGAAATTAAGAAATTAATTTATAGCCCAATTAAGAAATGGGCTATAGAACTAAACAGAGAATTCTCAACAGAGGAAACTCAAATGGCTGAAAGACATTTAAGGAATTGCTCAACATCCCTAATCATCAGGGAAATGCAATTCAAAACAACTCTGAGATACCACCTTATGCCTGTCAGAATGGCTAAGATCAAAAACACTGAAGACACCTTATGCTGGAGAGGATGTGGAGCTAGGGGAACTCTCCTCCACTGCTGGTGGGAATGCAAGCTTGTACAACCACTTTGGAAATCAATATGGCAATTTTTTAGAAAATTGGGAATCCATCTCCCCCAAGATCCAGCTATACCACTCTTGGGCATATACCCAAGGAATGCTCAACCACACCACAAGAGCACTTGTTCAGCTATGTTCATATCAGCGTTGTTTGTAATAGCCAGAACATGGAAACAACCTAGATGCCCTTCAACTGAAGAATGGATAAACAAAATGTGGTACATATACACAATGGAATACTACTCAGCAGAGAAAAACAATGACATCATGAGGTTTGCAGACAAATGGATGGATCTAGAAAAAATCATCATTTAGACAGTTGATTGGCCTGATCTGTTTGGGAGGCATCCAGGCAGTGGCACCGGGTCCTTTGCTCATTGCATGAGTCGGCTGTTTGAAACCTGGGGCCTATGCAGGGTCCCTTGGCTCGGCCTGGGAGGAGGGGACTGGACCTACCTGGACTGAGTCCACCAGGTTGATCTCAGTCTGTGGGGAAGGCTTTGCCCTGGAGGAGATTGGAATGGGGGGCGGGCTGGGGGGAAGGTGCGGGGGGCGGGAGGGAGGAGAACAAGGGAATCTGTGGCTGATATGTAGAACTGAATTGTATTGCAAAATAAAAATTAAAAAAAAAGTAGGGTCTCTGCTTAAATTACACAAGAAATGAAGCTATCCACCTGACCTAGGAGACAGGCATTGTTTCTATAAGGTTGTTACCTTAGTTCATGAGATTGTTTGGCCTTGGATGCTTGATAGGTATTTAGATAAAACACTGTTATGAGTTCTTGGAAGCACACATAGCATACAAGAAAATCATTGTAGGAACCATTTAACATATATATATACAAGAGCTAAAACATCACCAAGACTTCTTAAGCTATGGCTTGACCTTCAGAAAAATCCTTGACCTTTCCATGTAGTAGTTTCTGTGATAGTAGCTGAATTCCATTTTGTTTTCCTATGGCTTGCAGCAGTTCCAGTTTTTTCATTTAGTAAAAATAAGGAGAATGTTTAATTCTCTCTAGGGTAGCAAAAAACATAGAAAAATTTAAGTTTGGAGATGACTTGAAAAATGAAAACATGTTTAATTAATATTTATAATCAATAATCTATGTAAATGGCAAGTTGAGAATTAGTTTAGCATTCTATTAGGTGTAGTTGTATATAATAAGAATTTCTCTGTCCCCAGTAGGTAGCAGAGGAGTAACATAAAAAAATCTATTATTAGCTAGTATAGCATAATATGGTCAAATGTGTCTAAATACTATAATTGTGACTTATCAAAAAGAAATGATTAGTTTGGAACATAACTCTATCAATCTCTGATTAGTGGTATTAATTTGGCTAAATGGTATTTTAAAAGAGGCATTGTTAGATAAAGAGTTACTTGAGTTAGTCATGAGCAACTGTTGGACCAAGGTTGCAGTTGAAACTGACCTAATAATTTAAATTTGTAACCAAGGCAATATTGACCCATTTAGCTATGGGAGGACTGTAATAATCTGTGTCAGGGTATGCATAGCAAGACTTACAGATCAATTGTCAGAAGTACATGAGGAGAAAATCTGATAGTATATATATTTCAGGATCATGGGCAGAATTTGTACAATTAATAAAAGAGTGTTTTGTAAGGGCAGTCCAGCCCCTAGGCTGGAGAGTTCAGCACCAAAAGAGGGGTAAGTTACAAAGGGGCTGTAGAAATCATTCATGGTTACTTCCTGCTGATATGGGTCTGAAGCTGAGGGAATTGAAGGCTGGAATGCAGTGGAAACACAGGAAGAGCAGGCTGTTTCAGGCTCTGTAAGACATATGTAGCAGGATTTTCTGTCTCAGGTGCTACAGGGCATGATGCAGGGCTGAGCTGGACAGCATATCCATGTGGGCTGGAGGATGGAGGATGGGATGCAGAACTCCAGCTAGACAGCATGTCTGTGGTCCAGAGGATGACAGCCTGTAACTCTTTTAATGATAAGAATTTCTGCTGGAAACAAATATATGTTTTAGTGGTAGAACATGCAGCTGAGGAGTTTTAAGGAGGAAACTTTTTCTCTTAAGTGTACCTATGGAATAATAAATGCATAGTTTTAGCAGATGAGAGAAGAGGATATAGGGCCAGGGAGAGAGGGCATGATCCACTCACCCAGAGAAGAAAAAGAAAATTTGTGAATGGGACACATAAACTATAGTCAGATTGTGTTCCTCCTGATCCTTCTTTGCTTGTGAGAATTGGTCAGTTTTGATCTCCTGAAGAATTTTTTATAGTATTTTTATTTTATAATTAACTTAATTTCACATTTCAGCCAGAGATTCCCTGGTCCTCCCTCCTCCCACCTCCCACCCCTCTCCCCCAAACCACCCCCTATTCCCACTTCCTCCAGGGCAAACTCTCCCCTGGGGAGTCAGCCCAGCCTGGTAGACTCAGCCAAGGCAGGTTCAGTCCCCTCCTCCCTACACCACGGCTGAGCAAAGTGTCCCATCATAGGCCCCAGGTTCCAAAAAGCCAGTCTATGCACCAAGGACAGGTCCTGGTACCACTGTCTGGGAGCCTCCCAAACTGTTCAAACTAATTAACTGTCTCACTTATCCAGAGGGCCTGGTCCAGTTCCGTGGGGGTTCCTCTGCAATTGGTTTACAGTTCATGCATTTCCACTAGTTTGGCTATTTGTCCCTGCAGATGTAACCAACCGTCTTATTAAATAAGAAACACAGAACCAATGCAAAGAAGAAAGCCAAGAGGTCAGAGCTAAGAGCTAAAACCTTACCCTTCCTCCTGTGGTGGTCCCACCTCTCCGAAAGAGAGCTACTTCCTGTGTTAAAGTCTTTATAAAGACTTTCGGTTCTGCCTTCTCATTGGTTGTAAACCCGACCACATGACCGCCTCATCACTGCCTGTCTGTACAGACCTCCAGGTCTTCTATGGTTGGTATTGAGATTAAAGGCGTGTGTCTCCAGTGCTGGCTGTATCTCTGAACACACAGAGATCTACCTAGCTCTGCCTACCAAGTGCTGGGATTAAAGGCGTGCACCACCACCGCCCAGCTTTCCTGTGGCTTGCTAATAGTTCTGACCCCCGGGCAACTTTATTTATTAACATACCAATAACATTTTAGTACAAGATAAAATATCACCATATTTCCCCCTTTCTATTTTAATAAAAAGAAAAAAGGGAAAAGCTTATAACTAACATAAGAAAAACTATATACAAAAAGTACAATAACTATATACAATATATACAAGTAATAAATACCTAAACAATGTCTAGTCCATTCATATTTGACAAATTCAGAGAAAATAATTCCATTATCTATCCTATTTTGCTAAGTCCAAAATGTATTTAATCCACTTTCTATCCTAATTAATCTTCAACCTAACTAACTAATCTTCAACTGCCTCAGAGATCCAAGAAGGAAATAATATTAGCTAACAAAAATAAAAACAGGAAGTGCATGCAAGCAACTTCCAAAAAATTGTGAGTTGACAGAAACAGCCACCTGCCTGGACAGTCATCTGAGGTTTCTTTGCAGTGTTGGGGTATCATCTTCAGCCTATAGGCTTAGTGTATCTGACAGACTCAATTGTGGAGTAGGATGTACACAAGGTCAACAGTTCAACCTCACATTGAGTGAGAGCAGTCCATGTACCAGAAACACCTGAATTCTACTAGTGTCATGTCATGATTCAGGATTTTAATTCTGGAAATTGTTGATTTTTTTTTAATTCAGCTGTCCATTATTTTTGGCTATGTGTGTATGTGGCTTCATCTTAGCATCTCATTCTTCTCCACATCCCTCTATTAAATGCCATTCTACTATTGAGAGGCGTGAGCTTAGTTACTCTTCAAGAATAACTGTTTCAGCTGCTGTTCCATTGCACATCAGAAGCCATCGGCCCATTGCCTTTTCGGCTGCCTTCAAAGAAAAGGGTACTGTACATTTTCCGGATTGTGAAGGCCACTTCAGGGATGGTGCCATATTGTCCTGGCCTCAGAAGATGCCTTTTGATAAAGCCATAACCACACTTGTTTTGGCAAGAATCAGTAGTCCTTTGTTTCATGTCCTGTCTGTCCTGTTTGTCAGCAGTTGATTCGAGGATACTTTGTTGTCCAGTGGCCAACTTTTCCCACAATGAAAGTTAACTCCAATTGCAGTTTTTTCAATGCCCATATTTTCTCTGAAGTAGATTGGAACTGCCAGGAGCCAACATGTCTCATAGTCATAACAAAAAAGAAAAATTTTCTAAGTTATTAAAACATTTTAAATGCCATATTCTGTAGATCTCTGAAGGGTTTGAAGATGACCTGTCTATCTAAAATATATCTGCTCAACCTTGAAAACATACCTAATGTGACTACAAGTTCTATTATAATGTCTAACTACTAACTTTCATTTCTTTATATCCTAATAGTTGGTAATAATTACATTCAAGGATCAGAAAATTGCATTGTTAAATGAACGGTATAAGTACAATTAGAAATATACATATAGTATTTTCTAACAATATCAATTTCAATATATATAATTTGTATGCAATATAAAACAATCCAATCCAATGTAAAGTATTTAAAACTAGTAATTGTCTTTTTCTTTCCTTTTCTTTTTTTTAAACAAGAACCTTAAATCTAATCTCCTTTGCTTAGCCCTTTTCCTAACCCTTGACAATGACTTGTAACCAACCCCCTTAATCAATGAAAATTATCCCAGATCCAAAACCCATTAAAGGACCAAAAAAACCCACCCACCCGACACCACTTCTTTGGGAATGTGGGCATCGTATTCTTAAAATTGCTTCCTGCTGGGTATGGGTGAAGGAATCTTTATCCTGAAAGAAAAATTTTAGGTTAATTGTCAAATTCTAGGAAAGGTAACTATATCCTTCATTATCCAGTCTGTGTATAATGCCAAAGTTCAGGGTTTATCTCAAATCCTTATTCAAGTAGTCTTTGAGACTGGATCATCTCAGCTAGCCCTCTCAAAATTGCTCTCAGCACTTTGTAGTTCAAAGCTGATCTGTAGATGATGTTTGTCAGCTTAGTGATGTTATTATTGTCCATGTGGAATTGTTGTTGTTGTGTCTTCTTCCTGGAGACTTCAGTTGATGTTAGGCCTGGCCGTGAATTCCTGCAGAAAACTGGTAAGAGACTCAAACACAAAGACATATATATGCAGCTAATTGAAGCCTTTTTTCTTTCTAGAATTAGTTAGGACTCTATATGACAATTCATATCTTAACAAAGTTTAAAATTTATATACATATATATATATATATTAAACTTGTAAATTTTGATATAAAATTCATACCTTAAGAAAAGTTTAAAGACTCAGAATAGAATCAAAGAGTTGAGATTAGTAATAAAATAGTCCCTTAATTAATTTGGCTTTTCTCCTTTCCCATAGCAGAAGATGGCTCTTTTCCTCTGGCATAATACAGGGAGTTTGCATTTTCCTTTTAACAACATGCTTGAGTTTAAAGAAGGAGAGAGCCATTCTCCAGCTCCAAAGTCAGCTTTAAATTTTAATTGAACTGGGACTACAAGAAGACCAATAGTGTTAAATCTTTAGAGAAAAGCAGAAACAAACATTTAGGAAGACTTATAAAATTTTTTAGATAATATACCCATACGCCATTTCACTCTGTTTCCTGGGATAGATGATTTGTCCCTTTTCTTCGGTTGTCTCATTTGTCCAGTGTTCTTCAGATTCCTTAACCTTCATTCTCCTAAAAGACAAAAACAAAAGCCTTTCCCCAACACTAATTTTGGGGAGGTTCCTTTTTGGCAAGTTATTATCTGATTAAATGAAAAGGCATGTGTTACTGGTATAAGTTAGTTTAAACTGGATGTTCATGCTAGTTGATGAACTATCACCTCCTTTAATTAAGATGTCTCTCTTGTTCAAATCGAACCTTTATCAATTTTGATGGTACCCACAGCTTAGCTTCTCCTGTAGAAACAAAAGCAAAACCTTGTCCCCAATGTAACACATACCTGGTTTCCATTCTGAGGTCAGCACATCCTTAAAGTATATAGGCTGATTTAATTCTGTAGTTTTTTCTATTATCCAATGTCTCTCTGCAGGCCTTGTTCCTTTCTCATTGGCATTGAGAAAATATAAAGTTAATAGAGCATTATGTAGTCTATTTCTGGGGGGTTTGTTACCCCTTTCTGTTTATTTAGCATATCCTTTAGAGTTCTGTTTGATTTTTCTATAACTGCTTGACCTGTAGGATTATGTGGTATGCCTGTAATATGCTTTATATTGTAATAAGCAAAAAACTGTTTCATTTTAACAGAGACATATGCTGAAGCATTGTCAGTTTAATTTGTGCAGGTATACACATGATGGCAATAACTTCTAGCAAATGAGTGATTACAGAATCAGCTTTTTCAGAACTCAAAGCAGTTGCCCATTGAAATCCTGAATAAGTATCGATGGTGTGGTGTACATATTTCAATTTTCCAAATTCTGCAAAGTGAAACACATCCATCTGCTAGATTTCATTCCTCTGAGTACCCTTTGGATTACATTCTGCTGGTAATGGCGTTTGATTGTAGAAGGAACAAGTAGGACATTGCTTTACTATTTCTTTGGCTTGTTGCCAGGTTATGGAAAAATCCTTTTTTAAACCTTTACTATTGACATGATGTTTTTATGAAATTCTGAGGCCTCCAGCACATTTCCTATCAATAATTTATCAATCTCATCATTGCCTTGTACTAGAGGGCCTGGCAGACCAGTATGGGATCGGATGTAAGTTATATATAAAAGATGACTCCTTTTCATGATTGTATCTTGTAATTGAATGAATACTGAAGTTAATTCTGAAGCATCAAGGATAAATTCTGCAGTCTCAATATGTAATACTACTCTTTCAGCATACTGAGAGTCAGTTACTATGTTGAGAGGTTCTGAAAAATCCATTAATACCAACAGAATAGCATACAATTCTGATTTTTGAACTGAATTGTAAGGACTTTGAACCACTTTACTTAAATTTTCTGATTTGTAACCTGCCTTTCCTTGTTTGTTGGCATCTATATAAAATGTACAAACTCCAGATATGGGTTTTTCCCATACAATTCGAGGCAAGATCCAATCAGCTCTCTTTATAAGATCAATTCTATTGCTTTTGGGATATTTGCTGTTAATTTCTCCCAAAAAATTACTGCAAGTTTTTTGCCAAGGTTCACTTTCTATCCATAATTTTTCAATGTCCTCCTTAGTTAAAGGTACAACAATTTCTGCTGGGTCTATTCCTGCTAACTGATGAAGTGTCAATTTTCCTTTCCAAATCAAGTCAGAGATATTTTCCACATAAGTTTTTAATTTTTTATTTGGTTTATTTGATAAAAATATCCATTCCAATATAATATCTTCCCTCTGCATTAATATTCCTGTAGGAGAATGCCTAGAAGGTAAAATAACCAAAATGCAATCCAGCTTTGGATCAATAAGATCTACATGCCCTTCATGCACTTTCTTTTCTACCAAGGCCAATTCTTTCTCAGCTTCAGGTGATAATTCTTTTGGACTATTTAAGTCCTTGTCACCTTCTAAGGTTTTGAACAAATTATTCAGTTCATCATTTTTTACCCCAACAATAGTTCGTAGATGAGAAATGTCTCCAAATAATCTTTGAAAGTCATTAAGAGTCTCTAGTCGATCTCTCCTAATTTGCACCTTTTGGGGTCTAATTTTTTGTAGCTCTATTTTATATCCTAAATAATTAATAGAATCTCCTCTTTGTATCTTTTCAGGAGCAATTTGTAATCCCCAGCAAGGCAAAATTTTCTTTACTTCTTCAAACATTCTTTCTAAAGTATCTGCATTTGAGTCAGCTAGTAAAATATCATCCATATAATGATAAATTATAGATTTAGGAAATTTTTTACGTATCACTTCCAATGGCTGTTGTACAAAATATTGGCACAGCGTTGGGCTATTCAACATTCCCTGTGGAAGGACCCTCCATTGAAATCTTTTAACCAGTTGAGAATTATTATAATTAGGCACTGTAAAGCAAATCTTTCTCTGTCTTTTTCTTGCAAGGGTATTGAAAAGAAACAGTCTTTTAAATCAATAACTATGAGAGGCCATCCTTTTGGTAACAGAGTAGGCAAAGGAATTTCAGATTGTAGAGAGCCCATTGGCTGGATTAATTTGTTAATTGCTCTAAGGTCTGTTACCATTCCCCATTTACCAGATTTCTTTTTAATAACAAATACAGGAGAATTCCAAGGGCTAGTTGATTCTTCAATATGCTGAGCATTTAACTGCTCTTCTACCAGCTCTTCTAAAGCCTGGAATTTCTCTGTTGTTAAAGGCCATTGCTGAACCCATACAGGCTTGTCTGTTGACCATTTTAAAGGTAGAGCTGTTGGTGTTTTTGGAAGATTATCAGTTGTTGTGCCCTGTTCTTGTATAATATGGATGGCTGGTGAACACTCATTAGAATAATATCTTCTAATATTTCTCTCAGAAACATGTACTAGTTTTATGATTTGTTTCTGAGATTGGAGGGATGTTAATCTGAATATTCCATTGTTGCAACAAGTCTCGACCCCACAGGTACATAGCTATGTTAGCCACATATGGTTTTAATTTTCCTCTCTGTCTTTCTGGACCTATACATTCGAGCCATCTTGCACTCTGTTTCACTGGAGATAATGTCCCAATTCCCAACAGTTGAACGTTTACCTCCTGAAGAAGCCAAGTTGGATGCCAAAATTCTGGTGCAATTATGGTAATGTCTCCACCTGTGTCTACCAGACCAGACAACAAAACACCATTTATTTTTATTGTTAATTTTGGTCTTTGTTCATTAATAGAAGTTTACCAAAAAAATTTCTTTATGTTTTTTCCTGAATTTCCAATTCTCTCTGTTTCATCATCCCAACCAGCATGATTTATTCCAATAGGCATTTGGTTATTTAGTTGCTTTGAGTAGGGGTTTCCTCTACAACTGCAGGAAAGGTTTGAACTGGATTTACTGTGGGGGCCTGCCTGGGGCCCCTCTGGGAGTTTCCCGAAGACCAAGGCAAAGGATTACCCTGTCTGTCCCTTGTTGATCTACGTACGTTGGTCCAGTGTTTCCCCTTACCACACCTTCTGCATACTCCATAAGGAAGGGGCATTCTGTTGCCATTGTTCCTTGAAGAAACATTGTTTCTAGGAACAACCTGTTTACAGTCCCTTTTCAAATGTTTTTGTTTTCCACATCCAAAACATCTAAAGTTCCTCAAACCTTTTGAAATTGCTTCTCTTACCCACATATCATCATGGTCATGAGCCTCAACATTAACCGTATCTCTAATCCAATCTTCCAAGGATGCAGATCCTGCCTTTAACAGCCTGATTATTCTTTTGCATGCTGCATTTGCATTCTCAAAGGCCAAAGATTCAATTATTATCTGACTAGTCTCTGAATTCGGGACCATTCTCTTTACTGCTGAAGTCAATCTTTGTAAGAAATCTGTGAAAGATTCTTTTGGGCCCTGTATAACCTTTGTAAATGACTCAGTTTTTTTCCTGGTTCCTCAACTCTGTCCCATGCAATCAAGGCTGCCATTTGACATATAATTAGGGTTTAGACATCATATAAACATTGTGTTTGTACTGAAGCATATTGGCCTTCTCCAATAAGCTGATCCTGGCAGACTTGTATTCCTTTATCCCTCCATTGTTTTTCTATATTTTTAGTCTCCTCCTTGAACCATATTTTCCACTGGAGATTTTGTCCGGGCTCTGTGCCAGCTCCTGCCAGTCCTGTGGTAGAATCCTATTATAAGTTGACCAGGAGTTTAACATTTGATTTACATATGGGGAATGCATGCCATAAGGTGCTATGTATGGCTCCTTAAATCTTCATAAGTCTAACATTTCAATTGGAATCCAAGTATTTTGTCCATTCTCTTCACCAGGTAGCGGCTGTATGGCTACCGGACAAATTAAGGGTGATTGTGTGAAAACAGGCTTTCTTTCTGTAACCTTATGATCCAATTTTGAAACAAATTCACTGTTAATTACTTCTGTCTGAATTTGAATTTCTCTATAATTCATTTTTACAGGTTTAACAGGTTTTTCTAAGACGTATCCTGGCACTTAAATTGACTATCTTTTTAAATAGTAAAATGAGGATAAGAAAAGTAATAAACTGCATAATTCGATCAATATTAATCTTCTCATATAGTTGTTCCATTGTCAGACTGCCTAAAATTTCAGACAAAGCTCAATTTTCTTCCAGTGTACACATAAAGCCCAGTTTTTTTAATGTAGAAAAAAAATTCTCTTTTAAATAAATATCTTAATTGACTTACCAAGTCTGCGTAGATTAGTAGAAATCCGAGGTAATTTCAAAACAGCCACCTAGTGTCCGAGGTGTGAATCCAGAGAGAGAGAGAGAGAGAGAGAGAGAGAGAGAGAGAGAGAGAGAGCAAGAAAGCATAGCCACAAGTTCTGACTAAAAGCTTAAATCCAGCCACATTTTTCCCGCTTGAGCCGAGTCAAGTCTGGGCTTTGGCTTCCTTAAGCCCTGACCACATATGTTGGCTTTACGGCAGGAGCCCTGTTCGGCAGGGCAGGTCTGAGTTGTTTGTAGCACCGGCTTTAAGCAAGTAACTCCAGCTGCGGGTCAGTCAGACCTGGGCCCGAGCTAGGGAGACAGGCCACCCAGGCCAGAAACCAGACCTGCCGCCAAGCCAAGCCAAGCAGTTTTTAATGGATTCTTGTCACATTGGGCACCAAATGTAGATGTAACCAACCATCTTATTAAATAAGGTACAAAAAACCAATGCAAAGAAGAAAGCCAAGAGGTCAGAGCTAAGAGCTAAAACCTTACCCTTCCTCCTGTGGTGGTCCTACCTCTCCGAAAGAGAGCTACTTCCTGTGTTAAAGTCTTTATGAAGACTTTCAGTTCTGCCTTCTCATTGGTTGTAAACCCGACCACATAACCACCTCATCACTGCCTGTCTGTACAGACCTCCAGGTCTTCTATGGTTGGTATTGAGATTAAAGGCGTGTGTCTCCAATGCTGGCTGTATCCCTGAACACACAGATCTACCTAGCTCTGCCTACCAAGTGCTGGGATTAAAGGCATGCACCATCACCACCCAGCTTTTCTATGGCTTGTTAATAGCTCTGACCCTTGGGCAACTTTATTTATTAACATACAAATAACATTTTAGTACAAAATAAAATATCACCATATGTTCCTGTGCTTTTTCCAATCATGGTCTCAATATCTATTGCTCATACAATCCCTCCTCTCTCTCTCTCTCTCTCTCACCAATTGAACTTCTACCTGGGGCTCATCCATGGATCTCTGCATCTGCTTCCATCAGACACTGGATGAGAGTTCTACCATAACAGCCAGGGTGTTCGGCCATCTGATCACCAGAGCAGGTCAGATCAGGCACCCTCTCGATCATATCCAGTAGTCTACTGTGGAGGTATCTTTGTGGATTTCTGGGGACTTCTCTAGCACTCTGCTTCTTTCTATTCCCATGAGGTCCTCATTCATCATGGTATCTCACTCTGTGTTCTCACACTCTGCTCCTGATCCAGCTGTGACCTTCCTCTCCCCTAAGCTCTCTTTTCCCTGACCCTTGCCCTCCATTCACCCCCTCCCCCAGTTTGCTTGTGTAGATCTCATCCATTTCTCTGTCATTGGGCAATCCCTGTGTCTTTCTCAGGATTCTCTTTACTAGGTAGCCTCCATGGAGTTGTGAGTTGCAGTCTGGTTATCCTTTGCTTTACATCTAGTATCAACTTAGGAGTGTGTACATACCGTGTTTGTCTTTCTGAGTCTGGGTTACCTCACTCAGGATGATTTTTTCTAGTTCCATCCATTTGCCCACAAACCTCATGATATCATTGTTTTTTCTCAGCTGAGTAGTACTCCACTGTGTATATGTACCATGATTTGTTTATCCATTCTTCAGTTGAAGGGCATCTAGGTTGTTTTCAGGTTCTGGCTATTATGAATAATGCTACTATGAACATAGTTGAGCATGTGTCCTTGTGGTATGATTGATCATTCCTTTGATATATGCTCAAGAGTGGTATAGCTGAGTCTTGAGGGAGGTTGATTCCCAATTTTCTAAGAAAGCACCATATTGATTTCCAAAGTTGGTCTACAAATTTGCATTCCTACCAACAGTGGAGGAGTATTCCCCTTGCTCCACATCCTCTCCAACATAAGCTGTCTTCAGTGTTTTTGATGTTAGCCATTCTGACAGGCATAAGGTGGTGTCTCAGAGTCGTTTTGATTTGCATTTCTCTGATGACTAAGGATGTTGAGCAATTCCTTAAATGTCTTTCAGCCATTTGAGCTTCTTCTAATGAGAATTCTCTGTTTAGCTCTATAGCCCATTTTTTAATTGGATTGTTGTGTATTTTGATGTCTAATTTCTTGAGTTCTTTATATATTCTGGATATCAGCCCTCTGTCAGAAGTGGGGTTGGTGAAGATCTTTTCCCATTCTGTAAGCTATCACTTTGTCTTGTTGACCATGTCCTTTGCCCTACAAAAGCCTCTCAGTTTTAAGAGGTCCCATTTGTTAATTGTTTCTCTCAGTGTCTGTGCTACTGGTGTTATATTAAGGAAGTGATCTCTGGTACCAATGAGTTCAAGACTACTTCCTACTTCCTCTTCTATCAGGTTCAGAGTAACTGCATTTATGTTGAGGTCTTTGATCTACTTGTACTTAAGTTTTGTGCATGGTGACAGATACAGATCTATTTGTAGTCTTCTACATGTTGACATCCAATTATGTCAGCATCATTTGTTGAAGATGCTTTCTTTTTTCCATTGTACAGTTTTGGCTTCTTTGTCAAAAATCATATGTTCATAGGTGTGCAGATTAGTGTCAGGGTCTTCAGTTCAGTTCCATTGGTCCACATGTTGGTTTTTTTGCCAGTACCAAGCTGTCTTCATTACTGTAGCTCTACAGTAGAGATTGAAGTCAGGGATTGTGATACCGCCACAAGTTGTTTTATTGTACAGGATTCTTTTGCTGTCCTGAGTTTTCTGTTTTTCCCTATGAAGTTGAGTATTGTTTTTTAGGTCTGTGAAGAATTGTTTTGGGATTTTGATGGGGATTGCATTGAATCTGTAGATTGCTTTTGGTATGATTGCCATTTTTACTATGTTAATCCTACCTATCCATGAGCATGGGAGATCTTTCCATTTTCTGACATCTTCTTCAGTTTCTTTCTTCAGGGACTTAAAGTTCTTGTCAAACAGGTCCTTTGCATATTTAGTTAGAGTTACCCCAAGGTATTTTATATCATTTGTGGTTATTGTAAGGGGTGATGTTTCTCTGATTTCTTTCTCAGGCCTTTGTCATTTGTATATAGGAGGGCTACTGATTTTTTTGAGTTAATTTTGTGTTCTGCTATATTGCTGGAGGTGTTTATAAGCTGTATGAGTTCCTTCGTCAAATTTTTGGGTTCACTTATGTATACTATCATGTCATCTGCAAGTAGTGAAAGCTTGACTTCTTCCTTTCCAGTTTGTATCCCCTTGATCTCCTTACGTTGGCTTATTGCTCTGGATAGAAATATATTGAATAAGTATGGAGAGAGTGGACAGCCTTGTCTTGTTCCTGATTTTAGTGGAATCGCTTTGATTTCCTCTCCATTTACTTTGATGTTGACTATTGGCTTGTTGTAAATTGCCTTTATTATGTTTAGGAATGTTCCCTGTATTCCTAATCTCTCCAAGACCTTTATCATGAAGGGGTGTTGGATTTTGTCAAAGGCGTTTTTAGCATCTAGTGAGATGGTCATGTGGTCTTTTTCTTTCAGTTTGTTTATATGGCATATTACATTGATGGACTTTTGTATGTTGAACCACCCTTGCATCCCTGGGATGAAGCCTACTTGATCATGGTGAATAATTGTTTTGATATGTTCTTGGAGTTTGTTTGCCAGTATTTTATTGAGTATTTTTGCATCAATGTTCATGAGGGAGAGTGGTCTGTAGTTCTCTTTCTTTGTTGCATCTTTGTTTGGCTTTGGAATCAGGGTTAATTGTAGCTTCATAGAAGGAGTTTGATAACATTCCTTTTGTTTCTATTGTGTGAAACAATTTAAAGAGTATCGGCATTATCTACTCTTTGAAGATCTGGTAGAATTCTGTGCTGAAACCATCTGGTCCTGGGCTTTTTTAGTTGGGAGACTTTTTATGACAGTTTCTATATCCTTAGGGGTTACTGGTCTATTTAAATTGTTTATCTGGTGTTGATTTAACTTGGTGTGTGGTACCTATCCAGAAAATCATCCATTTCTTTCAGATTTTCCAATGTTGTGGAGTACAAGTTTTTGAAGTACGATCTGATGATTCTTTGGATTTTCTCACTGTCTGTTGTTATGTCTCGCTTTTCATTTCTGATTTTGTTAATTTGGATTCTCTCTCTCTCTCTCTCTCTCTCTCTCTCTCTCTCTCTCTCTCTCTCTCTCTCTGCTGTTTGGTCAATTTCGATAAGGGCTTGTCTATCTTGTTGATTTTCTCAAAGAACAAATTCTTTGTTTCATTGATTCTTCATATTGTTCTCTTTGTTTCTATTTTATTGATTTCAGCACTCAATTTGATTATTTGCTGGTGTTTGTTTCTCCTTGGTGAGTTTGCTTCTTTTTGTTCTAGAGTGTTTAGGTGTGCTGTTAAGTCGCTAGTGTGAGATTTCTCTATCTTCTTTTTGTGGGCATTTAGTGCTATGAATTTTTCTTTTAGCACTGTTTTCATAGTGTCCCATAATTTTGGGTATGTTGTACATTCATTTACATTGAATTCTAGGAAATCTTTAATTTCATTCTTTATTTCTTCCTTGACCCATTGGTGATTCAATTGGGCATTATTCAGTTTCCATGAGATTGTAGGCTTTCTGTAATTTTTGTTGTTGTTGAAATCTAACTTTAAGCTGTGGTGGTCTGATAAGATACAAGAGGTTATTTCAGTTTGTTTTTTTTTTTTTTATCTTTTGAGATTTGTTTTGTGACCAAGCATGTGGTTGATTTTCAAGAAGGTTCCATGGGGTGCTGAAAAGAAGGTATATTCTGTTGTGTTAGAGTGGAATATTCTGTAGATATCTATTAAGTCCATTTGAGTCATAATGTCTGTTTGTTCCCTATTTCTCTGTTAAATTTCTGTCTGGCAGACCTGTCCATTGCTGAGAGTAGGGTGTTGAAGTCTCCACTACTAGTGTATGGGGTTTAATGTGCAATTTAAATTTTAGTAATGTTTCTTTTACAAATATGGGCACTCTTGTATTTGGGACATAGACATTCAGGATTGAGATTTCATCTTATCGAATTTTCCCTGTGATAAATATGTAATGTCCTTCCCAATCTGTTTCGATTGATTCTAGTTTGAAGCCTATTTTATTAGATATTAGGATAGTTATACCAGCTTGCTTCTTAAGTCCCTTTGATTGGAAAGTCTTTTCCCAGCCTTTTATTCTGAGGTAGTGTCTGTCTTTGAAGTTGAGGTATGTTTCTTGTATGCAGCAGAAGGATGTATCTTGTTTTTGTATCCATTCTGTTAGCCTGTGTCTTTTTATAGGTGAATTGAGACCATTGATAGTAATGGATATTAATGACCAGTGATTGTTAATTCCTATTATTTTTTGGTTGTAGTGTTGTAAATTTCCCTTCTTTGGTATTTGTTGGTGTGGTATCTATTGCCTGTGTTTTCATGGGTGTATCTAACTTCCTTAGGTTGAATTTTTCCTTCTAGTGCTTTCTGTAGGGTTGGATTTGTGGAGAGATATTGTTTAAATATGGTTTTATCATGGAATATTTTGTTTACTCTGTCTATGTTGATTCAGAGTTTTGTTGAGTATAATAGTCTGGTTGCCATCCATGGTCTCTTAGTGTCTGCAGTCTGTCTGGCCATTGTGATAGAGGCGATACCTCAAATGTGGTTTTCTCTTTCCATGTGAATTTAGTCTGTCAAATAGACAAAAACTAAGCAGCATGTCGTTATTGGTCACCGGTTCCTCTTTCCTTAAAAGAAATGTCAGGTCTTTTTCTTCTTTTTGGATTGAGCTGCTTGTGGTTTTTATTGTTACTATTGTTGAACTGTGAGAGTTCTTTATATATTGTGGCCCATGTTCAAATGTACAATACGTAACATTTTTTGGCACTTGAAAATGATCTTTCCACTTTGTTGATCCATGGTCTTTTACTTGTTAATAGTGCTTTATCTGGGGTCCCAACTGTACATAGTCTGGAGAAATAGAGTGAGATCTTTGACATCTGTATACAAGACATAATGGTTAAGTCAACTATTTCACATTCACTACCCCATTTATCTCCCATTCATTATGGTGAGACATTGGAAATTTGTCTTGGCTACTCTGAAATACACTGCCATTGACTACAATCTTCTATGGGTTACTTCTAACCTGCTCCTCTCTCCAATGTGAAATTTACATCTTGCTACTGACAGCTCCTTGGTGGTTCCTTCCCACAGCCAGTTTTGCCTATCTATTTATTTATTTATTTATTTATTTATTTATTTATTTATTTATTTATTTTACAGTGTTCTGCCTGCACACCAGAAAAAGGCAACATATTTCATTATAGATGGTTGTAAGCCACCATGTGGTTGTTGGGAATTGAACTCAAGACCTCTAGAAGAGATGCCAGTGCTCTTAACCCCTGAGCCATCTCTCCATACCCAGTCCAGGGATTATCTCTTGCAGGCAAATACTAATAGACACTGCTTGGTGGAAGGTCAGATCATTGTTCACATTTAAGGTTAACTTGCAGGCATAGCAATGATCATTTATCATGTATCCTATTATAGGGAAACTGAGACAGGAAACACAGTCACTGAGTCAGGGTCACGTAGGCCATCAGTGGCACAAGCTATCTGTCCAAAACTAAATCTCCAGGTTTCCATCCTGGAGACCTACTAGGTGGTCTTTGCTCTTCTGATCATTTCATAGAGTCAGGATTCGTATAGGGTTCCCAGATTCATGTCAATCACCTTCAAACACCTGACAAGAACAACCCACCTGTGGCCAAGCCTGACCTAAATGTCAGACAGATCCTGAGCTGTATGAGATCTCTGACAGGCTGTCAGGTTTCTCAGGGAAGCTCAATTGGAAGACTAATCATAGCCTATCTGTAGGACAGCCCTGGACAGCAAAGGCTTGGAGAGCACTGTTCTACGCTGAGTAGTGGAGGACAGTGCAGCTGGAGGGACTTGAACCTTGTATCTCAAAGCAGGCAATGGGTCAGTGAGGACCAGGAGATAAAATGAGGTCTCTGATTCCAAGTCTTGAGTCTGACCATCACCAAACGCTGCAGCCCAGTTCTCTCATGAGAAAGTCCTTGATTCTCTCATACACAGCACAGGAGGCCCCATTATCTCTGAGCACTCAGCCACTCCATCTGCTTTTAATTTGCTTCCTGACTGATTCCTTAAGGATCAGGGTTGGTGGAGAGATAAGAGACTATCTTTGGTTGAAAGACACCCTTGCAAGAACCAGAGGTACTACACAGGGCAATCTTCTCTCTGTGGTTAGCACTGCAATTGATACCCAAGGCCAAAATCACAACCAGCAATTCCAATCCCATGGAGGTTGAGGACTCAGTAGCATTAATGTGTGAGCCTATGACTCAGAACATAATCTACCTTGGAGGATAAATGACCAAAGCCTCTCAGAAGAGGACAGGCTAAAGCTCTCTGAAGACAACAGGACTCTCACTTTACTCAGTGTTGTGAAGACTGATACAGGACCCTATGAATGTGACCTGGAACTCAGTGAGTGCCTCCCCAAGTGACCCATTCACTCTGAACATTACATGTAAGTATTTTCTGATTCATCCTGGCCCCAACTACCTAAATACAGAGAGCTAGAGCTACCATACTCAGTCCTGGTCCCCTTGGATTCATGATACAGACCTACCATACAGATACCTAGGCTGCCAGGGCAGCCTGGCCCAGCCCAAGCATATGTGGACAGGCACAGCATTAAGCTTGAATGAGCTGCAGGGACTTCTGCCTAGAGAGGCTCATGGTGATGGAGACAGGGAACATGTTAGACTCAGGCTCAGTGCACATATGAGTATGCAGAGGGGATGTTTGTGTGTTGTGCTTGAGATAGATCAGGGCTTGTGCATGCTGAATGAGTACTCTTCCACTAATCTGCACTCCAATTCTGGTGGAAATCTGCTTAATTAAGGTTAAAACACAACTCAAAGAGATACTATGGCTGTCTAGAGACCAGGATTTCCCTTTCCCTCTGCTGACATCATGTGTGGCTTTGTTCTGTTTGCTCCAGATGGTCCAAATGTCTCGATCAGATCCCACTCAAATATTCATTTCCATTCAAAGACAAACCTCAGCCTCTCCTGCCACACAGCTCCAGTCATTCTCCCAAGAGCTCTTTATCCCCAACATCAATACTAATAATAACAGATCCTATTCCTGCTTCATCTATAACTTTTTCCCTGGAGTAAATTAGACCACAGTCAAGAACATTACAGTCCTTAGTAAGTGGATCTCTGAAATATCAGCACCAGGTTTGGAGTGGAGTCTTTTGGCTTTCTGGGAAGGTGCAGAAGCTTTTAATTTCCAGCCCATATCTATGGGAACAAGCAAAACTCAGTCTTCCTCAAGCCTTCTGCTCCATCCCTATGTCTAATGGCCTCCTGGTTCTCTGGTTTCTGGCTGAGAGGGATGGAGCTTGCAATGTGAGAAGGAGGTTCTCCCAGTCTTGGAAAGCCTTTGGTTGTGTGAAGGACTTTCCAGGGTTAGGAGAACCTCAAGATCAAGATTTCTTTCTGTGCCTAATACAACCTTTCCTGTCCTCTCCATTTTCATTTTCTGACCTCCATGATGTAGAAGGAGCACCCAGTGATTTCAATGGTGCTCACATTCTTTTTCTCCAAATGTGAGGAAAAAAATCTCCCACAGATTCAGACTAGACCTCTGATCCCAGGTCTGCTCCTGTCTCATGGGTCAGATGGGTGACTCAAGTCTGACTCCAGGGAATGGGAAGAGTGGGTATAGAAGGTGCCTGGGAGCCCTGTTCTGAGTCAGGGTGAACCGTGTCACTGACAGTTGATGATGTTCTTTTGCTTACTCTTCAAGGTCCAAAAAACAAATGTCAGCTGAGTGTGGTGGCACACACCTTTGATGCCAGCACTGAGGAATGAGAGGGAGGTAGATAGTGTGAGTTGGAGGCCAGACTGGTCTACATAGCAAGTTCCAATCAAGCTAGGACTGTACATTGAGACCCTGTCTCAAAAAAATCAGTACTGAGAATTAGAGTGGCAGGCTTTGTTCAGCACTGTGATTATTCACTTCTTCTCTGTAGTATTTAATCCATATCCATGGGGCAGGAAATACATTTTTTTCTACAAACAGAAAATCTTCAGCCAGGGATTTCTCCCAGTCCTAGGTCTAGCCTTTAACACCTTTAAGATTATGTGGGCCATCTTAACCCCATGACAAATTATTTAATAAAAGACAAACAGAAGGCTATTTCATAAAAGAGGGACCTGACTGTTCACAGTTACCAAAAGTGTGAGCAAGAATTCCCACAAAAATCATTGGGAAATACATTCCCTCCACCATGAGATTTCTGGACATGTGGTGTAAAGAGGATCCAGTTTAGAATCTACACAAACACCCTGAGTCAGTTTCACTGTGGGTGATCTTGGTAGGAGTAAGACTCAGCTCTCTCCTTACAGAACATATCTTGAAACCAAACATATGATCTTGCAGAGGGCCACTTCATTCTATGGGCCCTGTGAGCTGGATGAGATCTCTGAGGGTGAAGGACTCTCAGCTGTTCCCCTCCATTATTTATCCACAGATCCAGTGACTCTACCCTTCATCCAAGTCACCAACACCACACTCAAAGATATGATCTCTGTGTTCCTCACCTGCTTGTCAAATGACACGGATATCTCCATCCATTGGTTTTTCAAAGGCCACACTGTGGAGCTCACAGACAGGGTAAGGCTGTCCCAGGACAACAGCACCCTCCAAATAGACTCTGTGAAGAGTGAGGATTCCGGGGACTATCAGTGTGACGTATCCAATCAAATCAGTTCCAAGAGGAGTGACCCCATCCAGCTGGACATAATACGTAAGTGACCTCTGTTCCCTCCTTACTCCATAGTGTTGGGGTGGGGGCAATTTCTTTATCAACAGAGTACAGAATGGGTAAAAGTCACAAGAAGGAAAAACATGGTTCAAGATACAGCCAGCACGGTGATGGATGCATGTTAATCTCATGATAACACACCAAGCAAGCTGAGCACAGTGCTGCATGCCTTTAACCCCAGCGCACCAGAGGCAGAGACAGTTGGATCTCTATGAGTTCCCAACCACCCTGGTCTTTGTAGCCAGTTTCAGGTTAGCCAGAGCTACATAGTGAGACCCTGTCTCAAAAGAGAGAGATCATGAAGCAGGAGGCATAGAAGTACAATTCCACTCAACTGAATGTATCAGGTTCTGCTGATTCCCCATGGGTGACCTTGCTTTGGAGGAGGTGGAAATGGGGAGGTTGTTTGGGAAGGAAGGCTGGGGTTAGGAGGCGGAGGAAAGGGGAATCTGTGGTTGGTATGTAAAATGAATAGAAAATCTCTTAATAAAAGAAAAAGAAGTACAAGGCCAGCCCAGATTACATTGTGAGACACTCTACATAATAACAGTAGATGTCTTTATAGCAAATAAATAGACATGCAAAGCGATTAAGAGTTTAGGGTCTGAGTCAGACACACAGTAAAATATTCATGTTACTCTATACCTCCTCCTACACATTTAAATCTTCTTCAGATTATTTCCAATACCTAGTATGCATACTGCATAGACACTAGTCTTTTTTTTTTAACTGGGGCCAAGTTGACAATAGTCTTATTGTGTTGAGTACAGGACCATGATAGGAGGAAACAACACATTTATCACTGTAGAGATACTTTTCCACGTAATTTGTTTTCAAGGTTTCAATCCCTAAATACCAAATCCATAGATAGAAAGGACCTGTATTAAGTTTCTTACTATGTTTGCATATTTATTCGTGTGCATGTCCCACAGCCATGTGTGGAGGTCAGGGGACAATTTGTAGGAGCCAGTTCTCCAGGGACAGGGGATTGAACTCAGGTGGGTGAACCAGCCCTTTATCTTCTAAGCCATTTCACTGACCCACATTTGTTTGTGCATTTATTTCTGTGTAACAGTTGGGGATAGGTAATGAGAGGGAGTACAATAGGCACTCTTCCCAACTGAGCCATGTTGGCCCATATACTGAGTTTCTTGTACTCATGTTGACATTTGCAGCATGACCTCATTGCACAAGACTCTTTTTTCTGATGACTGTTTTTTGTGGTGTGTAGTAGTATGTGTGTGTGTGTGTGTGTGTGTGTGTGTGTGTGTGTGTGTGTATATATATATATATATATATATATATATATATATATGGTTTATGGAACTGGAGAGATAGCTCAATATTTAAGAGCCCTAGCTGCTCTTCCAAAGGACAGGGGTTCAATTCCCAGCACCCACATGGCAGCTTATTACTGTCTGTAACTAAGTTCCAAGAAATTCAACACCCTCTTCTGTTCTCCTCAGGTACCAAACATGCATCTTCTGTAG
Source organism: Peromyscus eremicus (assembly GCF_949786415.1). Classification (NCBI taxonomy): domain Eukaryota; kingdom Metazoa; phylum Chordata; class Mammalia; order Rodentia; family Cricetidae; genus Peromyscus; species Peromyscus eremicus. The sequence continues at coordinate 167,815,980 of NC_081416.1, read as the reverse complement.
AGACATATAAGCAGCCAAAAGGCCCATATGATGCATCTGGCATCATAACAAAAACACCATTCAAAATCCAGTTTCAAGATGCTTTCATCCTGTCTCCTAAAAGTCTGATGACTTTCAGCTCTGATCCATTTTAGGTCTTTGATCCATTTAGAGTTGATTTTTATATGTTGTTAGGTGAAGGCTTAACTTCATTCTTTTACCTAGATATCCCATTTTCCCAACATCCCTTGTTTAACTGATTATTCCTCCATTCTTGAACAATCTTAGCAGCCTGATTAAAACTCATCTGAGGGTCAGATGGACAGCAAGAATGCCTTCCAAGTTTTTTAACTCAATAGGATGTAGTGGGTAGCCATTCCAGCTTTGATCTGGAAGTTCTAACCCCCACTGACACTTCGGCAACTGTCATGCCTACAAGGCGGGGCCAAGGGAGGCGCCTGGAGACCTGAGATCTGGATCCGGGAGCACTCTCTCGGTTCCAGGACCCAGGATGGTGGAGGTGGGCCAAGCAGAGCTCCATAGAACACTGCTGGACTGCGATACACCTTCCCCAGACCCCGTGACCTACCTATCCCTTAATTTGTAAGTTACGCCATTAAATAAATCTCCTTTTAACTACGTGGAGTGGCCTTAATAATTTCACCAATAATAGGGCAACTCTGTTTCACACCTAGTAATTCAAAAGAGCCAGCAGAAATGTATGTTTGTAACAAACAGAAAAAGTGACAGATGAAATGGTGGATACGCCTTCTACTCAGATCTGACACACATTATAATATATATGCAAAACTGTGCCCCATAAACACACATATTGATTGTATCAACTAATCTTTAATCATGGCCAGGGTGCATGAGCAATTCTGGACTTTCCGATTCTATTTCACTGATCTGTATGTCTGCCTTTATGTCAGCAGTAGACTATTTTGATTGTTGCAGCTTTGTACTAAAATTATGAAATCATGCAGGATGTCCTGCAATTTTATTCCTTTTTCTTTTTCAAGATACTTTTAAAGCCAGGTATGGTACTTGCCTCTAACCCCAGCTCTTGGGAGCAGAGACAGGTGGATCTCTGGGAGTTGGAGGCCAGCCTCATCTATATAGTGAGTTCCAGGACAGCTAGAATGGACTTTTCTATTTCTGTGCAAAAATGCCACTGGGGTTTTGATCTGATGTGCATAGAACTGATAGACTACATTCAGTGATATTGTCATCTATTTAAAAAAAAGTTTCAGACAAGCTGGCTCATGCCTGTAATTCCAGCCACTCAAGAAGCTGAGACAGGAGTACCAAAGTTCTAAGCATGCCTACCACAACCATTCAGGCCAGCCTGGTTAATTTAGTGACATCATGTTTCTAAATAAACATTAAAAGGCAGACCTTAGAATACAGCTCAATAGTAGAGTATTGCTTACCATGCACAAAGCCCTGGGTTCAATCCCAGTACTGCAGAACAACAGTAATAATGAGATTAAGTCTTCCAACCCATCAACCCCAATGGCTGTCATTTCTTGTCTTCTTTCATCATCTCTTATTTGGGAGTTTGCTGAGTGCAAGTCTTTTATCTTCTTGGTGGAGTTAATTCTAAGTATTTTATTCCTTTTGGTGCTCTCATGAATAAATACTTTCTTCGTTTTTTTCCAATTATTCACTGTTAAGGCTAGGACTGTTGCTCAGGGGCTAAACCCTTGCCAGGCATGCACAGGTCATAGGTTCAAGCTGCACTACTGCCAGGAAAATAAAAAATCTAATTGTTCATGGTCAATATTAGTATACAGAAATACATCTCTCTTGGGCATGTTGTTTTCATTAGCCAACAATTTTGCTAGTTTTACACATTTAGTTCTGAGAACTTTTTGTACAATGTTAAGGATTTTCTATGAACAAATCCTTGTCATCTATCTATCTATCTATCTATCTATCATATCTCTCTCTCTCTCTCTCTCTCCTCTCTTTCCCTATCTATCTATTTATACCTCATAATTGGGTACCTTCATTTCATTGTCTAACCTAATGGCTGTGTGTAGCATTCTTAAGAGTCTCTTGAACAGAAGTGGTCACAGCAGCATCGTGTGTTCTTCCTGATATTAGAGAGAAAGGGTCAGTCTCCCCATTTAATATGATGTTGGCCTGTGGGTTTCCATGTGTGGCCTTTGTTATAGTAAGCTGGACTTCTATCATGTTTCAGTGTTTTTAATCATCAATGTCTGTGAAATTTTGTCAAATTTTTGTTGATTCAATCTTATTGGTTATTCGATTCGATTCTATCTCTAAAGAATCAGGTTTGTAGGAATTTGTCCATTGCATCTAGGCCACTCAACAGTGAGCATATAGCTACTGAGTACTCTTGAAATTCTTCATATTCTTGAGAATGGATAGTGAGGTCTCACATTTTAGTAATGTCCAACTCCCATAAATAGAATGATATCAGACCCAGAAGTTAGACAAATATTAATTGAATCCTTGGCTTTTGAAAGTGCTAATTCAGAATGCAAAAGGGTGATTAGGCCTTTAAATGCAAGATCAGCACTCATAGATAAATGGATACAAAATACGTCTGATATTGGATCTCATGCTTATGATGCTACTTTGATAGGAGAAGTAATTTCTAGAAATTTTAAGAAAAATCAAAATGTCAGATGTTTTAATTGTGGTAACCAAGGTCATCTAAACAGGGATTTTAGACAAGTTATTCCTAAAAACAATGCTTTTTCTAGAGATAATCCAAAGAGAAGGCCCTAGCCTTCTGGAGTATGCAGAAGGTGTGGCAAAGGCTGACATTGGACTAAAGAAAGCAGATCAAAGGGACAGACAAGGTAACCCTTTTCCAGGAGGAAACGACTTGGGGGCCTCTCACAGGTCCCAATATCAAATTTGGTTCAATCATTCCCTGTTATCATGGAGGGAACTCCTCCACAGAGTAATTAAGAACCTAATTCCTGTTGCCAAAAACCATACTAATATGCATGACAAACAGCTTCAATAGATAAATTCAATAAAACAAAATTTTCAAGAGAGACCATAAAGCAAGTATTTTGGCAAACTTCTACAAATGATCATAGACCAAAGTTTAAAATACAAAAATAAAATGGCATTGAAACTGACGGTTTGAAAGACACAGGTATAATTGTAACAATAATTTCACTGAAATCTTGGCATCCAAATTGGCTTCTTCAGGAGGTCAATATTCAGCTCCTAGGGATTGGAATTCTATCTCAGGTAAAACAAAGTAGAAGATGGGTTGAGTGTATAGAGCCAGAAGGACAGATAGGAAAATTAAAGCCATATATGGCTAATATAGCCATGAATTTATGGGGATGTGACTTGTTGCAGTAATGGAAAAGACAGATTAACATTCCCCCAATCTCAGAAGCAAATTGTAAAATAAAGAATGCTTCTGAGAGAAATATTAAAAGGTATTATCAAGAACAGTCAGAGACTGTTCAAATTGTACATAGACAGGGCACAACAGCTGTTGGTCTTCCAAGGTACCAACAGCTCTACCCTTAAAATGGTTAACTGACAAACCTGTGTGGATGGAACAATGGCCTCTGACATCAGAAAGATTCCAGGCCTTAGAACAGCTGGTATAGGAGCAGATAAATGCTCAACATATTGAAAAATTACAAGTCCTTGGAATTCTCCTATATTTGTCATTAGAAAGAAATCTGGAAAATGGAGAACGTTAACAGATTTAAGAGCCATAAATTCAGCTGATGGACTATTTACAGCCTGGAATTACCTTGCCTTCTCTATTAGCTAAAGGATGCTCTATTATAGTGATTGATTTAAAAGACTGCTTTTTTACTATACCTTTACAAGAACAGGAGAGAGGAAAATTAGCCTCCACAGGGCATACTTATAATAATTCCCGCCTGTTAAAAAGCTGCAATGGAAAATTCTTCCACAAGGGATGTTAAACAGCCTCACCTTATGTCAATATTTTGGACAACAGCCATTGGAAATAGTTCAGAAACAGTTTCTGTAGTCTGCAATTTATCATTATATGGATGATATCTTACTAGCTGATTTAGATGCAAATACCTTAAAAAAATGTTTAAAGAAACAAAGAAAATTTTGCCTTCTTGGGGACTACAAATTCCTCCTGAAAAAAATAGAAAGAGGAGATTCCATTAATTACCTAGGATATAAGATATGTTTACAAAAACTTGAACCACAAAAAGTACAAATCAGGAGAGATAATTAGGAACTTTGTAGTACCTTTTACTAATGCTGAAATTTCCTCATGATGGATGGAAAATGAACCTGGGCAAAGAGCTTGCAGTAATTTCTTGATACAAATTAGCAGCAAATATCTCCAAAGGAAGAGACTTCAGTTTATAAGAAGAACTAATTGGATTCTTCCTCACATTATGTGAGGAACACCTATTTCTGGAGCCCCTACATTCTGTACTGATGCAAATAAATCAGGAAAGGCAGATTATAAGTCAGGAAGTTTAAATAATGTAGCTCAAAACCCTTATGAATCCATTCAAAAATCAGAATTATATGCTCTTCTCATGGTATTATAGATTTTCCAGAAACTCTTAATACAGTTACTGACTCTCTGTAGCATGAATCTTAAAGGGTCTTATTAATAAGAACAAACCCAGGGCCAGGTATTGGGGTGAATGCTGGAAGATCAGAGCAGCAGAACAAGCCACAGCCACCTCACCTTGCCAGTTCCTCAGCCGATCCTTTTTCCTCAGTCTGGAAGCCTCTGAGTCTTTATCCAAATGGATCTCAGCTGAACTGCTTCTCAAAAGCCTGAAAGCTTAACCAGGCTTTAGTTCCTAGTCCTCACACCTTATAGACCTTTCTGCTTTCTGCCATCACTTCCTGGGATTAAAGGCTCTTGTTACCACACCTGGCTGTTTCCAGTGTGGCCTTGAACTCAGAGATCCAGGCGAATCTCTGCCTCTGGAATGCTAGGATTAAAGGTGTGAGTGCCACCATTTTTTGGCCTCTATGTCTGTCTGGTGGCTGTTCTGTTCTCTGACCTCAGATAAATTTATTAGGGTGCACGATATATTGGGGAATACAATATCACCACAACCCTCAATATGCAGAGTTATTTTACATAATGAAACTGTTGAACTTATTCCAGATGATACACAATCAACTTTGTTATTTATTGAATTACATAAAATAATTAGAAATAGAAATCATCCCTTGTATATAACACATATCAGATCCCATATGGATCTACTACCAGGCCCTCTACCACAAGGTAGTTACGGAATTGATCAGCTGTTGGTAGGAAATATGCTAGAAGCCTCAGAATTTCATTAAAAACACCATGTTAGTCCAGTGGTGCCTCATGCCTTTAATCCCTGCACTTGGGGAAGCAGAGCCAGGCAGATCTCTGTGAGTTTGAGGCCAGCCTGGTCTACAGAGTAAGATCCAGGCCAGGTACCAAAACTACATAGAGAAACTCTGTCTCAAAAAACAAACAATAAAATAAAAAAATAAAAAACACCATGTAATATCAAGCAAGGATTTGAAGAAAGATTTTTCTATCACTTGGCAATAAGCCAAGGAAATGAGAAGGAAATGTCCTACTTGCTCTTTGTATAACTCCACTCCATTACCTGCAGGAAATAATCCTTAGGGTACTCAGAGAAACAAAATTTGGCAAATGGATGTGTTTCATTTTGCAGAATTTGAACGTTTAAGTATGTATGCCATACCATAGACATGTATTCAGGATTTCAATGGGCAACTGCTTTGAGTTCTGAAAAGGGTGATTCTGTAATCACACATTTATTACAGGTTATTGCCATTACGGGAACAACTGCGTAAATCAAGGCTGACAATGCTTCAGCATATGTCCCTACTAAAGTGAAACAGTTGTTTGCATATTACAACATAAACATAACAACATAAAAGTTGTTTGCCTATTACAACATAAAACATACCACCAAATCCTACAAGACAAGCAGATCTAATTGTACTTTAAAAGAAATGCTTAAAAAACAGAAAGGGATAATAAGGACCCCCAAAGATAGATTGCATAATGCTTTATTAACTTTAAGTTTTTTAAATGCTAATGAGAAAGGGACAGCAGCTATGGAGAGACATTGGATACTAGAAAAAATGCTGAACTAAATCAGCCTGTATACATTAAGGATGTGTTGACTTCAGAATGGAAACCAGGATATGTGTTATTTGGGGGAAGAGGTTTTGCTTTTGTTTTCACAGAAAAAAAGCTATGGATGTCATCAAAAATGATAAAGATTGGATTTGAACACGAGAGTGCTCTTGATTAGGAGAGATGATAGTTCATCAAACAGTATGGCAATTCAACTTCACAAAAAGGAAACTCCCTAAAATTAAGATTGGTGCAGGGTTTTGTTTTGTCTTTCCAGGAAAATAAAAGCATCCAAATAAGGAATCTAAAGACCACTAGACAAATGCCCTAAGAAAAAGAGTAAATTAGCCTAATGGTAGAGCAAACTTCCAATAAGACAAAATCTCATAAATCTTCCCAAATGTTTGTTTGAGCTGTTTTCTACAAACATAGAAGGGAAAAATGGTCTTTTTGTAGTCCCACTTCAATTAAAAATTAAAACTGGTTTTGGAGATGGAGCATGGCTCTCTCCTTCTCTAAACCCATGCATGCTTGTTAAAGGATAATTTAAAATCTCTGTCTCATGTCAGAAGAGCCACAAGATTGAAACAGAAGAAAAATAAAAATTAGGGGCTGTTCTATTGCTACTAATCTCATAAACCTTTGGTTTTCTTTTGACTCTTTAAAATTTTTCTTAAGATATAAATATTATCCCAAAATTATTTATAATATATATATATATATATATTTAAACTTTCTGTCATGATATTAATGATCAGATAGAGTACTACTGACTCTACAAATAGGCTTCATATAGCTTCTTATACATGATTTTGCGCTTGAGTCTGAAGCAGGTAACTAAGAACTAAGTTTGTGTACTCCAGTTGTATTTAATAGATTGTGGTCCCTTAACCTTGCTGATATCTGCTGCATATAACATTTAAATTGTTTACATTTTCTGCAGTGAACAGTGACAATTCCTAACAGTGACCTTTGAAATCTGCAAAAGATTGTTGTAGACCCACAATGATGAATACACCTGGATTGTGATAATGCCACTAAGCTGGCAAACACCACCCAAAGATCAGCTATGGACTACAAACTACTCAGGACAATTTCAAGTCAGTTAGCTAAGATTGTCCAGCCTCATAGACTACTCCACCCAGGACTTCAAATAAACCTTGCATTATCCCATCACATCGAGACTGGACAACAGCTAGCTCCCCCACGACTTGACCATTATCTTAATTTTTCTCTAGGTCCCCTAAAGATGATGTCACTTCAGGCAGTAGAACGTAATTTTAAGAACACAACACCCACATTCCCAAGAGGCAGAGTGGTTGGTTTTTGGACATTTAATGGATGTTTGTCATCATTTAGAGGGGGTGGTCACAAGTTGTTGAGGGGGATACTAAACAATGGAAATTAGTTTCAGGAATCTTGTTCTGAAAAGAAAAAGGGGGATATAGTAATGATAGGATAAAAGAATAGATTATTGTGTCAACTGTCAAACTAGAAAAACAAATACTAGTCTCAAATATTTCATATTGGTATGCATTTTCACATATTGATACAAATTTAAGGTTATTTTTGTTATGCTCTATAAATGTTCCTACTCTTATGTGAAGGATTTTTGTATATTGAAACAAATCTAAGGTTATTTTTGTCATACTGTATTATATGCTTCTATTTCTTATTTAAGTATTATACCTATGGCACTCATTTGTTAATGTAAAGTTCTAGTCCTGGAAATGAATATAGGATAATAAAGAAATATAGGATAGTTCTTAGTTAGTCATCTATAACAATCAAACTTACAGTCATGTTAGGTATGTTTTCAAGGTCAAACACAGACATATTTTAAATAGATAGATTGTCTTCAAATACTTTAGAGACCTACAGACTATTACACTTTAATGTTTTAATAACAGCGCTTTTCATGACAGTGAGACATGTCTGCTCCTGGCAGCTCTAATCTACTTCATAAAAGGATGATGGCCATCAAAGAACCTCCATATGGAGTTTGCTTTATTTATGGCAAAAGCTAGCAATTTGGGCAAGAAACTGCCCTTGCCTCAACTGCTGATGGTATGCTGTCCAAACTGGACAAGCAGGACATGAAAGAAGGTGACTGTCAAACTTTGCCAAGACAAGGTAAGACATTCCTTCAAAAATTCCTGCTTCACAATAAAGTCTGTCAGATATTCTAAGTCCAGAGGCCAAAGATGGATGCCCCAGTGTTACAGAGGAACCTTGGGTGACTGTCCAGGTAGCCAGTTGACTCTTGTTTCTATAGTTTTGGAAGTTGCTTCCTCTGCACTTCCTGCTTACTCAGGTAAATTATATACTTCTTGGGTCTCTGATGGAGTTGAAGACTAGATAGGTATAGTTGTTTCCCTTAGACATAATAGAAAGTACATTAGGTACAAAACTTTGGACTCTTCAAGAGAGGATATATAATGAAATATTTTTTCTAAATTTACCAAATATTAATGGACTGGACATTGTAAATGTATTTCATACTTGGTAATTGCTTTTATTGTATACAGTTTTGCATTGTTAGAGTTAAAACTTTAACTTTTTACTTAGAGAAAAGGGAAAAATGTTGGAAGAGACTTATCTGTACAGCCTATAGACTGTGCCAATAAAGCAACCTCGAATATAGAGTGGAGTCAGCATTTGACTGACCAGGATTAGCCATAAAGTTCTTGGAGGACTTTGCAGGGCAGCTAGAGAGGACAGGAAGAGACTTGGGAGAAGTTCAGGGAAACTTGCGGTGCTGGAGTTTACAGAGAATGTGGAGAGAGGGTCAGCCAATTGCTCCTCTTTCCCTGGAATTTTCAGGTCTTTATCTCAGTTTCTGAATCCTGAGTTTTTATTATTCTAGACCAAATTAATTAATGGTTTCATCTGGCAGCTACACTGAGCAATATAATTGCCCACCCATCCTGAGACAAAGGCTTTATAACCTGAGGGACTATGGCAGCAATCTGGCTGGGATTGACTGGCTGATATGACACTGTTAACATCACCCATCAATATTAGAACGTGGAAGACAATAGAGGAAGGACAGACAGACATCACTGGGAAAACTGTTGCTGTGGGATGTTCTGTATGACAAATGTATTGCTCTGATTGGTTAGTAAATAAAATACTGATTGGCCAGTAGCCAGGCAGGAAGGATAGGCGGGACAAGCAGAGAAGAGAATTGGGGAAAGTGGAAGGATGAGGAGGGACAATTGCCAGCCACCACCATGACAAGGGAGATGTAAGGTACCGGTAAGCCACGAACCACGTGGCAAAGTATAGATTAATAGAAATGGGTTAATTTAAGATAGAAGAAGTAGATAACAAGAAGCCTGCCATGGGCATACAGTTTATAAGTAATATACGAGTCTGTGTGTTTATTTTATAAGTGGGCTATGGGACTGCTGGGGCTTGGAGGGACCTGGAGAGAAGCTCTCCAGCTACAAATGGCGCACAATGGCTTGAGTTTCCACCTTAAAACCTGACAATATTTAATAAGCAATTCAAAACGGAGCTAAAAACAGCTTCCTAGTTGTCAAGTTAGCAGCAGCCTGCGTGTTTGAGCTACTCTATGGCGGGTTCATGGCATGCCTGCATGAGGGCTTGACCTACGCTATGTTACACAGAGGTGTTTCCAAGCTGTGCATTATGCTGTGTGTTAGATATAGTTTTTGCTAGTTTAAAAAAAAAGGATTTCTGGGTTACATGTTGCTTTACTAGAACTGCTTCTGATAGTTGATTGTGCACATGGCTCCAGACCCAGAGCTGGTGGTAAACTGTACCACTGCCATGCTGGGAAACTGAGGTGGGCAGAGCCAGCAGCCACAGCAGCCATTTCAGTCTTAGAAATGCTGCAGTTTAAAGCAATAGGTTCACAATAAAGCAGATTCAGATGGAACAAGACTTTAAATGCTTTACAATGTGTGTAAAAATGTATGTAGGCTTGGAAGAGAGAGAAAAAGGAATATATACAGTTATATAAAGAAATATATAGTTTTTAAAAATAAAGTCTTTAAAGAGACAGTAAAGGTAGTATAAAAAATAAGCCACATAAAGATGGATATTACCCAGAGAATCTGCATTGTGTTGTCTTTGGGACTTTTAACTTCAGAAAAACACTTGATCATAAAAGCTGTTGAGTTAAACAAATATGTAAATTTTAAAGGTACCTTGACTTCAAAATTTGGATATAAGGATATGTTGCTTTGGAAAAGAGGCTCTGCTTTTGTTTCCACAGAAAGCCAGAGGCTATGGATTTGTTCCGGATTAAGATACATCAGGTTTGACCAGCCAAGGCCCCCTGAATGGTCTCCAATGACACCATGGCCCAGATGATCCAACATCCAAAACAGTTTGAAGGCAACTGGCTCAGATGATACACCCTCACGGACTACTCCGTAATCCTAAAATTTTCTTTGTGTCCCCATAAGATACAGCGCTCCCCTCCAGCAAGAAGTAGTAAGAGAAACTACACCCAAATTCCCAAATATATCAATTCCATCTCCATTTGTAGATGGAACTGGCTCACTCCTTCTCTAAACCCAGGCACATTGCTAAAAGAAAAGTTTAGGAGATTCTTGTGTCCCAAATCAGAAGAGCCCTCTGGTGTGGGACAGAAAAAAATCAATATTTTTATTTAAAACAGGTTGATTATAAATACAATCTCTTTCTAAAGAAGAAAAGGGGATATGATATAGATATGATAGGATAAAAGTGTAAATTGCTGAAACTACTTTTAAAGAGCAACAACTTGTTTGAAATGTTTTACATTGGTATAGATTTTAGTTTATTGATACAAATTTAAAGTTAATTTTGTTATACTGTGTGTATATTTCTACTCTTGTTTAAGGTATTATGTTTGTACAGCTCATTTAAAATTGTAGTGGATAGGGACTGGAGAGATGGCTCAGTGGTTAAGAGCATCGACTGCTCTTCCAAAGGTCCTGAGTTCAATTCCCAGCAACCACATGGTGGCTCACAACCACTTGTAATGAGATCTGGTGCCCTCTTCTGGCCTGCAGGGACACATGCAGGCAGAATACTGTATACATAATAAATAAATAAATCTTTAAAAAAATTGTAGTGGATAATTAAAAAATAGATTAATAATTAGTCATCTATGAAAATCATACTCATAGCCATGTTAGTTAAGTCTTCTAGGTGTACATAGATATGTTTCAGATAGATAGGTAATCTTCAAATACTTCAAACACCTACAGAATATGGCATTTGAAATATTTTAAAAACTTAGACTTTCTGGACAGTGAGACATGTCTGCTCCTGGCAGCACAAATTTACTTCAGAGAGGAGGATGGGCATCGAAGACACTCCATTATGGAGTTTATCTTCTTGGCAAAAATAGCCATTTGGGCAAGAAACTGTTCTTGCCTGGACTGCTTGATCGACTGGACATGCAGAACCCATAGAAAGGTGACCACTGAACTTTGCTTGGTGAAATGGTCCTTCAGGTTCTTGCTTCACATAGGAAAATGCCAGACATTCTACAGGACACAGAGAGAAATGACTGAGAGACTCTAGCCCTGTGAGCTGAAGACAGATGCCCCAACTTTACAAAGGAACATTAGGTGACTGTCCAGGCTGCCAGCTGTCTCTGTCTACCCTGTAAGACTCCCAAAATTTGCTTGCATCCTTCTCCCATTTCTCAGGTAATACCATATCCTTCTGAGGTCTTTGATGTAGTTGAAGCTAGATATAATGTTCTTTAGTTATGATAAAAGATAAGTTATATATGAAACCTTAGACTCACAAATATAGGATAGATAGGATATCTTCTTTAATGTTGCCAAGTACAAATAGACTAGATGGTATAAATAGACTAAATATTGTAACTGTAATTCTTGCTTGATAATTTTTTTTGTTATATGTAATTTTACTATGTAAAAGTTGAAACCTTTTTTTTTAAAAAAAAAAAAGAAAAGGGGAGGTGCTGTGGGATGTTCTGTATGACAAATGTGTTGCTCTGATTGGTTAGTAAATAAAACACTGATTGGCCAGTAGCCAGGCAGGAAGGATAGGCAGGACAAGCAGAGAAGAGAATTGGGGGAAGTGGAAGGCTGAGGAGGGGACAGCGCAGCCACCACCATGACAAGTGAGACGTAAGGTACCGGTAAGCCACGAGCCACATGGCAAAGTATAGATTAATAGAAATGGGCTAATTTAAGATAGAAGTAGATAACAAGAAGCCTGCCATGGCCATACAGTTTATAAGTAACATACGAGTCTGTGTGTTTATTTTATAAGTGGGCTATGGGACTGCTGGGGCTTGGAGGGACCTGAAGAGAAGCTCTCCAGCTACAAACTGTTTTTTTTAAACAAGGTCAGACAAGACTGTATTCATAGGAATGTTAAGAGACTGTCAGGACCTAGGGTCTGATACAGGGCTCTAGGGACTTTCATGAGTTGTAACACATTCTGAGATGGGCTTCACAGCGATGCAGCTGCCTTTGAGTCACCCACACTATTATTCTCACTAAGGTTCACTAAGCTAGACTAGGCTTTAACTGTTTCATTGGTCTGTCTCATAGTTGCCACCTGTGTGGTTGTGGTGGTTTGAATGTACTTGGCCCCCATAATGTCAGAGGGAGTGGCACTATTAGGAGGTGTGGCTTTGTTGGTGTGGATATGGCCTTCTTGGAAGAAGTGTGTCACTGTGGGGGTGGGATTTGGGGTTTCCTATGCTCAGGATACCACTAATTGTCTCAGTTGACTTCCTATTTCCTGCAAGATGTAGCACTCTCAGCTCCAGTCCCACATCTGCCTGCACTCTGCCATGTTCCCCATCATGGTGATAATGGACTGAACCTCTGAAACTGTAAACAAGCCATGACAATTAAATATTTTCTTTATAAGAGTTGCAGTGGACATGGTGTCTCTTCACAGCCATCAAAACCTGAAGTAGGACAGTGGTGAAAGCCATTTCTTCCCATCACCCAGAAAAAGTCACACAATATCATTCCCCATGGAACTGAGAACATGCAGTGTTTATTTTCCTGTACAAAACTTAGTTCATTTAGCATATTACCCTCCAGGTCCATCCATGTTCTCAAAACACAGAATTTACTTTTTATAAAGCTCAATTGTATTACAGTGTGTTCATATATCACATTTTCTTTATCCAGTCATCCACTGATGGATGACTCCTTAATTTTCCATGTCTTGCTTTTCAAGTGACCAAGCAAGGAATAATATAGATCTTTGCTCTGTCTTCAACAGATCATTAGTCCCTGTGTTTTACACATCCCAGAGTGGGACTGCTGGATCACACAGCTGACATTGCCTTTGGTGCACAGAAAATTTCAGTTTTTGTGAGGCCTGATTTGTTGTTTAGTTGTTACTGTCACCTCTGCTTTTGTGTCACAGCCAAGAGTATCACTGACAAATCCAATGTCACTGAGCTTACATCACAGATTCTCATCTAAATGTTTTATAACCTTTGTTATTGCATTTAGGTATGGGATCCACTTAGAGTCAATGTTTGTATAAGGTATTAAAAAACAGGACTTGGCCATGAAACAACCCTTTTCCTGAGCATCCTCTGTACTGCTCAACTCTAAGCATGCTTGTCAAAGTTCATTTGGCCACAGGGTAGAACTGAACAGAGAAATGGTCTGACTTGGTGCTCTTTCTTGTTGTGGCTGTGGTAGGTTTTGCTGCAGGTGGTTGTTTTGGTTGTTTTTGAGATGGGTATAGTCAGAAGTTTTCCTGTGTCCTGCCTGGGCCCTGCGATCTGGATGACTCTCCCACCCACTTCCCATAGCCTCTTGATCCCAAATAAACACACAGAGGCTTAGGTTATTTTCAAACAATATGGCCTAATGGCTCAGGCTTCTCACTAGCTAGCTCTTACATCTTAAATTAACCCATTTCTATGAATCTATACTTTGCCACATGGCTTGTGGCTTACCAGTACTTTTACTTCTTGCTTCTCCTGGTGGCAGCTAGCAGCATCTGCCCCACTCTCTTTTCTTCTCTCACTTTCTCTCTCTTGGATTTGCCTGCCTGGCTCCATCCTGCCCTGCCATAGGCCAAAGCAGCCTTATTTATCAACCAATCAGAGCAACACATATTCACAGCATACAGAAAGACATCCCACAGCGATGGGGTGTTACTATGTAGCTCAGTCTGGCTTGGAACTCACTTGGTAGTCTAGCCTGATCCTGAGCTCATGGCATCCTCTTGCCTCAGTCCTTCAACTACTGGGATTATAGGCATAAAACCCCACAGATGGCACCATATTTCTCTTTTTTTTAATTGCATATCCATTTACTGGTTGTTTAATGGTGGGAGACAGCTGGAGGGCCCCAGGGTTGTGCCCACAGCTCTGATGCCTGTGGTGGGAGAAGGGAGTGCGCTTTTGGCTGCAGTACAGGCCTAACAGTCTATTCCAGGTGGAGGCTGGGTTCTGGAAAGAGAGTCACCTGCTATAATACAACTGTGTGTCACCAAAGAAGGGAGCTCTGAGAGTTGGGGGTCTAGCTGGCTAGTTTTATATCAACTTGACTCAAACTAACTCATTTGGGAAGATGAAACTCCTGTTGAGAAAATGCCTCCCTTCCACCAGATTGACCTGAGGGAAAACCTATGGGACATTTTCTTGAATGATGATTGGTTTGGGTAGGTCCAACTCTTTGGGGGTACTACCACCCCTGGGGTTGTGGCCCTGGATTCTGCTGTTTTATTACCTCAACAGAGATTCTAACTAAGACAGAGTCCCTGTGAGGAAAAGTGGTCATTTAGAGTACACTGAGCCTTGACATTCTTTCAGTTAACTCCTGGCCACAGGAACCAGATAGGTGAATATTTACATCTACCACAATTAGCACAATGAGAAAAAGATGTGATCATTAAAAATAACTATAATTTTAATGTAAAAAATTGCTATATGACTTTCTCCCATCTTCAGAGCGTTCCAAGGACTGCCAGAGTGGATATGATTTAAGCTGCGGCCTAAAGCACACTCTCTCCCCACCCGCCACAGGCAAGGACTTGAAGGAAGATCATGGCCAGCCTAGAGACACAGTACTTATGGGAGTACTAGGAGAGAATACCCTGCTTATTGCCTCACCTCTCCTAATCTACCTTCTCACAGGAAGTGCACTCCCCAGAGGGACAAACAGATGTCACACACAATCAGAGAGTTCTTCTTCTCCACTTGCTTGATGTGGATGAATTTATCATGATGTTTCTTCTCTTTTTTTGTCTATGACAGGTGAATCTCCAAAACCAAAAAAACATCGACCCTCATTAAGGGGTATTGTTGGCATTGTTGCCCAATGTCTGATGGGGCTGATTGCAGTAATATTTGTACTGTTTTTCCTGTGGCGCAGCCGTCGTGGCAGGTGAAGTGTCTCCCACCCTTCCACCTACTCTTCCATTCCCTCCATGCTTAGAAAGGAAAGAAGTTTCCTTCACTTTGTGTCTGGACTCCATCTTCTTCTCTTTGCTGTGTGTCTGCTGTGTTCCTCATATCACTGCCTTCCTATGTCCTGTACCCCACTGTCTGTTGGTCATGGTCACTCCTTTCCCTGTGAAGTTTGGAGATAAATTGTCTTCATCTTTCACCAGGGAGCCACAAATTGAGAACAACGTTAAACAGATGGACAATGAGCCAATCAAAATCAATGAAACCTCAAATGAAGCCTCAAATGTGAAACCTCAAAACAAAAAGAAGGCAACAGTAAATTTTTTATTTTGTTGTCACAGCAGCAGAGATGGAGGGGGGGACTGAGATAGCCTAGTGGAGGCAGAAGAATCAGGGTCCTCTTGACAAGTGAAAGAAAAACCCACCAGTGGGAGACAAAGGAGTGTGGGTTGAAGACTGAATGTGCAGAGCACTGAAAGAACAGATCTTTGGGACTGGGATGTCCCACTCAACCAAAGTACCATCCCCAGCACCAGTTAGAAAACAGCAAATATGATGGGGTAAAAGGATCAAAGGCTAGGAGGGGGCTGGTTAAGGGACTGGTTAGATTGGAAAAGGAGGCAGCACCAAGAAAGGCAGTGGCAGCCATGGTGTGAATGCACAGCAAGGACACAAAGTAGCTCCCAGGAAACATCAGCTCCCAGGGGCCTTCCCAACTGAGGAACCAAACAACAGTGACAATGTCTCCCATTTCTTTAGGGCAAGAAGTAAGAGCATGCTCAGTGAGGACAACTGGACACCATCCACCCACAGTAAGTAAAGGCACTGACCCTCGGGAATCTAAAGTCCCACCACCTGCCCGTCCTTCCACGGCATCCTGGACACTAGCCACTGTCTCCTGTCTGACTTACAGAGCAGATCTTCTTTTCCCAGCCTCTGGCTGGCATTTTCTTTGGGCTACTAAGTAGCTCCCAAATAAAGACATGGAGACTTATTATTAATTATGAGTGCTCACCCTTAGCTTAGGCTTGTCCAACTAGCTCCTTCACCTTAATTTAAACTGTTTCTATTCATCTATGTTTTGCCTCAGGCCTTTTTCCCTTTCTTTCCTGAGCCCAAATTCCTCCTGCTACTTACTCTCCCTGCCTAGAAGTCCCACCTATACCTCCTCCCTCACTATTAGCCATTCAGCTTTTTCTTAGACAATTCAGGTGCTTTGGGCAGGCAAAGTAAAACTGCAACACATCTTTACATAGTTATACAAACAAAACACATCTTTACATTGTTAAACAAATATTGCACAACACCAGCCCTCAGGTGCCTTAGGTCCTCACGGGTTTCCGTTCAGTGCTGAACGGAGACTCAGTGCACCTAGGCTAGGCTGGCATGAGGGAACCACATGTCCAAGAGCAAGTTCCTCACCCTAATGCCTTCCCTGCTGTGTGTGAAGGTTGTGGCCATTCATTCTCCCTGGTGTACATGAGAGCCAGTTCACACCAACACACACACAAACTAGGTTTAGGGCAGATGAGATGCTTTAGTGTGTAAAGTGCATTTTACAAACTGACACTTGAATTCATTCCCTGAACCCTGAGGTGAAAGGAGAGACCCCTCCTGCAAGTTGTCCGCTGAGATGCACCCATGTTCTGTCTGTCTGTCTGTCTGTATCTCTCTCTCTCTCTGTGTGAGGTCTTGAGACTGACTGTATGATCATACTTTTCAGGTGAATGGAGCTTCACATTATTTCCTGAAAAACAATGTCCAGCAACACAAATCCCTAATTTCAGCCTCCCCATGTCCACCAGCAACAACGATCTTCTGAAATAAAAACACAGTGATGGGACCTGCCCCATTAGCTGCTGCTCATGTATTCCCAGTCTCCTGTCCCTCACTGGGCAGGTTGGGGGAGGAGAGTCCCCTAAGAGCACAACTCTGCAGCCCCAGCCTTCAGAGTCAGCAGAGAGAAAGGCAGATAATGGATTGGGTAGCCAGTGGCTAGCAGAAAAGGTATTGCTGGTGAGGGATTTCACCCTTTAGACTACAGAGCAAGAGTACTTTATGAAGTCCACTGTAGCCAGGGAGCCAGCTTAGTAGTGATCAGAAAACTGGCTGTGGCAGAGAAAAATGGGCTGTGGTAGGGGATGACCTCCACTGGGGAAAGCCCTCTGACAGTTGGGTGACTATGTGTGCAGGTCCTGGCATGCGATCTCTGCCCCCAGAAGGATGACAATGTAGACTGGCTTGTGTACAGTTCTAGGAGTCCAGTGCCAGCCACTCTGTACTTATTTCCTGTCATAGGATTTTTGCTGTACACATAGTGGGCCATGAAATCCAAGGTCCTGCAAACAGGAACTATCTTGGTTGGTCACAGCTGCAGTTCCATGGTGGAGAGATACAATCTCCCATTTGTGTCTGTTTGGGATTACATTTCACCTCTCAGCTGTGACTTGTTCTCTAGTTCCACAAAGCTAAGTGGCCAAGCCTTCAGCAAGCGCATGAAGCACTCCTGGACATTTCCCCACTCTGTTCTCAGGGCTTCCTCGCACACACTACTGTCTCCTTAGCTCCCGACACTAGCTCCTTCTCCTACTGGGGAATGTCCAGTGTCTTATCACATACTCCAGATTCCTCTCTTGCTCATACTTCCTGCTCTTGTCAACACTTAGCTCTGTGGGGCCCTCTGTTCTAATTGCATCTGTCTCCCTGTACACCTCTGCCCCACTACTGTGACAGGAGAGTAGTGACTAAAAAGGGTGCATCAGGAGACAACCTTCCTGAGTTGACCAGGAAGACTAGAAGCCTGTCCCCACCTGACTTCATACAGTCGAGCATACTCAAGAGATGCCAGGGATAGGAGATGGAGATGTGGTTTGGTGGATCTAAGCACTGGGCTCCTCTTCCAGAGGACTCAGATCCCCATCAACCACACAGCTAAAAACCTTTTGTAACTGTAGTCTCAGGGGATCTGATACCATCTTCTGTCCCCAGAGAATACCGGACATATACATAATGTACACACATACACCAACCACCAACCACCACCAGCACCACCAGCACTACCATCACCACCAACACCAGCACCACCCACATACACAGGCATAGAGGGACAGGCAGGGAGTGTACACAAACACAGAGCAGTGACCACTAAGTAAAGTCCTATAGAGGGCCTTGTGGATCCTAGCTTCTACATAGTTCAGTGAGATCAAATGAAAATCCAAATGAGACCACTTTGCTGACACATATGGACCCCCTGTCTTGGATCAAGACCATGGCGGTCCTTCCTCTGTGTCTTTACTTTGCTGTTTGGGGCCCACACACCTGTACTCTTTGGGTACTTTCTTCTGTTATATCATCCATGCTTGAGGTCCACTGTTTGAGAAATAAAGCAGTGGCCGCCCACATTTCTATATTCCCCATGGACTCATGCCCTGGTGAGGTGTGGGCTCATTTATCATGAGCTGAGCTCACCACACAGAAAGAAACCAAGTGACTTTGTTGCCATCTTGGCTGGTGACTTCATCAAGATAGAGGTGACCAGGTGACTTGGCCATTATCTTGGTTAGTGACGTTTCTGAAATATTTGCCAGTATTGAGAGCCCTCAGAGGATCACTGCACTCCTAGACTTCCTGTGCCACAGGCAGTCAGGTACACATCCAAGTCCTCCTTTTCCAACTTTTCCATTTTAATTTCATCTTCTGTATTCCTAATGGGATCCTAATTCCTGTCTCCTAATTCCTAATGGAATTGGGAGACTCAGAAGAGACTCCAACATGGGCTCTATTACCACATGATAAAAATCGACACTTGTGTCATTTCACTGTGGGGAGAGGGGCGGTTCAAGGCAGGGACTTTCTGGGTAACAATTCTGGCTGTACTGGGTCTTGCTCCATAGCCAAGGCTGGCCATAAACTCATTCATATCTGCCTGGCTCTGCCTCCTGAGTGCTGGAATTAAAGGTGTGTGCCACCAACACCCACTTTCTGTGTAGCTTAAGGAGGGTATATCCAAACTCCATGGTGCAGTTTTTGGTTGGCACATTGTTTTGCAGGATATATTTACAGCTTTCTATAGGAGACTTGCGTTTTCCCAGCCATGTGCCTCCAACAATACCAACAGGAGCTAACACTTTGAAACTGACAGTCTTTTAATGGAGAGAATAATGAGAGAACCCTGTGTCTAATATAAAAATCATAAGATGATTAATAAATGTCACCAGTATAAAAAAATTTGACACTTATACACATATACAAAATAATATATGAATTATCACTCATAAATTTTGAAGAGGATGGAGAGCCAGAGGTTCTTTTTTTTAATACCAGGAATTTCTGGGAGATTTAAGCATAGGATTGGAGGAGGAGAAAATGACTTTTCTACTGTGGGGCTAGAAGTTCCTCTTTTCTAGTTAAAACAAGGGGAATAAATGTCTTCTATGATCCAAAACTGTAATAACAGCTAACATGTCAGTATATGTGTGCCTTCTTTTCTGGGTTTTGTATAGAGAGAGTATTCCCTCACTTCAAGGTCATTTTTGATAATGTGCAAAGATGCTTACTAAATTGTAAACATTTTTTTCTGTCAGGTTAGGAAAGGGATATAAAAGTCCAAGCAGAGTGTGTTGCTTTATACCTGAATCAGAAAATGTTTGGTAATTAAAAGGATGTGTGAGCTAGTCTTAATTTGTTATATTAATCTATTCATGTAGTGTGGACTCGACTTTCTTTTAATAAGGAGGTGCTGCCCAGCAGCTCTCTTCTGAGTCAGACAGCTCTCATACTTAGGACTCCTACAGTGCCTGTTTGGAAAAGATCAACAGCTGGGCATGTGGAGAGCTGGTTCTTTGAGAGGGGATACAATTTTTGACAGGCCCTGGGCTCAACTAACCAAAGGGAAGAGAGGGAGGACCCAAAGTGACTGAATCACAAAGGAATGAAGAAACGTCACAACTGACACCAAAGAAATTCAGAATATTGTAAGGGAATATTTTAAAAATCTGTTTTCCATTGAGTTGGAAAATCTAAAGAAATGTAGAAAATTCTAGATTCACCCAAACTACCAAATTTAAAACAAGAAGAGATCAATCAATCTAAACAACTCAAAACAACAAGATAAGATTCTCTGTTAGGGTCTGGCAGTGAGTTGTGGGGCACACTTGCAGAAGTTTAGGGGCAGTGTACTGGCTAGTAGTACACCAATTTGACACAAGCTAGAGTCATGAGAGAGAGAAGGGAGCCTCAATTGTGAAAATGCCTCCGTAAGATCCAGCTGTAAGGCATTTCTCAATTAGTGATCAATGGGGGAGGGTCCAGTTCATGGTGGGTGGTGTCATTCTTGGGTTGAGTCCTGGGTTCTATAAGAAATCAGGTTGAGAAAGCCATGAGCCACAGGCAGTAAGCAGCACCTCTCCATGGTCTCTGCATCAGCTCCTGCATCCAGGATCCTGCCCAGCTTGAGTTCCTGTCCTGACTTCCTTCAGTAATGGACTATGATGTAGAAGCATATGGCAAATAAACTCTTTCCTCTCCTTGCTTTTTGGTCATGATATTTTGTCAAAGCAATAGAGACCCTAAGACAGGCGGTGATCCTATTATTTCCCAGAGAAGGAGTTTAAACAAAAAAGCACAATCCACAAAACATTCAGGATAAGTCTGTGCCCTCCTTACACAATTCTAACAGACAATTGAGTGCTCAGGAACAATGTCAAAACTTTCCAGAACAAATGAGGAGGTGAAACCTCTTTCCTGTCTACCTTTAGAGAGGTGAAAACCCCTAAATGAAATACCGCGAAAATCAGTTTCAGAATTATAACCTTGACTATGTTTCAGGAATGTGGGTGATTTAACATTAGAAAATCAACCACTGCCTTTTAGAAAATTAACATATTAACCAGAAAACCATGATCATTTGAAAAGTAGGAAAATGGCCTTTGATTCACGCCCACCTGTGATTTATATACCAAAGAAACAGATTATGAAAGAAGGGGACCCTTTGGAATGATACAGACACCTACTAAACGTGAAATTAAACACTGCAATAAGCCTGTGGTTTTGGACTAAGCCCTCAGTCAGGTCAATATGGAGTCACTCACACTGTTAGCCAAATTTTCTTAGTAGTACACATATGTCACCTGTGGACTGCTGTTTGCTAGTTAGAGAAGCCAGGATTCACTCAGCAATAGGTGTTGGTCATGGGTAGCAGACAGGGTTGAACAAATCCTTAAGTTTGAGATACCTCACTTATGTTTTCCACCTGTAAATTCTTCCAGAGTATATTGCAGCCCCACAATTTCTGAACCTGTCCTGATTTTAAGGACAGCCTCATTCTAGAAACAGGAATAGAAGCCATTGTCTGTCTTTCACACAATTATTATTTTGTCTTTTGACAAAATATCAAGTATCAGGGTCAATGGGGACCCATGAGAAAACTGCCTGACAGCAACACACCCACCTCCTACAGACATTCTCTCTGGCCAGCTCATGGGAACATCACAAAAGCAGAGAGCACACACCTGACACCCAGAGCATGCAGAATTTGAGTCCAGAGCCACCACAGGCTTGGTGAGCAAAATCCTAAGGGCCAGGCTCATGACTCACCTCAGACCACAGGAAGGCCAGTGCTCTGGGCCTTTCCAGGTATGATGCCCATGACTCTGAGATCAATTCAGGTTTGTGACATACAGTAGGTACCATGGATGCACAAAAGTCAGAGGGGCCAATCATAGGGTACACTTTGCATGTCAGATTGGAAGAGTAAAGTTGTGTTAAGCTCCCTTTGCCACTGTGACCAAGCTTCATGGTCAGGTCGAGTTAGATGTATAATGGGAAGACATGCTTCACTTTTGGGAGGTGGAGGTGTATGGACAATGACAAGCAATTCAGGAGAAAGTAAAAGTGTGTCAAACACCCATTCAAAGACCATTATTTACTCTTACATTTTCTATCCTGAGTTTTTTAAATTTTTTTGTGAGTGTGTCTCACATAGCCCAGGCTATCTTCAAATTCAGTACATAACCAAGGATGACTTTGAACTTCTCATCCTCCTGTGTGTATCTTTTTGAACAAAGTCCTGGGGATCAAATCCAGAGCTTTGTGCACACTAAGTAAGCCCTGCCTACAGAGTTACACCCTAGCCTTAAAATTTTTACAGTTAAATATTTGTTGAATGGTTCTTAACTTCTCATACATGAGACTGTACATGTGTCCAGGTGCACACACACACATTCACATGCATGCATGCACATCTTTGCTTCTCCTAGGAGATATACATGCTTTGACCAGCACCAGGAGCAAACATTTGTTAACAGAATGGTGCTGAGATCTCCAGCTCAGAGTTCTGTGAGGGCTGAGAGGGGCCTGGGATTAGCAGAGGAGATGGACCTGCAGTGAGAAAGCAGGAGTGGAGTCTTGACTCCATGGAGAAGGTAACTATTATCAACACATTGCCACAACAGGGACACAACTGAGGGTCCCTGTCTCAAGACAGGCTTGTGGTGGCCAACTGTCCACCTCATAACAGTGTAGAATATGTTTGTGTCACAGGTAGATGAGAATGAGATTGATAGTGACATGCAAAGAGAACCTGCAAACTCAAAACCTTCCAATCACAAAATTTAAAAACTCTCAGAAGCTAAGAGCACTTGCTGCTCTTTCAGAAGAACTGAGTTCAGTTCCCAGCATATACATCAGGAGGTTCACAGCTGCCTGAAGCTTCATATCCAGGGGCAATGATGCCCTCTTCTGGCTTCAATAGGAACCCTGCGCACATGTGGCATACTCATATATATATATATATATATATATATATATATATATATATATATATATATATATATATATATATATAGAGAGAGAGAGAGAGAGAGAGAGAGAGAGAGAGAGAGAGAGAGAGAGAATGACACAGGCTGAGAGACAGGGAGAGTAAAAGCAAATCTAAAATAAAATAAAACAACCTTGCATTTTCCTTTATAATTCAGGTTCCCACAACACAAGCCACCACCTTCTCACTGAGCAAGTTCAGGCATTCCCTGGCTGACCTGAGGTCACAGATTATCTGACATTGGTTCCTGTCCCAGTGCTGCTACCTCTTGGAGGATGACTGATAATCAGGACTGTCTTAGGATTTCTATTGCTGTGAAGAGACACCATGAACACAGAAACTCTTACAAAGTAAAACATTTAATAGGAGGTCTTATGCCTTAGAGATTCAGTCCATTGTTATCACGGTGGAAAATGGTAGCATGCAGGCAGACATGGTGCTGGAGAAGGATCTGAGTTTTCTACAATTTTGATCCAGAGGCAAAGGAAGTAAACAGAGACACTGGGTATGGCTTGAGCATAGGAGACCTCAAAGACTGCTCCTACAGTGACACACTTTCTCCAACAAGGCCATATCTACTCCAACAAAACCACACCTCCTAATAGTGCCACTCCCTGTTATCTTGTGCAGGCCAATTACATTCAAACCACACATCCTACTTCCTGGCCTGTAGATGTAACCAACCTTCTTATTAAATAAGAAACACAGAACCAATGCAAAGAAGAAAGCCAAGAGGTCAGAGCTAAGAGCTAAAACCTTACCCTTCCTCCTGTGGTGGTCCTACCTCTCCGAACCAGAGCTACCCCTGTGTTAAAGTCTTTATATAGAGTTCCTGTTCTGCCTTCTCATTGGTTGTAAACCCAACCACATGACCGCCTCGTCACGGCCTGCCTGTATAGGCCTCCAGGTTTTCTATGATTGATATTGAAATTAAAGGCGTGTGTATCCAATACTGGCTGTGTCCCTGAACACAAAGAGACTTACCTAGCTCTGCCTACCAAGTGCTGGGATTACAAGTGTACACCACCACTGGCCTGCTTTCCTATGGCTTGCTAATAGCTCTGACCCCTGGGCAACTTTATTTATTAACATACAAATAATTTTAATACAAATAAAATATCACCACTGGCCCCCATAAGCTTGTAACAATATCATAATGTAAAATATATTTAGTCCAGCTTCAAAAGTCTCCATAGTCTATCACAGATCAACAATGTTTAAAAGTGGAAAGTTCAAAGTTTCTTCTGAGATTCACGCAATCTCTTAACTATAATCTCCTATAAAATAAAAATTAAAAAACATATGCTTCCAACATATAATGGCACAAGATTTACATTACTCTTCTAAAGCGTAGGGAAGGGAGCATAATGAGGAAATATTGGACCAAAGTGAGACTGAAAATAATCTGGGCAAACTCCAAACTCTGCATTTCCAGGTCTTACTTCAAACTGCTCTTCAGATCTACAACTTCTTTCAGCTATGTTGACCACAACACATTACTCTCTTGGGCTGGTTCCACTTCCTGTTACAGCTCTTCTCAGCAGGTATCCCAAGGCTCTGGCACCTCCAACATTTTGGGGTCTCCAAGGAAATCCAAGCTTCTCCTTCACAGCTTCACACAATGGCCTCTCTGGTCCTCCATTTAGGGACCCTCCTTACACATGCCTAGCCTCAGTGGTTTTCCTTAGTCAAGGAGGTAAATTCCATAGCCCATTTCTTCCATCCTTAATCCAGAACCAGGTGGCCAAAGCAGCCATGTTCTGCTGCTTGCTGGTGCTGTAGTGTGACCTCCTTGTTTATTTACATCTTCACCAATTTTCTGTTTTGCTTGGTTTCCTTCACTGCCTAAGCATGGCTGTACTGAAATTTGCTCGGTAGACCAGGCTGGCTTCAAACTCAGAGATCCCCCTGCCTATGCCTTCTCAGTATTGGGATTAAAGGTATGTACCACCACACCCTAATTTAAGCTTTTCTTTAATTTCTTTTCAGCTCTTGGAAACTTAGCTTCTTAGGATCTTGTCTTGAGGCCACCACTCCCTGTATTCCATTTCTTAATATGTTTATCTCTTTGAATACTAGAATTAGTTCCATTCCACTTCCTGGTGCCCTTTCCCCTCAAATTGTACATTTTGTATTTTTTCCTTGCTCGGCTTCCTCTTTTTCATTATAAATCTGTATAAGTGTGGTGAGTCATAAAAACACAACAGAGTCTATACTAGGCTTTTTTGAGATTTCCTCTGCCAATGGAATTAATCCAAAACACTTCACTTTAGCCTCAGGCAGAGTTTTGGGACAAGGACAAAAAGCAGCCATATTCTTCACCAAAATATCACAAGAACAATCTCTAGGACACATATTAATATTCTTCTCCTCTGAAATCTCTTGACCAGACCCCCACAGTTAAAATAACTCAACACCAATGTCTTCCATGTTCCTGCTAGTCTGTCCCATTAAGCAGTACTTAAAGCATCCCACTGCTTTTCTAATCCAAACTTCCATACTCTACATTACTCCAAATAAAAACACATTCCAACCTATCACAATACTCCAGTCCCTGGTACCATCTTCTGTCTTAGTTAGGGTTTCTGTTGCTGTGAAGAGACACCATGACCACTGCAACTCTTTTTTTTTTTGTTGTAGCATAAATATTTGTTTAGAGTGAGGAATATCAATTTTGAAACAATAATCAATAATATGACCTTACTAAACAGACGCCAATTCAGTTAACTTTACTTTGTTATTTGTTTGGATGGAAATTTCAATAGAATTTAACATGTGATTGAAGCCTGCTAATTTAGTGGCTCAGTTCACCGTCTTTGTTTCTCTGGTAGCCTGCTCTGATAGACTGTCTGTAGGTGCATACATAGATCTTGAAAAGCATCCATTATTTTTCCTTCATTTTTTGGAATTCTCAAAAGCCAATTGTCATTTGAGAGGTCCAAGCTCACCTTCTAGAGAATGACACCTTGTAGAGCAATAATAATCTCTTCTAGGCAGCCCTCACTCAATAGAAGGTAAAATGTTCTTCACATTTAGATCAACCACAGAGTTCATGAGCCAACATAGAATGGAAAGGTAGAAAGGTTAACAGGAATTTAGATGAGTGGAGTCAGGGAAAGCAGATGAATAGAATACATGTAGGTATATCAATTAATAAAAAATTAAGCAAGCTAGTCACAAATGAAGTGAATTTTATATGATATCCATAATAATTAACCTTTTAAATAGTAATCATCAAATGCATGATAGGACCCAGAGTTTATTCTGCATTTAAAATGCAGGATTTTATCCATTATATTTTACTTCTAGATTTGAAGTTTAAGAGTATGTCTGTCTAATCCAACAAGTTCTCACTGTTCTATTATTTCTGTAAAAATCCATTTCCCTGTTTCGGAAACAAAATTCTATACAAGTAACAGCGACAGTTAATTTTGTTAACTTACCGTAACCTAGAATTGTCGTGGAAGAGAGAGAGTTTCAATAAAGAAGAGTATACATTGGAGATTCTATGGGTGTATCAGCTGCTGTATGGTGACTTCCCCTGAATTAAAACATTCTCTTTTGGGGGGTGGGGGAGGAGATTCAGGAAGCAAATGAAATTCACAAGTTTCAGGAAGTTTCTGAAGCTTAAAAAATTCATAAGCCCATTCCCAAGGTTACACACAGGCTAACAATAGCTGGGGACAAGAGAATCTGAAATCAGCTGAGCTGCCTATGAGTCACATGAGGAGTGCAAATAGATGCAGTTTTCATGAGTCATCATGTTGGGGTGGTCTTTTTGATATTGTCTTCTGAAGTTCAGTACCAATATCACTTTCATATTATAATCCTAAAGGAAAAGTTAGCTGTTTGTTTGTTACCCAATGTTAAAAAGATTAGCTGCGAGTCCGCGGATTCTGGCTCCTGTCCGGGCGCGTGCAGCTAGCGGGCACGACTATGCTAAGATGGTCCTGCAGGCACGGAGCAAACACCGGGACGCGGCTTACAGGCCGCCCCGGCCGGCCCGCGCATCACCGCCGCCAGTGAGCGGGGCATCCGAGGTGGGCGCCGGGGAGCGGGGGCCGGAGCGCGCGACGCCGTCGCCAGGGCACAGAGGCGCGGCGGGCAGGAAGGGGCCCCGCACGGAGACCGCTGGCGGCCGGGCTGCGCTGGGCGCTGGGCCTGTGGCGCGGGCGCGGCCTGACCTGGATCACGCTGCTGCTAGCTTCCTTTGCAGCCCTCTTGCACTGGAGCCACATAACACACCTTTTTGAAAATGATCGGCATTTTTCTCACCTCTCAACCCTGGAAAGGGAGATGGCTTTCCGCACCGAAATGGGGCTGTATTTTCTTACTTCAAGACTATTGTGGAAGCACCGTCATTTTTGAATGGAGTGTGGATGATAATGAATGACAAGCTGAGTACCCACTTGTTATTAACACATTAAAAAGGTTCAATCTTTACCCGGAGGTGATCTTAGCCAGCTGGTACCGCATTTACACCAAAATAATGGATTTGATTGGTATACAGACCAAGACATGCTGGACAGTTACCCGAGGAGAAGGACTCAGTTCAATTGAAAGCTGCGAGGGATTGGGAGATCCTGCTTGCTTTTATGTTGCTGTAATTTTTATGTTAAATGGACTAATGATGGCATTATTCTTCATCTATGGCACATATTTGAGTGGCAGCCGATTGGGAGGCCTGGTCACAGTGTTATGCTTCTTCTTCAATCACGGAGAGTGCACCTCTCCGGGAAAGCTTCTCATACCCGTTCCTTGTGCTTCAGATGTTGCTGGTGATTCACATTCTCAGGGCTACAAAACTTTACAGAGGGAGCTTGATTGCACTCTGCGTTTCCAATGTCTTCTTCATGCTTCCTTGGCAGTTTACCCAGTTCGTGCTTCTTACTCAGATTTCATCATTATTTGCAGTGTATGTTGTGGGATACATTGATATTTGTAAATCACGGAAGATCATTTATATACACATGATTTCTCTTGTGCTTTGTTTTGTGTTGATGTTTGGGAACTCGATGTTACTAACATCTTACTATGCATCCTCTTTGGTAATTATTTGGGGTATGCTGGCAGTGAAACCACAGTTCCTAAAAATGAATGTATCTGAACTTAGTTTATGGGTTATCCAAGGGTGTTGTTGGTTATGTGGAACTGTTACACTCAAGTATTTGACTCCCAGAATCTTTGGCATTGCAGATGATGCTCATATTGGCGACTTATTAACATCAAAATTCTTCAGTTACAAGGATTTTGATACTTTACTATATACTTGTGCAGCAGAGTTTGACTTTATGGAAAAGGAGACTCCACTGAGATACACGAAGACACTGCTGCTCCCTGTTGTTCTGGTCGTGTTCGCTGCGATTGTTCGAAAGATTGTTAGTGATATGTGGGGTGTCATAGCTAAACAACAGACACATGTAAGAAAACACCAATTTGATCATGGAGAGTTGGTCTACCATGCTCTGCAGCTGTTAGCCTACACAGCGCTCGGTGTCCTGATCATGCGGCTGAAGCTCTTCCTGACATCGCACATGTGTGTGATGTCGTCCCTGATCTGCTCCAGACAGCTGTTTGGATGGCTCTTTGGCAAAGTACATCCTGGTACTGTTGTCTTTGCTGTATTAGCAGCAATGTCCATTCAAGGCTCAGCAAACCTACAAACCCAGTGGAACATTGTAGGGGAGTTCAGCAATCTGCCACAAGAAGAGCTCATAGAATGGATCAGATACAGCACAAAACCAGATGCTGTGTTTGCAGGCGCCATGCCCACCATGGCCAGTGTGAAGCTCTCTGCTCTGCGGCCTGTGGTGAACCACCCTCATTATGAAGATGCAGGTCTGAGAGCCAGAACAAAAATTGTGTATTTGATGTATAGCCGCAAAGCAGCTGAAGAAGTGAAGAAGGAATTGATGAAATTGAAAGTGAATTACTACATTCTAGAAGAGTCATGGTGCATAAGACGATCCAAGCCTGGGTGCAGCATGCCTGAAATCTGGGATGTGGAGGATCCAGCCAACGCTGGGAAGACACCCCTGTGTAACATCTTGGTGAAGGAGTCCAAGCCTCACTTCACCACAGTGTTCCAGAACAGCGTTTACAAAGTCCTAGAAGTTATCAAAGAGTGACTGCCATGTGCCCCGGCTACAGAGACCGCATTAGTAACGGCTTTACTGCTTTGCCACTAAGTCGTGTATCGTTTTAACTCAGATTGCAAAACCTTTAAAAGTCTTTCAAAGTAACTGTTTTCGAATGGAAAACATTTATTTGGTCAATTTGTCATTCTGATTGTGAAAATGACTTACATCAGATCAATTAGTTACTGTTTCAGTGCACCTGTTAAAATTTGCTATGCAAATGAGTATATGCTTGTACTTCATTTAAATATTTGTGTTAGAGTGAACAAAGCCATCTGTGTAGAAACACATCATGGGTCATGACAAAGATGAAGATGATATGAAAACATAGTTCTTTCTGAACTGTTGAGGGCCTGTTAACCCACCTGGCTTCTTACTTACCTCCTGGTCTTACCTCTGGACACTCGGGTGACTCTGTCCCAATCTTGTCAGCCCATCTCACCGTGAGTCCAGGTGCCGCTGGCCTCTGGGTCACCTGCACATCTTACTTTTTGGTGCTCTTTTGTTCTCTATGGCGCTTGTGAATCAAGTGTTCCTGCCCATTGTTACCCAGACTCCTGGATGTGGTGGGAGGAACAGCTCCTTAGTTCCCAGCCATGTGGCATCTGCCTCTTCCCACACAGACTTTTTTCTCCCCCCAAATAAATGCTATCTTGTCTTTAGGTTGATTAGCAAGTGCTTATTCTTGGTTAAAAAAATTAGTAAATGTGTATTTTTCTCATTTTTAGTATTAATCAAATATTATATTTTAATATTTTTAATCCATTTAAAATTTTTTCATGATTAATTACAGTTTTAAGAAAAGCTATTTTGGACAACCTCAAATATGATGTATCTAGATCCTAATATATATAGAGACGTAGCTTATGGTAGACTGTAGTATATGGTAATTTTCCTTTACTATTAAGATAAAATAAAACATAACTAACTTTTCTGTCAAAATGTAAATGAATAATGATAATAGAATAGTTTTTCTATTTTTCTTTCAAAATTGCCTGTCTTTAATAAGACAAAGCCTCAAGCCTTATAATTTTACCTAAAATAAAAAATTCAGTATGAGGAATGAGTATGTTCAGTCTTCCCCATTTTTTCTTCCTTGTTTTTTTTGATTGTTTGTTTTTTGAAAAATTTCCAAACATGCTTTGAATTTCTTATATAAATTTTGTTTCTTAGAAGTTAATTTGTGTGAAATGGGATTCTTCAAAACCATGGATCTTCATTGTTGTAAGAAATGGTTTTCAGGTTTTAAATTCTAAGCAAATTGTGACCATGGCTGACTACACATTTAATTACAGTCTTCTCTTTATTAACCACAGGCTGATTAACCTCAGTGTGGATTGCCCTTGAGACCGGAGTCCTCAGGGATGGCTTCCGGTGCCCACTCCTGGCAGCCACGGAAGAGCTGTTCTCTTTCTGCCTTCTTACCAGAGCCCAAGGACAAGCTTGTCTGGGGGAAGCACAGGCTTGCTCTTATTGGTCAACCTGCAAAAGACAGCATGTGAGACTGAGTGTGGCCTCACTGTCCCCAGAGCCAGCCTCACCTCCCAGGGTCTCCCTCCCTGGAACTGCCCAGGGACTGTCATTCCCAGTGTCAAACACTCGGACTGTGCTTCCTCACTTGGAGCTTAGTTTTGTTTATAAGCTTTTACCAATTCAGTAAATAGGGAAGCGGCTGGAGATTGGTGGGTTAGGAGTTTCAGTGATGGTGCAGTAATGCAAGGAAGTGGAAAGAGGGCTGTTGAGGTTGGAGGAAAAGAGTGGGCATGGGTGTGAGGGGGCATGCATGCCCTGCTCGTCCGCACTCATTCTGCAGCCTGAGATGGCTGGTGTGTGTATACAGCAGTTAGATTTTTTTTTAATCACCTTTTTAAAGTTCTTTTCTATCCTTACCCTCTAACAGTTCCCTTCATAATAAGTTCATGTGTAATGATTGGAAATTCTGTACAGAGAAACAAAACATTAAAATACTATTAGCCAGTTCACATGCTGGGAAACATTAAAAATAGTCTAAATTAGTTCTTTGCAGAAGCCTTTTGTAACAGTATTTCTTAATGTAACTCCACCAGCAAGCTCTGCTTGTATTTTAGGCAAGTCAGCTTGGAACAGAGGCCTTGGGGGTCCACTGCACATTTAGCCTCCAGCACATCCAGTAGCAGCCGGTGCTCTGCGGCATAAACACTTTTATGGCGACATGGAGCAGTAATAGATTCTGTGTAGCTGACAATGCAGCATTAAAGCTCAGTATTTTGCATGTTTTTAGCATTTACAAATATTTTGCTTTAGTGTGACGAAAGTAAGGAAATACAGGAGGCGATTGAAATAGTTATTGTGACATTAAAAAAAAAGCTGGGTAATACTTCCATAAAAAATAAGCCTCTAAAATGCCTGACAGAAAATGTGTGCTGTTAAAGTAGGCCAATAGCATTAAGGAGAACATAAAAGGATGTGTCTCAAATAAAGTGATAACTGCATAGGAGTATTGTATTTTTATGAATTTTATGCCCCTTGTTTACATGTACTATATATGTTAAATAAAAAATACATGAAAAATGAAAAAAAAAGATTAGCTGCACTAGCTAATAGTCCTAATAGTGCTTCTCCTTGTTTTTTAATACATAATCTTTTCAGATACCATCAAACAGGTAAGGAAAGAGATTATAATAATATCAAAATTTAAACTGTAAACTTTATTAAAAGCAGTTTTAGTGTGAGACTTTCCCCTTTTTCTGCATGCTAATTTCCTGGGACCTAACAAACAACACACACTTGATCGATCTTCAGAGTTACAAATATTTGCTAATCCTCACTAGGAAATAATCTGTACTTTACAAAAAGTAAATAAGAAATTTTTACAAAGTAAAACAGTAATGAGAGTATTATGTGTTTTATTACTCTATTTTATTTTTTATGTTTTTATTATTTTATTTTTAAGATTTCATGTGTGAAAACAAGTGTAATTTTAATAGGCCATCCAATGTGTTTGCATGACAGATTCTTATAATTTACTGGATAGCAAGTAAGTGTGTTATTATGTATTTCTACCACAAAAAATAACAATTGTAAACCAAGATTGACAAGTACATTAAAATACATATGTCACAATGTTGAATGTGATTTTTTGAGTCCATGGAAAATAAATACACAACCTTTAAGAATGACATAAATAATAGAAAATTATTTACACTGAATTTTTTTTTTTTTTTGGCCATTAAGCAATACTTAAAGCATTCCACTGCTTTCCTAATCCAAACTCCCATACTCTGTACTACTCCAAATAAAAACATGGTCCAGCCTATCACAATATTCCAGTCACTGGTACCATCTTCTGTCTAAGTTAGGGTCTCTGTTGCTGTTAAGAGACACCATGACCACAGCAACTCTTATAAAGGAAACCATTTCATTGAGGTGGTGGCTTACAGTTTCAGAACTTTAGTCTATTATCATCATAGTAGGGAGCATGGCGGTGTGCAGACAGACATGGTACTAGAGAAAGTGCTGTTACATCTTGATCCACAGGCAACAGGAAGTGGTCTGAGACACTGGGCATGGCTTGAGCGTAGAATACCTCAAAGTACACCCGCACAGTTACATACTTCCTTCAACAAGGTCACACCTACAAAAACAAAGCCCCACATCCTGATAGTACCACTCCCGATAAGCTTATAGGGACCAATTACATTCAAACTACCACAAGGACTCAGGACCTAACAGCTTGTCTCACATTGGCCTCCAGCCAGGCAGTCACCTTGCTAGGGACAGGGGCAAGAGGAAAGCCATTATGAAGACCTGAATGTTCTAGAAAAGGTAGACAACAAGAGCACACAGTGTGATGGGGACAAGTGACTTATGAAGAGGCCTCAGTTGTTGGGGGATATTGTATCTGGAAGCTCAGAATAAAGCCAGGGAGCCCTAGCCAGAAGCATTCAGCAAGAAGGGCTCCATAAAGTTATAGCACAAGGCTGTATTCTCAGAGAAACCACTCTGCCAATAGACTTACTCTACAGTAACCAGCAATTGTGCATCACCTCCTGGTGATCATCACCAGGTGCTCCACCACCAGGACCTACAGTTGTTCCTCAGCTCCACCTGCCAAAACTCACCTGCATTCTCTACTGTCTGACTCTGGGAAGATCCCACTCCTCGGCCCTCAATAGGGTGGTGGGAGACCCAGCTTCTCATAGACAACTGAGAATAGGGTGTGCTGAGGGGAAGTGAGCAGAACTACACCCCATTTCTAGGGTGACCCTGAAACCCAGAAGCCATCTGCTCCCTTAGGAGCAAGTAGCATCTGTCCCATTGTGACTGTCACACCCTTCTGATCTTCCAGGTGAGAGTGCTACTTAAAGTCCTTGGGAAGACCTTGCTCCCACTGTTTAAGACACTGTCTAGAATGTTCCACAGCATCCCCTTCAAATCACATGTACATAGATCTGAAGTGACTGAGCACTTGGGGGCACAACTTCACAATTACAGACAGAAGAACTGGGCTCTGAGTGTCTAGCCATATCTGGCTCCCACAACCTCCAACAAGTAGGACCAGAAGTGGTTAACAGTCTAGATGACCTCTGTGCTATCTACATGGCCAGGGGGTTCCCAAGGTACTCACATATAGGACTGGAGATGGTTAATAACCTAGGTGACCTCTGTGCTCTCTGTCTGACAGAGACCACACCAGATATTCTCCTAGGTCCTTAAGATAACACATGTGGCCTATCTACAGAGCCCAATTTCATGGAAGAACTGACATGTGCTTTGAGAAGAGTTTCTATGTAATCATGTCTCTTTGTGCACAAGGAAACTTTTAATCCAAATTGTACTGTATTTAAACAGTCTCAACAATGTGACTGGAATCAGACTCTTGAAGTCTGAACCATCACAGGCTCCTGAGTCCTGTTGAACAGGATTTTCTTCTTGCCTCACATTGATCATTACTCTGTGGGCCATGGCATTTGCAGAAATCCCCACAGCCTGTAGATAAGTCTGTGGAATATTTTCTTGATTTAAAATTGATGTGGAAGTGCTAAGCCCACCATGAGGAATGCCACCCCTGAGCAGGTGGTCTTGAATTGGATAAAAGAAGAAACTGAACAAGCCTTGGGAACAAGCCAGTAAGTAGCAGTCCTCCATGGCCTATGTTTCAGTTCCTGATGTGACTTCCCATCATAGGACTCTATACTGTAAGACAAAAGAAACCCTCTTCTCCTCAAGTTACTTTGGTCATGGTGTTTCTCACAGCAATAGAAAGCTAACTGAGACACCTGATTCCAACCAGTCCCAACACCTAGAGGTTCCTCCCACAAGCCTACTCTAACATTCCATCTTCTTCCCATGTCTCTGAGGATGCTACTTTACCTCCTGACAGTCCCTTCCCTCCTGGTGTTACTCAGAGGGAAAGACAGGGTGGTCACAGGGGAGTTACCTAGACAGATGACATTCCAGAAAGGTCAAGAGGACATGGGCAGACCACAGCCACAGCTTAACCCACACAGGAAGTTAGTTAGACTCCCTGAGACTGGTCATAGGATGATGAAATCCACATCCTCTCTTTAGGACACACAGGTCAGCCCTTCCTGCACACCCAGGACACGAAACTTCTAATTCCTGGATCAGACACTTGATTGGTGACACCAGTGACAGTGGTTCCATCCCCTCCCCAGTCATCATTCAGCTGGTTCCTTTCCAGCCCTCACAGACATCTCTGTCACCTTTCTGCTGGGAGTAAATCCCCCCTTCCCAGAGCAGTGAGAACAAAGGGCAGATGGGCTCAGTGTGTTTCTGTGTCTCAAGAGGAAATCCACCATTGGGTTTAGGAAGCACAGGGTCTCTCTCTGGTGCTGACAGTGACAGAACAGAACATGGCCACTCAGTCCTTGGGTGACCTTTTTTCTCTGAGACCAAGGATTCCTGAATAGCATTTCTACTCAACGAGTGTTCTACAGGACTGGACCATAAAGAGAGAAAGGGGGGGAGGAATGGAAGGCCCACGTTGAGAGGGAAGAGGTTGGGCAGAGTCAGGGGCACAGACCTTGTCCTCAGCTGAAGTGACCCTGGGGGGTGCTGCCTTATGGCAGGAAGCTCAGCTTCAAGGAAGGACAACAAAACTGACACAAGAGCAGCAGGGTGTGGGAGCCATGCTGGAGTTGAAGCTCTTCTCCATAGACAGAGAGAATTGCAGATCCTTACAACTCCATCGTGTACAGGTGTGTCCCTTGGTAGTCCCTTGGTAGGGGCTCCTACTCGCAGGAGAGGGGACCATTTCCTGGAAGTGTTGGGAAGAAGGAAGCACAGAGACTGGCTGGGTCTCCTAGGGAGGACAAGAGCCTGGGAGGGGACACAGGGCTTTTAGTTGGGGCATCAAAGGAGATGACACAGAGGGACAGAGGCTCAGCAACAAGCTCTCCCTGAACAGGAATTGGTGTGGGCAGGGAGTGTCTTCATTGGCTCTCTTTTGCTGTGATAAAGACCATAACCAAAAGCAGCTTGGGGAGTAAAGGGTTTATTTGACTCATATATCTCAAGTCACAGTATATTGAGGGACACTGAGACAGGACCTGAAGCAGAGACCACAGGGGAGTGCTGCTTATTGGCTTGCTCCTCATGGCTTATTCAGCCTACTTATACAATCGAGGACCACATGCCCTGGGGTGGCACCACCCACAGTGAGCTGGGTCCTCCCTCCCACATCAACTGTAAGTCAAGAAGATGCCCCCACAGACTGGCCTACAGGACAATCTTATGGAGGCATTTTCTCAGTTGACATTTCCTCTTCCCAGATGAACCTAGTTTGTGTCAAGTTGACAAAATCAAAACAAACTACAACAACAAATAACTGACCAATACAAGGAGGAGAAGCATAAGTAATCCCATTCTAAGTAGATCACCATTGGCCTCTGTAGTCTGAAGACACAGTTCACAGCTGGGTGTGGGTAACTCTCCACATAAAAACAACGCGGGGCATTAAACATTGTCCTTGTCTACTAGCAATGCTCTGGATCACTCATTCATTCACCCACAGGTGTCTGAACCTGGTCCAGGCAGAGGCTTCAGTGAAGACCAGACTAGTCCTCTCCTCACATGCCAGAGTTCCAGGAGACAGGAAGACAGGACAGGAAGGACATCTAGAGGGTGAGGTCAGAGGTTGAGAAAAGCCATGATGGGAACAGCAGGGAAAGGTCAAAAGTGAAGACCCAGGGTCTAGATGAGAAGGTCAGGGAAGGTATCCTACAACTTACATACACCCAAAACCTTCTGAGTGTTTGCAAGGATCTGAAGACAGTGAGAGGTGAGCTATATGGACATCTAAGGAGAGAGTTTCATTCAGAACAAATTAGAAGACCAAAGGCACTGAGGGGATAGAGGCCATGCCATAGACTTCAACCCAGTAGCATGCAAATGCACACACACACACACACACACACACACACACACACACACACACACACACACCAAAGCTGAGTAATGAGCATACCTTCTTAGAACCTGCAGTCCATCTTTATAACAAATATAAGGGCCCTGATGTAGATGGCTGTCTTAGGGTTTCTATTGCTGTGAAGAGATACCATGACCATGGCAACTCTTATCAAGGAAAAGCACTTAGTGGGGTGGCTTTCACTTTCAGGGGTTTAGTCCATTATCATCATGGTGGGACAAGTTAAGTGCAGGCTACATGGTGCTGGAGAAGTAGCTGAGTGTCCCACATCTTGGCTTGCAGGCAACAGGAAGTATTCTGAGTTCCTGGGCATGGTTTGAGCATATATGAGACAACCCCCCCAAAGCTTGCCTCCACAGTGAATAACTTCCTCCAACAAAGCCACTCCTCCTAATAATGCCATTCCCTACGAGATTATGGGGACCAATTACATTTAAAACTGCACAATAGGTTTCTCTTTTTTCACTGTTAGTTTTATTTTTAACAGATCTCTCCCACTGCTGCCCAGCTCCTTACTAATCAATGCCATATCATGTTGCCTAAGGGAAGAACATGCTTCTGTTTGTCCACAGTCAGCCAGAGATGTGTGTACTTTTTACTGGCACAGAGGGAAATTTCTAGGTATCAGACAAGAAATTGCACATTAGTAAAAACCACTCTTTCAATTAAGCCAGCACCTGCACACAATGGGAGAGCAACAATATTCTGTAAAGCATGCTGCTCCAGAATGTCATCCAGATACCTGTGCAGTTCCATGTACACCACCAAGAATGACTATCTGGGACCTCTGTACACTGGGTGGGATTAATTCACCCTCACACACAAGACTGACAGCTTGGACATTGCCCAATTCCTCCTTGCATTGTGCTCCCACGTTAGGGTTTGAGCGTTTAGTGATGTGGTGGCTAAAGAAACTCCATTTTATGGTAGGCATTCATCTTGGTATCCAGTAGTCATTTGTCTCTGACTCCAGTCCCTGGAAAATAAGTTCCCAGGAACCCTGGCTCAGTGACCCTCCTACCCTGAAACGCACAGCTGTGACCATCTGCTTGATATGACTAAATTATTTTCTGGCTTCTGTAACTTGTTTATGCAGACACCTGGAGATTATTTTGGATCACCTTCACTACTTAACAGAACACACCACTGTTTGCTTGTTTGAGCAGATATTGAAGGTCTTCTTCTGGATTTTGCCTTTAAAAATCCTTCCCTCACACCCCTTCTCACGGCAGCTCAAGTTTGGCTCAGAGATTATTGTCCTTCTAGCAGCTAAGAAATAAATATTTTAATCATGATTAGACTTTTCCCAGGTGCCACAGACTCCAGACACTTAGGAGACAAACTGCAAAGATCAGAACCCCCACGAGAATCTATCCAGTGAGAGCAGGACCTGTGGAATGGTAACTCAAAAGGAGACTAACTTCAGCCAGACCCTTGGGTTTCCCCCACCAGCATGGCCCTCAGAAAGATCCCGTGGTAGTCAGGCAGGGCCTCTCTGGGAGATCTATGTTTTCATCACAGGAGGTGAGAATCTGGAAAGACCTGGTTCCTGACCTCTGTTCCAGATTCAACTCCGGGTGACCATAGAGAGCTTGTATCCAGGGCTAGAATTTGACTTCCTGATAGAGATGACAGGAAACAAGGCTTCACTGACTGTCCAAGACTCATAGTGTGGAACCAGCTGTACACTGCCAAGGCATCTGCAGTTAGGTAGGTCACCCAGGCATCTCCTTCTCCCGAGTCTCAGTGGACAGGTGCCAGGATGTAAGCCAACTCTTCTGATGGGTTTAGGAGACTTCACAGGAAGTTCATGTTTATGGTCACGATATGGCCATAAACTCATGAAATCACAGCAGCACAAGACCTGTGTAAGCCTGGCCCCTCAACAGCACACTATGGACCAGATAGGGGCTCAAGAGGCCATACCCCTTCCTCAGAACCCATTGGCAATTAGTGGCCACCGAGGGATGGGAAATTATTTTCTTCAGTGCTTCTTTTCCTATACTGTAGGAACTGGACAGTTGTCTCTTGATCAGTGTGTGTGGAAAGAAACCACCTCACCATCTGTGCTCCTGTAAAAAACCCTAAATAACACAGTGTTGAACATACAGACAAAGATGGAGGCCCAGTGAGATGGCTTGCCTACTAAAAGCACTTGCTGCACAAGCCTGATGACCTGAGATTAACCTCCAGATTTCATGTAAGGATGGAAAGAGAGGACCAACTCCTGAAAGTTACCATCTGACCTCTGCACACTGTGGTACACATCCACACTCATTCACACCCACCCCCATATACATACATATTTGTATATACATATATATATATGAATAATAAATTACATATGCATACATGAAACATGTAGGAGGGGAGCATTTTAGGAAGAAGAGGTCAGCAGGACTAGGAATTGATGAGAGAGTAATGGGATTGTATATGACCAAGATACATTTATATGTGTGTGTGTGTGGGCTTGTATCAAATAATGAATTTTAAACGTGTTTTAAAGCAAGTGTCTGCAATTCTCTTCACTCTTTGAAGAAAAAGAAAGATACTTAGGAATTCTCTCGACTCTTCCTTTGAAATCTTGAAAAAGAAAAAAAAAGAATAGAGAACTGGTTTACCTCCTTAGGCTTTCTGAGAAGCAAAAGGACACATATTTTTTTTTAAAGTTTTTAAAGTACATAAAAATATTTTAAAAGATTTTCAAATGTGAAAAATTAATTTGCTTTTGAATTCTAGAAAAATTTTATATAAAGTACTAAGGTTGATTTTGTGATGAGTATTGACCTTTAGTTTAGTCAGATTTAGTATGTGTGCTGGATAATTTTATGTCAACTTGACACAGGCTAGAGTCATGTGAGAAGAGGCAACACCAGTTGAGAAAATACCTCCATGAGATCCGGCTGTCTATCTCAACAAATGATGCTGGCATAACTGGATGCTCACATGTAGAAGAATGGAAATAGATCTGTATCTATCTCCCTGCACAAAACTCAAATCCAAGAGGATCAAAGACTTGAACATAAATCCAGGACTTTGTTCAATGATGATACAGGAAGGAGGATGAGAAGCTCAAAGTCATCCTTGGTTTATGTACTGAGTTTGAAGATAGCCTGGGCTATGTGAGACACATTCACAAAAAATAAAAAAAAAATAGTCAGGAAAAAAATGTAAGAGTAAATAGTGGTCATTGGATGGGTGTTTGACACACTTTTGTTTACTTTCTACTGAATTGTTTGTCTTTGTCCTTACACCTCCACCTGCCAAAAGTGGATCATTTGCCCCATGCCACATCTAACTGGGCATGACCATGAAGCTTGGTCACAGTGGCCAAGGGGGCTTAACACAAC
The DNA here is from genome assembly GCF_949786415.1 of Peromyscus eremicus. Lineage (NCBI taxonomy): Eukaryota > Metazoa > Chordata > Mammalia > Rodentia > Cricetidae > Peromyscus > Peromyscus eremicus. Next base: position 167,775,772 of record NC_081416.1, on the reverse strand, counting down.
CTCATTCTTCCAATATGACATGCAAAGTGTAACCTATGATTGGCCTTTTGTGAATTCATGGTACCTACTGTATGTCACAAACCTCAATTTACCTCAAAGTCATGGGCATCATACCTGGAAAGGCCCAGAGCACTGGCCTTCCTGTGGTCTGAGGTGAATCATGAGGCTGGCCCTTAGGCACATGCCTCCTCTAAAGCTCTACTCCAAATGAGGATTTGCTCACCAAGCCTGCGGCGGCTCTGGCCTCAGATTCTGCATGCTCTGGGTATCAGGTGTGTGCTCTCTGCTTTTGTGATGTTCCCATGGTCTGGCCAGAGAGAATGTCTGTAGGAGGTGGGTGTGTTGCTGTCAGGCAGTTTTCTCATGGGTCCCCATTGACCCTGATACTTGATATTTTGTCAAAAGGCAAAATCATAAATGTGGCTTCTATTCCTCTTTCTAGAATGAGACTGTCCTTAAAATCAGGACAGGTTCAGAAATTGTGGGGCTGCAATGTACTCTGGAAGAATTTACAGGTGGAAAACATGAGTGAGGTATCTCAAACTTAAGGATTTGTTCAACCCTGTCTGCTACCCATGACCAACACCTATGACTGAGTGAATCCTGGCTTCTCTAACTAGCAAACAGCAGTCCACAGGTGACATATGTGTACTACTAAGAAAATTAGGCTAACAGTGTGAATGACTCCATATTGACCTGACTGAGGGCTTAGTCCAAAACCACAGGCTTATCACAGTGTTTAATTTCACATTTAGTAGATGTCTGTATCATTCCAAAGGGTCCCCTTCTTTCATAATCTGTTTCTTTGGTACCTAAATCACAGGTGGGTGTGAATCAAAGTCCATTTTCCTATTTTTCAAATGATCATGGTTTTCTGGTTAATATGTGGATTTTCTAAAAGGCAGTGGTCGATTTTCTTTTCTTTTTTTTTCATTTTTCTTTAAGAAATTTTCTACTCACTTCACATACCACCCACAGACACCCCCAGCCCTGTCTCCCAAGCAACCCTGCATCCCCACATCCCCCAAATCAGGGTCTCCCATGGGTAGTCAGCAGAGCACAGCACACTGAGCCTAGGCAGGTCCAAGCCCCTTCCCACTGCACCAAGGCTGTGCATGGTGTCACACCACAGGCACCGGATTCCCAGAAGCCTGTCCATGCACCAGAGAGAGATCCCGATCCCCCTGCCTGGGTGTCCCCCAAACAGTTCGAGCCAAACAACTGTCTTCCGTATCCAAAGGGCCTAGTCCAGTTCCATGGGGCCTCCACAGCCTGCAGTCCACAGTTCATGGGCTTCCACTAGTGTGGCCGGTCATTTCTGCATGTCCTCCCATCATGATCTCAACCTCCCTCACCTGCGGAATCCCTCCTCTCTCTCATCAGTTGGATTCCTGGAGCTCAGCTTGGTGCCTGGCCGTGGATCGCTGCATCTGACTCCATCAGTCACTGGACAAAGGCTCTATGATGACAGCTAGGTTATTCGCTAGACCGGTCACCAGAGTAGACCAGTCTAGGCACCCTCTGGACCACTGCCAGCAGAACAAGTTGGGGTCATCCTTGTGGATTCCTGAGAGCCTCCCCAGCACCCTCTTTCTATTCCCATGATGTCCTCATCTATTATGGTATCTTCCTCCCTGACCTCCCACTCTGTCTCTGTTCTAGCTTGACCCTTCCTTTCCCTATGTTCTCATCCCCCACTCCTCGCCCTCTGTCACCCCTCCACATCCAGTCTGCTCATGTAGATCTCATTCTCTTCTCCTTTGCAGGGTCATCCATGTGTCCCTCCTAGGGTCTTTCCCTGTTAACTAGCCTCTCTGGAGTTGTGGGTTGCAGTCTGGCCATCCCTTCCCTCACATCTAGTATCCACTTATGAGTGAGTATATACTATGTTTGTCCTTCTGAGTCTGGTTTACCTCACTCAAGATGATTTTTTCTAGTTCAATCCATTTTCCTGCAAATTTCATGATATCATTGTTTTTTACTGCTGAGTAGTACTCCATTGCGTATATGTACCACATTTTCTTTATCCATTCTTCAGTTGAAGGGCATCTAGGTTGTTTCCAGGTTCTGGCTATTACAAATAATGCTGCTATGAACATAGATGAGCATGCGTCCTTGTGGTAAGATTGAGCATTCCTTGGGTATATGCCCAAGAGTGGAGAGATGGGTTGGTGGTTAAGTGGTTGATTTTCTAATGTTAAACTCACCCACATTCCTCAAACATAGTCAAGGTTGTATTTCTGAAACTGGTTTTTGCGGTTTTTCATTTAGGGGTTTTCACCTCTCTGAAGGTATATAGGAATGAGGTTCCACCTCCTCATTTGTTCTGGAAGGTTTTTACATTGTTCCTGAGCACTCAGTTGTCTGGTAGAATTGTGTAAGGAGGGCACGGACTGCTCCTGGATGTTTTGTGTACAGTGGTTTTTTTTGTTCAAACTCCTTCTCTGGGAAATAACAGGATTACTGCCTGTCTTAGGGTTTCCATTGCTTTAACAAAACACCGTGACCAAAAAGGAAGTTGGAGAGGAAAGCATTTATTTGCCTTGTACTTCTACATCATAGTCCATTACTGAAGGAAGTCAGGACAGGAACGCAAGCTGGGCAGGATCCTGGAGGCAAGAGCTGACACAGAGACCATGGAGAGGTGCTACTTACTGGCTTGGGGCACATGGCTTTCTCAGCCTGCTTTCTTATAGAACCCAGGACCCCAGCCCAAGAATGGCACCACCCACCATGGGCTGGACCCTCCCCCATTGATCACTAATTGAGAAATGCCTTACAGCTGGATCTTATGGAGGCATTTTCACAATTGAGGCTCCCTTCTCTCTCTCATGACTCTAGCTTGTGTCAAATTGATGTACTACTAGCCAGTACACTGCCCCTAAACTTCTGCAAGTGTGCCCCACAACTCACTGCCAGACCCGAACAGAATATCTTATCCTGTTGTTTTGAGTTGGGTTAGATTGACTGATCTCTTCTTGGTTTAAATTTGGTAGTTTGGGTGAATCTAGAAGTTCATCCATTTCTTTTATATTTTCCAACTTAATGGGGTATAGATTTTTAAAGTAGTCCCTTACAATATCCTGAATTTCCTTGGTGTCTGTTGTGACATTTCTTTATTCATTTGTGATTCAGTCACTTTGGGTCCTCCCTCTCTTCCTTTTGGTTAGTTGGGCACAGGGCCTGTCAATCTTGTTTACCCTCTCAAAGAACCAGCTCTCCACATGCCCAGCTGTTGATCTTTTCCAAACAGGCACAGTAGGAGTCCTGAGTATGGGAGCTGACTGATTCAGAAGAGAGTTGCTGGGCAGCATCTCCTTGTTAAAAGAAAGTCCAGTCCAAATTACATGAAGAGATTAATACAACAAATTAAGACTAGCTCACACATCCTTTTAATTACCAAGCTTTTTCTGATTCAGGATTAAAGCAACACTCTTTGCTTGGACTTTTATATCCCTTTTCTAACCTGACAGAAAAAAAATGTTCACATTTTAGTAAGCATCTTAGCACATTAAAAAATGACATCAAGGTCATTTTTAATATACAAAACCCAGAAAAGAAGGCGCATGTATACTGACATGTTAGTTTTTATTACAGATTTAGATCATAGAAGACATTTATTCCCCTTGTTTTAACTAGAAAAGAGGAACTTCTAGCCCCACAGTAGAAAAGTCATTTTCTTCTCTTTCAATCCTATGCTTAAATCTCCCAGAAATTCCTGGTATTAAAAAAAAAGAACCTCTGGCTCTCCATCCTCTTCAGAGTTTATGAGTAATAATTCATGTATTATTTTGTATATGTTTATAAGTGTCAAATTTTTTATACTGGTGACATTTATTAATCATCTTATGATTTTTATATTAGACACAGGGTTCTCTCATTATTCTCTCCATTAAAAACTGGTGATGGGATGGCCAAACACCCTAATTGTCGAGCTAGAAACCTCATCCAACTACTGAGGGATCTGGATGCAGAGATCCATGACTAGGCCCCGGGTAGATCTCTGGGAGTCCAATTAGCGAGAATGAGGAGGGTTTATATGAGCGAGAATTGTTGAGACCAAGGTTGGATAAAGCACAGGGACAAATAGCCAAACGAATGGAAACACATGAACTATGAACCAATGGCTGAGGGGTCACCAACTGGATCAGGCCCTCTGAGTGGGTGAGACAGTTGATTGGCCTGATCTGTTTGGGAGGCATCTAGGCAGTGGGACCAGGTCCTGTGCTCATTGCATGAGTCGGCTGTTTGAAACCTGGGGCCTATGCAGGGTCGCTTGGCTCGGCCTGGGAGGAGGGGACTGGACCTACCTGGACTGAGTCTACCAGGTTGATCTCAGTCTGCAGGGAAGGCTTTGCCCTGGAGAAGATGGGAATAGGGGGTGGGCTGGGGTGAAGGTGAGGGGGCGGGAGGGGGAAGAACAAGGGAATCCGTGGCTGATATGTAGAACTGAATTGTATTGCAAAATAAAAATTAAAAAAAACCTGTCATTTGAAAGTGTTAGCTCCTGTTGGTATTGTTGGAGGCACATGGCTGGGAAAACTCAAGTCTCCTATAGAAAGCTGTAAATATATCCTGCAAAACAATGTGCCAACCAAAAACTGCACCATGGAGTTTGGGTATACTCTCCTTAAGCTACACAGAAAGTGGGTGTTGGTGGCACACACCTTTAATTCCAGCACTCAGGAGGCAGAGCCAGGCAGATATGAATGAGTTTATGGCCAGCCTTGGCTATGGAGCAAGACCCAGTACAGCCAGAATTGTTACCCAGAAAGTCCCTGTCTTGAACCGCCCCTCTCCCCACAGTGAAATGACACAAGTGTCGATTTTTATCATGTGGCAATAGAGCCCATGTTGGGGTCTCTTCTGAGTCTCCCAATTCCATGATCCCATTAGGAATACAGAAGATGAAATTAAAATGGAAAAGTTGGAAGAGGAGGACTTGGATGTGTACCTGACTGCCTGTGGCACAGGAAGTCCTAGGAGTGCAGTGATCCTCTGAGGGCTCTCAATACTGGCAAATATTTCAGAAACGTCACTAACCAAGATAATGGCCAAGTCACCTGGTCACCTCTATCTTGATAAAGTCACCATCCAAGATGGCAACAAAGTCACTTGGTTTCTTTCTTTGTGGTGAGGTCAGCTCATGATAAATGAGCCCACACCTCACCAGGGCATGAGACCATGGGGAATATAGAAATGCGGGCGACCACTGCTTTATTTCTCAAACAGTGGACCTCAAGCATGGATATAACAGAAGAAAGTACCCAAAGAGTACAGGTGTGTGGGCCCCAAACAGCAAAGTAAAGACACAGAGGATGGACCACCATGGTCTTGATCCAAGACAGGGTGTCCATATGTGTCAGCACAGTGGTAACTATGAATGCAAAGTGGTCTCATTTGGATTTTCCTTTGATCTCACTGAGCTCCTAGGTAGAAGCTAGGATCCACAAGGCCCTCTATAGGACTTTACTTAGTGGTCACTGCTCTGTGTTTGTGTACACTCCCTGCCTGTCCCTCTATGCCTGTGTATGTGGGTGGTGCTGGTGTTGGTGGTGCTGGTAGTGGTTGGTGGTGCTGGTGGTGGTTGGTGGTTGGTGTATGTGTGTACATTATGTATATGTCCGGTATTCTCTGGGGACAGAAGATGGTATCAGATCCCCTGAGACTACAGTTACAAAAGGTTTTCAGCTGTGTGGTTGATGGGTATCCGAGTCCTCTGGAAGAGCAGCCAAGTGCTTAGATCCACCGAACCACCTCTCCAGCTCCTATCCCTGGCATCTCTTGAGTATGCTCAAATGTATGAAGTCAGGTGGGGACAGGCTTCTAGTCTTCCTGGTCATCTAGGTTCTTTCCTGATGCATCCTTTTCCATCACTACTCTCCTGTCACAGTAGTGGGGCAGAGGTGTACAGGGAGACAGATGCAATTAGAACAGAGGGCCCCACAGAGCTAAGTGTTGACAAGAGCAGGAAGTATGAGCAAGAGAGGAATCTGGAGTATGTGATAGGACACTGGACATTCCCCAGTAGGAGAAGGAGCTAGTGTTGGGGAGCTAAGGAGAAAGTATTGTGTGCGAGGATGCCCTGAGAACAGAGTGGGCAAATGTCCAGGAGTGCTTCATGCGCTTGCTGAAGGCTTGGCCACTTAGCTTGTGGGATTAGAGAACAAGTCACAGCTAAGACATGAAATAGAATCCCAAACAGACATGCATGGGAGATTGTATCTCTCCACCATGGAACTGCAGCTGTGACCAACCAAGACAGTTACTGTTTGCAGGACCTTGGATTTCATGGCCCGCCATGTGTACAGCAAAAATCCCATGACAAGAAATAGGTACAGAGTGGCTGCCACTGGACTCCTAGAACTGTACACAAGTCAATCTACATTGTCATCCTTCTGAGGGCAGAGATCGCATGCCAGGACTTGCACACATAGTCACCTAACTGTCAGAGGGCTTTCCCCAGTGGAGGTCATCCCCTACCACAGCCCATTTTTCTGCCACAGCCAGTTTTCTGATCACTACTCAGCTGGCTCCCTGGCTACAGTGGACTTCATAAGTACTCTTGCTCTGTAGTCTAAAGGGTGCAATCCCTCACCAGCAATCCCTTTTTTGCTAGCCACTGGCTACCCAATCCATTATCTGCCTTTCTCTCTGCTGACTCTGAAGGCTGGGGCTGCAGAGTTGTGTTCTTTGGGGACTCTCCTCCCCCACCCTGCCCAGTGAGGGGCAGGATACTGGGAATACATGAGCAGCAGCTAATGGGACAGGTCCCATCTCTGTTTTTTTTTTTTTTGTTTTTGTTTTTTTTTTTTTTTAATTTCAGAAGACCGTTGCTGTTGCTGGTGGACATGGGGAGGCTGAAGTTACGGATTTGGGTTGCTGGACATTGTTTTTCAGGAAATAATGTGAAGCTCCATCCACCTGAAAAGTATGATCATACAGTCAGTCTCAAGACCTCACACACACACACACACACACACACACACACACACACACACACACAGTGAGAGAGAGAGAGAGAGAGAGAGAGAGAGAGAGAGAGAGAGAGAGAGAGAGAGAGAGAGAGAGAGAGGAGAGAGACAGACAGAGAGACAGACAGAAAGAGAGAACATGGGTGCATTTCAGAGGACAACTTGCAGGAGGGGTCTCTCCTTTCACCTCAGGGTTCGGGTAATGAACTCAGGTGTCAGATTTGTAAAAAGCACTTTACACTCTAAAGCATCTCATCTGCCCTAAACCTAGTTTGTGAGTGTGTTGGTGTGAACCAGCTCTCATGCACACCAGGGAGTCCCCATGTTCTCCAGGGACCAAGTGCTGTGACTGCAGGTGTGCGCCACTGTGATTCTGTGTTTCAAACCTAGGCCAGGGACAGCCAGGCAAGCACTCTAGCAATATGACAGCATTTCCAGCCTTTAAATTCTCTAAGTGACCATCTCAATTGCTAAGAAGAATATAGGTTACTATGTAGCTGGAGCCTTCTGGAAAGGAACAGAGACACACAATAGTCCCCTCCTTTAGAGTCAACCCACATGGTCTGTTTGTCCTGCACAGAAAAACATCTCATGAAGGCCTCCTGTGCCAGAGACTCTAGAAGACAGCACCCAGCCCACTTTAACATGCAGCCCATGGTCCCTGGACATTGTCCACTCTCACTCCTTGAGGGCCTTTCATCTGCAGTGGCCCTTTGGCCAATGTGACCCTCACTGTTGAGCATGCCTCCCATCATTCTCTAAGAAACCTGTCAGTCTTATATATGACAGGATGTCTCTTATCTAAATCCATCTGGCAGACATCAAGGGACTAGGGTGCTGGGCAGAGGAGGGGACACAGTGAGATCCCAGAGCCTGCACTTCTGACTGGTTGGAATGGAGTCTTTCCTTTGAAGGCCAGAGCAGGTTCAGATGAGGAGAGACAAGGGAGAGGGGTGTGGCCCTTTCCTCTTTGGGTCTGTACTGGCAATTACACAGGGGCTAGCTCACCCACACTTGTAACCTCTTTTGTAGTGGGCAGAACACGGGCGAGCACTCTAAGGGTAAGAGAGGTGCAGATCCTCATCTGCTGCATGAGCAACTAAGGACACCCAGTTGTGGCTGAGAGTGTCCCCATCTCTCCAGAGACATGTGAGAGGAAGCAGAGAAGCAGGAAGCTGTCTTCTAAAGTCTCTGAGAGTAAAAGTGACCTCATTAGGAGAGTTGTCATGTGACCCAGGGAAGCAAGAGAACAGTCACCAGAGCATGGAAGTGCAAAGCTCATTTGAGACTTGTAATTTGTAGCCCAGAGGGGGCAGCAGGAGGTAGTGGTAGATGTGGGGGGTTGCGGGGGTTGAAGGGAGTTATGCCCAAGTCTAGTTAGAGGATTTGCATCCTATAGAGTCTGTTTCACAGACCTAGCTTATTAGGGCCAGAGGAGAGGTAAGGACAGAGACCTGGATTATTCCATTGAGGAGTTCTCCAAGTTCACAAAGCCTTGATTATTCTTCTCTCAGTGGTATTTGTCACTGACATGTTCCTATGACAAAGAGGAGCACAGTGGCCCATGGCACCCAGACACACACAGTAGAGAGTCTCCCTAAGGGGTAATGAATGCCCACAACCTTCACACACAGCAGGGAAGGCATTAGGGTGAGGAACTTGCTCTTGGACATGTGGTTCCCTCATGCCAGCCTAGCCTAGGTGCACTGAGTCTCCGTTCAGCACTGAACGGAAACCCGTGAGGACCTAAGGCACCTGAGGGCTGGTGTTGTGCAATATTGGTTTAACAATGTAAAGATGTGTTTTGTTTGTATAACTATGTAAAGATGTGTTGCAGTTTTACTTTGCCTGCCCAAAGCACCTGAATTGTCTAAGAAAAAGCTGAATGGCTAATAGTGAGGGAGGAGGTATAGGTGGGACATCTAGGCAGGGAGAGTAAGTAGCAGGAGGAATTTGGGCTCAGGAAAGAAAGGGAAAAAGGCCTGAGGCAAAACATAGATGAATAGAAACACTTTATATTAAGGTGAAGGAGCTAGTTGGACAAGCCTAAGCTAAGGGTGAGCACTCATAATTAATAATAAGTCTCCATGTCTTTATTTGGGAGCTACTTAGTAGCCCAAAGAAAATGCCAGCCAGAGGCTGGGAAAAGAAGATCTGCTCTGTAAGTCAGACAGGAGACAGTGGCTAGTGTCCAGGATGCCGTGGAAGGACGGGCAGGTGGTGGGACTTTAGATTCCCGAGGGTCAGTGCCTTTACTTACTGTGGGTGGATGGTGTCCAGTTGTCCTCACTGAGCATGCTCTTACTTCTTGCCCTAAAGAAATGGGAGACATTATCACTGTTGTTTGGTTCCTCAGTTGGGAAGGCCCCTGGGAGCTGATGTTTCCTGGGAGCTACTTTGTGTCCTTGCTGTGCATTCACACCATGGCTGCCACTGCCTTTCTTGGTGCTGCCTCCTTTTCCAATCTAACCAGTCCCTTAACCAGCCCCCTCCTAGCCTTTGATCCTTTTACCCCATCATATTTGCTGTTTTCTAACTGGTGCTGGGGATGGTACTTTGGTTAAGTGGGACATCCCAGTCCCAAAGATCTGTTCTTTCAGTGCTCTGCACATTCAGTCTTCAACCCACACTCCTTTGTCTCCCACTGGTGGGTTTTTCTTTCACTTGTCAAGAGGACCCTGATTCTTCTGCCTCCACTAGGCTATCTCAGTCCCTCCCTCCATCTCTGCTGCTGTGACAACAAAATAAAAAATTTACTGTTGCCTTCTTTTTGTTTTGAGGTTTCACATTTGAGGCTTCATTTGAGGTTTCATTGATTTTGATTGGCTCATTGTCCATCTGTTTAACATTGTTCTCAATTTGTGGCTCCCTGGTGAAAGATGAAGACAATTTATCTCCAAACTTCACAGGGAAAGGAGTGACATGACCAACAGACAGTGGGGTACAGGACATAGGAAGGCAGTGATATGAGGAACACAGCAGACACATAGCAAAGAGAAGAAGATGGAGTCCAGACTCAAAGTGAAGGAAGCCTCTTCCCTTTCCCAAGCATGGAGGGAATGGAAGAGTAGGTGGAAGGGTGGAAGACACTTCACCTGCCATGACGGCTGCGCCACAGGAAAAACAGTACAACTATTACTGCAATCAGCCCCATCAGACATTGGGCAACAATGCCAATAATACCCCTTGATGAGGGTCGATGTTTTTTTGGTTTTGGAGGTTCACCTGTCATAGACAAAAAAAGAGAAGAAACATCATGATAAATTCATCCACATCAAGCAAGTGGAGAAGAAGAACTCTCTGATTGTGTGTGGCATCTATTTGTCCCTCTGGGGAGTGCACTTCCTGTGAGAAGGTAGATTAGGAGAGATGAGGCAATAAGCAGGGTATTCTCTCCTAGTACTCCCATAAGTACTGTGTTTCTAGGCTGGCCATGTGTCTTCCTTCAAGTCCTTGCCTGTGGCGGGTGGAGAGAGAGTGTGCTTTAGGCCGCAGCTTAAATCATATTCACTCTGGCAGTCCTTGGAAGGCTCTGAAGATGGGAGAAAGTCATATAGCAATTTTTTACATTAAAATTATAGTTATTTTTAATGATCACATCTTTTTCTCATTGTGCTAATTGTGGTAGATGTAAATATTCACCTATCTGGTTCCTGTGGCCAGGAGTTAACTGAAAGAATGTCAAGGCTCAGTGTACTCTAAATGACCACTTTTCCTCACAGGGATTCTGTCTTAGTTAGAATCTCTGTTGAGGTAATAAAACAGCACAATCCAGGGCCACAACCCCAGAGATGGTAGTACCCCCAGGAGCTGGACCTTCCCAAACCAATCATCATTCAAGAAAATGTCCCACAGGTTTTCCCTCAGGTCAATCTGGTGGAAGGGAGGTATTTTCTCAACAGGAGTTTCATCTTCCCAAATGAGTTAGATTGAGTCAAGTTGATATAAAACTAGCCAGCGTAGACCCCCAACTCTCAGAGCTCCCAGCCAGGGTATGAAGACAAACCTTCTTTGGTGACACACAGTTGTAGTATAGCAGGTGACTCTCTTTCCAGAACCCAGCCTCCACCTGGAATAGACTGTTAGGCCTGTACTGCAGCCAAAAGCACGCTCCCTTCTTCCACCACAGGCATCAGAGCTGTGGGCACAACCCTGGGGCCCTCCAGCTGTCTACCACCAGTAAACAACCAGTAAATGGATATGCAATTAAAAAAAAGAGGAATATGGTGCCATCTGTGGGGTTTTATGCCTATAATCCCAGTAGTTGAAGGACTGAGGCAAGAGGATACCATGAGCTCAGGATCAGGCTAGACTACCAAGTGAGTTCCAAGCCAGACTGAGCTACATATTGACACCCCATCGCTGTGGGATGTCTTTCTGTATGCTGTGAATATGTGTTGCTCTGATTGGTTGATAAATAAGGCTGCTTTGGCCTATGGCAGGGCAGGATGGAGCCAGGCAGGCAAATCCAAGAGAGAGAAAGTGAGAGAAGAAAAGAGAGTGGGGCAGATGTTGCTAGCTGCCACCAGGAGAAGCAAGAAGTAAAAGTACTGGTAAGCCACAAGCCATGTGGCAAAGTATAGATTCATAGAAACGGGTTAATTTAAGATGTAAGAGCTAGCTAGTGAGAAGCCTGAGCCATTAGGCCATATTGTTTGAAAATAACATAAGCCTCTGTGTGTTTATTTGGGACCAATTGGCTGTGGGATGTGGGTGGGAGATATTCATCCAGACTGCAGGGCCCAGGCAGGACACAGGAAAACTTCTGACTATACCCATCTCAAAAACAACCAAAACAACCACCTGCAGCAAAACCTACCACAGCCACAACAAGAAAGAGCACCAAGTCAGACCATTCTTTTGTCCAGTTCTACCCTGTGGCCAAATGATCTTTGACAAGCATGCTTAGAGTTGAGCAGTACAGAGGATGCTCAAGCAAAGGGTTGTTTCATGCCCAAGTCCCATTTTTTAATTCCTTATACAAACATTGACTCTAAGTGGATCCCATACCTAAATGCAATAACAAAGGTTATAAAACATTTAGATGAGAATCTGTGATGTAAGCTCAGTGACATTGGATTTGTCAGTGATACTCTTGGCTGTGACACAAAAGCAGAGGTGACAGTAACAACTAAACAACAAATCAGGCCTCACAAAAACTGAAATTTTCTGTGCATTAAAGGCAATGTCAATGTGTGATTCAGCAGTCCCACTATGGGATGTGTAAAACACAGGGACTAATGATCTGTTGAAGACAGAGCAAAGATCGATATTATTCCTTGCTTGGTCACTTGAAGAAGCAAGACATGGAAACTTAAAGACTCATCCATCAGTGGATGACTGGATAAAGAAAATGTGATATATGAACACACTGTAATACAATTGAGCTTTATAAAAAGTAAATTCGGTGTTTTGATAACATGGATGGACCTGGAGGGTAATACGCTAAATGAACTAAGTTTTGTACAGGAAAATAAACACTGCATGTTCTCAGTTCCATGTGGAATGATATTGTGTGACTTTTCCTGAGAGATGGGAAGAAATGGCTTTCACCACTGTCCTACTTCAGGTTTTGATGGCTGTGAAGAGACACCATGTCCACTGCAACTCTTATAAAGAAAACATTTAATTGTCATGGCTTGTTTACAGTTTCAGAGGTTCAGTCCATTATCACCATGATGGGGAACATGGCAGAGTGCAGGCAGATGTGGCACTGGAGCTGAGAATGCCACATCTTGCAGGAAATAGGAAGTCAACTGAGACAATTAGTGGTATCCTGAGCATAGGAAACCTTAAATCTCACCCCCACAGTGACACACTTCTTCCAAGAAGGCCATATCCACTCCAACAAAGCCACACCTCCTAATAGTGCCACTCCCTCTGACATTATGGGGGCCAAGTACATTCAAACCACCACAACCACACAGGTGGCAACTATGAGACAGACCAATGAAACAGTTAAAGCCTAGTCTAGCTTAGTGAACCTTAGTGAGAATAATAGTGTGGGTGACTCAAAGGCAGCTGCATCGCTGTGAAGCCCATCTCAGAATGTGTTACAACTCATGAAAGTCCCTAGAGCCCTGTATCAGACCCTAGGCCCTGACAGTCTCTTAACATTCCTATGAATACAGTCTTGTCTGACCTTGTTTAAAAAAAACAGTTTGTAGCTGGAGAGCTTCTCTTTAGGTCCCTCCAAGCCCCAGCAGTCCCATAGCCCACTTATAAAATAAACACACAGACTCGTATGTTACTTATAAACTGTATGGCCATGGCAGGCTTCTTGTTATCTACTTCTATCTTAAATTAGCCCATTTCTATTAATCTATACTTTGCCATGTGGCTCGTGGCTTACCGGTATCTTACGTCTCACTTGTCATGGTGGTGGCTGCGCTGTCCCCTCCTCATCCTTCCACTTCCCCCAGTTCTCTTCTCTGCTTGTCCTGCCTATCCTTCCTGCCTGGCTACTGGCCAATCAGTATTTTATTTACTAACCAATCAGAGCAACACATTTGTCATACAGAACATCCCACAGCACCTCCCCTTTTCTTTTTTTTTCAAAAAAAAAGGTTTTAACTTTTACATAGTAAAATTACATATAACAAAAAAATTATCAAGCAAGAATTACAGTTACAATATTTAGTATATTTATACTATCTAGTCTATTTGTACTTGGCAACATTAAAGAAGATATCCTCTCTATCCTATATTTGTGAGTCTAAGGTTTCATATATAACTTATCTTTTATCATAACTAAGGAACATTATATCTAGCTTCAACTACATCAAAGACCTCAGAAGGATATAGTATTACCTGAGAAATGGGAGAAGGATGCAAGCAAATTTTGGGAGTCTTACAGGGTAGACAGAGACAGCTGGCAGCCTGGACAGTCACCTAATGTTCCTTTGTAAAGTTGGGGCATCTGTCTTCAGCTCACAGGGCTAGAGTCTCTCAGTCATTTCTCTCTGTGTCCTGTAGAATGTCTGGCAGTTTCCTCTGTGAAGCAAGAACCTGAAGGACCATTTCACCAAGCAAAGTTCAGTGGTCACCTTTCTATGGGTCCTGCATGTCCAGTCGATCAAGCAGTCCAGGCAAGAACAGTTTCTTGCCCAAATGGCTATTTTTGCCAAGAAGATAAACTCCATAATGGAGTGTCTTCGATGCCCATCCTCCTCTCTGAAGTAAATCGGTGCTGCGAGGAGCAGACATGTCTCCCTGTCCAGAAAGTCTAAGTTTTTAAAATATTTCAAATGCCATATTCTGTAGGTGTTTGAAGTATTTGAAGATTACCTATCTGTCTGAAACATATCTATGTACACCTAGAAGACTTAACTAACATGGCTATGAGTATGATTTTCATAGATGACTAATTATTAATCTATTTTTAATTATCCACTACAATTTTAATTGAGCTGTACAAACATAATACCTTAAACAAGAGTAGAAATATACACACAGTATAACAAAATTAACTTTAAATTTGTATCAATAAACTAAAATCTATACCAATGTAAAACATTTCAAACAAGTTGTTGCTCTTTAGAAGTAGTTTCAGCAATTTACCCTTTTATCCTATCATATCTATATCATATCCCCTTTTCTTCTTTAGAAAGAGATTGTATTTATAATCAACCTGTTTTAAATAAAAATATTGGTTTTTTTTTCTGTCCCACACCAGAGGGCTCTTCTGATTTGGGACACAAGAATCTCCTAAACTTTTCTTTTAGCAATGTGCCTGGGTTTAGAGAAGGAGTGAGCCAGTTCCATCTACAAATGGAGATGGAATTGATATATTTGGAAATTTGGGTGTAGTTTCTCTTACTACTTCTTGCTGGAGGGGAGCGCTGTATCTTATGGGGACACAAAGAAAATTTTAGGATTATGGAGTAGTCCGTGAGGGTGTATCATCTGAGCCAGTTGTCTTGAAACTGTTTTGGATGTTGGATCATCTGGGCCATGGTGTCATTGGAGACCATTCAGGGGGTCTTGGCTGGTCAAACCTGATGTATCTTAATCTGGAACAAATCCATAGCCTCTGGCTTTCTGTGGAAACAAAAGCAGAGCCTCTTTTCCAAAGCAACATATCCTTATATCCAAATTTTGAAGTCAAGGTACCTTTAAAATTTACATATTTGTTTAACTCAACAGCTTTTATGATCAAGTGTTTTTCTGAAGTTAAAAGTCCCAAAGACAACACAATGCAGATTCTCTGGGTAATATCCATCTTTACGTGGCTTATTTTTTATACTACCTTTACTGTCTCTTTAAAGACTTTATTTTTAAAAACTATATATTTCTTTATATAACTGTATATATTCCTTTTTCTCTCTCTTCCAAGCCTACATACATTTTTACACACATTGTAAAGCATTTAAAGTCTTGTTCCATCTGAATCTGCTTTATTGTGAACCTATTGCTTTAAACTGCAGCATTTCTAAGACTGAAATGGCTGCTGTGGATGCTGGCTCTGCCCACATCAGTTTCCCAGCATGGCGGTGGTACAGTTTACCACCAGCTCTGGGTCTGGAGCCATGTGCACAATCAACTATCAGAAGCAATTCTAGTAAAGCAACATGTAACCCAGAAATCCTTTTTTTTTTTTAACTAGCAAAAACTATATCTAACACACAGCATAGTGCGAAGCTTGGAAACACCTCTGTGTAACATAGTGTAGGTCAAGCCCTCATGCAGGCATGCCATAAACCCGCCATAGAGTAGCTCAAACACGCAGGCTGCTGCTAACTTGAGAGAGACAACTAGGAAGCTGTTTTTAGCTCCGTTTTGAATTGCTTATTAAATATTGTCAGGTTTTAAGATGGAAACCCAAGCCATTGTGCGCCATTTGTAGCTGGAGAGCTTCTCTCCAGGTCCCTCCAAGCCCCAGCAGTCCCATAGCCCACTTATAAAATAAACACACAGACTCGTATATTACTTATAAACTGTATGGCCATGGCAGGCTTCTTGTTATCTACTTCTTCTATCTTAAATTAACCCATTTCTATTAATCTATACTTTGCCATGTGGCTCATGGCTTGCCGGTACCTTACATCTCCCTTGTCATGATGGTGCCTGGAAGTCGTCCCTCCTCATCCTTCCACTTCCCCCAATTCTCTTCTCTGCTTGTCCTGCCTATCATTCCTGCCTGGCTACTGGCCAATCAGTGTTTTATTTACTAACCAATCAGAGCAACACATTTGTCATACAGAACATCCCACAGCAACAGTTTTCCCAGTCATGTCTGTCTGTCCTTCCTCTATTGTCTTCCAGGTTCTAATATTGATGCGTGATGTTAACAGTGTCATATCAGCCAGTCAATCCCAGCCAGATTGCTGCCATAGTCCCTCAGGTTATAGAGCCTTTGTTTCAGGATAGGTGGGCAATTATATTGCTCAGTGTAGCTGCCAGATGAAAGGATTAACTAATTTGTTCTAGAATAATAAAACTCAGGATTCAGAAACTGAGATAAAGACCTGAAAATTCCAGGGAAAGAGGAGCAATTGGCTGACCCTCTCTCCACATTCTCTGTAAACTCCAGCACCACAAGTTTTCCTGAACTTCCCCAAGTCTCTTCCTGTCCTCTCTAGCTGCCCTGCAAAGTCCTCCAAGAACTTTATGGCTAATCCTGGTCAGTCAAATGCTGACTCCACTCTATATTCGAGGTTGCTTTATTGGCCCAGTCTATAGGCTGTACAGATAAGTCTCTTCCAAAATTTCTCCTTTTTCTCTAAGTAAAAAGGAAAGGTTTTAACTCTAACAATGCAAAACTGTATACAATAAAAGCAATTACCAAGTATGAAATACATTTACAATGTCCAGTCCATTAATATTTGGTAAATTTAGAAAAAAATATTTCATTATATATCCTCTCTTGAAGAGTCCAAAGTTTTGTACCTAATGTACTTTCTTTTATGTCTAAGGGAAACAACTATACCTATCTAGTCTTCAACTCCATCAGAGACCCAAGAAGTATATAATTTTACCTGAGTAAGCAGGAAGTGCAGAGGAAGCAACTTCCAAAACTATAGAAACAAGAGTCACCTGGCTACCTGGACAGTCACCCAAGGTTCCTCTGTAACACTGGGGCATCCATCTTTGGCCTCCAGACTTAGAATATCTGACAGACTTTACTGTGAAGCGGGAATTTTTGAAGGAATGTCCTACCTTGTCTTGGCAAAGTTTGACAGTCACCTTCTTTCATGTCCTGCGTGTCCAGTTTGGACAGCATACCACCAGCAGTTGAGGCAAGGGCAGTTTCTTGCCCAAATTGCTAGTTTTTGCCATAAAGAAAGCAAACTCCATATGGAGGTTCTTTGATGGTCATCATCCTTTTATGAGGTAGGTTAGTGCTGCCAGGAGTAGACATGTCTCAGTGTCATGAAAAGTGCTGTTATTAAAACATTAAAGTGTAATAGTCTGTATGTCTCTAAAGTATTTGAAAACAATCTATCTATTTAAAATATGTCTCTCTTTGACCTTGAAAACATACCTAACATGACTGTAAGTTTGATTATTATAGATGACTAACTAACTACTAATCTATATTTCTTTATTATCCTATATAGCTTTCCAGGACTAGAACTTTACATTTACAAATGAGTGCCATAGGTATAATACTTTAAATAAGAAATAGAAGCATATAATACAGTATGACAAAAATAACCTTAGATTTGTTTCAATATACAAAAATACCTCACATAAGAGTAGAAACATTTATAGAGCATAACAAAAATAACCTTAAATTTGTATCAATATATGAAAATGCATACCAATGTGAAATATTTGAGACTAGTATTTGTTTTTCTAGTTTGAAAGTTGACACAATAATCTATTCTTTTATCCTATCATTACTATATCCCCCTTTTTCTTTTCAGAACAAGATTCCTGAATCTAATTTCCATTGCTTAGTATCCCCCTCAACAACTTGTGACCAACCCCTCTAAATGATGACAAACATCCATTGAATGTCCAAAAACCAACCACTCTGCCTCTTGGGAACGTGGGTGTTGTGTTCTTAAAATTACGTTCTACTGCCTGGGGGTTACATCATCTTTAGGAGACCCAGAGAAAATGGTCAAGTCTTGGGGGAGCTAGCTGTTGTCCAGTCTCGATGTGATGGGATAATGCAAGGTTTATCTGAAGTCCTGGGTGGAGTAGTCTATGAGGCTGGACCATCTTAGCTAACTGACTTGAAATTGTCCTGAGTAGTTTGTAGTCCATAGCTGATCTTTGGGTGGTGTTTGCCAGCTTAGTGGCATTATCACAATCCAGGTGTATTCATCATTGTGGGGCCCCAACAACCTTTTGCAGATTTCAAAGGTCACTGTTAGGAATTGTCACTGTTCACTGCAGAAAATGTAAACAATTTAAATGTCATATGCAGCAGATATCAGCAAGGTTAAGGGACCACAATCTATTAAATACAACTGGAGTACACAAACTTAGTTCTTAGTTACCTGCTTCAGACTCAAGCCCAAAATCATGTATAAGAAGCTAGATGAAGCCTATTTCTAGAATCAGTAGTACTCTATCTGATCATTAATGTCATGACAGAAAGTTTAAATATATATATGTGTGTATATATATATATATATATATATATATATATATATAAATCTTATAAATTTTGGGATAATATTTATATCTAAAGAAAATTTTTAAAGAGTCAAAATAAAACCAAATGTTTATGAGATTAGTAGCAATACAACAGTCCCTAATTTTTATTTTTATTCTGTTTCAATCTATGTGCCTCTTCTGACATGAGACAGATATTTTAAATTATCCTTTAACAAGCATGCATGGGTTTAGAGAAGGAGAGAGCCATGCTCCATCTCCAAAACCAGCTTTAACTTTTAATTGAAGTGGGACTACAAAAAGACCATTTTTCCCTTGTATGCTTGTAGAAAACAGCAGAAACAAATATTTGGGAAGATTTATGAGATTTTATCTTATTGGAAGTGTGCTCTACCATTAGGCCAATTTACTCTTTTTCTTAGGGCATTTGTCCAGTGGTCTTTAGATTCCTTATGTGGATGCTTCTATTTTCCTGGAAAGACAAAACAAAACCCTGCCCCAATTTAATTTTAGGGAGTTTCCTTTTTGTGAAGTTGAATTGCCAACCTATT
This sequence comes from Peromyscus eremicus, assembly GCF_949786415.1. NCBI lineage: Eukaryota > Metazoa > Chordata > Mammalia > Rodentia > Cricetidae > Peromyscus > Peromyscus eremicus. The sequence continues at coordinate 167,756,679 of NC_081416.1, read as the reverse complement.
TGATGAACTATCATCTCTCCTAATCAAGAGCTCTCTCATGTTCAAATCCAATCTTTATCAATTTTGATGACATCCATAGCTTTTCTTCTGTGAAAACAAAAGCAAAATGTCTTTTCTAAAATAACACATATTCTGGTTTCCATTCTGAGGTCAACACATACTTAATGTATACAGGCTGATTTAGTTCAGCATTTTTTCTAGTATCCAATGTCTCTCCATAGCTGCTGTCCCGTTCTCATTGCCATTTTAAAAATGTAAAGTTAATAAAGCATTATGCAATCTATCTTTGGGGGTCTTTATTATCCCTTTCTGTTTTTTAAGCATTTCTTTTAAAGTACAATTAGATCTGCTTGTCCTATAGGATTTGGTGGTATACCTGTAGTATGTTTTATGTTGTAATATGCAAACAACTGTTTCACTTTAGTAGGGACATATGCTGGAGCATTGTCAGCCTTGATTTACGCAGTTGTTCCCATAATGGCAATAACCTGTAATAAATGTGTTTACAGAATCACCCTTTTCAGAACTCAAAGCAGTTGCCCATTGAAATCCTGAATACATGTCTATGGTATGGCATACATACTTAAACGTTCAAATTCTGCAAAATGAAACACATCCATTTGCCAAATTTTGTTTCTCTGAGTACCCTTAGGATTATTTCCTACAGGTAGTGGAGTTATACAAAGAGCAAGTAGGACATTTTCTTCTCATTTCCTTGGCTTATTGCCAAGTGATAGAAAAATCTTTCTTCAAATCCTTGCTATTACATGGTGTTTTTTATAATTTTATTTTATTGTTTGTTTTTTGAGACAGGGTTTCTCTATGTAGTTTTGGTACCTGTCATGGATCTTACTCTGTAGACCAGGCTGGCCTCAAACTCACAGAGATCTGCATGTCTCTGCCTCCCCAAGAGCAGGGATTAAAGGTATGAGGCACTACCACACTAACATGATGTTTTTAATGAAATTCTGAGGCTTCTAGCATATTTCCTACCAACAGCTGATCAATTCCATGACTACCTTGTGGTAGAGGGCCTGGTAGTAGATCCATATGGGATCTGATATGTGTTATATACAAGGGATGACTTCTATTTCTAATTATTTTAGGTAATTCAATAAATAACAAAGTTGATTGTGTATCATCTGGAATAAGTTCAACAGTTTCATTATGTAAAATAACTCTGCATATTGAGAGTTGTGGTGATATTGTATTCCCCAATATATCGTGCACCCTAATAAATTTATATGGGGTCAGAGAACAGAACAGCCACTAGACAGACATAGAGGCCAGAAAATGGTGCCACTCACATCTTTAATCCTAGCATTCCAGAGGCAGAGATTCGCCTGGATCTCTGAGTTCAAGGCCACACTGGAAAGAGCCAGGTGTGGTAACAAGAGCCTTTAATCCCAGGAAGTGATGGCAGAAAGCAGAAAGGTATATAAGGTGTGAGGACTAGGAACTAAAGCCTGGTTAAGCTTTCAGGCTCTCCAGAAGCAGTTCAGCTGAGATCCATTTGGATAAGGACTCAAAGGCTTCCAGTCTGAGGAAAAAGGATCAGCTGAGGAACTGGCAAGGTGAGGTGGCTGTGGCTTGTTCTGCTTCTCTGATCTTCCAGCATTCACCCCAATACCTGGCCCTGGGTTTGTTCTTATTAATAAGACCCTTTAAGATTCATGCTACAAAGAGTCAGTAACTGTATTTAGAGTTTCTGGAAAATCTATAGTACCATGAGTATAGCATATAATTCTGATTTTTGAATGGATTCATAAGGGTTTTGAGCTACATTATTTAAACTTCCTGACTTATAATCTGCCTTTCCTGATTTATTTGCATCAGTACAGAATGTAGGGGCTCCAGAAATAGGTGTTCCTCACATAATGTGAGGAAGAATCCAATTAGTTCTTCTTATAAACTAAAGTCTCTTGCTTTGGAGATATTTGTTGCTAATTTGTATCAAGAAATTACTGCAAGCTCTTTGCCAAGGTTCATTTTCTATCCATCATGAGGAAATTTCAGCATTAGTAAAAGGTACTGCAAAGGTCCTAATTATCTCTCCTGATTTGTACTTTTGTGGTTCAAGTTTTTGTAAACCTATCTTATATCCTAGGTAATTAATGGAATCTCCTCTTTATATTTTTTCAGGAGGAACTTTTAGTCCCCAAGAAGGCAAAATTTTCTTTGTTTCTTTAAACATTTTTCTAAGGTATTTGCATCTAAATCAGCTAGTAAGATATCATCCACAAAATAGAAAATCTGAGTAAATGATCGGGAACTTCAGCTGCAAGTATAATCAACAGAATGCAAGAGATGGAAGAGAGGATCTCTGGCGTTGAAGATACAGTAGAAGAAATACATACATCAGTCAAAGAAAACTCTAAAGCCAACAAAGTCATGAACCAAAATGTCCAAGAAATTTGGGACACCATGAAAAGACCAAACCTACGAATAATAGGGGTAGAAGAAGGAGAAAAATACCAACTCAAGGGCGCAGAAAATATATTCAACAAAATCATAGAAGAAAACTTTCCCAACTTAAAGAAGGAAATGCCTATAAAGATACAAGAAGTCTATAGAACACCAAATAGACTAGACCCACCAAAAAAGTCCCCTCGCCACATAATAATTAAACAACTAAACCTACAGAATAAAGAAAGAATATTAAGAGCAGCAAAGTGACGTATAAAGGCAAACCCATCAGAATAACACCCAATTTCTCAATGGAGACTTTGAAAGCCAGAAGGACCTGGACAGATGTAATGCAGACACTAAGAGACCATGGATGCCAGCCTAGAATAATATACCCAGCAAAACTTTCAATCATTATAGATGGAGTGAACAAGACATTCCATGACAAAGCCAGATTTAAACAATACTTATCCACAAACCCAGCCCTACAGAAAGCACTAGAAGGAAAATTCTAACCTAAGGAAGTCAGATACACCAAAGAAAACACAGGTAATAGATAAAGCCACAGCAGTAAACCCCAACAAAGAGAAGTACACACACATCACCACCAAAAAATAACAGGAATGAACAATCACTGGTCATTAATATCCCTCAATATCAATGGACTTAATTCACCTATAAAAAGACATAGGCTTACAGAATGGATACGAAAGCAGGACCCATCTTTCTGCTGCATACAAGAAACACATCTCAAATTCAAAGATAGACACTACCTAAAAATAAAAGGCTGGGAAAAGACTTTCCAATCAAATGGTCTTAAGAAACAAGCAGGTGTAGCCATCCTGATATCCAGCAAAATAGACTTCAAACTAAAATCAATCAAAAGAGATCAAGAAGGGCATTACATACTCATCACAGGAAAGATCCACCAAGATGAAGTCTCAATTCTGAACATTTATGCCCCAAACACAAGGGCACCCACATGTATAAAAGAAACATTACTAAAGCTTAAATCACATATAAACCCCACACATTAATAGTGGGAGACCTCAACACCCCACTTTCACCACGGGACAGATCTCCCAATTCGAAACTTAACAGAGAAATAAAGGACTTAACTGATGTCATGACTCAAATGGACTTAATCGATATCTACAGAACATTCCATCCTAACAAAAAAGAATATACCTTCTTCTCAGCACCCCATGGAACCTTCTCTAAAATCAACCATATACTTGGCCACAAAAAAATTCTCAACAGATACAAAACAATTGGAATAACCTACTGTGTTCTATCAGACCACCATGGTCTAAAGTTAGATTTCAACAACAACAAAAACTACAGAAAACATACAATCTCATGGAAACTGAATAATACCCAACTGAATCACCAATAGGTTAAGGAAGAAATAAAGAAAGAAATTAAAGACTTCCTAGAGATCAACGAAAATGAAGACACCACATATCCAAACCTATGGGACACTATGAAAGCAGTGCTAAGAGGGAAATTCATAGCACTAAATGCCCACATAAAGAAATTGGAGAAATCTCACACTAGTGACTTAACAGCACACCTGAAAGTTCTAGAACAAGAAGAAGCAAAGTCTCCCAGGAAAAATAGACGCCAGGAAATTATCAAAGTGAGAGCTGAAATCAATAAAATAGAAACAAAGAGAACAATACAAAAAAATAATGAAACAAAGAGTTGGTTCTTTGAGAAAATCAACAAGATAGACAAGCCCTTATCCAAACTAACCAAAAGACAGAGAGAGAGCATCCAAATCAACAAAATCAGAAATGAAAAGGGGGACATAACAACAGACATTGAAGAAATCCAGAGAATCATCAGGTCATACTTCAAAAACCTCTATTCCACAAAACTGGAAAACCTAAAAGAAATGAATAACTTTTGGATAGGTACCACATACCTAAGTTAAATCAAGACCAGATAAACTATTTAAATAGTCCAATAACCCCTAACAAAATAGAAACAGTCATTAAAAGTCTCCCAAGCAAAAAAAGCCCAGGACCAGATGGTTTCAGTGCAGAATTCTACCAGATCTTCAAAGAAGAGTTAATACCAATACTCTCTAAATTGTTCCACACAATAGAAACAGAAGGAACATTACCAAACTCCTTCTATGAGGCTACAATTACCCGGATTCCTAAACCAAACAAGGATACAACAAAGAAAGAGAACTACAGACCGATCTCCCTCATGAACATCGATGCAAAAATACTCAATAAAATACTGGCAAACAGACTGCAAGAACACATCAAAACAATTATCCACCATGATCAAGTAGGCTTCATTCCAGGGATGCAAGGGTGGTTCAACATATGGAAGTCCGTCAATGTAATACACCATATAAACAAACTCAAAGAAAAAAACCACATGATCATCTCACTAGATGCAGAAAAGGCATTTGACAAAATCCAACACCCCTTCATGATAAAGGTCTTGGAGAGATCAGGAATACAGGGAACATACCTAAACATAATAAAGGCAATTTACAGCAAGCCAACAGCCAGCATCAAATTAAATGAAGAGAAACTCAAAGCAATTCCACTAAAATCAGGAACAAGGCAAGGCTGTCCACTCTCCCCATACTTATTCAATATAGTACTTGAAGTTCTAGCCAGAGCAATAAGACAACATAAGGAGATTAAGGGGATACAAATTGGAAAGGAAGAAGTCAAGCTTTCCCTATTTGCAGATGACATGATAGTATACTTGAGCAACCCCAAAGATTCCACCAAGGAACTGATACAGCTTATAAACACCTTCAGCAACGTAGCAGGATACAAGATCAACTCAAAAAAATCAGTAGCCCTCCTATATACAATGGACAAAGAAGCGGAGAAGGAAATCAGAGATACATCACCCTTTACTATAGCCACAAATGACATAAAATACCTTGGGGTAACACTAACCAAGCAAGTGAAGGACCTATATGACAAGAACTTTAAGTCCTTGAAAAAAGAAATTGAAGAAGATGTCAGAAAATGGAAAGATCTCCCATGCTCATGGATACGCAGGACTAACATAGTAAAAATGGCAATCTTACCAAAAGCAATCTACAGATTCAATGCAATCCCCATCAAAATACCAACACAATTCTTCAAGACCTGGAAAGAACAATACTCAACTTCATATGGAATAACAAAAAACCCAGGATAGCCAAAAGAATCCTGTACAATAACACAACCTCTGGAGGCATCACGATCCCTGACTTCAAGCTGTACTATAGAGCTACAGTAATAAAAACAGCTTGGTACTGGCATAAAAACCGACATGTGGACCAACGGAATCGAATTGAAGACCCTGACATTAATCTGCACACCTATGAACATATAATTTTTGACAAAGAAGCCAAAACTGCACAATGGAAAAAAAGAAAGCATCTTCAACAAATAGTGCTGGCATAACTGGATATCAACATGTAGAAGGCTGCAAATAGATCCATATCTATCACCGTGCACAAAACTTAAGTCCAGGTGGATCAAGGACCTCAACATAAATCCAGCTACTCTGAACCTGCTAGAAGAGAGTGTAGGAAGTAGTCTTGAACGCATTGGCATAGGAGACCACTTCCTAAATAGAACACCAGTAGCACAGACACTGAGAGAAACAATCAATCAATGGGACCTCTTGAAACTGAGAAGCTTTTGTAGAGCAAAGGATACGGTCAACAAGACAAAGCGACAGCCTACAGAATGGGAAAAGATCTTCACCAACCCCACATCTGACAGAGGACTGATATCCAGAATATATAAGAAACTCAAGAAATTAGACATCAAAATGTCCAACAGTCCAATTAAGAAATGGGCTATAGAACTAAACAGAGAATTCTCAACAGAGGAAACTCAAATGGCTGAAAGACATTTAAGGAATGCTCAACATACCTAATCATCAGGGAAATGCAAATCAAAACAACTCTGAGATACCACCTTACGCCTGTCAGAATGGCTAAGATCAAAAACTCTGAAGACACCTTATGCTGGAGAGGATGTGGAGCTAGGGGAACACTCCTCCACTGCTGGTGGGAATGCAAGCTTGTACAACCACTTTGGAAATAAATATGGTGCTTTCTTAGAAAATTGGGAATCCATCTCCCCCAAGATCCAGCTATACCACTCTTGGGTATATACCCAAAGAATGCTCAACCACACCACAAGAGCACTTGTTCAGCTATGTTCATATCAGCATTGTTTGTAATAGCCAGAACATGGAAACAACCTAGATGCCCTTCAACTGAAGAATTGATAAACAAAATGTGGTACATATACACAATGGAATACTACTCAGCAGAGAAAAATAATGACATCATTTGGTTTGCAGACAAATGGACGGATCTAGAAAAAAATCATCCTGAGTGAGGTAACCCAGACTCAGAAAGACAAACATGGTATGTACTCACTCATAGAGGATACTAGATGTGGAACAAGGATGACTGGACTGCTACTCACATCACCAGGGAGGCTACCTGGAAAACAGGACCCCAAGAAAGACATGGGGATCTCCCAATGACAGAGAAATGGAATGAGATCTACATGAACAGCCTGGACATGAGTGGGGGTAGTGAAGGGCGAGGGTCGAGGGAAAGAGAGCTTGGGGCAGCAGGAGATCCCAGCTGGATCAACAACAGAGAGGGAGAACAAGGAATAGGAGACCATGGTAAATGAAGACCACATGAGAATAGGAAGAAACAAAGTGCTAGAGAGGCCCACAGAAATCCACAAAGATACCCCCACAACAGACTGCTGGCAATGGTCGAGAGACAGCTCGAACTGACCTACGCTGGTGATGGGATGGCCAAACACCCTAATTGTCATGCTAGAAACCTCATCCAACTACTGAGGGATCTGGATGCAGAGATCCATGTCTAGGCCCCAGGTGGATCTCTGGGAGTCCAATTAGCGAGAATGAGAAGGGTTTCTATGAGTGAGAATTGTTGAGACCAAGGTTGGATAAAGCACAGGGACAAATAGCTAAACGAATGGAAACACATGAACTATGAACCAATGGCTGAGGGGTCACCAACTGGATCAGGCCCTCTGAATGAGTGAGACAATTGATTGGCTTGATCTGTTTGGGAGGCATCCAGGCAGTGGGACTGGGTCCTTTGCTCATTGCATGAGTTGGCTGTTTGAAACCTGGGGCCCATGCAGGATCGTTTGGCTCGGCCTGGGAGGAGGGGACTGGACCTACCTGGACTGAGTCTACCAGGTTGATCTCAGTCCGTGGGGGAGACTTTGCCCTGGAGGAGGTGGGAATGGGGGGGTGGGCTGAGGGGAAGGTGAGGGGGGCGGGAGGGGGGAGAACAAGGGAATCCGTGGCTGATATGTAGAACTGAATTGTATTGCAAAATAAAAATTAAAAAATTTTTAAAAAGATATCATCCATATAATGATAAATTGCAGATTGAGGAAACTGTTGCTGAACTATTTCCAATGGCTGTTGTCCAAAATATTGACATAAGGTGAGGCTGTTTAACATCCCTTGTGGAAGAATTTTTCATTGCAGCTTTTTAACAGGCTGGGAATTATTATAAGTAGGCCCTGTGGAGGCTAATTTTCCTCTCTCCTGTTCTTGTAAAGGTATAGTAAAAATGCAGTCTTTTAAATCAATCACTATAATAGAGCATCCTTTAGCTAATAGAGAAGGCCAGGGAATTCCAGGCTGTAAATAGTCCATCAGCTGAATTTATAGCTCTTAAATCTGTTAACATTCTCCATTTTCCAGATTTCTTTCTAATGACAAATATAGGAGAATTCCAAGGACTGGTCAATTCTTCAATGTGTTGAGCATTTAGCTGTTCCTGTACCAGCTGTTCTAAGGCCTGGAATCTTTCTGATGTCAGAGGCCATTGTTCCATCCACACAGGTTTGTCAGTTAACCATTTTAAGGGTAGAGCTGTTGGTACCTTGGAAGACCAACAGCTGTTGTGCCCTGTCTATGTACAATTTGAACAGTCTCTGACTGTTCTTGATAATACCTTTTAATATTTCTCTCAGAAGCATTCTTTATTTTACAATTTGCTTCTGAGATTGGGGGAATGTTAATCTGTCTTTTCCATTACTGCAACAAGTCACATCCCCATAAATTCATGGCTATATTAGCCATATATGGCTTTAATTTTCCAATCTGTCCTTCTGGCTCTATACACTCAACCCATCTTCTACTTTGTTTTACCTGCGATAGAGTTCCAATCCCTAGGAGCTGAATATTGACCTCCTGAAGAGGCCAACTTGGATGCCTAGATTTCAGTGAAATTATTGTTACAACTATACCTGTGTCTTTCAAACCCTCAGTTTCAATGCCATTTTATTTTTGTATTTTAAACTTTGGTCTATGATCATTTATAGAAGTTTGCCAAAATACTTGTTTTATGGTCTCTCTTGAAAATTTTGTTTTATTGAATTTATCTATTGAAGCTGTTTGTCATGCATATTAGTATGGTTTTTGGCAACAGGAATTAGGTTCTTAATTACTCTGTGGAGGAGTTCCCTTCATGATAACAGGGAATGATTGAACCAAATTTGATATTGGGACCTGCGAGAGGCCCCCAAGTCGTTTCCTCCTGGAAAAGGGTTACCTTGTCTGTCCCTTTGGTCTGCTTTCTTTAGTCCAATGTCAGCCTTTGCCACACCTTCTACATATGCCAGAAGGCTAGGGCCTTCTCTTTGGATTATCTCTAGAAAAAGCATTGTTTTTAGGAATAACTTGCCTACAATCCCTGTTTAGATGACCTTGGTTACCACAATTAAAACATCTGACATTTTGATTTTTCTTAAAATTTCTAGAAATTACTTCTCCTATCAAAGTAGCATCGTAAGCATGAGATCCAATATCAGACGTATTTTGTATCCATTTATCTATGAGTGCTGATCTTGCATTTAAAGGCCTAATCACCCTTTTGCATTCTGAATTAGCACTTTCAAAAGCCAAGGATTCAATTAATATTTGTCTAACTTCTGGGTCTGATATTATTCTATTTACAGGAGTTGGATATTACTAAAATGTGAGACCTCACTATCCATTCTCAAGAATACGAAGAATTTCAAGAGTACTCAGTAGTTATATGCTCACTATTGAGTGGCCTTAATGCAATGGACAAATTCCTACAAACCTGGTTCTTTAGAGATGGAATCGAATCGAATAACCAATAAGATTGAATTAACAAAAATTTGACAAAATTTCACAGACATTGATGATAAAAACACTGAAACATGATAGAAGTCCAGCTTACTATAACAAAGGCCACACATGGAAACCCACAGCCAACATCATATTAAATGAGGAGACGGACCCTTTCTCTCTAAGATCAGGAAGAACACATGATGCTGCCGTGACCACTTCTGTTCAAGAGACTCTTAAGAATGCTACACACAGCCATTAGGTTAGACAATGAAATGAAGGTGCCCAATTATGAGGTGGTAAATAGATAGATAAGAAGAGAGAGAGAGAGACAGAGACAGAGACAGAGAGATGATAGGTAGGTAGGTAGGTAGATAGATAGATAGATAGATAGATAGATAGATAGATAGATAGATAGATAGATAGATAGATAGACAGATAGATGACAAGGACTTGTTCATAGAAAATCCTTAACATTGTACAGAAAGTTCTCAGAACTAAATGAGTAAAACTAGCAAAACTGTTGGCTAATGAAAAAAACATGCCCAAGTCAGATGTATTTCTGTATACTAATTTTGACCATGAACAATTAGATTTTTTATTTTCCTGGCAGTAGTGGAGCTTGAACCTATGGCCTGTGCATGCCTGGCAAGGGTTTAGCCCCTGAGCAACAGTCCCAGCCTTAACAGTGAATAATTGGAAAGGAAATGAAGAAAGTATTTATTTATGAGAGCACCAAAAAGAATAAAATATTTAGAATTAACTCCACCAAGAAGATAAAAGACTTGCACTCAGCAAACTACCAAATATGAGATGATGAAAGAAGACAAGAAATGACAGCCATTGGGGTTGGTGGGTTGGAAGACTTAATCTCATTATTGCTGTTGTTCTGCAGTACTGGGATTGAACCCAGGGCTTTGTGCATGGTAAGCAATGCTCTACTATTGAGCTGTATTCTAAAGTCTGCCTTTTAATGTTTATTTAGAAAAAGGATGTCACTAAATTAACCAGGCTGGCCTGAATGGTTGTGGTAGGCACGCTTAGAACTTTGGTACTCCTGCCTCAGCTTCTTGAGTGGCTGGAATTATAGGCATGAGGCAGCTTGTCTGAAAGACTTTTTTTTAATAGATGACAATATCACTGAATATAGTCTATCAGTTCTATGCACATCAGATCAAAACCCCAGTGGCATTTTGCACAGAAATAGTACATTCTAGCTGTCCTGGAACTCACTATGTAGATCAGGCTGGCCTCAAACTCCCAGAGATCCACCTGTCTCTGCTCCCAAGAGCTGAGGTTAGAGGCAAGTATCTTGAAAAAGAAAAAGGAATAAAATTGCAGGACATCCTGCATGATTTCATAATTTTAGTACAAAGCTGCAACAATCAAAATAGTCTACTGCTGACATAAAGGCAGACATACAGATCAGTGAAATAGAATTTGAAACCCCAGAATTGCTCATGCACACTGGCCATGATTAAATTAAAGATTATTTGATACGATCAATATATGTGTTTATGGGGCACAGTTTTGTAATATATATTATCATGTGTGTCAGATCTAAGCAGTAGGCATATCCACCATTTCATCTGTCACTTTTTCTGTTTGTTACAAACATTCATTTCTGCTGGCTCTTTTGAATTACTAGGTGTGAAACAGAGTTGTCCTGTTGAGTTACAGAACTTGGAAGGCATTCTTGCTGTCCATCTGACCCTCTGTGACCAGATGAGTTTTAATCAGGCTGCTAAGATTGTTCAAGGATGGAGGAATAATCAGTTAAACAAGGGATGTTGGGAAAATGGGATATCTAGGTAAAAGAATGAAGTTAAGCCTTCACCTAACAACATATAAAAATCAACTTTAAATGGATCAAAGACCTAAAATGGATCAGAGCTGAAAGTCATCAGACTTTTAGGAGACAGGATGAAAGCATCTTGAAATTGGATTTCGAATGGTGACATTGTTATGATGCCAGATGCATCATATGGGCCTTTTGGCTGCTTATATGTCTCTGCAGAACATGCATGTTTGGTACCTGAGAAGGACAGAAGAGGGTGTTAAATTCCTTGGAACTTAGCTACAGACAGTAATAAGCTGCCATGTGGGTGCTGGGAATTGAACCCCTGTCCTTTGGAAGAGCAGCTAGGGCTCTTAAATATTGAGCTATCTCTCCAGTTCCATAAACCATACACACACACACACACACACACACACACACACACACACACACACATACTACTACACACCACAAAAAACAGTCATCAGAAAAAAGAGTCTTGTGCAATGAGGTCATGCTGCAAATATCAACATGAGTACAAGAAACTCAGTATATGGGCCAAGATGGCTCAGTTGGGAAGAGTGCCTATTGTACTCCCTCTCAGTACCTATCCCCAACTGCTACACAGAAATGAATGTACAAACAAATGTGGGTCAGTGAAATGGCTTAGCAGATAAAGGGCTTGCTCACCCACCTGAGTTCAATCCCCTGTCCCTGGATAACTGGCTCCTACAAATTGTCCCCTAAACTCCACACATTGGTGTGGGACATGCACACGAATAAATATGCAAACATAGTAAGAAACTTAATACAGGTCCTTTCTATCTATGGATTTGGTATTTAGGGATTGAAACCTTGGAAACAAACTATGTGGAAAAGTATGCTTACTGAAAAATGTACTGTTTCCTCCTATCATGGTTCTGTACTCAACACAATAAGCCTATTGTAAACTCGGCCCCAGTTAAAAAAAAAAAAAAAAGACTAGTGTCTATGCAGTATGCATATTAGGTATTGGAAATAATCTAAAGAAGATTTAAATGTGTAGGAAGAGGTGTAGAGTAACATAAATATTTTTCTGTGTGTCTGACTCAGACCCTAAACTCTTTTTTTTTTTTTTAAGGAGGTCAAGATGCTGTATACTGCATCTTTTTTTTTTTTAATTTTTATTTTGCAATACAATTCAGTTCTACATATCAGCCACAGATTCCCTTGTTCTCCCCCTCCCCCCCCCTCACCTTCCCCCCAGCCCGCCCCCCATTCCAATCTCCTCCAGGGCAAAGCCTTCCCCACAGACTGAGATCAACCTGGTGCACTCAGTCCAGGTAGGGCCAGTCCCCTCCTCCCAGGCCGAGCCAAGGGACCCTGCATAGGCCCCAGGTTTCAAAGAGCCGACTCATGCAGTGAGCACAGGACCCGGTGCCACTGCCTGGATGCCTCCCAAACAGATCAGGCCAATCAACTGTCTCACCCACTCAGAGGGCCTGATCCAGTTGGTGACCCCTCAGCCATTGGTTCATATTTCATGTGTTTCCGTTTGTTTGGCTATTTGTCTCTGTGCTTTATCCGACCTTGGTCTCAACAATTCTCGCTCATATAAACCCTCCTCATTCTCGTTAATTGGACTCCCAGAGATCCACCTGGGGCCTAGTCATGGATCTCTGCATCCAGATCCCTCAGTAGTTGGATGAGGTTTCTAGCACGACAATTGACCCTAAACTCTTAATCACTTTGCATTTCTATTTATGTGCTATATTGATATCTATTGTTATTATGGAGAGGGTCTCACAATGTAATCTGGGCTGGCCTTGTATTTCTTTTTTTATAGAGAGATTTTCTATTCATTTTACATACCAACCACAGATTCCCCTTTCCTCCCGCCTCCTGCCCCCAGCCTTCCTTCCCAAACAACCCCCCATTTCCACCTCCTCCAAAGCAAGGTCACCCATGGGGAGTCAGCAGAGCCTGGTACATTTAGTTGAGTGGCCTTGTACTTCTATGCCTCCTGCTTCGTGCTCTCTCCCTTTTGAGACAGGGTCTCACTATGTAGCTCTGGCTAACCTGAAACTGGCTACAAAGACCAGGGTGGTTGGGAACTCATAGATATCCAACTGTCTCTGCCTCTGGTGTGCTGGGGTTAAAGGCATGCAGCACTGTGCTCAGCTTGCTTGGTGTTGTATCATGAGATTAACATGCATCCATCACCAAGCTGGCTGTATTTGTATCTTGAACCATGTTTTTCTCCTTGTGACTTTGACCCACTCTGTACTCTTTTGATAAAGAAACTGTCCCCACCCCCAACACTATGGAGTAAGGAGGGAACAGAGGTCACTCACGTTTTATGTCCAGCTGGATGGGGTCACTCCTCTTGGAACTGATTTGATTGGATACTTTACACTGATAGTCCCCGGAATCCTCACTCCTCACAGAGTCTATTTGGAGGGTGCTGTTGTTCTGGGACAGCCTTACCCTGTCTGTGAGCTCCACACTCTGGCCTTTGAAAAGCCAATGGATGGAGATATCCGTGTCATTTGACAAGCAGGTCAGGAACACAGAGATCATATTTTTGACTGTGGTGTTGGTGACTTGGATGAAGGGTAGAGTCACTGGATCTGTGGATAAATAGTGGAAGGGAACAGCTGAGAGTCCTTCACCCTCAGAGATCTCAGCCAGTTCAGAGGGCCATAGAATGAGGTGGCCCTCTGCAAGATCACATGTTTGGGTTCAAGATATGTTCTGTAAGAAGAGAGCTGAATCTTACTCCTATCAAGAACACCCACAGTGACAATGACTCAGGGTGTTTGTGTAGATTCCAAACTGGGAGCCTCCCACATGTCCAGAAATCTCATGGTGGAGGGAATGTATTTCCCAATGATTTTTGTGGGAATTCTTGCTCACACTTTTGGTAAGTGTGAACAGTCAGGTCCCTCTTTTATGAAATAGCCTTCTGTTTGTCTTTTATTAAATAATTTGTCATGGGGTTAAGATGGCCCACGTAATCTAAAAGGTGTTAAAGGCTACACCTAAGACTGGGAGAAATTCCTGACTGAAGAATTTCTGTTTGTAGAAAAAATGTATTTCCTGCCCCATGGATATGGATTAAATACTACAGAGAAGAAATGAATAATCACAGTGCTGACCATAGCCTGCCACTCTAATTCTCAGTACTGATTTTTTTGAGACTGGGTCTCAATGTACAGTCCTAGCTTGCTTGGAACTTGTAATGTAGACCAGGCTGGCCTCAAACTCACACTATCTACCCTCCTCTCCCACTTCAGTGCTGGTATCAAAAATGTGTGCCACCACACTCAGCTGACATTTGTTTTTTGGACCTTGAGAAGAGTAAGCAAAAGAACATCATCAACTGTCAGTGACATGGTTCACCCTGACTCAGAACACGGCTCCCATATACCTTCGCAACCCACTCTTCCCATTCCATGGATCAGACCTGAGTCAGCCATCTGACCCATGAGACAGGAGCAGACCTGGGAGCAGAGGTCTAGTCTCAGTCTGTGGGAAATTTTCTCCTCACATTTGGAGAAAAAGAATGTGAGCACCATTGAAATCACTGGGTGCTCCTTCTACATCATGGAGGCCATAAAATGAAAATGGAGGGGACAGGAAAGGTTGTGTTAGGCACAGAAAGAAATCTTGATCTTGAGGTTCTCCTAACCCTGGAAAGTCCCTCACACAACCAAAGGCTTTCCAAGACAGGGAGAACCTCCTTCTCACATTGCAAGCTCCATCCCTCTCAGCCAAAAACCACAGAACCAGGAGGCCATTAGACACAGGGATAGAGCAAGAGGCTTGAGGGAAGACTGAGTTTTGCTTGTTCCCATAGACATGGGCTGGAAATTCAATGCTTCTGCACCTTCCCAGAAAGCCAAAAGACTCCACTCCAAACCTGGTGCTGATATTTCAGAGATCCACTGACTAAGGACTGTAATGTTCTTGACTGTGGTCTGATTCACTCCAGGGAAAAAGTTATAGATGAAGCAGGAAAAGGATCTGTTATTATTAGTATTGATGTTGGGGATAAAGAGCTCTTGGGAGAATGACTGGAGCTCTCCATTGATAAACCAAGAGTACTGTGCAGGTGGGTTAGCATCTGTGTGGCAGGAGAGGCTGAGGTTTATCTTTGAATGGAAATGAATATTTGAGTGGGATATGATCGGGACATCTGGACCACCTGGAGCAAACAGAACAAAGCCATACATGATGTCAGCAGAGGGAAAGGGAAATCCTGGTCTGTAGACGGCCATAGTATCTCTTTGAGCTGTGTTTTAACCGTAAATAAGCAGATTTCCACTGGAGTTGGAGTGCATATTAGTGGAAGAGTACTCATTCAGCATGCACAAGCCCTGATCTATCTCAAGCACAACACACAAACATCCCCTCTGCATACTCATATGTGCACTGAGCCTGAGTCTAATATGTCGTCTGTCTCCATCACCATGAGCCTCTCTAGGCAGAAGTCCCTGCAGCCCATTCAAGGTCAATGCTTGGCCTGTCCACATATGCTTGGGCTGGGCCAAGCTGCCCTGGCAGCCTAGGTATCTGTATGGTAGGTCTGTATCATGAATCCAAGGGGACCAGGACTGAGTATGGTAGCTCTAGCCCTCTGTATTTAGGTAGTTGGGGCCAGGATGAAACAGAAAATACTTACAGGTAACGTTCAGAGAGAATGGGTCACTTGGGGAGGCACTCACTGGGTTCCAGGTCACATTCATTAGGTTCCTATATCAGGCCTCACAACACTGAGTAAAGTGAGAGTCCTGTTGTCTTCAGACAGCTTCAGCCTGTCCTCTTCTAAAGGCTTTGGTCATTTATCCTCCAAGGTAGATTATGTTCTGAGTCATAGGCTCACACATTAATACTACTGAGTCCTCAATCTCCATGGGATTGGAATTATTGGTTGTGATTTTGGCCTTGGGTATCATTGCTGTGCTAACCACAGAGAGAAGATTGCCCTTGTGTAGTACCTCTGATTCTTGCAAGGGTGTCTTTCAACCAAAGATAGTCTCTTATCTCTCCACCAACCCAGATTCTTAGAGAATCAGTCAGGAAGCAAATTACAAGCAGATGGAATGGCTGAGTGCTCAGAGATAATGGGGCCTCCTGTGCTGTGTATGAGAGAATCAAGGACTTTCTCATGAGAGAACTGAACTGCAGTGTTTGGTGATGGTCAGACTCAACCCTTGGAATCAGAGACCTCATTTTATCTCCTGGTACTCACTGACCCATTGCCTACTTTGAGACACAAGGTTTGAGTCCCTCCAGCTGCACTGTCCTCCACTGCTCAGTGTAGACCAGAGCCCTCCAAGCCTTTTCCATTCGGGCCTGTCCTACAGACAGGTTATGATTAGTCTTCCAATTGAGCTTCCCTGAGAAACCTGACAGCCTGTGAGAGATCTCACACAGCTCAGGATCTGGCTGACATTTAGGTCAGGCTTGGCCACAGGTGGGCTATTCTTGTCAGGTATTTGATGTTGATTGACATGAATCTGGGAGCCCTATAAGAATCCTGAGTCTATGAAATGATCAGAAGAGTACAGGCCACCTAGTAGGTCTCCAGGATGGGAACCTGGAGATGTGGTTTTGGACAGATAGCTTGTGCCACTGATGGCACTTGTGACCCTGATTCAGTGACTGTGTTCCCTGCCTCAGATTCCCTACAATAGGACACATGGTAAATGATCATTGCTAGGCCTGCAAGTTAACCTTAGATATGAATAATGACCTGACCTTCCACCAAGCAGTGTCTATTAGTATTTGCCTGTAGGAAATAATCACTGGACTGGGTATGGAGAGATGGCTCAGGGGTTGAGAGCACTTACTGCTCTTCTAGAGGTCCTGAGTTCAATTTCCAGCAACCACATGGTGGCTTACAACCATCTATAACGAAATATGTTGCCTTTTCTGGTGTGGAGGCAGAACACTGTATAATAAATAAATAAATAAATAAATAAATAAATAAATAAGAAGGCAAAACTGGCTGAGGGAAGGAAACACTAAGGAGCTGTCTTCAGTAGCAAGATGTAAATTTCACATTGGAGAGAGGAGCAGGTTAGAAGTAACCCATAGAAGATTGTAGTCAATGGCAGTGTATTTCAGAGTAGCCAAGACAAATTTCCAATGTCTCACCATAATGAACGGGAGATAAATGGGGTAGTGGATGTGAAATATTTGACTTAACCATTATGTCTTGTATACAGATGTCAAAGATCTCACTCTGTTTCTCCAGACTATGTACAGTTGGGACCCCAGATAAAGCACTATTAACAAGTAAAAGACCTTGGATCAATAAAGTGGAAAGATCATTTTCAAGTGCCAAAAATGTTACATATTGTACATCTGAATGTGGGCCAAAATATATAAAGAACTCTTACAGTTCAACAATAGTAACAATAAAAACCACAAGCAGCTCAATCCAAAAAGAAGAAAAAGACCTTACATTCCTTTTAAAGAAAGAGATACAGATGACCAATAAAGACATGCTGCTTAGTTTTTGTCTATTTGACAGACTAAATTCACATGGAAAGAGAAAACCACATTTGAGGTATCGCCTCTATCACAATGGCCAGACAGACTGCAGACACTAAGAGACCATGGATGGCAACCAGACTATTATACTCAACAAAACTCTGAATCAACATAGACAGAGTAAACAAAATATTCCATGATAAAACCAGATTTAAACAATATCTCTCCACAAATCCAACCCTACAGAAAGCACTAGAAGGAAAAATCCAACCTAAGGAAGTTAGATACACCCATGAAAACACAGGCAATAGATACCACACCAACAAATACCAAAGAAGGGAAATTTACAACACTACAACCAAAAAATAATAGGAATTAACAATCAATGGTCATTAATATCCATTACTATCAATGGTCTCAATTCACCTATAAAAAGACACAGGCTAACAGAATGGATACAAAAACAAGATACATCCTTCTGCTGCATACAAGAAACATACCTCAACTTCAAAGACAGACACTACCTCAGAATAAAAGGCTGGGAAAAGACTTTCCAATCAAAGGGACTTAAGAAGCAAGCTGGTGTAGCTATCCTAATATCTAATAAAATAGGCTTCAAACTAGAATCAATCAAAACAGATCGGGAAGGACATTACATATTTATCACAGGGAAAATCCGATAAGATGAAATCTCAATCCTGAATGTCTATGTCCCAAATACAAGAGTGCTCATATTTGTAAAAGAAACATTACTAAAATTTAAATTGCACATTAAACCCCATACACTAGTAGTGGAGACTTCAACACCCCACTCTCAGCAATGGACAGGTCTGCCAGACAGAAATTTAACAGAGAAATAGGGAACAAACAGACATTATGACTCAAATGGACTTAATAGATATCTACAGAATATTCCACCCTAACACAACAGAATATACCTTCTTTTCAGCACCCCATGGAACCTTCTTGAAAATCAACCACATGCTTGGTCACAAAACAAATCTCAAAAGACAAAAAAAAAAACTGAAATAACCTCTTGTATCTTATCAGACCACCACAGCTTAAAGTTAGATTTCAACAACAACAAAAATTACAGAAAGCCTACAATCTCATGGAAACTGAATAATGCCCAATTGAATCACCAATGGGTCAAGGAAGAAATAAAGAATGAAATTAAAGATTTCCTAGAATTCAATGTAAATGAATGTACAACATACCCAAAATTATGGGACACTATGAAAACAGTGCTATAAGAAAAATTCATAGCACTAAATGCCCACAAAAAGAAGATAGAGAAATCTCACACTAGCGACTTAACAGCACACCTAAACACTCTAGAACAAAAAGAAGCAAACTCACCCAGGAGAAACAGACACCAGCAAATAATCAAATTGAGTGCTGAAATCAATAAAATAGAAACAAAGAGAACAATATGAAGAATCAATGAAACAAAGAATTTGTTCTTTGAGAAAATCAACAAGATAGACAAGCCCTTATCGAAATTGACCAAACAGCAGAGAGAGAGACAGAGAGACAGAGAGAGAGAGAGAGAAAGAGAGAGAGAGAGAGAGAGAGAGAGAGAGAGAGAGAATCCAAATTAACAAAATCAGAAATGAAAAGCGAGACATAACAACAGACAGTGAGAAAATCCAAAGAATCATCAGATCATACTTCAAAAACCTGTACTCCACAACATTGGAAAATCTGAAAGAAATGGATGATTTTCTGGATAGGTACCACACACCAAGTTAAATCAACACCAGATAAACAATTTAAATAGACCAGTAACCCCTAAGGATATAGAAACTGTCATAAAAAGTCTCCCAACTAAAAAAGCCCAGGACCAGATGGTTTCAGCACAGAATTCTACCAGATCTTCAAAGAATAGATAATGCCGATACTCTTTAAATTGTTTCACACAATAGAAACAAAAGGAATGTTATCAAACTCCTTCTATGAAGCTACAATTAACCCTGATTCCAAAGCCAAACAAAGATGCAACAAAGAAAGAGAACAATAGACCACTCTCCCTCATGAACATTGATACAAAAATAGTCAATAAAATACTGGCAAACAAACTCCAAGAACATATCAAAACAATTATTCACCATGATCAAGTAGGCTTCATCCCAGGGATGCAAGGGTGGTTCAACATACAAAAGTCCATCAATGTAATACGCCATATAAACAAACTGAAAGAAAAAGACCACATGACCATCTCACCAGATGCTAAAAAGGCCTTTGACAAAATCCAACACCCCTTCATGATAAAGGTCTTGGAGAGATCAGGAATACAGGGAACATTCCTAAACATAATAAAGGCAATTTACAACAAGCCAATAGTCAACATCAAAGTAAATGGAGAGGAAATCAAAGCGATTCCACTAAAATCAGGAACAAGACAAGGCTGTCCACTCTCTCCATACTTATTCAATATATTTCTATCTAGAGCAATAAGCCAACGTAAGGAGATCAAGGGGATACAAACTGGAAAGGAAGAAGTCAAGCTTTCACTACTTGCAGATGACATGATAGTATACATAAGTGAACCCAAAAATTTGATGAAGGAACTCATACAGCTTATAAACACCTCCAGCAATATAGCAGAACACAAAATTAACTCAAAAAAATCAGTAGCCCTCCTATATACAAATGACAAAGGCCTGAGAAAGAAATCAGAGAAACATCACCCCTTACAATAACCACAAATGATATAAAATACCTTGGGGTAACTCTAACTAAATATGCAAAGGACCTGTTTGACAAGAACTTTAAGTCCCTGAAGAAAGAAACTGAAGAAGATGTCAGAAAATGGAAAGATCTCCCATGCTCATGGATAGGTAGGATTAACATAGTAAAAATGGCAATCATACCAAAAACAATCTACAGATTCAATGCAATCCCCATCAAAATCCCAAAACAATTCTTCACAGACCTAAAAAACAATACTCAACTTCATAGGGAAAAACAGAAAACTCAGGACAGCAAAAGAATCCTGTACAATAAAACAACCTGTGGTGGTATCACAATCCCTGACTTCAATCTCTACTGTAGAGCTACAGTAATGAAGACAGCTTGGTACTGGCAAAAAAACCAACATGTGGACCAATGGAACTGAACTGAAGACCCTGACACTAATCTGCACACCTATGAACATATGATTTTTGACAAAGAAGCCAAAACTGTACAATGGAAAAAAGAAAGCATCTTCAACAAATGATGCTGACATAATTGGATGTCAACATGTAGAAGACTACAAATAGATCTGTATCTGTCACCATGCACAAAACTTAAGTGCAAGTGGATCAAAGACCTCAACATAAATGCAGTTACTCTGAACCTGATAGAAGAGGAAGTAGGAAGTAGTCTTGAACTCATTGGTACCAGAGATCACTTCCTTAATATAACACCAGTAGCACAGACACTGAGAGAAACAATTAACAAATGGGACCTCTTGAAACTGAGAGGCTTTTGTAGGGCAAAGGACATGGTCAACAAGACAAAGTGATAGCTTACAGAATGGGAAAAGATCTTCACCAACCCCACTTCTGACAGAGGGCTGATATCCAGAATATATAAAGAACTCAAGAAATTAGACATCAAAATACACAACAATCCATTTAAAAATGGGCTATAGAGCTAAACAGAGAATTCTCATTAGAAGAAGCTCAAATGGCTGAAAGACATTTAAGGAATTGCTCAACATCCTTAGTCATCAGGGAAATGCAAATCAAAACGACTCTGAGACACCACCTTATGCCTGTCAGAATGGCTAACATCAAAAACACTGAAGACAGCTTATGTTGGAGAGGATGTGGAGCAAGGGGAATACTCCTCCACTGTTGGTAGGAATGCAAATTTGTAGACCAACTTTGGAAATCAATATGGTGCTTTCTTAGAAAATTGGCAATCAACCTCCCTCAAGACTCACCTATACCACTCTTGAGCATATATCAAAGGAATGATCAATCATACCACAAGGACACATGCTCAACTATGTTCATAGCAGCATTATTCATAATAGCCAGAACCTGAAAACAACCTAGATGCCCTTCAACTGAAGAATGGATAAACAAATCGTGGTACATATACACAGTGGAGTACTACTCAGCTGAGAAAAAACAATGATATCATGAGGTTTGTGGGCAAATGGATGGAACTAGAAAAAATCATCCTGAGTGAGGTAACCCAGACTCAGAAAGACAAACACGGTATGTACACACTCCTAAGTTGATACTAGATGTAAAGCAAAGGATAACCAGACTGCAACTCACAACTCCATGGAGGCTACCTAGTAAAGAGAATCCTGAGAAAGACACAGGGATTGCCCAATGACAGAGAAATGGATGAGATCTACACAAGCAAACTGGGGGAGGGGGTGAATGGAGGGCAAGGGTCAGGGAAAAGAGAGCTTAGGGGAGAGGAAGGTCACAGCTGGATCAGGAGCAGAGTGTGAGAACACAGAGTGAGATACCATGATGAATGAGGACCTCATGGGAATAGAAAGAAATAGAGTGCTAGAGAGGTCCCCAGAAATCCACAAAGATACCTCCACAGTAGACTACTGGATATAATCGAGAAGGTGCCTGAGCTGACCTGCTCTGGTGATCAGATGGCCGAACACCCTGGCTGTTATG
This sequence comes from Peromyscus eremicus, assembly GCF_949786415.1. NCBI lineage: Eukaryota > Metazoa > Chordata > Mammalia > Rodentia > Cricetidae > Peromyscus > Peromyscus eremicus. The sequence continues at coordinate 167,734,239 of NC_081416.1, read as the reverse complement.
ATAGAACTCTCATCCAGTGTCTGATGGAAGCAGATGCAGAGAGCCATGGACAAGCCACAGGTGGAAGTCCAATTGGCAAGAGAGAGAGGAGGGTTTGTATGAGTGATAGATATTGAGACCATGATTGGAAAAAGTACAGGGACATATGGTGATATTTTATTTTGTACTAAAATGTTATTTGTATGTTAATAAATAAAGTTGCCCGGGGGTCAGAGCTATTAGCAAGCCATAGGAAAGCTGGGCGGTAGTGGTGCATGCTTTAATCCCAGCACTTGGTAGGCAGAGCTAGGTAGATCTGTGTGTTCAGGGATACAGCCAGCATTGGAGACACACGCCTTTAATCTCAATACCAACTATAGAAGACCTGGAGGTCTGTACAGACAGGCAGTGACAAGGCGGTCATGTGGTTGGGTTTACAACCAATGAGAAGGCAGAACCAAAAGTCTTTATAAAGACTTTAACACAGGAAGTAGCTCTCTTTCGGAGAGGTAGGACCACCGCAGGAGGAAAGGTAAGGTTTTGGCTCTTAGCTCTGACCTCTTGGCTTTCTTCTTTGTATTGGTTCCGTGTTTCTTATTTAATAAGACGGTTGGTTACATCTATAGGGACAAATAGCCAAACTAGTGGAAATGCATGAACTGTGAACCAATTGCAGAGGAACCCCCATGGAACTGGACCAGGCCCTCTGGATAAGTGAGACAGTTGGTTAGTTTGAACAGTTTGGGAGGCTCCCAGACAGTGGTGCCAGACCTATCCTTGGTGCATAGACTGGCTTTTTGGAACCTGGGGCCTATGATGGGACACTTTGCTCAGCCATGGTGTAGGGAGGAGGGGACTGAACCTGCCTTGGCTGAGTCTACCAGGCTGGGCTGACTCCCCAGAGGAGAGCTTGCCTTGGAGGAAGTGGGAATAGGGGGTGGTTTGGGGGAGAAGGGTGGGAGGTGGGAGGAGGGAGAACCAGGGAATCTCTGGCTAATATGTGAAATTAATTATAAAATAAAAATACTATAAAAAATTCTTCAGGAGATCAAAATTGACCAACGCTCATAAGCAAAGAAGGATCAGGAGGAACACAATCTGAGTACAGTTTATGTGTCCCATTCACAAATTTTCTTTTTCTTCTCTGGGTGAGTGGATCATGCCCTCTCTCCCTGTCCCTATATCCCCTTCTCTCATCTGCTAAAACCATGCATTTATTATTCAATTGGTACACTTCAGAGAAAAAGTTTCCTCCTTAAAACTCCTCAGCTGCATGTGTACCACTAAAACATATATTTGTTTCCAGCGGTAATTCTTATCATTAAAAGAGTAACAGGCTGTCATCCTCTGGACCACAGTCATGCTGTCTAGCTGGAGGTCTGCATCCCATCCTCCATCCTCCAGCCCACATGGATATGCTGTCCAGCTCAGCCCTGCATCATGCCCTCTAGCACCTGAGACAGAAAATCCTGCTATATATGTCTTACAGAGCCTGAAACAGCCTGCTCTTCCTGTGTTTCCACTGCATTCCAGCCTTCAATTCCCTCAGCTTCAGACCCATATCAGCAGGAAGTAACCATGAATGATTTCTACAGCCCCTTTGTAACTTACCCCTCTTTTGGTGCTGAACTCCCCAGCCTAGGGGCTGGACTGCCCTTACAAAACACTCTATTATTAATTGTATAAATTCTGCCCATGATCCTGAAATATATATACTATCAGATTTTCTCCTCATGTACTTCTGACAATTGTTCTGTAAGTCTTGCTATGCATACCCTGACACAGATTATTACAGTGCTCCCATAGCTAAATGGGTCAATATTGCCTTGGTTACAAATTTAAATTATTACATCAGTTTCAACTGCAACCTTGGTCCAACAGGTGCTCATGACTAACTCAAGTAACTCTTTATCTAACAATGCCTCTTTTAAAATACCATTTAACCAAATTAATACCACTAATCCGAGATTGATAGAGTTATGTTCCAAACTAATCATTTCTTTTTGATAAGTCACAATTATAGTATTTAGACACATTTGATCATATTATGCTACACTAGCTAATAATAGTTTTTTTTATGTTACTCCTTTGCTACCTACTGGGGACAGAAAAATTCTTATTATATACAACTACACCTATTAGAATGCTAAACTAGGCCGGGCGGTGGTGGCGCACGCCTTTAATCCCAGCACTCGGGAGGCAGAGCCAGGCGGATCTCTGTGAGTTCGAGGCCAGCCTGGGCTACCAAGTGAGTCCCAGGAAAGGCGCAAAGCTACACAGAGAAACCCTGTCTCGAAAAACCAAAAAAAAAAAAAAAAAAAAAAGAATGCTAAACTAATTCTCAACTTGCCATGTACATAGATTATTGATTATAAATATTAATTAAACATGTTTTCATTTTTCAAATCATCTCCAAACTTAAATTTTTCCAAGTTTTTTGCTACCCTAGAGAGAATTAAACATTCTCCTTATTTTTACTAAATGAAAAAACTGGAACTGCTGCAGGCCATAGGAAAACAAAATGGAATTCAGCTACTATCACAGAAACTACTACATGGAAAGGTCAAGGATTTTTCCAAAGGCCAAGCCATGGCTTAAGAAGTCTTGGTGATGTTTTAGCTCTTGTATATATATTAAATGGTTCCTACAATGATTTTCTTGTATGCTATGTGTGCTTCCAAGAACTCATAACAGTGTTTTATCTAAATACCTATCAAGCATCCAAGGCCAAACAATCTCATGAACTAAGGTAACAACCTTATGGAAACAATGCCTGTCTCCTAGGTCAGGTGGATAGCTTCATTTCTTGTGTAATTTAAGCAGAGACCCTACTTTCTTAAACAAGCTCACTAAGATTATAGACTCCTAACTTCTTACCTAACCACTTCTAGGAATATAGACTGAGTATATAAATCCCTTTTCTTTGATATACTAACCAATCATTAGCTCTCAGTTGACCTCTTTTTTTTACCACTCCCTTTTTGGGTTGTAAAAGAAAGCCTGATAGTCACTGCTTGAGGTAAATTCTTACCTGCCTTTATGATCCTGTAGGAATTCAAGCCTGATGACTTGCTCTGCCAGAGGATTGCTCTTGCTTGGGTTTATAACTGAATACCTCAGAGACTTGGGGAAAGTGAGAGGTATAAGGAGTCTTAGAGGAAGATTTTGAGGAGAGAACTTGAGGGCAAGATGGAAGATGAGAAAGAGCCAGCTAAGGAAGTACTAGATAAGTAAAGATGAGATGAGAAGTAAGGACCTAGATGAGGCAGAATTAAGATGAGAGAATTAAGATAGAACTTAGAGGGGACAGTAGATAAATATAGAGAGAAATCAGGCAAGAAAAAAAGCAAGGCATGAAAACAGAACTGTAGCTGTGTAGACAGGATTTTATCCCAGAGGAATAAAGTAGACAAAGAAAGAGCTTGGTTTCCTCAGATTCATTTCCCCAAAATAATGTTCACTGTTCATAGCTTCTCTTCTAGGCCCCTGGGAAGAATATTATTAAAGTGGGTCCTTAATAATATTTGAGAATAACCTCCTCTATTTTATTGGACCACCATGGCTTAAAGTTAGATTTCAACAACAACAAAAATTACAGAAAGCCTACAAACTCATGGAGACTGAATAATGCTCAACCAAATCACCAATGGGTCAAGGAGGAAATAAAGAAAGAATTAAAGACTTCCTAGAATTCAATGAAAATGAATGTACAACATACCTAAACTTATGGGACACTATGAAAACAGTGATAAGAGGAAAATTCATAGCACTAAATGCCAACATAAAGAAGTTGGAGAAATCTCACACTAATGATTTAACAGCACACCTGAAAGCTCTAGAACAAGAAGTAGCAAACTCACCCAGGAGGAATAGATGCCAGCAAATAATCAAATTGAGGGCTGAAATCAATAAAATGGAAACAAAGAGAACAATGAATCAATGAAACAAAGAGTTTGTTCTTTAAGAAAATCAACAGGATAGACAAGCCCTTGTCCAAACTAACCAAAAGGCAAAGAGAGCATCCAAATAAACAAAATCAGAAATGAAAAGGGATACATAACAATAGACAATGAGGAAAACAGAGAATCATTAGGTCATACTTCAAAAGCCTCTACTCCACAACACTGGAAAATCTAAAAGAAATGGTCAATTTTCTCCATAGGTACCATATACCAAAATTACATCAAGACCAGATATACAATTTAAATAGACCTATAACCCTTAACGAAATAGAAACGGTCATTAAAATCTACCAACCAGAAAAAGCCAAGGACCAGATGGTTTCAGGACAGAATTCTACAAGATTTTCAAAGAAGAGCTAATACCAATACTCTTTGAATTGTTCCACACAATAGAAACAGAAGGAGCATTGGCAAACTCTTTTTATGAGGCTACAGTCACCCTGATACCCAAACCACACAAAGATGTAACAAAGAAAGAGAATTGCAGACCAATCTCCCTCGTGAACATTGATGCAAAAATAATCAACAAAATAGTGGCAAACTGAATCCAAGAACACAGCAAAAAATTATCCATTGTGATCAAGAAAGCTTCATTCCAAGGATGCAAGAATGCCACCAGATAAACAAACTGAAAGAAAAAAAACATGACTGTAGCATGAATCTTAGAGGTCTTATTAATAAAATAAAGCCTGAGGCCAGTTGTTGGGGTGAATGCTGGAAGATCAGAGAGTCAGAACAGTCCATAGCTTCCTCACCTTGCCAGTTCCTCAGCTGATCCTGTTTCCTTAGACTGGAAGACTATGAGTCCTCATCCAGAATTAATCTCAGCTGAACTGCTACTAGAAGCCTAAAAGATTATCCAGCCAAATGTTTAACCAGCCAAGTGCTTCTAGTTTCTGGACTTCACGCCTTATATACCTTTCTGCTTTCTGTCATCACTCCCTGGGATTAAAGGCTCGATTTCCGGGATTAAAGGTGTGAGTCACCATGCTTAGCTATTTCCAGTGTAGCCTTGAACTCACAGAGATCCATGCCTCCAGAACGCTAGGATTAAAGGTGTGAATGCCACCATTTTCTAGCCTCTGTATCTAGTGGCTGTTCCATTCTCTGACCCCAGATAAGTTTATTAGGGTGCACAATATTTTGGGGAACATAATACCACTACACATGATCATTTAATTAGATGCTCAAAAAGCCTTTGACAAAATCCAACACCCCTTTCATGACAAAGGTCTTGGGGAGATCAGGAATACATAGAACATTCCTAAGTGTAATACAGGCAATTTATAGCAAGCTGACAGCCAACATCAAATTAAATGAAGAGACTCAAACAATTCCACTAAAATCAGGAACAAGACAAAGATGTCTACTCTCCCCATATTTATTCAATATAGTACTTGAAGTTCTAGCTAGAGCCATAAGATCAAATGGGAAAGGAAGAAACCAAACTTTCCCTATTTGCAGATGATATTATAGTATACATGAGCGACCCTGAAATTTCTACCAGGAAACTCCTACAGCTGATAAACATCTTCCCACCTTTCTGTGGGAAGACTGATTAGGTGAGTTGAAGTGTGAGGGTTTTAGCAAGTGTCCTTTCCACCTCTCTGTGTTTCTAGGTTGGTTCTCCCTCTTCCTTCCAATCCCCGAATTCCATCAATTTCATCCAGGCAATCATGTGAAGCTGTGGGAATGTGAGACAGGGCAATAGTGATTTTGTGTGTTGAATATCCAGTGTTTCCATGGCTATATCTTTTTCTCAGGGTCTCAGTTGTGGCAGCCATGAATAAATCGCCTCTTGTGGTTGTGATCTAAGTGACAGAAGGCCCAGGCTATTGACTCTCAATGGACCAGCTCTTCTGCAGAGACCATGGTTTCTGCAGTGGGGTAGGAAAGCAAGACAGACCCTGTAAGACCCCATTCCCCTCTGCTTGGTGACTGTGGGGAACTCAGCCTCAACCTTGCAGAAACTCTGTTAGAACTGCACTGCAATCTAAGACATGCCCCACTCTCTTTCTCCACAGCAATCATATCTGTATGTGTCCTGAGGGTCATCTCAGGCTCACCTTCACATGTATATCCCTCCACTAATACCCTGCTTGTCTAAGCTCATCATGGACACATCCTAGAGGATGAAAACTATTGAATTACCAGGTTTGAAATTTTGCACCAGACCCCCCCCCCGTCTTTTTCTCTCTCCCATTTTTACTTAGTAGCCATGTTACAGTGATTTCACTTTTTGGATACCATGTGATTCCCAACATCTGTTAGGTATCAACGTCGTCCTCAACTCTTTACTCCTTGTTGTGAATATTTGGGGCTCAAACCTCACTACTCTGCTCAACAGTGATTATAATGCTAATGTTGACCCGGTGGTATGGTATTTATGATGTGGCTGGCCATGTATTTGTATCTGGCTTCATTTATATAATGAGTCTGTCATATAGAAATTATTTTCATTCAGATGATGAAAAACTGGAGCTTAAAGTGGTTTTCAAAAATTACTTAAATCTGTATGGTTAATCAGAGATAGACCTGGATACCTGGCTTTAAGGCTAACACTAGTGGTAGAAATAATTGTGGCTAACATTTTTTTCTTCCTGTTTGTGTGGTATTTTGCCAAAAAAGGTTACTTGATTATTATATTAAGTCTTTAAAAACTACTATGAGGCAGGTGAAGGATGTGATATAACCTAGCATCATAGAATCAGAGGCTGAGGCAGGAGGATTGTGGATTTGAGGCAAGTCTGGATTATATAATGAGACCCTTGACCCCCTAAAAGTTCTCCCAAGCTAGTAGAAGGAGAAAACTAAAGATGAAAATGAAGATAAACAAAACAGAGACTAGAGTAACTGCTAAGAAAGTGGATGCACCAAAAGTTGGTTCTTCAAAAATGATTAACAACATTAGCAACCTTTTCCAAGATTAACGTTGAAAAAAGGAGATGGATATTACTAAAATTTGAGGCCTCACCATCCATTCTCAAGATTATGAAGAATTTCAACAGTACTCAGTAGTTATATGCTAACTGTTTAGTGGCCTAGATGCAATGGACAAATTCCTACAAACCTGAATTCTTTAGAGATGTGAAAGAAACAAAATCGAATAGCAGTATAACCAATAAGGTTGAATCAACCAAAAATTGACAAAATTTCACAGATGTTGATGATAAAAACACTGAAACATGATAGAAGTCCAGCTTACTATAACAAAGGCCACACATGGAAACCCACAGCCAACATCATATTAAATGGGGAGATTGACCCTTTCTCTCTAAGATCAGGAAAAACACAGGATGCTGCTGTGACCACTTCTGTTCAAGAGACTCTTAAGAATGCTACACAGAGCCATTAGGTTAGACAATGAAATGAAGGTGCCCAATTATGAGGTGATAAAGATAGATAGATATATATATATACATATATATGTGTGTGTGTATATATATATGGATGTATATTATATATCTGTAGATGACAGTAACTTGTTCATAGAAAATCCTTAACATTGTACAGAAAGTTCTCAGAACTAAATGAGTAAAACTAGCAAAATTGTTGGCTAATGAAAAGAATATGCCCAAGTGAGATGTATTTCTGTATACTAATATTGACCATGAACAATTAGATTTTCATTTTTCCTGACAGTAGTGGAGCTTCAACCTAGGGCCTTGTGCATGCCTGGCAAGGGTTTAGCCCCTGAGCAACAGTCCCAGCCTTAACAGTGAACAACTGGAAAGGAAATGAAGAAAATATTTATTTATGAAAGTGCTGTGGTATGGTCTGTATGTCAAGTGTGTTGCTGATTGGTCAGTAAATAAATCACTGATTGGCCATTGGCTAGGCAGGAAGTATAGGCGGGACAAGGAAAAGAATTCTGGGAAGTGGAAGGCTGAGAGAGAGACATTGCCATCCGCCATCAGGACAAGGAAGATGTAAGGTACCAGTAAGCCATGAGCCATGTGGCAAAGTAAAGATTAATAGAAATGGGCTAAATATAAGAGTAAGAGCTAGACAATGACAGGCCTACGCTAATGGCCAAGCAGTTTAAATAATGTAAGAGTTTGTGTGTTTATTTTATAAGTGGGCTCTGGGACTGGCGGGACTTGGTGGCGGGAGCTGGAGAAAAGTTCTCCAGCTACAAATGGCGTCCAACGTGGTGGCAAGAGTTTCCACCTAAAAACTTAGAAAAAAGATTCTAAAACGGAACTAAAAACAGCTTCCTAATTGTCTCTCTCAAATAAGCGGCAGCTGCCGGTTTGAGCTACTGGCGGGTTCCTAGCGTGCGCTCTCGACCTGCAGTATGGTGGGAATGAGGCCTCTGCAAGTAGCACATTAAACTGTGTGGTGGATTTAGCCTTTGCTAGTACAAAACAAAAAAAGAGGTTTCTGGGCTACACGCTACTTTGGTAAAAGTGTAGACCCACTATTTCTGAGAGTTACGGCTCCCAGAGCTGGCGGAAAGCGGACCACCGCCATGTTGGGAAGCTGAAGTGGGCGGAGCCAGCAGCCACTGCGCCGTTTCAGGCTTAGAAGGCTGCAGTTTAAAAGAAACAGGCTCAAGCTAATATAAAAAAATAAGCCACGTAAAGATGGCTACCACACAAAGAATCTGGATTATGTTCTCTTTGATATTTGTAACTGCAGAAAAACATTTGATTGTAAAAGCTGTTGAGTTATGCCAAAATGTATATTTTAAAGGTACCTTGACTTCAAAATTTGGATATAAGAATATGTTGCTTTGGAAAAGAGTCTCTGCTCTTGTTTCCACAGAAAGCCAGAGACCATGGATTTGTTCCAGATTAAGATACATCAGGTTTGACCAGCCAAGACCCCCTGAAAGGTCTCCAATGACACCATGGCCCAGATGATTCAACATCCAGAATGGTTTCAAGTCAACTGGCTCAGATATACAGCCTCACGGACTACTCCATGATCCTAAAATTTTCTTTCTGTCTCCAGAAGATACAGCGCCCCCCTCCAGCAGGAAGTAGTAAGAGAAGCTACGCCCAAATTCCCAAATATACCAAGCTGGCTTTAGAGATGGAATTGGCTCACTCCCCCTCTAAACCCAGACATATTGCTCAAAAAAAAAAAATGGTTAAGAGATTCTTGTGTCCCAAATCAGAAGAGCCCTCTGGTGTGGGACAGAGAAAAAACAATATTTTTATTTAAATCAGGTTGATTATAAATACAATCTCTTTCTAAAACAAAAAGGGGGATAGTTTAGATATGATAGGATAAAAGGGTAGATTAATGAACCTACTTTTAAAGAGTAACAACTTGTTTAAAATGTTTTACATTGCTATAGATTTTAGTTTATTGATACAAATTTAAACTTAATTTTGTTATACTGTATATATATTTCTATTCTTGTTTGAGATATTATGTTTATGTAACTCATTTAAAATTGTAATGGATAATTAAAAAATAGATTAATAGTTAGTCATCTATAATATTTGTAGCCATGTTAGTTAAGTCTTCTAGGTATACATAGATATATTTCAGATAGATAGGTAGTCTTCAAACACTTCAAAGACCTACAGAATATGGCATTTAAAATGTTTTAAAAGTTTAGACTTTTTGGACAATGAGACATGTCTGCTCCTGACAGCACCGATTTACTTCAGAGAGGAGGATGGGCATCGAAGACACTCCATATGGAGTTTATCTTCACCTTGACAAAAATAGCCATTTGGGCAAGAAACTGTTCTTGCCTGGACTGCTTGATCAACTGGACATGCAGGACCCATAGAAAGATGACCACTGAACTTTGCTTGACAAAACGGTCCTTCAGGTTCCTGCTTTGCAAAGAAAACTGCCAGACATTCTACAAGACACAGAAAAAAGTGAATAAGAGACTCTAGGCCTGTGGGCTGAAGACAGATGCCCCAACTTTACAAGAAAACTTTGCATGACTGTCCAGGCTCAGCTGTCTCTGTCTACCCTGCAAGACTCCCAAAAGTTGCTTGCATCCTTCTCCCATTTCTCAGGCAGTGTTATATCCTTCTGAGGTCTTTGATGTGGTTAAAGACTAGATACTTACAATTTTCCTTAGTTATAATAAAAGATAAGTTAGATATCAAACCTTAAACTTACAAATATAAGATAGATAGGATCTCTTCTTTAATATTGTAACTGTAATTCTTGCTTGATAATTGTTTTGTTATATGTAATTTTACTATGTTAAAGTTAAAACCTTCCTTTTTAAGAAAAGAAAAAGGGGAAGTGCTGTGGGATGGTCTGTATGTCAAGTGTGTTGCTGATTGGTCAGTAAATAAATCACTGATTGGCCATTGGCTAGGCAGAAAGTATAGGCGGGACAAGGAGAAGAATTCTGGGAAGTGGAAGGCTGAGGGGGAGACACTGCCAGCCGCCACCATGACAAGCCGCATGGGAAGGTCCCGGTAAGCCACAAGCCATGTGGCAAAGTAAAGATTAATAGAAATGGGCTAAATATAAGAGTAAGAGCTAGACAATGACAGGCCTATGCTAATGGCCAAGCAGTTTAAATAATGTAAGAGTTTGTGTGTTTATTTTATAAGTGGGCTCTGGGACTGGCGGGACTTGGTGGCGGGAGCTGGAGAAAAGTTCTCCAGCTACATGAAAGCACCAAAAAGAATAAAATACTTAGAATTAACTCCTCCAAGGAGATAAAAGACTTGCACTCAGCAAATTTCCAAATAAGAGATGATGAAAGAAGACAAGAAATGACAGCCATTAGGTTTGATGGGTTGGAAGACTTAATCTCATTATTACTGTTGTTCTGCAGTACTGGGATTGAACCCAGGGCTTTGTGCATGGTAAGCAATGCTCTACTATTGAGCTGTATTCTAAGGTCTGCCTTTTAATGTTTATTTAGAAACAGGATGTCACTAAATTAACCAGGCTGGCCTGAATGGTTGTGGTAGGCACTTTTTTAAAAAAAAAATTATAATTTAATTTAATTTTACATATCAGCCACGGATTCCCTTATTTTTCCCCCTTCCACCCCCCCACGCCTTCCTCCCAGCCCACCCCTCATTCCCCTCTCCTCCAGGGCAAAGACTCCCCTGGGGATTGAGTTTAGCCTGGTAGATTCAGTCCAGGCAGGTCCAGTCCCCTCCTCCCAGGCTGAGCCAAGTGTCCCTGTATAAGCCACAGGTTCCAAAGAGCCAGCTCACACACTGAGGACAGGTCCTGGATCCAGTGCCTGGATGCCTCCCAAACAGATCAAGCTAATCAAATGTCTCACTTATCCAGAGGGCCTGATCCAGTTGGGGGCTCCTCAGCTATTGGTTCATAGTCCATGTGTTTCCATTCGTTTGGCTAATTGTCCCTGTGCTTTTTCCAATCTTGGTCTCAACAATTCTCACTCATACAAACCCTCCTCTTTCTCGCCATTTGGACTCCTGGAGCTCCACCTGGGGCCTGGTCAGGGATCTCTGCATCTGGTTTCCTCAGTCATTGGATGAGGTTTCTAGCATGAGAATTAGGGTGTTTGGCCACCCTATTACCAGAGTAGGTCAGTTTGGACTTTCTCTCGACCATTGCCAGTAGTCAATTACTCCTCCCTCAGCTTCTTGAGTGGCTGGAATTATAGGCATGAGCCAGCTTGTCTGAAAGACTTTTTTTAATAGATGACAATATCACTGAATGTAGTCTATCAGTTCTATGCACATCAGATCAAAACCTCAGTGGCATTTTGCACAGAAATAGCAAAGTCCATTCTAGCTGTCCTGGAACTCACTATAAAGATCAGGCTGGCCTCAAACTTCCAGAGATCCATCCACCTGTCTCTACTCCCAAGAGCTGGAGTTAGAGGCAAGTACCATACCTGGCTTTAAAAGTATCTTGAAAAAGAAAAAGGAATAAAATTGCAGGACATTCTGCATGATTTCATAATTTTAGTACAAAGCTGCAACAATCAAAATAGTCTACTGCTGACATAAAGGCAGACATAAAGATCAGTGAAATAGAATCGGAAAGTCCAGAATTGCTCATGCACACTGGCCATGATTAAATTAAAGATTAGTTGATACAATCAATATATGTGTTTATGGGGCACAGTTTTGCATATATATTATCATGTGTGTCAGATCTGAGTAGTAGGCATATCCACCATTTCATCTGTCACTTTTTCTGTTTGTTACAAACATTCATTTCTGCTGGATCTTTTGAATTACTAGGTGTGAAACAGAGTTGCCCTATTGAGTTACAGAACTTGGAAGGCATTCTTGCTGTCCATCTGACCTTCTGTGACCAGATGAGTTTTAATCAGGCTGCTAAGATTGTTCAAGAATGGAGGAATAATCAGTTAAACAAGGGATGTTGGGAAAATGGGATATCCAGGTAAAAGAATGAAGTTAAGCCTTCACCTAACAACATATAAAATCAACTCTAAATGGATCAAAGACCTAAAATGGATCAGAGCTGAAAGTCATCAGACTTTTAGGAGACAGGATGAAAGCACTTTGAAATTAGATTTCGAATGGTGTCTTTGTTATGATGCCAGATGCATCTTATGGGCCTTTTGGCTGCTTATATGTCTCCACAGAACATGCATGTTTGGTACCTGAGGAGGACAGAAGAGGGTGTTGAATTCCTTGAAACTTAGTTACAGACAGTAATAAGCTGCCATGTGGGTGCTGGTCATTGAATGCCTGTCCTTTGGAAGAGCTGCTAGGGCTCTTAATTATTGAGCTAATCTCTCCAGTCCCAAATGTATATTTGGTTTATGGAACTGGAGAGATAGCTCAATAGTTACACATCAAACACACACACACACATACTACTACTACTACTACTACTACTACTACTACTACTACACACCACAAATAAATAGTTATCAGAAAAAAGAGTCTTGTACAAGGAGGTCATGCTGCAAATGTGAGCATGAGGATAAGAAACTCAATGTAATGGCCACCAAGATGGCTCAGTTGGTAAGCTGCCTACCATACTGCCTCCCGGTACCTAATCCCAACTGCCACAAAGAAAAAAAATGCAAAGAGATGACCAGCCACACTATTGGAGGCCCATGAACTGTAGACTAATAACTATGGAGCCCCCATGGGACTGGACTAGGCCCTCTGGATACAGAAGACAGTCGTTTGGCTCGAACTGTTTGGGTGGCACCTGGGCAGGGAGATCGGGATCCATCCCTGGTGCATGGGCAGGCTTTTGGGTTGCAGTGCCTGTGGAATGATGCTTGTGCAGCCTTGGTACAGTGGGAAGAGGCTTGGACCTGCCTAGGCTCAGTGTGCCAGGCTCTGCTGACTCCCCATGGGAGACCTTGATTTGGGAGATGTGCTGGGAGGGGGAAGAAGGGAGGAGTTGGGATCTGTGGGTGGTATGTAAAGTGAGTAGAAAATTTCTTAATAAAGAAAAATGAAAAAAAAGAAAAAGAAAAAATGCACAAACATATGTGGGCCAGTGAAATGGCTTAGCAGATAATGGGCTTGCTCACCCGCCTGAGTTCCATCCCCTGCCCATGGAGAACTGGCTCCCACAAATTGTACTCTGACATCCACACACTAGGTGTGGAACACCCACACAAAATAATAAACAAGCAAACGTGTAAGAAACTCAATACAGGTCTTTTCTATCTATGGATTTTATATTTGGAGATCGAAACCTTGGAAACAAACTACTTGGGAAAGTCTCTCTACAGCGAAAAATGTGTATTTTCCTCCTATCATTGTCCTGTACTCAACACAATAAGACTAGTGTCTATGCAGTATTCATTCTAGATATAGAAAATAATCTAAAGATAATCTGAATGTGTGGAAGGACATATAGAGTAACATGAATATTTTACTAGATTCTGAGGGTTGACTGTGTGACTGACTCAGACCCTAAACTCTTAATCACTTTGCATTTCTATTTGCTATATTGACATCTATTGTTGTTAATATTGACCAGGTCTCACAATGTAATCTGGGTTAGCCTTGTACTTCTTTTTTTTAATTAAGAGATTTTTCTATTCCTTTTACATACCAAACACAGATTCCCCTGTCCTCCCTCCTCCTGCCCCCCAGCCTTCCTCCTCATAAAACCCCCCATTTCCACCTTCTCCAAGGCAAGGTCTCCCATGGGGACTAAGCAGAGCCTGGTACATTCAGTTGAGTGGCCTTATACTTCTATGCCTCCTGCTTCATGCTCTCACTCTTTTGAGACAGGGTCTCACTATGTAGCTCTGGCTAACCTGAAACTGGCTACAAAGACCAGGGTGGTTGGGAACTCATAGAGATCCAACTGTCTCTGCCTCTGATGTGCTGGGGGTTAAAGGCATGCAGCACTGTGCTCAGCTTGCTTAGTATGTTATTATGAGATTAACATGCATCCATCACCAAGCTGGCTGTATTTGTATCTTGAACCATGTTTTTTCTCCTTGTGAGTTTGACCCATTCTGTATTCTGTTGATAAAAAAACTGCCCCCATCCCCAACACTATGGAGTAAGAATGGAGCAGAGATCACTCACCTATTATGTTCAGAGTGATGCGGTCACTCCTCTTGTTAACAAATCCCTTGGTTACCTCACACTGATAGTCCCCTGAATTCTCACTCCTGGCAGGGTCTATTTGGAGGGTGCTGTTGTTCGGGGACAGCATCATCTTATTTGTGATTCTCAGACGCTGAGAGTTGAAGAGCCAATGGATGGAGATATCCGTGTCATTTGACAAGCAGGTCAGGAATATAGACGTCAGGTCTTTGACTGTGGTGTTGGTGACTTGGATGGAGGGTAGAGTCACTGGATCTGTGGATAAATAGTGAAGGGGAACAGCTGAGAGTCCTTCACCCTCAGAGATCTCATCCAGCTCACAGGGCCCATAGAATGAAGTGGTCCTCTGCAAGATCACATGTTTGGGTTCAAGATATGTTCTGTAAGGAGAGAGCTGAATCTTATTCCTACCAAGATCACCCACAGTGACCCTAACTCAGGGTATTTTTGTAGATTCCACACTGCATGCCTCTTCAGCCCGCATGTCCAGAAATCTCATGGTTGGGGGTATATATTTCCTAATGATTTTTGTGGGAATTCTTGCTCACACTTTTGGTAACTGTGAACGGTCAGGTCCCTCTTTTATGAAATAGCCTTTTGTTTGTCTTTTATTAAATAATTTGTCATGGGGTTAAGATGGCCCACGTAATCTTAAAGGTGTTAAAGCCTAGACCTAGGACTGGGAGAAATTCCTGACTGAAGAATTTCTGTTTGTATTGTATTTCCTGCCCCATGGATATGGATTAAATACTACAGAGAAGAAGTGAATAATCACAGTGCTGACCAAAGCCTGCCACTCTAATCCTCAGTACTGATTTTTTTGAGACTGGGTCTCAATGTACAGTCCTAGCTTGCTTGGAACTTGTAGACCAGGCTGGCCTCAAACTCACACTATCTACCCTCCTCTCCCTCCTCAGTGCTGGTATCAAAGATGTGTGCCACCACACTCAGCTGACATTTGTTTTTTGAACCTTGAGAAGAGTAAGCAAAAGAACATCATCAATTGTCAGTGACATGGTTCACCCTGACTCAGAACAGGGCTCCCAGGCACCTTCTCCACCTACTCTTCTCATCCCATGGAGTCAGAACTGAGCCAGCCACCCCACCAGTGAGACAGAAACAGACCTGGGAGCCAAGGTCTATTCCCGTCTATGGGGAATTTTCTCCTCCAATTTGGAGAAAAAGTTGAAAAGTTGAAAGCCCTAAAAGTTCCTTGTGGGTCATGGAGGTCATAAAATGAAAATAGAGGACAGGGAAGTTTGTGTTAGGCACAGAAAGAAATTATTGACCTTGAGGCTCTCCTAACCATGGACACTCCCTCTTACAACCAAAGGATTTCCAAGACTGGGAGAACCTCCTCCTCACATTGCAAGCTCCATCTCTATCAGGCAGAAATCAGAGAACAAGGAGGCTTGGGGGAAGACTGAGTTTTGCTTGTTCCCATAGACGTGAACTGGAAATTAAATGCTTCTGCATCTTCCCAGAAAGCCAAAGGACTCCACTCCAAACCTGGTGATGATATTTCAGAGATCCACTTACTAAGGACTGTAATGTTCTTGACTGTGGTCTTATTGAGGACAGTGACAGTTATAGACTAGGCAGGTATAAGATCTGCTATTATTAGTATTGATGTTGGGAATAAAGTGTTCTTGGGAGGATGACTGGAGCTCTCCATTGACAAACCAAGAGTACTGTGCAGGTGGGTTAGCATCTGTGTGGCAGGAGAGGCTGAGGTTTGTTCTTGAATGGAAATGAATATTTGAGAGGTATATGATTGGAATAAATGGACCACTGGAGAAAACATATTAAAAGACATGTTATGTCAACAGTGGTAAGGGGAAATCCTGGTTTGTTTAAGGACATAGTATTTCTTTCAGCTGTGCTTAAACCTTAGTTGAACAGGTCCTACCCAGAGCTGAGGTCAGATTAGTAGAAGAATTTTCATGCAGCATGCACAAGGCCTGATCTATCTCAAGCACAGCACACAAACATACCCTCTGCACACTCATGTGTACACTGAACCTGAGTCTGACATGTCCCCTGTTTCCATCACCCTCAACCTCTCTAGGCAGGAGAAGTCCCTGCAGCCCATTCAAGCTCAATGCTGGGCCTGTCTACATGTGCTTGGGCTGGGACAGGATGCCCTGACAGCCTAGGTATCTGTATGGTACGTCTGTGTCATGAATCCAAGGGGACTGGGACCAAGTGTGGTAGGTCTAGCCCTGTGTATTTAGACAGTTGGGCCAGGATGAAACAGAAAATACTTACAAGTGATGTTCAGAGTGAATGGGTCACATGGGAGTCCCTCACTGGGTTCCAGGTTCATATTCATAGGGTCCTGTGTCAGTCCTCACAACACTGAGTAAAGTGAGAGTCCTGTTGTCCTCAGACAGCTTCAGCCTGTCCTCTTCTGAGAGGCTTTGGCCATTTATCCTCCACAGGTAGGCTGTTTTCGAATCTTAGTCCTCACCCTCCATGGGACTGGAATTGTTGGTTGTGATGTTGGGCTTGGGTGGAGGTGCTGTGCTAACCACAGAGAGATGATTGTTGTGTGTGGTACTTCTGATTCTTTTAAAAGCTTCTTACAACCAGAGATATTTTCGTAACTCCCAGGCAACCCAGATCCTTAAAGAATCATTCAGGAAGCAAATTACAGGCAGATGGAGTGGCCGAGTGCTCAAAGATAATGGGGCCTCCTGTGCTGTATATGGTAGAAGCAAGGACTTTCTCATGAGAGAACTGAGCTTCAATGTTTGGTGATGGTCAGACTCAAGAATGAGAGACCTCATTCTATTTCCTGGTCCTCACTGACCCATTGCCTCTCTTGAGACACAAGGTTCGAGTCCCTCTAGCCACACTGACCTCCCCTGCTGTGTGTAGACCAGAGCCCTCCCAGCCTTTGCTATTCAGGGCTGTCCTACAGATAGCTTATGATTAGTTTTCCCATTGAGCTTCCCTGAGAAACCTGATAGCCTGTCAGAGATCTCACAGAGCTCAGGTGAACTGAGCTGCAATATGGCGATATTGTGTTCCCCAAAATATTGTGAACCCTAATAAACTTATCTGAGGTCAGAGAACAGAACAGCCACTAGATACAGAGGCCAGAAAATGGTGGCACTCACGCCTTTAATCTTATCACTTGGGAGGCAGAGATCCATCTGGATCTCTGTGAGTTTAAAGACACACTGCAACAGCCAAGCATGGTGACTCACACCTTTAATCCCAGGAAGTGATGGCAGAAAGCAGAAATGTATATAAGGCGTGAAAACTAGGAACTAGGCCGGTTAAGCTCAGGCTTTTGAGAAGCAGTTCAGCTGAGATCCATTTGGATAAGGACTCAGAGACCTCCAGTCTGAGGAAACAGCATCAGCTGAGGAACTGGCAAGGTGAGGTGGCTTTGGCTTATTCTGCTTCTCTGATCTTCCATTGTTTATCCCAATACCTGGCTTCAGGTTTGTTTTTATTAATAAGACCATCTAAGATTCATGCTACATCTGGTGCCCAACTTGTCGGGTACAAATTCTTGAAAAAGCTACTTGCCTGTGGCCTTGTGGGCTCCAGCTCAGACCTGAACTACACTTAGCTGGTTGTGGTGGTGCACACTGGTTGGATTTACTGAAGGAGGCAGAGGCAGGAGGATCCCAAGTTTGAGACCAGCCTAGGAGGTTGGCTAAGGAGAAGCTCCGGCTGGCTGGGGCCCAGCCACAAACAGTGGCAGCGGGACCATGGAGGCAGCAGCTGCTGCTCTAAGTTGCTGGCTTCTTCTCATCATGTTGGTGACTGCGGTGATGCTGCTACCTGGGATGAAGGGTTTATCGATGCTTGTTCAGAGAATTGCCCAGACCATCACGTTACAAGAAAGCATCAGCAAAGCTCAGTTTGGAAAAGTTTGGCAAGACAAATGGTGGGGAGAAATTGCTGTGAAGATTTTCTCTTCTAGGGAAGAACGTTCATGGTTCCAAATGACATACATTTATCAGACTGTGATTGCTCCAAACCACAGAGGAGGCACACACACAAAAAAATCTGCAGGGAACCCTGGCCATGACTAACAGCAACTTTGAAATCTTCAAATCTTCAAAAGAATGATGGGACCCCACAACGATGAATCCACAAGGACTATGTATGGTAAAGCCATTAAGCTGATTAACAACATGGAAAGATTGACTTTAGACTGCAAACTACTAAGGACAATTTCGAGATGGCCAGCTGAGATGATCCAGCCTGACAGACTACTTGAACAAGGACTTTAGACAAGCCCTGCACTTTCCCATTATGCAGAGATTGGACAAATGATACAGCTAAATATCTCAGGACTTGATAATTAACCCAAAATTTTCTTTTCAGGATTCCCTAAAGACATCTTCACCCCCAAGAAGCAGGAAGTAGTTTAAAGAAAACGATGCCCATCTTCCCAAGTGGTGGGGTGGGTAGTTTTTTTGGTTGTTTAATGAGTTATGGATATTGTCACTGTTTATGATGGTTGGTTACAAGTTGTTAATTGTTAATGGTCAGAAAAAAAGCTGAACAAGAAGATTAGATTCAGAGTTTTTGTTTAAAAAAAAAGAAAACAGAAAAAAGAGAATATAGATATGAGGTAGATCATTGAATCTACTCTGAGAATAGAGATAAAGAAAGAATAGGATAAATGGGTAGATCATTGAATCAACTCTAAAAAGAAATAGGGGGAAATACAAAAATGACAAAAGGTAGACTATTGAATCTATTATGAAAAGAAAAAAGAGAATATGGATATGATAAGATAAAAAGGTCAATTATTGAATCTACTTTTTAAAAGGAACTACTTGTTTTAGATAGGATAAGTAATGAAATTTTTTGTCTAAATTTATCAAATGTTAATGGACTAGACATTGTTAATGTATATAATGGAGTGTTTTGTCTGAATCTGTCAAATGGTAATGGACTAGACATTGTTAATGTAATTCTTGACTGTATATATTGTATATACTTATTGGATATAGTTTTTCTTGTATTAGTTATAAGCATTTTTTAAATTTTAGACAAAAAAGGGGAAATGTGGTGATATTGTGTTTCCCAAAATATTGTGCACCCTAATAAACTTATCTGGAGTCAGGGAACAGAACAACCACTAGATAGACATAGAGGCCGGAAAATGGGGGCACACACACCTTTAATCCTACCACTTGGGAGGCAGAGATCCATCTGCATATCTGTGAGTTTAAAGCCACACTGGAAACAGCCAGGCATGGTGACTCATGCCTTTAATCCCAGGAAGTGATGGCAGAAAGCAGAAAGGTATATAAGGTGTGAGGAAATAGAGGGGTTAAGCTTTTAGGTTTTTTTTTTATTATTATTATTTTTTTTTAATTTTTATTTTGCAATACAATTTAGTTCTACATATCAGCCACAGATTCCCTTGTTCTCCCCCCTCCCGCCCCCCTCACCTTCCCCCCAGCCCGCCCCCCATTCCAATCTCCTCCAGGGTAAAGCCTTCCCCACAGACTGAGATCAACCTGGTAGACTCAGTCCAGGTAGGTCCAGTCCCCTCCTCCCATGCCGAGCCAAGGGACCCTGCATAGGCCCCAGGTTTCAAACAGCCAACTCATGCAATGAGCACAGGACCCGGTCCCACTGCCTGGATGCCTCCCAAACAGATCAGGCCAATCAACTGTCTCACCCACTCAGAGGGCCTGATCCAGTTGGTGACCCCTCAGCCATTGGTTCATATTTCATGTGTTTCCGTTTGTTTGGCTATTTGTCTCTGTGCTTTATCCGACCTTGGTCTCAACAATTCTCGCTCATATAAACCCTCCTCATTCTCGCTAATTGGACTCCCAGAGATCCACCTGGGGCCTAGTCATGGATCTCTGCATCCAGATCCCTCAGTAGTTGGATGAGGTTTCTAGCACGACAATTAGGGTGTTTGGCCATCCCATCACCAGAGTAGGTCAGTTCGGACTGTCTCTCGACCATTGCCAGCAGTCTGTTGTGGGGGTATCTTTGTGGATTTCTGTGGGCCTCTCCAGCACTTTGTTTCTTCCTATTCTCATGTGGTCTTCATTTACCATGGTCTCCTATTCCTTGTTCTCCCTCTCTGTTGTTGATCCAGCTGGGATCTCCCACTCACCCAAGACTCTTTCCCTCGACCCTCGCCCTTCACTACCCCCACTCATGTCCAGGCTGTTCATGTAGATCTCATTCCATTTCTCTGTCGTTGGGCGATCCCTGTGTCTTTCTTGGGGTCCTGTTTTCCAGGTAGCCTGCCTGGTGATGTGAGTAGCAGTCCAGTCATCCTTGTTCCACATCTAGTATCCTGTTATGAGTGAGTACATACCATGTTTGTCTTTCTGAGTCTGGGATACCTCACTCAGGATGATTTTTTCTAGATCCATCCATTTGTCTGCAAACCTCATGATGTCATTGTTTTTCTCTGCTGAGTAGTATTCCATTGTGTATATGTACCACATTTTGTTTATCCATTCTTCAGTTGAAGGGCATCTAGGTTGTTTCCATGTTCTGGCTATTACAAACAACGCTGATATGAACATAGCTGTACAAGTGCTCTTGTGGTGTGGTTGAGCATTCTTTGGGTATATGCCCAAGAGTGGTATAGCTGGATCTTGGGGGAGATGGATTCCCAATTTTCTAAGAAAGCGCCATATTGATTTCCAAAGTGGTTGTACAAGCTTGCATTCCCACCAGCAGTGGAGGAGAGATCCCCTAGCTCCACATCCTCTCCAGCATAAGGTGTCTTCAGTGTTTTTGATCTTAGCCATTCTGACAGGCGTAAGGTGGTATCTCAGAGTTGTTTTGATTTGCATTTCCCTGATGATTAGGGATGTTGAGCAATTCCTTAAATGTCTTTCAGCCATTTGAGTTTCCTCTGTTGAGAATTCTCTGTTTAGTTCTATAGCCCATTTCTTAATTGGACTGTTGGGCATTTTGATGTCTAATTTCTTGAGTTCCTTATATATTCTGGATATCAGTCCTCTGTCAGATGTGGGATTGGTGAAGATCTTTTCCCATTCTGTAGGTTGTCGCTTTGCTTTGTTGACCGTATCCTTTGCCCTACAAAAGCTTCTTAGTTTCAAGAGGTCCCATTGATTGATTGTTTCTCTCAGTGTCTGTGCTACTGGTGTTCTATTTAGAAAGTGGTCTCCTATGCCAATGTGTTCAAGACTACTTCCTACTTTCTCTTCTAGCAGGTTCAGAGTAGCTGGATTTATGTTGAGGTCCTTGATCCACTTGGACTTAAGCTTTGTGCACGGTGATAGATATGGATCTATTTGCAGCCTTCTACATGTTGATATCCAGTTTTGCCAGCACCATTTGTTGAAGATGCTTTCTTTTTTCCATTGTGCACTTTTGGCTTCTTTGTCAAAAATTATTTGTTCATAGGTGTGCGGATTAATGTCAGGGTCTTCAATTCGATTCCATTGGTCCACATGTCGGTTTTTATGCCAGTACCAAGCTGTTTTTATTACTGTAGCTCTATAGTACAGCTTGAAGTCAGGGATCGTGATGCCTCCAGAGGTTGTGTTATTGTACAGGATTCTTTTGGCTATCCTGGGTTTTTTGTTTTTCCATATGAAGTTGAGTATTATTCTTTCCAGGTCTGTGAAGAATTGTGTTGGTATTTTGATGGGGATTGCATTGAATCTGTAGATTGCTTTTGGTAAGATTGCCATTTTTACTATGTTAGTTCTGCCTATCCATGAGCATGGGAGATCTTTCCATTTTCTGACATCTTCTTCAATTTCTTTTTTCAGGGACTTAAAGTTCTTGTCATATAGGTCCTTCACTTGCTTGGTTAGTATTACCCCAAGGTATTTTATGTCATTTGTGGCTATAGTAAAGGGTGATGTATCTCTGATTTCCTTCTCCGCTTTTTTATCCATTGCATATAGGAGGGCTACTGATTTTTTGGAGTTGATCTTGTATCCTGCTATGTTGCTGAAGGTGTTTATAAGCTGTATCAGTTCCTTGGTGGAATCTTTGGGGTTGCTCAAGTATACTATCATGTCATCTGCAAATAGGGAAAGCTTGACTTCTTCCTTTCCAATTTGTATCCCCTTAATCTCCTTATGTTGTCTTATTGCTCTGGCTAGAACTTCAAGTACTATATTGAATAAGTATGGGGAGAGCGGACAGCCTTGCCTCGTTCCTGATTTTAGTGGAATTGCTTTGAGTTTCTCTCCATTTAATTTGATGTTGGCTGTTGGCTTGCTGTAAATTGCCTTTATTATGTTTAGGTATGTTCCCTGTATTCCTGATCGCTCCAAGACCTTTATCATGAAGGGGTGTTGGATTTTGTCAAATGCCTTTTCTGCATCTAGTGAGATGATCATGTGGTTTTTTTCTTTGAGTTTGTTTATATGGTGTATCACATTGACCGACTTTCGTATGTTGAACCATCCTTGCATCCCTGGAATGAATCCTACTTGATCATGGTGGATAATTGTTTTGATGTGGTCTTGGAGTCTGTTTGCCAGTATTTTATTGAGTATTTTTGCATCAATGTTTATGAGGGAGATCGGTCTGTAGTTCTCTTTCTTTGTTGTATCCTTGTTTGGTTTGGGAATCAGGGTAATTGTAGCCTCATAGAAGGAGTTTGGTAATGTTCCTTCTGTTTCTATTGTATGGAACAATTTAGAGAGTATTGGTATTAACTCTTCTTTGAAGATCTGGTAGAATTCTGCACTGAAACCATCTGGTCCTGGGCTTTTTTTGCTTGGGAGACTTTTAATGACTGTTTCTATTTCGTTAGGGGTTATTGGACTATTTAAATAGTTTATCTGGTCTTGATTTAATTTAGGTATGTGGTACCTATCCAGAAAATTATCCATTTCTTTTAGGTTTTCCAGTTTTGTGGAATAGAGGTTTTTGAAGTATGACCTGATGATTCTCTGGATTTCCTCAATGTCTGTTGTTATGTCCCCCTTTTCATTTCTGATTTTGTTGATTTGGATGCTCTCTCTCTGTCTTTTGGTTAGTTTGGATAAGGGCTTGTCTATCTTGTTGATTTTCTCAAAGAACCAACTCTTTGTTTCATTAATTTTTTGTATTGTTCTCTTTGTTTCTATTTTATTGATTTCAGCTCTCACTTTGATAATTTCCTGGCATCTATTTTTCCTGGGAGACTTTGCTTCTTCCTGTTCTAGAACTTTCAGGTGTGCTGTTAAGTCACTAGTGTGAGATTTCTCCAGCTTATTTATGTGGGCGTTTAGTGCTCTGAATTTCCCTTTTAGTACTGCTTTCATAGTGTCCCATAGGTTTGGATATGTGGTGTCTTCATTTTCGTTGATCTCTAGGAAGTCTTTAATTTCTTTCTTTATTTCTTCCTTAACCCATTGGTGATTCAGGTAGGTATTGTTCAGTTTCCATGAGATTGTAGGTTTTCTGTAGTTTTTGTTGTTGTTGAAATCCAACTTTAGACCATGGTGGTCTGATAGAACACAGGAGGTTATTCTAATTGTTTTGTATCTGTTTAGATTTGCTTTGTGACCAAGTATGTGGTCGATTTTAGAGAAGGTTCCATGGGGTGCTGAGAAGAAGGTATATTCTTTTTTGTTAGGATGGAATGTTCTGTAGATGTCGATTAAGTCCATTTGAGTCATGACATCAATTAAGTCCTTTATTTCTCTGTTAAGTTTCGATTTGGGGGATCTGTCCAGTGGTGAAAGTGGGGTGTTGAGGTCTCCCACTATTAATGTGTGGGGTTTTATATGTGATTTAAGCTTTAATAATGTTTCTTTTACGTATGTGGGTGCCCTTGTGTTTGGGGCATAAATGTTCAGAATTGAGACTTCATCTTGGTGGATCTTTCCTGTGATGAGTATGTAATGCCCTTCTTGATCTCTTTTGATTGATTTTAGTTTGAAGTCTATTTTGCTGGATATCAGGATGGCTACACCCGCTTGTTTCTTAAGACCGTTTGATTGGAAAGTCTTTTCCCAGCCTTTTATTTTTAGGTAGTGTCTATCTTTGAATTTGAGATGTGTTTCTTGTATGCAGCAGAAAGATGGGTCCTGCTTTCGTATCCATTCTGTAAGCCTATGTCTTTTTATAGGTGAATTAAGTCCATTGATATTGAGAGATATTAATGTCCAGTGATTGTTCATTCCTGTTATTTTTTGGTGGTGATGTGTGTGTACTTTTCTTCGTTGGGGTCTACTGCTGTGGCTTTATCTATTGCCTGTGTTTTCGAGGTTGTATCTGACTTCCTTAGGTTGGAATTTTCCTTCTAGTGCTTTCTGTAGGCCTGGGTTTGTGGATAAATATTGGTTAAATCTGGCTTTGTCATGGAATGTCTTGTTCACTCCATCTATGAGGATTGAAAGTTTTGCTGGGTATATTAGTCTAGGCTGACATCCATGGTCTCTTAATGTCTGCATTACATCTGTCCAGGACCTTCTGGCTTTCAAAGTCTCCATTGAGAAATCGGGTGTTATTCTGATAGGTTTGCCTTTATATGTCACTTGGCCTTTTTCCTTTGCTGCTCTTAATATTCTTTCTTTATTCTGTACGTTTAATTGTTTAATTATTATGTGGCGAGGGGACTTTTTTTGGGGGTCTAGTCTGTTTGGTGT
Organism: Peromyscus eremicus; assembly: GCF_949786415.1. Lineage (NCBI taxonomy): Eukaryota > Metazoa > Chordata > Mammalia > Rodentia > Cricetidae > Peromyscus > Peromyscus eremicus. Next base: position 167,709,252 of record NC_081416.1, on the reverse strand, counting down.
TCTATAGGCTTCCTGTATCTTCATAGGCATTTCCTTCTTTAAGTTGGGAAAGTTTTCTTCTATGATCTTGTTGAATATATTTTCTGTGCCCTTGAGTTGGTATTCTTCTCCTTCTTCTACCCCTATTATTCGTAGGTTTGGTCTTTTCATGGTGTCCCAAATTTCTTGGACATTTTGGTTCATGACTTTGTTGACTTTAGTGTTTTCTTTGACTGATGAATCTATTTCTTCTATTGTATCTTCAACGCTAGAGATCCTCTCTTCTATCTCTTGCATTCTGTTGATTATACTTGCATCTGAAGTTTCCAATCGTTTTCTCAGATTTTCTATTTCCAGCATTCCCTCTGTTTGTGTCTTCTTCATTTTTTCTATTTCCCTTTTCAGGTCTTGGACTGTTTCCTTCATTTGTTTCATTGATTTTTCTTGATTTTCTTTCAGTATTTTATTGTTCTCTTCCAGGACTTTTTTGATTTCTTCTAATTTGTTTGCCCTTTCCTCTAGTTGTTTACAGCGTTCTTCACATTTTTTTGTCTTTTCCTCTACACGAGCCTCTAGCTTCTTCATGATGACATTCATAAGGCTATTTTCTTCTGTTTCTTCCAATTTCTGATGTTCAGGTCTAGGTGTTGGAGGAGGGCTAGGGCCTGGGGATGGTGTATTACTATTCATTTTGTTGTATGTGTTTCTGCCTTGACGTCTGCCCATCTCCTTGTGGTTCGTTCCTGGCCTTATCCGCACACTTGGTTCAGACAGAGCTGACAGATTCAGGAAGTCTCTCTCTCTTGTCCAGATGGGAGCTCTCTTGTCAAAATTGGAAGTCTGGGGCAGGATGGGAGCTCTTGTTCAGAAGGGAAGTCCGGGGGAGGATGGGTGCTCTGCTCTCCTCTCTCTCTCTCTCTCTCTCTCTCTCTCTCTCTCTCTCTCTCTCCTCCAGATGGGAAATCCAGGGCAAGATGGGAGCTGGGGGCCAGCCTCTAAGTCTCAAGAAGAGGCTTGGGGCTCAGGCAGATGGGTGTGGGGGCAGGGCGTGGAGACTGCAGGATCTGCCAGGGGTCTTGGAGAAGGAGATCCTTCCCGGTGGGGCTAGAAGGGAACCTGCCCGGGGACCAGAACCTGGGGCCAAGTTGGGCAGGTCTTCCCCGGAGTGGCTGGTGCCCAGGGATGGGGTCCGGGGCAAGCTAGGGCACTCACCTGTGCTTCAGAAGGGAAGTCCTGGGCAAGATGGGAGCTGGGGGGCCCGGCCTCTAAGTCTCAGGAAGAGGCTTGGGGCTCAGGCAGATGGGCGTGGGGGCAGGGCGTGGAGACTGCAGGGTCTGCCAGGGGTCTTGGAGAAGGGGATCCTTCCCGGTGGGGCTAGAAGGGCACCTGCCCGGGGACCAGAACCTGGGGCCAAGTTGGGCAGGTCTTCCCCAGAGTGGCTGGTGCCCAGGGATGGGGTCGGGGGCAAGCTAGGGCACTCACCTGTGCTTCAGAAGGGAAGTCCAGGGCAAGATGGGAGCTGAGGGGCCGGCCTCTAAGTCTCAGGAAGAGGCTTGGGGCTCAGGCGGATGGGCGTGGGGGCAGGGCGTGGAGACTGCAGGGTCTGCCAGGGGTCTTGGAGAAGGGGATCCTTCCCGGTGGGGCTAGAAGGGCACCTGCCCGGGGACCAGAACCTGGGGCCAAGTTGGGCAGGTCTTCCCCGGAGTGGCTGGTGCCCAGGGATGGGGTCGGGGGCAAGCTAGGGCACTCACCTGTGCTTCAGAAGTGAAGTCCAGGGCAAGATGGGAGCTGGGGGCCAGCCTCTAAGTCTCAGGAAGAGGCTTGGGGCTCAGGCGGATGGGCGTGGGGGCAGGGCGTGGAGACTGCAGGGTCTGCCAAGGGTCTTGGAGAAGGGGATCCTTCCCGGTTGGGGTAGAAGGGCACCTGCCCGGGGACCAGAACCTGGGGCCAAGTTGGGCAGGTCTTCCCCAGAGTGGCTGGTGCCCAGGGATGGGGTCGGGGGCAAGCTAGGGCACTCACCTGTGCTTCAGAAGGGAAGTCCCAAGCTTTTAGGTTTTTGAGCAGCACAGTTCAGCTGAGAGGCATCCAGTCTGAGGAAACAGGATCAGCTGAGGAACTGGCAAGGTGAGGTGGCTGTGGCTTGTCCTGTTTCTCTGATCATTCATCATTGACCCCAATACCTGGCCCTGGGTTTGTTTTTGTTAATAAGAACTTTTAAGATTCCTGTTACACTGCAGTGTTTGGTGATGGTCAGACTCAAGACTTGGAATCAGAGACCTCATTTTATCTCCTGGTCCTCACTGACCCATTGCCTCTCTTGAGACACAAGGTTCGAGTCCCTCCAGCTACACTGACCTCCCCTGCTGTGTGTAGACCAGAGCCCTCCCAGCCTTTTTGTTCAGGGCTCTCCTGCAGATAGGTTATCTTTAGTTTTCCCATTGAGCTTCCCTGAGAAACCTGACAGCCTGTCAGAGATCTCACAGAGCTCAGGATCTGGCTGACATTTAGGTCAGGCTGGGCCACAGGCAGATTATTCTTGTCAGGAATTTGATATTGATTTACATGAATCTGGGAGCCCTATATCCTGAGTCTATGAAATGATCTAGAAGATTGAAGGTCACCTAGTAGGTCTCCATGGTGGGGAGGCTGGAGATATGGTTGTGGACAGATAGCTTGTGCCAGTGAAGGCCTATTTGACCCTGACTCAATGACTGTGTTTCCTGTCTCAGTTTCCGTGTAACAGGACACATGGTAAATGATCATTGCCATGCCTGCAAGTTAACCTTAAATGTGAACAATGGCCGGGCGGTGGTGGCGCACGCCTTTAATCCCAGCACTCGGGAGGCAGAGCCAGGCGGATCTCTGTGAGTTCAAGGCCAGCCTGGACTACCAAGTGAGTTCCAGGAAAGGCACAAAGCTGCACAGAGAAACCCTGTCTCGAAAAATCAAAAAAAAAAAAAAATGTGAACAATGACCTGATCTTCCACCAAGCAGTGTCTGTTTGTGTTTGCCTGCAGGAAATAATCCCTGGACTGGACCCCAGGAGGGCAAGGAGCTGCCATTTGTATACTTTTTCTTTTATCTCTTCAGGGCTCTTGCCTTCCTGGGAGATCTTAGAAGACCATCAGAATAGGTAGCTGATTGCTTTTCCTACGTTTCTGCCTAGGCTGAGCAAACTGATTCTCAGGAGGAGATGCCCAGGTGACCTACCTCAGACATGGCTCTCAGAGGCTGACTGTCAGGAGGATCCCAGCCTACAATTCACTGTTGTCCCTTGTCAACTCCAACAGGAGGTCAAATTCCAATCCAGTCTACAAGCTTCCCAGGATTCCTGATCCAGTATAGCATGGGTTTCTTGAGCAAAGCTATCAGGGGTCATCTCTCTGTGAGACTCTCATAGTTTCCTCAGCCAGGCCCTGCCTGAGTCCTGAATGGTCTTTCTCAAGGCCATATTCATGACGAACATCTAAGACTCTAGGCAAAGTGTGACATGCCTGGGTTCAGTTCCCTCACCCCCTTTTCTCTAAGAATGGATTCAATTGATTTCTTGCTGTTTTTCCCATACATTAATATGTGTCCTTTACTGAATGTTTGAACCACAATGTGGGGACCATAACACAGAGGCACACCCTATGTTTGTAGTAGGATTAGCTCCACCCTCGACCCAGAGGTTACAGAGAATTACTTACCGTGTACATATAATTGCAGAGTTGCTTTCTTTTCATCAAGGTCTTCCGTAGTCGCAACTAGCAAATAGACTCCTGCATCTTTCTTAGTGACATTCTTGAAGAGTAAGGATTCATCGGTGTATATTGTCTCTCTTTCGCTGTAGAGAGGCCCTTTTTCTATTTTACTTCTGTGTGTTATCAATTGTATAATGCTGTTTGACATATTAAGTCGATTCCCCCTGAACCAGTTAAAAAACCTCTGTGTCTCTGGCACATTATGGGCAAGGAAAAGAACTTGGTCCCCTTCACCAGCGTGTGGTGGAACTGCCTCCACAGTGAGTTCTGCAGTGGTGGCAAAGTTCCAGAAGGCTAAAAGCAAGGCTAAGAGGGAAGAGAGAAAAAAATCTATCAATATTAGGACCTTTGCATTAGGAAATTTGGAATGTGAGTGTCTTCAACTCTCAGTCTTAGTATGTGTGTCCTGTTGGGACGAGGTCAGCAGCATCACCCCCATTCATCAGTATCCCTGAATCTTTTCACTGTATGGAACTGTCTTCTCAGGTATCTACACAGCTCACCCTTCACTGCCCTCAGATCCCTAATCATAACAGAATCTTTGGTGAGTCTAGACATGTCTTGTCTGACCTCCTCCTCTAAAGACTCTGTGCCTTCATTTTCTGACCTTTCCCTTCCTGCTCTGTTTCTTCTGAAGTGCTTGTCAACCCCTGAACCACCTTCTAGATGTCCTTGCTGCTCTGTCTTCCTGCCCAGTAGTAGGAGGAGGACAAGTTTGACTTTGGTTAAAAGCATGCTGAGATACCTGTGAGTAAATGAGTGTCCCAGAGCCTGGGGTTTATTTGCAGTTTTCTCAGGGTCCTATGAAATGAGGCTGTGGTGTACTCACCTTAGTTTGAGTTTTACTTGTAGAGTCACCCTGACAGAAGTGTGAATGTCAGTCTTCAGGATACAGTGGCCAGTGCTGATATACTTACAATGTGGAACAACTGAGTTTTTCCTCTCCCACACCAATTCCCATCCACCATGAGCTTCTTGTTGCTCTCAGGCTTCCAGCAGAAGCCAGACATACCTTCTCAGGCTCTTTCCCTCTCCCCAAAGACCTCATTTAGTCTCTGAGTTCTCCTACTCTCTACTCCTGAGCAATGTCTCCTCACCTGTGAGCAGAAGTCCCCTCCAGGAGACCTGTCCTATGTGGAGAGGGGCTGAGGTGATGAGCTCCATAGTCTCTGCTGTGGGCTAGGCTCTTCCTCTGGAGAGGAGGTTTGTCTCTCAGGCTCCTGGCAAGATGGGCCCCTCTGGTGTCTGCTCTACTTTTATTCCCACAACTGAGCCTCCTCCCAGAGGAGGGAACCTCCTGGAGTCAGTTGTTCATTGGGTGGAGTCTGTGTGTGTACATTGCTCTGTTCTTCTGTGAGTGCTGCCTCCCATCCTTCTATTTCTTTGTTGTTCAGTGTTCTAGAACATACTTTGAGCTGCATGGCTGAGAAGTGTCCTGTGTCCTGAGAGAACAACAGCTCACCCCAAGGCCAAGGGTGTATTTCCTTGTGACATAAAACCCAGCAGAGCCCAGTCTGCCCTGTGATCTCAATGCTCAGAGAAGGTGGGATTTATTCCCAGCACAGAGTGGCAGTCTTCCCCATGGGGCTGGAAAAGGTCTAGCTGAGTGATGACTGAGGAGGACCCAGATCCATCCTCACTGGTGTCACCTACCTGGTGTCTGATCCATGGACACATGTTATCTCAGGATTTTGTATCCTGGTGTGCAGGATGAGGTGACCTGTGTGTCCTAGAAAGAGTACCATGTGCTCCAGCTTCCTATGGAGGGCACCAGGGAGAGTCCCTGACCCCAGCTTCCTGTGCTGGCTGAATGTGATTCAGGTCTACCCATGTCCTCCCTGAACTTTCTGGGATGCCTTTGTTCTCCTTGGTGATTGCCCTATGATATCCTTGTCTGCCCTCATGGATGATAAGAGGAGGAAGGGGACTTCATAAGGTCACCTTGCAGAGTGGGGGGTCTCAGTGACACCGGGAATGATTATGTGAGGGAGCTCCAGGTCTGTTGGAACTGGGATGGAAACAAGGCTGCAAGATAGGTTCGAGTGAACCCTGTTGTTTATGGGTTTTAATGTCACCCCCTGTTGTTCATGAGGAGACCTGCAGCTCATGTCTGGGCAGCTACAAGGATGGTAGCCAAGCTCCAAATGCTGTAATGGAGCTGAGCACAAGTTTCCGAGGAAGGTCCCAGTGTGCAGCCGCCTTTGAGGATCTAGGCAGATTTTTGCTGGAGACTAGAATAGTTGAGGTGAGACTCACTGCCATTTTGATCTGCAGTTCCATGAACACTGATGATATTGAGCCCCCTTTCCCATGTGTTTATTAGCTTTTTGTACATCTTGTCAGGGCAGGAATACTAAAGTCCTTTGCTCACTCTAAAATCCTTTTATTCCAACTTTAATTTTTAAAGGAAAGTACATTCATTCACTAAGAGTAACACATATTTTAATTATAACATAAAAAGAAAACTATACCAAACCCTGGAAGCTGCTCACTGTTGGTAACTCTGTTGCTGATGTGTTAGTTTTTGAGATATAGGGCCAGTAAGTCATCATTCCCAGGAATTTTTAAAAATTCCCCAATTTGGACACCTTTCACTCTCTATATTTGTTATAGCTGGATTTCTTTTTTAAAGAATAATGCACCCTAAGTTGGTAGTACTTACAAGAACTGCAGTTTACAGGGACATTTAAAAGATGAAAAACATAACTTCAAATTTGGGCTCCCAGTAAGGTGGCAGCACAGAGTTACATGTAGATGTTGCTTTTTAAGTACCTGTTTTGTATCAAATACAATGTTTCATGTTGAGAGAGCATTCAGAGGACCCACACAATGTACAGCATGTATGTGAACTCAGTAGGGAGTATTTTGCATCTTTACAATTACCCTTTCATGTTCTCCTTCCTATATGGTGTACTGTACCTCCACATATTTAATTACATATGTACATGCATACATTATATAGGCTAGGATCCACACACAAGAAAGAACATGTGGTTTTTCCCTTGAGATTAGGTGCTCTCGGCGGGCGGTGGTGGTGCAAGCCTTTAATGCCAGCACTTGGGAGGCAGAGGTAGGTGAATCTTTGTGAGTTCAAGGCCAGCCTGGTCTACAGAGTGAGATCCACAAAAGGCACAAAACTACACAGAGAAACCCTGTCTCGAAAAACCAAAAAAAAAAAAGAGAGAGAGAGAGAGAGAGATTGGGTGATTTCATTTAACAGTATACATTCTAAGTCTATCCACTTTCCTGTAAATTTTGTGATTTCATTTTTCTCTAGAGATGAATAATATTTCATTTGATACATGCACTAGACTTGCATTATGCATTCATCTGTTGATGGACATCTAGATTGATTCCATCTCCTTGCTATATTGAATAGAGCAGCAGTAATCATGGGGTGCCAATATCTCTATGGTAGGGTACAGGATCTCTGGGTATATTCCCAGTAAAATAGCCGAGTTGCGTGGTATTTTCTAATGTTTTGAGGGACTTTCACAAGCTCTATATAATGACTGTATTAATTTTCATGCCCACCAGCAGTTAATATGTGTTCCTCTTTCTCCACACCCTCTGCAATATTTATTGTCATATATTTTGATTATAGCCAATCTACCTGGGGTGAGCTGGTATCTCACAGTATTTAATTTCCATTTCTCTGATGACTAGGCATCACTTTTTTCCTGAGTTGTATCAGTTATTTTTTCTGAACACAAAATTGTACCATTTAGATGACTTACAAATATGTTTTTCTGTTCTGTAGGTTGTCATTTCAGTTTGTAGTTTTAATTCATAAACTTACTGTCTTAGGGTTACTATTGCTGCAATGAAACACCATGATCAAAAGGAATTTGGGGAAAAGAAAGGTTTATTTACCTTACCCTTCCATATCATTGTTCATCATTAAGGAAGTCAGGAGAGGAACTCAAACAGGGCAGGAACCTGGAGGTAGAAGCTGATGCAGAAGCCCTGGGGGAATGCTGTTTACCTGATTGCTCCTCATGGCTTACTCAGGCTGCTTTCCTACAGAACCCAGGACCACTGGCCCAGGAATGGCTCCACCTACAATGGGATGTTCCCTCCCCCATTAAGCACTAATTAAGAAAATGCTCTTCAGGCTTGCCTACAGCCCAATCTTTGTTTGTTATTGTTATTAATTTTTTTCATTTATTTTACATACCAACCACAGTTTCCCCTCCTTCCTCACTTCCCATTCCCTCCCCTCACCTCCCATCCTCCCTCACATCCATCCCCTCCTCCTCCATCCAGAAATGGACAGGCCTCCCATGGGAGTCAACAAAGTATGACATATCAAGTTGAGGCAGGACTAAGTTCCTCCCCCTGCATCAAGACTTCACAAGAAATCCTAGCATGGGGAATATGTTCCAAAATGCCAGCTGATCCCACTTTTAGAGGCCCCACAAACAGACAGAGCTACACAACTGTCACCCACACGCAGAGGGCCCAGGTTGGTCCCATGCAAGCTCCCTAGCAGTTGGTCCAGAGTCTGTGAGCTCTTACTAGCTTGTTTCCATTGTCTCTGTGGGTTTCTCCATCATGATCTTGACCTCCTGTGCTCACACAATCCTCCTCCCTCTCTTCAACTGGACTCCTGGAGCTTGGCCCAGCCCTTGACTGTGGATCTCTGCATCTCCTTCCATCATTTACTGGATGGAGGCTCTCTGCTGACAACTAGGGTAGTCAACACTCTGATTACAGGAGAAGGCCAGTTCAGGCTCCCTCGCCACAATTACTAGTGTCTTAGCTGGGGTCATCTTGTGGATTCCTGGGAGTTTCCCTTGCACCAGGTTTCTCTATAACCCCCAAATGGCCCCTTTATCAAGATATCTCTTTCATTACTCTCCCCTTCCATCCCATCCCAGCTCATCCAATCTGATCACTCATGCTCCCATCCCTCCATCATTTTCCTTCTTTCCCACTGCCCCCACTCCCAGTTTACCCAGGAGATCTCATATATTTCCCCTTCCTAGGGAAATCCATGTGTCCCTCTTATGGTCCTCCTTGTTACCTAGCTTCTCTGGGGCTGTGGATGGTAGCCTAGTTATCCTGTGCTTTACATCTAACATCCACTTATGAGTGAGTACATACCATGTTTGTGTTTGAGGGTCTGGGTTATGTCACTCAGGATTGTTTTTTCTAGTTCCATCCATTTGCCTGAAAATTTCATGATGTTATTCTTTATTACTTTTGAGTATTTCATTTTGTAAATGTACCACAATTTCTTTATCCATTCTTTGGTTGAGGGGCATCAAGGTTGTTTCCAGGTTATAGTTATCTCACACACACACACACACACACACACACACACACACACACACACACACACACACAACCCTTCTATGAACATAGTTGAGCAAGTGTCCTTGTGGTATGATGATTGTGCATTCTTTGGGTATATGTACAAATTGGTATATCTAGGTCTTGAGGTAGATTGGTTCCCAATTTTCTGAAAAACTCTCATACTGATTTCCAAAGTTGTAGATGAAATTCTAAACAATATTATTAAATAAGAAACACAGAGCCAAATGAAGAGTTAAAAGCCCAGAGATCGAGCAGTAGCCAAGAGCTAAGACCACCTTATCTTACCACTCGATACTGTCCTTCCCCTGAGAGAGAGACCTTCTTCCTGTGTCCTGTCTTTTTATTGCCTTTCTGTTCTGCCTTCTCATTGGTTCTAAACCCAACCACCTGACTTCCTCATCACTGCCTGTCTATACAGACCTCCAGGTTGATACTGGGATTAAAGGCGTGTGCCACCATGCTGGCTGTGTCCTTGAACACACAGAGATTCTGCCTGCCATGTGATAGGATTAAGGGCGTGTGCCACCACTACCAGACTTCTGCTTAATGGCTTGCTGTAGCTCTGATCCCCAGGCAACTTTATTTATTAACATACAAATAAAATCACATTTCAGCACAAATAAAATATCACCATGCAAAGTGGCTGTACAAGTTTGCATTCCTACCAGCAGTGGGAGAGTGCTTCCCTTATACCAATTCCTCTCCAACATGGGTGGTCATCAGTGTTTTTCATCTTAGACATTCTGACAAGTGTAAGATGGTATCTCAGAGTCATTTTGATTCACATTTCCCTAACGGCTAAGGATGTTGAACATTTCCTTAAGTGTTTCTCATCCATTTCAGACTCCTCTGCTGAGAATTCTCTGTTTAGATTTGTACCCCATTTTTAAATTGGATTATTTGTTATTCTGATGTCTAGTTTCTTGACTTCTTTATATATTTTGGAGATCAGCCCTCTGTCAGATGTGGGGTTGGTGAAGATCTTTTCCCATTCTGTAGGCTGCTGTTTTGTCTTATTGACCATGTGCTTTGCCTTACAGAAGCTTTTCAGTTTCAGGATATTTCATTTATTAATTGTTGATCTCAGTATCTGTGCTACTGGTGTTATATTCAGAGAGTTGTCTCCTGTGCCAATGCATTCAAGGCTACTTCCCACTTTTTCTTTCGTTAGGTTCAATGTAACTGGATTTATGTTGAGGTCTTTGGTCCACCTGGACTTGAGTTTTGTGCAGGGAGATAGATAGAGATCTATTTGCATTCTTCTACATGTGAATATCCAGTTATGCCAGCATCATTTGCTGCAGATGTACAGCCAGATCTAATGGAGGCATTTTCTCAACTGGTGTCCCCTTCGCTCACATAACTCTAGCCTGTGTCAAGTTGACATAAAATTATCCAGCACACATACTAAATCTGAATAAACCATGAAGGTCAATACTCATCACAAAATCAACTTTAGCTCTTTATATAAAATTCTTCTAGAATTTAAAAGCAAATTAATTTTTCACATTTGAAAATTTTTTAAAAATATTTCATGTCCTTTTAAAAATTAAAAATTGTGTGCCTTAGGAGGTAAACCAATTCTATTCTTTTTTTCTTTTTCAAGATTTCAAAGGAAGGGTCAAGAGAGTCAATTTTGTATTCTAAGTATGTTTCTTTTTCTTCAAAGGGTGAAGAGAATTGGCGTCACTTGCCTTATTTTTTCCTTTTTTTATTAAGAAAGTTTTTTTATTCATTTTACACACCAATCAAAGATCCCACTCTTCCCTCCTCTCCCTCCCCAGCCTTCCCCTCCCAAACTACCCCCCATTCCCACCCTAAGGAAGGCAAGGCCTCCCATGGGGAGGCACATCCAGTAGAGGCAAGTCCAAGCCCTTCCCCCTGCCTCAATGCTGCATGAGGTGTCCCATCATAGGTAGTGGGCTCCAAAAAGCCCTCTCATGCACCAGAGATGGATTCTGATCCTTCTGCCAGGAACCCCCCCTCCCAAACAGATCAAGCTACACAACTACCTCACCATGCAGAGAGCATAGTCCAGTCCCATGTAGGCTCCACAACCATTGATCCAACTTTCATGAGTTCCCTCTAGTTTGGTTTGGTCATCCCTGCGTGTTTCCCCATCATGATCTTGATGCACTTGCTCATAGAATCCCTCTTCTCTCTCTTTGACTGGACTCCTGGAGCTCTGCCTGGTAATTGGCTGTGGATCTATGCATCTGCTTCCATCAGTCATTAGAGAAAAGCTCTGTGATGACAGTTAGGGTATTCACTGATCTGATCTCTGGGGCAAGCCAGTTCAGTTCAGGCACCCTCTCCACTATTACTAGTAGCCCAGGTTGGGGTCATTCTGGGGGAATCCTGGCAACTTCCCTAGCACCGGGTTTCTCTCTATCCCCATGATATCTCCCTCTATCATGGTATCTCTTTCATTACTTTCCTCCTCCCTCCCTGTTCCAGCTCAACCATCCCATTCTCTTATGTTGTCATCCCGTATCCCCTACCCTCCATTACCCAACCTTCATCCACAGTTTATTCATGGAGATCTCATCTATTTCCCCTTCTCACGGCCATCCATTAGTCCCCCTTTAGGTCTTCCCTGTTAGTTAGCTTCTCTGGAGTTGTGGATTGCTGCCTGATTATCCTTTGCTTTATATCCAGTATTCACTTATGAGTGGGTACATACCATGTTTGTCCTTCTGAGTCTGGGTTACCTCACTCAGGATGTTATTTTCTGTTCCATCCATTTGCTTGCAAATTTCATGATGTCATTGTTTTTCTCTGTTGAGTAGTACTCCATTGTGTATATGTACCACATTTTCTTAATCCATTCTTCAGTTGAGGGACATTTAGGTTGTTTCCAAGTTCTGGCTATTATGAATAATGCTGCTATGAACATAGTTGAGGATGTGTCCTTGTGGTATGATTGAGCATTCCTTGGGTATATGACCAAAGGTTGTATAGCTGGGTGTTGAGGTAGATTGATTCCCAGTTTTGTGAGAAACCACCATACTGATTTCCAAAGTGGCTGTACCTGTTTGCATTCCCACCAACAGTGGAGGAGTGTTCCCCTTGCACCACATCCTCTCCAACATAAACTGTCTGCAGTACTTTTGATCTTAGCCATTCTGACAGGTATAAGATGGTATCTCAGAGTCGTTTTGATTTGCATCTCCCTGATGACTAAAGATGCTGAGCAATTCCTTAAATGTCTTTTGGCCATTTGAAATTCTTCCTTTGAGAAATCTCTGTTTAGCTGTATAGCCCATTTTAAAATTAGATTTTTTTGTTATTTTGATGTCTAGTTTCTTGAGTTCTTTATATATTTTGGAGATCAGCCCTCTGTCAGATGTGGGGTTGGTGAAGATCTTTTCCCATTCTGTAGGCTGCTGTTTTGTCTTATTTACTGTGTCCTTTGCCTTAGAGAAGCTTCTCAGATTCAGGAGGTCCCATTTATTGATTGTTGTTCTCAATGTCTGTGCTACTGGTGTTATATTTAGGAAGTGGTCTCCAGTGCCAATGTGTTGAAGACTATTTCCTATTTTCTCTTCTATTAGGTTCAGTGGTTTTATATTGAGGACTTTGATCCACTTGGACTTGAGTTTTGTTTATGGCAACAGATATGGATCTATTTGCATTCTTCTGCATGTTGACATCCAGTTATGCCAGCACCATTTGTTGAAGATACTTTCTTTTTTCCAGTGTACAGTTTTGGTTACTTTGTCAAAAATCAGGTGTTCATATGTGTGTGGGTTAATGTCAGGGTCTTCAATTCGATTCCATTGGTCCACATGTCAGTTTTTATGCCATTACAAAGCTGTTTTTTTTTTTTTGGTTTTTTTTGGGGGATTTTTTTTTTTGGTTTTTTCGAGACAGGGTTTCTCTGTGTAGCTTTGCGCCTTTTCCTGGATCTCGCTCTATAGACCAGGCTGGCCTCGAACTCACAGAGATCCGCCTGCCTCTGCCTCCCAAGTGATGGGATTAAAGGCGTGCACCACCACCGCCCGGCAAGCTGTTTTTATTACTATAGCTCTATAGTAGAGCTTGATGTCAGGGATGGTGATACCTCCAGAGGTGGTTTTGTTATACAAAATTCTTTTAGCTATCCTGGGTTTTCTGTTTTCTAAATGAAGTTGAGTATTGTTCTTTCCAGGTCTGTGAAGAATTATGTTGGGATTTTGATGGGGATTGTGTTGAATCTGTAGATTGCTTTTGGTAACATTGCCATTTTTACTATGTTAACTCTATCTATCCATGAGCATGGGAGATCTTTCCATTTTCTGATATCTTCTTCAATTTCTTTCTTCAGAGATTTAAGGTTCTTGTTGTATAGGTCTTTCAATTGGTTAGTTCAAGTTAACCCAAGGTATTTTGTATCATTTGTGGCTATTGTAAAGGGTAATGTTTCTCTGATTTCTTTCTCAGCCCATTTTTCATTTGTGTATAGGAGGGCTACTGATTTTTTGAGTTAATCTTGTATCCTGCTACATTGCTAACGGTGTTTATAAGCTGTACGAGTTCCCTGGCAGAATTTTGGGGGTCATTTATGTATACTATCATATTATCTGCAAATAGTGAAAGCTTGACTTCTTCCTCTCCAATTTGTACCCCCTTGATCTCCTTTTGCTCTCTTATTGCTCTAGATAGAACTTCAAGTACTATATTGAATAAATATGGGGAGAGTGGACAGCCTTGTCTTGTTCCTGATTTTAGTGGAATCGCTTGAGTTTCTCTCCATTTACTTTGATGTTGGCTATTGTCTTGCTGTAAATTGCCTTTATTATGTTTAGGTATGTTCCCTGTATTCCTGATCGCTCCAAGACCTTTATCATGAAGGGGTATTGGATTTTGTCACAGGCCTTTTCAGCCTCCAGTGAGATGATCATATGCTTTTTTTCTTTCAGTTTGTTTATATGGTGTATTACGTTGACAGACTTTCATGTGTTGAACAATCCTTGCATCACTGGGATGAAACCTCCTTGGTCATGGTGGATTGATGTGTTCTTGGAGTCATTTTGCCAATATTTTATTGATTATTTTTACATCAATGTTCATGAGGAAGATGAGTCTGTAATTCTCTTTCTTTGTTGCATCTTTGTGTGGTTTGGGAATCAGAGTAGCTGTAGCCTCATAAAAAGAGTTTGGTAACGTTCCTTCTGTTTCTGTTGTGTGGAACAATTTGAAGAGTATTGGTATTAGCTTTTCTTTGAAAATCTGGTAGAATTCTGCAGTTAAACCATTTGGTCCTGGGCTTTTTTGGTTGGGAGACTTTTAATGACAGTTTCTATTTCCTTAGGGGTTAATGCTATTTAAGTAGTTTATCTGGTCTTATTCAACTTTGGTATATGATAACTATCCAGAAAATTGTCCATTTCCTTTAGGTTTTCCAATGTTGTGGAGTACAGGTTTTTGAAGTATGACCTGATGGTTCTCTGGATTTCCTCAGTGTTAGTTGTTATGTCTCCCTTTTCATTTCTGATTTTGCTAATTTGGATGCTCTCTCTCTCTCTCTGCCTTTTGGTTAGTCTGGATAAGGGCTTGTTTATCACATTGATTTTCTCAAAGAACCAACTCTTTGTTTCATTGATTCTTTGTATTGTTCTCTTTGTTTCCATTTTATTGATTTCAGCACTTAATTTGATTATTTCCTGGAGTCTGTTTCTCCTGGGTAAGTTCGTTTCTTCTTGTTCTAGAGCTTTCAGTTCTGCTGTTAAGTCACTAGTGTGAGATTTCTCCAACTTCTTTATATGGGCATTTAGTGCTATGAATTTTCCTTTTAGCACTGCTTTCATAGTGTCCCATAAGTTTGTGTATGTAGTACATTCATTTTCATTGAACTCTAGCAAGTCTTTAATTTCTTTCTTTATTTCTTCCTTGACCCATTGGTGATTCAGGTGTGCATTATTCAGTTTCCATGAGATTTTAGGCTTTCTGTAATTTTTGTTGTTGAAATCTTACTTTAATCCATGGTGGTCTGATAGAATACTGGAGGTTATTCCATTTTTTTTAAATCTGTTTAGATTTTCTTTGTGACCAAGTATGTGGTTCATTTTAGAGAAAGTTCCATGGGGTGCTGAAAAGAAGGTATATTCTTTTTTGTTAGGGTGGAATGTTCTGTAGATATTAAGTCCATTTGAGTCATAACATCAGTTAGGTCCCTTATTTCTCTGCTAAGGTTCCATCTGGCAGTTCTTTTCTTTTATAATTTAATTTAATTTTACATATCAGCCACGGATTCCCCTGTCTCCCCTCCTCCTGCCCCCAACCCACCCTCCCCCCAGGCTGTGTTTGTGTTTTTCCTCAAGGTGCTGCCCAATGACTCTTTGCTAAGAACACTTGCAAGTAGAGATATATGAACAAAGGGACAAAAGGGTACACAGTGTGACTTGTTGGGTCCCACTGCAGCTTCCTGACAGGGTCTATGTTGAGGGTGCTGTTGTTCTGGTACAGCTTCTTCCCGTCCGTGAGCCCAAGAATCTGGACATTGAATAACCAACTGATGGAAATCCCAGTGTCATTGGAGAAGCAGGTCAGGAACACAGAGTTCAGTTCTTTGACTGTGGTGTTGGTGACTTGGATGAAGGACAGAGTCACTGGCTCTGTGGATCAACAGTGGAGGGGACCAGCTGAGAGTCCTTCACCCTCAGAGATCTCAGCCAGCTCCCAGTGCCCATAGAATAAAATGATCCTCTGCAAAATCACATGTTTGGGTTCAAGATAGGGTCTGTAATGAGAGGGCTGAATCTTCCTTGTATACAGATCACCCACAGTGACCCCTGACTCAGGATATTAGTGTAGATTCCACATGGGCTCCTCTTCAGCCCATGTTTGCAGAAATCTCTTGGTGGGGGGGGGTGTATTTCCCATTGATTTTTGTGCAAATTCTTGCTCACACTTTCTGTGAGTTAGAACAGTCAGGTCCCTCCATCATAAAATAGCTTTCTGTGTCTTTTTAATTAAATAATTTGTGGGCCATTCTGGTCAAGTGTTTGATGTTGATTGACATGAACCAGGGGGCCCTATAAGAAGCCTGAATCTAGGAAATGATCTAGAAGACTGAAGGTCACCTTGTAAGGTCTCCATAGTGGGGAGGCTGGAGATGTGGCTGTGGACAGATAGCTTGTTCAACCCATAGCCAGTATGACCATGACTCAGTGACTGTGTTTCCTGTCTCAGTTTCCCTATAACAGAACACATGGTAAATGCACATTGCCGTGCCTGCAAGTTAACCTTAAATGTGAACAATAACCTGACCTTCCACCAAGCAGTGTCTGTTAGTATTTGCCTGCAAGAAATAGTCCCTGGTCCGGACCCCTGGAGGGGGTCCATTCATACACTTTTTCTTCTATCTCTTTAGGACTCTTGACCTTCCTGGGTGGTCTCAGAAGACCATCAGAAGAGCTGGCTGGCTGCCTTTCATACTTCTCCACCTATGCTGAGCACACTGAGTCTCAGGAAGAGATACCCAGGTGACCTACTTCAGACATGGGTCTCAGAGGCTGACTGTCAGCAGGCTCCCAGTCTGCAATCCATCATTGTCCCCTGTCAGCTCCAACAGGAAGTCAAATTCCAACCCAGTCTACAAGCTTCCCAGGATTTCTGGTCCAGTCTGGCATGGACTTCTTGAGCAAAGCTATTGAAGGTCATCTCTCTGTGAGACCTCATAATTTCCACAGCCAGGAACTGTCTGATTTCTGAAGGGTCCTTATGAAGGCCATGTTCATGATGAGCACCTAAGACCCTGGGCAGAGTCTGACATGCCTGGGCTCAGTTACCTCACCCCCTCTTCCCTGAGGGTGGATTCAAGTGAGGCATCCTGATTTATTGCTGTTTTTTCCACACATTAATATGTGCCTTTTACTGAATGCTTGAACCACAATGTGGGGACCATAACACAGAGTCATCCAGGACTGACAACCCTATGTGTGAAGTAGGAGTAGCTCCACCCATGACCCGGAGTGCTGGAGTCCAGGTCCAGTGAGGTCCTGTGCAGAAGATGAATGTGTGAAGTTGGTGAAGAACAATGAATCTGACCACCGGTTGCCCTCAGTCTGATGGTCGGGACTAGCTCAGGCTGTCTTTAGTTATACAATGCATTCAAGCATGAGCAGTTTCAAATCATTTCTCTTTATTCCTTTCCCAAGTATCATTAACATTTATTCATTTTAGTTTCTCTTCTTCATCTCACTCCCTTGATGTTATTGACCTTTACCCGTATCATTATAGTGCAAGCCAAATGATTATATCTAGCCAGGCACATCTTCATACTGTGCCAGAGCCGGCAGCAAACATGATTACAAAGTAAGAGATTTAAACCCTGTGATTAGTCCTTAACAATATGATATTTTTATATTTTTGTAATCAGCTGAGTGTATTGTCATGCCTAGGATATCACGTTCAGGTGTATGCCAATTTTTAAGTAATCTGTATATCGCTTTTATGTGGACTACAGTTATAATCCTATTCTTTATAAGTTCTCAAAATAGTAATGATTAATACCAAATCTTTAACTGCTGGGACTAAATTTATATTCTTCTAGGCAATTTCTGCACGTACTTTTCTTTTAAGGGAACTGGGAGATTTAGATTCCTTTATTGATATTTTGACATTGGAAAATATTTGAGTGTTCATGTCCTGGCACCAGAGAAATGTCTGACCTTTCATGTCCTATATCTTTTCCTCATATGTTCCTATAAGTTTTAATGTCATCTTTTAAGAAACCATTTTCCAAGTTCTTAAGTCTTTGGATTATATTTATCTCTCTATGGAATTGAATAAGCAATAATCATTGACCTTAGTGAGTTTCTCTTGTTCACTCAAGATGACTGCAAAGGCAGCCATAGGCCACCAGAGACACCAATTCTGTAACAGAACAGAGCTTTTGTTCCCAGTAAACTCAGGCATAATCACAACTAAAAAAGCAAAACTAAGAGTTACCATAAGAATAAGTATAGCCAAAGTTAGAGAGGCCTGAAGCCCATGAGCTCCCTAGGATCACAGCAGAGGTCTACAGTATTGTGTCCATAGGTCCTTCCAAATGGATGGAAATCTCCAAAGGGCTTTTGTAACTGATTGTCATGGCATGGGTGTGTGGGATCATGTGGGTCTGTGGAAAGAGGACTGAAGCCCTTTCCCTTCACCTAGAGCAGTTTTATTTCTCTCCATTATGGTTTAGCCAGTATCTGCTAAATTTTCCATAATATCTGTTCCTGTCTTATCAGGTACCCTTTTTTGCAAGAGTTCCTTTGATTTCTTTCTGTAAATCAAAAATCATTTGAGAAGAATTAGGGTGACCCAACAAATGCATCCTAACCTTTTCCCAATCATATTTGCTTTTATTAAATCTTAACAGTATGATACAATAACAAGAAACATTCCAATCACATTTTATTTTCACCTGTTCCTTCAAAATCTCTAGCTGATCCCCTCACAATACAACAGCTTGCCTTAATTCAGCTAATTAATTTACTATCTCATTATCAATCTTAACTTTGTTCAGTCCAAAGTTCTTCTGAATATTTATGCCAGTCTCTAATGAATTCAGCAGTTTGGATTTCTTTATGAAGCACCATTCCAGTTGTTGCTTCTGTAGCTGTCAATGCAGGTCTTGTATAACGTTAGAGGGACCAGCCTTAATATTATACATCCCTGGGGCTCAGGAGAGAGAACTACAAACAGCAAGGACTATTTTCGGGAATTGAATCTCAGCACACCAAGCTCTTAGTCCAGTCATTTATTGTTTCAAATCTCCTTCCTCTCCCTCCTGTGCCCTGGAAGTCCCGGTTATATACAATTACAAGCAGTAATCCCTTGGCAGTGCAAAGCCAGGATTCCAGGGTCAAACGAAGGGGTGATAAGAATCACATAGAGGGGCGATAACCGTTAATTATCATTTGCAACCCCAAAGGGAAGTGACCAATGGGGAAATGAATTAACTAAAGGCTAAATTCTGGTAATATCTAAGAAGAGGGATCTTATGTGCTCAACTATAGTCTTAAACGTGATTGGTAGAAAATGTTAAGAATCTATAAGTTGCTGGATCAATGGGAGAAAATAAAACTGCCTTCTTTTTTCCCTGTGGCTCCTATCTGTCCAAGCTATCTGCCATTTTTCTGCAGGGTGGGGGAAAGTATGCTTGGTTGCTAGGCAACCTGTGTACAGCTAGATGCCTCTGGTGATAGTTGAAGGGAGATCTGGAACTAGAGGTAAGATTTGGGAAAGGAGGAAGTTAAGCTTAATTGGCACAGCTGCCAGGCCTTCTCAAACAGGTAGCCTGGATGCTTAAGTCTTAGAGAGTACAGAGGTATCTCTGGTAAGGTACTTTCCTCCACCTGGGGATGGACCTGGCTGGATGCTGCCAATGATAATAATTACAGGGAGGCTTGAACTGGGGTTCTGGCTGAGCATAGCTGTCAGCACAGAGGGTTATCTAAAGATTCCTAGAAATGGTTAGGTAAGGAGTTAGAGGTCTATAAAGTTAGTAAAGTTGTAAGAAAGGAGAGTCCGAGCTAAATTTTGTAAAGCTATTACTTAACTTCCACCTGACCTAGGCAGTGTCTCCTTGTGGAATTTACCTTAAATCAGGAGACTAACATGTGGACTGCTATTACTATTAGTCCTTGAAAGTGGCTAAGGGAGATACATGATTCCAGAGGAAGTCTTTACTGAGGCAGTTTTCCAAATACCTTGAATGTCCAGAGAGTGATCAGTCCACACTGTTAGCCCTTCTTAGGGAAAAATCAATTGGGAAAACTATGAAGGCACACATGATATTCATAACAGAATACAGCTGATATATAACAAGCCAAGTAACACAAAAAGCTCCTTGGAATTTGGCTTCCTCTGAAGGAATTCCTTGATCCCTTCAGACAGTGACTTTGCCATAACCAGCTGAGTTCTTATGATATATTCCTGTGGCCCTCAGCATACAATGATTCCCATAATAACTGCAACCACCAGTCCAACCATATGACATGTTCTTTTTAATATTCTTTCAGTGAGCTTCTGTACCAGGATCATTGCAGGAGAGTCTTGCCATGGCCTCAACAACTTCACTGGTATCCAGATTGCTGGCCTAGGTCTTAAACTTTCAGAGGTCAAATTTAAAATATTACTACAATTAACACAGGTATGAAGGGTATGCTGTGGATATTGCACACTGTTCACAAGTGATGCCATAATTATTTGGGTGCCATTGTATCGGCCCCTTTAGTAGCAAGTAAGGTAATGGTACACATGCCATAATAGGATGGCTTTGATTTAGTCTAAAAGACAGAGTGTACTTATCATCCTTAATGTTTAATTTTCCTTCCCACGCCTTAAGAGGGTGGAAGGCATTTGCCAATTTCTACATTAGTCTGAATTGAATTGCCAAATTGTAGGAGAGGACTTGCCATTCCAACTCCATGCCATTGAATAGGTTCATTAACAGAACCACTGATTTCCACAGTTCCATTTATATTATACTGTTTCCATCTTAACTCTGAGTGAGAATATTTTCTTTGAGGGAAGCCATAAGGGCTCCAATCAGTGATGTCTTTGATGATATTAATTAGCACTTGGGGTTTCTCACTCTTACACTGTTGCCAGTGTACCCAGTCAGATTTCTTGTTAGCAACC
Source organism: Peromyscus eremicus (assembly GCF_949786415.1). NCBI lineage: Eukaryota > Metazoa > Chordata > Mammalia > Rodentia > Cricetidae > Peromyscus > Peromyscus eremicus. The sequence goes on along the minus strand of NC_081416.1, from coordinate 167,688,595 downwards.
CTCTTCTCACAGAATGGTAGATTTATGGAACTAGTAGCATTGATCTCTTGTCCTTTAAAACCGGATGCATGAAGCATATAAAACTTATTACGATAATCTTGGGTAGTATTGACTATGGATAGCCATATTTGAGAGGTAATTTTAGAAATTGAATTCCGCCAGGCGGTGGTGGCGCACGCCTTTAATCCCAGCACTCGGGAGGCAGAGCCAGGCGGATCTCTGTGAGTTCGAGGCCAGCCTGGGCTACCAAGTGAGTCCCAGGAAAGGCGCAAAGCTACACAGAGAAACCCTGTCTCGAAAAACCAAAAAAAAAAAAAAAGAGAAAAATTTAATTCCATTTCCCCCGCCCCCCCCCAATAGGAATTCCTTGAACTCCAACAGTGTAATTGTCAATCACTTTACCTTCCTCCATTGGCTGAGTGGGACTCAGTTGTCATAAGGACCAGGTAGCCAAGAAGATTCATTAACCACTGCAGGAATATTCCTATCTCCCCAACTTACTGCTATGTTAATTGGAGAATTGGGGATATAAGCCCAATAATTATGATCCATCCCTTTTACCTGCACCCTTACCACGGAAAGCATGGCAAGAAATAAATTTGTAGCATTCAGAGGCTTGTGAGTCACACAAACTCTTAAGCTATCCCCGGGTGGGAGGATTAGTTGTTTGTTGCAAAGGTCTCCTGAGTCTCAACTTTGGCAGAGGCATCCCTGCATCTGCAGCATCTTGGAGATGTCTTTTGTCCATGGCAGATTTTTATCAATTTGGATGGACTCCACAATTATTATCCTCTGTGGAAACATAAGCATAACCCAGGCTCTAACTTAACACCTTCCCTGGACTACTTTGATGTTAAAATATTTATAATACATGGGCTGACTTGATTCAGCAGTTCTTTCCATAACTCAATTTTGTTCCTGTTTCATTAGCATTTAAAAAAAATTTTAGTTAGTAGGGTATTATGCACTCTATCTCTGGGGGTCCTCATATTCCCCTTCTGTTTAACGTGCATCTCTTTTAGGGTGAGGTTAGATGTCTCAGCAATTGCCTAATTTCAGCATTGGTCTAGGGTACCATAATCTCAGCTGGATTCATACCTGACAATTGACAAAGTCTTAATCTTCCTTTTATGATTAGCTCAGAAACCTTTTCTATATAGGTTTTTAATTTTTTACTCTGTGAGCTAAAAAAAAATCCATTCCAAAATATAATCCTCTCTCTGCATAATGAGTCCAGTAGCGGAATGATTTGAAGGTAAAATTATTAAAATACACCTCTTCGTAAGGACTAATCTATCCACATAGGCATTTCATAATTTTCATTCTACCCAGGCTAATTCTTTTTTAGCCTCAGCTGTTAACTGTCTTGGATCTTTTTAATCTGAGTCACCTTGCAGAATTTGAAACAAATTAGTTAATTCTTGAGTAGACAATCCAATTGTAGGCCACAACCAGTTAATATCACCCAATAATTTTTGAAAATCATTAAGAGAATGCAGTCGATCTCTCCTAAACTGTACCTTCTGTGGCTGAATTCTCAGTTTACTTGATTTATAGCCTAAAAAGCTAAGAAATCTCCTCTTTGTATTTTTTCAGAAGAAATTTGTAATCCCCAACACAGTAAATTTTTCTGTATAAATTAAACTTTTTTTAAAGTATCTGTATCAGAAGCAGCCAATAAAATATCATCCATATAATGATAAATAATAGACTAAAGAATTTGTTTACGAGTCATTTCCAGTGGTTGATTTACAAAATATTGACACAAAGTTGGGCTACTGGCAGTGGCTCCTGTTCTAAATTTAGATAGACAATTGCTGTCTTATTTTGCCTTTGTAGAACCTGCATAGCCTGTGACCTATCATTTAATTTTTTTCGATGCTCTTTCCAATTAAACATCAATTTAAACATCTGAATTTAAACATCAAATACGAGCTGTTTCTGAAATTGTAGGAATATTAATTTGAGCTCACCATTGTTGTAACAAATCTCTCCCCCATAAATTCATGGCTGTATCAGCTACATAAGGCTTCAACATTCCAATCTATTCTTTAGGCTCTATACGCTTAATCCATTCTATATCTTGTTTTACTTGAGATAAGGTTCCAATGCCAACAAATTGAGTGGAGACTTCTTGTAGAGGCCAGTTGGGATCTTAGGATTCTTGTAAAATTATAGATACATCCAACATCGGAATACAATAATCTTTCAGTCTCAATCCCATTTAATTTTACTTTTATTGAGGCCATTAATCATTGATAACTGTTTGCCAAAACACCTTTTTTCCTGTACTTCCAATGCCTCCAGTTCTTCATATAGGTACTATTTTGCCTTTAAGATATGGAAGCAATAATATCTGAGCAATGCTATCACCAGTTTCTATTTCCATGGTCCTTTTTACATATTCCATCTATAAAAGCATTAAATATAATCTCTATAGGATTTTAAGAGGTAACTTTAGGCAATACTCTGGAGTATTTTTATAAAATCTTAAAAAAATGGATCCTTTTTTATAGATCCAAAGTAACATATTAATGCAAATCACCAATTATTAATAATGTGGACATAACAATTTACCTGTATTTTACTGAATGAAAATATAATTTCACAACCTCTTTATCAGTAACAGATTTTTTATGAGTTTTTAATCATAGTAAACACATTATTTATTTATTTATTTATTTATTTATTTATTTATTTATGGTTTTTTTTTCGAGACAGGGTTTTTCCATGTAGTTTTGGTGCCTGTCCTGGATCTCGTCTGTAGACCCGGCTGGCCTCTAACTCACAGAGATCTGCCTGGCTCTGCCTCCTGAGTGCTGGACTTAAAAGAGTGTGCCACCACTGCCCAGCTGCAATCACATTACTTAATAAGCTAGCAACCCAATTTGTTTTAGTTGTTACATTTCTATAGAATTTAACCAGGAATTTCTAGAAAGCAACTTAAAGAGCAGAGCCACATTCTCAGTAATGAACCACAGACAAGAGCATAACCAATATATAGTTTAAAATTATGAATCCTGTTCCTTTATTTTATCTACCATGAAAATCAAACATTCATCCAAACATTTGCAGACAATCAAAAAAAGAGAACATCCTCTATACACTGAATGATTAATATCTCTGGAAATTTAAACAGCATTGACTTAGCATTCGAAGTCCTGACCGCAACTGTTCTTTACCAGAAGTTGGGCCCATTTAAACTTCCTCTTTCTCACATAAGAGACTATTAATAATGAGTTATTTCAACCACTAGGGAAAAACAGAAAACATTTCCCACAAAGGGATCTTTAATATCGAGTTATTCCTGCTCTGAGGGAAAAATAAAAAACATTCATAACAAGGTTAAGCAAACAGACAACAAAATTCTAAGCTCTGGGTTTGCTTGCTTGTTCAGCCAGCAGCAGTGAGGCCCACCTGCTGATTCTTTGTAATTCAGATACGGACATTCTGTGCTGGCAGGTAGAAAGAACTCAGAGTTTTAGCAATCCTGAGATTTTTATATTGGAAAGAATCTTTTCTTCCTCTATCACTACTGGGTGTTGTGCCCAGATCTCGACCCCCAGAGAGACCACTGAAGATGAGCGTGCCAGAACGCAAGAGCAAGGCTTTATTCAGGAGCAAATACAAGCGTAGGCAGGGACCTCATCAAGCACATCTGATGCAGTGGAGGCTGGAGGAGGTGCTCAGCCTGAATGGAGCACAGCTTTTAAAGGCAAAACCCACAACATTACAATAACAGGGGACATGCAGAAGAACATTCTGCCCTTCAGCAACTTGGGGCAGAACTGCTTCAACAGTGACTTTTGTAGTGATGAGAGAGACTAAGGGGGAAGAAAGAACATGCATGTTTGGTACCTGAGGCTTTGGTAACTATCACGCCTACAAGGCGGGGCCAAGGGAGGACCCTGAAGACCCGAGATCCAGATGGACCAGCTCTCTCTGTTCTTGGACCCTGGATGGTGGAGGTTCACCAAGCAGAGCCCCAGAGAACACCGATGGACTGCGATACACCTTCCCCAGACCCTGCGACCTACCTATCCCTTCAATTGTAAGTTACGCCACTAATAAACTTTCCTTTTAACTACGTGGAGTGGCCTTAATAATTTCACCAATAAATGGCTTAGTAGATAATGGGCTTACTCACCCACCTGAGTTCAATCCCCTATTCATGGAGAACTAGCTCCCACAAATTGTCCTCTGACATTCCACTAGGTGTGGAACACCCACACAAAATAACAAACAAGCAAACGTAGCAAGAAACTCAATACAGGTCCTTTCTATCTATGGATTTTATATTTGTGGATTGAAACCTTGGAAACAAACTACTTGGAAAAGTATCTCTACAGTAAAAAATGTGTTGTTTCATCCTATCACTGTCCTGTACTCAAAACAATAAGACTAGTGTCTATGTAGTATTCATATTAGATATAGAAAATAATGTAAAGATAATCTGAATGTGTGGAAGGACATATAGAGTAACATGAATATTTTACTAGATTCTGAGGGTGGAATGTGTGTCTGACTCAGACCCTAAACTTTTTTTTTTTTTTATTTTGCAATACAATTCAGTTCTACATATCAGCCATGGATTCCCTTGTTCTCCCCCCTCCAGGCCCCCTCACCTTCCCCCCAGCCCACCCCCCATTCCCACCTCCTCCAGGGCAAAGCCTCCCCCATGGACTGAGATCAACCTGGTAGACTCAGTCCAGGTAGGTCCAGTCCCCTCCTCCCAGGCCGAGCCAAGGGACCCTGCATAGGCCCCAGGTTTCAAACAGCTGACTCTTGCAATGAGCACAGGACCCGGTCCCACTACCTGGATGCCTCCCAAACAGATCAAGCCAATCAACTGTCTCACCCATTCAGAGGGCCTGATCCAGTTGGTGACCCCTCAGCCATTGGTTCATAGTTCATGTGTTTCCATTTGTTTGGCTATTTGTCCCTGTGCTTTATCCAACCTTGGTCTCAACAATTCTCGCTCATATAAACCCTCTTCATTCTCGCTAATTGGGCTCCCAGAGATCCACCCAGGGCCTAGCCATGGATCTCTGCATCCAGATCCCTCAGTAGTTGGATGGGGTTTCTAGCACGACAATTAGGGTGTTTGGTCATCCCATCACCAGAGTAGGTCAGTTCGGGCTGTATCTCGACCATTGCCAGCAGTCTGTTGAGGGGTATCTTTGTGGATTTCTGTAGGCCTCACTAGCACTTTGCTTGTTCCTATTCTCATGTGGTCTTCATTTACCATGGTCTCCTATTCCTTGTTTTCCCTCTCTGTTGTTGATCCGGCTGGGATCTCCCGCTCCCCCAAGCTCTCTTTCCCTCAACCCTCGCCTTTCATTACCCCCATTCATGTCCAGACCCTAAACTCTTTTTTTTAAAAGATTTTATTATTATTTATTTTATGTATATGAGTGCTCTATCTGTATGTGCAACTTTATGCCAGAAGGGAGCATCAGATTCCACTAGAGATAGGTGTGAGCCACCATGTGGTTGCTGGGAGTTGAACTCAGAACCTCTGGAAGAGCAGACAGTGCTCTTAACCACCGAGCCATGCTCCAGTGCCCCCAGACCCTAAACTCTTAATCACTTTGCATTTCTATTTGCTATATTGACATCTGTTGTTCTTATTATTGACCAGGTCTCACAATGTAATCTGGGTTGGTCTTATACTTCTTTTTTTTTAATTAAGAGATTTTTCTATTCATTTTACATACCAACCATAGATTCCCCTGTCCTCCTTCCTCCCACCCCCCAGCCTTCCTCATAAGACCCCCGATTTCCACCTTCTCCAAAGCAAGGACTCCCATGGGGAGTCAGCAGAGCCTGGTACATTCAGTTGAGTGGACTTGTACTTCTATGCCTCCTGCTTCGTGCTCTCACTCTTTTGAGACAGGGTCTCACTATGTAGCTCTGGCTAACCTGAAACTGGCTACAAAGACCAGGGTGGTTGGGAACTCATAGAGATCCAACTGACTCTGCCTCTGGTATGCTGGAGTTAAAGGCATGCAGCACTGTGCTCAGCTTGCTTGGTGTATTATCATGAGATAAACATGCATCCATCACCAAGCTGGCTGTATTTGTATCTTGAACCATGTTTTTCTCCTTGTGAGTTTGACCCATTCTGTATTCTGTTGATAAAGAAACTGCCCCCATCCCCAACACTATGGAGTAAGAATGGAGCAGAGATCACTCACCTATTATGTTCAGAGTGATGCGGTCACTCCTCTTGTTAACGAATCACTTGAATACCTCACACTGATATTCCCCTGAATTCTCACTCCTGGCAGGATCTATTTGGAGGGTGCTATTGTTGTTCAGGGACAGCCTCATCCTATTTGTGATTCTCAGACGCTGAGAGTTGAAGAGCCAATGGATGGAGATATCCGTGTCATTTGACAAGCAGGTCAGGAATATAGACGTCAGGTCTTTGACTGTGGTGTTGGTGACTTGGATGGAGGGTAGAGTCACTGGATCTGTGGATAAATAGTGAAGGGGGACAGCTGAGAGTCCTTCACCCTCAGAGATCTCATCCAGCTCACAGGGCCCACAGAATGAAGTGGTCCTCTGCAAGATCACATGTTTGGGTTCAAGATATGTCCTGTAAGGAGAGAGCTGAATCTTACTCCTACCAAGATCACCCACAGTGACCCTAACTCAGGGTATTTGTGTAGATTCCACACTGCGTGCCTCTTCAGCCCACATGTCCAGAAATCTGATGGTTGGTGGTATTTATTTCCCAATGATTTTTATGGGAATTCTTGCTCACACTTTCTGTGAGTGTGAGTAGTCAGGTCCCTCTTTTATGAAATAGCCCAGCTGAATCACCAATGGGACAAGGAAGAAATAAAGAAAGAAATTAATGATTTTCTAGAATTCAATGAAAACGAATGTACAACATACCGAAACTTATGGTACACTATGAAAGCAGTGCTAAGAGGAAAATTCATAGCTCTAAATTCCCACATAAAGAAGTTAGAGAAATCTCACACTAGTGACTTAACAGCACAAATGAAAGCCCTAGAACAAGAAGAAGCAAACTCACCCAGGAGAAACACACACCAGGAAATAATCAAATTAAGGGCTGAAATCAAAGAATCAATGAAACAAAGAGTTGGTTCTATGAGAAAATCACAAGATAGACAAGCCCTTATCTAGACTAACCAAAAGGCAGAGAGAGAGAGCATCCAAATTAGCAAAATCAGAAATGAAAAGGGAGACATAACAACAGACAACGAGGAAATCCAGAGAATCATCAGGTCATACTTCAAAAACCTTTACTCCAAAAAATTGGAAAATCTTAAGGAAATGGTTGATCTTCTGGATAGGTACCACATACCAAAGTTGAATGAGACCAGATAAACTATTTAAATAGACAAATAACCCCTAAGGAAATAGAAACAGTCATTAAAAGTCTCCCAACAAAAAAAAAGCCAAGGACCAGATGGTTTAACTACAGAATTCTACCAGACTTTCAAAGAAGAGCTAATACCAATACTCTTCAAATTGTTCCACAAAATAGAAACAGAAGGAACATTACTAAACTCTTTTTAAGAGGCTACAGTCACCCTGATACCCAAACCACACAAAGATGCAACAAAGAAAGGAATTACAGACCAATCTCCCTCATGAACATTGATGCAAAAATACTCAATAAAATAACTGAATTCAGGAACACATCAAAAAAAGTATCCACCATTACCAAGTAGGCTTAGTCCCAGGGATGCAAGGATGGTTCAACATATGAAAATCAGTCAATGTAATACACCATATAAACAAACTCAAAGAAAAAAACCACATGATCATCTCATTGGATGCTGAAAAAGCCTTTGACAAAATCCAACACCCCTTCGTGATAAAGGTTCTAGAGAGATCAGGAATACAGGGAACATACCTAAACTTAATAAAGGCAATTTACAGCAAGCTGACAGCCAACATCAAGTTAAATGGAGAGAAACTCAAAGCGATTCTACTAAAATCAGGAACAAGACAAGACTGTCCACTCTCCCCATACTTATTCAACATAGTACTTGAAGTTCTAGCTAGAGTAATAAAACAACAAAAGGAGATCAAGGGGATACAAATTGGAAAGGAAGAAGTCAAACTTTCACTATTTGCAGACGATATGATAGTATACATTAATGACCCCAAAAATTCTACCAGGAAACACCTACAACTGATAAACTCCTTCAGTAAGGTGGCAGGATACAAGATTAACTCAAAAAAATTAGTAGCTCTCCTATATTGAAATGATAAATGTGCTGAGAAAGAAATCAGGGAAACATCACATTTTACAATAGCCACAAATGATATAAAGTACCATGGGGGTAACTCTAAGCAAGTGAAAGACCTGCATGATAAGAACTTTAAGTCTCTGAAGAAAGAAATCAAAGAAGATATCAGAAAATGGAAAGATCTCCCATGCTCATGGATAGGAAGAATTAACATAGTAAAAATGGCAATCTTACCAAAAAAAATCTACAGATTCAATGCAATTCCCATCAAAATCCCAACACAATTCTTCACAGACCTGGAAAGAACAATGATCAACTTTATATTCAAAAACAAAAAACCTAGGATAGCTAAAAGAATCCTGAAAATAAAACAGCCTCTGGAGGCATCATGATCCCTGACCTCTAGCTCTACTATAGAGCTATAGTAATAAAAACAACTTGGTACCATCATAAAAACTGACACATGGAGCAATGAAATCAAATTGAAGACCCTGAAATTAATCCACACATATATGAACATATGACTTTTGACAAAGAAGCCAAAACTATACAATGGAAAAAAGAAAGCAACTTCAACAAATGGTGCTGGCATAACTGGATGTCAACGTGCAGAAGATTGCAAATAGATCCATATCTGTTGCCATGTACAAAACTCAAGTCCAAGTGAATCAAAGACCTCAACATAAATCCAGTTACACTGAACTTGATGGAAGAGAAAGTAGGAAGTAGTCTTGAACTCATTGGCACCAGAGATCACTTCCTAAATATAACACCAGTAGCACAGACTCTGAGAGCAACAATTAATAAATGGGACCTCCTGAAACTGAGAAGCTTTTGTAGAGCAAAAGACACAGTCAAGAAGACAAAACAACAGGCTACAGAATGGGAAAAGATCTTCACCAACCCCACATCTGACAGAGGGCTGATATCCCAAATATATAAAGAATTCAAAAAGCTAGACATCAAAATACTGAACAATCCAATTAAGAATGGTCTATAGAGCTAAACAGAGAATTCTCAACAGAAGAAGCTCAAATGGCTGAAAGACATTTAAGGAATTGCTCAACATCCTTAGTCACCAGGGAAATGCAAATCAAAATGACTCTGAGATACCATCTTACACCTGTCAGAATGGCTAAGATCAAAAACACTGAAGACAGCTTATGTTGGAGAGGATGTGGAGCAAGGGGAACACTCCTCCACTGTTGGTGGGAATGCAAACTTGTACAGCCACTCTGGAAATCAGTGTAGCAGTTTCTCAGAAAATTGGGAATAAGTCCTCCTCAAGACCTAGCTATACCACTCTTGAGCAAATACCCAAGGAATGCTCAATCTTACCACAAGAACACATGCTCAACTATGTTCATAGCAGCCTTATTCATAATAACAAGAACCTGGAAACAGCCTAGATGCCCCTCAACTGAAGAATGAATAAAGAAAATGTAGCACATATACACAATGGAGTACTACTCAGCAGAGAAAAACAATGACATCATGAGGTTTGCAGGCAAATGGATGAAACTTGTAAATATCATCCTAAGTGATATTTTCACCCAGACTCAGAAGGACAAACATAGTATGTACTCACTCATAAGTAGATACTAGATGAAAGGCAAAGGATAACCAGACTACAACCCACAGCTCCAGAGAAGCTAGCTAACAAGGAGGGACCCTAAGAGAGACACACAGATAGCCCAGCAAAGAAGAAATAGATGGAATCTACTGTCAGTCTGACCAACAGGTAGGGTGGCAGCAGGACCAGTCCAACCGGTCTCTCCCTAGGGCTGAGCAGGATGATGAGTGTCAACGGCCCAGACCCCCCATTCCACCAGAGAGAAACACACTGGACTGGGAGTCTTGTCGAAGCAGAAACTCTCGCTTTATTGCATCAGGAGTGAACTTAAATAGGTTGGGGTCACAGGGGGGATGGGGTGAGGATAGCAGGCCAATGAGATGATGCCATCTCAGCAGTTACTAGGCAGAGGTGATTCTAGGTTGAGTAGTGCTGAGTCACTCTTATGCGGAAGTCATGTCCCAGGACAGGTCGCCAAACTTGAGCTAGGCTCAGGAAGTTACACTGGGCCTCACACCTGGGCCTTATGGGGCCCACCACCTCCCCCTTTTGTTTTGTAAGATATGGCCCCTGTCTTAGGTCATCCCCCACTTGGAGATCTTACCCATCATTGAGTACCATGTACAGTATATTGGGGGGGAGGGGTTGCTCCATAACCTTCTTAGGTCATCTCAGCCCACCTGAGAGCTTGCCCATCATTGGTCAAGTGAAGAGCAGAAGAAGGGCGCTCATAGGAGGATACCCAGCCATGGGAGGTACCAGATTTCTGAGTGGTCAATCTTTGTTGGCATACCTCAACCTGATTTATCTTAATTGCCTCTAACCTCTGGTGGATAAATTGTGTGAACTTATAGAACACACAAGGTCCAATTGTGAGAAGGGGAATAAGGAGAAGAAAGGGTTCAAGAAGGGGAAGTAGGTAGAGTAAGAATAAGAATCCATGAAGGCCTGTCCACCAGAGTGGCCAAAACAGGGTTCAGATCCCCACTGGGTGCCTTCCAAGGCAGAACCAAAAGTACCCCAATGGCCAATGCCATTTTTGGTGGCAATCCAGTAGGTCTTATTATCAGTCTTTTTAATGCATTCATGCACCATGGTGTAGCAGATGGCATGCATGGATCAGCAAAAGGAGGTGCAGGGGCCCAGGTTTGCCATTTACCATGGGTATGATTTTAGGCTTTAACATACATACCCACTTGTTGGACCCAGAAACCTGGGACCCAGAGGTATCAATGAAATTATAGGCAATTTTAGCACCACAATCTGACTGACTGATGGGAGACCCGCTTATGTATGAAATTTCAAATGTTCCTCCATTGCAGTCACAGGGCTTCCCCATCATCTTGTTTAGGAGGGCTCTGGCATCATGTGGGTTACCAAATCCTCCATCATTGGGCTGGGCAATTAACATCAGCATCAGGACAAGCAACAGCATCTGCATCTTTAGTCGTTTCTGAGAAAGAAGCAAAAAGACTATCCTCTGGGGTGGAACACTCCCTGTAGCCATCATTATCACTGTCCCCTTTTGGGGGTAAATATTTGAGGTCTCTGGGTCCAGATGAGTCTCTTTTCATTTTGAGGAAAGACACATCTAAACCCTCTTCCTGCAGTGAGGAATGGGTCTGGCCCTCTCCAGGCCCCAGTTAAGGGGTCCCTCTACTTGACCCAGATGGTACTGTAGGTAACAGATGAGGACCAATGTTTTTGAAAAGGAGACAAATATTTATCTTCCTTAGAAAAATTTAAAATATTTAAGGTTAATAATGCCTTTCTTAGTTGATCATGTGGGGGTAGAGACTCCACCTTTTGTTTTTGTAATTGGGACTTAAGTGTTCGGTTGAATCTTTCTACGATGGCCTGACCCCTAGGATTATAGGGGATGCCAGTAGAATGAGAAATTTTCCAGGTGTGTGGGAAATTTATAAAGACTTTGCCAGTAAAGTATGGGCCATTATCTGTTTTGATTTGGCTAGGTAAACCAAAGGTGGCAAAGCATTGAAGCGTATGGCTAATAGCATGTTTTTGGATTTTTCCCCCGGCATGGGCTGATGCCCAACAGGCACAGGAGAAAGTATCTACAGAAAGAAAAACATATTTAAGTTTTCCAAATGGAGAATAATGTGTGACATCAATCTGCCAGAGATGATTGGGGTAAGACCCTCGGGGATTACTCTCCATCTTTTGGAGGGGAGGGATCTGAAGAAAAGACTGACAAGACTTACAGGTCTGGACAATTTTTTTAAGATCTTTAACCAGTGTCTGAGGAAACTCATGTTTTAGGCCTCTCCAGTTAACATGGGCAAGTAGGTGGAAATCTGTGGCCTCAGTAACAGTATTACATTGAGGCATAGAAGCCAGATGGTCAGCCAGCTGATTTCCTTTGGAAAGAAGTCCCAACAAATTTTGGTGGCCTCTAATATGTTGCAAATAAATGGGATTGAGTCTCTGTTTAAGTAAGGAGCAAGCCTGAATCATAAGAAGAGAAATGGGGTTGGAATCTAATTTAATATGGGCTTCAACCAGGTTGGGCAGAAGATTTACAACATAAAGGCTATCAGAGAATAGATTAAATGACTCTGGTATGAAATCTAGTGCCATAACAACAGCAAACAGTTCCTTAAACTGTGCAGACCCCTCCACCTCGCGGGAGATTGTTTTTATAGGTATAGGTTTTTCTCCTCATCCATGGGGTGGGAACATAACTAGGGAAGCCACCAAACGTCCCCCGTCGGTAAACACTGTAAGAAAATTGGGGTTTGGGTGGGGCAGAAAAGTTCTAGGGGGCCTCCATTCCAGACAGGAGAAGGAACTCATCTATTTATAAGGGCCATGATGACAATCAACCTTCCCCAGAAACCCCTCAAGGACTATGGCAATTTCGTTATTATTTTTTTGAAGCCAGGTAAAGTTAGTAATTTTAAATGGAACACTAACGGAATGAGGTTTTGTGTCAAATATCCCGACAGAAATATCCCTACCCTTAATAATGCAATCAGCTACCTGGTTGGTCAGGGAGTAAACCCGGGGGGGCTCCACCCACCGAGAGGTGAACCCAATGAATGGGCTCCCCCTCTTGTGCTAACAGCACAGTGCATAAGGTTTCCCCAGGAAAAATACACAGGGAGACAGGCAGGTCAGAGTCTAATCTCCTTAGGGCCGCTGTATCAATGGCTTGTTGAACCTGTTGTAAGATTTGTAAATGATGGGAAGATAAGGTAATCTGGGATGAAAGGTCAAGTCCCTTAAGGAGTTCATTTAAAAGGGTTAACTGCTCTGTGGGCACAGAGATCCATGGCCTCAGCCAATTTATCTCTCCCAGCATCTTTTGAAGCTGAATTAAGGTATAGGTTTCTTGAATAAGTAACTGGGGTTTAGCTGGGGAAACTGTATCAAGGGACAGGAGAGTACCCAGAATTTTAAAGGGGGAAACGGACTGTACTTTATCTGGAGTCACCCTAAAATTATGATCTTTCAAGATGGTAAGGCAATTAGTGGTGAGGTCCTGAAGGCCCATCAAAGTGGGGCTTTATAGAATAATATCATCCATGTAAATATAAAATAAAATGTCGGACATCCCATTAGGGAAAAAAAAAATATGTGACATAAAGTACTGACACATAGGGGGCGCTGTTAGCCATCCCCCTGGGACAAAACAGTCCACCTGAACCTTAAGTCTGGGCCCCGGAAGTTGGTAGAGGGCAGAGAGAATGCAAACTTCTCCATATCATCTGGATGTAATGGAATGGAGAAAATACAATCCTTAATATCAATAATAGTCAGATAATAGGTATTAGGGATGTCAGGTATCCAGGGAAGTCCCCTTTGGGGGATCCCAAATGGGATCTTTTTATTATTGATTTTTCTTAAGTCATGCAGGAATCTCCAGGAACCATTAGCCTTTTTTATAACAAAAACAGGAGAGTTCCAGGGGCTGGTGGATGGCTGAACATGCCCCAAGGACAATTGTTGTTTAACCAGAGCGTCAAGCTGTTGTAATTTAAAGGACGGTAGAGGCCACTGCTCAACCCAAACAGGTTCCCCAGGTGTCCACTGAATCTTTGGCACTGGGGCGAGCAGTGGCCTTTAGAATTGGGGGTGAACCTGGGAAAAGTCTCGTCTGAGCTTCTCAAAATAGGGATCATCCCTATAATTGGGGTGTGTTTCCTGCCCCTCTTCAAACTGCTGTTGGTACTCTTTAGTGTCAAGCATGTCCTGATAAGGGGCCTTATGGTCTGTGGTGATAAAGGCCTCAGCTTCCCCAAGGATGTCCTGGCCAAGAAGGTTGTCAGTTACATCAGGAACCACAAGGGGATGCACCTCCCTGTGATTACCATCTAAGTCAGTCCAGGACAACCAATTAGCTGTCTCCCATGACATAGAATGCCCCCCCAATGCCAAGCATGTGGGGTCTGGAAACCAACTGCCAGGAGGGGACTTCCTCCTTTCGGATGACTGTGTAGTCAGCCCCAGTGTCTATGATAAAATTAGCCGGGCGGTGGTGGCGCACGCCTTTAATCCCAGCACTCGGGAGGCAGAGGCAGGCGGATTTCTGTGAGTTCGAGGCCAGCCTGGGCTACCAAGTGAGTCCCAGGAAAGGCACAAAGCTACACAGAGAAACCCTGTCTCGAAAAACCAAAAAAAAAAAAAAATTAAAGGTTTTTCCTTCAATGGTTAGGGTCATCTTGGGCCTTAATCTGGGCACCAAGGGTATGGTTCAGTGGGCTTTGACCACCTCTTTCCCCTTATTTAACAGGGCTGGGGATCACCCCTGGGAGGTGCCACTTGGAAGTTGAATTTAGATCTACAGTCTTTTGCCCAGTGGAACCCCTTCTTACACCTGAGGCATGGTCCCTTAATCCAGCACAGGCAAGCTTATGATCAGTGTTCATGCATCCGATACCAACATTTTAACAAATTTATTCCTCAGCTCCTTGGGAAGAAATCTTTTCTGGAGACTCTTATTGACCCTTTCAACAAATGTCACTAAGTCATTGCCTGATCTCTGATGGACCCCCAGATATAGGAGCCTCCATGGGGCCTTCATCCGATATTTTCCAAGCAGCTATCCCAAGTGCCCTAACTTGATCTTGATGGGGGCAGGGATGGCAGCCTGCTGGAGGCCAATGGAGTACTGGTCAGAGGTACCAGACAGCATCCCAAAGGTGATAGGAATTTGAGAGTTGGCTGCTTGATTTCTCTCTGCCTGGACCCTGCACTCTTCTAGATAGAAGGCATCCCATTTCAAGTAGAGAGGTCCAGGGAGGACTGCTTTGGCAAGGGCCTTCCAATCCCAAGTGGTCAAGGCTTGATGAGCCATACCCAGAAGGATAGTCTCAGCCCAAGGGGAATTTGGCCCGTCCTCTGAAACAGCCTTTTTAAGGTCCTTAAGGTCCTGAGCCTCTCAGGGATACCAGGCAAGTGGGCGATTGCCGCCGGGGTTAATATTAACAGGAAAGATGCCAGTCACATCTCCTGGGACCGCACCCCACCCAGAGTAGGGCAGAGGTGCAGACGGATTTGGGGGAATAGAATTCAGGACAGAGGGGGTGAGGAATGGATTGGTAGGGAGAGAGGATGTTGAGAGGCCCTTTGAAGGCCAGGGGGCACCATCAAAGGGATCAAGAGATGGATACAACGAGCCAGATGAGCCAGGCTGACTCAGGGTTTTGGTTTGTGTGTGGCCTGAATTTTTATGTCTCTTTTCTCCATGGGCTCTGTTTCCTCTCCTTGAGGTCTCCCTACAGCCTCCTACTCCTTGCAGGGCTCTGGACTTATGTCTCCCTTCTTAGAGTTTTCCGAGGTAGCCACTGGCCGTTTCTCCTTAATGGGCCTTGGTGGAAAGCAGCCTTTTAAGGCAGTAACAATTGGGATAGCTCCCAGTGGAGGAATCTCTCCTCTGTCAAACCAGATCCTGTGAATCAGGGTTTCTATTCTATCCCAGGTATCCCAGTTGAAAAGATGGCCATCAGGCAACCATGGGGAGATCTTAATGAGGTAAGTCCATGTCTAGAATGCCTGACTATCAGAAAGGTTAAGACCCCTGCTCTTTAGCAGTATTTGTAGGGACTCTAAGGCAGGATTTAGTTTAGAAGACTGCCCCAAACTGAATTGTATTGCAAAATAAAAATTAAAAAAAAAAAAGTTATGTACTGCAAAAAAAAAAAAAAAAAAAGAAGACTGCCCCATATCTTATTGGGGTACACTCATCCGCAGACTGATTGGCCTGTCAGCGTTCTTCCATTCCTCACATGGGGCACCAGTCTGTCAGTCTAACTGACAGGTAGGACAGAAGCAGGACCGGTCCAGCCGGTCTCTCCCTGGGGCTGAGCAGGATGATGAGTGTCAACGGCCCAGATCCCCCATTCCACTAGAGAGAAACACACTGGACTGGGAGTCTTGTCTAAGCAGGAACTCACTTTATTGCATCAGGAGTGAACTTATATAGGTTGTTGTGACAGGGGGGATAGGGTGTGGATAGCGGGCCGATAAGATGATGCCATCTCAGCAGTTACTAGGCAGAGGTAATTCTAGGTCGGGTAGTGCTGAGTCATTCTTGTGCAGAAGTCATGTCCCAGGACAGGTCACCAAACTTGAGCTAGGCTCAGGAAGTTACACTGGGCCTCACGCCTGGTCCTTATGGGGCCCAACAATCTACAGGAGCAAACTGGGAGTGGAGGGGGTAATAGAGGGCAAAGAATGGGGGATGAGAACATAAGGAAATAGGAGGGTCAAGCTGGAATAGGGACAGAGTAGGAGAGCAGAGAAAGAGATACTGTGACAAATGAAGACATCATGGGAATATGAAGAGGCAGGGTGTCAGGGAATCTCTCAGGAATCCACGAGGATGACTCCACCTTGGACTAATGGCAATGATCAAGAGAGCTTTCTGGACTGGTTTACTCTGGTGACTGGTCTAGGGAATACCCTAACTGTCATCATAGAGCCTTCATCCAGGCACTGAGGGAAGCAGATGCAGAGATCCACAGCCAGGCACCAGGCTGAGCTCCAGAAATCCAATCAATGAGAAAGAGGAGGGATTCTGTGGGCAGGGGACATCGAGGTCATGATGGGAAAACATGTAGAGATGACCAGCCACACTAGTGGAAACCCATGAACTGTGGACTGGTAGCTGTGGAGCCCCCATAGGACTAAACTAGGCCCTCTGGATACAGGAGACAGTTGTCTAGCTCGAACTGTTAAGGGGGCACCCAGGCGAGGGGATTGGAATCCATCCCTGATGCATGGGCAGGCTTTTTGGAGCCCAGTGCCTACAGTGTGACAACTTGCACAGCCTTGGTGCAGTGAGGAGGGCTTGGAACTGCCTCAGCTGAGTGTGGCAGGCTCTGCTGACTCCCCATGGGAGATCTTGATTTGGAAAATGTGGGGATGGGGGGGGGGTGGGAAGAGGGAAGAGGTGGGATCTGTGGATGGTACATAAAGCAAATAGAAAATTTCTCAATTAAAAAAAAGCATTGGCAAACTGACTCCAAGAACACATTAAAAACATTATCCACCATGATCAAGTAAGCTTTATCCCAGAGATCTAAGGATGGTTCAATATGCAAAAGTCTGTCAATGTAGTACACCATATAAACAAACTGAAAGAAAAAAACACATGATCATCTCATTAGATGCTGAAAAGGTCTTTGACAAAATCCAACACCCCTTTATGATAAAGGTTCTAGAGAGATCAGGAATACAGGGAACATACCTAAACTTAATAAAGGCAATTTACATCGAGCCAACAGCCAACATCAAATTAAATAGAGAGAAACTCAAAGCGATTCCACTAAAATCAGGAACAAGACAAGGCTGTCTGCTCTCCCCATATTTATTATACATAGTACTTGAAGTTTTAGCTAGAGTAATAAGACAGCAAAAGGAGATCAAGGGGATATAAATTGGAAAAGAAGAAGTCAAGTTTTCACTGTTTGCAGATGATATGATAGTATACATGAGTGACCCCAAAAATTCTACCAGGGAACTCCTACAGCTGATAAACATCTTCAATAATGTGACACAATACAAGATTAACTCAAAAAAATCAGTAGCCCTCCTATATACAAATGATAAAAGGGCTGAGAAAGAAATCAGAGAAACATCACCCTTTACTATAGCCACAAATAATATAAAATACCTTGGGGTAGCTCTAACTAAGCAAGTGAGAACTTTAAGTCTCTGAAGAAAGAAATCAAAGAAGATATCAGAAAATGGAAAGATCTCCCATGCTCATGGATAGGAAGGATTAACATAGTAAAAATGGCAATCTTACCAAAAACAATCTACAGATTCAATGCAATCCCCATCAAAATCCCAACACAATTCTTCACAGACCTAGAAAGAGCAATACTCAACTTCATTTGGAAAAACAAAAAACCCAGGATAGTTAAAAGAGTCCTGTATAACAAAACCACCTCTGGGGGTATCACCAATCCTGATATCAAGCGCTACTATGGAGCTATAGTAATAAAAATAGCTTGGTTATTGGCATAAAAACTAGCATGTGGACCAGTGGAATTGAATTGAAGACGCTGACATTAACCCACACACCTATGAACATATGATTTTTGACAAAGAAGCCAAAACTGTACAATGGAAAAAAGAAAGCATCTTCAACAAGTGGTGCTGGCATAATTGGACATCAACATGTAGAATATTATAAACAGATCCATACCTATCGCCATGCACAAAACTCAAGTCCAAGTGAATCAAAGACCTCAACATAAATCCAGTTACACTGAACCTGATGAAGAGAAAGTAGGAAATAGTCTTCAACACATTGGCACAGGAGACCACTTCTACAGAATGGGAATAGGTTTTCACCAACCCCACATCTGACAGAGGGCTGATCTCCAAAATATATAAAGAACTCAAGAAACTATACATCAAAATAACAAAAAAAAATCCAATTAAAAATGGGCTATAGAGCTAAACAGAGATTTCTCAAAGGAAGAACTTCAAATGGCCAAAAGACATTTAAGGAACTGTTCAGCATCCTTAATTATCATACAGATTCAAATCAAAATGACTCTGAGATACCATCTTACACCTGTCAGAATGGCTAAGATCAAAAGCACTGCAGACAACTTATGCTGGAGAGGATGTGGAGCAAGGGGAACACTCCTCCACTGTTGATGGAAATGCAAACTGGTACAGCCACTTTGGAAATCAGTATGGTGGTTTCTCACAAAACTGGGAATCAATCTACCTCAACACCCAGCTATACCACTCTTGGGCATCATATACCCAAGGAATACTCAATCATACCACAAGGACACATGCTCAACTATGTTCATAGCAACATTATTCATAATAGCCAGAACCTGGAAACAACCTAGATGCCCCTCAACTGAAGAATGGATTAAGAAAATGTAGTACATATACACAGTGGAGTACTACTCAGCAGAGAAACACAATGACATCATGAAATTTGCAGGCAAATGGATGGAACTAGAAAATATCATCTTGAATGAGGTAACCCAGACTCAGAAGGACAAACATGGTATGTACTCGCTCATAAATGGATACTAGATATAAAGCAAAGGGTAATCAGGCAACAATCCACAACTCCAGAGAAGCTAACTAACAGGGAAGACCCAAAGAGGGACACATGGACCAACCTGGGAAGGGGAAAGCGATGTGATCTCCATGAGTAAACCGTGGATGAGGGGTGGGCAATGGAGGGTAAGGGATAGGGGATGAGAGCATAAGGGAATGGGATGGTTGAACTGGAACAGGGAGGGAGGGGGAAAGTAATGAAAGAGATACCATGATAGAGGGAGATATCATGGGGATAGAGAGAAACCCGGTGCTAGGGAAGTTGCCAGGATTCCCCCAGAATGACCCCAGCCTGGGCTACTAGTAATAGTGGAGAGGGTGCCTGAACTGAACTGGCTTGCCCCAGAAATCAGATCAGTGAATACCCTAACTGTCATCACAGAGCTTTTCTCTAATGACTGATGGAAGCAGATGCAGAGATCCACAGCCAATCACCAGGCAGAGCTCCAGGAGTCCAGTCAGAGAGAGAGAGGAGGAATTCTATGAGCAAGTGCATCAAGATCATGATGGGGAAACATGCAGAGATGACCAAACCAAACTAGAGGGAACTCATGAAAGTTGGATTTATGGCTATGGAGCCTACATGGGACGGGACTAGGCCCTTTGCATGGTGAGACAGTTGTGTAGCATGATCTGCTTGGGAGGCCCCCTTACGATAGGATCAGAATCCATCTCTGGTGCCTGAGGAGGTTTTGTGGAGCCCACTACCTATGATGGGACACCTCGTGCAGCCTTGAGGCAGGGGGAAGGGCTTGGACTTGCCTCTACTGAATTGCCTCACCATGGGAGGCCTTGCCTTCTTGTGGGTGGGAGTGGGGGGCAGGTTGGGAGGGGAAGGCTGGGGGGGCGGGAGGAGGGAAGAGGGGGATCTTTGATTGGTGTGTAAAATGAATGAAAACATTTTCTTAATAAAAAAAAAGAAAGAGAGAAAGAAAAAAAGAGACATAAAATCAGATATACTGAACCTTATAGAAGAGAAAGTAGGAAATAGCCTTGAACCCACTGGCACAGGAGACAACTTCCTGGACAGAACACTGCTAGCACAGGCATTAAGATCAACAATTAATAAATGGGACTTCATGTACCTGAAATGCTTCTGTAAGGCAAAGGACACCATCAACAGGACAAAACTGCAGCCTACAAAAAAATGTCCACCAACTACATATCCAATAGAGGACTAATATCCAAAATGTATAAAGAACTCAAGAAACTAGGCATCAACAAAAAAGACAATAAAAAATGTGGTACAGATCTAAACAGAGAATTCTCAGTAGAGGAATCTCAAATGGTCAAGAAACACTTAAAGGAATGTTGAACATTCTTAGCTATCAGGGAAGTGTAAATCAAAAGTACTTTCAGATTCCATCTTACAGGTAGAATGGCTAAGATCAATAACACAAGCCAGGAACTGGAAACAACCTCAACAAAGAATGGATAAATATGGTATATTTGTATAATAGAGTATTATTGAGCTTTAAAAAAAAGCATGATCTTTGTAAGCAAATGGACAGAACTAGAAAAAAAATCAGCCTGAGTGAGGTAATCCAGACCCAGAAAGAAAAACATGGTATGTACTCGCTCATAACTTCATATTAGCTGTTAAGTAAATGATAATCATAATACAACACACAGACATAGAAAGGCTAAGTAGCAAGGAGTGCTATGGGAGCCCACAACTGACTCAGTTTCCCAGTTTGAATCTGAAGTCTGCTCTGAGGAACCATCATATTGGTTTGCATAGTGGCTATAAAGGTTTGCACTCCCACCCTCAATGGAGGAGTGTTCCCCTTGCTCCATGTCTTCACCAGCATGGAGCTGCTCTAGGTCTCAGCATATATGTTATGGCTGTTAACTTGGTGGTTTTTGTGGGACTCCTAACAGTGGGAATGAGTTGTAACTGACTCTTTCACCTGCCCTTGGGACTGTTTCCTCCTACTGGGTTGCCTCACCCAACCCTGATATGAGGGTTTGTGTCTGGTCTTACTGTAACTTGTTATGATGTGTTTAGTTGATATCCCTGGGTGGCCTGCTCTTTTCTGAAGGGAAACAAAAGAGAAGTGGACCTGGGGGAGAGGGGATATGTGAGAGAGGGACTGGGAGGAGTGGAGGGAGGGGACACTGTGAACAAGATGTATTGTATGAAAGAAGAATCAAAAGAAAGAAAAGTTGTATGATGAAGCCACTCCTACACCAGACAAGTTAGATTGTCCCTCCAGACTTCATTCTCACTTCATCCATAAATCAAAGCAGGTGCAATGAAAATTCATCTCTAAAGTGATTCTAAACCCTGGTTACTGACGTGTAATCCACCAACCAGCAGTAATGCATTACCAGATCTTGGCAGCAGTGTGTGTGTGTGTGTGTGTGTGTGTGTGTGTGTGTGTGCGCGCGCGCGCGCACGTGTGCGCGCGCCCATGTCCAGGGTCAGCCTAGGCAACACAGCAAGACCAGAGCAGCAAAGAGTCCAGGCATGTTGGGAGGGAGAAATAGGGGGAGGTAGAGGGATGGAGGAAGGTGTGGAGGGAGGGAGGGCAGAACAGCAAAGAGAATACAGGAATGTTTGGAGGGAGGGTGTTGGGGGAGAAGGAAAGGGAAAAAGGGAGGAAGAAGGAGGAGGAGAAGGAGGAGAAGGAGGAGTAGGGAGTGCGAGGGAGGAGGAGGGAGGGGAAGAGAGGGGACAGGAGGCTTTCAGGTCCTACTAGAAATATCAGAATCTGTATTTATTTAAACAGTAACCTTGTGTGGTTATTGTGTGGTCTGTAAGTACATTAAAGTTTCACAAGCTCTTCTCTAAAGTGTCTTCCAATTCTAAATGCAAGTGTTTCACATGCACTGAAAATCTGTCACTCTACAGGGACTCAGAGGGGGCAGTTGACCCAGTCACCCAGTCTACCCTTTTCTTTTTAAATTTTACATCCTGACCACGGCCTCCCCTCCCTCCTCTCCTCACATCCCCTTCTCTCACCTCCCCTTTGCCTGACCCTTCAATCCACCCCTCCTCCATATTTACTCAGAAAGTGGTAGGCTTTCATGGGCATCAACAAAACACAGCACATCAAGCTGCCATAAGACACAGCACCTCCCGCTGTATTCAGGCTGGGCAAGGCAGTCCAGCATGAGGAATAAGTTCCCAAGAGTCAGCCAAAGCCTCAGGGACAGCCCCTGCTCCCATTGCCAGGGACAGGCCAAGCTACACAATTGTCACATGTATGCAGAGGTCAGTCCCCTGCAGGCTCCCTGATTGTTGGTTCATACTCTGAGTTCCCATGAGCCAGGCTAGCCATTTCTGTGGGTTTTCCTGTGATGCCCCTAACCCACCTGGTTCCTACAATCCCTCCTCTCTCTCCTCAGCCGGACTCCCCTAGCTTGGCCCACTGTTTAGCCATGGGTCTTTGCATCTGTCCCCATCAGTCACTGGGTGAAAGCTCACCCATCTGATTTGCTCACTGGGAAACACTAGTGAGGCTGTGCTGCCATCTTGTGACTGTAACCGGTAAAACACACTTAACCATTGATGGTGAAGTCCAAGTCCGAGATGTACTAAGAGAATCACAACCACTCATATTAACCGCAACTGACTGTTAAAAACAGCTCAGCCCACATCACAGAGCATGGTCACATTTGAAAAGGGAGGGTTTTTTTTCTTTATTACATTTTTATTCGTTTCAGGTAGGGTGCGCATGCGCACCTGCAGACCTCAGAGGACAATTTGCAGGTCAGCTCTCTTCTTTCAGCATGCCAGTCCCAGGGATCAATCTCTAGTCCGTAGACTTAGTGATTTGCACCTTCACTGAAGAGCCATTTTACTGGCTCTGAAAGTGAAGATTTTATAATTCCCAACGATTTGGTGTCAGTGGAACTCCTAGGTTCCAAGCCGCGCTCTAACAATGTCGCCCTTGAAATCATCATGACGGGTTTTCAGACATTCAGCCCTGCCTGAACTGCCAGGAAATAAGTGTATGGGTTCCCTGGCGCTTGCTCTCTGAGGCGCTGTCTCATCTTGTGCTCTCTCTTCAGTCCTGTCCTGATCTCGACAGGCACTGAAGCCGGCAGGTACCAGAGAACACCCTCCAAGTGCCCCTCCATTTCCCACCCGCCACTTTCCAAGTGACATAATCTGAAGGTCCTGTGCTCTCCTGTCACTTCCACGTGGTCAGATGAAGCAGAGAAACCACAGCAGAAACAGAATTCCAGGACTGTCCAGCCAGAGCCGCAGGAGTGCCCCCTTCCCCATTCTGGACCATGTTCATAGTGAGAGCCGAATCCCACTTCCGCTGCCTCCTCCCACCTGTGCTGTGGCAGACCCCTGCCTGCTTGCATGTATCTTTTTATTTTTATTATTTTTTGGGACAATCTCACATCATAGATGAGTTCCCACCTAGGCATTCGGCTATTCTGAACCAAGCTGTTGTTCTGACTCTCCAAAGGTCTGTCCGGATCGTATGCTTCTGCTGACTTCTTCACCCACCAGATATGGTTCCAAATTCTAGAGTCTGCTTCTTCAGCTGCTGCTTCCCTCCACCTGTTCTAACCACTGCTCTCTCCCTCTCCACTGTACAAGTGTCTCTCCTGCTCCTAGAGCCTTCTATGCCTTACCCCACCTGCCTGGACACTCGCCTTGCATTTCGCCACTCTGGCCTGCTCCACCCATCCAGGTTACGCCCACATGGGCACATATATCTACTAAAGACACCTACCTCTCCCTTTTCCCCAAAGCCTCAGCTGCTCTCTCCTGTCTGTCTGTCTTGCTCTCTCCCCTCTCTAAGTTTGACTCTTTGTCTGTGCCTGTCTGTCTGTCTCTCCTCTGTCTTCTCTGTCTCTGTGTCTGTCTGTCTGCCTCTCTCTCTCTCTCTCTCTCTCTCTCTCTCTCTCTCTCTCTCTCTCTCTCTGTGTGTGTGTGTGTGTGTGTGTGTGTGTGTGTGTGTGTCTTTCTCTTGGTTAAGTGTCATCCCAAGGTGCCTACATTGTCTACTATTACTACAAATCTTTACCATTGTGCCAGGAATCTCCTCTCGCCCCCACTGGGCCCCATCAAAAGGACAAGGGACTCCTCTCCTCTGTGACAAGTTTCCCATTCCACTTAGGGAAGCCAGGATGGACATCCTTGTCACAAGGATACTTTACCCACCTCAGCTCTGCTTTTTCTCGACTCCCCTAGGAACTGCAGTCCCACCTGAGACTTCCTAAGACCCCTCCTCGTCTCCTCTCTTAGGAGCTACCTGCAGTCCACACCCACTGTGCCCTCTATCTCACCTCCCTCTTGGAACTTATAGAATTCCAGATTTTCCTTTTGCGACCCTACCATCTCCCCCTTGGACTACAAACAGCTTGGCCTCAATGCAGCTCAATCGCTGGCCAAAGATTGGCAAATTCTCAGTGTCCAAATTCCCTCCTACGGTAACAATTGCCACTGCACAAACAAATGATCCCAAACTTCTTCTAACTAAACCTGCTCTGCCCTCCACTTCCAAATGTCTCTTCTCTCTAAGGCTTCTCTACTTCCCACTCTGAAAAAAAATCTTTCATCTCTATGACATCTCTGTGCTCTACTCTCAAAATTCTCTTAAGACTATGCTGTTAACTCCACTTTAAGATTTGTAAGTTCATTGGGTACGGTTAAAAAATCTATAAAATCTGTAACAAAAAATTGGCTTAAAATTGATAACCAAAGGATTATACTTAAAAACATCTATACACGGGTAATCTTAATTTACTACAACTTACCATATATAGGATTCAACTCTTGTTTAGAATATACTGTCTATGTAATTTGGATTCATTTTTATTTAAAAAAATAGATGTACTAAAAGATAGTTTAAATAACAATTGCACAGTTAGCACCTAACAGCTGCTCCAGCTTAGTCCCTTCCTCTCACTAGGCAAGAGCTGCAGCCAGGGTGGAAATTAGGGACTATGCACCAGGTGGAGTTTAATTCTCATGAGCCTTGCAGCCAAAACAGCATCTAGTGATCCTCACTCTCTCATACTCCAGGGTGGCCTGCTCTGGACACCAAGTTTCTCCTCTGCCCACAAGCCAGCTCTCAGGACATCTTTACTTACGTGAACACACCAAGCAGGCCCGTCAGATTAACCAAGCAGAGTGGGGCATATACATATTCAAGGCCCCAGAAATGTCCTGTAAGAACTGCCCTTCGTTTTTACACTACCAATCCTGTCATTTTCCACATCACTCCCGACTGGGTCTCACTGTCAAACCTTTCTCCACACACCAGTGTCCACACAGAGCCTCCTGGCTCTCAACACGAACCTTTCTCTGCTTCATGGAGGCAGGACAAGTTGTCTTTTCCCCAACACGGCCCACAGCCTGGCCATCTGCAGCCTCCTCACACACTAGGGCCACCACTGTCAGTCCTTCCCTGAGGATGCCTACTCTCCTGGGCTGTGGCTTCCTCCTTCACCCCAAAGCCAACACTGTGGTGTGCTGAAGTTCTTCAGCCCTTCATCCATTCTCACCCCTCCCCATCTCCAGCTCTCCTACAGGCCCCCTTCTCACTAGTAAACAATGGACCTAGTGATCTGGATAAATCCCAAAGGCTACAGCATCTTTCCCCTGCCTCCCACCACACAACCATAGGCTGTGAGGATACAGGGACTTGTTTAGGGTTGAACATGCTTATTTAGACCTTGACACACACTCTACCACTGAGTTACCACCCTAGCCTTCATACTGCCACCACTGAGTGACCTTGCTCTGCCCACCACAACTCTCAAGATCATCTTATCATTTTGTCTGTGTGCACTTGTTCATGTGCATGTGTGTGTACATCTGTGTGTGTGTGTGCGCGCGCGCGAGCGCACGTGCACGCGTGTGTTTACCAGTTCTGTTCCTTTAGAGAACCCTGATGAATACAGACTGGTACCAGGAGTGGGATCCTGTAACTTGGGATAAAGATACTTGGAAAGATGCTACTGAGATGGAGGACTTTGAAACCTCAGATTCTCAAGGGTATATTTCATTTGAGGAAGCATTCTCTCTCATCCTTTGGAGACAATGCATCCCCACACCCACTCACTGCAATATTGCCTTCTCCACCTTTGCTGAGGAAATTAACCCTTCCTTGTCTGTTATACCAGCAGTGACTTTCCCTGAAGGAAATGCCAGGCAAGGCAACTGCTGCCCCTCAGGGCCCACCTATAGTTGCCTCTATACCTATAACCAGACTTAAGGAAAGCAAGCTTCTAGAGGGGAAATAGAAAGTGTAGTCCATGAGGAGATGCACCACAACACTAATGAGCTTAATGAGTTTGCTACTTCATTCAAGGAAAAGTCTGGGGAATACATGTACAGGAATGGATAGTAAGGATAGGGGATGATTGTGGAAGGAACTCCATCAAGCTGAGTTTATCAATATGGGCCACGGAAATTCTAGCTTTAATATGGTTAAAGTAAAAAAAAAATAAAAAAAAAAATAAAAAAAAAAAAAAAACACAGTTCTTTGAAGTTGTCCAAAGTTTGACTGGTTGGCTGAAGTATTTGTCATAGGATGGCCTACTGAAAAGAGTTGGAGATACCTCATATCCGTTGGCTCAGGAGAAACTGCAATGCTAAAGTGGGTACGCTGTGTGAACCTGATCCTCCACAACTGGAAGGCCCAGAAGCCATGCCCTTCACCAATTCTACAAGATCCAAAATGGTGAGAAGGGCACCAACACCTTTGAAGAGCTCTGTCATTCTTTTCCTTGTGCTGGACCTTAGGGTGGGAGATGCTGCTGCTCAGTCGGATGAATTACACGTGATGAGATTAACGGGGACCCGATAGAGTAGGTGTTTCCATCTTCTGGTGTCTTTGTCCATTTCTCCCTTCAGTGTTCTGAAGTTATAGAGGTCTTTCACTTCTTTGGTTAGGTTCATCCCAAGATAGTTTTTGAGGCTATTGTGAATGGTATTGTTTCCTTATTTCATTCTCTGTGTGTACATTCTGGGTATACAGGAAGGCTACTGATTTTGGTGTTAATTTTGTAACCTACTATTTTGCTGAGCATGTTTGTAAACTGTCAGAGTTTTCTGTGGTCTTTAAGGTATATAACATCTGCAAATGAGGACATTTTGACCTCTTCCTTTCCTATTTGTATCCCTTGTATCGTCATCTGTTGTCTTATTGCTCTAAGTCTTCAAGTATTACATTGAGTGGGAGTGGAGAGAGTAGTGGGATTAATCCACAGAGTCTATTTAATGATCAAAGGAATTTATTGGGGTTAACTCACAACCAGAATAAAGAAAGTGGTCACAGAATCCTGGAGAGGTGAGCCAAGTTCCAATGTAGTTCTCTGGCAAGTTCTGCCCTGGTCTGACCCAGCATACATGCATCCCAGGTCTTAAGGATCCCCCAGTGGCATGTACCTCAAGGTCATAGGCAGGTGTAATAAGCTACCTGCTACCTCACCAGGGGCAGTGCTCCAGGGCATGGCTCAAACAGTTTCCTACTACAAGAGAGTGGACTTCCTTGTCTTGCCTTGGTTTTAGTAGGAATGCTTCAGGTTTTTCCTTCACATGGCATGATGTTGGCTGCTGGCCTGTTGTATAGGGTCTTTATTATATTGAGGTATGTTTTTGCCTCCATAGTCTCTCTAGGACTTTGATGCTTGTCTGCAGTTAATGGGCTAAAGGTCTTGTAAAATAAAATGGATGAACCTTGCTGGGCTCAGTGGCACACCCCTGGGCTCAAATGAGTCTGTTCTTTCCAGAGCATCCCGAGCAACATCAGCAAAATTCTAGTCTTTTCTGAAAGATATTTCCAATAATTAGGTATTTCCAAAAGATCATGTTATGCAAAACAAGTCAAATATGAAGGAGCACGGTTTAAATGCCATTTCAATGCAGCCATGAATAGACAGATGTAATTAATGGTGCTGAGAACTCAAACTCAGGGGTGGAATTAACTGAGAAGATACTCAGAGGAACTTGGTAGAGGAAGGAATATTTTACAACTTACTCATGGGGTTACTCCATGAATGCACACATTTACCCAACACAACTTATGACCAGGTGTGGTGATGTGCTATCTGTAATTTCAACTACTCATAAGACTGACTGGAGAGGGTTACTTGAGGCCAGTATTTTGAGACCACACTGAGCATCAAAGACAGACACCCTACCTCAATACAAAAAATAATCAAATAATAAGGACTATGGACATAATTCAGTTATATGGTGCTTGTCCAGCATTTGAAAGGCATGGAGATCTAGACCAAGTATTCATGCACAAGCACAAGCTCGCTCACACACACACACACACACACACACACACACACACACACACACACACGTGCATGCATGCATGTGCACACACAAAAAATTAATAAGTAATTTTTATGAAAATGTGGAATACATACACAATGGGGTATCTTCAGCCAAAGGAAGGAAATTAAGTCATTTGCAGAGAACTGGATGGAACTAGAGAACATCATGTTAAACAGAATAAGCCACATTTAGAGGAGTCTCATAAGTTTTTTCTCATATACAGAACTTAGGGGGTTGGAAGAAAATGAGAAGGAAGGGGACTAGCAGAGACATGGAGGGGTAAAGGGGGGAACAGGAAGGAGAGAGGGTAACACAGGAGGGAGAATTCATCAAACTACATTCTATGCATGTATGATTATAATCCACTACTTCATATAAGGCACAATAATCCTAGCATAGGGAAAGACTTAAGTAGACATGTCTCCAGAGACGTACAAATAGATAGTTAGTACAGGAGCGGGCACTCAATATCATCAGTCATTGTGAAAATGTCAAGGGACCCTTCCTGGAATAAGCACTAGGACACCAATGAGAGTGGAAGAGAGGTGATGTCACCAGTGGACTGACCCCAAGACAGCTCCTGAAAGGTTTTGATGCCGGGTCTGGTTTGTATTCTCATTTTACACTCTAAAACCCCAAGGTGGGGTGGGAAGTAAGATTTTACAGAGTCGGGCGTGGCTGTCAGCTGGTAATCAAGGGGAACAGCCATTGTTTCGACTATTCCTCCAGGTCATTCCTTTTCAGGTAGCCCATGAAGGCACACTCGGCAAATAGGCAGCACAGGCAATGCCTTAAGGAAGTCAATAAATCAGGACCCAACAATTGGCCTCTTCTACCTTATTCTACTTCAAAAACACAAATCAGACTCAAATGAGACCCCAGTCCACACCTAACAAGGTTTCTTCGACACCTCAAACAATTCAATGACAAACATTGGTGGGATTTGGAAAAGGTGCACTCCTTGGGCATGACTTAAGGGAATCTGAAACATGAGCCCCTGTGGGAAACACTACTGAGCTCCTAACAGCTGAACACAGACAGCCACCCAGCACTCCCACTGTGGAAAACATGCTCAGAATTGCACTAGAGCTTCATGTGCAAGCTGGGTAGTTACAGACTCCTGGTCACAGCCACGCGTCCGTCACCAGGTGAATAGAGAAGCATACACACATTTCAAGAAGAATCAGCCGTACAAAGACAGAGTTCTCAGAGCCTGCTGAGATGGCTCACTATGTATAAGTGCCTATCTGCAAGCCCGGTGCCCTGGATTTGATCCCCAGGACCCACATGCTGAAACTAAAGAGCAATGTGGCAGCCCCACCCACCCACTCCTCTACCAAATTAAAAAACAAAACCACAAGACAGAATTCAGATACAAACCACAAGTTGAATATATCTAGAAATACCAGAATGAAATAAATTAGAAACAAAATGGGATTCATTGTATAATTACAAGTAAATAAAAGCTCAAGAATGGGGCCGGGCGGTGGTGGTGCATGCCTTTAATCCCAGCATTTGGGAGGCAGAGCCAGGCTGATCTCTGTGAGTTCTAGGCCAGCCTGGTCTACAGAGCGAGATCTAGGACAGGCACCAAAACTACACAGAGAAACCCTGTCTCGAAAAACCAAAAAAAAAAAAAAAAAAAAAGAAGTTCAAGAATATACAAAGTCACATAAGAAAAGCAAATTTCAGGTTTACAGGGCCTGAGGTAGGGCAGCCGTTTATTGGCAACAGAAAGCCTGTTGAGATGACAAATTTTAGAAATAGTAGAGACAGGGAGACAACATTCTAATGTAATTAATACCATTGATTTGTATATTTGAGTTGATTTAAATACATTTCTTGTTACATATGCTATATAACTTCTTCTACAGACCATAGGGAAGACTTATAAACACACACCCACCTGCCCAGATAATCTTCAGACCCCTCATGAATGATATCATTAGCTGACCAAGTCCATAAAGCCAAGCTGGTCCCCTTCTCTCTTCATATGTATTTTTTAAGCTTTATTTGCAGATGATATGATTTTACATATAAAAGACCCCACAAACTCCATCTTAACCCTAAAATGACATATACCCAGATTTTTCTTTGATACCCTAGGGGCACAAAGCTCCTCTGATACTGCTCATCTCTCTAGTTCTCCAGCTCTGGACCAGTGATCTCAAGACAGCTAGCATGATCTCCCTAGACTTTCCTCACATAGACTGGAGCCCAGCACTGAAGGGACACCACAGTGAAGAGGGTCAGGATGACCAGGCCTGCAGCCTGGAAGTCAGAGCCCATCTGTACCAGGCAGGGTTCGGGGCAGCTCAGAGAATGGGTGCCTGGCCAACATTCCTGCTGCAGCCCTTGACAC
Source organism: Peromyscus eremicus (assembly GCF_949786415.1). Classification (NCBI taxonomy): domain Eukaryota; kingdom Metazoa; phylum Chordata; class Mammalia; order Rodentia; family Cricetidae; genus Peromyscus; species Peromyscus eremicus. The sequence continues at coordinate 167,657,606 of NC_081416.1, read as the reverse complement.
CAGAAGGGGGTCTTCTCTTGACATTGAGGGGGTGAATTAGGACACAAATTAACGTTAAGCAAGACATGAACTTGGCTTTGGATGAAGAGGTGAATTCACAGCCTGGTTCCCATACTTTGACCTAACAAACCACAAGTCCCTCAAAGGTGGCCTACTCGGCTCTTCCTTTTCTTTCTCTGAGCTGTGTAACCCATTACCTTCAAGTATCACCCACAGGGAGAGATTACAGGAAAGTCACCTGAGCAGAGGACTGAGGTTGCCCAAAAGATCACAGAGGGCATGAGCAAACCTGAGACTCAGCTCAGCCAATACACAGACAGGGTCTCTCTGCACCTTCTACTGAGGATAGTAGAGCCCAGTTCTACCAAACTTCCCACCACCATGCTCTCCCATTCCTAGTATATCCAGGTCACCTTCTCTTGCATTTTCAGGACATGAATCTTTTTCTGTTCCTCAATTTCTGTCCAGGAACATAGACCAATCTGATGACAGATAAAGGAATGATCTCCCAAACCAGTCATGATTCAGACAGCCCATTTGTCTGCCCTAGAGCCACCTAGGCTCCCCTAACACCTTCCTGCTGAGAGTAAGTCCTACTGTCCCAGAGCACTAGATGACACTGAGAAGACCAGGTAACCTGTTGTGTTTCTGTGTCACAAAAGGAAACACACCCTTAGTTTGGGGCTCCAATGTCTCCCTCTGTGATGAGGACAGACCCCAGGCCAAGGACACATCAGAGATCAGTGCTGGGGTGGACAGTTGACAAGGACTCCCATCAGTCTGTGGGGGATGAGGAACTGAGAGGAAAGGAAGCAGGTCTAAATGGGTAGGGAACAGGGGAGAGTCCTAACAACAGGCCCTGTCACCAGCCCATGTGACCCCGAAAGGTCCAGCCCCATAATGAGCTCAGTTCAGAGAGACAAAGGACAACAGAACTGACATCAGACCATCAGGCTTTGGAAGAAGTTCTGAAGCCTGAGCTCTTTTCCACTGAGGCAAGACTAAGCAGACAACAGACTATGGAGCCCCCCTCAGCCCTTCTCCCAACACGTGTCCCCTGGCAGGGGCTTCTGCTTGCAGGTGAGGGGATCAACCTTGGGAGTGAGCAGGAACATGAATAGACTGGCTGTGCCATGTCTAGCACAGCTCCAGGGATGGACCAGACTGGGATGGAGAGAGAATGAAGAAAAGACAGGTGGACACACAGACACACAGGAAAGCTGGGATTGGATGGACTGGGATCTCTGATGAAGAAACCCCAGCACTCAGGAGCACAGTGTGTTTATTATATAGAGTTGAACAGAGAAGAGGGGCTATTGCATACAGCTGAACAAGGAGGCGGGGTTTGTGGAGAACAGTTGGGTCAAAGCAACAGTAATCTAGGAGCAGTCTCTTTAGGGAAGCAATCTTCAGGCCATAAATATCCATGGGGGAGAGAGAGCTATGTGGACATTTTCTACATACAATGTCAATATTCCCACTTAGTCCCCCTGAGGAAGGATTTGCCACCCTTCTGAGCATGGTGGTGGCAAGTTTGGTAGAACTGGGCTCTACTATCCTCAGTAGATGGTACAGAGAGACCCTCTCTGTGTATTGGCTGAGCTGAGTCTCAGGTTTGCTCATGCCCCCTGTGACCTTATGGGCAACCTCGGTCCTCTGCTCAGGTGACTTTTCTGTCCCTGGATAAGGGACAAATGGCTTCTTTTTAGTCCCCAAGGAGAAAGGACAAATAGAGGGACAAGAGGCTCAGCCACAGGAAGTGCTCAAGACTGGAACTGGTGAGGAGAGGAAAGACTCCATTGTCTATATTCCAGATTAATCCCCAGTGGCCTCTACATTCTCAAGACTGACTCTCATAAAGTGTCAAGGCTGTAGAGGGTAAAAGTCCTTGTGTACACAGATGAGCACTGGAGGAGCTGGAAAAAGTTAAACAGGCATGCTTATCTCTTCAAAGGAAGGAGACATTTACCTGTCTTCCTCCTGGAATGCTGGGAAAAAATATAGTTTGTGACCTGGTGATCTTTGCTATCTCTAAGGCCAGGCTTCAACCAAATCTCCCAGGATATTGTATTTGTTTATACCAGACTTTTCTCCCTAAGTCTTGAGCATTGTTTCTCAATCTATAAACCTATCCTTGTGAGAGATGTCACTTGTATTTTACTGCAGCCTAAGTGACTTCTGAGTTATCTTAGGGTGAGGACAATGTTGACTCCCACAGGCATTATGTTTACATCAGTCAACCTCCCTAGACCTTCGTATCTTGAGCATCTTTTCCTGAGTCAACAGAACCCATCCTTATGGAAGAAGCCATGTACTTTGTAAATGATCTCAATGTAAACATGCCTTAAGTTCATTGTACACTTGGGACTGAGTCAATTGTCATCAGGAAAGTTTCTTCCCATAATTGTACTGTGCTTAAATATGGCTAAAATAAACCATCTGGTGCCAGACTCCAGAAGTTTGGCCCAGCACCAGCTAACTAAGTCAGGCTGAACCGAGTTTCATTCTTGACTCACCTGGATTGTTTCCCTGCCAGCTGTGATGCTTGCAGGGATGTCCACACAAGGTAACTAAAAAAAAAATACCTGGCCCAGTAAATACTGTCCATGATTACAAAGTTAAACTCTCAACATTCAGGGTCCTGGGAACATTTCTTCATTCCTACACAGGTATCTGAGCCTATTATTGGCACTGGGGTGACAGCTGGATCAAATTAGTCCCCATCCTTATGGAGGCATAACTCTAGGCAGGAAGACAAACCAGCAAAGACATCGAGAACGTGAGCTCCATGACTGGCAAAAGTCATGGGCAGACAGAGCAGGGAAAGGTCAGAATGTAAAGACTCAGAGCAGCATCCCACAAGACAGAGTCCTGAAAACCTGACTAGGGTGACGAGGGCACGAAATTGGACAGACACACAGACACATGTACAGAAAAACTGGCATCAGGTGGGCCATGTGCTCTGATGGAGACACACCAACAGAGGCCTAGAGTTTATGTTATACATCTGAGTTGAGGAGGCAAGTTTATCATGTATAGCAGGACAAGGAGGCAGGTGGGTTGGTTTATCTCGGCAGGAGGAAGAGTCTCAGGCTGTAGATATCCAGGAGGAGGAAGCCATGGTTGATAGTGTCTACATACATACACTGGCTTTAGCTAAAGGTTAATCATTTGGAACATCTATATATGGACCAAAAGATTTTGCCATCCCTGAGCCTACCCCCAGAAAGGTATTGCCATTCTCATGGGTCTGGGGCACTGGGGTCCTTGACATGGCTGCACTCATGTCAATAATACATATTTACTCAAGGACTTCATCCACTCCCCACCATCTTGGGTCAGTATAAGAGGTGAGTATTCATCTTAGGACAGAGAAGAGTGAATGAGTGAAGACACCTAGGAAAAAAGTTCTACTGCACCGAAGAAGGAGAAGGTGAAGGAGCTGAGGGAATAGAGATCATGCTGTTGACCTCAACAGTGGCAGGGGTGAAGGGAAACACATACATACACACACACACACACACACACACACACACACACACACACACAGCACTCACATACATACACATTACACATACATAAACACACACACCACACACACGCACTGCACACACACATATACACACACCACACATACCACACACACACACCCTTACACATACCCCACATACACATACCACACACATATATACACACCACATATACACACCACACATATACTACACACACCACCCACCATACACAACACACAAACATGCATACACACACACCACACACACACATACACACGTGTGAGAACACATACCTGTTGAACAGAGACAACTATTCACGACACAGGTCCACACATTGGTGTCTTTCTCTCTTCCTCATAGCCTCACTTTTAACCATATGGAACATGCCCACGGCTGCTGCACCTGCCATTGAGGCAGTACCACCTGCTGTCCTGGAAGGGAAGAACGTCCTTCTACTTGCTCACAATCTGCCAGACAACCTTTCAGCCTATCACTGGTTCAAAGGGAAAGAGCCACTGGACAAAGATCTAATTATAATGCATGAAATAAAATCTCAAGAAACCAAACAAGGAAAACTACACAGTGGCAGAGAGACACTACACCCTAATGGATCCTTGATGTTACAGAATGTCACCTTGAAGCAATCTGGAATCTACAACCTAAATATCCGTTCTGCAGAGTCTGACCAAAAATCAATGCTTGTGGAAGTCTCCATATACCGTAAGTGATTCCTGCAATTCCCTATTCCCTGTGGTCTCTAGCAGCTGAGTGGGGCTCATTGTATTTCACATACACACACACATACACACACACACACACACACACACACACACACACACACATACACACACACACACACAGACTTTCAGTCCCGACCATGCCTACATCTTCTCTGCATCATGGTCACTTATTAGGCTTTGAGCACTTAGTGGAGGACACACATGGTGAAAACAGACTTGAAAAGAGGAGACTCCTTCCCCTGCAACCACGCTTCAGAGAGCAGCTAGTGTGAAGGGGAAGTCTGCCCACACCTAGTCCCTGTCCCAGGGACCATGGCTCTGAGGAAGATCCTGAGGACTCAGCCAAGGACTGGCTAAGGGACCTGGATCCTCACACAGGAGGTCTTTTTACCAAGATCAGCTGACTGTGAGAACTGTGAGGGTCATCTATAGACAAGATAGTAATCCCCACCACAGCCACCCCACTGAAAGGAAACAAAGTGTGGGGAAATGCAGCTGCTAATCTGGGCCACAGAGGGCATGAGCGATGGACAGAGGACGAGATGTTTGCCAACAGCACAGTCCTCGACTATGACTGTGTTTCCTTTTCCTCTGAGGCACCTGTGGTCGGGTGCTTTCCTCAGATGGGAAGCTTGGGAGAGAGACTGTTGTGTGGGTTAGAGTACATACACAATCCTTTTTATTCTGCAACAGAATCACAAGAATCAGGAGAATGTCTTGGCCATCTCCAGCTACATGCTAGCTTATTCTACTTAAAATCATGTATCTCTTTGATTGATGGGTGGGGTGGGGAGAGAGCTCCCTTTAGAGGATAAAGAAAACAGCAGTTCTTTCTCCCTCTCCACTGAACCCTGGAACCAGGACAGGTCCCAAAGTATAGACAACTCCTAATAGTTGTGTGATAAAGAATCAGGGAAAGTCAGGCAAGATGGCGTTAGCCTTCAATCCCAGAACTTGGAAGGTCAGGATGGGAAGACTGCCAAGAGGTCTAGACCAGCTCAGACTCCATACTGAGGAGTGAGCAGTGAGTGAGTTAATGAGCCTGCAAGCTTTTAAGATGCTGCAATGCGTATAGAGTCTAGAGCTCTGGACACACCTACTCTGTCCACACTGGAGGCAGGTCCTGTGCCATTCCTGTGAACACCTGCTCCTAAGGCCACCCCAGGAGCCATTTCACAAGTTGACTTCTAGTTCAGAGTTTCTGGTTTGCTCCTGAGGTAGCTGTGGAGCTTGTGGTCTGTGGGGGCTCAGAAGTCACTGTGAGACCCCTCAATCTCTCTTCTAGTTACCCATCACTTTCCTCTCTTATTACAAGTGGGACTGTACCTCCCTTTGTACCAGGCTTTTTTCTTTTGGGCCACCAACCAGCTCCCAAATCATGATACAGAGACTTTATATTAGTTATGAACGCTTGGCCTTATTTTAGCTCTTATTTTAATTTGTTTCTCTTTATCTATGTTTTGCCTCTGGGCTTTTTACCTTCTTTCTTTGTTATTTTCTTGCTGTCTCTATCTCTGGCTGGTGGATGCCTGGCGGCTGCCTGGCTTCTTATCCTGAGCATGTCCCTCATTCTCTCCTCCTTCTCTTAGTCTTCTCTCTCTGGCCTACATTTCTCCTCCTATTTATTCTCTCTGCCCCACCTATTCATTCTCTGCCTAGCTATTGGCTGTTTCGCTCTTTATTAGACCAATCAGGTGCCTTAGGCAGGCAAGGTGAAACAGATGCAACACATCTTTCCATAATCAAACACACCCTTACATCATTAAACAAATGCAGCAAAAAACAAATGCAACACACCTTTACACAGTTAAAATAATATTCTGCAGCATAAACAAATGTAACACATCTTTGTCTAGTTAAAATAATATTTCACAACACCCTTGCCCAGCTTGCTTCTCTCTTACCTTCCCACAGTAGTGGCTCACTGTCCAGTTCCCTTCCTACCAACACCTGCAGCCAGACCCTCCCTGTGGACACAGACAACAGCAGAGCAGAGGCTTCTATGAGGCTCCACCATTAGCCAGAGGTCTAGCTGCCTGTGTCTGACCCAGGCTCTTCTGTGGCTAGCATGTGATATAAGCCACACCCAGGGCAGAGAAATCGCCTCGATTCACTATAGTGATTTACAAGATACTGATTATTTACAGAAAGACTGAGGCTGGAAGCCACAAAGCTCCTGGCCCCTTTCCAACATGTCACTACTTCCTAGAACCTTCAAGAGGGAGCTGTTCCAACCAGGGCTGGCTTGGGCTAACCCACTTCCATGTGCAACTGTGTTCTAAGGATGTCACTATCACAACAAAGTGAGTTACACTGTGACACGCCAAAGCTGTTGTCAACTCAAATCCAGGAGTGTGTTGGCAATTTACCCCAGCTGGGAGAATTTGATACAGCTGGAGTTGTGGCTTATGGGGTCAAAAGTAAATGGATAAAGCCATTTCACATGCATTTACTGGATCCTGTCCACTTTGCCTTGTCACTCTCCAGAGCAGCTGCGGACATCCACTCTTTGAAACTTACTAATACAACATGGTATTTTTCTACATTTAATGTAACAGATGAGGCAGACTTCCCTGTGCATGGTTCTGTCCCTGTAGCAGGACTCACAGATCCCTCTACAGAAGAACCACGTGTCACCCTGAAGGACTTCAGACTTTGGCCTAAGACTTAACTACACTCTAGAGAGCCATTCCTCTTAAAAACAGGAGCATGATTCTGTCTGTCCCATTCACTCTGACACTGGGGTCCAGGATGACCACTGAGCCAATATGAAGCTTGCTTTAAGTCTTCTGTGTGCAATTTCTGATCATCCCTCCAGTGCTCAGGATAGACTGTGGTATTGTAGGAATCTAGCAGAATCATTGTATCTAGAGTAAATGTTAGAACAAAATAATTGATTTTTCACTGTATCTAGGGTTAAACATCAAAATGAAGAGTTGTTTTCTAGAAGTACTTTGACCTTGAAGAAATCATTGCGGAAACTGGTTGTTTTCTGTTCTCTATAGAGTTGTTTTTCTGAAGGAGTTTTACAGCCTTTGCATGACTTTTGTCACAAGATGGTCCTGGTACACCTGCAGGTCTTGCATTATTAGGGACTGCAAACAGTACACAATAAGGACTAAAGTGACAAGCGTGTGATAGTTTCCTTCAGAAAACATATAGATTAGAACAAGGACTTTGGTATGAGGAACTTGATTTACTCCCCTCCAAAAAGTGTAACAATCAATAAATACACCTTTGCATGGCTGTTCAGGGTTCAGTTCACAGAAACTTCCTCCCTGCTGCCAGAGAACCTAAAATTCATCTTGGAGTGACCCTCTTTCTTTAACCAACCCATACAATACAGAAACCATGACACTGGGGGCTTCACAGGGTTTAAGCACAATGGGATGTCCCATGGTGGCTCACCATAACAGCCTTGAAAAGCAAAGCCTCAGAGGACTTATGCTCAGGCTGAGCAGTGGAGAGCAACCCAGCTGGAGGGAGCCAAGCACCCCATGGCCTAAGGTCAGGCAGTGGGGACCAGGAGAGCCAGGTGGGGCTGCTGCTGCAGTTCCTGGGTCAGTCCACAAGCAAACACTGCAGCTCAGTTCACAGGTGAGAAAGTCAGTACTCCCCCCACACCCAGTGCAGGTGACCTCAGCGGCTGAGTCCCTAGAGCCTCAGGCACCTGTCTGTGGGGAGAAAGGTCCACCCTTATAGACAGAGCACTGGGTGTCCAGTACCACACAGATTATTCTTTTCTCTGTTGTCTACACAGCTCAGCTATCCAAACCCTCCATAAGAAGCAATGGGACCACAGCTGTGGAGGGGCAAGACACTGTTGAAATAACTTGTGACCCTCCCTTCCTGAAAACAACCTACACGTGGCGGCTAAATGGTAAGGAACTCCCAGGTGACAACAACGTCAGCCTGTCCCGGGGTAACACAACTCTCACTTTACTCAAGGTCTCCAGACATTTAAAAGGACGCTATGAGTGTGAAGTGCAGAACCCACTGGGTGTCTTTCGGAGTAACCCATTCACTCTGGATGTTTTCTGTGAGTAACTTCTATTTCTCTCTCATATCAGCTTCTCAATACACATCCAATGCTCGAGTCCATGACACTGATTCTTGCCCCTGAACCAGACTGCCAACGCCATCTGCTCCAAGCACATCCTGGCAGGCCAAGCCTTGGACAGATGGCAGAGGGGTAGATCCATTCTGGAGAGGCTTGGGATCACTCTGAGTGATGGAAATCAGGGCAGGCCACATGTTTAAGGTTTTAATTTACAGGGTGTGGGTGATATCCTCCATGTGTGCTTTTGGAATGTTAGAGAGGGACCCGAGTCCTTTGAGACAATTGTTTTACAATGGATCTAATTGACAGCCCTGCTTCAGATAATTGTAAAGAAAGGCTGTCACCTGACTCAGGGATGCACTGACCTACAAACCAGGATCTTTCTTTATCTTTTCATGGCACCATGTGTCTTTCTCTTTCCTCCAGACGGCCCAGATAACCCCCAAATATTTCCCCCAGACAAATACTTTGAGGAAGGGAAAAACCTGTGGCTATCCTGCCAGGCGACCTCTCACCCCAAAGCACAGTATTCCTGGAATGTCAATGGAGAACACTGGAGTTCTAGACAAGATATCTTTATCCACAAGGTCAACATGAGTAATAGTGGATTATATACCTGCCATGTCAACAACCCAACAACTGGCCACAATGATTTCAAAGTCAAAGAAATTACAATAGTTGGTAAGTGACTTCTTGTAACATCAGAACCAGTCTCTGGGGTACAGTCTGGTTTTCTGTAAAGAGCAGGGAGGAAGGAACTCCACAGCCCATGTCCACAGTTGCAAGCAAACCCCAGTCCTCCGCTAAGGTGTGCCTTGATCCAAGAGACACCCCAGTCCTCCGCTAAGGTGTGCCTTGATCCAAGAGACACCCCAGTCCTCCCCCTAAGATGTGCCTTGATCCAGGAGACACCCCAGTCCTCCCCTAAGGTGTGCCTTGATCCAGGAGACACCCCAGTCCTCCCCTAAGGTGTGCCTTGATCCAGCAGACACCCCAGTCCTCTCTAAGGTGTGCCTTGATCCAGCAGACACCCCAGTCCTCCCTAAGGTGTGTCTTGATCCAGCAGACACCCCAGTCCTCCCCATAAGGTGTGCCTTGACCCAGCAGACACCCCAGTCCTCCCCTAAGGTGTGCCTTGACCCAGCAGACACCCCAGTCCTCCCCTAAGGTGTGCCTTGACCCAGCAGACACCCCAGTCCTCCCCTAAGGTATGCCTTGACCCAGCAGACACCCCAGTCCTCCCCTAAGGTGTGCCTTGACCCAGCAGACACCCCAGTCCTCCCCCTAAGGTGCCTTGACCCAGGAGACACCCCAGTCCTCCCCCTAAGGTGTTCCTTGACCCAGGAGACACCCCAGCCCTCCACCTAAGATGCCTCACCAGGAGACACCCCAGTCCTCCCCTAAGGTGCCTTACCAGGAGACACTCTCTTCCCCTGAATACATTGACTTCTCTCTGTTGACTTAGAGTTCAGCATGGATTGGAGAAGAGAAGATCTCTAAATTCCAGAAGCCTCGGGCAGTGTTAGTGCTGCTCAGGGAAGAGGAAGGGGCCTCTCTCTGTTACCCCTTCATCCTCCGTGTCTCCTCTTATCCTTTGCACTCTTCATAATCTACAAGAAAACACCCAGACTCAGAACATGCTCACACTGTTTTTATTTTTCCAGCTTTGGGATGGAAACACTTTGCCCAACAGAAAGATGGTAGATAGGAGTTCACAGCTCTGCTCCTGCCCTAGTGACTGGCTCTGTTTTGACCCCATCTAGAGTAGGACAGGATGGGTGGAGAATTGTCCTGAAAGGGCTATCCTGAATCTGGATAAAGTCTGAAGCCAATCAATGCCAGAACCTCCATGGGGCAGGAGAATGATAATGAGAAAAAGTGAGCTTTGAGGTAGATGTCTCAAAGCCGGGTCCTAGCTCTGCCAATGTGTCATGGGAGGTTGTGGACTCTATAAATGTGGTACACCAGTAAATGTAGTTCACTGTGGGATCGCTGCTAAGGAGGGAAAGGAAATATGGAAGTGTCCAATGAGATGACTCATCCAATAAAGTGTTTGACATTGCAAAGAGGTGGAAACAAATTCAGATCCCCAACACCCACATAAAGGCAGATAAGGCAGCAGGCATTTAGAACCCCAAGGTTGGTGAAGGAAGAATGGACAGTATCCTCGACCTAGCCCATTGGCCCATTCTGAGACACGACCAACAGACTAGACTGGAGAATGCCCAGGGTAGAAGAATCTAAGACACAAACTAAAAGCCCAGTAAAACTCTTCAATGGAATTCCACCAGAAAATGTGCCAGAGCCAGGGAAAAAAGTTGACAGTGGAGCAGAAAAAGCCATTTTGAATCACAAAGAGAAATGACTATAAATGGACCTCCCCATGATACATTATGCCTAAAATTCTAAGGCTATAAAACAAAGAAAAATTACAAAAAGCTGCAAGAGAAAAAAAAATGTTCACTCAAAGACAAGCCTGTCAGAGTATCAAGACCCCTCAGCAGAAACCCTGAAAGCCAGGAAAACATTGAATAATATGTTTCAAAACCTGAAAGTAAATAATCTACAGACAAGATCACTATATTCAGCAAAGTAGTCTTGTAAAATCAATGGAGAATGGCTAGGGAGATGGCTCAGGGGTTAAGATGACTTGCTGCTCTTGCAGGGGGCCTAGGTTCGGTTCCTAGCACCAACATGGTGGTTTATAACCACCTGTAATTCCAGTTCTAGAAGATCTGATGCCCTCTTCTGACCTCTGTTGGCATCAGGCACACATATGGTGCACATAAATACATGCAACACAGACATTCATACACATTTTTTAAAATAACAGATAAAATAAAGACCATGGAGAAGTAAAACTCTTCCTAGACAAGCACAAATGACAGCAGTTCTGACCACTTAGTGCTTCAGACAACACTAGAAGGAACCAGACACACCAGACAAGGAGCAAGTCTCAACCATGACAGCACTGGCAGGAACATCTTTCATGAGAATAATCAATGAGCAAAGGATAATTATGAAACATTCAGCCATCTCCAACTCAGCAAATGAGTAAATTCCTAATCTGAATAGAAAAGAGAAGAATAATTGACATTCTGATCAATAAGGAAAATAAAATAGCAAGTTTACAAACACCAGCCAAGTAACCTCACCCATAGCTCCAGGAAAATGGCCCCAATGCAATGCTTGAAGGAGGACTAGCTGACTGTATTTTTAAAATGCACACACACATGCACATACACATATGTGCACACAATACACACATATACTCACCTTTGAGAACACACATGCACTCACACACATAAACTCGACAATCCAACTAATATCCATGACTCATACCTCACTGACAAACACAGACACGTATACACACATACATACACGCCTTTGCACACACACAGGTGCACACACATGGCAATGCAATACAACCATTATCTGTAAGAATCATACCTCACTGACAAACACAGACACGCACTGAAAGTGAATATATGGAAGTCAACATACCAAGAAGGAGCCAAAAACAAGGAGTTGCTATACCTATATAAAGTAGATTTCAAGGCAAAATTACCCTTAAGAGATACAGTACCAACAAAGGGAATGATCCATCAAGAATTTTAAGTAAGCCAGGTGGTGGTGGCACACACCTTTAATCCCAGCACTCGGGAGGCAGAGGCAGGAGAGTCTCTGTGAGTTTGAGGCCAGCCTGGTCTACCGACAGAGTTCCAGGACAGACTCTAAAGATACCTGTCTCAAAAAACCAAAACAAAACAAAACAAAAAAACAGGATTGGACATAGACAGACACAATAATACAGAATAACTTCAATACTCCATTCTCAATAGATGAAGACCAGAATGAAACCGCACTATGGAATAGAGTTAATAAATATCAAGATGATATTCCACCCAGGAACATGGAATAAACATACTCAGTATCTCCTGTAATGCTCTCTAACATAGATCACATTTTAAGGCCATACACTACGTCTTAGTGAATATTAAAAACACTTCTCCTGCCTTCTCAGACCATTTGGAATAATACTACAAAGTAACAGTGAGAGAAAACACAGAAACTATACAAAATCATGGAGATCTAACAACTGAACACTTGAATGATCGGTCTTATTGACCAGAGAGGGAACTCAAAAATTCCTAGAATCAAAGGAAAATTAAAATACTAATTTTCAGAAGGTTTGTGATACAGGAAAGATGATTCTAAGAGAAAGCATATAGCTATGAGTGCTCACATTACAAGTTCAGGCAGAGACATTGTGGCATATGCCATTATCCAAGAAAAGAGGAAAAGGAAGGAAGATTAAGAGTTCAAAGTCATCATCAGATACATAGCAAGTTCAAGGACAGCCTCAGCTACGAGTGACTCTGCTGCAACAAAACCAAACAGAAAAAAAGAGAAAACTCAAATAACTTATTGGTAGACTTGAAGATCATAGAAAAAATAATGAACACAAAACCAGTATATGAATGTAAGGATTGACATAGAAATTAATATAACACAGACTAGGACATAAAAAATCAGTGAGAGGCTGGAGAGATGGCACAGGGTTTCAGAGCAATGGCTGCTCTTGCAGAGGACCCTCATTAGATTCCTGGCACCACCTGGTGGCTCATAACTGTCTATAACTCCAGTTCCAGGGAATCTGATGTCCCCTTCTGGTCTTCATGGCATCACAGACATACATGGAGGCAAAACATCCATTCACAGAAAAAATAAAAATGTTTAAAAAAATAAATGAGTTAGTTCTTTGAAAAGACAAAGAAATTAACAAATGCCTAGCCCAGCTCTCTCCATCCTAGCATGTGTTTACAGCTCAGCAAACAAGAGGAGGAGGCTAAACCAGAACTAGGGTAGGTCTACCCATGGTGGCCTACACTCACCCAGAAGACCACATCCAAAAGATTCCTGAATTTCTCCACACTACCAGCTGGGGTCCAATGCATAAAACATGGATGCCTGGGAGCAACATTTCAGGTTCAACACATATTATACCCTGTGCCCAAAGGTTTGTAGCCCTTTCAGAAGATGTGTTTGATTTAAGAACTCCCATAGTCATAACATCATCAACACTTTTTAAAACCTAAAGTGTCTTTTGAAACTCCTGGAAACTCTTAGCTGTGAACCCTTATAAAATACAAAAGGAACTTACACACTCCCAATATAAAATGATTCAATGTAGGCATTCCCATTTCCAAAAGGACAGATAGAGGACATCAGTTAAAAATAAAAATAGGGGCCAGGTGGTGGTGCCGTAAGCCTTTAATCCCAGCACTCAGGAGGCAGAGCCAGGTGGATCTCTGTGAGTTCAAGACCAGCCTGGTCTACAGAGTGAATTCCAGGAAAGGCACCAAAGTTACACAGAGAAACCATGTCTCGAAAAACCAATAATAATAATAATAATAATAATAATAATAATAATAATAATTTAAAAGTAAAAATAGAGTAAAACCCAGGTCTGATGGATCCCCAGGTAAGATGGCACCCACCAAGCCTTGCTAACCTTAATGCAACCACCAGCACCCCCATAGAAGAGCGCCAAGTCCTACAAGTTGTCCTAACACATGCACACCATAGCTCAGGAACACGGGGGGGGGGGGGGGGGGATTAAACTGATAAACAATTTTAAAAGAACTTTTTTTTAAAAGAGAAAGAAACCCAACACAGTATACATTAAATCCTATGGTGCCATCTGCCTCGGGAGCACCTGGTGGCATTGGAGCTCCAACAGTCCTGGTCACCCTGGAATCTTGAGTTCTGTATGCATAGTACCTCAGGATGACTCCAAGTTCTGCCGTCTGCCAGAGACGTGTAGCCACCCCCACCAGAGCAGGAGCTGTCACAGATGCTTCTTCTCTGCTCTTTGCTCCTCACTGTAAACCTGACTTCCAATGGAACCCATGCTGCTGAATGAATGCTGTGTTCCCTCCATTTCCTCCCCGCCACAGGTTAGTCCATTCTCTAGACACAGTTGGATTCTCCCACTCATCCCGCGAACCAGTTCCAAAAGCTGGCCACACACACACACACACACACACACACACACACACACACACGGTCAGGTTTGTGACAGCAGTGACCACACTCATACTCCCAGCTTTCTCTGTCATTTGTTCTCTCTGTGAACATGTGACAGGAGCAACATAAGGAAAGACTTCTTTTGACTCACAGATTCAGGAGATCTGTTCATCGTGGAGGACTCTTCGTTTATTCTCTATCTCTCTAATAAAATTCCATGACCCAAAGCCATTTGGGGAGGAAATGATTTATTTCAGCTTATAGTTTAGAGTCCATCCCAGAGAGAATTCAGGGCAGGAACTCAAACAGGACAGGAACCTAGAGGCAGGAACAGAAGCAGATGCTATAAAGGAATGCTGCTTGCTATCTTGCTCCCCATGTTATCTTGCTCAGCCTCGTGTGAGTGTGTGTGTGTGTGTGTGTGTGTGTGTGCGCGCGCGCACGCGCGCGCGCGTGCGCGCACGCACGCGGCCCTGGCTGTCCTGGAACTCGCTCTGTAGACCAGGCTGGCCTTGAACTCACAGAGATCCACCTGACTCTGCCTCCCAAGTGCTGGGATTAAAGGCGTGAGCCACCAAGCTGCCAGGCCTCAGCCTACTTTGTTATACTACAAAGGATCACTTACTAGGAGTGGCACTGCCCGTAGTGGGCTGATTACTTCCACATCAAGCATTAATTTAAAAAAATACTCTATTTGCCAGTCTGATGGAAGCCTTTTCTCAATTGATGTTCCCTTTTCCCAGATGACCCTAGCTTATGTCAGGTTGACAAAAATCTAACCGGCAAAAAGGGGAATGTATGTTAGGGATGTTTTGTTCCAAGTGGTGGGAGTTTATACCTTAGCTTGTTCAAATTCTGGCAGGTCAGAAAGCAGAGAGAGCTAGACCTTCTGGGATTTCAAGGGGCTTTCAAAGGCCTGCCATGACAGACCTATATCTGCTAGCAGGAATACACCTATCCTAAAAATTCCACAACCTCCAAAACAGTATGACTAGATGGAGACCAAATATTTCAAACATGAGACTTGGGTAACATTTCAGATTTACATGACAACATTCAAGGGGAAAAAACATGAAGACATTTAAAAATAGAAAGATGTTACATTATCATGATTGACAAAATTATTTAAAACAGGGCTGTGTCCCCAAAAGCAAGCTACAGATTCAGAGAAATCCCTCATCAAAATTTTTATTACTTTTTTTTCTACAGAAATAGTTTTTTAAAATCCAAAAATTTAGGTGAACTTGCAAGGATCCAGAATTCCTGGAGTAATCCTTAACAGAAAGAGCCACCCTGGAGCCATCACATAATTGACTTTAATTTTCACTTCAGAGACGCAGTGATGTAACAGAGAGACAGGAACACAAAAGCAGACTTGACCATCAAAGGCATAGAATAGAGACCAATTTCCCAAGTAGAAGTCAACACAGACTAAGGGGCTCATGAGAAGATTGGCAACCACAAGTGGTTTCTGAACCTGCAACCAACCACCAGACATCAGTGCAGAGCCACGCAGGGAATGAACCGAACATGTTCCTACAGCGCAGGTGCATGCCACTTCACTGTAACCTTGGTTCCCAACATGCAGCAAGAGGATCCCGAGTTCAAGGTCAGCCTTGTCTGTATAGTGAGCTCATGAGAGCCTGTTTTCAAAAGAGATAGGATTTTGCTCTTACACAAATGTGTTTGTTCAGTTGTGGGAGACAAAGGCCTTTAATATTTCCTATTGTCATTTCTTGTCGGGTATGTATAAAAATTAGTGCATCTTTGGATTCAGCTGTGTTTTCATGCTTGGTTTTTTAAATTGCTGTTTGAGGGGCTGGAGAGATAGCTCAGTGGTTAAGAGTACTTGATGCTCTTACAGAAGACCTGAGTTTCATTGCACACTGGCAGCTCACAACTAACTATACATTTCCAGGGGATTAATTGAGCTCTTCTGGCTTCCTTGAGTACTCATATACACAGACACATATATATACACACAAATGAAAAGTAAAATCTTTTAAATAAAATAAAACACAAAATTGCGGCATGAGTTGCTGGCTTCAGTTTCTTCTTTTTTCTTCTTTCTTTTTTTTTGTGTGTATGGGGGGGTGAGCATGCTTTACATGCATGTATGTCTGTGCACCACTTACATGCCTGGTACCCACAGAGGCCAAAAGAGGGCATTCAACCCCCTGGGACTGGAGTTACCAATTGTGAGCCACCATGTGTGTGCTGGGAACCAAACCCACATCCTCTGCAAGAGCAGCCTGTGCTCATAACCACTGAGAGATGTCTCCAGCCCTTTAAATTTTTTGAAAACCATTCATAAAATTTAAAAAATAGTTTAATTACTTTCACAGGAAATTAAAAGCTTTTTTTAAAACGATTCCCAAAATGCCCATAAAAAGCTTCTACCATTTTGTGCAAGGCACTTATGTGACATGGGGTACCCGTCAGCACATATGCTGAAACTGGAATGACAGAGAAGAGATTAGCATGCCCCAACCAACGATGAGACCCAAGTTTCTGAAGTGTTCCATAGTTTTTGATCTCTTGTTTGGTGTTAAGTTTTCAATAAAGCTTAAGTTATGGACCAAAAAAAAAATCGTGTCATCTATAAATAGGCAAGTGAGTTGAGACAATGCCTCTGATGAAGAAACAGGTGGCCATAGAAGCATGCATGGAAGACATACAGGACTTTAGCAGCAGGGAAATGCAATGCAAACTGCACTGGGATTCCATCTCACCCCAGTCAGAAAGGAAACAAATAGCAAATACTGGAGAAATTGCTGGGGGCAAGCATCTTTACATACTGTGTGTGGAAATTTAAGTTACTCTATGGAACCTGTGGAATCAGTAGAGGGTCTTCAAAACTAAAACAGGACTACACATAATTGAATGTCTACTCCAAAAACCTCTAAGTCATCACACCACAGAGTTACCTGCACACCCATGTCCACTGTGGCATGGATAACAGACACCCATATACACACATTTATGTGTGTGTATGTATGTATGACTATGAGAAGTGAAGGGAGACAATTTGGCAGGATGGAGTGACCAGCAAGAAGGGAGGGGACAAATAAGAGTAATGTAGAATGAGTGTGAGCAAAGTATGACAGCTATTTCTCAGAAGTGTTGTAATGAAATGTACTATTTTGTATGGAAATTTAAAATTAATGAGCATTCAAAAGGAGTCAAGTATTCCCTCATGGTAAAAATGTTGGACATTAGAGCCTAAAAGAGATTCTTGATATGAAAGCTAGAGATGTGCCGTGGGGTCAAGTCAGGGGACACAGTAGATGATTGGGGATACAAGTGGGTCCCTCACTCTTCCTATAGACTGTCTACTGAACTGAGACAGGACAGCTCCAGCCTTGGAGACAACTTCTGAGCCGTCTTACACTGTACACTCTGGCCCCCACGAGCTGGCAGAAACCTTTTCAGAAAGACTCCTCTAGTTGTCTCTCTCTTCTATTTTTTCACAGAGAACTTGCTGAAGCCCCATATCCAAATCAGAAATAGAACTGTCCTAGAAAACCACTTGGTGGACCTGACCTGTGTATCAGAGAATACTGGCATTTCCATATTGTGGACGTTCAATAACGAGAGACTGAAGGCCACAGACAGGGTGATGTTCTCCTGGAATAATAAAAGGCTCACCATACGCCCAATCACAAAGGAGGATGCTGGGGCATACCAGTGTGAGGTCTCCAACCCCTTCATTTCCAAGCTGAGTGACCCAGTCAGCCTGGACGTACTTTGTGAGTGACCCAAGTTCTCTTCCTCCCACATCTTACAGGGGACATCTTACACTTTTATTTTACTATAATTGGGTAGAGCACAGTTCCATGGTGCATGTGTGGAGATCAGAAGACTTTATAGAATAGGTTCCTTCCTTCCACCTCTACCTGGGTTATAGGGATCCAACTCAGATAGTTTTTTTTTTTTCCATTAAGCTATTGCACCCTCTCTAGCATCTCCAAGGCCTCTTACTGGGGGATTCTTTATTAATACTGTGCAAAATAGATGACAGACACAGGGGGGAGACTATCACCTGAGACACCAATATAGTGAATCAATGTAGCACCTACCTATTACCCTACATTTAGGGGGCTGAGGCAGGAGGATAGAGAGTAAGGCCCTGTCTTCAAACTGTTTGAATGCAAACAAAACCAAAGTTGTAAACCCAACTACAAAGTGGTTAAGGGTTAAGCTCTGAGTCAGGCATGTGATCCCTGGTATCCATGGGTAACTGGCTCCAGGAATCCCACAGACATCAGAATTTGTGGATGCTCTAGTTCCTTGCAAAAACGTCAGTGTTTCCACATAAGTCTGCATGCCATCCCACATACTGTACATCATGTTCAGATTCCAGCACGTCACACAGCGCCAGCACAAGGAAAAGTGTGGGAGTCCCCACTTTGAGCCTTACTCAAGGTTAGAGATCCTGAGCTTGCTTTACCCAACAGGGCTGTATAATGGGATGATTTGGCCATGGGCATGGCTACCAGGTGTTTTGAAGGGTCTACACTTGGCTGTACATTGTGCTTTGATCTTTTGCCTCTCCCCTTGGCATTGTATAAAATGTTTAGTCCTTTGGAATAAACCTTAGGGCGGCTGGGTGTTGACCCAGGGCCCTCCTGAAGCTACCCTATGTCTCTGTCTTTCTTGTCCTCTCCTTCTATCTTTCTATCTAATACTTCCTCATTCCTCTCTCCTCCCCACAAGAACCCTTCAATGGATCAGAGCTGGTCCTCTGACAGACTCCCACACAAAGAGCACTAGTCTGTTAGTGAGAAATGATGCCAGGAAATGTCTGTGCAGTTTTCAGTGCAGAGATAATTGTTCTGGAATGTTTTGTTTTGTTGGAGTCTTTTTGTTTTGGGGGGACAATATCCCATGCAGCCCAGGCATCCTCACAGTATATAGATGATGATTGTCTTGAACTCTTGATCTTCCTGCCTCCACCTCCCAGGTGCTGCTCCTACAGTTGTGCACCGCACATCTGGATTCTTCTGAATATGTCTAACCTATGTTTGGCTTGATCTAGGGCTCTGGATGGAATCTGTGAATGGAGAAGGCATTGTTTCCTTTCCTGTGTCTGCCATTTACAATGTGACCTTGCACAAGATTCTTTTCTGTATGTTGTTTTTGTGGTAATATATATATATATATATATATATATATATATATATATATATATATGGTATTTCCTGTTTTAGCTATTTTTCAGTGATGTAAACTACATTTGCAGTGCTGTATAGCCATGGTCCAATCTCATAACTTTATCATTTAACATGCAAACCTTTAGAGCCATTCAACATTAGCTCTGGGGACAGACAGTGACAAGCATGTGTGTGAATCTCCATCACCCATGTATAACCAGGTATGGTAAGAAATGGCAAGGCAGAGATGGAGGATTCCTAGAGCTTACTAGCCAGCCAATCTAGCCAATTGGTAAACTATAGATTTTGAGACTCTGTCTCAAAAAAAGAAAGAGAATAAGAAAACAAGTGGCCAAGTGGTTGTGGAAGATCTCAACATCAGCTTTTGGTTTCCACACAGATGTGCACACATGAACACATACAGCCACATATAAAAACAATAGTCCCCCATCTCTTCCTTCTTCAGCCCCTTTACCTACCATTCTACAATTTATCCAACTACCCCGCTCACATGAGCAGAGTAACATATGAACAGTCCTTCTATATCTGCTTCCCTTCACGTAGCACAATATTTTCAGAGTTTACCCATTATGTACCATGTATCAGAATTTTACCATTTTGGTTTGTTTGAGAAAGGAATCTAATTTTTTTTGTTTCAGTCTAGCCTTGAATTCTCAATACTCTTGCTCCAGCCCCTTGAATGATAGAAATAAAGGCATAAGCCACCATGCTCGGCTCATTTTTTTTTTAAATAATAGTATTCTATTTTATAATTGTACCGATGTGTGGTACAATTAAAATGTGCCACATTTTCTTATTTTTTTATTCATCTGTGTGTGTGTGTATGTGTATGTGTGTGTGTGTGTGTGTGTGTGTGTGTGTGTGTGTGTGTGTGTGACAGTTGTGAGGATGGTGTCTGTGGGGATTCCTGCACCCTTGCATCCAGCTCTCCTGGACATACACCCAGATACACAATAATCACTGGGTCTATTAGTAGTCTTGCTTTATTTGTTGCTGGTTGGGTTTTTAGAATAAGTCTCACTTTGCATCCCAGGCAGTGGTGTGTGTGTGTGTGTGTGTGTGTGTGTGTGTGTGTGTGTGTGTGTGGTGTATGTGTGGTGTGAGTGGTATGTGTGTGTGTGTATGTGTGGGGAGGGGTGTGGTGTGTGTGTATGTGTGAGGTGGGGTGTGTGTGGTGGATGTGTGTGTGTGGTGGATGTGTGGTGTGTGTGTATGCATGGTGTGTGTGGTGTTATGTGTGTGTGCATGTGTGGGGAGGGGTGTGGTGTGTGTGTATGTGTGGGGAGGGGTGTGATGTGTGTGTGATGTGTGTGTATGTGGTGTGTGTGTGTATGTGTGGGGAGGGGTGTGGTGTGTGTGTGGTGTGTGTGTGTATGTGGTGTGTGTGTGTATGTGTGGGGAGGGGTGTGGGGAGGGGGTGTGGTGTGTGTGTGTATGTGTGGGGAGGGGTGTAGTGTGTGTATGGTGTGTGTGTGTCTGTGTGGTGTGTGTATGTGTGTGTATGTGTGGCGTAAATGTGGGGTGTGTGGTGTCTCAGTTACTTATCTATTGCTGTGAGGACACAGTGGCCAAAGCAACTAGAGAAGAAAGTTTATTTTGAGCTTACAGCTTCACTTAGAACTCATGGAAGCAACATGGTGGGAGTGATAGAATCCCCTCAGGTCTGACCTTTAACAGGGTATCGCATGTTTCAGCACCCAGAAGGAGCTTTAATAGAGGTTCAGAACAAGAAACTATGATGATTGTTGAACACTCAGCCCCTCAAGTGCTTGAATTGGGAAAGGTTTTTAAGCAAACAATGACAGCTCTAGTCAGAGCCTAGATCATGAGGATTCTGGCCTGAGTGTGGAGGGATTGGTCTGAGTACCAGGGAAATGGAGAAACTGAGCAATGTAACCACCCACCTGTCCTGAGACAAAGGCTGTATAACCTGAGGGACTGTGGCAGAAATCAGTCTGGGATTGACTGGCTGATATGAGCTATTAGGACACTGTTACCATCACACAAAGTCCCCAGGAATATCAGGATGTGGAAGATGACAGGACAGCTGTTTCTAAGAAAATTGGGAATGCAGAGGCAGCATTCAACAGGCAGTTTACTGAGCCACAGAGGGCTGTGTTCAGGAAGAAGCTCCCGACAGGCAGAGGGCTTTAGTGGCTTTGTGGAGGTCCACAGTAGGACCTGCTCTTCATGAGGCAGTTATTCTGTCTCATCTGAATGATTTGGACAAGTATGCAACTAGAGCCTGTAAAGTACAACATCAGGTGGCTGACAAGCCCTTGATGCCCAGAAGTCTTCTCTTTGCAGGATGCTTAATTTATTGTTTGGTTGCTGTTGACACCTCTGCTTTGCTGTCACAGTCAAAAAAGCACAGCCAAATCCAATGCCATGAAGTTTTTACCTTTTTCTAAAAGCTTTAGCGTTTTTAGTTCTGTAATTTAGGTCTCTGATCTGTTTAGTGCTGTTTTTGCAGATGGTACTAGGGGAAAGCTATTTGGTTCTGATATTCAGTTTTCTTTTTTCTTCTTTTTTTTTTTTTGGAGGGGGGGTTCGAGACAGGGTTTCTCTGTGTAACAACCCTGGCTGTCCTAGAACTCACTCTGTAGACCAGGCTGGCCTTGAACTCACAGAGATCCACCTGCCTCTGCCTCCCAAGTGCTGGGTTTCAAGGCGTGTGCTGCCACTGCTGCTGCATTCAGACTCATGCCTCCCCTCACTCAGCCAACATTCTTACAGAAAATGCACACAAAGAAACAGACAGGGATCACACACCATGCTGAGCAAGCTTCCCCAGGTGTGTACTCTGATTCTTTCTTCCTTCTTCTGAATCTTTCCACAACAGATCAACCATCACAGAGAAATTTCCCCATGTCAGTTCCGGTTGCTGCTGCCTTGGCTGTTGAAGTTCTGGCTGGACTGGCTATCCTAGGAGGCCTGGCGTACTTCGTGTTTTTCAAGAAACTTAACCGGTATGGTGACATTTCCTCTTCTACTTCCTCCTTGCTTGCGAACGGAAAAGGTTTTCTTTATCTGTGTCTGTCTCTAGACTGGATTTCTTCTTGCCTTTCCTAAGTGCTGGCTTCTCACTAATTCATGGGGTCCTTAAACCCCTACCTTCCCGCTCCCTAAACCCCACTCTCTGCTGGTCATGGCCATTCCTATTCCCACAGGGCTTAGAACAAAAGACCCATTGTATTTCTCTGTCTTCCAGTCAGGAAAAAAGGCGCCACAAAGAAAAAGACAAGAAGCAAAAGGAACGGACGAAAGAAAAAGAGCAGCGGGAGAATGTAAAGGTCAGACAGAGAATCTACAGTGATGAGCCTCAGGGTCCCCTGGGACAAGCAGTGAGAAAAAAGAACCCACCAGTGGGAGACAAAGGGGTGTGGGTGTGAAGACAGAATGTGTAGAACACTGAAAAGAAGAGACCGTTGGGATCCGGGATGTCCCACTTAACCAAAGTACCATCCCCAGCACCAGTTAGAAAACAGCAAGTATGATGGGGTAAAAGGATCAAAGACTAGGAGGGGCTGGTTAGATTGGAAAAGGAGGAAGCACCAAGAAAGGCAGTGGCAGCCATGGTGTGAACGCACAGCAAGGACACCAAACGGCTCCCAGAAATCATCTGCTCCCAGGGTCTTTCCCAACTGAGGAACCAAACAACAGTCACAGTGTCTCCCATTTCTTTAGGGTGAGGAGGAAGAGCATGCTCAGTGAGGACAACTGGACCCATCCACCCACAGTAAGTAAAGGCACTGACCCTCGGGAATCAAAGGTCCCACCACCTGCCCATCCTTCCATGGCATCCTGGACACCAGCCACTGTCTCCTGTCTGACTTACAGAGCAGATCTTCTTTTCCCAGACTCTGGCTGGCATTTTCTTTGGGCCGTCAACCAGCTCCCAAATAAAGACACGGAGACTTATTATTAATTATGAATGCTCAGCCTTAGCTTAGGCTTGTCCCACTAGCTCCTTTACCTTAATTAAAGCTGTTTCTATTCATGTATGTTTTGCCTCAGGGCTTTTTACCTTTCATTCTGTTTGTCCTACTTTCCTGCTTCGTCTGTCTGTCTGGCCCCTGGTGTCTCCCTGGCTTCTCTTTCTCTCTCTTTCTTTCCTGAGCCTAAATTCCTCCTACTACTACAAATCACATGTCTTAGATGAGCTTTGCACTTCCATGATCTGGGGACTCTTCTCTTGCTTCCCCAGGTCACATGACAACTCTCTTAATGAGGTAAGCACTGCCACTTTCACTGCCTGCTTCCTCTCAGATGTCTCTGGGGAGATGGGGACACTCAGAGCCACAACTGTGTGTCCTTAGTTCCTCATGCAGCAGATGAGGAGCTGCACCTCTCCACCCTTTATGCTACTCACCTGCATTCTGCCCACTACAAAAGAGGTTGCAGGTGTGGGTGAGCTAGTCCCTGTGTAGTTCCCAGCACAGACCCAAAGAGGAAAGGGCCACACCCCTCTCCCTTGTCTCTCCTCATCTGAACCTGCTCTGGCCTTCAAAGGAAAGACTCCATTCCAACCAGTCAGAAGTGCAGGCTCTGGTATCTCACTCTGACCCCTCCTCTGCCCATCTTGTAGCAGCTACATGGCAGTGGAGTAGATGAAAGGCTCCAAACACGACTTTCTTCAATCCTTGCCTCTGAAAACATCTTTTTCCCCTTCTGTTCTTCCAACCCTTTCAAGAATTTGTAATCTAGTACTCTAAACCATTTCCTTTCTGTTTAAAATATGTCAAGTAGCTTTTGTTCTTGCCCTCCTTATATGATAGTTAAAAAAATAAAACCCTTGTAGTCTGGCAGATGGATTCAGACAAAAGACATCCTGTCGTGTAGAAGACTGGCAGGTTTCTTAGAGAATGATGGGAGGCATGCTCAAAAGTGAGGGTGGACATTGGCCAAAGGGCCACTGCAGATGAAAGGCCTTCAAGGAGCGAGAGTGGACAATGGCCAGGGACCATGCGCAGCATGTTAAAGTAGGCCAAGTGCTGTCTTCTAAAGTCTCTGGCACAGGAGGCCTTCATGAGATGTTTTTCTGTGCAGGACAAACAGACCATGTGAGTTGACTCTAAAGGAGGGGACTATTGTGTGTCTCTGTTCTTTGACAGAAGGCTCCTTCCACATAGTAACTTATATTCTTCTTAACTATTGAGAGAGGTGGTCAGTGTTTTCAAAGTCGTCTTTCCCCTGTGATCTGATGGCCAGTTGTCTGAGATGTACGCTGTTGGTACCTTCCTCCTTAGGGTGGTCTGTGTACAGCCAGGGAGGATGTGCATACACCATGGCCACTGTGCTGTCTTCCTCCCGAGCCTCCCACTCAGATGCCATCTAGCAGTCAACTCATAACAAGCCATTAGCTGGGTGTAGGTGCAGACTCCTTCCCACAGAATGAAGTACAAAACTGTTCTGATAACAGACTGGAAAGTGCCTCACCACAACTAGCTAACACTGGTTCCTTTATTTTATAATAATTTTACAGAGTTTTTCTCATGTTAGCATTTCAATAGAGTACCCACATACGTAAAAGTCCTTAAATCAGAGGGAACACACCCACGCTGAGTCCACAAATCATGACCTCTCCCTCCCCAACACACTTTGCTGCCACTTCCCTACAAGGAGTGGTGGCAGTCAGGACAGTGCAAATCCTCCAACACATCTGGCTTTTGTTCAGCACTGTTCTGTAGCCCATCTGGATGTCTCTGTTGATTCCGGCTCTGTTCCCATTGCTGTCTCACCCTGTTCCATGATATCAACCTGTCTCCTCTAGTGATCACACATCAGGCTGTCAGACAGTGAGTGACAGGAGTCCTCTCCCACAGTTCACAGAGGCCACAGCCCAGTGGTGCCAGATCACCAGCAAGGTGAGGCTCTGACCTGTGGAACTGATGTCACGCATCAACACTCATACTTTCAGGTGGATGAAGTGGCATATTCTATCGTGAACGTCAACGCCCAGCAACCCAAACCACCAACTTCAACCTCCATGCTACAACAGTCACACAAACGGTTTTCTGAAGTAAAAAAAAAAAAAAAAAAAAAAAAAAAGAATCAACGGGATCTGTCCTGACTTCACTGTATCCTTCCTGACTCTCACTCTTTACCTATGGGATCAGGGAGGTGGGGGCTGTTCCCTTGTAGCATACACAGTGCCTCCAAATTGTTGTCATGTCCTTCAGTGTAAGCAGATGCTAGGCATGTAGGGGACTGGGTGTCCGGTCACTACAGTAGCAGGGATGGTGTTGGTGGTGAATGAATTTGCCTGTTAGAGCAGGGTAGGAAGAACAGTTCACTGAATGGTGAAACAGCCGGGGAGTCACTAGAGGAACACTTGTAACAAAAAGCAACAGGCTAGGAGTGGAGGGTATCCTCATGGTGTGTAGGGTGGCATTGTATGCAGACTCCTGGCACATCATTAGCACCACATGGAAGAATGAAATGCAGATGGGACAGTGGACAGTTTTGCTAGGTTGAGGATATTTAAGCCGCATTCACTACAGTGTCCTCTCTCTGCCCTAACTTCTGTAAAAAAGAAACAAACATGGGGCTGGAGAGATATCTCAGTGGTTAAGAGCACTGGCTGCTCTTCCAGAGGTCCTGAGTTCAATTCCCAGCAACCACATGGTGGCTCACAGCCATCTGTAATGAGATCTGGTGCCCTCTTCTGTATACATAATAAATAAATAAATCTTTAAAA
This sequence comes from Peromyscus eremicus, assembly GCF_949786415.1. NCBI lineage: Eukaryota > Metazoa > Chordata > Mammalia > Rodentia > Cricetidae > Peromyscus > Peromyscus eremicus. The sequence goes on along the minus strand of NC_081416.1, from coordinate 167,631,390 downwards.
AAAAAAAAAGAAACAAACACAAGAAAGACAAGCTCTCTACTGTGAGTGTGAGTCTACAATCCTCATTTCCCCAAGAGTTCAGCTGGCCCCCCAGGAAACTGACAAGTACCCTCTAATGGGGTGACAGGATACCCATTAGTTAAGGACCAAATCTTCTCTCCTCATCCAGGAAATCATATAGTCTGACTATGGACTACCCACTAATTACACACTATGAGACCCCCGCCCCTGGCTGGAATCTTGTAAGAAGGGACTTCCACTTTGCTTCATGGGCCTGACCTCTCCTCAGAGCCCACACAGTGCTGCATCCCCATAGCGTTGAGAACCGTTAGCCACGGCCACAACATCTTGGTTAAACAAGGACAGTTCCTGAAACTGAAGTGCCTGAGTTCTAGAACTAAGATTACTTATCTATCTTCTTCTTGCCCTCCCCACCTTACCTGGTGGACCCAGGCTGTCCTGGGACTCTAAAGCAAGCTGGCCTCGAACTCACAGAGATCCACCTGCCTCTGCCTCCCGAATGCTGGGATTAAAGGCGTGCACCACCACTTCCAGGCTCCATATGACATTCTTTAACTCACCACTCTTAGGTTCCCCCTAGCAACAGCTATGGACCAAAAAAGGAAACTTTTCAACTCTCCTCCCTCTTCTTTTCTGCACTGTAACTACCCAAGCCTGTAAGCAAGCACCAGGCCCTGGTTCTTACCCCAGAGACCCTTCTGCACACTTTTCTCCCCAACTATCGTCGATGTGCTCATTGCCTGGTCTGTCTTTCCTATTTGCCAGCTTTGCATTTGGTGGCCCAAATAGGAAGGTGGCATGTAGACTCTCAGATCAGAGCTCTCCTCTCCCTCCCTCCCTCCCTCCCTCCCTCCCTCCCTCCCTCCCTTCCCCCTTCCCATCAGGTACCAGCCATCTCCATTGTTGCTACCTTCCCTGGTTTGGGTGAGCCTTGAGATGTGTTTCCCTTCTTCCTTTCTAACAGCTCTCAGGAACCTGGGTGGACAGTCCCTCCTCTCACCGACCAGACTAAATGGAACCACTGGGTCCGGGAACACCATTCCTTTTGGCCGACTTTCAGTCAGTAAAAGTCTCCTTGGTCACCCCTCCTCATAGGCGTTGGCTTGCAATCCTCTGAAACTGTTAGTAGACATTCTCCTTTGGTATGTTTCATCCAAAATTTAATCATTAAACCACAGTGCCTCATGTTATGTTGTGACGTGGCCTACCTGAAATATCTGCCCAAAATAGGACATTGAACTTTCATTACTGTGCTACAAAATAATTAATTAAATTTAATTAAAATTAAAGGGGGTGTATCTTAGGGTTTCTATTGCTGTGAAAAGACACCATGACCACAGCAACTCTTTTTGGTTTTCCGAGACAGGATTTCTCTGTAGTTTTGGTGCCTGTCCTGGATCTCACTCTATAGACCAGGCTGGCCTCGAACTCAGAGATCCGCCTGCCTCTGCCTCCCAAGTGCTGGGATTAAAGGCATGTGCCACCACTGCCCAGCTACAGCAACTCTTATAAGAAAACATTTAATTGGGGTGGCTTACCTAGAGTTTCAGAGGTTCAGTCCATTATCATGATGGGGAGCATGGCAGAGTGCAGGCAGATGTGGTGCTGGAGCTGAGAATCCTACATCTTGGCTTGCAGACAACAGGAAATCGACTGAGGCACTGGATGGTATCCTGAGCATAGGAAACCTCAAAGCTCACCCACACAGTGACACACTTCCTCCAACAAGGCCATACCCACTCCAACAAAGCCACACCTCCTAATAGTGCCACTCCCTGGGAGCTTATGGGGGTCGATTATATGCCAACTACCACAGGGAGGCAAGGTACCTTGCTTTCAATACTTTGTCTCCCATCCTAGCACACATCTCTCTGCTCTCCTGGCTCCACCCTTCAGGTTCTCCTCCTCCATAGAAGCCCTCCTACTAGCCTCTGGTTACAACAACTTTGGCTCCTCTAGAAAAGCTCCTCTGTCTGGGGAGCCACTGCACCTCCCCCACCCATCATTCTAGCCAAAGCCCCTGCTCTGACCAGATGATGAAGGCTCCAGCTTCTCCAGATGTCACACTCAGGTTCCTTCCTCACCCTGTGACTTTCTCCTCTCACCCCCCCCACCCCTACACCGTGAGAACTTTTCTATCAAAGCTTCCATTTCTCACGGGGCGGTAGTGGCGCATGCCTTTAATCCCAGCACTCGGGAGGCAGAGGCAGGCAGATCTTTGTGAGTTCGAGGCCAGCCTGGTCTACAGAGCGAGATCTAGGAAAGGCACAAGGCTACACAGAGAAACCCTGTCTCAAAAAACAAAAAAAAAAAAAAAAAAAAAAAAAACACAAAAAAAAAAAAAAACCACAAAAAAAAAGTTTCCATTTCTCTCCACTTCCCACAGGGGCATCCCACCCAGATCTGCCTCCGGCGCTGAACCCAACACAGCTTTTCCCTCCAAAGGGATGAGTGTCCTCCACTTATTGCCAACATAAACCCAGGGTTTATGGCCCACAACAGCTGTATTAGTACACAGAGTCCCTCATTCATTAGGCTCCATCCCCACCTTGACTCATTCCCTAAGTCATTGTTACTGTTGAAAGCTAATCTCTATGTTAAATCCATATATCTCTAAACTGCTTCTCTAGCCTGCAAGAATCCCTCGGACCACATCTGTTTCCCTTCCTCTCCCTACCTGCACAACAGTATCCACACCCCTCCCTACCCTGAAGCTCTCAGATACACACACAGCATCGTCTTTTTGTTTTAATTATTTTTAAGTTAAGCTGACCAAACTGGCTCCCAGCCACACCTCCCTTTTACAGCAAAATTCTTCCCAAAGTCCCACGCTTTCTGTCCAGATAACAAATCTCACTCTGTCCTTTGTAATGATTATGATAAACGGCACTGGTGGCAGCGCTGGTTACCTAATGAAAAGGCCACAGTCACGACAGAACCCAGTGGTACTTTTAGAGCTTTATTAGGAAGGAAAGGGAGGGAAAGGGAAACGGGGCGGGGGGGGGGGGGGGAGCCAGGCCTGCGGGGAGGGAGCAGAGCAGAGCAAAGAGGGAACAGAGAGAGAATACAGAAAGAGAATGGGGGTCCACGTCCAGCTTTTTAAGGCGGGGACATAGTCGCCAGCACCCACTGATGATGTAAGACACAAGACCCCAAGCTGCACATGTGCGGGATCCTAACACTTTTGCCCTTATTGATGGTTAAATGTAAACACATGTTACTTGAGTGTGTTGTCATGTAGTGGCAGATGTTGATGTGTTTCTAAGGGTTTCATATAATCTGCCTTATGTGATCTATGTCATCTTATGTTCAAAAAACTACATGCTGATACCATTCTTTTTTCCTTTTTTAATATATGGGTGTTTGGCCTATATGTATGTCTGTGCACCACATGTGTCCCTGGTGCCCTTAGGGGCCAGAAAAGAATATCAGATCCCCTGTAATTGAAGTTATAGACTGTTGTGAGCTACCATGTGGGTGCTGGGAATCTATTGTGGGTCCCCTAGAAGATCATCAAGTCCTCTTAACCACTGACCTATCTCTCCAGTTCTACATTCTTATTATTTTTAAGGTGGATAGATAGATAGATAGATAGATAGATAGATAGATAGATAGATAGATAGACAGATAAATGCATGCATACATACATACATACATACATGAGATAGATAAATACATAGAGATGATAGATACATACATACATATATATACATAGAGATGATAGATAGATAGATAGATAGATAGATAGATAGATAGATAGATAGATAGAGATAGATAGATAGATAGATAGAGGGTAGATATAAATAGGCATATACAGAAATACACATTTTAAAGTGACTTAATTTTTTAAACTACATAGTTTTCTCAAAGATATACAGTTCTCATTAATAGTGTATTTAAAATGACTACTATATTGTTGAGTTCAGCTCGACCTTCGGACAGTCCTTGGTATAGGGAAGTGTGGATTGAGAAATAATAGATATGAAAAATAGAGGCGTAGATGTAAAAGAAAAAGACAGAGACACAGAATAGCATCAGGAGGGCTCTGAGTCAATACCATAGTCGCCCTGAGTTTATTATTCACAGCCTTTTTATACCCAAAGCAAGATGGACAAAAAGACATCATGGTTCAAAGTACACAAACAAGTATAAACACCTCCTTAGTACTCAAGACACCTGGTAACCACACCTTTGGCAAATTATCCTGTTATACAGCCTTGTGGGGCAAAAACAAGCTCAGATTCTCTTGACCTTGAATCAAGATGGAATAAGGCCTCACTATGGATTCTCTGTGGGCCCCCACACTGTACTTTGCCTGTACTTGATATTTTGGATACAGTCAAACATGCTTTCTGTGTTTTAAATATGATTTATGAAGTTTCAATTTAAAATATAATTGGTACTAGGATTTTATAAACAAGACTAGACACAAAAAAGCCATTAAATTTTAAAAGATATTTAAAAAGTTATAATGTGTATAGTTAACTGGGGCAGGGAAGGAGAGATGGGGTGTTGTTTGTTTTTGAAAGGAAGTCTCACAATGTGGCCCTGGCTAGCCTGGAATTTACTTTGTAGACCAGGCTGGCCTCAGACTCAGAGAGATCCACCTGCCTCTGCCTCCCCAGCACTGGGATTAAAAGAGTGTGCCACTATAGCCAGATGATAAAAAGGGGGGGGGGGAATGTTATAATTCCTACGGTCAACATTCTATACATCAAGATATAATTGGTACCTGTTTCCCTACTTACAGCTACATGTTTGGGGTTTGTTTGTTTGTTTGTTTGTTTGAGTATAAACCTGCTCTCAGAATGCTGACAGGGACAGGATGCAATTCTCTTACTAAATGAGACAGTGTGTGACTCCATTTCTCTAAACACTAAATTGCTTTTCCTATTTGTGTAAAACCTGAGTTTGATGAAAAGCATCTTCACTTAAGACATTCCTGCTGAATCACATAGCAATCACGGAACTTGTTTTGCTGGACAAAAACTTGAATCTATTCATAAATTTGCCTCATTGTACAAAATGTCACTGTGCCTGAGACCTTCAGTCCTCTAGACTGATAACAAGTAGCACTAATAAATTATAAGTTTATCACAATCAGCCCTAGGAAGTACTGACAGCCAGATGAGCTCATTAAGTGAAGATGAATACCTCCAGCACAAACAGGAAGGACTGTTTTCTCTAAATCCTTTATGTTTTTTAAAACATTTAAGAATTTTGCTGGATTATTTCTCCAGTAATAAAATGATGCTAATTTGATTCTAATTAGACTATAGGAAAAGAGAACATTAGGTCCTTCTAGTACAACTATTTGTGCACCTAGACCCCCCCATGCACACACCTTACTTAACCATTTGGGGAAGACATACATTCAGGCAAAACACCTGTGGTGTCCCCTTTTTCCTCTCGATCCGTTGGCCACCAGTCCTTGAGAACAAAGGGGCAGAAGCAGTGACAGAGAGCTTTGTGTGGCTTGTGAACATAGCAGAAATGGTCTTCTGGGAGACAGCTTCAGTGAAACAGCTCAACTTTATTCCAGAGTGAGGGGAGATATAAAGGCTGGGGACAGAGGCTGGGGCATCACCTAATTTGTATTAAACAGCACGCTCCTATCCTAAGGCTCCTAGCTCAATGTCTAATTACTATATGGGCAGCAAGGGGAGAGCTTCTGCAGGGGACTGTGTAAAGGGTCACACTAGGGATAAGTCAGGCATCTGGGCCTATCCTCCAGATAAGGTCAGGTAGAGAACAGGAAGTCCCTCACTGTGAGGATAGTCTTCTATGTTGCTGAACTCTGAAAGAGTTGCCAGACCATGGTAGACTGCAACCTCTGACTAGCAGGGCCTCTTGACAAACACCCACACACTGAATATAAAAAATAAATCCTGCCGGGCGGTGGTGGTGCACGCCTTTAATCCCAGCACTCTGGGAGGCAGAGCCAGGAGGATCTCTGTGAGTTCGAGGCCAGCCTGGACTACCAAGTGAGTTCCAGGAAAGGCACAAAGCTACACAGAGAAACCCTGTCTCGAAAAACCAAAAAAAACAAATAAATAAATAAATAAATAAATAAATAAATAAATAAATAAATCCTTAAACAGGACTCCAAGAAAGACACAGGGATCGCCCAATGACAGAGAAATGGAATGAGATCTACATGAACAGCCTGGACGTGAGTGGGGGTAATGAAGGGCGAGGGTCGAGGGAAAGAGAGCTTGGGGGAGCGGGAGATCCCAGCTGGATCAACAACAGAGAGGGAGAACAAGGAATAGGAGACCATGGTAAATGAAGACCACATGAGAATAGGAACAAGCAAAGTGCTAGAGAGGCCCACAGAAATCCACAAAGATACCCCCACAATAGAGTACTGGCAATGGTCGAGATACAGCCCAAACTGACCTACTCTGGTGATGGGATGGCCAAACACCCTAATTGTCATGCTAGAAACCTCATCCAACTGCTGAGGGATCTGGATGCAGAGATCCATGGCCAGGCCCCGGGTAGATCTCTGGGAGTCCAATTAGCGAGAATGAGGAGGGTTTATATGAGCGAGAATTGTTGAGACCAAGGTTGGATAAAGCACAGGGACAAATAGCCAAACGAATGGAAACACATGAACTATGAACCAATGGCTGAGGGGTCACCAACTGGATCAGGCCCTCTGAATGGGTGAGACAGCTGATTGGCTTGATCTGTTTCGGAGGCATCCAGGCAGTGGGACTGGGTCCTGTGCTCATTGCATGAGTTGGCCGTTTGAAACCTGGGGCCTATGCAGGGTCCCTTGGCTCGGTCTGGGAGGAGGGGACTGGACCTACCTAGACTGAGTCTACCAGGTTGATCTCAGTCTGCGGGGAAGGCTTTGCCCTGGAGCAGATGGGAATGGGGGGCGGGCTGGGAGGAAGGTGAGGGGGGCGGGAGGGGGGAGAACAAGGGAATCCGTGGCTGATATGTAGAACTGAATTGTATTGCAAAATAAAAATAAAAAAATTTTTAAAAAAAGAAAAAAAATTTTAAAAAAAAGAAAATAAATAATAAATAAATAAATAAATAAATAAATAAATAAATCCTTGCCGGGTGGTGGTGGTATACGCCTTTGATCCCAGCACACGGAAGGCAGAGCCAGGTGGATCTCTGTGAGTTCAAGGTCAGCCTGGTCTATAGAGCGAGATCCAGGATAGGCACCAAAGCTACACAGAGAAACCCTGTTTTGAAAAAAAAAAATCTTTTTTTTAATTGTGTAAGGTCAAATACCTAAATCAGCAGAATTCTGCTAAGTTATTGATCTGCATTTGCTACCATTTACAAGAACGGCTTTAAAGGACCAAAGTGTATGTCTAGTGATGATTTAGTGACAGGTGTTTTGGTTTTAAGCTTCACCTAAATGATATGCAAAAGTTTGAAGTATTGGACTGGCAGAACCACCCTCTGGGTGTCCAACAACCACATGCCTATGGGGACAGAATGCAAACATTACCCCTATGTGGACAAAGCACCTAAAAGGAACAATATTTTGACTCTTGCCCACCATGGTCAACTAGGTCCCAGGAAAATGTGTCGTGTTTCTCAAAAGGTTCGGCAGCTCTGGGGAGTCTTCTTGTTTTCTAGATCCAAGAGGCCATTGAGACTCCATAGGTAGACTCTAATCCATGTGCATTCTGCAGAGAGAGCATGGGGTGAAAGCACAGTCAGCAAGGCCTTGACCTACCCCCCAACAGATGGCACCACTGCTAAAAGGAAGACTAAAGGAGCCAGTAAGAAAGAAAATGGTTAATTTAGGATGCCTGTATGGTCTTAAACATGCAGCAAGAAAGTATAACCCAAGATTAAAATAATTTATAATAATTCCAAACAAAAACTAAGCTACATTTTAAAAAGACCTGGCAACCAGGTGTTAAATACCTCTTCATGGGGCTGGAAAGAATGGCTCAATGGTTAAGAGCACTGACTGCTCTTCCAGAGAACCCAGGTTCAATACCCAGAACCCACATGGCAGCTTGTAACTGTAACTCCAATTCCAGGAGACCCAACAACCATGACAAAACACCAATGTACATAAAATAAAAATAGATAATTTTTTTGTTTTCTTTTTTGAGACAGGGTTTCTCTGTGTAGCTTTGATGCCTGTCCTGGATCTCTCTCTGTAGAACAGGCTGGCCTCGAACTCACAGAGATCCGCCTGGCTCTGCCTCCTGAGTGCTGGGATCAGAGGTGTGCGCCACCACCGCCCGGCAAAAAATAGATAATTTTTTTAAAAGGCCTCTTCATTAAATAAATATTGAATATAGGTTACTGACACACCAAGTATATTGTCTCCTTAGAGGCAAATTAAAGAAACACTATTCCTAACTGCAAATAAAATGTTATTTGCATATTCCTGATGATTCTGCTACAGACCTATAAAATCAGACTAAAGCCATATCAAACATCACCATTTCATTGTTGGCCAGCACTCAGATGGTCCTGTGACAATCTAACTGCATCTAACTGGGTCCCTTTCATCACCATCCAACGCCTCAAAGGTTAGCAAAGGTAGAAACCCTAAATGCTTCTCCACCCCTATTTCAGCCAGGGAAAGTGGGAAAGTGACTTGATGTCTTTCTCCTACATGACCTTAAGGTCCCAACTCTTGAAGGAAGAATGTTAAGCAGCTAGACAGATATTAGTGAGCTTGGGGTCCCTCCCTCACAGTGTTCTTTCCCTATGAGATAGATATCTTATACCAAAGACTGTCCCAAGAGCCCTCCTGATGAAGACACTACCAGAGTGGTTGGGGGTGAAGATAGTTACAAAAACAAAAATTATGTCCCATCTTTTCAACTACCTAATAAAAATAAAAGTAGAGAATGATAAGCTGTGGCCAGGCCATGTTAGTTAAATGACAATTCCTGAAGCTACAGTAACTTAGTAACTTACTTGCCTAACTTCAAGTCCTCCCTGTCTACCTCAGGAACAGCCATCCACAAGAGGAGCTTGTCAGAACTGGAGAGAGAAAGACAGATCAGCAGGTAAGAGCATGCATGCTGTTCTCACAGAAGACCTGAGATCTCTTCCCAGCACCCACATCAGGGGGTTCACAACTGTAGAGACCCACAGAGGTTTGCTAGTGAGAACTTACTCAGGGTCTGAGAATCTGAGCTTGCTTTACCCAGCAGGGCTGCATAAGGGGATGATTTGACCACGGGTGTGGTTACCAGGTGTTTGGAAGGGTCTACACTTGGCTGTCCCATATGCTTTGCTCTAGCAAGGGGGAGGTCTTTTGCCCCATCCCTTGGCATTGTTATAAAAAGCCCTTTTGAAGAGACAGACGAGACCCTTGGGTTTTGACCCAGGTCCTCCCAAAGCTATCTTGTGTTTCTGTCTTTCTCCTCTCTGCTATCTTTCTATCTAAAAGTTTCTTATTCCTCTCTCCTCCTCATAGGAATCCTTTAAAAGGTGGGAGCCTGCCTCCCACAGATGGCACCAGAACTAGGGACTTGTATGCAAAGGAAGTGAGAGTAGGGAACACTGTGGAAAGCAGTTGGACATGTCCAGTTTTGTATTAAAGTTAAGGCAGTGGTATTTTATTCTTTGGAAGCAAAAACTGTATATAGAAAAATTAGGCTGGAGCAAGCATCTCTCTTTGTCTAGGTTTCTCTATCTATCTATCTATCTATCTATCTATCAAATTAGATTTAAAAAATAGGGTTAGGGCCGGGCAGTGGTGGCACACGGGAGGCTGAGGCAGGGGGATCTCTGTGAGTTCAAGGCCAGCCTGATCTACAGAGCGAGATCCAGGAAAGGCGCAAAGCTACACAGAGAAACCCTGTCTCGAAAAACCAAAAAAAAAAAAAAAAAATAGGGTTAGGTATACAGATCTTGTGTAGGCTTAATAGAAAGGAATTTAGGGAAAGAGTAGAATTTCCCTAGTGCTGGACCTGGCAAACAGAAAACAGCATCCAGGAACAAGCAGCCACTGCAGATTAAGCAGTCTGAGAAAGAAAAGCCAAAATGGGGCAGGGAAACAGTAAGCAGATGTTTGAATATTCACTTGTAGAAAGTTTGAAAACTAGGGGAGTTAAGGTAAAATGGCCACAAGTACAGAGGTTCTTGGAGTTCACAGAGGAATTGTGTCCTTTATTCTCTGACTATGGGACTCTCTGGACACAGCTCCTGGGGGAGAATTGGAGCTGAAATGCAACAATATTATGAGGAACATGGGCCAGAAAGTGTAGCTAGAAGTTTTCTCTGGTCCTGTAGAATCTCTCCCACCATGTCCCACCGCCGCTTGGTCCCAAATAAGCACACAGAGGCTTATATTAATTAAAACTGCTCAGCCATTAGCTCAGGCCTACCACTGACTAGCTCTTACACTTGAACTCAGCCCATTTCTGTTAATCTATATGTTGCCACGTGTTCCGTGGCTTTACCTGTGTGTCCTTGCATCTGCTTCCTGGACGGCGGCTGACATCTCCTGACTCAGCCTTCCTCTTCCCAGAATTCTCCTTGTCTGCTTATCCCACCTATACTTCTGCCTGGCTACTGGCCAATCAGTGTTTTATTAAACCAATGTACAAAAGCATTATCTCACAGCAAGAAAGGATTCCCTTGGAAGCTTTTGGCCTGTGGGCACTAATTTGGGATGGCTTAGATCTAAGTCCTGAGCAGCAGGGGGGAATTTTCCTTGAGGTACAGGCAGAACAAAACCCTCTGCTCCACCGGAACTGCTGCTAGATGAGAACACTTTTACATCATTCAATCAGGGTCAGTTTCCTCTTGGCCATGAAGCCAAGTTTAAGGAACAGAAGTCTTGGGATGAGACAAGGGAGGAACTAAAAGACTTGAAAAACTTAGTAATTTCTCTTTCTCAAAAACTGGAAACTCTTCAGATCTTTCCTTCCTATGGCTCTATTCCTTCTGCATTAGCAGAATTAGACTCACCTGGGAGGTCATCTATCAGAATGGGAAAGTCACTTATAATTGCCCTGGCACAAAAACCTCCCAGTACATGGCAAACCCTCACTGCTAGTGCTGCATCTCCTCTTCAAGCCAGTATAGAGAGGCAGCAAGCAGAGAAGAGGTGCAAGGATTTCAAATGTTCCCAATAATTGAGCAGCAAGATGCCCAGGGAAATATTGTGTGAGTGCATGTTCCTATTCCTTTTAAACAATGTAAGGAGTTAAAAACAGCATATAATCAATATAGTCCAACTGCTCCATTTAACAAGTATTGTTAGAAAGCCTTTCTTTAGAAGCCCTACCTCCCAGGGACTGGAAACATAGCCAGAGCTTGCCTGTCAGGTGGAGATTATTTGTTGTGTAAAGCAAGTTTGTGGAGTAATTCAGACCACAGCTGAAATAAATCAGGTCCAGCAGATTCCCATTACTTTTGATATGCTTGCCAGAGAAGGCCCTTATTGAGAGACAGGTCAACAGTTAAATTTTGATGTGGCAGTGTATGCTCAGGTTAATGCAGCTGCCAAAAAAAGGCCTGGAATAAGCTTCTGTCATCTGGAAGACAGACTGAGGATTTATCAAAGACAAGGCAAGAGCCTGATGAATTGTTTCAGGACTTTGTCTCTAGGCTAATGCAGACAGCAGGCAGGTTAATTGGAGATTCAGAAGCTGGACTTTTGCTTGTTAAACAGCTCACCTATGAAAATGCTAATGCCACCTGTCAAGTCGCTTTAAGACCTTTCAGAAAGAAAAAAATATCTCTGACTATATTCGACTCTGTTCAGATACAGGGCCTTTGTACAATCAGGAGATAGTCATGGTTGCAGCATTACAAGGAAAAATGATCAAAGATATTCTTTACCAACAAAGACATTATGGCTTGAGACAAGGGAGAGCTATCAGACCACCTGGAAGTTGCTTTGGGTATGGCCAGATGGGACACCAGGTCAAAAGGTTGTCCTGAAAGGAGAAAAAGCTTAAGGACAAATAAGGAACCTGGGTTGTGCCTGAGATGCAAAAGAGGGAAGCATTGGGCTAATAGAGGTCTATCAAGGACAGATACCCAGGGAAATCTGTTTTAGGGAAACGGATGGAGGGTCCAGCCCCAGGCCCTGACAAAGTAGATCTTTGGGGGAATTCTGCAGTCTGTCTCATAGCAAAGAAATTTATTTAGGACCTCTACAAAGCAACCCCAGTCAGTGCTGGATTAGATGTCAGCTCTTCCATCTATGCGGTTTTGACTCCTGAAATGGGGATGCAGGCCCTCCCTACTGGTGTTTATGGGCCTTTGCTGGAAAGCACTACTGGGAAGAAGTAGTACCACCATGCAGGGGTCTTTGTTGCTCCTGGAGTAATTGATGCTAATTATGTGGAAGAAATTAAGGTAATGACTCATTCATCAAAGGGAATTTCTAAAATAAAGACAGGCCAGAGACTTGTACAGTTAATTTTACTTCCTCAGATACAAACAAAAATTCCAGTTAAAAGGGATAAGAGAGGAGAAGCTGGATTTGATTTGTCAGATGCCTACTGGTTACAAGCCATAGGTCCACAGCATCCAGAACTCACTTTGGTTACAAACAGAAAAAGTTTCTCAGGTCTTTTAGACACAGGTGTAGATCTGTCTGTTATCACTGCTAGTCAATGGCCTTCCATGTGGCCAAAAAATAGAAACTATTACACAGGTAAAAAAGATTGGTCAAACTCAGTGTCCTGAGCAGAGCAGCAATAAACTCTCCTGGAAAGATGAGGGAGAACGGTCATGAAGGAACTTTTCAGTCATACATTGTCCCTCACTTACCTATAAATTTGTAGGGTTAAGTAAGATGTCATAAGCTGTATGGAAGTATATTTATATAGCCCCAATATAGTTGTCATTAAACAAAGGTTCCTGACCAGGAGTTAGTATAAAAAAAAAAAAAGTAATGGTCAAATGTCATCTTTCCTCCCTGAAGAAAGAGCTAATGGGGATGAATTAGAGTATTTTTAGGAAGAGTAATTTACCAGCTATGCAGATCCTATAACTTCGAAATTTGACCATCCTGTGTGGATAGATCAATGGGTCCTACCAGAAGAAAAAATACAAGCCATCCAGCAGTTAGTACAGGAAGAGTTGGATGGTGGATGTATCTTTGGAATTCTCCTATTTTCCTGATCAAAAAGTAGTCAGGGAAATGAAGATTATTACAGGATTTGAGGAAAATTAATGAAACCATACAACCAATGGGAGCTTTGCAGCCTAGATTGCCTACCCCTACAGCCATATCAGAAGATACTTATAAAATTATGTTGGATTTAAAGGATTGTTTTAATACCATCCCTTTGTCTCCCCAAGATTGTCAAAGATTTGCACTTAGCATTCCCTCAGTTGACTTTAAAGAACCCATGAAAAGATTTCACTGGAAGGTTTTGCCCCAGGGAATGGTCAATAGCCCAACATTGTGTCAAAAATCTGTGGCTCAAGCGATCCAAAAAGTTAGAGAGCAATTTCAGCAAGTTTATATTATTCATTGTATGGATAATATTTTGCTTGCATATAAAGATGAAGAAATTTTGCTTCACACCTTTGGACAGCTTCAGCACTGTCTTACTCATGCAGGGTTAATTATCACTTCAGAGAAAGTGCAAAGACAGCCATCTTTTCAGTATCTAGCATATGTATTATACCCTAAGGAAGTAAAACCTCAAAAATTGGAAATAAGAAAAGCTTTAAATGATTTTCAAAAGTCATTAGGAAACAGTCAATGGTTTAAACCTTATTTAAAATTATCTACCAGTGATTTGGAACCTTTAAGTGATATTAAAAGGAGATGGTGATCCTAATTTGCCTAGACAGCTATCTGAAAAGAGTAGACAGGTTATTTTGCAAGTTGAGAATGCTTTTCAATAGCAACAAGTACATTATACTATTTGTGATCTACCTTGGCACACATATATCTTGCCCACTAGACATATTCCTACAGCAGTATTATGGCAAAACAATCATCTTTTATGGTTACATCTTCCTATTTCACCAGCTAAGGCATTAAATCCATATTATGAAATTGTAGTTGTTTGGTATAGAACAGCAGAATTGAATCTAGACATTATTTTGGTAAAGAACCAAGTGTGATCAGTGTAAGAAAATTGGTTGCAACTCTGTGGGTTTGGTCCCCAGTTTCGGCACCAACAATGTAAGTAAATTGGTTGCAACAATTCTGGGTTTGGTCCCAGATTTTGGCACCAAAACATGAGTTTTGCAACTCTGGGGAAAGGTGTCCTGACTACCTGGGGAGTTAGGCAACACCTTGAGCTGCTTAGGACAGCTGCAAGGAGACAGTTCAGCCCTGGAGGGTGAGGTATCCCGGACACCTCAAGCTGCTCAGAACAACAGCTCTGCCCTGAAGGTGTCCTGAACAACTGGAGCTGTTTAACATAGCTCTGACAGCTAGAACTGCAAAGAAGCAGTCCAACCCTGGAAGGGAAATTTTTCTGACTTCTTGGGAAAGTCAGGCCTGGAACTGCTTCAGCAGGGAAGGGTATCCTGACTGGGAAAGTCAAGGTATACCTGGTATGATGGGGGATGGTCTCCCCGCAGGATATAGCAGTCCTGCTCCTCTCCTGGCGAGCTGCTACAGCTGAGCTTTGCACAGGCCCCACTTAAGGGGGCTTCCTAGCAGAGCTCTGCTTCTCTGGCCTAAGATGTTGCTTCTTTTGCTTCACTCTGTGAAAGGGCAAACCCCTGCAGAAATGTAGCAATCTCCTCAGGCTCCGGATGAAAGTGTTACTTTTCAGCTCTCTCTTGCTCTGTCCACTGAGGGACATCTCAGCAAAGATCTTCTGTTCAGCTCCTCCTTGCTCTGCTCTTTCAGCTCTCCCTTGTTTTGTCCCCTGAGGGACATCTCAGCAAGGATCTTCTCTACGCCAGTGAATGAAGATCTTCACACCCAAAACTCTTTTGAGAAAGAGATTTATTTGGGAAGGAAGAGTCCAGGAGAGTAGCTGCCTCTACCAGGGTGGAGAGAACAATCTTTTTTCCTAACTGACCAGGCAGGGTGGTTTACACAAGAAGTCTTGGGGGTGGAGTCAACCAGTGGTTGACTTGGGGCTCAGGGTTCTACTGTCCTGCTCTGTGATTGGTTGGTTTCACAAGTCAGTTGGCCAGGGGCAGAGATGGCTCTGATCTGACTGAGCCAAACTGTGTTTCTTTCTGCCCAGATCTGAACCATCTTTCCCTAGTTCTGGGCTCCAGGGTCAGGGTGGGTTTCTTTAGCCCAGCCCCTTTTCCCTACAATCAGTGTTTCTTTTACAAAACAGAAAATTGATTGGCTTTTTCAAAATAATGATTCTTGGGCAATTGCCTTTTCTCAGTTTCTAGGTCAAATTGATAATCAGTTTCCAGCTGATCAATTGTTACAATTTGCTCAAATGTATTCATTTATATTTCCTAAGATTGTGATGAAAGATCCCATAAGAGATGCTATGCTAGTTTTTACTGATGGTTCTTCCAATGGGAGGGCTGCTTATGTTATCAATGGAAAAAGCTACACAGTACAAACAACCCCAGTTTCCACACAGATAGTGGAATTACAGGTGGTAAATATGGTTTTTCAGTTTCTTGTAGACAGTTCATTTAATTTATATACAGAGAGTCAATACATTTATAGAGCTCTTCAAGTTAGAAACTGTTCCATGTATTAGGACTAGTAACAGTCAAGTTAGAATGCTGTTTCAACAAATTCAAGATGCTATTCACTAGAGAAAGCTACCATGCTTTGTGGGCCACGTTAGAGCTCATTCCATTCTTCCTGGTCCTTTAGTTGATGGTAGTGCAACAGCTGGCAAATTAACATGGATGACTGCTTTATCCCAAGTTGAATTAGCTCAACAGTCACATGCTTTTTATGATCAAAATAGCAAAAGTCTAAGAAAGCAATTCAATCTTACCAAGGATGTTGCTCAACAGATAGTTAAACAACGTGGGGTATGTCCAAAGTATTTTCCTATACTTCACTTGGTGTAAACCCTGGAGGTCTTCTTCCTAATCATTCATGGCAAATGGATGTCACTCATTTGGCAAGTTAAAATATGTACATGTAACCATCGACACTTAGTCAGGATTTTTAATGGCTAGTGTGTAATATGTAGAAGCTACAAAATATGTAATTGCTATTTGCCTGAAATGTTTTTCCTATATGGGGATACCAAAAATTATCAAAACTGATAATGGTTCTGGATAATAGTAGTAAAGCATTTCAGCAATTTTGTTCCCAATGGCAAACTGAGCATAAAACAGGCATTCCTTAATAATCCTCAAGGATAAGGCATAGTAGAAAGAGCCTATGTCAATCTCAAGATGTAGCTTCAAAAAATTAAGAGGGGGAACTGTACCCTCAGTCACCACATAATGCACTGAATCATACTCTTTTTCTTCTGAATTTCTTGAATGTGGATGTTCATGAGCAATCTGCCACAGATAGATTTTAACATGATGGCTCCCAAGTGACTTTTGCTCAGGTGAAATGGAAAGATCCTTGCTCGGGATTATGGAAGGGTCCTGACCCTGTCTTAATATGGGGTTAAGGACATGTTTGTATATTTTCACAAGATCAAATGAAAGTTCAATGGCTGCCTGAGCACTTGGTCTGTGCATGCAACAGAGAAATGTCAGCCCTGATGACACCATGGCTACTGACATTCCCCCAGAAGATTTGGAGTGAGAGCAGCTGAACTGGTATTCCTGACATTGATGTTCCATCATGCAGTCTGAGGAAAGAAGGAGACTAAGGAGGCCCCCTCAGACTGCTGAGGACAAGTTTGGAACAAAGGTTTTGTTGCTATTTGTTATTCAAGGACTGAGACTGTAAAAGCTGGAATGAGCCTGGAGCCACACCTCTTCTGGTTACTAGCAGCAAACCAATGCATGGCTCCTTTAAGAGACAGGTTCCCAATTCCTACTAGCTGAGCAGAAAGGCAGGTCAGTTACCTTGACAACCACCTTCACCCTGAGGCAAGGTTCCTCGGGAAAGACTGTCATAAAATGCTGCTGTAACTGAGGGTGAAGTTTCAGCAATGCCTGTCTAAACTGAGTTGAATTGTTGCATTCAGGGGAGCTAGAACAAATTTGGGTAAAGGGATCACCACTCCCCTGGCTGGCAACTGGCTACTGCTGGGCACACTACCACCATGGCGGTGTGCTGCAACTGGCTCTAGGATGGCTGGGAGGGCCTGGCAGGGAAGGTGGCTTGGAGGCATGGCATTGCCCTAAGTATTACAGCCCACTAGCAACAGCACTCACCAAATCCCATGGTTGATGGAGCCAGATACAAAGACTCCAGAGCAGCTGACAAATTAGGCTCTGATTAAAAACTTTCAGGGGAACTTAAAAACTGGTAACAAAAGTGACTTTGGACTTCAAACTTCAGAAATGAAACCGTTTTGAATTCACCTACAATTTTAACTATGGTGACTCACAATTCATGTACCCTCTGCCTTGTTGGAAGAAAATGTAAATAGTTATGTTAAGAGATCTCTTTTAGATGTTTGCTAAGTTTGTAAAGTGTAAATAGTCCTATAGAGAGTTTGCTCTTGAATGTAAGTTTGTAAGAATTGTAAATATATATAGTAATATTCATACTAGAATTATGTTAACCTATTGATATTAATGAACCATGGTTTGGTGAAGCTAATGAAGTCTTTAAATTTGATGCAGTTGCATCAGGAGTTTATTCATTTATTTGATGTGTTTGCATCAAGAGTTTAGTGATTTAAAAAAGAGTTTGGCACAGCTAAGGCTATTAAAGACATCTTAGACCCATTCAAAAAGGACATTCCATCTTGATCATCCTCTACTCCTTTACAGGGGGTGTGGCAGCCCTAGGGATTTCTGTGGCTGTTCCAACTACTTGCAAGCTCTTAGTAGGGACCTGAGTCAGAGCTGAGTTAAGCTCTGTACTTTCCCCTGCCAGAGGCTAGTAGTCAGGGATGAGTAAAGTTCTTCTTGCTAGCTGCCATCATAAGACAGAGTACACTTGATGGAAAGTGCATTCCATGACAGGTAAAGTTGACTAGGGATGGAGGATTACCTAAGGCAGGAACAGTCTATCTGAGGGGTAACCCAGCTCTGTGTTCCTGGGTCATGGTCACTCATAGTTTTTACTCCAGAATAAACCATCTCTTATTCCCTTTGAGGCAAGAGCTGTGGCTTTTGTGATGACACTGGAGGCATAGCTCAGCTCCCAAGTACAAAGCCCTGGCTTTGGCCCACAACATCACATAAAACTGGGTATGGAGGCACACACCTGTAACCTTAACACTGGGGAGGTTAGAAGCAGGACAGTCAGGAATTCAAAATCATCCTCAGCTACAGCGTGAGTTCAAAACCAGCCTGGTCTACTACATACCACTCTATCTCAAATGATAAATGTTGTCCCTATTTATTTAAGTCTTTATTTGTGTCTCTTAAACCATACTGCAGTTTTCCTTAGACAGATAAACATTGTTCATTAAAATCTGGGAAAGTGCCTGGTGGTGGTGGTGGTGGTGGTGGTGGTGGTGGTGCACACCTTTAATCTCAGCACTCAGGAAGCAGAGGCAGGAGGATCTCTGTGGTGATATATTATGTACCCTAATAAACTTGCCTGAAGATCAGAGGACAGAGCCAGCCACTAGATTAGACATAGAGGTCAGACATTGGTGGCACATACTTTTAATCCTATCACTCAGGAGGCAGAGATCCATCTGGATCTCTGTGAGTTCAAGGCCACACCAGGCTACATGAGATGGATCCAGCATAGGAGAGAAACAGAGCCAGGCAGTGGTGGCACACACCTTTAATCCCAGCACTTGAGATGTCATGCCTTTGCTTGGGAAGCACACACGCCTTTAATCCCAGGAAGTAATATGGAAGGGCAGAGAAAGGTATATAAGGCATGAGAAGACAGGAACTAAAGGCAGTTCAACTGAGACCCTTTCTGGTGAGGACTCAGAGGATTTTGTAGAGGTAAGAACTAGTGGAAGACAAGGTCTCAGTTGGCCCAAGTGTACTTCCATCTGGCTATGTAGTCAAAGATGAATGACCCTGAACTCGAATACTCCTGCCTCTACCTCCCAGGCACTGAGATTATAAGCATGTGTTGGGCTTAAGACTGACCTGTAGCTCCTGGGTGCAAGCAATTCTCCTGCATCAGCTCCTACATTCGCTGAGACAGCACATTACTGTATATTCAGTTTCAAGGGCAGGAGTTTTTAAGAATGCATATGCTTCTCTTTGTAAATAATGTTTCTGGTAAGTTTTACATAAATTAACTTTTGATAAATTAAGCCTATCCAAAAGCTGACTAAGGATTTGTGATAGATCACTTTGTAAACCAAAGGTCTTTCCAGTATCATTAGTAGACCATGTCAACTCTGATTTTCTACATAGCCAGATGGAAGTGCACTTGGGCCAACTGAGACCTTGTCTCCAAAAAGCAACCCCCCAAAAAAAAATAAACCCCACAACAAAACAAATACATGGGAGCCTGGGCGGTGTTGCAAAATCTGTCTCAAAAACAAACAACAAAATCATAAGAGCCCACAGGCTCATTTGCTCCTTTATGTCATTGGCATCAAGAAGAGTAAAAGGATAAGTAATATGGGTGCTCAGGTAATGAGCACTTAAAACTTTACATGAAGTTGCAGTTCATTAGAGGACCCCCCATACATAGCATGCATAAGTTCTGGGTCTGGTCTCCAAAGCCAAAATAAAACAAACCCACTCAATAATAAACCCCACTGACAGAGATAGGAAATCTAAGGAGATCAGTAGAGTTTACTGTTCAGTCATTTATTTTTCTCATGTTTTTACTACAATACAAATATGACAAACGATAAAAAAAAAAAGAACTAGTGGAAGGCTGCTCTGCTTCTCTGATCTTTCAGCTTTCACCCTGATAGCTGGCTCTGGGGTTTTATTATTATTATTATTATTATTATTATTATTATTATTATTATTATTATTAAAAGACCATCTAAGATTTGAACAACAGATCTCTGTGAGTTTGAGGCCAGCCAGATCTACAAAGTGAGTTCTAGGACAGCCAGGATTACAGAGAAACTCTCTCGAAAAAAAACAAAAAAAAAAAAAAAAAATCTTGGAAAGTAACAAGAGGTCTAAGTGGGTAAAGACAGTAGATGTGCAGGCGTAGTGACCTGACTTCAGTCCCTCCACCCCACATGGTGAAAGGAGAGAACCAACTACCAAGAGTTGTCTTTTGACCTTCCCATAAGCAACACATAAATAATAATAATAATAATAATAATAATAAATAACCTACAACAATAACTTTTAAGCCATTGAATTGAGTATGATGGTACATGCTTGCATTCCCAGTACTCAAAAGGCAGAGGCAGGAGAATTGCTACTAGTCTGAGAAGAGGCCACTTGTTCTATATGGTGAATTCCAAGTCTGCCAAAGCTACACAGTGACACCCAAATACATTAAAAAGAAAAACCACTGAACAACATATTTTTTTAAAAACATAAAGACATTATTGTTTTTCATTAAATTCAGTAGCTGCCCCTTAAGCACCTGCTGTCCTAATTGGCAGTTGCAACTCCACAGCTACCAGTAGCAGTTCAGCTGGAATGACCATAGCCAGGCAGGGATTCTGGTCCCTCAAGCACCAGCTCTATCACAGCCACTAAAGGGAACTTTATCTAGATATCTCTTCTTCTAAAGAACTCAGTATTCAAAGGCTGAGGTGAAATTCTTCTCGCTCAGGGAGGCTGAATAGCAAGTAGCTAACCTCCTCTCCTAGCTCAAAAACCAAATTCCTCCCAAAAAAACAAAATTCCTTCTGCTCCACCCCCACTTAAGAACCCTAGCTACACTTCCTATCAGCTAGTTGCTGACTCACCCTCCTGACTGCAGGTTAATTTTATTTAATCAAACAAATGTAACATGTCTTTGCATCATTAAACAAATATTTCACAGCATGAACAAATGAAACACACCTTAATATTCCACAACAGAACATCCAAAGCCATCTTGACAAAAATCAAAACTGGGGACCCACATTTCCTCACTTAAACACTTAATGTACTTACTATGGTGCTAGGAATAAAGGCATGTGCCACCACTGCCCAGAAAAATAAATATTTTTTTAATCTAAAAAAATATATATTCGCCGGGCGGTGGTGGCACACGCCTTTAATCCCAGCACTCGGGAGGCAGAGCCAGGCGGATCTCTGTGAGTTCGAGGCCAGCCTGGTATCCAAAGCGAGTTCCAGGAAAGGCACAAAGCTACACAGAGAAACCCTGTCTCAAAAAACCAAAAAAATTATATATTTTATATATATATATATATTCACATATGGACCAAAGGAACGCAACTGAGAATCAAGAAGTGAATAAAATTCTGGTCGTATGACCTTTGACAAGTGTACAGAGATAAGTTCATGGGTGTAGCTAGAGTTTTCTTGCCTGGCCCACGGTCAGGACAAATCTCTCTCACCTGCCAGTCCCACAGCCTCAGACCCAACCAAGTAAACACAGAGACTTATATTGGTTACAAACTGTATGGCCGTGGCAGGCTTCTTGCTAACTGTTCTTACAGCTTAAATTAATCCATTTCTATTAATCTATACCTTGCCACATGGTTCGTGGCTTACCGGCATCTTCACATGCTGTTTGTCATCGTGGCGGCTGGCAGTGTCTCTCTGACTCAGCCTTCCACTTCCCAGCTTTATTCTCCTCCTTGTCCCGCCTACACTTCCTGCCTAGCCAATGGCCAATCAGTGTTTTATTTATTGACTAATTAGCAACACATTTGCCATACAGAACATCCCACAGCACATGGGGGAAGAACAGTCTTTTCCACACTAATTCTGAGCAGCTGAATAATGCAGTTTCTGGAAACTGCTCTCTCTATTAAACAATGCAAAGCAGACCAGTGAGTTGAATAGAAGCATTAACACCCACACATCCTGCAAGGAGCAATGGTGACAGCCAAAGGAAAGGCATGAGGATGAAAGTAATTTACAAGATCAGAACAGATATAGGAAAGATTAAGGAAAACACGCTGCGGGGGCACACAGCTCCAGCTCACCAATTCTCAGTGGCATCTGTGTAGGTCCTAGCTGGATATATAAGCAGGCAGCCCACTGCCTTTGGAAAGAAAGTAACTTGCACAACTGTCTTTTTAGACTGGCATTTGGATTGAGGAACCCTGGGTTGTTGGTAATTAAGCTCTAGACATTTATGTAAGATGTTTGGTGGGTTTTTTGTTTGTTTTGTTTTTTAAGATTTATTTATTCATTGTGTATACAGTGTTCTGCCTGCATGTATCCCTGCATGCCAGAAGAGGGCACCAGATCTCATTATAGATGGTTGTAAGCCACCATGGGTTGCTGGGAATTGAACTCAGGACCTCTGGAAAAGCAGCTAGTGCTCTTAACCTCTGAGCCATCTCTCCAGCCCTGTGTAAGATGTTTGAATCACAAATCACAAAGATTCAGCTCTAAGAAATCAGGGGCTAATTACTAACGTGGACATTTCTGCCTTTATTATTGGCCTTTTTGTCTCTACATCCATTTTTAAGTCCTCTTATAATAAAACACAGAGCTAAACCTTCTGGGCATATATTTGTCAAACATTCTTAGTAAATGACACAGAAGCATGAACAAAACCAGGGTGATACAGAGAAACCCTGTCTCGATTAAAAAAAAAAAAAGAAAAAGAAAAAGAAAAAAGAAAAAGAAATGATTCATATTTTTAAATTATTTAAAATATTGCTAGGTGGTGGTACACACCTTTTTTTTTTTGTTTGTTTGTTTGTTGAGACAGGGTTTCTCTGTGTAGCTTTGCGCCTTTCCTGGTACACACCTTTAATCCCAGCACTCAGAAGGCAGAAGCAGGTGGATTTCTGTGAGTTCAAGACCAGCCTGGTCTACAGAGTTCCAGGACAGCCAGGTCTAAACAGAGAAACCCTGTCTCAAAAAACAAGACAAAGATTTAAATCTTTTATAATAATGGGTATTTTTATAACAGTAAAAAAAAAAACTATCAGTAAATTAAATATCTGAAAGAAGTTTCATGTCCATAGTATACAAAGAACTATGTAACTCTGGGCTGGAGAGATGATTCTGTGGCTAAGAGCATTGTTGGCTGTTCCTCCAGATGACCTACATTCCATTTCCAGCACCCACATGGCAGCTCACAATCACATGCAGTGGCCTGCATCTGGAATTTCCAAATTCCTAAGGCAAGATATGAGGAGACAAGAAAATCATTCAAGAGGGCTGGAGAGATGGCTCAGGAGTTAAGAGCACTGGCTGTTCTCCCAGAGGTCCTGAGTTCAATTCCCAATAACCACATGGTGGCTCATAACTATCTACAACAGAATCTGATGCCCTCTTCTGGCATGTAGGTATACATGCAGAGCACTCATATGTAAAATATAAATAAATATTTTTTTAAAAATCATTCAAAAGTACATGGGACCAGCTAGCCTGAAGTACACAGTATAGCAGCAGAAAAAAAAAAAAAAAAAAAAAAAAGAGAGACCTTGCCTCAACAATGTGGAAGGAGAGAACAGACTCTCCAAAGTTGTCCTGGGACCTACACATACACACACACACACACACAAGCTGTGGCACACACACAAATAATGAATGAATGAATAATAATAAATAAATGTTTTTTTGTTTGTTTGGGTTTTTTTTGTTTTTTTGTTTTGTTTTGTTTTTAATTTTTCCAGAGCTGAGGACCGAACCCAGGGCCTCGTGCTTGCTAGGCAAGCGCTCTACCACTGAGCTAAATCCCCAACCCCAATAAACGTTTAAGAGCTAAAGTTCTCAATAAACCTGAAGGCACACTGCTTAGTGAAATAAGCCAGACACAGAATGGAGTTCATTACATAACTCCACATAATGACATATCCAGACTATACAAGTTCAAAGCTGGAAAACAGAATCCAGGTGTGCAGGGGCCATAAGTCTTACTGTTTCCTGGACACAAGGAGCTTGCTTTGACTGCAGTAAATTCTAGAAATAGTAGTAACAGAGTCTCTCTCTAGAAGGCACTTTGTCTCTCCTGATGCTCTCATTCCTGAAGGATGAGTCAGTCCTCCTGACATCCTCCATAACTCTTGTCTTGGCCTCTAGGCCATTGTGGGAGGCAGGCTCCCACCTTTTAAAGGGTTCCTATGAGGAGGAGAGAGGAATAAGAAACTTTTGGATAGAAAGATAGCAGAGAGGAAAAAGACAGAAACACGGGATAGCTTCGGGAGGATCTGGATCAAAACCCACCGTCCCCATCTGCCTCTTCAAAGGGGCTTTTTATAACAATGCCAAGGGGTGGGGCAAAAGACCTCCCCCCTCCTTGCTAGGTCAAAGAACAATGCACAGCCAAGTATAGACCCTTCCAAACACCTGGCAACCGTGCCCATGGTCAAGCCATCCCCTTATGCAGCCCTGCTGGGTAAAGCAAGCTCAGATTCTCAGACCCTGAGTAAGTTCTCACTAGAAAACCACTGTGGGTCTCTACAGGCCATAGACTCTCAGACAGCCCTGCCTCCCTGGTAAGTCATTCTCCTCCCCTCACAAAGGCTTGGATCAGGGTGTTGTCACCCCCATCACAACCAGACCCACCCCCTCCTAATACCAAGAGATGTTTATCCCACCTACCCCCCTAGCATTAGGCTGCTCTTCGAAGGGCAATACATTACCCTCTCCCTGTCCTGGGGTTCCCCATCCATCTGAGAGGACTGCCAGAATCTAACAGATACAGAATGGATGGGGCATTATCCAGGGGTCCAGGATTAATGAGAGTGTGGGCTGTGCAAACCAGGGTAGGGACAAGGGTGTCATCCTGACATGAAAGCTGGTGCTCAGAAAGCTGCTCACTCTGAGAGGAAATGGTGAAAATAGACACAGGGAAGTGAGGTCTAACCTGTCAAAGACCAGAATCTAGGCTCAAGCTACTACCTGTTCAGTGAGGTTTAACAAACCTTGTTGACCCTCCTTTCCTGTCTCCTACAATCTGCTCTCCACACTCTACAGGCCCCTGTCACTAGCACAGAGCAGCTGTTCTATGAGGTGAGTGGGAGGAATGAAGGTTCTGGTCTCACAGGCCCAAGGGAGACTCAAGTCTTACACCACACTGGTATGAGCTTTGAGAGTCAAGAAACAGTGGAGAGCCAGGTGTGGTGGCACACGCCTTTAATCACAGAGGCAGGTGGATCTCTGTGAGTTTGAGGCCAGCCTCGTCTACAGAATGAGTTCTAGGACAGCAGGGATACAAAGAGAAACCTAGTCTCAAAAAGTTAAGAAAGAAAAAGAGAGAGAAGAGAAAGAGAGGGGGGAGGGAGAGAAGAAAGAAAGAGAAAAAGGGCAGAAGAGGGCGAGAGGGAGGAAGAAAGAGCAGGAGAAAGCCACTGGGTGGGAGTGGTATAATCAGGGATGGAGAGGACTGGGAACAGGGTTCCTGAACACAACCAGGACAAGCAGAGAGCAGCAGAAGCCTGGGAGCTGCTGGATGCTGTTCTGAGCAGGACACAGACTTAGAGGCCTCTTTGCTTTTTTATGGAAATTACTAAGACCATCAGGTTGGATCAACCACACAGCTGATGTGGCTTTCTAGTGTCCTCTAGAAACAGCTGCATGTGGGACAAAGGAAAGCACAATTAACATGCAGACACTAGTGGTGGGACACAGATGGAGCCTGAGTGTGTTCGGTGCCAGCCCCACAGCAGTGGGCACTTTATCAACATGATGCCTGGTGCTTAACCTTGAAACCACATCCTTCATTCAGCTTGGAGCACCCCCTCAGCCCAGCAGTCTATTCCCTGAATTCCAGCTGAACCCCTCAGGAAGTTGAACCAAACTTATGATTGGGTAAATAAAAGATCACACATCAATGCAGTGAATTGTTATTTACCATTAAAAGCAAATAAAAAGTGTGGCAGCACATACCTGTAATCTCAGTGCTCAGGAAGCTGCAGCAAGAGAATGTCTGTGAGTCTCAGGCCAGCCTGAGATACATAGCAAGTACTAGACCAGCCAGGTTTATATAGTAAGACCTTGTCTCATTTAAAAAAAAAAAAAAAAGGAAATGCTGACATGGGGATGTTGTGGAATAATCTTTTTGTACACTGTGAAGATATGTCACTCTGATTGGTTAATAAAAAGCTGAATGTCCAATAGCTAGGCAGGATTTCTAGGCACAGAGGATGTTGGGAAGAAGAGTGGAGACACTAGGAGATGTGAAGGAAGCAGCCAAGCCACATAAAAGAACGTATATTAAAAGATATGGGTTAATTTATGTTAGAAGAGCTAGTTAGAAACAAGCCTAAATTATCAGCTAAGCTTTCATAATTAATTATAATTAATAAATAATTGATTAACAATTAATAATTAGCCAATAGTCCAGACGAAAATCCACCTACACAGGGAGATGGCTCAGTGGGTAGCATGAGGACCTAGGCTCAAATCTCTAACATCTATATAAAACACAGGCAGGGACCTGTACACCTGCTTAGAATGGGAGATTGGAGACAGTGGGTCCCAAGAGCTAGCTGGTGAGCTGGCTACATTTAGTGAGACACTGTCTCAAGGGACTAAGCCTGAGAATGATAGGATATCCCACATCATTTTTTGGCCTCTGTGTGCAGGCACATAGGCACACAGACCCATATACCTCCAAGTATATAACACCACACACACACACACACACACACACACACACACACACACACACACACTATAAACACTCTCAAAATGGAAATGAAGTATTGATACTTGCTGCAACATCATACATTATCCTACACAAAAGAATCCAGTCAAGGGGCTGGAGAGATGGCTCAGAGGTTAAGAGCACTGGCTGTTCTTCCAGAGGTCCTGAGTTCAATTCCCAGCACCCACATAGTGGCTCACAACCATCTGTAATGAGATCTGGCACCCTCTTCTGGCCTGCAGGGATACATGCAAATAGAACACTGTATACATATTAAATAAATGAATTTAAAAAAAAAAAAGAATCCAGTCAAACAAAAAAAATCCTATAGTATGATTTAATTATATATGATTCAGTATCTTCACCATAGGGAAATATGCAGACACAAAAAATAGACTAATGTTTCCTAGAGCTGTGGAGATTTAGAAACTTTAGAGACTAGCTACTAATAGAAGCAGAGTTTCTTTTAGGATTGATTAAACTTTTAATTTTATTTTGGTGATGATAGTACACTTCTGTAGATATACTAATAACTAATCAGACATTTGAAATAGGTGACTTTTATGATCTATGAGATATAGCCAAATAATGCTGCTAAGTTAAATATATATAAAAGAAAATGTTCATGAGCTCAGAGTCCAGTACAGGTAGAGGGGGCTAGCTGACTGGGCCCACTGACCATGGCCTCCAAGTGTCTCAAGTGTGTCAGACTGTGTACTTGGACAAGAAGGTGAGCTCCCTGGGCAAGAACTGGCACAAGTTCTGTCTCTATTGTAAGCACTGCAATAAGACACTGATGCACTGAGGGCCACACTGAATATGATGGGGAGCCCTTCTGCCACAAGCCCTGCATATGCCACACTATTTGGACTCAAAGGCATGAATATCAGGGGTGCCAGTTCCCATAGCTATGAAAACCCCCTGACTGAGGACCTTCAGGTCATCCCAGTGATCCAAACAAAGGATTAGAAGGCCAGAGATTCACACACACACACACACACACACACACAGTCCCAGCAAAGTCTCTAGTGTCACCATGTTCACTGGGGAGGCCAACATGTGTCCTTGATATAACAAAATCGTGTGCTTTACCATTTTGCCAAGAAGGTGACCTGGGCAAGGACTGGCACCAGCCCTGCCTGTGCTGTGAGTACTGCTCCAAGACACTGACCCCAGGTGGATACTGTGAGTGTGATGGCCAGCTCTATGTCACAAGCTTGCTATAGAATACTCTTTGGACTTGAGGGAGTGAATACTGCTGCTGTGGGCAACTACATCTATGACAAGAACCCTAAAGGTACAATTCAGCCTGAGGATCTGAAGATGCTGTCACAAGATCCTCTAGTTGGCTCTAAGGACTGCTACCACACACTCCTGCCTCAGTGTGTCTCGCCTACAAGCCCAGGGCTTCTCATTTTGGAGAGCTTCCTTTAGCCACCTGCAAGGACGATGACAAGTTCTTAGTCTTCCTTTGTATCGGTTACATTCATCATCATTTTATCCAGAGTAGCTGATAGAAATCATTTCAGGGAGGAAAGATTTTTTTGCTCACGGTTTTGGAGGGAGCAGGTCCATGGTCTCTTGGCCTCATGTACTTGAGCAGATCGTCATGGTGGCAGGACCATGAAGTGGCAGAACATCTCACCTCATGGAAGACAGGAAACAGAAAGAAAGAATAAGGGGACAGGGACAAAATACCTTCAAGGACCCACCAGTGCTAACCTACCCCTTCCAGCTAGACCTCACTCTCTGGAGTCTCCACAACCTACCAAAATACCAACTAGGGATCAAGTATTCAACACATGGGCCTGTCAGGGGACATTTCATCCCTGAACTATAACTACTCCAGAAGTGATCACTTCTTTGGAAGCTGTCCTCAGCAGACTGAGTTTTATTTCCTCCCCAGTAGCCCTTTTGCAAGGCCATATTCTATCCCTTTGCCCAGCATTCTACATTTTTTTTAATTGGTTTTTTGAGACAGGGTTTCTCTGTGTAGCCCTGGCTGTCCTGGAACTCAGAGATCCACCTGCCTCTGCCTCCATAGTACTGGGATTAAAGATGTGAGCCACCACTGCCCGGCTTGCATACCAAATTCTTAAGGAAAGACACCTGGATGATTAAGATGTTAACTTGTAAGTGATCTTTGTTTAGATTTACACAATCCACATCTAGTTACCTTCAATTAACAGCTGTGTGTGTGTGTGTGTGTGTGTGTGTGAGGAGAGAGAGGAGAGAGAGAGAGAGAGAGAGAGAGAGAGAGAGAGAGAGAGAGAGAGAGAGCATGGGTGTCATACCCCACTTCTGCCTTACTCTTTTAATTCTGTGCATCAAGTAACACAAACATAAAGTGCTGTGAGATTCCCCTGGAAGAAAACGTGTATATGTAAAGAACTAAGGGAGCTGGGAGGGGCCAGGGAGTAGTTCAGTGGAAAACTTTTAACTGCATGTACAAGCCCTGGATTAAATCCCAGCTCCAGGAATGGGGTAAGGTGGACCAGGAGCAGGAGGACCAAAGGAGAGGAAAGGAAGAAGACACAGAGAGGTAAGGAAGGAAATGAAAAGAGGAAAGGGAGGGAGGGAGGGAGGGAGGCAGGGAGGGAGGGAGGGAGGGGAGCTAGTCAAAGCTGTGATTTTCCATCCAGAGAAGGGAGGAGATGGCAGCCTGGATGACAAAGACTCCACTCAACAAGCAGCCATCCTGCCCTGCCTTCCTTCTCCCCCTGCAAAAGCACCTATCCAGACCTGAGTTCCGCGGGATGGAGCTTTGAGAGTGACAACGCCTTCCTCCTTCTGTGCTACCAGCTCTTAAACTGCTTCCCTCCACACCAGCTTTCAGCTCCTCAGCACTGGGTTCTGAGCAGAAAGCAGCTGTATTCTAGGAACCCCACTTTCTCAGACCCAGACCCCTTTGTTCCTGTCCCCCCTCCCTGTACATGTTGGGCCCTTCTACACTCTACCCCTCTACACTCTCACAGACCACAGGACAAAACACAAGGATAATTCTGAGATTTTATTTGATTATGCAAGGGGATCTGGTATTTTTCCAGTCTCGCTGGTGGTCAGTCTCTGAAGATAAGCAGAGGGCCTAAGAGGATGCTCCAAGGAGGACCTTGACTACAGTGCCCTGCTCCAGCAGCCTCGGACTTTTCTAAGATGTTGACGACCTCAGTCACTCTGATGCTCCCAATATGCCGAAAATTTGCTAAAAGCTTGTCTGAATTATGAGCACAGCCCATTATGAGGAAGGTAGTATTGAGATTCCCTACAAGGAAGAAAGAGAGAATCAGGGCTACTTTCCAGACTTAAGAACCCTGGTCCCTTCCCAGAGGCCCTCACCAGTCAGAACACCTGCTTCCCCACCAGAGATTTGGACAACAGAAACCTTACTCTTCTTACTTAAGAGTTCGAGTGTCTAGTCTTCTGTACCCCCACTCCCATCTCATGATCCTACCAGTCTCTCGGGTGTACAAAGGCATGGTACAGTATACACAGATAGTCATTTGATAAAGTTCTCCTCTCACCTGCCTGAAATTTTAAGGTGGAACTGTAACATGAAGAAGCAGCGAAGGGACAGGCTTCAGTGGTGACAAAATTTGGAAGACATTCCTGGTCGTGCCTTCCCACACAGGTTGGACAATGTTTGGCAGAAGGTGCTGTGTGCTTAGGTTCACCAGCCTTGAGTC
This sequence comes from Peromyscus eremicus, assembly GCF_949786415.1. NCBI lineage: Eukaryota > Metazoa > Chordata > Mammalia > Rodentia > Cricetidae > Peromyscus > Peromyscus eremicus. Next base: position 167,601,060 of record NC_081416.1, on the reverse strand, counting down.
TCACAAAAGGCTCCAAGTTGGTTATATTGTTGCAGAGATAGGACCTGCAGACACGGCTGTAGGAGGCAACGGACACTCCGGGTGGAGAGACGAGGTAGGAGATTTGTGGGGGGTAAGATAAGGCTGAGGTGCAGCCTTTAAAACTCACAATTCCTCTACTGGTCCCTGAGGAGTAGGGGATTAAAGAGGTGGAATCAGTGTCACTGGCCCCTCTCAGGGCCTCCCTTTCTAGCCTCTATATTTCCTGTGCCCTCCTGGCCCCAGCTTTGCCTCCTCCCATACCCACTCACTGCACCTGCATGGAACAAGAAGCCAGGGTCTTTTTCTATGTCTGCTAATCCTTCTTATGGAAGCCCCTCTGCTGCCCTAACTCCTGTGTCTTCATCCTTCCCTCTCCCCCGGGGACCTGTCCACATCCATCCTACACTACAAATATCTGAGTGAGACCTACCCCATTCTGGCCAGTAATTCCTATTCCTCACTTTCACTCCTTAACCTCGCCAAAGCAGTCACTCTAAAGTAACTGATGTGTTTTGTGTGCCCCTGAGGAACGTGAAGTGTTTCACAAGCATACCTTTTTATTTTTTGCATATGGTAATATTAATATTACTATCTAAAATAATCAGCACTATGCTTTTACTACCAATTTGTATACACACACACACATCTCTCAGGTGTACAAATGTGTGTGTGTGTGTGTGTGTGTGTGTGTGTGTGTGTGTGTATCTCAGTCCTGGCTGCTGGAAGTATAGCTAGAAAGGAGGGTGAGCAGAAGGTGGTATATCACCTGTCTCAATATACACTATCGTCTCCTCGCAGCCTTCTTTCAGCTTACACACCATGCTCCTCAACAAAAGCCAGTTCCAGTTATGCAAGGTCACAGCTCTGAAGGCTGAAGCTGTCGCCTCATAGCACAAAAGAGCTTCAGTCCCTAAAGAGAGAACGTTCTTCCAGTCACCTGCCTCCCACACCACCTTCTTTTTGTTGTTGTTTTTGTTTTGTTTTGTTGTTTGGGGGGCTTTTGTTGTTGTTTGGTTGGTTTTGGTTTTTTGAGACAAGGTTTCTCTGTGTAGCCTTAGCTGTCCTGGAACTCACTTTGTAGACCAGGCTAGCCTCAAACTCAGAGATCCACCTGCCTCTGCCTCCTGAGTACTTGGGACTAAAGGCATGACCCATCATGTTCGGCTTTCCACATCACCTTTTTGTTGTTGTTGTTGTTGTTGTTTGTTTGTTTGTTTGTTTTATGGAGACAGGGTTTCTCTGTGTAGTTTTGGTGCCTGTCCTGGTTCTCAGTTTGTAGACCAGGCTGGCCTCGAACTCACAGAGATCCCCATGGCTCTGCCTCCCGAGTGCTGGGATTAAAGGTGTGCACCACCACCTTCCGGCCCATATCACCTTAACATCAGCATGCAGAAAGCCTATCCCCTGAGGGGACTCAGCCCACTTTCCACCAGTACATAGGTCCAGCCAGCCTCCCACGTATTGGGGCCTTACAGTATACAGCCCCCACAGGACATACAAGGCAATAAAGAGATGGCCTCTAAGAGGCACAGCAGCTGCAGAGATCTCAAATCCTGGAGTCCCATGCTTCTGAGTCAGGGTCCTGGATGTGACAGATCAATCTGGAGCCAATTTCTGATGGAGTCTCAAGTTTGGTTCTTGTCAGTCCCTGAATTCTCTGTCCAATTTTCTAAAGAAAATTGACCATGTTAGTTGCTGTGGTATGGGCTCCCTTGAGACCTTTAATGACACAAGTTTCCCATCTCTGTGGTCTCCCCTCCAAAATAATTCACAGCCAGCATTATCTTCTTTTCAAAGCACACTTTTCACGTTCTTGCCTAGGTCCTCCCTCCAGCCACAGTGCTGATCCAAAGACCCATCACTATATAGGCTGTTCTCCAGCCAAAGGCAAGGACATCAAAACAACAAACTGAGCATTAGAGCTTTGTGAATCAAGCATGGCGGATCACACCTGCGCACCTGTAGTCCCAGCACACAGAAAGCTGACCTAAGTTTAAGGCGAGCAAGGCCAAACAAACAAACAAACCCACTACATGAGAACCTGTCTCAAGTACAAAAAGCCTATGAGAGAGTAGATGTTAATTAACATATTCCCAAATCTTTTTTCTTTACTAAGGAAATTAAAAAGTATTTAGAACTGGACAATAACAACCATATCACTTATGCACAGGAATGCATATAAAATCTGCAATAAACTAAACATGGTCTAGTTAAAGTATTGCACCAATGTCAATTTCATATTAATATACCATGGTGGTGTGTGCCTATAATCCCAACACTTGTAAAGGGGGACTGGAGGACCAGAAGTTCAAGATCACCTTGAACTACATAACAAGTTCAAGGGTGGCCTAGCCTACATGAAACCCTGTGTCAAACATAAACAAAACAACAAAAACTATACAAAACATATAAACTATTCAAAGCAAACTGACATAAGAAAATATGTAAGGGCTGGAGAGATGGCTCAGAGGTTAAAAGCACTGGCTGCTCTTCCAGAGGTCCTGAGTTCAATTCCCAGCAACCACATCATGGCTCACAACTATCCATAATAAGAGGTGGTGCCCTCTTCTGTCTTGCAGGGATACCCGCAGGCAGAACACTGTATACATAATAAAAATAAATCTTTGGGGTTGGGGATTTAGCTCAGTGGTAGAGCGCTTGCCTAGCAAGCGCAAGGCCCTGGGTTCGGTCCTCAGCTCTGAAAAAAAAAAAAAGAAAGAAAGAAAATATGTAATAATTTAAACAAATAAGAATTTTCTCACCAGCAAGAAAAAGAGAGTGAGCCTAGGATAAGCCTGTGAAGAAACCATCCTCAGAAGAGTAAAGGCACAAAAGCTAGCAGGCATTGGAGGAAGTGCGCCAATCTAACTGTAACCTGGGAAATGCAATTATCTTGCAAAATGTATTCTTATTCTATACCTCACAGGCTGACAGCAATCAGAAAGTGGGAAAAGGATAAGCGTTAGCAAGTGTGTGGTGATAGATGCTTCTGTACTCTGCTGTTTATGGAGTGATTGAGGGAAGGATAGATGGGACCCCTAGGAAAAGAGAAATTGTGAGTTCCCATCAGTGTCTCAAGTCTAATGCAGGGAGAAGTCTGACAATAGTCAAATTAGGTTTATAAACACCCACTTCTGGTATAGTATAGCTAAATATAATGAAAATCTCCACCCTCCAATATATGAGGAGGAGTCACTTTTGTGATGGTGGGTTTGGGCAGAAGGAACACCTCTCCTGAAACTAAGGGAGTGCACAACTTGCAGGGAGGAATATCACACACAGAAGCAATTGATTAGATGCAGCCAGAAGTGGTGGTACACACCTTTAATCCCAGCATTCTGGAGGCAGAGGCAGGTAGATCTCTGAGTTCCAGAACAGCCTGGTCTACCGAGCCAGTTCCGAGACCCTATCTAAAAAAAAAAAAAAAAAAAAAAAAAAAAAAAAAAAAAAAAAAAAAAATTGAGCTGGCGAGATGGCTCCGTGGTTTAAGAGCACTGGCTGCTCCTCCAGAGGACCCAAGTTCAATTCCCAGCACCGACATGGCGACTCACAACTGTCTGTAACTCCAGTTCCAAAGGATTTGACACCCTCACACATACATACATGCGGGAATGCACATGAAATTTAAAGAAATAAATAAATATAAAAACATTTATAGATGTACATGTGCACACGGATTGGCCCTAAAAGCACAGTGCTTTTTTTTTCTTTTTTAAATAATAAGACATTACCACATCCACAAAATCCACGTGTACACCAAACACTACACATCTCTGAAGATAACGCACAAAATCAGAAACACACTAACCATCTTAGGATGGCTGCCTATGGGAAGACTGGAGAATGAAGGTGCGGAGTCGGGATTAATAGGAATGGGAAATTATTCAAAGTGTGTGGGAGAGGCTACAAAGTTTCCAGGGCTCAGCGCTCCAAGCTAACCCAAAGTTGCAATCTCTGCCTGTTAGCTTGGAGATCTTATGCACTTTGTCGAACTCTTCACCTGCCTCTTCATTCACAAAAACCTAGTGATTACCCATTCTCTGTGAAGAGTAAAACGATGGATATGAAGTACCAGGCAAAGGCCAACGGCTTATGTGTTTGTTCCTTTTGCGCTCCCTCCTCCCGATTTAAAGCTCAGCCTCTTTGACCCCGCCATTCAAGCAACCCCCACCCCAGGCTGGGCACAAAGCACCTTTCCAGCTCCAGTACCCGTCCTCTGCATAGCAGTCCAGCTGGAAGTCACTTCCGCCGCCTCCTTTGGCCTGGAATGCCACAGACACTCGGGTGCTGTAACCCAGATGAGTGTGGCACAAGGCAGGCTAGAGCCCACACTAAATACCAGCCATGGGAGGGAAAACAGCGCCCGCCTCAGGGGCTGAAGGTTGCGCACGCACGCGCGGTGGGTGTGAGTCAACGCCTCAGGCCGTGGCTGAGCCTTTGGCTCCTGTAGTGGGGGGGGGGGGGGGGGGTTAGGACCAGCCTCGCTCTGGTTGAGGTAATTCGACGCCCCATTGGCTACCTGCCTCCAGCGTGAAGAACAATCTGGCAAAGTCAGGAGGGAGGCAACGTGTGTGAGACTCAACTCGACGCGCTATTGGCTGGTGTGATTGTTGCCGGGGAGAAGCGGGCAGGAAGGGGAGGGGCGGGCCCTCAGTGGTGGATCTCGAACCCTATTGGTTGTGCCGCACAGCCGGAGCGCGGTGCTTGAAGCTCATTGGTCCCTGTGGCAAGGAGCGGGAAAAGCCGCTCGAGTCAGCCGTTCCTCTTCGCCACTTTGTCGCCCTTTTCCTTGGACCTGGCTGAGTGTGATTCGGCTCAAGGCTGTGGTAACCACCGGCTGACGGCATGAACATGATCCCTCCCTGTCTCCTGAGCTGGGTCCCCACCATGGACCCCCCCCTTGCTGCCCCCTCGCGCTGCTCAGCACTTCCCCACCCCACCCCCACCTCTCCACCCCACCCCCACCCCACCCCACCCCGCTTCTGAGCTCGGTCCTCGTGCCCAGCCCCCTCCCTGGGACCCTGGAGCGGGAGGGGCCACAGGCCCAGCGTTTGGGGGTGATGGATGGCGGCCTGAAGAGGGCACCCACATAATAGTTGCATGGGATGGGACAGTGCGTGCCATTAACTGTTGGGCGTGGGGTACAGGGACGTAAGTGCAGCAGTGGTTACATGGATTTTCAACAAACCCATGCGGTTGGATTCAAGGAAGAAAGTGGTGTCCTGAAAACACCTTTGGCCTCCATCCGGAACCGTTTGGGAAGGAGTTGATTTTGTTTTGTTTTGTTTTGTTTAAGAAAGGGTATCATGTAGCCCAGGGCAGTCTTCAACTCCTAGCAGCAGATGACCTTGAACTCCTGATCCCCCTTGTCTCTACCCTCCAAGACCTGGAACTATAAGCATGTGCCAGTTAAACACCCAGTTAGTTTTTGGTTTTTTAAAAGAGTCACCCCAGTTGCCCAGACTGGCCTGGAACTCACAACAATCTCCCTGCCTTAGACTCCCAACTGCTTGGATTGCAGCTATGAGCCAGCATAGCGTGCATGGATCAATAAATGTTTGTTAACCTAATGGAGTCCAAGAAAAATACGGAATGATACAGGCTAGTGTTAAAATCTCAGTTACCTCAGGAGGCTGAGGAAGGAGGATAGCAAGTTCAAGGCCAGCCCCTACCACTTATCAAGACCTTGTCTTTAAAAAAAGGGGGGGTTAGTATGTGTCTATAAGGCCCTAGATTCAATGCTTTTTTTTGTTTGTTTGGTTGGTTGGTTGGTTTTGGTTTTTGGTTTTCAGTTTTTCTCCGAAGAGTTTCTCTGTGTTGCCCTGGTTACCTTGAAACTCCCTCTGTAGACCAGGTTGGCCTCAAACTCAGAGATTTGCCTGCCTCTGCCTCGCAAGTGCTGGGACTAAAGGCGTGCGCCCCCACTGCCCAGCTCAATGCCCATTTTTTAAGCCCTCCAGTGAAAATGGGATCGGAAATCTCTTGAGAATAATATTGTGACTGGAGAGTACAAAAACAAAGACAAAAGCTGAGCTTGCTGACAGACACCTTCAACCCCAGCACTCTGGAAGCAGAGGCATTTGGGTCTCTATGAGTTTGAGTCCACCCTGGTCTACAGCCAGGAATACACACGTAGTGAGGTCTTGTCTCCAAAATTTAATTAATTAATTAATTAATTTTTTAAAAATCAGGGGCGCTGAGGAGAAGGCTCAGTTGATAGTGCTTGGGCACATGCCTGAGTACCTGAGTTCAGGTCCCCACTTTAAAAGTTGGGCACAGTGACATGCCTGTAACCCCACCACTAAGAGTGGGGAGCTGAGACAGGTGGATCTCTAAGCTCACTGGCCAGCCAGTCTAGCTAAAGCCATGTGCTTCAGATTTCAGCAAGATGACCTTGACTAAAAAAAAAAAAAATCAAAGTGGAGAGCAATGGAGAAAAGCCATCTAAAAATGTCAGCTCTACACATACATGCATGCATCCACATACACACTCTTAAAACACACACCCAAAATCATAATGATGGCATACAAAGAGCAGATTGACTTGGCTAGCACATGTGGAACTTAGAATTGGGGGGGGGGGGGAAGCAAAAATGTTTTTAAGGACTGGATAAATGCAAAGGGGTATGATGCTAGTTGTTGAAGGGAATGCCTGAAAACCCTGTTTGGTAGAATAGAGTGTAAGCATGCTTGAGGGGCCTGGGAGGGCAAACGCCTACATGCCTGAACCTGGCATGCAGCATGGCAAAAGAGAAGAACGTTTGTATTGAACAAATACTTGAGAAAGAAAAAGCGTAGTTTCTGAGAAAGGAGGATCTATGAGAAAGGTTGTGGGGTGAAGAGAGGAGATGGCAGGGTGAAAGGTGGGTCCTTAGAGGAGCAACATGGATCACCACAGATGTAGCTTCCCAAAAGCAGAAGGGCTGGTTAGGACAGAGCTCACGTAACTCTCCTGACCTACCACTCCTGCCCTAGATCCATGGACCCCAGTGAAGCACCTGCTGTCCACCCCTGCTCTGCTGACTCCTCCCCGGGGGATGAGACCAGAGTTTCCCAGAGCACAGAGCTTATCCCCAAGAGACCTGTCAGTCGCTCTCCAACCTGTGCCCGCTGTCGCAACCATGGTGTCACAGCCCATCTCAAGGGCCACAAGCGCCTCTGCCTCTTTCAGGCTTGCGAGTGTCACAAATGTGTCCTCATCCTGTGAGTATGAGATGCCGGGGGGGGGGGGGGGATGCTTCTCTTCCAAAAGGCTGACTGCTGACTCCCAATCTCCTTCTCTTAGGGAACGTCGGAGAGTCATGGCTGCCCAAGTAGCCTTGCGTAGGCAGCAGGAGGCTCAGCTGAAGAGGCACCTGGCCCAGGGACTGATAAAAGGGGCAACCCCTCTGAAAGCTCCCCTCCGTGTCAAGAAGGGAGCCATTCGACCAGGGGTCCCTTGTGAGTGTCTCTGGTTGGGAATGGGACAGGGATTTGGACGTAGTAAGTGAAAGGACAAGCACCCCTGTTGTGAGACTAATCAGTGTGTGGCCTTGGGCAAGGTGTTTCCTCTCCCTGGGCTTCACCCTCTTGAACTGTCAAACGGGCAACAGTCAAGAGCACTGTCTCACTAGGTAGCTCACCACGTCTCTAACCCCAGCTCCAAAACTTACTCCCTTCGGGCCTCAGCAGGCCTGTCACATGTGGTGGACAGACAGACATGCAAGCAAAGCACTCACACACGTAAGAATAAAGAAAATTTCATTTTAAAATGTGGGCAAGGGTGCAGTAGAAAATGGGGGGAGGGGGCCAGTGAGGTGGCTCAGGGTAAAGGTACTTACCGCACAAACCTGGTGACCTGAGCCCGATCCTCAGAGCTTACATAAAGGTAGGAGGGAACTGACTCCCCAGAACTGTCCCATGGTCTACACACACACACACACACACACACACACACACACACACACACACACGATGATAAAAAGAAAACCGAGGCATGGGATGTGGTGAGTACAGGAAGGTAAGGGGAGAGTGAGATGGAAACCACCCTGAGCTACCAAATCAGACCCTGTCTGGAGGAGAAGGAGGAGGGGCTGGGCAGGAGAAGCAAAGCCACAGAACAGGCCTGGGCGTGATAGCATGTGGAGGTGGAAGCAGGAGGATCACAGGTTCAAAGCCAGCCTAGGCTACATGGGAAAAAAAAAAAAAGAATAAAGAAGTCAGAGGGAGATGAGAACTTAGCTGAAGTTGGGGTAGGATAGGGGTCAGGAAAGGGGCGTGCTGGATCTCTCCCTGGTTCCTCATAGCTGGAAAGGAGAACATAGCACCCCAGCCTCCGAGTCCCCATGGAGCAGTCCCACTGGTGCTGACACCCCCTGGGAAGGTAAGGAGACCCGGGTCCTGAGGGATGGCTCTTCACCCAGCTCCTGCCCATTCTGCCCCCTCTGTGCTCTCTACACCTGGGTTCCAGCCCACCCCTAACTTGTGGTGTGCTCTTCAGTGAGTCACTTGGGATCTGTGGGTGAAAGAAGGTGGGACTTTAAGAGCTGCCCGCCCATAGTTTGAGCTCCTACCCTCATCCTGGAGCATGCTTGCTTCTGCAGGCTCATGAATCTGCCCTGGGCCCTCTGCCCTTACAGGAGAACTATGGGCCTCTGCTGCTCAGCCGCCCCCAGGAAGCCTTGCCTTTGCCCTGGACACCACTGCCTCCTGGACCTTGGGGCCCCGGACACTGGCTGCCCCCAGGACTCTCAATGCCACCTCCAGTAGTGTGCCGCTTGCTGTGTCAAGAACCTGCTGTCCCTCTACATCCTTTCCCTGGTAAGATGTTCATCCTTCTGTCATTAGACAGATACCTGAATGCTAGGTTACCACTGCACCAGAAAGGGGAGAGGAAAGGGACCCATGGTCTCTGAACCCATTCATTCTGCTTCTCTTGCCCTTCTTAGGCTTTGACCCTGGCACATCTCTCCTGCTGCCCACTCATGGGACCCTCCCAACCTGCCCAGGATCTCGCTCAGTACTGGCAGCTCCACTTTCTGGAGAGCCCCAAGGACCCCCTAACCTGCCTCACACGTAAGTAGGAACACAATGAAGGAAAGTTTCTGGCCAAGTGTGATGGTGCACACCTGTAATCCCAGCGCTTGAGAGGTTGAGCCAGGAATGTCAGGGCTTCAGGGTAATCTTCAGCTACACTCCACAAGGTCAGCCTAGGCTACATAAAATTCTCATCTCAAAAAAAGGAAAAGGGTTTCATACTAACAGGCAGGCAGATCGTATCCGTTTCTACTGTTCCCTGACTGAGAGCCTTTGACAATATTTGCAGCTCTCAGAGCCTGTTTTAATATCAGTAATTTCTAGCTGCTACTTACTCATCTGGGGTTATCATAATAATAACACCTAGCACAGGCCCTGACCTTGAACAAACATGGCTGCTCCCTCTTCTGAAACAGGATAGGATAGGGTTGTCTGGTGACAAGGAAGACCTCGATGGTAAAGCAAGCTACAGACCAGAAGCCATCAGAACAAGTTTCGTGAAGGTGGAATTCCTTGGGGCAGAGGAAGCTGGGCTGGAGAAAGCAGGCTGGTGGAGCAGACAGCAATCCCAGTCACACTGGGTATTTTATCTGCCTTTGAAAACCTGACACCAACCCTATAACCTTCACAGTAGCATGGGAGGGAAAACCTGGATGAGAGTCTCATTTTATAGAAAGCAAAGTGCCTGAGACAGTGAGCAAGACTTGCCCAAGCCCACAGAGTCCAGTGGCCAGCCAGGAACTCCACTTCCCAGGTCAGAATGCCCCACCCACTTCCCATGTGTCTCTCCTTTTTCCAGATGTTCGACTCTGATACTCCAGTCCTGTGGCTCCCCAGACTCTCTTCTGCTACAGCCACAGGTCTCGGGAAAGAAGTGGCATCCAAGGCCTGGGGAGGAGGTTGACTCTGCAGAAGGGAAAGGCAGGGGACTGAAGGGAGCACTTGAGGGTGCATGGAAGTGAGAGTTCCCAGCTGCTCCTTCCCTTTCCTTCCCAGGCCCCTGGAGCCTCTTGCCTGGCCTGGACATCTGGCCCCTCAGAGCGGCAGTTGCAGCGAGAGGCAGCTGAGGCCCTTGTAGGTCTGAAAGATTCATCCCAGGCTCCCCGCCTAACCCCAACTGTCCCCCCGAACCCTGCCTGGATCTCTCTGCTGCACCCCTGTGGCCCACCAGGTGACTCTTCCTGAGAGTAGAGACTGAGAGGAGATAGGTTGGTAAATGGAGGCCATTAGAATAAGCAGAGACTAACCAAAATGGGACAGACACTAGGTGAATGCCCTCAGGTTCAGGCCCCTAAGTTTCTCAGTCTGGCCTCTGAGACTGCAGTTGAACATTGTTCAGTGAGTCACTCTTTACAGTTTTGCTCTGAGTGACAAATGTCCAGTGCCTTGATATCAAGGAAAACCAGATCCTGGGCTGTAAGGGGAACAGCGGTGAAGGCTGAGAATACCCCTGTCCAGTGCAGTGTTGGTCTAGAGGATCTGCTGGAAGTAGACAGATGAGGCTGGGGGGCTTCTGAGTATAGAGATGCAGCTGAGTCCGGCCCAGCAGCTGTTTGAAGGGGAACTGGGAATGTTCTGAGCTAGATAGAACATGGTAGCTTTGGTGGGGGGCTGGGAGAAGACAGTACTGGAGGCAGGAGTAAGGACACAGGAGGGGTGGGGATGAACCACAGGAGGAGTGAGGGACAGTGGATTGAGTGTGACCAGGGCCTGCCCTTCCTGTCTGCCCACAGCTCCTCCTGGGGGAAGAGGATTCCAGCCTGTTGGCCCACCTCTCCGGCCTAGTCCGGCCTCCTCTGTCTCCCTGCACATTGGGCGTCTGGGGTCCATCTCTCTCCTCAGCTAGAAACCAGAGGTGGAGGCTGCCTTACTGGGACAAAGAGATGACAAGCTGCAGGCACTGCATATTTGGTATTTTATTTATGCATTTTGCATAGAATTTAATGTAATGCAAGATTCAGCCTTTTTTTTTTTTTTTAAGCTTTCTGGTTCCTTTTGTAGTGTGGGTATTTCCTTGACTAGAAGTGAATGTTCTCATAGCCCTTTTTAAGTCCCTCAATAGAGGTAGCTGGGCAGTTTAAGAGGACCATATCTAAATACATTTTTGCATGAGTTTATGTTATATGCCTGTATGCTCAAGTCTGTCTCTGCATGTGAAAATACAAGAATATGTTCACTTTGTATGTAAGTTTCCGTAAGCAAGAAATAAACCTTTGCCATTTAAACCATCAAGACACAGAGTTTATTATCACAGCATAACTGTCTATAATAATAATCACAGGGTAGATAATCACAGTCTACCCCGACTGACAGAAAGGACTATTCAATTCACGTCTCAACATAGAAGTCATCGGCTTGATAACTGCCACAGAGCCAGGAATGGTGGCTCACACCTGTAATCCCAGCACTCACGAGGCTGAGGAAAGAAAGCAAAAAACATGGACTTGGACTTCTAATCATACCTTGTAAGAGTAAGAGAGAAAGGTACTGGGGGAGTCACTGATGTGGTAATTAATCACCTGCTCTGTACTGGATAGAACCTGTTTTCTGCTATCCAGAGAGCCACAAATTGAGATGCCTAACTGGGGCTAGGTAGACCATATAAAGAAGTGAAGATGACCCGATGGGGAAACAGATTGTATGTCTCACCTACGGGCAGTCTTCTTTAACCTAGTGGATTATCCCAGACAGAAACCTAGGCTCATTGCTGCCACATCCTCTGGTTTGTCAAGAGAAATTGGGAAACTGGGTTTCTGTGTTCAACATCTTATAATAATTTTCAAACATTGGTACAGCCTTCTTTAAATGTTATATTGGCCAGATAACACAGCTTCAGTTCAAGTTTGGCCAACAGAATACTAATTTGATACTAATCTAACATGACATTTTCCAGATGGGAAAATTGAAACCAATCAGGACAGCAAGAACCAAGTTAGTCTTTATCAAGAATCTTCCTAACTAGGAAAAACCCGTCTTCTTAAAATAATTCATTAGAGGGGCCAGGCTTGTAGCACAGTGGCACAGTGCTTGCCCAGAACAATGAGGCCTGGGTTCGATACCCAGCATATCACACAAAAATACAGGACACAATCAAAGACTAGAGAGAATCCTTTCTATTTGCTGAGTCCCAACAGCAACTCTGTAATCTATGCTGAAAAGGGAAAGTGGTTAGCCCAACAGGTCAGGGAAACTATCTAGAAAACAATCAGGATTCCTTCTTTTATAAAGCACAAAATGAAGGGAACACATCAGGCAAAAGCAATTTTCACAAGTGTCTCTCTTCCTTTTTCTACCAAGGTTGTCAGTGCACAATGTTTTGGATTGGTGTCTGCTGTGGGATGTTCTATATGGCAAATGTGTTGCTGATTGGTCAATAAATAAATCACTGATTGGCCAGTGGCCAGGCAGGAAGTATAGGCGGGACAAGGAGGAGAATAAAGCTGGGAAGTGGAAGGCTGAGTGAGAGACACTGCCAGCCGCCATGATGACAAACAGCATGTGAAGATGCCAGTAAGCCACGAGCCATGTGGCAAGGTATAGATTTATGGAAATGGATTAATTTAAGCTGTAAGAACAGTTAGCAGGAAGCCTGCCACGGCCATACAGTTTGTAACCAATATAAGTCTCTGTGTTTACTTGGTTGGGTCTGAGAGGCTGTGGGACTGGCAGGTGAGGGAGATTTGTCCTGACTGTGGGCCAGGCAGGAAAACTCTAACTACAGGTGTCCTTGCTTGTTTTCTGTTGCCGTGATAAACACCATGACCAAAGCAACTTGGGGAGGAGAGGGGCTATTTGACTGACGTGTCCTAACCACAGCCACTAAAGGACGTCATGGCAGGAACTGAAGCAGAGGCTATGGTGGGCCCTGCTCACTGACTTGTCCATCACAATTTTCTCAGCCTGCTTTCTTACGTCTTAGGGCCACCTACCCAGGGTTGGTACCACACACAGTAGGCCAGCCCCTCCCACTTCAATCATTAATCAAGACCTGCAGGCCAGCCTGACGGGGGCATTTCCTGAATTGATGATTCCAGTTTTTGTCAAGTTGGCAAACTAACCAGTACAATTGACCCCTTGCATGTGTGTGCCCGCGCGCGCGCCACTGTTTAACAATTTTCTTTCTTGCTTATCCCCAAGATCTCATGTTAATATCACAATATAAAACACAGTTCAATTTTTTTGTTTGTTTGTTTTTCAAGACAGGGTTTCTCTGTGTAGCGGTCCTGAAACCCACTCTATAGACCAGGCTGGCCTTGATCTCAGAGATCCACCTGCCTCTGCATCCCAAGTGCTGGGATTAAGATGTGTAGCATCACACCTGACTCACAGTCCAACTTTTTAAAGACGGGTTTTTTTCTTGTTTATGTGCAAGGGTCTTTCGCCTGCATTTATGTCTGTGCACTGCCCAGGGGGGGCCAGAAGAGTGCGTCTGTTCTTCTGAAACTGGAATTACAGTTGGCGGTGAGCTGCCATGTGGGTGCTAGGAATTGAACCCCGGTCCTCTTAAGAACTGCAACCAATGTGCTTAACCGCTGCACCCAGGCTAGCCTCAAAGTGGTGGGACTCTTCTTACACCAGCTTACTGAGTGCTGGAATTACAGGTTCTTATGAGCCACCAGGCCCAGCTAATAATAGAGCATACATTTGTTAGTCCTCTGCTGTGGCATCCTCTTTGAGTCATTGCAAACAGGACACCTGGTGAGCTATTGCAGTACTAGGAAGACCTGGGGAAGCTGGGCGGTGGTGGCACACGCCTTTAATCCCAGCACTCAGGAGGCAGAGCCAGGCGGATCTCTGTGAGTTCGAGGCCAGCCTGGGCTACCAAGTGAGTTCCAGGAAAGACACAAAGCTACACAGAGAAACCCTGTCTCGAAAAAACCAAAAAAAAAAAAAAAGGAAGACCTGGGGAGCCCATCCTTCCTGCTGGGGGTGGGGGCAATCAGAGTTCAGCAACATACCTGACAACTGACTGTTCTCCTGGTATTACCTGCATCCCTCTTTTTACTCAAGATGGTAAATGATGGTGGAACCCAACAGCACCTTGTTCTCTTAATCCCAGGCCTTGAGAAGGTGGGCTATTCCTACTCCACAGCAGATTACAGAATAATGAATCTGCAACCCTAATCAGGGGGCACTGTAAGAGACCAAAAGACTACAGCCAGCCTCACACCATTTTGTCCCTCCTTAGTTATAACTTAGATATACGATTGCCCTTTACGCCTCACTAGCAGTGCTGTGCTCTTCCAGTGACAGATGACTGAGCCCGCATAGTCACGGAGAGGGAGAGAAGCACTGCAAATGCAGCTCAGCTAAGACTCTGCTGCTCTGGGCTGATCCAGGGTCCCCAGTGTTCCAAGGTCACACAGCAAAAACAGATCAAAGAAAAAGGCATAGCAAAGGGAAGTGACAAGGCTCGCAGGGCTCACCAGCCACTCTGCCCAAGGACCCCAGGACCCACCTGAAGGTAGGTGAGAACAACTCCGGGGCGGTATCCTCTGACCTCCACACTCTGTTGCATGCACACACCCATACACACACATCCATTAACTAATTAGTTAAAAGAAAAAGAGGCTAGTTATGCTAGTGTAACTCAGCAGTTAGCTGAGCATGCAACTTTTAAATAAATAAATAAATAGATAAATAAATAAATGTCAGGGAAGTGAGCAGAGAAGAGGCTCTGCTCACTTTTCTGAAGCCCATCTCTTCTCAATGCCGGACTTAGCAAGGCTTTTCACACCATCAGCTAGCAAACTAATCTTTCAAGTCATGTAGACCCCCAAATGGTCCCTGAGGGAGTGCTGTGAATCTGTAGAGGTCGGCCTTAAGAACAGAGAAGACTTTAATCCCCGTACTCTGGAGGCAGAGGCAGATCTCTGTGAGGCACATCTCTGGGATCATAGCAGGTAATCATACCCTATGTAGACCCTCATGGGATCTGGAGCTTTTCCCAAAAGCAAGATCTATCCTTTTATCCCACTCCATATCTGTGTTAAGCTCTTCAGGCCTTTATGTTCCTTGGAGGTACAGACTTGATCACGCTAAGCTATGCTAGTGTCAATCTGTGTCCCCAATCCCTGGAATAATTATTCAAAGAGAGCAGGCCTATCCTTGTGTGCTTTCTCTCTGGGGGACTCAGAATGAATGACTAAGTAAACAGGTTCTGTCCAATCCCTTAGGAATTTTGTTCCCTACTAAGTTAGTGCACTCCACTGCCAACATTTTTTTTTTTTTTTTGGTTTTTCGAGACAGGGTTTCTCTGTGTAGCTTTGCGCCTTTTCCTGGAACTCACTTGGTAGCCCAGGCTGGCCTCGAACTCACAGAGATCCACCTGGCTCTGCCTCCCGAGTGCTGGGATTAAAGGCGTGCGCCACCACCGCCCGGCCCACTGCCAACATTTTAACACCATAAAAGCAACAGCTTCCTGCCCTCAGCCGTTCTTTTTTATTCTGCTTACTCTCAGTTTTACAGAAAGTAAGGTTTCCAATCCCTAGGGGTGGAGGTCGGGGAATGGCCTACAGAATGTGAAAAAATATTTTTGCCAACTACACATTAGACAGAGGATTCAAGGACTGGAGAGATAGCTCAGTGGTGAAGAGCATTGGCTGCTTTTCCAGAGGACTGTGTTTGAGTCCCAGCACCCACATGGCCGCTTACAACTGTCAACTCCAGGTCCAGGAGATTTAACACCTCTTCTGGCCTCTATGGACACCAGGCACACATGTAGTATACAGACATACTTGTAGACAAAACACCCGTATGTCTAGCATTCATGATGACCCTGGGTTTGATCCCCAATACTCCATAAACCAGGTGTGGCAGTACATCCTTGAATCCTAGCACCAGGAGGTGGAGGCAGGAACATCAGAAGTTTGAGGTCATCCTTGACTATCTAGAAAATTTGAGACCAGCCTGGGAGAGGAAGAACTCTAAAGGAGGTCGGATGTATGGCAACGGGTTCCATGACACAGGAACACAGAGTGTGTACTCACTGGCTGGAGGAGGGATCCAATGGGAGCAGTAAGTGGCAAGGGGAAATGAATGAGAACAGTGTAAAGTGGCACAGATGCATGGAAATGCCACGATGGGCTCATTGCTATGTATGCTGACCTGGAAAATTAATGGGAAAAAAAAAGTTTCCATAGAAACCCCTCACACAGTCTCTCCCTCTATCTACCCTACACCAAAGTCACACATCTGTGACAACTGATGAACCCACATGGATGGATACACTGAGCTTCCTTGTCACTGTGACCAAATACCAGATCGAAACAACTTAAGGATCTTTTTCTCCCCTCAGTTTGGAGGGGTATTAGTTTATTGTCACATGGCTCCATGCTCTTGGGCAAATCACTGTTGTGCTGGGTGTGTCCTGCCGTGGGACTTCACTCTAAACAGGAAGGGGGTGGGGGGAATGGGAAGAGGCCCCAAGCAAGATGGAGTCCCAGTTGCGTCATTTCTCCAACAATGCCCATCTCCCACCTCTCACCAGTGACCTCCTATTACGAATCCATCAAGGGATTGATAAGTCAGAGTCCTCACACTCCAACTATGGGAAAGCCCTCACAGACACTCCCAGAAGTGCACTTTACTAATCTTGTAGGTGATGCTTGTATTGATGTGGTTTTGGTCAAGGGGTTTTGATGCAAAGTCTCCTTATGTTTGGCTGGCTTAGAACTCACTATGTAAACCAGTCTGGCCTCAAACTGCCTCCTGAGTGTTAGGACTATAGATGTGCTTCACTATGCCCAGCCCATTTTGGTGTTTTAATATTATTTTTTCACTTTTAATTATGTGTATGTATGCGCACATGCACATATGTGCAGGTACCTGAGGAAGCCAGAAGAGGACATCTCATTCTCTGCAGATGGAATTACAGGCAATTGTGAGCCACCCAGTATGGATGCTGGGAACTGAACTCAGGTCCTCTGAAAGAGCTGAGCCGTCTGTCTCTCCAGCCCCTCAAACTGGCTTGACTTTTTAAGTATTGATAACTCATTTCTTTTAAATATTTTTTTCTAAATTTTAAATTGTATTAGTGTGTGTATAGGGCAGGTGTGCAGGAGCACGTGCGATATGTGAACATACGTGTGTCCTTGGATGACTCTGTGGAAGTCAGAGGACAAATTTCTGTAGCTGGTTCTCTTTTTTTCCACCATGGGCTCTGGGAATCAAACTCAGGTCATCAGGCTTCCATGACAAGCACTTGGATCTTCTGAGACATCTCACTGTCCCTCATTCCTTTTTTATCTTGAATAACATTTAGTCGTCTGGATGTACCACAACTTCAAACATTCAAACATTTTATGCGCGCGCATTAAGGGGGGAAGGAGATAGTGCCGAGGACCAAACTCAGAGCCAGGCATGCTACAGGAATGTAGCATGAAGCAAAGTTCTAGGCCAGACTTGGCTAAATAATGAGACCCTGCCTCAAAACAAAATAAATACATAAATAAATAAATAAATAAATAAATAAATAAATAAATAGATAGATAGATAGATAGATGATAGATAGATAAATAAATAAATAAAAAGATAGTAAATAAATAATAAATAAATAAATAAAATTACACAGGTCAGCTTGGATGGTGACTTTTAAGAGGCAAATGAGGCGAGACCAGGGGCTAAGCAAACAGTCTTCAGCACTAGATGGCAGAGCTGAACCTCCACCAAGGTCCCGCCTCTGCCTCGTTGTCCCTGCCCTAATCTCCTCCCCGCTTCCAACGCCTTAGTTCCACTCCGCTAGCGTCAAACGAGCTGAAGCAATTTCCGCCCAAAGAAGGGTGGGGCTTCCGTGTAGTCCTGGACTCGCGAATACTGGTGCTAGAACAAAAGGTGGCGGCGGCCACATGTCATCCTTGCCCTTTTCCTAGGTTTCCCGTCTTGGTTCCGCCCTTACTACTCCCACTTCCGGCCAGGAAAAACCACTTCGCGAGGAAACACGGTCTCGCGCTGAAGCCCGCTTTCCTTCCGCCCTCAATAGTTTCCGCCACTCCAGTTCCCGCCAGGCACACAAGGCTCAAACGAAGCCAAGTTCCCCCACCCCCACCCCCACCCCCACCCCCGCTCTCTCAGGTCTCGCAACACGCCCAAGGAAACGGAAAGAGGAAACAGACCCCTTCCTCTCATCCCCTGCCCCTTCTCTTGGCTTCTCCACCCCTTCCTTTTACAGGCCCGCCCATTTTAGGTGGAGACGAAGCCATATTCGCCCTCAGAGAGGCGGGAACCTCTGGTCTAGCCACTCTCGCGAGCACTCCGAACTCTCGCGAGACTGGACGCCCGACTTGTGCGCCCGGGAAACCCCGTCGTTCCCTTTCCCCTGGCTGGCAGCGCGGAGGCCGCACGGTAAGCGAGGGCTCTGGGGCCGGCTGTGCGCGGGGCCGCGGGGCCGGACGGTCTGGCCCCAAGAGCTCGTGCCGGGGACCGCAGGAAGCCCGGCGCGGGGTCGCTCCGCCCCCTGGAGCCGCGGCCACGTGCGAGCGGCAGGCCCAGACATGCCTGATGGCCACAAATCCGGGAGCTCAAAGGGTTAGGTGGGCAGCAGAGGGGTGAGTGGAGCGCCCGGGAACGTGGGCTGCGGGAGAGGGGTATGGAGGAGTCTCCCGCGCCGTCACCACGCCAGGTTGCTGTGATCCGCATGCCATAGGCACCCAGGAACCTGTTGGACCTAGAGCTGGTCTGCAGTTGAAGGGAAATGAGGCTGGGAGGATGTTGGGGCTTCAGTTTGGATGGGAGAGTAGCAGGGTGGGTGTTGACCTGGACCCGCGGCCGTGTTTTGCACCAAGCCCCGTATTGACATGCTTGTCCTTTTCTCACAGATGCCTGGAGTTACTGTAAAAGACGTTAACCAGCAGGAGTTCGTCAGAGCTCTGGCAGCCTTCCTCAAAAAGTAAGTGTTAGGACGGAGGCCTGACTCTCCGACCCCCACCCCGTAAGCTCTGCCCTCAATGTGTGGTTAGTCTGGATTGCCACTTGTTGGGGCCTTTTCTGAATTAGGCCTAGAATGGCCTTGTTTCCGTTTTAGCCTGTTCGTTCATACGCTAGCATCCATCCTGCTTCTTCCGACTTTGTTCTGTTAAGGGGGAATGGCTGAGGGATCTGAAGTGGTTTACGGAAATTTCTGAAGTGTGTTCTTTCTCCATTCTCTTGGTCTCAGGTCCGGGAAGCTGAAAGTCCCCGAATGGGTGGACACAGTCAAGCTGGCCAAGCATAAAGAGCTTGCCCCCTATGATGAGAACTGGTTCTACACACGAGCTGGTGAGGACTGGGGCCTTTGGCTGGGAATGGGGAGCTGGGTGACCCTATCCCCAGCTGTTCTAATAACTACCTTTGAACGTGAAAGGAAGCCTGGGAACAAAAAACTTAATATTTTACTTATAGGTGCTTGCTTGAGAGTCTAACAGTGTCCGTGGTGTAGCATTTAAATTCAAATCTCTATCAAGTCATTTTTGACTGAATGATTGGCAAGTTGGGAATGCCGCTCCTTGTTCTAAAAGGAAACTTACGGCTCCCAGTACCCAAAAACTTTTCAGTGTCCCTCTGGAGGTATGGATCCTGTTTGGATGTTTTGGAGTTCTGTAAGCCTCTGTAGACTTGACTGCTGGGTGGGATCAGTGCTGGGTTGTGCCAAGGTTGCAGCTCCCATACAGGCCTATGCTAAGGGACCCCAACTGACCTGAGAACTCACCAGGTCATGGGAAACCCTTGTACAGGTTGCTCGTCACTTGAGAATAATGAAGCAGTTTATAAGTTTATATTATTAAAGTTTATTAAGTCAAATGTCCATGGGATCCACTTTGTTTCAGGCTTTGGCATGGGCACAGGGACCATCATGACTCATCACAGCCTCTGAAAACCAAAAGGTCAATTCCACAGTGTGGGAAAAGGTTGGTGCATCCACCTGCCAGCGCATTTTTTTAAGGATGAGGGTCATGTAGGGAAGGTGGCTTCCCCGGCTACAGCTGTGGTGAGGCCTAGCTGAGATAGACCCTTCCCCTTTCTCAGAAGCAAGTGCACAGTCATGGACAGTGCTCCAGGTGATAGGTTGGGGCAGCTTGGATTTAGAATTGCAAGAAAGATTAATTTTCTCTGGGTAGAGTGATTAATACATGCTGTGTATTCTGTGCCTCCCAGACAGAGTTGGTTGTCTCTTTTTCACAGTTGGTATTAGGGAAGTCCTGCGTGTATAGGGTCCATAAGCTAGTGATGTGAATCTACGACCTTTGTCACTGCTGGTTTGTATTTGGAAATGGTCTCGGGATGTGCTCCCTGTTTGGCCAGCAATTGGTTAAGTAGGCCAATCTGGTTTCTGCCTCCCAAGTGCTGAGGGTTGAATTCAGTGCTCTGTGTGCTAGGCAAGCACTCTGGGCTGCAGCCCAACCCTAAAGGTGGGAAGAGGTTAGCAATGAATGGAATCAAGCCAGATGGCTCTTGAGTTTGGGACTGGGTCTGGTGGCATGTACTTGTAATCCTAACACTTACACTTGCATTTGGGGCTAGAGTGCAATGAGGTAGCAGGCTCATGTTTGTCTTGGGAGCTGAGGAAAGGCTCTGTGGCAAAAGGTAGGGCACTCCTAGGTTGGTATGGGGAGGCCTGTGGGCACGGGGGTCCCAGGTAGTGATTTAAAAACAGAAGAGCACAGTGGGGCATTGATAGGAAGAAGCCTCCATTGGCTCTTCAGTGTCAGGGTGAATTGGGGCTAGGAGAGCACTTTTTCCTAGAAGGGTCAGGGTGGAAAATGTCAGATTCCTCATCCAACCCTTTGACGCCATTGGTCAAGACAAGACGGGGCCACCTGCACTTAGCACAGGTTCTTCAGTTGCTGCTAAGCTGCAGTGCCTCATGAAGGGCGCCAGCCCCTCCTAAGCGCAGCTCTTAGGGTGGCGAGAACACATTCAGGGCCAAAGCCCTGTCTCATTGACTCTGAAATTCAGCAACAATTTTATGGATTTGCCTAAAGTTTTATCTAGACGTTCTAGAGTTAGTTACACAGAGAAACCCCTACCTGGTGGGTGTAGGGGATGTGCTAGAGCCCAGGTCTCATTGAGGAAGAGAGTGAAAAAGAATAAATAAAAATAATAGTCCTTTCTTAAACCCAGAAAAGGAATGCACACAAGCTCTGGGATGGCAGGCAGTCCCTTGTAATTAGCTGACAGGTGGTTGTCCACGAGATGGTTTTTAATGTGCTGCTGACAAGGACTGTTAACCCCATTACAGGAGCTGGTGAGCTTTGTTGCGATTCCTTCCCTGCCTGGTCACTGTGCTTGCAGCTGAGGCAGTGGCTTTCCTTTGGTACTGTTGGACAGATACTGGGGGACTCCATAGCCATGCTGGGGTGCTGTGCCGAGATTCAAGCACCAGCTGTGTCCGGACTGATAGTGATCCCTGATCCCAGCCTAGTGAAACCAAGGTCCCCTGCCCTAAGGAAGAACAGATTACTCAGCACAGAAAAGTTCTGGCGTTGGAAGTAGAGTAGTGGCTGTGGGGCATTTGAGTTGGTCTTAAAGGTTGCAAGAAGATGGGAAATGACACAAAAATGAGTCTGTCATTCATGATGGGTGTGGGACTGTGGCTTAAAAAAAAACCTAGGCTAGAGGCAGGCTGAGGGAGCAAGGTGGGTGGGCAGATCAGGGGAGCCCACTCACTGGGTCGTGGTACAGGAGTCACTAAAATGAATTTCTCCTTGGCCTAGTGGCTCTTGAGAGCCAGAAGAGAGGTGGCATCTGGGCCAATTCAAGATGGCTGCCTGGTTTTTGCTTTAGGGGTGAAGACATCCCTGTGTTTCTTAGCCGGGCAGCCATATGGTGGGCCAAGTCCCTACTTGCCTAAATGGCGTGGGACTCGGTGGTAGTACGTGGGCTGAGTCTGTGGGGCCATCGAATTGCCTGGTGCCCCGGCACTGTGCCGCTCTTGAGGCTGTTTTATTTATTGCTTGAATGTGAGGGAGGGAGAGTACATGGTGCAGAGGATGACAGACAGAACCAGCTCAGCACCTTGGGGCATAGCCTTCGAGGTTTGCCAGGCCAGGAAGCTCCCCCCAGGAGCAGTACTCCTGTATCCATGGCTGAGCTCATGCACGTTCCAAGTTTGAGGTACCCACTACAGAAAGTGGCTGCCTTGCCAAATCTTTACCTGGCCTTCTCCAGGGCTAAGCTGTGCTGTAGAACAGTCGGTTCCTTCTCCGCTGTCCTTCCTCAGGCATGTGGAAATGGTCACACTTGGTGAGGCTTGCCAGTCAACCTTGGGAGAGTTACAGGGGAGGGGCAAGGAACCAGGGTGTCGAGCCCCAGTTGTGGTGCATGCTCTCTGTTTCCCCTGTAATGGTGAGAAGTTGCCTCATTTCACACAGTGAATATGGAAAGATGGTCCTAAGGCTCCCTCTTGCCCCACCCCCAGCTTCCACAGCACGGCACCTGTACCTCCGAGGTGGTGCTGGGGTTGGCTCCATGACCAAGATCTACGGAGGACGGCAGAGAAACGGTGTCAGGCCCAGCCACTTCAGCAGAGGCTCCAAGAGTGTGGCCCGCCGCGTCCTCCAAGCCCTAGAGGGGCTGAAAATGGTGGAAAAGGACCAAGATGGGTATGCAGGGTTGTGGCTGGTCAGGGTGGTCATTGTCCATTGGTGACTTACGGTGAAGCTGTTGGGCCTCCCTACAAATGGAGGTACAGGGCCTTCAGAAGGCAGATGGTAAGGGTAACTCAGGCCTCTGGCTGACTTCTGGCTCTGGGAAGGTAATTTAGCGACTGTCTGCTTTCATTAGCCTGCTCGTTAACTTTTCCCAATTGATTTTTCGGGGCTTTTGATCTAATGCTTGCACAAACGACACCCCGTCAGCTCCCAGGGGTCTCCCACTCCTGCCCTCAGTTCCTTAGGATGCAGCTGGCTTGTACATGAGTGGGGCTTGGCAGGCAGAATGTGGTTCCATCTTGGTGCTGTGCTTGCTTCTGTCCTCCCCAAGGAGGCAGAGACTGCTCATCCAAGGACTGATTTCTTTTTCTTTTTCTTTTTTTTTTTCCCCCTTTGCACAGGGGCCGCAAGCTAACACCTCAGGGACAGAGAGATCTGGACAGAATTGCCGGACAGGTGAGGCATGCACAAGCTCCTTACTTCAGTTGGGGCACTGCCTGAGGAGGGGAGGGACCAGAGAAGGTCACACTGGGACAGGAGAGAAAAAGAGAATTAGGTCTACTGCAGCTGTTTGGAAATATGGGTACTGGAATAGACAGCATAGCCCAAGGTGGTTTGAACTTAGACCTGTGTTCCCCCCTACCCCCATAGAGATGACCTTGGTTAGGAATTCTAGTGGCTCATACTTACTGGGCACCAGGTGCAGCAGTTTAGGAGAGGTGGAGATGGTGTGGTAGGCTGGTTCAGGCCCAGACAGTGTAGAGTGACTTCATTCCCACTACCTTTGGGGTCAAGTGGTCTCTCACCCTAAAAAGCAGGAGTAAACAGTATAAACAGAAGCTCCTGGGGCCTGACCAGGCGCTTGGTGCCTAATGTTCTCTGTACTACAGACTCTTACCTGCTAAGGGTCTTAGAAGACCAGCTTTGAACTTAGGGTCTTGGTGGAGGGCCTGACGCAAACATTGACGCTGATGTGTCCACAATAATGGACGAGGGTGTGACTGTATCTGGGCAGTGAGCACATCAAAGCCTTGAGAGCCCTCACTGATCCTCTCTCTTCTCACAGGTGGCAGCTGCCAACAAGAAGCATTAGAACAAAGGATGCTGGGTTAATAAATTGCCTCATTCATAATCCTGGTCTGGGTCTGCTTTTGTTTTTCAAGCCAGGGTTTCCCTGGATATCCCATGACACCCGTAGAACTGGTGTTAGCTGATGGTAGTGTTGGGCTGCAGGTGTGCCAGGCACACATCCTATCTATGATACAGTTCCCAGAAAGGGGAAATTTCAGATTTTGAGAAGGCAGCATAGTTGGGGAATGACTTTCCCTTCCCCTAACAGTGAGTCTACCATCCACGAGCTAAAGATGGAAGGTGGGTGCTGCTATCTCGGCCAGATATCATGGTGTATGTTGTGGAGTGCCCCCATGTGGTGGTTGAGCAGATTTAACTGCCCGGTGTAACCAAGTAACTACAGTTACTTATGTTGTGCCTATACTCTTCAGAAGTCCAGCCTAGCTCAATTGTCCCTGGTGGCTTCCCAGGTGTTAGATTGCAGTTTCATGCCTTCATTACTCCTCCATCTGTAACATTCTGCAACATGCCAGGTGGAACTGTGACTTCCAGCAGAGCCCTTGTTAAAGGCTCTTACTATAAGAGGCTAGTGAGAAATGAGTGGCGCCCCTCATGCATGCCATGCAGTTTGTATTTTCTGTGCCCATCAAGCGTCTTGAAGTGGGTATCTTGCAGCATTTGAAGGGGCAGGTCACTGGGTATTCTGAGGCTTTGAGGACTGTGTGGCTTGTGTTAGCCCATGCAGTCCACCTCAAGCCCGAGCTATTACAAAGGCTGAACTAGCCCTGTCCAATTCTGTGGCCCAGTGAAGAATTTATTTGGCCTGGGTGTCATGATGGCTCCACTACAAGTGTGAATAAGCTACCTGGCCACAGCTTCAGTTTAGCCACTGGGGGGCAGCCACTAGCCACTGCTGAAAAAATGAATTCTAGCTCATTCTGAGAAGCCATGAGTAGGAACTTGGGATGAAGACCAGTTGTCCTGTCCTCTAAAAGCAGGCACCTAGCAACACTGGGGAGGTGGCCTGCTGTGGAGAATTATAAGAACTGCTGAGTGTGCTTTTTCTTAGCACCAAGCTTATAACATGGTCGGACCTACATAACAGTGGGAGGAACAGGCTCAAAGGAGCTCTGGTTCTTGAAGCCCAAATGATAGTTTTATTTTTTAGACCTTTGTAACCCAAAATGACATAGGACTCCTGACCCCCTTCCTCCACCTTCAGAGTGCTGGGATTACAGTACACCAATAAGTCTGGCCACTTGACCTGTTTTTAAATTATGAAATATTTCAGGCATGCAAAAATGTGATATTGTGCTCCCCAAAATATCGTGCACCCTAATAAACTTATCTGGGGTCAGAGACAGAACAGCCACTAGATACAAAGTCTAGAAAATGGTGGCACTCCTTTAATCCTAGCACTCCAGAGGTATAAGTCCCTCTGGATCTCTGTGAGTTCAAGGCCACATTGGAAACAGCCAGGCATGGTGACTCACGCCTTTAATCCCAGAGAGTGATGGCAGAAAGCAGAAAGGTATATAAGGTGTGAAGACCAGAAACTAGAAGCTTTTAGCTGGTTAAGCTTCAGGCTTTCAAACAGCAGTTCAACTGAGAGCCATTGGGATGAGGACACAGAAGCTTCCAATCTGAGGAAACAGGATCAGCTGAGGAGCTGTCAAGGTGAAGAAGCTGTGGCTTGTTCTGCTTCTCTGATCTTCCTGCATTCACCCCAATAACTTGCCTCAGGTTTGATTTTATTAATAAGAACTGTTAAGATTCCTGCTACACAAAACAGTATTCAAAGCAGCCTTGCTGAAGACCCAGCATCCATGTCAGGTGGTTCACAACTGGTAACTCCAGCTCTAGGGGATCCAATGCCTCTGGCCTCAGGGGCACCTACCTATACTCAGAGCACATGTCCACATGCAAGACACACACCTGCACACAAAACAGTAACAGCAGGGTAGTGGTGCATGCCTTTAATCCCAGCACTCAGGAGGCAGAGCCAGGTGGATCTCTGTGAGTTCGAGGCCAGCCTGGTCTACAGAGCAAGATCCAGGACAGGCTCCAAAACTACACAGATAAACCCTGTCTGGGGGGTCTACAGAGCAAGATCCAGGACAGGCTCCAAAACTACACAGATAAACCCTGGGAGGGTGGGGGGGTGGGACTGAGCTGATAACACTGGCTGCTCTAACAGAGGGCCCTGGTTCAATATGGCAGTTTACAGCCATCCAGTTTCCCGGGGATTGACAACATACATGGAGACAAAACACCCAGGCATATAAAATGAAACTTTTGGTTTGTTTTGAGAGTCTCTCTGTGTAGCAGCCCTGACTGTCCTGGAACTCTGTAGACCAGGCTGACCTTGAACTCAGAGATCTGTCTGTGTGTGTCACCACGCCCAGCAAAGCTTTTTGTTAAAAAGGTGGGCAAAGCTGTGTCCTTCCCCAGCCCTTGTCCTCCTCTTCCCCAGGATGTGAGAGTCAAGGGTGTACACATTTCACCTCTACCACAGGCATTTGTCCCCAAACAGTCTCATTTTGCCTCTGGGAGACAAGTCAACTCCATCATCTACACCAGGTTTTTTCTCCTCCCTATTTCTGACACTGTCTCGACCCCAGCTCTATGGCATTCAGCTGCCCTATTGTACTATGGCATGTCTTTTCTCCTGCAAATGTACCTTGGCATTGTTTCACAATTTGTTTATACCAAAAAATATCCTGCAATGAATGTGGTTTTTGTTTTGTTGATGTCCTAAGAATTGCACTTGGGGCCTCACCAGAGCTACTAAGTGCTATACTACTCCAGCTACCCCCTCAGCCTCTTCCAAATTCTTTTTCTTTTTTTCTCTTTTTGTTTTTGCTTGGTTTGGTTGGTTGGTTGGTTTTGATTTTTCAAGACCAGGTTTCTCTACTGGAACTCACTTTGTAGACCAGGCTGGCCTCAAACTTAGAGATTCACCTGCCTCTGCCTCCCAAATGCTAGGATTAAAGGCGTGTCCAACCACCCAGCTAAAATTATTTGTCTATTTGGGGAAGTAATGTGGGCGGCGGAGGGGGGGGGGGTGCACACACGCAAGTGCACTATATGTGTGCATGAGCCCATGTACTTCAGAAGAGAGTGCTGAATCCTCTGAAACTGGAGTTAAAAACAGTTGGAACCCACCACATGTGAGTGTGGGATGGAACTCAGGTCCTCTACAAGAATGTGCTCTTAAGCCGGGCGGTGGTGGCGCACGCCTTTAATCCCAGCACTCGGGAGGCAGAGCCAGGCGGATCTCTGTGAGTTCGAGGCCAGCCTGGACTACCAAGTGAGTTCCAGGAAAGGCGCAAAGCTACACAGAGAAACCCTGTCTCGAAAAACCAAAAAAAAAAAGAATGTGCTCTTAAACAGCTGAGCCATCTCTCCTGCCCCTATTTTGGGGTTTGTTTGTTTGTTTGGGACAGGGTCTTGTAAAACTCTGACTGACCTGGAACTCTTAACAATCCTCATGCCTCTGCCTCCCTTTTGTTGTTACTTTGATTTATTTTGTTTTGTCTGAGTCAGAGCCATCCAGTCCCTCACCTTTAAAACAAAAACAGGATCACCCAGAGCTCAATATACTGACTAAACTGGCTGGCCAGTGAGCTCCCTGTCACACACCCCCGTCTGCCTGTTTCTTATGTAGCACAGGCTAGCCTCTTGATTCATCATTCTCCTATTTCAGCCTCTCAAATGCTGGGATTGCAGGCATGAGCCAGCACCCCCTCAGCTGAGTCCACCATAGACTGTATAGCACCGGGCAAGTGGTTGCTTCCCTCCCTGAGCCTCAGCTTCCTCCTCTGTAAAGCAGAGGATGGTCTACTTTGCCCTGTTGAGGAGAAGATATAAAAGAACTCCAAGGCTGGGGTGTAGTTCAGTGGCAGAGCAGTCACCTGGCATGCATGGGACCCTGGGTTTCATCCCCAACACCAGGAAAGGAAAAGTTTGCCACGCATGGTGGTCACATCTGTAATGGCGATTGTAAGAAGGCAGAGGCAGGAGGCTTGTGACTTCAAGGACATCTTCAGGGACTGCAGAGCTGACTCGGTGGATAAGAGCACTGACCAAACTGAACCAAAGTTCACCTTCCAGCACCCATATGGCAACTCACAACTCCATTTCCATGGGATCTGTAGCCCTCTTCCGGCCTCCGCAGGCACCAGGCACACATATGGTACACATACATACATACATACATACATACATACATACATACATACATACATACAAGAAAACGCTCATATACATTAAATAAAGCTTCATCAATTAGAAAAAAAAACAAGGGTGACAATAAGTGAACAACAACAACAAAAGATGATTTTTTTTTTCACCTGCATAGTGAATTCAAGGCCAGTCTGAGCTATGTGAAACATTGTTTCAAAAATGGAAACGAGAGAGAAAAGCCGTGGGGTTAGAAAAGAAGGGTTGATGGGGTTTTGCTGACAGGTTTTGCCTGTTGTTAATGAGATCAGAAGCTAAAGCTAAGAGTAGCATGTGGACCTGCCTGCAGCAGGCACCTGAACGTTGCCTCGCCGGGATCCTTCCGCAGGTTCAGTGGCGATGAAGCAGGCCTTGAACTAGCCCCTTCTCCACCCAAGCACTAAAGGCTCAAGGGAATTGCGGCGGGTGCAGGTGCAGGGCAGTTCCTCTCCACTCAGGGCCTGAAACACATGGCAAATAAAGGCCACTGGAGCCCATCTCCGTCGGGGCCGAACAGGAAGTGAGGTGGATTTTGGGGTGGAATCTGGTACCTCAGAGCTACTGCAACCCAGACTAACCAACCCACTGGGAGAAGATGTCAGGGGGTCTAGGAGTCCTTGGAGTCCTGCCTCTCCTCCTCCTCCTCTTCCTGTCTGAAGCCTGCCTGGGTAATATGGCCAAAGGGAAGGTGCTGGGTGAGGGTAGGGGTGGTGCAGCTGACAGAAGGGGTGGAGAGTGGAGCCAGAAGCAGAGGGAAGCCAGGCAGGGTGATACGTAGCTAGCGGCACACCCCTTAAAGTAATGCCAAAACTCGGGAGATTGAGGCGGTGGTGGGGAGGCATATTGCGTTTGAGGCCAGCCTGGGCTGCATACTGAGTTCTATCATGGCTAGCCTGGGCAACTTACTGAGACCCTGTCCCAGAAAGAAAAGGAGCAGGGGCAGGGAACCAGGGGAAACTTTCCGAATCAAGATTGGGTTGGAGGAGGCTCAGAGAAGTCCACTGTTAGGCCCAAGACCACCATGCCCCACAACACACAACCACAAGTCAGAATGAGGAACTGAGGTAAGTGGTGAATGAAGGTCAGGGCAGGCTGAGGGGAGGGGAAGGGAGGGCATGCCTCATCAGACTCTCCATTCCCCTCCCCCACCCAAGTGTGACCACACTGACCCAGGCTTTCAGAGGGGAAGGTCATCCACTCAAGTGACGCTGGGAACAAAGACTGGACGCTGCTGTCTGAGTCTTAAGCCCGTGACTACGAAGTTGCCGGGGCTTCTTTCCCCACCTTCACTTTCTCACTTCCGACCTTCCTCTTTCCTGCAATGTCCAGGGCAGTGGCCACAAGCCAGTGGGGTCCTGGGGAGGCTGAGAACGGGGGCTTGCAAGATAAACACAGAATAGACACCATAGGCATCAGTCCACTCTCGTCTGAGCCTCCGCCCCCGCCCCCAGACCGAACTCAGTCCAGGTCCCTAGATTGACACATTTAAATTACAGAGGCGAGAAACAGCCTAGGCAGAAAAGCCAAGCCAAGGCCGGGAAAGGACAGATTCAGGGAGGTTTCAGGAATACCACCTCTTCCAATAGGCTGGGCGATGCTGGGCCCTGCCCACCCTGGGTCTAAACTGGGCCCCCCACCCCAGGCCCAGTGGGGGTTCCTAAGGGTTGGGAGGAATGGGGATCAATGGGAAGGCCTTCATGAGAGAGTCTCTGAGCTGGTTGGGGAGCTCTCTATGCAGCAGGGCACTGTTGGTGTCAGGAAAATGCAGAGGGGCAATGGGGCAAGAAGCCACAGGCTGTCTCTCCCAGCATCTACTCTCTTTGTCTAGATAGCTATCTTTTTGTTGTTGTTGTTTTGGTTTGGTTTTGGTTTTTCGAGACAGGGTTTCTCTGTGTAGCTTTGCACCTTTCCTGGATCTCACTCTGTAGCCCAGGCTGGCCTTGAACTCACAGAGATCCGCCTGGGATTAAAGGCGTGCGCCACTACCGCCCCGGCTAGGTATCTATCATTGCCATCAGGACCACTCCACTTCCAAGAGTGCTGGGTTGAAGGGCTCAGGATTGGGGCAATCGGGGCCATTCCCAGTCTTTGACCCACTTGTCTCTTCTCATCTCCCCACAGGCCCTGGATGCCAGGCCCTGAAGATAAAGGTTCCACCGTCAGTGACAGTGAACTTGGGAGATGAAGCCCGCCTCACCTGCGAACATGATGGCAACAACCCTAATATCACATGGTGGTACAGCCTTCTCTCCAACCACACTCTTCAGTTCAGTGACCCTACGCTCCCAGTGTCGCTGGGTCCTGGCCAGGGGCCCAGAGGCGAGTTGGTCATCTCCAACGTAAACGAGAGCCACAGGGGCGTGTACAGGTGCCGTGTGGAAGAAAACAGCGTGCCACAATTCTCCTGTGGCACCTACCTCCGAGTGCGTAGTAAGTAGCAAGGGGCACTGCCCCTCCGGTTCCCTCTTCCATTCAGGACACTGCTTCCCTGGGAGCAGAGCCAGTTCCTCCCTCCTGGACCTGCAACCAGCAGCACAGAGGTTCTTACCTGCAGGATGGTAGCTTCAGGGCTCCCTGACCTCATAAGGGGTGGGCTGGGAGAGGAGGGCATCTGGGAACTCTGAATGGTACCCTCCCTATCTTCACAGAGCCAGTCCCTAGGCCCTTCCTGGAAATGGGGGAAGGCACCAAGAACCGCATCATCACGGCTGAGGGGATCATCTTGCTATTCTGTGCAGTGGTACCAGGGACACTGCTGCTATTCAGGGTAAGTCCCCCGAGTGACACCCCCCAAGTCATCTGGGCTGGCCTGGACTGTGACTCTCAGTGGCCAGCTGGTCCTCTAGATTCTGAGGTTCCTCCTCCAAAGTTTGGGAGACTGAGAGTACCCCCCAATGTAGCAAAAGGATTTTAAGTGGTACTGAGCTCAAGGAGTGTCAGTATGTCCCCAATGGCCCTCTCTAGATAACCTTCTCACTTTCCTCCTGCCCCACCAGAAGGGCAGTCCCCTGCAAATACAGCCAAGACCAGGGAAGAAGGGGACCAGTGTCCTCCCAGAGGAGCCCCTACTTCTCCTTAGGCCACAAGGCACCTTTTTTTTTTTTTTTTTTTTTGACAAGATTTCACTATGTATCCCTGGCTGGCCTTGAACTCACAGAGATCTGCCTATTTCTGCCTTTCACTTTCTGCTGTTGGAATTAAAGGTGTGTGCCACCATGCCTGCCCTTATTTATTGTGTATATGTATATTGTGTGTGAGAGTTTGAACATGTGAGTGTGGAGGTCGGAGAACAACTTTCCAGAGTCCGTTCAACCCTTCCTTCTTCCTCTCTGGATCCCCAGACCAAATTCATGTCCTCAGGTTTGCATGGCAACAAATTTACCAGCTTAGCCATCTCCTAAGACTTTCTTTCCTTTTTTTTTTTTTTTTTTTTTTTCAAGACAGAGTTTCTCTGTGTAACAGCTCTGGCTGTCCTGGAACTCGCTCTGTAGACCAGGCTGGCCTTGAACTCACAGAGATCTGCCTGCTTCTGCCTCCCGAGTGCTGGGATTAAAGAAGTGCCTGGCTAGTTTCTTTCTTTCTTTCTTTCTTTCTTTCTTTCTTTCTTTCTTTCTTTCTTTCTTTCTTTCTTTTTCTTTTTTTAAAGACAAATCTCGGTCCAGGCTAGCCTCAGACTTGCTGTTACTTCCATGGCTGGCCTGATTCTTCCCTCTCCCTTCCAAGCCCTGCAATTACAGGCATATGCAGCCACCAGTTTTTTTTCCTTCATTTTTAGTGGGGAGGTTAAGACGGGATCTTGCTATGCAGTTCAGGCTGGGTTGGAACTCACTATATAGATCATATCGGTCTGGAATTCATAACCTTCCTGCCTCAGTTTGCCAAGTACTGGAATTCCAGATGGTCACCACCACGCCCAGCTTACTCTTATACCTGTCATCACTGGAGAACAGTAGAGAGTCGGCATGGTAGTGTTACTCTCATGTTTAATCCCAGCAGCACTCAGAAGGCAGAGGCAGGCAGATCTCTGGGAGTTCAAGGCCAGCCTGGTCCACATAGTGAGTTCCCAGCAGCTCATGCTAGATAGATAGAAACCCTGAGAAAGTTAGTGGGATGTAGTTGCAAACACATCCAGCACTCCACGTGGACGGTGAAGCAGGGAAATTGTTCAAAGTTTGAGGCCCATAAGAAGAAAGAGAGGAGAGGAGAGGAGCAGAGAATAGACTCTGTCAAGATCCCTACATGGCCTTGGGTGTGTTCCTTTTTCTTTCTGATAAAGCACTTGCTAGTGTGAGAGGGTCTGAAAACCCCTTCACCTCCCTCTCTCTCTTCACCTCCTATAGAAACGATGGCAGAATGAGAAGTTTGGGGTGGACATTCCAGATGACTATGAAGATGAAAATCTTTATGAGGTGAGCATCGAATGGGGCTGCATGGGGAGAGGGAGGTCTGCAGTGGGTCCCACTCTGGGGTTGACTGGGAACAGGGACCCCAGCTGCCAGGCTACTGATGTCTACTGTCTGTCCTCTGCAGGGACTGAATCTTGATGACTGCTCTATGTATGAGGACATCTCCAGGGGACTCCAGGGCACCTACCAGGATGTGGGCAGTCTCAACATTGGAGATGTCCAGCTGGAGAAGCCATGACTGACCCTTCCCATCCCCCATCCTGCTGTGCTGTCTGTCCATCCCTGCCTGGTAGCTCTTCCCCTGGAGTCCCCCTTCCCCAGGCTCTGTCCCTCTGGAGTGTCTCACCCTTGCCTCCATACTGCCCCACCCTACTCTCCCACCTAATCTTGTCCCTTCCCCAAGTCTGTCCCGGGTTCCCTCTCCAGTGGGTAATGAGCCCTTAATCGCTGCCTCTAGGGGAGCTGATTACAGCCCTCGTTAGTGTCACCCCCTCCTCCCAGATCTGTCATGGCCACTTAAGTGCTAATAAATCCTTCCCAAAGCAGCCCTTGGCAGGAGTCATGGATCTCGGGAGGACTGCTCCTCAACATTGCCAAGGGACCAGGAGCAGGAAGCCCAAACAAGTCCCCTTCCTCCCGCAGACTTAGGATTCTGGACCCAAGTTCTCACCTGCCCACTTCTGAGACCTGGGACTAAACAGCCAGTCTTGGCTCCCTCCCACCCCTCCAAGAAACAGGAAGTCTCTTGGGGAAGTCCCCACCCCAATTGAAGGTCTGGTTTAGCTCTTTTATGGGGCCTCACCCTCCCTATGTCCCTAAGCAAGGGGAACCAGCAGGGGGTGTTACCAAATTATTATGCTTATTTAAGCTCTGAAAACACAAGGTATTATTTCCTGGCGTGGGACCTAATTCCCTCCTGGGTTCACTTGCATAGGCAGATGTGCAGAGTTTCTGTCAAGAACTTGGGGATGGTGGAGAGAGGCAGAGAGGTGTGACACAGGATCACTGAGATGGGAAAAGCAGACTCAGAAAGGTGGTTAAGGACATGAGTGAGGCAAAGAGGAGACACGGGGAATCCCCAGAGGCAGAAACAGAGATACGGAGAAGGCAAGTCGAGAAGCAGACATGAACTGGCTGGCCAGTGAGCCTGAGCCTGAGGGAAACCAGCAGCTGGGAAAAGGGCAAAGCCTGAGGTCTCCAAGGACGAGAGAGACTCAGCGGCAAGAAAAGGGCGCAAAGTGATCAAAGGCACAGAAGAGCTGCAACAGAGTGAAGATGCAGAGACCAGGGAGGAAAACAGCTTCCGGGGAAAGTGCTGTATGGAGAGTGGTGGGGTCACAGACAGTGAAGCTGCCGTGCGTGCGTGCGTGCGTGCAAGCTTTGACATGGTGGCGCACACCTTTAAACATTAACCTCTGCGTTTCCGGAGGCAAAGGCAGACGGACCTCTGTGAGTTCGAGGCCAGCCTGGTCTGCAGAGAGAGTTCGAGGCCGGCAAGAGCTACATAGTGAGGCCTTGTCTCAAACTCAGAAGAGGAAGAAAAGAGGAAGGGTCAGGGCAGGAGCTGGGCAGCAGCAAGGCAGGAGGCAGTGGAGGACAAAGGCAAGGGGAGCCGGGCGGGGCCGGGTGGGGCTGCACCCGTGGGGAAAGGAGGAGCCGCGCGGGCGGGCGGGCGGGCGAGAAGGGGAAGGAAGCCGAGGTGCCGGGCGGGCACGGGGCGCCGGCAGGAAGCGGGGAGGGGCGGCGGGCGGGGGCTCCGGAAAAACGCCCCGACTTCCTGCCCGCTGGAGCCAGGAAGCCGGAGCCGGGACGCCGGGCCCAGGATCGCCGAGCCCGACCTCGGGCGCCCCGCCGGTCACCTCCCCGCGCGGACACCAGGTACATCGTCCCTGGCCCCGCCCGGCATCCTCCCCCTCGGCCGCCGGGGGAAGTGAGGAGGAGCAGGGAGGGGACCCGGCGCCGAGGGCCTCCGGAGGGGGGGGGGCAGTGAGCCTGCAGCCTCCCTTCCTCAGGCCTCAGTTTTCTCATCTGTCAAAGAGAGCAAAGAGAAAACCCGGCGTGGGGGCGCACGCCTGTCATCCCAGAACTTGGGAAGCAGAGACAGGAGGATTACCATGAGTTCGAGGCCAACCTGAGCAACCTAGCGTGGAGATGAACTGGGTCGGGATCCAGGCTGCCACCTATTCAGCGCAGTTCAGAACAGTAACACCGGTTTATCAGTGAGGAAACTGAGGCCCAGGGAGTCATAGGGACTTACACTCTAAGTGTAAGCTGGGATTTGAACTCGAAGCTGCTTGCTGTTAAGCGCTGTCCCTGTAATCATGGATGCTAGATTAGAAGTACCTAAAATAAACAGTATCTCTGTGGGCCATTATGAAGCCGAGAGTTACAGAGCGTTGAAAACGTCTCAGAAAACTCTCCCCCCCCCCCCCGGGTTTTTAATTATACTCTGGGAGATGGCTGTATGGGAGAGAACCGGAAACATATCCTTATTAAACATTTGGGAAGACTGAGGCCTAAAGGGAAGTCATTGGTTTTTTTAGGTTAATTAGTCTATCGGGGGAAAGATATAGTCGAGCGCGTGTGTGTTTTTGTTTTGGTTTGCTGGTGTTTTTTTGTTTTGTTTTGTTGTCCAATTACAGCGGGAGGAGTTGACAGGGGTGACAGCGGGAGCCGGTATACAAGCGTTGGGAATTTAATAGGTCCGAGTTGTGGAGGTAGACAAGGTGGAGAGACTCCATGCGAGGTCCGAGTAGGTACTTAGGACCTGAGCGACTTGGAGATCTGCGCTTGAGCTCTAACCAGGCGTGGAACTATCCACCCCTCCCGCAAAGGAGGCGGGGCCCGGGAGAGTGACAGGGGCAGTCGAGATACGGAAACGCGGGCCCTCCAAGACAGGCCAGAGTGGCCTCATCGGGCCAGCGTGGCTCAGGGGAGAGCTAGAGCGGCCGGCCAGGAGGAGTAGAGTTGCCACGGCTGGAGATTGGCAGGGGGCGGGCTAGAGCGGTCAGAGGGAGGAGTGGAGCTGGGCGCAAAGGTGGCCTCTGGCTCTGATAGAGCGACTCTGCGGCGCGGGTGGGGGAACCTTGAGCTCGGGCGCGGAGGCTCCGGTTCCGGAGGCTGCAGAGTGGCTTCTCTCATCCGACAGGTGAGATCCGCAGCCTTGGCTGCCGTCAAACCTGACCCTGCACGTCTTCCCTGCCATCCACATTGCCACAATTGCTGTAGTACTGAGCGCCTGTGTAGATCAGCCACGTCCTGTGTAAGATTTAGGGCTCGTGAAGACCCGCCACGTTACATAGGTTATAAAATCTTACATACCCTTCAGGTTTCAGGAATCCTTTCTCGGAATCCCAGCTTTCAATAAACATGGGTTTCTCATAGGTCAAGCTAGGGCCCTACAGAACCCACTACACACCCCTATCGAGGTCCCATAAACCATTATTTTTCTCGTTAGAATCATCATCTATCTGGATTCTTGAGGCCCACTATATCAAATAGAATCTGGGGTCATACACATTCCAGGACCCTCTTTTAGGTTTTTCAAGGCTCCTAGAGGTTCTTGGAGACCTGAATAATCCAGTCGAAAGACTTGGGGACCCTGAGCCCTTAGAACCCAGGCGTCCTTGTGTGCTCCAGGACCCCCCACCGCATAAACCTAAATCTGCCCTGACTCCCCTCCACCCGCCACCCCAGAGCCTCCAGTGCAAAGTGCTTCATCTATCGGACAAAGTAGTAGGTAGACATTGTTAGTTGCCTGTACAGTCTCATTTTGCTAGCTTTATCTATATCTTAATTTTCAAACCCTCCTGCTCTGGTCCCAGGCTTCTGGAACTGCTGGGTCTATTCTGGGTGACTGCTGAGGCCGCAGCAGCCACATGGCTTTCCCAGGCACCATTCGAACTGATGTGTCTCAGAGCATTGACGCAGATTTTAGCATCCCAAGGGTGGTGGAGGGTGGGGGAGGGGGCATCCCTCAAAGCAGTATAGTGTGCTGAACGTTTAAACTGTGGAACCAGACTGCCTGAATCTGAATCCTAGCAAGCCATGCCTCAATTTCCCCCGCTGTAAATGGCAATAAGAATAATAGCGACCCCTAGATAAAACAAATCAAAATAATGCTGGCCTCATTGGGTCTGTAAGAGGATTAAATGTGTTAACACCTGTAGACAGAGCCTGAGCCCCGAACAGACCTAGGTGTGTGTGTGCCAGCTTTGCTGTGTCTGGCACATACTGAGAACACCTCAGACATCAGTTGTTCCATGCTATTGTGATGAGAAAGGCAGAGAGAATGCATATTAACTGTGTGAGAATCAGGGTCTTGTAGTGAACATTTGTTCAAATTGTGTACCTTCTTTGGGTTCTCTTTTTTGGGGGGGTGAGTTAATAAAGACATTTTAATAAAGACTTAAGCATGAGAGCTAAGGGGCCATTTGAAAGACACATGTGAGAGCCGGTCTAGTGGCACACATCTTTGATCCCAGCACTGGGGAGGCAGAGGCAGGTGGATCTCTGAGTTTGAGGCCAGCCTGGTCTACAGAGAGTATTCCAGGACAGCCAGGGCTACACAGAGAAAACCTGTCTCAGAAAAGAAAAGAAGAAAGAAAGAAAGATGGGCTGGAGAGATGGCTTAGAGGTTAAGATCAAGCACTGACTGCTCTTCCAGAGGTCCTGAGTTCAATTCTCAGCAACCACATAGTGGCTCACAACTGTCTATAATGAGATCTGATCCTCTCTTTCTGGTCTGCAGGCATACATGCAGGCAGAACATTGTATACATACATAATAAATCTTATAAAAGAAAGAAAGAAAGACATGTGTGAGAAGATGGATGTGGGTCTAAGAGAAATGAGTTTGGGCTTTTGGTTTTTGGGGTTTTTTTTGGTTGATCTGGTTGCTCTGTTTGGTGCTGCTGGGGGTAGAACTCAAGGCCTCTTACATGCCAAACAAGCATTCTGTCATTGAGCTACATGCTCAAACCTTCCTTGGCTCCTTTGGGATCTCTCAGTTGAACATATTTACTGCTAAGTGGTATGAGCATGGGAGTTCCAGGTCTGTGCTTATGGCTTCCAGCCTAGACGGTCTGGCTGGCAACGGTGGTCTTCCAGCCATCAGTTTCTCAGAGGGATAAGCATAGCATGGGATGCTTGTAGTCGGGGAGTTAATGGAACTGATAGAGCTGAACACAGTGCTTCACACCCATAATACCAGAACTTGAGAGACCAAGACAGGGGGATGGCCTCAAGTTTGATTCCAGTCTTCAGAGTGAGATCCTGTCTTGAAGAAAGAAAAGAAAAAACTGAGTTAATATGGGCCTGGAACAACTCTTTAAGTGTTAGAGGAGCTTAGCTCTCGTAATAACTGCTATTACTTTGCTCTCTTGGTTTGCAAGTTTATTAACACTCAACAATGTTCTTGAAATTACCCAAGCTTTTATGATGGACAGATACAGTTTCTGAAACAGAATACAAATAATGCCTGCTTGGGCGAACCCCCAAGGATGACTTCTGGGCACTCCAGGAAACATCACTGTTCAGAAATCAGAATCATAGCTACGGCTTATTGAGTGCTAGGGAGGAAGCTCATGGAAGAGGGAGAAGGGTGGGTCTCAGGCAGCCAGAGTTATAAATAGCTTTGGGGTATGAGGACCCGCCCCCGTCACTGGTCCACCCCACCCCTCTTTCCACAGCTCCTTCCCTCCTGACATCATCCACACAGCATTAGTCAGACCAATTAGGGTCTAGAAGATGCTGCTGGAGAAACCTGGGAGAAGATGGAAAAGACAAACAGATAGGGCAGACAAGGGATGGAGAAAGATGAGACACCACAGTGGGATGCTGGAGCTGGACTGAGCCCACACCAGCTGTGGAAGGACAGCTGTACAGAGATGGGGGAGGAGCAACAGGGAGTCAGAGGAGGGGCAGGCACAAATGGTGGGAAGGATGAGACCGGTCTGGGAGGAGAGGTGGAGACAGACTCCAGGGAGCCACTACCACATTGGATTGAAAGAGATGGCACACACCTGAGAGTGGGCTGTTGAGGCCCTCCTCCCATCATGTTTCTGGGACAATAGATGGGAAAGCCAGGAACCGTGGGGAACCGCTGGGCTCAAGAGCTCAAGGGGCCTAACAGAAGACGACTCTGTTTTGTTTTCTTGTGTAGAGGGAGTTGGAGGTTGGGGGTTCACCGTTGTTACTTCCTGTCACAGGAAATGGGGCTGGTGGGTTCAGAGGCTACATCCTGGCGCAGGCCTGCCACAGATCTGAGGATAGCCCCTACATACACTCTTTCTACACCCTCCTTAAGGACCTTTCCATTAATTTTGCTTGTCCCAATGTCCTGCCCCCTTAGGGACTAGCCAGCCCCCTGGATCCCTGGTCCTTCTTTCTTTAGTGACCCAGATTGGTGGCTTTTACCCACAGCCACTCAGCCCACCCATGGACCTATGCTCTGAGCTCCAGCACCGCCCCCCCCCCATCTCTGCCCTTGGTCTCCCCGCCTCAGCTGGCTTGTGAAGGACTCTTTGTGGCCACACAGAGGCTCCATTGAGCTAAGGAGGCTGGGGGGGGGGGTGCTGTTTACTCACCTTCCACACCTGGGCCAGGAATCTGTGAGTAACTGCCCAGCCTCAGGCATGTCCTCCCCGCCCCTAACTGCTCCTCCTCCTCTCTGCAGCCCTGTGGAGTCCCAGAGATGGAAGAATTCACCGGAGGGGCGGTGAGTGCGGTGCAGAGAGGAGAGCTGAGCTAAGGTGAGGGGACCCTGGTGCTCTGTGTGGTGGGGAGCCCTGTGGATTGAAGTCATGTCTCCCCTTGCAGGCCCCAGGGCCTCCCCGGCCTGGCCTGATGTCCATCAGCATCATCGGGGCTGAGGATGAGGATTTTGAGAATGAACTGGAGGCGGTGAGCAGGATAGGGTGGGAAGGTGTCCACCAAGGGCCCAGGTCTCTATCCTTTGATGTGCCCTCTCTGCTCAGTCTGTCATTTTGTCATCTTCCTAGTGCTATCCTTATCTTCCCACCCCATAGTGAGTGTCACCATCCATCTTCGACGCCCATCCTTTCTCAAAACATCAACACGCATCCCTTTCTTCCCAACTACCTGCCCTTACTGTCAGGGTTGTAGTGTAGACACATCCACCCCAATTCCCAGGGTCTTCCCTGTCTTGGAGCCATTGAGAGGTGCCAGGGACTGGGTAGGGCAAGCCTAAGATGCCTGTTCTTTCCCTGTGGTACTCAGCTCCCTTGTCTCCACCCTCTAGAACTCAGAAGATCAAAACAGCCAGTTCCAGAGCCTGGAGCATGTCAAGCGACGCCCAGCCCACCTCATGGCCCTCCTGCAGCATGTGGCCCTGCAGTTCGAGCCAGGACCCCTGGTAAGGATACAGGGGGAGGTGTGAGGGACAGAGGAGGAATGAGGTTGAACAGACCATAGACCAGTGAAGGTCAGCTTAGAGGCCCTGGAAAATCCAGAACACAGCGTGAGTTTGAGAAATTGGACCACAGACAAGATGGAGAAAGCAGGCATGTGATCTTGACAGGCTTGCAGATGGCCTGGTGAGCCTCAGTAAGCAGTGAGCCCAGGCGTGAGTACACAAAGTAGGAGTCAGTGGAACCCAACATCCTGGCAGAAACCATGTCCTGTCCCCTTCTAGGCCTGTGGCAGCGTCTCTAACTGGTAACACTGCCACTCACCCAGGGGGCCTCAGAGGAGTACCCAGCAAGGCCCTCTCGGTGTGTGTCATTAGTCAGGCATTCGGGATTTGGTGTTCTTAGCCATCTCAGACCTGGAGAGCACCACAGACCTTGATCCAAATACCCAGGCAAACCCTATGTGGTTGCTAACCTAGAAACTTCCTGAGCCTGGCATGACACCTATGATCCTAACACGTGGAAGGCTGAGGCAGGAGGATTGCCATACCTTCATGGTCAGCTAAGGCTACATGGCAAGACCTGGCTTCAAATAAAAGAAACTCCCAGGGCCAGGCAGAAGATCCTGGAAGATGCAGATATAGAGCCATGTGGTCCAGAAACACCTGTAGAGTAGAAAACCCCAGCCCCCAATTTAGCAAGAAGCCACAGCACTGGTGGGGGTAGGTGGGGAATGGGTGTTATTAGGTGGGGCGTGGGGAGCCAGGTCCTCTCCTAAGAAGACTCAGTAGCACCCAGCACAAGCCACTTGCCCAGGCTGAAGATGCACTGTGGCTCCCCCAGAAAACTAGGAGACTAAAAGAATGGGCTGGGATACCCAGGGGTGAAGAGAGAAGGGTATGCCGGATGTAGCTCAGTTGGTAGAATACACGATTAGCCAGCACAGAGCCCTGGGTTTTAGCCTCAGCACCACATAAAACAAACAGTGATCCAGGCCTGTAATCCCAGCTCTCCGCAGAAGAAGGGAAGAGGATCAGGAGTTCAAGGTTATCCTCAGCTGCATCGCAAGTATGAGGCCAGCCTGTGCTACATGAGACCTTGTCTCAAGACAAAAAGACGTGAACTGCAAGGCTGGGGCTAGTTGTCCTGATACCAAGCTTTAGAAAATTGAGAAATTGGTACACTCTCCCCAATCTACATCCTTCAGAAAAGCAGCTGCCTCTCCCCAGGCACATGGACGCTGTCCCCTGCCTAAGCGTTTCTGATCCTAGACCTTACTTAATTCAAGGACTGTGCTAACTGCTCTATCTTATGGATGTGGAAACTGAAGTAACCCAGATGGCACTGTAAGAGTTGTCTTTATGCAGTTTCTGCACCCCACCATATTTTGGGGGTGGGGATGAAGAGAATAAACATAGGTCTGTTGAAGCTAATAAATATAAAAAGTTCTACCTGCACTGGAGTGAGTCCTCAAACACATGGAAGGACATGTCACCTGCCAGGCAGCAGCTGTGGGATCCAGGACAGGCAGAGTCCTGCATTTTCAGGGTCCCCCATCCAAGGCTGGCATACCAGTAACCTCAGGAGATACCTGGCATGAGTGAGGGAGCCTCACCTGGCCACCTACTTATCTGTTTGCCCAGCTCTCACTGTGTACTGCCCCTGAGCACACTGGAGTCAGAACCTGCTCTGGACCTCAGACAGACTGCTCACAGTGTTTATAGACAGTCAGAGACAAGCTGCCTGCGTTTGAGTCCAACTTTACCATTGTAACACTGAGCAGGCCTATTTATTTATTGTTGGTATTGAGTGTTGAACCCAGGGCCTTAGCTGTCCTAGGCAAGCACTCTACCCCAAGCTCTTGTTATTTTTATTTGAGATTTTTTAAATGTATTATGTGGTATATATGTGTGTTCATATGGGTATGTGCATGTGTGTACATGTGTCATATAGAGGCCAGTGGTCAGCATTGGGTCTCTTTCCTTAATCTCTCTCTACCTTTCTCCTTTTTATTTTTTTTATTTTTATTTTTATTTTTTTTAGTTTTTTGAGACAGGGCTTCTCTGTGTAGTCCTGGCTGTCCCGGAACTCACTTTGTAGACCAGGCTGGCCTCGAATTTACTGAGCTCCACCTGCCTCTACATCCCGTGTGCTGGGATTAAAGGCGTGCGCTACCACCTCCTGGCTTTATTTGGTTTTTTTGAGACAGAGTCTTTCTGATATGTAGCTCTGGCTGTCCTGTAACTCACTATGTAGATCAGGCTGGCCTTGAACTCACAGAGATCCTCCTGCCTTTGCCTCCCAGAATGTTGGGATAAAAGGCCTATGCTACCACATTCAGCTCTTTTTTAAATTTTTATTACATTTT
Source organism: Peromyscus eremicus (assembly GCF_949786415.1). Classification (NCBI taxonomy): domain Eukaryota; kingdom Metazoa; phylum Chordata; class Mammalia; order Rodentia; family Cricetidae; genus Peromyscus; species Peromyscus eremicus. The sequence continues at coordinate 167,558,964 of NC_081416.1, read as the reverse complement.
AATTTATTTTGTGTATGGACATATGTGTGGGTATATGTGTGAGGTACATGCATGCCATAGCATATGTATGGCGGTCAGAGGACAATTTCCAGGAGTCACTTCTGTCTTTCTACTATTCATTTCCCGGGGATGGACCCCCCACCTATCATGCTTGGTAGTAGGCACCACTGAGCCACCTCTCTGGTCTCGTGATCGGGGGGCTCATCTGTTGGACAAGGCTGCTGAGCTGTGAGCTCCTGGAACCCGACCCCAGAGATTGCGGGCACAGGCTGCCAGGCTTGGTTTTTATGTAGGAGCTAGAGATGCAGACTTGGTGCTCATGATCTACATGATGCCTGTGCTTTCCCTCCGGAACCCTCTCTGTAGCCCTTCCTCTGGTTTGCTCAAGACCATCTCAAACGGAACCCAGGCTGGCCTTGAATGCAGTGGTCCTCCTGCTTCCGTTTCCAGAACGTTGGGATATGTGAGCGACACTGGCTTTACCTTGTATTTTGAGATTGTTTTCTCTCTTTTCTTTTGGTGGTGGTGTTTTGTTTTTTGGGACAGGGACCTTGATCTCCTGGTCTTCCTGCCTGAACTCTCCAGACTGGGATTGCAGGCCTGTGCCAACACACTCAGCTTTGAACTTCCATTTTCCCACCTTTTATTTATTTTTTTTTTTGAGGCAGTCAGGGTCTATAGCCTAGCCGGGCCTCACACTCACTATGTGTTCAAGGATGACCTCCAACTCCTGATCCTCCCGCTTCTACCTGGAAAGTGATAGGATTATAGTCATGCACTCCTATGCCTGGGGTCAGTGTTCCCTACAAAATGGTAATAATGATGGTCTGATGGGACAGGTTCCTACATATGTAGATGTGTATGAAGGGCTCAGCGTGGCCTCTGGTATACCCCAGATCCTCAGAATAGCTAGTAGTAAGAATTGTAAAGGGAAAAGGAAGACTTCATAGCAGTGATCCTGGGGAGTTGGCAAGGGAGATGGGCCTAGGCAGTTGGGGTAGAGGTCAGGGTGCACTTCACAGAGGAGGTCATGTTTGGACCCCACATAATGTACAGTGGTCAGAAAACCACTTAGTCTCTCCAAAGAGGGAGTGCGATTGTGGGGCCAGGAAAGAGAGTCACACCGTGTGTGTCCCCAGCTCTGCTGCCTGCATGCGGATATGCTGAGCTCACTGGGCCCCAAAGAAGCCAAGAAGGCCTTCCTTGACTTCTATCATACCTTCCTGGACAAGACTGCGGTGAGAGACATCTTCCTGCTGTCCCGTCCCTTACCCCTTTTTAGCTCTGGAGAGTCATGATGTGTCTCCCAGTGTCCACCTATGGAGGTGACTGCCATCTGGGCCCTCCCCAGTGTTTTCCCTCAGACCCTTCCCACCAAGGCCTCCTGAGGTGCACCTCCTGCCACCTCACCCCTGTCTCCTCTGAGCAGGTTCTCCGGGTGCCAGTCCCTCCTAACGTCGCTTTTGAACTTGGTAAGGAGAAGAGGGGTCTGAGGATAAGGGAGGGTATGTGGCAGGGATGTGCCTCCCAGGAGACCCCTGGGACGGAAGCCATGATTCACTCATTCATTCTCAGTGGCGGCAGCCCAGGGAAACATTGGAATCCATGGGTGGGTGGGAACAGTGACCCAAGATGGGAGCCAGGCCCTGGAACATGGTCACTAGCCCTTGCATGCATGTCTGTAGACCGCACACGGCCTGACCTCCTCTCTGAGGATGTCCAGAGGCGGTTCATGCAAGAAGTGGTACAGAGCCAGCAGGCAGCCGTGAGCCGGCAGCTGGAGGACTTCCGCTCCAAGAGGCTCATGGGCATGACACCCTGGGAGCAGGAGCTGAGCCTGCTGGAGCCCTGGATCGGGAAAGACCGAGGCAACTATGAAGCCCGGGAGCGGCATGTTGCAGAGCGGCTGCTCTCCCACCTGGAAGAAATGCAGTGAGTGCGAGTCGGGCATCTCCCTCGGTGTCAGCCTCAGTGTCTGTATTCTGGCCCCACCTAGAGTTTTCATTTAGCCTGACTCTTATAACTTTGGGGTCCCATTGGAGTTTCTGGGTCTTGTCCATGGTCACATGTTCAGACCTAGCACTTGTATCCTCTGGAATGGACCTTCCCAGGCCCTCCTAGGCCACTTGCCTTTTTTCTCCTTACCCTGTTTTCTAAAGAGGTAGCAGCCTAGAAGTGTTTCCCGGTGGACAGGGAAGCCAGGCTTCGTGGTTTTATTGTAAATTTCTTTTTTCTCTCTGCAGACATACCATCTCTACAGATGAAGAAAAGAGGTGATGGCCGTGGAGAGTGTTGGGGGAAAGAGAGGCAGATGGCCCCTGGAGCAGCACCCTTGCCCCTGGCTTTGGGAGCTACCCCTTTCTTATAACCACAGGAAGTGGCTGAGGGGTTGTGGGGGACTGTGTCTTTGTCTCTGGGGACACAGCGTGCTCCTGTGTACCGGTCACGGGGGCCCTCACCTCGCTGTCTCCTCCCCTCAGTGCCGCTGTGGTCACTGCCATCAGCCTGTATATGCGCCACCTTGGGGTTCGGACCAAGAGTGGGGACAAGAAGTCAGGGAGGAACTTCTTCCGGAAAAAGGTGCTGAGGTTAAGTCTGGCCCCCTCCTCTCTGGGAATGCCCCTGGGGAAGCCTCGAGACTACTGGACGCCTGGAGTCACTTTTTGCTTTGTGTCATTTTGGAAATGTTAGCCTTCCCTTTCTTCATCCTCCCACAGGTGATGGGGAATCGGCGGTCAGACGAGCCCCCCAAGACAAAGAAAGGGCTGAGTAGTATCCTAGATCCTACTCGTTGGAACCGGGGAGAGCCCCCTGGTAAGAGGGCTAGCCTCAGCCTTGCATAATCTGTTGGTCTCAGACCACCCTAGCTCACTGCCCCACTCTTTTGTTTCAGCTCCAGATTTTCGACATCTAAAGGTCGAGGTTGATGGTAATGGACTTGTAGCTAGGGTATCCATCCTGGGTCTGGGGGTTGGGGGTTGGGTCCTGGACCCCTGGGTCTGAGGAAGGGTGGGTCCTGGATGCCTGGGTCTGAGGGAGAAGATTGTATGTAGGGAGCTCCTGAACCTTGAGTAAGAAGGGAGGGGTCTCCTGTGGTGAGGAAGAAGGTTAAGAACAGTATCTTAGTTCCCCTGGGGTATAGTAGCAGATGGGATTAGAAGCATCTGTTTTCTCATTTTCCTTTTCTTCCTTGCTGTCTCCCCAGCAGAGAAGCCAGGCCCTCCAGACCGGAAGGGAGGCCTGGGTATGCCTTCTCGAGACAGGACTGTTGGGACTCCTGGGCAGGACAACCTAGGAATCTCTCTGCACCCTCTGTCTGTGGACAGCCCCGACCACCGGGAACCGGGTGAGCGTTTCTAAGTCAGGACAGGAATGCCACCAGCCCCTCAGCCCTCACTCAGATGGAAATCTCTGTCCCCACTACACTCTCCTTTGTTCTTAGCATCTTTTCCCAGCTTCTGGTCAGGAGTAGTGATTGCCCCCGCCTCAGTTTCCCCTTTCCATAGCTTTCTTCTTGGGTTCTGACCTCTGTCCCAGTGCCATGGCTCCTCACCCCGAACTAGGTTTCTTGTTTTGTTTTTTCAGCACTGGGAATTGGAACTCTTGCCTTACAGCTTCTAGGCAAGCTGTCTGCCACTGAGCCGTGCCCCCAGCCCTCCCTGGTGGGTCCTAGGCACGCGCTGTGTCGATGAGCCGTATCCCTCCTAACCCTACAGTCACACTGTCGCCATCAGTCCCTGGGTTTCATTTCCAAGCACCTGAGTGAGGCTTGCCCACCCTCCAGATTAAGTTCATGTCCTCTTGGATAGTGAACCCTAATGCCCCATGAATTTACTCTCTCCTTCTCCCTGGAGCTGCACGTCTGTCTTATCTGAGCCCCTTAGAGCCCAGAAGCTTGTCTAGCCTGGGTTCAAATCCCTCCTGCAGCTTACTGTGCTGTGTTCTGGAAACCACTCCCCTCTCAGGAGTCAGCGGGAGACAGTCCCCTCCCGCCTCTGGGGGGACTGCAGTCTAGTAGGGTGGCTCGAACAGAGGCACCCTAGTTCTGTGACAACTCCCCGCTTATAGCTCTAGCCCTCCTCCAGTGTTCTCCAAGGACTGACCGTTTCTATTGACTCGTATCGAGTACTGAGCAAATAGGTGGTAACTACCAGGGCTGAGTGTCTTCCAGCCAGGGAGATAGGCAACTCCAGGGTAGAACTCAGTGTATCAGAGGCTTTCCAACCAGCTCTGTTCCCCCCTCTACCCACAGGTGTGGATACCCCCCAGGAGCTAGGGAACACACTCCCACAGGGCCCTCCAAGCCTGGAGCCCCTGGCACCCCCCGAGAGCACGGAGGAGAGTGCTGAGACTGAGAGGTGTCTGCACCGCGGTGCTGGGAGGGCCTGGGCAGGGCGGGGCAGTGTAGGGGCGGGGCGGGGCGGAGCTTGGGGAGCTTGGATTGCTGCTGCCGCCCGCCGTTTGTGCCTGCTGGCCCCAGTCGCCTCTGCTGCTGGCCCCTCTCTTGTCCGTCCGTCTCTGGGCCTTCCTTCCATCCTCGCCTTCTCCCTTTCTTTCCCCTTCTCCTCCTCCTCCCTTGTTCTCTGTTGCTCCCCCTTCTTTCTCTTTATCCTCCGTTTAGGGCCTTCTCTCTGGCCAGGTTTTCTCCCCCCACCCCCACCCCCACCCCCTCAGCTTCTCTCTTCATTCTCCATCCTCCCCCCTCTTCTCAGTAAACTCTGCCTCCCTTGTGGCCCTGCTCCTGGTGTCCCTTGCCCCTTTGTGCTCCATGCTGTGTCCTGGGGGCCTTGTCCCCCACACAGTTGGGGGGCAGGCTCTGCCCCCTGCCTGTCCTTGTGCCGCTGCTTTGGGGACCCCATGATGGGGATGGGGAGCCGGGTTGGGGCACACCTGGTCCACCTCTGACCCTGTGCCCTCTCTCCCCAGAAGGTGGAAGAGGTGGGTGCCTGGGCCCTGGGTGGGGGGAGGGCTGGCCCTCCCCCATCTCTCCCAGCCCCTCCCCCTCCCCATGGCCACCTCCTCCTCTTCACCCCCTGTGAGGGGAGGGGTGGGTAGGTATGTCACCCTCCTGATTGAGCTAAGTATGGAAATCCTTTCTCCTTGTCCCTTTTCCCCACCCCCACCTTAGGGAAGGGAGGGGGTCAGTCCCGGTCTGGCCACAATGGGTTTCCATCCCCCCACCAAGTTTCAATCCCCTTCCTGGCCACTCCCACCCCCAGGTACCTCCCCAAGTCCCACTGCTTCTGACTCTCTTCTCTCTTCTGTTGCTTGTTTCGTCCCTGTCCTGGTCTCCCCTGTCCCTGTCCTGGTCTCCCCTGTCCCTGTCCTGGTCTCCCCTGTCCCTGTCCTGGTCTCCCCTGTCCCTGTCCTGGTCTCCTGTCCCTGTCCTGGTCTCCTGTCCCTGTCCCTGTCCTGGTCTCCCTGTCCCTGTCCTGGTCTCCCTGTCCTGGTCTCCTGTCCCTGTCCTGGTCTCCCCTGTCCCTGTCCTGGTCTCCCCTGTCCCTGTCCTGGTCTCCCCTGTCCCTGTCCTGGTCTCCTGTCTCTGTCCTGGTCTCCCTGTCCCTGTCCCTGTCCCTGTCCTGGTCTCCTGTCCCTGTCCCTGTCCTGGTCTCCCTGTCCCTGTCCTGGTCTCCCTGTCCTGGTCTCCTGTTCCTGTCCTGGTCTCCTATCCCTGTCCTGGTCTCCCTGTCCTGGTCTCCTGTCCCTGTCCCTGTCCCTGTCCTGGTCTCCTGTCCCTGTCTTGGTCTCCCCTGTCCCTGTCCCTGTCCTGGTCTCCTGTGCCTGTCCTGGTCCCCTGTCCCTGTCTTGGTCTCCCCTGTCCCTGTCCCTGTCCTGGTCTCTCCTTGTCTCTGTCCCGACCTCTGCCTGACTCTGTCCTTGGCCTTGGGGTCCAGGCTATCAGGGCGTCTGGGGCGCTCAGAGAGCCTCCGGGTGAGTGACCGCCGCCGACCTTCCCGGGGCAGCCTCGGGGCTAAGGGCCGGGGTGGGGGCCGCTCCCGGAGCGACGTGGACATGGACCCCGGCTCCGCCACGGCCGTGCTTGGCCCTACCCGACGAGCCACGTACGTCACTTCCCCCTTATTAGCTGAGGAAGCTTAGAGAGTTGGGAGGTGGTGGGTTGACTCTCAAGAAAATAGACAGCCAATGGCTGAGGTTGCTGAGGGCAAGCTACGGACAGCATAGGCCACTGAGGAGTTGGGAGGGGTCACTGCTGTCTAGAGTTCTGGGGATTGATTGGTCTGCATCATGGGCTGTTTAGAGGCGTCAAATATTGAGGCCACAGGGGTTATAACTAAGGAGCAAGGGGCTCCCCTGGGTTATTCCAGGCTATAGCCTAACAAGGCCTCTGTCCACAGCCCCGAGCCTGGAGATGATGGGGAACCAGGACGGTCAGGCCTGGAACTGGAACCCGAAGAGCCTCCCGGCTGGAGGGAACTGGTGCCCCCAGACACCCTGCTCAGCCTGCCCAAAAGCCAAGTGAAGCGGCAAGAGGTCATCAGTGGTGAGTGCTACCCCTGAGTCCTGCAGCAGTTGGGTGCCATGCTGGCTGAGGCAGAGACCTTCCCAATGGAGAGCAGCTGGATGCATGGCTGCAGGACAGACTCAGTGAAAGCCAGGGCCGCCGTCAGAGCCCTGCTTCCAAAGACAGTGCAGCAGCTCAGGCAGCCAGCCACTCTTATCCCTGGGGATGGTCTGAGGAGGGTCAGGGGGCCAAAGGGAAAGAGGGTCAGAAGCTCAAGGCCAGGACCCATGAAGTAGCTTAGTGGGTAAAAGGTGCTAGGATCCACCCACATGCTGGGAGAGAGCCACTTCTGCAGGGTGCATGCGTGTACACACATATACTCTGTGTGTGTGTGTGTGTGTGTGTGTGTGTGTGTGTGTGTGTGTGTGTATGTATATGATTAATGTAAGTTTTTTTTGTTTTGTTTTGTTTTGTTTTTTTGTTTTTTTTTTTTTTTTTTTTTTTGGTTTTTCGAGACAGGGTTTCTCTGTGTAGCTTTCCGCCTTTCCTGGAACTCACTTGGTAGCCCAGGCTGGCCTCGAACTCACAGAGATCCGCCTGGCTCTGCCTCCCGAGTGCTGGGATTAAAGGCGTGCGCCACCACCGCCCGGCGCTAATGTAAGTTTTTAAAGAAGGATATTTACTTTAATCTCAGCCCTTGGGAGGCAGTAGCAGGTGGATCTCTATAAGCTCCAGGCCAGACTGGACTACATAGCAAGTTCCAGGACTACATCGAGAGATTCTGTCTCTAAAAACAAAGGAAAAAAAGAAAAAAGGAACCAGAAACAATATGAAACTGCTTCCCCTCTGTCCTTAGGCTTTTCATTTTCAGCTTTTTGTTGTTTGTTTCTTTGTTTCTTTGAGACTAGGTTTCTCTGTGTAGTCCTGGCTGTCCTGGAACTCACTCTGTAGAGCAGGCTGGACTCGAACTCACAGAGATCCGCCTGCCTCTGCCTCCTGAGTGTTGGGATCAAAGGTGTGTGTGGTGCACCATGCCCAGCCATTTTCAACTCTTTTTTTTTAAACTTAATTTGTTTATTTTTATTTTATATGTATGGTATTTTGTCTGCATATGGGTATGTACTCTGTGGGTGCCTGGTGCCCTTGGATCGCCTGGGGCTGTAGTTACAGATGGCTGTGTGCTGCCATTGGAGGGCTGGAAATCAGGTCCTCTTAGCCGCTGAGCCATTGCTCCAGCCCCTCAGCCTTGGTTTTCTTTTTTTTTTTTTTTTTTAGTAGAGTCTCATAGGCCAGGCTGGTTTCCAACTTCCTATGCAGTTCAGGGTGGCCTTGAACTCCCGATTGTCCTGTCTCAACCTCCTAAGTGCTGGGATTACAGTTGGGTGCCACCAGGACTGGCGCTGGCTTTTGTTTTGTAGCCCAGGTTGGCCTGGAACTCCTTTTCTCTCGGCCTCCTGGTTAGCTGGGCCTGCAGGACTGCACCATCAGGCCTGACTTAGCCGTGCTGGCCACGCTGAGAACTGCACCTGGTGTTTCATTTACGTTTTTGATCACTGAGATGGAAATAGCAGCACATGGCTAGTGACTACCCCATTAGGTTGTCCAGCTGCCTCTCACCAGGAAAGTACAACGTTCAGAACAGCGAGATGGTGGTGCAGGCCGGCAAGCCCAGCGCTTGAGAAGTAGAGCAGGAGAGTCAGGGGTTCTAGGTTACCTTCAGCTACCGAGCCAGTTCAAGACCAGGCTAGGCGTCAAGAAACATGCCCCCCTACACACACACACACACACACACACACACACACACACACACACTCATTATCATACAGTGTATTTAGTCTCAGCAGACTTGTGTGCCCCTGAAACTCACTGAGGTACCCAGTGGCTGGTTGGGTGTGGAGGAGTGGGCGTTGTCCCCTGGACCTGAAGCTACCAATCTGTATTGGAATCATTGTGTGAGGTCAGACATCTATATTCCCAACACCCAGAAGTGAGGTAGAAGGAACTTGAGTTCCAGGCTAGCCTGAGCCATATGAGACCCTGTCCATAGGTAGATAAGTGTGTGTGTGTGTGTGTGTGTGTGTGTGTGTGTGTGTTATGTGTGTCTGCCTGCCTGCCTGTCTGTCTCAGTCCTCAGCGGCTACATAAGGCAGTAATGACCACCCAGAGTATGCTCTGACCTCACCAACTTCTAGGGATCCTTCCTCAACCTCTCCATTCTCCCAGCCTGCCTTCAAACCTTCCCCTTGAGCTCACATCCTCCCTGGTGATGCTTCCTCTTTGGGCCCACAGAGCTGCTGGTGACGGAAGCAGCTCACGTGCGCATGCTACGGGTACTCCATGACCTCTTCTACCAGCCCATGGCGGATGGGGGCTTCTTCCCTCTGGAAGAGCTGCAGAACATCTTTCCGAGCTTGGATGAGCTCATCGAGGTGCACTGTGAGTGCCAGCCACCACCCCCCTCCCTGGCCACATCCTGCCATCAGCTCCCTCCTTCCAGGCCTCCGTTGAGTACCTGCCACAGTCTCTGGCCTCCTCCTAGGGCTCACACTCCTGACCCCCACAGCATCCACCCCAGAGGCACACACACACTGAACAAGCACATGAAGTGGGTATGACAGCTGACCAGCCCCACAAAGGACCAGACACAGCTGCAGCCTGAGCCAGCAGTCTCTCCAACCAGGCGTTTCAGTCTCCTGGGCTCCAACGTAACGCCTCCTTTCCTGTGTCCCCCACAGCCCTGTTCCTTGATCGCTTGATGAAGCGGAGACAAGAGAGCGGCTACCTCATTGAGGAGATCGGTGATGTGCTACTGGCCCGGGTGAGGGTGCCCCTGCATGACCCCTGACACTGCCTGTTAGTCTTCTTCCCATATCCCCCAGCGGTCTGGGCCCCAGGCCTGTCCCACTTTAGGCTTCCATCTCTGTACAAGACTGTTTCTGACAGCCCCATCTGAGACCTTCCCTTGCCTGAATCTCCCTGCAGTTCGACGGTGCAGAGGGCTCGTGGTTCCAGAAGATCTCCTCCCGCTTCTGCAGCCGCCAGTCATTCGCTTTAGAGCAGCTCAAAGCCAAACAGCGCAAGGAGCCTCGGTTCTGTGCCTTTGTGCAGGTGCGGTGGGACGCAAGCCCCCAGGTTTGACGAAGAGTACAGTATGGTGTTCTGAGAGTGAGGGAGGAAGGCTAGAGCTGAACGCCGGGTCTTAGGAGAGAAGGGCTGTGGGCATGGCCCTGGGCCACCCCGGTGCTGTTCGATTCCCTAGGAAGCTGAGAGCCGCCCCAGATGCAGACGCCTGCAGTTAAAGGACATGATCCCCACTGAGATGCAGCGGCTGACCAAGTACCCACTGCTGCTGCAGAGCATTGAGCAGAACACAGGTAGTCCCCAGGCCTTCCTCTGACCACGACCACTGAGTCGGGACATGCCAGGGTGGGGGTTTACGCCTCTGGACTTTCCTGCAGAAGAGCCTGCAGAACGGGAGAAAGTGGAGCTTGCAGCTGAGTGCTGCCGTGAGATTCTGCACCATGTCAACCAAGCTGTTCGGGACATGGAGGATCTGCTGGTGAGCCTGGGAATGGCTCCACCTGGGGCAGGGCATGGTGGGGGACGTACTTTCACCTTGCTCAGAGGTTTTGCTCCCTCAGGGTCAATGTGCGGGGGTCATTTGGCCCTTCCCATCTTCCTCTCAGGAATGCTGGAGGTCAGATCTTGACCTCAGCTTGTCCCTTGGAAATTGGCCTTGCTTCGCTGCTTACTCACCACCTTAGAGTCACCGAGGGGCAGCCCCTGTGCCTGGTTTAGCCCCTTGTAACCTTCCTCTCTCTGCCCTAGCGGCTCAAGGATTACCAGCGGCGCCTGGACTTGACTCACCTACGGCAGAGCAGTGACCCTATGCTAAGCGAGTTCAAGGTGAACCCAGTCGCTTTGCCTCCCCTCAGCTCACCTTGACCTTGCTGCCCAAGGGATTCTTACATATAACACAGCTGAGAATGCACCCAGGGAACATCTGTCCCCACCTGCTTCCCAGATGTGTGTCCCTGGTGACCCTGACTTCACCCCCGGTCCTTGGCTGTTCTACTTGCTGCCCTCCCCTCCCTCTGTGTCCCCTCCTGCCACTTAGCTGACCATGGCTCCTTCCCGCCTCAGAACCTGGACATCACTAAGAGGAAGTTGGTCCATGAAGGTCCACTGACATGGCGGGTAACCAAAGACAAGGCTATAGGTGAGTGCTCCCTCTAGCCAGGGGAAGGGGGAGGCGTTGGGGCCATGGAGGTCTGGTGTGATCTTGCTGCCTCACCCGAAGAGGTCCACGTGCTATTGCTGGACGACCTGCTACTGCTGCTGCAGCGCCAGGATGAGAGGCTGCTCCTCAAGTCTCACAGCCGGACGCTCACACCCACGCCCGACGGCAAGACCATGCTGCGGCCTGTGCTCCGGCTCACCTCAGCCATGACCCGAGAGGTGGCCACTGGTGAGCTGGGGCAGGTCCTCTGAGTGCAGTTGCCCCATAAAGTAGGGAGTGGAACTCTCTAAGAGCCATAGCGCCCACTCTGGAAAGAGACGGAGACTGAGAAAGGTCTAAGAGGCAGGAGTGGGCAGGACTAAGGAAGGGTGGCAAACATGGCGGCTTACACTGCCATCCTGGTACTCGAGAGGCTAAGGCAAGATGAGTTTGAGGTCAGCCTGGCTAAAAATAGAGCCAGGCTTAGTGGTGCACACCTTTAATTCCAGCACCTGGGAGGCAGAGGCCAGCCTGGTCTACAGAGTGAGTTCCAGGTCAGCCAGGGCTACACAGAGAGACCCTGCCTCAAAAAAAAAAGAAAGAAACTAAAAATAAATAAAAATAGAGAGAACTGCCCGTATTTATAGAGAAGCATGATCTGCCCCCTGGAGATTTTTCACAACGCTGGCTCCTATTTAGGAGTTATAGATACTTGGGACAAAAGGCAGAACCCCGGGGCAGAGGGTTTGGCGAGTGTTGCTGAGAAGTTGTGCTAGGGCCACTGATGGTGGGTGGGGCTGGGGGAGGCTCTCTACAAGTCAAGGCAGCCTAGGCACTGTGGCCCAGTGTGATCAGGGCTGTGGAGGAAGACCTTGGTATTAGCAGGACAGTGAGTGTAAACTATATTACATAAGGGGAAAGTAGCAGTATGTCCCAAGAGGGGACGGACATACTGGGAGCCTAGCTCCAAGCCCCATCTCTCCCCTCTGTATGCAGATCACAAAGCTTTCTACGTCATTTTTACCTGGGACCAGGAGGCCCAGATATATGAGCTGGTGGCACAGACCTCGTCGGAGCGCAAGAAGTGAGAGTCCCCAGGGATGGTGTGGAGGTGTGTGTCCTGCATGGGGTTTAGTTGTTCTGACTGCCTCTGGTTTTGGCCTGTCTCCCCAGCTGGTGTGCCCTCATCACTGAGACTGCCGGATCCCTGAAGGTCCCTGCCCCTGCCTCCCGCCCCAAGCCCCGGCCCAGCCCAAGCAGGTAAGGGTTCAAAGGGAGCTGGAGAACCAGGGAATGGAGACACAGTTTCCCTGTGCATCTACAGAACTTGAGCCCCAGCTCTGTCTCTGTGCACACACGTGCATAAGCATGTATAAATTGGGTGTGTGCTGACTTCATCACAGCCGCCTCCGATAGGCCTCCGTCTCCTGTTGTTCAGGCCTCCTCCAGCTATTTGTCCCCTGGCCCCTGCCACTCCCTGGGGACCAGAATGTGAGGGTCACCCATCACTTCCCTCCCTAGCACCCGAGAACCCCTGCTCAGCAGCTCTGAGAATGGCACTGGAGGCCGAGAGATTCCTCCAGCTGATGGTAAGTCCCAAGGTCACCGGCTGGGGGAGGTCACCTGAAGCCAGGCAGGATCTGAGCATCTGTCTTTGTCTGCCTGCCCAGCCCGGACAGAGCGCATCCTCAGTGACCTTCTGCCCTTCTGCAGACCAGGCCCAGAGGGCCAGCTTGCTGCCACAGCCCTTCGGAAAGGTAGGCCAGCTCTGCACCCTCCAGGCCCAGTAGTTAGCCAAACGGTGCCTCTTTGAACTAGAGAAAGGCTCCATCTTTCAGATTTCTCTATGTCCACGAATCCAGAAACTGCCCTGCCCACCCCATCCTGGGTGGCCCAGATCACTCTTTCTTTTCAGCTCCCCTCCCACCCTAGATGCTGAGTTCAGCTTCCCCAACCTCAGGCTCCCTGCCCCATCCTAACCCTTTGGAATGATATCTACCCTCATCCCCCAGCTCCCAGCCCTCCTCACACACCCAGAATCCCAAGCCCCTGCCTCTGTGACCCTGTCCCCGTTGCCTTGGCCAGTGCTGTCCCTGAAACGGCTCCTGTTGCCTGCTGAGGAAGACAGTGGACTGGGGCCTCCCCGGGATGGGGATGAGGTGCCTGGTGGGGGTCCCCCAGGCCCAGCGCAGATTCAGGAGATTCAGGAGAACCTGCTCGGCCTAGAGGAGGCTGTCAAGCAGCTAGAGGTATGCCTGGGGGCAGGGGACCTGGGGCAGACTGCAGAAGGAAAGGCACCCTCATCTATGACACCCTCCAGGAGTTAGAGGAGGAATTTTGCCGCCTGAGACCCCTCCTGTCTCAGCTTGGAGGAACTCTGTCGCCCAACCTGGCGGCACCTGAGCGCTCTGTTCAGACGGGTGAGTCAAGAGCTGGGGCCAGGGTGCTGTTCTCAGAGGGGCGGGGAGGGGGCGGAGGGGGGGCGTGCCCTGTCCCACAGTCCCCTGTCTGCTCAGTCCTGTCCCCTGCCTATCTCTACTCTCTCAACCCCTTTCCTACATCTCTTCTTGTCTCCCTCTTGTAACCCTCAGGCCTTTCATGAAGAGAGGAATGGGGGAAGATGCGAGGGTCCCCCACCCCCACGGCTGCCACAGCGTCTCACACCCCAGAGGCCTTGAGAGAGGGAGACTGGCCACACTTGATAGGGGACCTGCCGGAGTCCCTGCCTCCCACACTGGCCTCTGCCTTTCTCCCTCCTGCCTTCGCTTGGGGGACTCAGGGCTTCACCCCCAGAGTACCACCATAATCCCCGTTTTTCAGGCCATCTCAGTATTGCCTATGAGGGGGTTACCCCTCCATTCCCACGCCAAGTGCCTTTGCTCGGTTTTTGTACCCTGAATTGGAGTTTTATTTTTAATATATATTATCTAAGGAGAGGTCTGTGTGTGTGAGGACAGAGGGGCCCCGTGTCTGAGTCTGACCCATGTCTCCTCCGTGACTCTTGGCTCCTTTCAGGCTGTCCATCCATTCATTCTATTGTCTTACATTTTTATTTAGTATATTGTGGGTGGGGCACACGTGTGCCATGTCGGGACAGATGTGAGAGTCGGTTCTCCTTCCTCCATCGGGGTCCTGGAGACCATCTTGCTGTCCCGATTTACTTAAAACAGTGACCACACACACACATACACACACAGACACACACACTGGCTATGAGGTGCCCACCCCCCACCCCCCTAATTTGGAGCCCCATGGTCATCCAAAATGCCAGGTAGCCCACATCTCACACTCTTGTTCTTTTATTTTTGTAGTAAACTCTGGAAGAGGCTGTGGGATTTCAAGGGGAGTCAGTGGGGAGGAGGCCCCTCCTGGGTGGGGGCTGGGGGCGGGGTTATTGCTCTGAGCTCCCTGTCCCCAAGGGGGCCTGTGTAGGAGGATTTCAAGAGAGGGGGCCAGCATTGGATTGGGGACACCGCCACACAAACACGCAGGTCACAGCACATAGGAGGTCAGGGTAGGCTGGGCGCCATATTGCACTTTGAGAGTGGGGCCAGGTGGTTATCCCCTTGAAATTGGAACCTGGGGAGAGACTGGAGGCCATCCTATCCCTTCCCACTCTGGAGAAGGTGTGACCTCCACTCAGGGTTTGGAGGAGATGGCCAGGGGGGTGTAGTGGGCTGGCCCTGGTCACCAGCGGCACCCACCCTCCGCCCGCTCAGCTGCCGTTCCCCCCTTTGCCTGACTTGGTCTTGGGGGACACAGGTAAACCCTCGTCGCCGTCACTGTCCGAGCTGCAGCCACTGACGTCGGTGATCTCCAGCTCAGAGTCGCTGTCCTCCTTCCCACCCAGGGTGGCCTCTGGACCTCCAGCCCCGGGCAGGGCCAGACGAGGGGCCACTGCCAGCCCGGAGGGGCGCTCAGGGCCCAGGCCCTCCCCCGTCGCAGCAAGCAGGGGTGCAGCCAGGGGACCTCCCCCTGCTCCTGCAGAGGGCAAGTGGCCCAAGGAACCCAAAGGGTTAGGGTAGAAATGAGGTGGGTAGAGAGAGGGGGGCAACTTGGGGAAGGGGCCCGTGAGGTATGGGTTAAAGTTCCAGGGGTACTCAGGGAAGGCGCGGCCGTAAGGACCCAACAGGCCGGGAGGCTTGGAGTAGCCGGTGGCACCTGGTGGGGGAGGGACATAGGGAGCAAGTCAGGCTGGCCCACTAGCCATTGGGAGCCTGCCTGCGCAGTGGTGTACGTGGTCTTACGTGCTCTTCCTCCCCTCCCCTGTTTACTCCACCTCTCCTCTACTTCACCTCCCCCATTTTTCTCTTTATTCCTTTAACCTGCCTCCCCCAAAACCCTCCCTGCCAAGTAGCCACATACACCCCCACCCCATAAGCCACTCAGCAGCATCGTTTCTGCCTGGATTTGTTTTCTGAGATGTTCCAATTATATAAGCCTAGTTGGCCTCCAACTCATAATCTACCTGCCTCAGCCTCCTGAAGGCTGGGTCCCCTGTAGTCCAGCTTCACACTGACCTTGATCTTGCAGCTCCTGTGCCCCTTGTGCTGGGATTGCGGGTGTGTGCACCACACCCAGCTACTTCAGTGTTGATAACCTGAGGCTTTGTGCAAGCACTCTGGCTGAGCTACATTCTCACCCCACACCCTGGCTTTTAAACACGTGTACCCACCGAGAGACTCCACAGACACCCCAGCCTGGGCATCCCCCTGCGGTCCTCTCTTTCCACATGAGCAGATCCCCCCAACCCCCAGGCCCTTACCAGAACCCAAGAATGGGAAGGGGCTGTCCAAGCGTAGTTTATCCGTCTCTGGGGCGAATAGGGGTGTCCGACCCCCGGGCTCTCCTAGGCGTGGTGTAGAGAACAGGTTCTGCAGGGTCTGGAGAGGGAAGTAGGGGAGGCAGTACTGCTTAGCCCGCTTTGTGGAGAGGATCATAATGTAGGGGACACTAGACACCCCACTTCCAGCCCTAAGACACCAGTATCCAAACTCACCTCAGGAGTCAAGGGTGGAGCATCTGGCCCAGGCGCCCCCCCAAAAGGACCAGGGGTCAACAAGAGTGGGGAGCCAGCGGCGGCAGCAGCCATATCCAGCAGTGGGTAATTGACAAGCACAACTTTGCTGAAGTTGAATTTGTAGGTGAACCGCTTCCCTTTGGTCTTGTGGAGAATGCGCTTGTTGTAGTAGTAACTGTGGGAGAGAGGATGGGGTACTGGGGAGGGGCAAGGGAGGGGTGAGGCAGCAGCTGGGCTCAAGTTCTTGTCGCCACCCCCCACCCAACTTCCACTCACAAGTACTGGGATCCAATGGGATTCAGTCCTAGGATACGGAGGGAGCACCCCCACCTTTTAGGGGGACCAGAAGGGACAGTGAAGGGAGAAGAGAGCATGATGGGAGCCTGGCCCACAGCCCCTCCTCACCGCAGGGCCCGGCTCAGCTTGTCATAATTCATGTGGGGCTTGCACTTGCGAATGCCCCAGAGGCGGGCCACCTCATCAGGGTCCTTGATGACAAATTCCCCATAGTCTCCCTGCCAGGCAATGACGCCCTGGTACTCCTCCTTCTGCAACAGCTCCAGGATAAAGTGCCACAGCTGGATCTGCCTCGAACCAGGGGAGGACTCCGGCTTGTAGGCCCAATCTGGGAAGGCAAACCCTAGGGACGGGAGACAGGGAGGCTTTAGGGTTAGGAAGCCAAGATGGGGTTCTGGGTCTCCCTGGAGTCCACAGCCTGAGACATTCAGTCTCTAAGGAACATCTTTTTTTTTTTTTTTCTTTAGGAGTTTTATTCCAGAAATTCAGAGCAAACTGTTGACAAATGAATGGATAGTTTATAGTTTATAATGGATATCATGGATAGTTTAATACTCTAGAGAATAATTGAGCTAGGAAGAATGTGTTTATGAGCACTATGGTTAGTCAGCACATCTTCATCAGTGGGCAGGTGAAAGAAAAAACAACTGCATTATTCAAGGTTCTCTACCTGAAAAGGACTAATAGAATGAATCTCTCTATGTAGGAAGAAAGTGGATTTATTAGAATGTCTCACAAACTGTGGTTTAGATAGTCCATCAATGGCTGCTACCATTAGAACTTTGAAGAATTCAGTAGTTGTTCAGTTCATGAGGCTGTGTATCTCAGCTGGTCTTCAGTATACACCACAATTCTAAGGAAGTTGCTCTAACGCTGGTAAAGTGATGAACTTGGTAGTCAGAGCTAGGGCAAGCAGGGAAAACCGATAGCTTCCTCCTCCGGTGTCCTTTATATATGCACGCTGCCACCAGAAGGTATGATCAAGATTAAAGCTGGATCTTTTTTTTTTTTTTTTTTTTTTTGTTTGTTTGTTTGTTTTTCGAGACAGGGTTACTCTGTGTAGTTTTGTGCCTTTCCTGGGACTCACTTGGTAGCCCAGGCTGGCCTCGAACTCACAGAGATCCGCCTGGCTCTGCCTCCCAAGTGCTGGGATTAAAGGCGTGCGCCACCACCGCCCGGCTAAAGCTGGATCTTATACTTTGCTTTATTTTTATTTATTTATCTATTTATTTATTTATTTATTTATTTATTTATTTGGTGTTTTTGAGAAAGGATTTATCTGTGTAGCCCTGGACTCATTGTGTAGCCCTGGCTGGCCTCAAACTCCGAAAATCCAACTGATTCTACCTCTCGAGTGCTGGGCTTCATGGTGTGCACAGCCACTAATCAGATGAAGGTAGGTATCACCTCAAATGATCGAGATTAAATTAGGTCTTTAATTTCAAGACCTTTCCCAAAAAAAAGAGGAGCATCTTTAGGGATCTTTGTGTCACTCTTCAGACCTACCCTGCTTGAGTCTGCTCCTAAGTTACCTAAACCTCTGGAAAGAGCCCCTAGGCTTGTGCTCCCATCGCGTGCCTTGGTGCAATCATCCCGGGCTCAGCCAAGGAAGGGGAGAATGGAATTGAGAGGGACACATTTCCTGCATCCATGGCTGCCTCGGGGGGAGTGGCACCCCTTAACCCTTAACCCTGCTACCCTGTCAGAAGGGCTTTGATACTTCCCCTGTCCTGATAGCTCTTGCCATCGGCCCATTCCCTGAGGCCCCGTTGGCATCACCCTGGTGCACACTTAGCCTGTATGCATCTGTGCAGTTCCCTTTAGTGCGTCCCCTCCCACGTCCACACTTCTCTCTTCAAGCTTTCCAATGTGAGGTTGTGTGTCAACATGCGGGCACAGACCTATAGGTGCCCATGTGGACAGTATATCACACAGCCACTTGCAATCTTATCCCACGGGACACAACCACACCCAAGTGCCACACTCCTGCTTGGAGCCACTGAAGCAAACACGAGATACAAGCTGCCTAAGATATATGGAGCCCCAAACCCCAGCATTGCACATCCATTGCAACACGCACAATTATACGCTAAAGGCCTCTGTCGGGACCCACTGACAAGTGTGTGACAAAGAGACGCATGGGCCCAACAGCCCAGCTAACACCTGATGTGATAGAGACAATGAAGCAATGATGCTAAAGTCCCCAGATAGACAGGTGGACACATGCAGGGTAACAAAAACAACTGAACAACTTCCCTTCCCATGACCACACTCAGGCATGTGAATGTCAACACACCTGTGGCCCATTTGGCATTACTTCACCCTGGGAGGAGTATCTGGCTCCACTCTCCACCTAGAAGCCAGGAGCAGAGATCTTGCCCACCCCCGGTCTTCCCAATCTAGAAAGCTCTGGGTCCCAGTGTCCACACCAACTCCTATATCATCCTCCGTCTCCTACCTGCCCAGAGATTGGCATGCCCAGCATGAACATAGGGGTTAAATCTGGTCTCTAACAAGCTGAGAGCAATGCAAGAGGAACGGGAGAAGGCTAGGGAAGCCATCATAAAGTGGGATATGGGAGGGACTGTTTTGAGCTGGGAGACCTGGGTCCCTGTACCCATTGCTGTGCATCCAGGGGGAAGTTCCTTGCCCTCTCTGGTTTCAAGGGCAGGAGGCAAGGAGGAGCAGAGTCCCACCCAGGCTACCCTCCGGTATGTAAGTGAGCAGGTGATGCCCTACCTGCCGAAGGATAGGTGGTTCTCGACCCAATGGAAGATGGATTTTAATCTGGGCCGATCTCACCTCAGGTGCCATGAGCAGTCAGTCTAGGTGGACACTGGCCTAGCCATACTCATAGCACACTTCCTTGGGAAAGCCGTTGTATCACAAACATGTTTGCACAACCAAAAACCAAGAAGGAATCCAATGGAGAGAGAGAGGGCCTGCTACGGCAGGCTGACATGGACAACCCCCAGAACCTAGCAGCGGGAGGCACACGGAAAACATAGTCCAAACACCAAGCCTAGATCTCGATATACAGGCCCAGGGCCATCTACCCACACACTCCAAAATATACCTCAGATACCTTCTGAGAATGTCACGGACTACCAGAGACAAGTACAGTCTCCTTTCCCCACCAAGGCAGAGGCACAGCACACAAGCTGGCAGACGCCGAATGTTTACATGCACGACCCTGAAATGTAGAGTCCAGAGTTGCTCCTGTGGCCTCCGTGGTCCAGTCTGTGAAGCAGGCACAAGTTCACACAAAGACAGCCTCCTACAGACGCTTGCCCTCTCTGACCCCTTCAGGAACACTTAAATGTGATGCATGCGAACACTCGACAATGAAACTCCAGGCAGCCAGCCGAACGGAACGGGAACGGATGGTGTCAAAGACTCGCTCCTATTAGTGACCCCTGCATGCCCAAGCAGGTCCTCTTCCCTTGGCCTGAGCACCACACTCACCTCCTCGCATTCTCTCTTTAGACTGTGCCCCTCCCCTTGTGCCTAGCCTAGAGCTCTAGTTCAGCGTAGCAGGTCCTGGGGAGGTGCAGGCTTAGGTGTACATGGCAGAGAAACCTCAGATCTCGGCCCCCCTCAGTTCTCATCCCTCTCGACACCTCACCCATCCTCCAAAAGACCCTCAACCCTTGTGTCCCAACAAGCAGGTGGCAGGGAGAGAGGGCCGTGAAGTTTCTGGTCAAGTTTCTCATGAAAGGGTTTATATTCCGGGGACTGATGGAGACCCAGACAGACAGGTTCACAGGTACACAAGACAGATGGGGAAGAGGGAAAGTGGGGAAGGGGGTGCAGCCCCTGGGAAGGGGAAGGGCTGTGGGAATGGACAGGACAGTTACCAGGGGTCCAGAGAGCCGGCAGGGCAGGCGGGGCGAAGAGAAGGTCTGAGACGCAGCTACAATCCATGGCGGAGTGAGCCCTGCAGAAGCCCGGACAGGACAGCAGGAGAGAAGCAGTCAGCCAGTGGGGTGCTGCGGGGCTCCCCCTCTCCCAGGCTCTCAGTCTGATGTCACCCACCCAACTGCCCTCAGTCCCAACTCCCTCCCTTCCGGCAGCCCGGGTGTCCCTAACTAGAGCCACTTTCCCACATCCCCCCTCTCTCTGGTCCAGCGATTCACTCTTCACTCGCAGATTCTCAACACCCTCCACCCACCCTGATGCCCCACACCCCATCTCTTGCTGTCCTGTCTCCCGCCTGACCTCTGGGGGAGTAGGGGGTTGGTCCCTGGGTCTTTGGGTCCTCCTATCTCCCTCTGTGTGTGGCTCTTTCCAGCTACTTCAGATTTATCGCTTGCTCGGAAACACAAACTCGCCCCCACCTGGCTGACCCCCGGCAGCTCCCTCTGTGGCTCACACTGCAGCAGTGGCCAGCTCAGAGATGGCAGAGCTGGGGACTGCTAGCCAGGCTGGGAGGAGCAGGCCCAGCTCCTGCCTTTCTTCCCCAGGTAGACACTACCCCCCACACCCCTAGTCTGTCGTCTGAGCCCACAGACCCCTGCCGCTCACCAAAGGTGCTCCATCCATCCTTTCCCCTAAGAATGGCCTTCCCCTGCTCAGGCAACCTTCTAGGAGCTGCACCACCCCCACCCCCCACCCCCCACCCCACCCCCTTCCCCTCAGACCAGTTCTTTCCTTTCCTCCCAAAGTAGAGCCACCCAAGCCTGCGGACTGATCAACGGAACCCATGGACGCCTGCCTCAAACCTGCTGCTCAAAGAAGATTCTCCAGCCATTCCTTCTAAGACCAGCCAGCCTCCCCTCTCAGATACTCCCTCCCTGCAGAGAGTCTCCCCCCTCAGACACCTGTCCACTCAGATTGGCATTCCCCCTCAGATAGATACCCTTCCCCTCCGATTGGCATCCTCACTTAGATGCCCCTTCCTCAACTGGATACCGCTTCCTCTGGCATCGCCTCCCCCTTAGAACATTCTTTCCCCTTGGACCTTCCTCCTCCCTGAAAGGCCCCTCAAATCCCCACTCCCTCAGAAACCTGTTCCGCAGATCCCTCACCCCTTCTTAGCACTGCCCTCCTCTGTGAGCACTGCCCTTCAGACACCTTCACCTTTAGCCATCTGCCCCCCTCACACTCACGGCAGACACCCTCAGAAGAGACCTCCTTTAGCCACCCTGCCTGCACTCAGAGAACCCACATGCCACACCCACCCTTCAGACCTAGCGCTGTATTCCCTCAGACACCCCACCCACTAGGTCTTCTCACACCCGCAGTTCTACAGACGTCCACACACCTCTCCCATACCATATAGCCATAAACCCCACCTCACCCCTTGGATACTTCTGTCCTCTCTCCCAGCATCCCGTCTTCCCTACACCTCCTCCAACCCTTCCTTGGCCTCCTGGGGTCTCCCCTGCCAATGGCCATCCCTCCCATACTCCATCTCTCTGGGAACCCTTCTTTATCTCTTTCTCTCCCTCTTCGTTTCATCCTCTCCCTGCACTTGGCCTCTCTTCCCACCACCTCTTCTCTTCCCTCCACCTGGAGTGTCTTCCTGAATCTCTCAACTCTCTTCTCCCATTTCTCTGTCCCTGCCCCCTCCACGGCTGTCTCCTGCTCCCCTATCCCTATTTCCTTCTCTACCCCCCACTTTATCCATCTCCCCACGTCTCTCTGTTTCCCCCATCTCCTCTCTCCTCATCTGTCTACCTCTGCCTCCTCCTCTCTGCTCCCTTCCTCTCAGCCCCGCCCATCCCGTCTCTCTCCCGTGTGTCTCCACCATCTCCCTATCTCTCTCCCCACACTCACCCCCCATCTAACTCCCCCTCCTGCTCTCGCTGCGTCTCTGGGTCCCCCCTCCTCCCTCCCCCACCCCCACCCCCCATTGGCCCCTCTCATTTCCGTGTTGGTTTTGATTTCTCTTCCCAACGCTTTCAACTCCCCGCCGCCTCCTCCGGACACGTTATAACGAGGAGCCGTGGGATCGGCGCTCCGGGCCCTGCTCCCACGCTCCCCCCGTCGTCTCTCACACACATCTCTGCCTTCTTGCAGTCTCTGCCGCCACTTTTTCCCAATCTCTCCTGTGTTTGGTCTCTGTCCTGTGTGTGTCACGCCCCCCCTCCCCCCTCCCCGCCCTCAGGACCTGGTCCTAGCCCCTCCAGCTGGGTCCCTGTCTCCACCCATGACTAGCATTTCTCCGGGTCTCCACCTCTCTGTCTGTCCCTGGGTCTCTGGGTCTTTAGTCTCCACATGGCTCCTTTCTCCATTTCTGGATCTCCACATCTCTGCCTCGCTGCCTGAGTCTCTGTTTCTTGCAAAGTCCCCATCTCCATGTCTCTGTCTCTCTTTCAGTCCCAGTGTCCCTCTCTTGGGACCCCTTTGATCTCACCATGCCCCTGGCACCCCCCTGGCCCCATTGATTGCTGATCGACCCATGGAGGAAGTAGGGCTTGCGGCCTGGGGCTATAGGGCCAGGCAGAAGCTTTGGCGGAGGAGCCACTGGACAGATGGACAGATGGACAGACGGCCGGCCCCAGCCCCAGTGGCTGAGGAGGGGGAGCAGCCGCATCATGTGCCCCTCCCCACCGGCCGGCACAGTGCGGATGGGGACTCCGGGCAAGCTTTAATTTTTAATTTTATTTTGCTTCCTCCACCCCCCCTCACCCCCATCTCTAGCGCCCGCAGCCATGGCACCGAATGTGTGCGCGTGTGAGGCAGCCTGTTGGAGAGAGGCTGGGCAGGCAGAGGCTGCCTCCCTCTGCTCCTTGCCAAGCACAATCACACAGACCCACACCTACTGCAAGAACACAGCTCACATCACACAGGCCAACAAAGTCACACATACACCACCACGTCCCCCATACCACCATCACATACAAACACACATTGTCTAGATCAACGGACTCACATTCACACCCACAGTCACACGCAACGGGTACAGCGCAACCCACACACATCATTGAAGTTGCGCATGGCAGCAACATTGTCATGTACAACAGTAACAGACACACGATCTGAGTAGACTGACGCATATTAACACGGGCACATAGTCACTCACCCGTGCTCAGAAATACAGAAACACAGACCTTCACTCAGAGGCACACCATCGCTCACATAGTGTTATAGAGAAACAGAGACACACCCAGACACACAGACGACACACAGCAGCACACGGAGTCACATGGACAGGCACCTGAGGCTCTCCATCAAACACGCACACTGGGTGCCATGCAGACAGACACACAAAACACCCCTGACATAGACTGCCACGTCCAGATGGCAAACTCGAGTGGCCACACGCATCGCAGACACATAGCCACAGTCATAGTCCCCAAAATGATCAACACGGTGGGGAGCCTGCAGGCAGCCCCCACCCCCAGAAAGGGGTGGGGGCCTAAGTGCTAAGCTTGGCTGTGTGGGGGTGCCCATTTAGAAGTAACTGCACCTCAGCATCCAACTATCTCTGCCACCATGGGCCTGTCTGTCCATCATCTACGGATCTCTTCAGCATTCCTGTGTGTGTGTGTGTGTGTGTGTGTGTGCGTGTGTGTGTGTGTGTGTGTGTGTGTGTGTGTGTGTTCAAAACGTATGCTTGCCTCATCCTGTCTTCAGTCATGTCCTCCCCCTCGTTGTCTGTCTGTCTGTCACTGGGGGTCTTTTGTTGCTCATCCCTGTGTGTTTCTATCTTGAGACATTCCCATCTCTCTGTAGCTTTGATTCTGTCTCTGGGTACATCCCTGTCCCTCTTGGCCTCTGGGCCTCTCTGCCTCTGTCTGCTCACCCCATCACCCCAGCCCCCTGGGCTGGGGTTTAACCAGTTGTTTTGATTTCTCTAAGCTGCGCTGGCCGCCTCGGGAGCCGCCTCAGGCCTCACACCGCCCCCAGCCCCTTCATCCCTCACCCAGGGCCCCCCACCCCCACCTCCTCTTAACACAATCTGCACAAGTGGAATGAAAATTGATTTTTTTTTTAAATTTCATATCTTCTCCGGGGCTCTGTCTAAAGAGGAGAGAGACGCGGCCCAAGACCCCTCTCCCACCACTGCCCCCACATACACACACACACACACACACACACACACACACACACACGCACACACACCCTGGAGCATGCACCCTTCTTCACACATGCCTGTGTGGACACATTTGTGTACACAGTAGAGATGCACAATGATGCTGCTCTGTCATGGACACCCCTAGATCATACACACCCCTAGACCACAGGCATGCTGCCAGTCCCTGACTAGGATGAACCCTTCTACATAAACAGTACACCCCCTGTCCCACCCAGTATAGGGCTGTGGTCCCTGTAGTCACACACAACACGGGTGCCTGTGCTCAGCACATGTTCTAGCCATGTCTAGTATACACAGAGCTATGCTCAGGGACTGTCCCACCACAGGCAGCAAGCTACCTATGGCTGCTCTGGCAAAGAAGGGGTCTGGAAGCGGCTGTCACACCAGTACCTGCCACCCTTACCTCAAGCATCACCCCATTCCCACCCCTGCTCTCGTCAACCAAATGCTCTGGCCTGGCCCTTAGGAGGGAGTGACTCTGTGCCACCACTCCAGACTTCGCAACCCATGTACCACACACACCATATACACACTACACACATGCAACATACCATACACACAATATATATATACATACTATGCATACACCACACACCATGAGCAGCAGATTGCACGTACTCCACATGCATGCTATACACATACCATACACCATATACACACTACACCATGGACGAGACTATATACTCCTTCTATATACCATACATAGCACATGACATACATTACATATACCACACCACACTCCCATGCAACATATACATGAACACCACATACCTCATGTCACATATCTACCACATACCATACATATACATACTCATGACACCCCCACATGTACACCACATACATACTATACACACAGACTGTGCACATAGAAACTATATACCACACACAAAGACACATTCCACATGGTATGTGTGAAACCACACATATACCATATTCCAAATACCACGACTACCACATACCATCCATGCTATCCCCATATTACATACAGATACCACATTTCACACATCACACACAGATACTAAACACATGACACCTACCACACACATTAAATACAGCCTTTGCTACTTCTCTTAGTGACACACACAAACACAGGAAATGAAGAACTGAAACTCCCTATAACTCCTATGTTCAGGGTCACCCATGATACACACAGGTCCACACGGAGACAGATGTGGTGACCCAAACACACTTTCTTACATGTCATCATAGACATAGTCTCACACACAGAATTGGCACAAGTTCACATTGTATACACATGCAGCATCCAACAACCACACAGGAATGCACAATCACAGGGTCATATGTATGCATGTGTACACATGCATGCTCACGCACGCACACACATACAAACACACACCACACACACACAGCTGTTAGCATTCTTCAGGGCTGGTCATGCACACACACACAGCTGTGAACCAACATTCTATCCAGCCTACTACATTTCGCTTCCCAAATGACTGCATGTGTATGCACACACACAGAGAACACCATCGGCATCTGAAAGCCAGAGTCGGACACAGGCTCAGAGAGGCAGCACCCACCCAAATCATTTTGCCACACGGCCGGGGGCTGACGCAGGCCTAGGGACCTCTGTAGCTATGCCCTACTGCTCTTCGCTGGTGGGCCCCTCACACTCAGCAACCCCACTGCCAGTGCACCCCCCCGCCCCCCGCCTGCCCTCCCACCATGCTTCTCCTGGACTCAGTCTCCTTACCTCCTCACCCTCAGGGACAGGCTGTCCTGCCCTGGTCACTCAGCCCTGCAGAGCCACATGATGCGGAAACATAGCACAACCCAGAGTTCTGGACAGTCACACTAGACACGCATAGCTGAGCACCACACACTGTCACATTCATGGACATGATGTGCGTGGCTTGGTGCAGCCCCACGACCTCTCACACAAACACACCTAATCCTCTGTGCCTGGGGACATGCACAACAATTGACATGCCATATTTACATGTGCTGCACCACACAGGCACTCGCAAGGGGACCTCTGACAAGGCTTCATTGCAGGACAGCGCCAGGGCCTAGATGAGGTCTAATTGGTACCAGATTTGGGGTGGTCAGGATGTACCAGGCAAGGGGTAGAGGAGCCCAGTGCGTGGGAGGGCAGGAATGGAGACCCACACTCCATCTAGCCACCTCTCTCTCTCTCTCTCTCTCTCTCTCTCTCTCTCTCTCTCTCTCTCTCTCTCTCTCTCAGTATCTCTGTATGGAGCCATGTTTGTCTCTTTCAGTCTCTGTCTCTTTCCTGGAGCCCCAGTCTCAGTACAGATGTCCCTGGGGCTGTAGCCAGCTTGCAGAAGGATGTCAGTGGGGGTAGTGGTGAGGGAGAGTCCCCAGGGAGGTGAGAGCCGCAGTGCCACGCACCCCGCCTACAAAACAGTGCTGGGGGAAGGGAAGGAAGTAGAGGCGCGTGCAGCCCCAGCCCAGGCTGCTCCTTGCAGAGACCCAGAGCTGGGGTAAGAGGCTGGGGGCTGGAGGGTCACAGAGAGAGGGGAAGGGCCAACAGGGGCGGTGAGACCAGAGGCAGAGCAAGAGAGGCAGAGCGGATAAAGTGGACTGGCCCAAGCCAGAAAGAGGGAGCTAGACCCACAGAGACAGAGAGACAGAATCAGGGAATGAAGAGGGAATGAAGGGAGAGGGGCTGAGATGGAGCAAATTAGAGGGCTAAGAGCCAGGGCACCAGAGAACCTGGGTCAGAGGAAGCAGAGGAGGGGGCAGAGATGCGGAAAATTGAGGGATTAGGGCAGAGGCAAGAGAGTGGATGAGGGAGAGCAGAGCTGAGACAGCCAGAGGACCCACCCCTGCGATGAACCCCCGTGTGCCCCCACCCATCCAGTGTGGATTCATGGCTGTCTCCTCAGTGCCTTGCCCAGCTTTAGGTTTTGGGCATTGGTGTTTCCTGAGGTCTGTCACACCCTACTCCAAACCCCACCACTCCTCACTTCTACCTGGTCCATCCCATCCCCGGCTTGGACCTAACCACCATCTCTGTTTTGGTGCCTAGTCCCTCATCCTCACCCCACCTATCAGAAGTCCTGGCCTCTTCCCAGCTCCACCCCCAGCCTCGTCCCCAGGGGTCCTGTTAGCTCCCCAAAGTAGACCTGTTGGCCTCCATCATAGACAGGGCCCTGGATATGTAGCAAAACAAGTGTGGCATTGTCAGAGGATTTCAGTGACGGTGGCTAGATTGGGAGTTTTCCAGAATGAGCGGCAAGGCTGGGTGGTGCTGTGGGTTCTCTTGCAGGGTTTGGCAAAGACTGACCAGATATGTTCATGGAATCCGGATGAACACAACAGGCATGACAGGGAATCAGAGACATAGAGGTGAGAGGGGACAAAGTCAAGGAAGGACCCTAGAGGGGATGTTGGGACGGAGCAAAAGAGCTAGAGGAACTGAGACCACAGAACCCAGAGAGACAGGGAGACTGGGACAAAATGGGAGAAGCCGGTGCCTGAAAGTCAGCAACAGAGAAATGGGGTGGGAGACCCAGGAGGACTGTCAGGGGAGCGGGAGAGAAACTCAGACAGACAGGGAGAAGGGACAGCGGGCAGGGCCAAAAGTGCCCCTGTGCCAGCAGAGGGACCTGGGTTGGCTAGAGCTGGGCACTGGGAGCTGGGCTGCCATGGGGATCCCATAAGGGGCAGGGTCCGGCCAGGCTGGGGGAGGCTCGGGGCTCCAGGGGCATCAGGCGCGGTGCTAATTCAGCGCCATCGATCAGACAGGATGAGAGCAATAAATTATTGTGACAAGATGCAATCCTGGTCCTAGCACTGCCGCCGAGGCGGATCGATCCCTGTCCCCAGCTCCACACCAGTCCCATGCCCAGGCCTTTCTGGCTGGGACTCCTCTGCCCACCTCTTGATCCGTTCTCCTCACCATACACACACTCCTAACTGTTGACCAGGCCATGTGGTAGCCCCGGAGAAGAGATAGGACCAGGAGAGGACGCAGAGGCAAAAGGCTAACCCCTACATAACTCTGGCCTTGTGGTTTCCCTCAGCACCATCTTACCACCACCTGTAGGGTCGGAACTGCCATGGTGCCCATTTCATAGATGTGAAAACTGAGGCTTGGACAGGGCACGCTACCTTGGAAACAGGCCGACAAGGATGAGTGATGAAGCCTGGACTTGAATGCAGGTCAGGATGGTTTCAAGGCCCCAGAATCTCTACTGTCAAAGGGTAGCACAAGGGACAAGATGAGAAGAGAAGAGGAGTTGGAGGAGACAGTAGAAGACACAGAGAAGAGAGACTTGGATGTACAAAGGGACAGGGAACTGCCTGTAGTAGTCCCAGATACTTGGAAGACTGAGGCAGGGGGCGGGGGGCCTGCCTGGGCTACAGAGCAAGTTCAAAGCCAGCCTGAACAACTGAGCAAGGCTCTGTCGGAAACACTGCAAAGGGCTGGAAGTCAGGCATGGTGGTGTTCACCTGTGATCCCAGCCCCTGGCAGGCAGAGGCTGGCTCCATAGTCAGCTCAAGGTCAGTCTGCGCTACATTAGACTCTGTATCAAAATCGGGGCGGGAGATTGCTGGGATGTTAGAGGTCGATGTTAGAATTCTTTCCTGATATGCATGAGGACCCTGGGTTACATCCCTCAAATTACAGGAGAAAAAAAGAAGAGGCATAAGGAACACTAGAAGAGACAGGGATACAGGGTCCATGAAACAGAGACAGGCAGGCTGAGGCAATGGGACAAAGGGAGATGGTGGCAGAGGCCCCTGTGGACAGGGGTGGGGTGTCTGGGTGTGTTGGGAGGGGTGATGGGAGAGGAAGCTTTGATCCCAGGGGTCAGTGTCTGTGAGAGCCAAGAGCAGAGCGGCAGAGGCCTGGGCACCCTTGGTAGCAAGGGCGAAGGAAGGCTGGGAAGTTACTTCTTGGTGATGGAGAAACAAGGGTTGCTAAGGAGACAAGACGGACAGGTGTGTCTTCAGAGGAAGGTTGCTTGATGGCAGATATGGGAGGAGGCAAGCAAGCCTGTTTGGCTGGGAAGGCCATCTCTGAAGTCACATGGCTTTGGTCTGACTCGGTTCTTCGACCTCGGAGAAAGGATTTCTTCTCTTTGAGCTCAGTTTGTTTTTCTGTAAAATGGGGGCATGAGTCAAGCACCTGCTTTATAATGGTCCCGTGAGGATGAGTGTGACAGTGGACAACACCCTGTCACAGAAATGGTCTTCGAATCAGCTGTCATCAGTGCCATCAGCATCATCACCAACGTGGGGGAGGGCAGGTCCCCAGGGGTGTATGTGAAGGGGTGGTGCTCAAAGTCGGCTATGATGTCCAGAAGTGACAGCCACATCACCTGGACACTTAGAATACCCAAGCCTTAAGCCAGGCATATTGGTACACACCTTTAATCCTAGCACTGGGGAGGCAGAGGCAGGTGGATCTCTGTGAGTTCGAGGGCAGCCTGGTCTACAGAGTGAGTTCCAGGGCAGCCAAGGCTATGTAAAGAGACCCTGTCTCAAAATAAATAAATATCCCTAGTGTCCAGAGCTAAACCTAGGGTTTTATTCATTCACATAAAGCAAGTGTTCTACCACTGAGCTACAGCTGCAAACCTGCTTTTTAATTTTTCATCGTGAGAGCCTCCCAAAGGCGGGGTGAACTCGGACCTTCTGAAGCAGGTGGGACGACAGGCCTATGCCACAGGTCTTGCTTCCGGGGAGGTCTCTATTGTGCAGGGAGCAGGTGTGCCGCCGGTGGCTAGGCACAGATATCACGTGTTTACAAATGCTACAGGTATTGCTCTCAAGCAGTAAGAAGCTAGGTGGGTAGAGATGGGCTATGAGAAGGGATGAATCGGACTGGAGACAAGATAGGATCTGAAGGTTTGGTCCTTCAGATGTGACCAACGGGTTGAGAGGGCAGAGGGTGAAGGTGAGAGGGCCTGTTGGAGTGGCAGCTGGTTTGCCGAGAACTGAGGATGACTAAAGGTGTAGGAATAAACAGAGAGGCAGAGCCAGGGTAGGGAGCCATCTGCATGGGGGTAAGGGATTTGCCCAGACATCTGTGTCCCTTTTGGAGCATGCTGAGAAAGAGTTTTGTGACAGAGAACAGCTTAAACAGATGTAAGGCAGAGAGAGGTGAAGGATGATGCCTGGGGTACACGGTGAGGAACAGGCATCGGTGTGGAGGTGCAGCCTGGAAAGATGACATGAGAACATGGCTGAACATGGGTGATTCATGTGTAGGAGAGGAAGAAAAGGGACACTGAGGACCTGAGGCACAGGTGTGAGGTGACATGGGGGCGGGCAGCAGAGCCTCATTGTCAAAAGACCATGTCTTGTGTTGTAGAGACAGAGCGTGGTAGAGATGAGACTTGAGAATGTCGAGCATGCAGGTGTGAGAGGTGGGGCTCTCAGAGGCCTTGCAAAAAAGGCACCGGACAGGCAAAGGTATCAGGAAACACACGATAGCAGGGAACGGATATACATGTGAGCTCTCAGGGGTCTGGGGCTAGAGAATGAGAAGCAGATGTGCCTCCACTGTCTGGGACCAGTGAGCCGGACGGGTTTAGAAAACAAGATGGCAGAAAGTGTATTTTTGTTTTGTTTTTGGAGACAGGGTCTTATGTAGCCCTGGCTGATTTCAAACATGCTGTGTAGCCAAGGATGACCTTGAACTTCTGATTTTCCTGCCTCCACTTCCAGAGTGCTGGATTTTATGGGTCTGTACCACCACTCCACCTGGTTTATGGAGTGCTGGGGATGGAACCCAAAGCTTCACGTGACACTAAGGTGCTCTGTGAACGGAGTTGCAGACCTGTAAGTGTATTAATAGAAAAGATGGGCAGAGGAGGGGGGGATGACAGGAGTGCTCCTAGGTGGCCTGAGGCTGTTTTGGGAGGTCTGGTATAAGGATGGCTCAGGAGGGTGGGTGGGGTCATGCTGCAACTGAGGGCAAAGCGCAAAGGAGTGTGTGTGTGTGTGTGTGTGTGTGTGTGTGTGTGTGTGTGTAACAGGTACTTCTGGAGGGGAAGCATAGGTTAAATATAAAGATGTGAGAAACAGTACACTGAGGGAACTGAGGGAAAGGTTTGGGGTGTTGCAGGGGACTGTGTGACATGAGAAATGAAACTGGCCCCAGATTCAGGTAGAGGTTCAGATTCTGAAAAACAGGTGTCACCCGGGAGGGAGAGCAGGTAAGAGAGGGCTCCTGTTAAGTGAAACACTTTATGCTAATGAGCATCTCCGGGGCAGGCTTGAAGGAGACAGGGGCTACCTGGAGGACCCGTGTATGCCTGGCCTCGTGAGCCCCAGAAGTAGATGAAGGGAACAGGCGATAGGTCCAAGCAGGGTGGAGTTAGGTGGAGTCCAGATGTGGAGAACTTGAAGGGGTCACATGGATGGGACAGGCGAGTTGCTTGTCGGGGCGCGGGTGAAAGGTGTTACCTGAAGCACAGGTGTGCTGTCTTCCCAGGAGCTGGTGTGAGCTCACAGGTTCCTCCCGCGGCTCCAGCTCTGGGCTTGGGGAGGCCTGGGCCTGCCGGGCAGCTCGGGCTCCGGAGGCTGTTTGGCGATGCGGAGCGCGTCTGGGCCTCGGCGGGCCGGCGGGGCGGGGGGAGCGGGCGGGGGGGCCGTTTAGCCGTGATAGATCCGCGCGCCGCTTGTCTCTTAATCTCCGGAGCGACCGATCGATTCGCTATTTCCCTTTGTTGCCAGAAAATTCGATCCTGGGCCTGGAATTAGGTCCCCGGCTTAATCTGAGCGGAAACCAGCGAGGGGGAGACAGAGACAGAGATGCTGGGAGAATCAGAGACGGAGAGATAGTGAGAGACCGAGAGATGCCGCGGGAGAGGGAGAGACGTGGAGATAGGCACGGGGATTCTGGGAGGGGTAGTCTAGGAGTTAGTGCCGAAGAGGTAAGAGAGGTGTTGTGACAGATAGATAAGGAGTTAGAGAGACAGATCCTGGCTCCTGGGAGAGCTGGAAGAAGTCACAGAGATGTGGCAGAGACAGAGACAGTGAGGAGAGATAGGGAGTGGAGATGAGGCAGAGGTAGCCCAACAGGGCTGGTGACTGTGGTGGAATGATGAATAGACAGGGTGTCCAAGACATCCCCACACCAAAGTTCAAGTCTAGACACTCCTTGCTCCCAAGTGGGCTGACCCCAGGTCTGACTCCAATAACCCTTCCCACAGACTGCGTGACCTCTCACACTAAATATGTAGATCCAGTTTTGTAGACTCTCAGCCTTGAACTCCAGCCCCAATCCAGACTTCCTCTCTCCTAAATCCAAATCCTCAGTACCAGTCCCATCCCCAACGAGTCAGCTCCATCCTCAAATAACTAGGGCTTCAGCACCAAACATCCTGACTCTAGGCTCTGAGCCCCAGGTCTCAAATATTCGAGTCCTCGGACTTGGACCTTTAAACCCCATGGCACTCTGGTCCTAAATGTCCAGACTCCTCAAGCTCAAATATCCAGACCCAAGCTCAAGTCGGCCTTCAGTCCCCATCCCCAAATAGTCACCCTCTAGTCTGTCCTGATCCCGTTCCTGAGGCTTTCCACACCCCGCCCCCCTCCCCATACCTTGCACCCCAGTCTCAAGGTCCTGCCTCCAGCGCTCATCCCTCCCACCTCGCACCCCTGTCCAGAAGTTCTCCGGAGGGATTCCCTCCCACCTCCCCAGAGTTAGGCGCCGCTGCACCCTGCTGCCCACCCTCAGGCTGCCCTGCCTGGGGCACCATCCCTGCCCTAGGGTCTTTGGGGACCACCTCCCGCGGCCCGGGCCCCCGCCCCGGGCAGCAATCCCCGCCCCTCATCCCCGCCCCTGAGATGGCCTGCGGCGCTCACTCACTTTCAGCGCCTTGCGCATCCGCTTCGGTCCGAGAAGTGTTTAAAGTTCGGATCCCGCAGCCATGGCCCCGCGGCGTCCTGAGGAAGGAGACCCCGGGGCGCGGGGCGAGGGATGCGGGTTGCCGGGAGTCCCGCGGAGATGGAGACCAAGAGGATGGGGTCTGGGAGTCCCTGAGACAGCGTGACAGTGACAGGGAAACAGAGACGAGGGGCACGAGCAGAGATGCAGAGGAGACACCCCAACAGAGACGCGCGCAGAGGAGAACAGGACACGGGAAGCTGGGAACCCGGGTCAGGGCGCGGGGGACTGTGCCTCTGCACCCCCTCCTCTCCTGCTGTTCCTCTTTCTCCTCCTCCTCCTCCCTAGCTCCTCCGCGGCACGGCGCGCTCTCCCGCCCTCGCGGCCGCCCGGCCCGGCTCGGCGAGCAGATATATGGAGGCGGCGGCGGCGGCTGTGCGGGGGAGGGGGCGGGCGCTCGATCGATGGAATATAATTTTCCTCAAACTCGGAAAATAAAGTTCAGAGCTGATCAAATTTGAAAACAGATGTCGAATTGCGACTCTAAATAAGGTTCGATCCCGGGACTGAGGGAGTGGGGGTGGGGTGGGGGCGGAGAGACACCCCCAACACCTTTCCCCTTCCCTCCCCACCTCCTCCCTGTCCTACACCGGGAAAACTCGCAGACCGACGGACAGGCTCTAGTGGAAGGACCGCTGCCGCACACGGGCAAAGCTGGGCCTGGCCTATTCAAGGACACACACACACACACACACACACAGCATGGACAGCAGACACGTGGACATAGGGACACATAGACAGAGTGACATAAACCATGCACAACACACACAGGACGCAGCCTGGGCATAGGGACATACCGCCAAACACGGAGGCAGGCACATGCACACAAGTGCACGGCCATGCCTTCTATTCTAGACACGCACTCTGCACACATACCGATCCCAACCCCCCAACCTCTTCCTGATCCACCTACACAGTACTGAGATGCACAGACGCGGGGCTGCACCGTGACACATACCCCACACACACCAGGGTGCAGACCCTTACTGGCACACTGAAATACACCATCAACCATCTTTGGGACCTCAGAAGCAGTTCATCTTCCACAGGACCTTTGCAACTTGACTTTGCCCTCTCCCGGGCCACCATCCTAATCTCTTTCCCCTCACAAATCCTCCCCTTTTTGGCCTCCCTTCCCCAGTTTGTACCCCCATTCCCAGGTCAGGTTCCTCCCCACTTCCAAGTCCCACGAACTCTTTTGTGTTTTGTTTGTATTTTAAGACATGGTCCCACGTAACCCAGGCTAGACTCAATGTACTATGTCCCTTAGGCTGGCCTTGAGCTCTTGCTCCTCTGCCCTGCCTCCATTCTCCATTTCTGGAATTCTGGAATTACAAACATGTCACACCCTGACCTCCAAGATCTCATTCCTACTCCAGGAGAGGCAAGTATGTCTCAGGGCAAGACTGGCATGACCAAATAGATACTTTGTGTCTAGAACCTTTGTGTGGCAGTCACCACCCCAACTACCCTTCAAGAGCACACATTAGGGTGCTGTAAGAATTTTGCCCTTTGTATCAGAGAAGGTCTGCTCCCCACCACCACTCATTTGGCTAAGTCACTCATCATTTATCAGTCTTAGTTTCCTCTTCTGAAAATGGGGTAACATGACAACTACCCCTCAGAGTGGTGGGTGGGGCAAACACACTACTATGAGCACCAGTTCTTCAAAATAATCCACTAAAATGTGTGCAAAGCTGGGATTGGCCAATCTGCTTCTTCCTTGTTCAAACTCAAGGAGGTAGCAGGGAGTCCTCCCCACCCACCCCCTTCTCCACATCCCCACTCCCCCTCCACACATAGACACACTGGCAGCATTGGCCATCAGACTTCACTAGGCTGCACTTAAGCCCTCTGGGTGAGGGACATGACCCTGGGGTGTCTATTCCAGCTCTTAAAGACTGGCCGCTGCGTGGTGACTTTTACCAAAGATAGAGAGCAGCCCCCCCCCCCCCCCGTTTCCAGAGCAGGATTCTGAATATCCTGGAGGAAGTTATGGGACATTCTCTACGAAGTAGAACTCCTTCAACTGTATGAGACACCCTTTGGGAGAGAAATAATCTACTGTGGATAGATGTGACTCCTTGATCTGTATGCCATACCTGTCAAAAAAGCTAAAACCTACCAAGAACACTAGCTGAACTAGACATGGATGGTAGCACATGCCTTTAATCCCAGCACTCGGGAGGCAGAGCCAGGTGGATCTCTGAGTTCGAGGCTAGCCTGGTCTATGGAGCGAGTTCCAGGACAGCCAAGGCTACACAGAGAAACCCTTTCTCCAAACAACAAAACACAACACAAACCTCTAGCTGGAAATCAGGGGGTGGGGAGTGTTTCGCTTGTCATTTCTGTACTCCAGAGGCTGAGGCAGGAGGATCTGGAGTTCAAGGTGAGCCTTGGCTGTCTCAGGGTGAAAAGAAAAGAAGAGAAAAGCCATTAATGCTGCATTTATGGTCATGAAGTGTGCTATGATAAGATATCTATGCAGGGAGAACACCTTTGGACTGTAAATAACACCCAGATGACATACTCTATTACACTATACCTCACACCCTCCCGGCAAACAGAATCTCTGGAATTTTAGCAACACCCATAAGACCCGCTGAGGACAGCCGTCCAAAAGGCCTCACACTTTATCTCTAAACTCTGTCCTCCACCCTCATAGGAGAGGTGAAGACAGCCTGGGGGGGGGTCAATCAGAAATACCAGAGATTCTAACATCTTTAAGCAGCTTACAGTGTCCAATCAAGGGTATAGAATACCCCCCTCCTCCAAGGAGAGATCTGATGTCCTTGGTGACATGACCAACACGTAACTGATTGTTCAGAACTCTCTTGGTCCCCCTCGCCCACCCCAAGTGCCTCTTTGATCTCTATAACACCTTCTGTGCTGTGCACCTTTGGGAGATTTACATTCCCTCTCTGGGGCTCTGGGGGATGGAGAGGATGCCCGTAAAAGGCAGCCACTGGTGTGCGCAGTGCCCTGTAAGGCACACAGTAGGTGCACAGTAAAGCTGGAGCTTTCACTGCAGGTACAGCATTCCAGTGCAGAGGTATCACACCCCCTGGGTCTGTGTATTCACTCTTTAGCAGCGTGGCCGACACCCGCTTGCCTGTAGGAAGCATCTCACAGGAGGGGGATCATTAAGCTGTAGTTAAGTTCCCCAGGGGGGCTGCAGGAGCACAAAACTGTAGTTAATGCCCTGCAGAGAAAGGACGCCCTCAGGGTGTGTAATGTCCCCTAGGAGAGTGAGGAGAGAGGCTGTGGTGGGGACATCCTCACCAGCCTTCATTACCCAGTGGGCTAAATGTTTTGCCCACAGGGGAAGAGGTCATCTAGGATCTGTGTTATTCATTAAACTCAAATCCCCTAAAGAGGGAAAGAAGACCGACCCCCTCTGGGAACTGACCCTCCTTGAAGGTTGCCCCCGAGAGCAGCTGACGGCGCTGGGACTAGAACCTGGGGGCAATGAAGTGTTTCTCACCTCCAAGAACTCATTGTCCCAGCCCCTCCCCCATAGCAGCCCAAGGCCACTGGAGCAGAAGCAAGGCTTGTTGGGTGCTGAATGAGTCTAGTCTTTGTACACTGACGGTTGTCAGTGTGGTGAACACCTTTATGGGTCCCCTTTATACTACACACCTGAGCACTGTAACCCAATTCTCACAACCTGTGAGGGACATATACGCTGTTAACTGCATTTTACAAATAATGAAACTGAGACACAGAAATCATTTGCTGCCTATTCCACAGCTAGGTGGAGTTGGAAGTGGGTGTGGAGCCTAGGGACTTGAAGTCTTGGCGTTTGTGTTCTTAAATACCCAGCTGTCCACATGGAACTCATCTATGGACAGTGCCAACTGCATCTACACCCCAGCTTTGGACCACCATATTCCCAGAGCACAGTCCATTCCCATCACCCCAAGTCCTTTGGAGCAGCTTGACCAGGAGATCCCTGGGAGGCTCCAAGTTCCTTGAGGGCAGGCCCTGCGTCTGATTCTCACTACCCGATGGGCCAAGTCCAGCGTACCACACCAGGCTAGGGGAGGAGGCAGGAGGGAGCCCAGCACTCCCCAGAGGCAGAGGAAGGGCTAAGAGGAATGGGGAAGCAGGAACTAAGGCAGATTGACTGTGAATGTCAGCCGAGGGGAGCGCGTCTGATGGGGGAGGGAATAGCAGGCTGGGGCACACACCCCCCCAGCCTGACACCCACCCTAGCCTAATAGCCCCAGAGGGACCATGGAAGGTTGAGAAAAAAAGAAGGCAGGAGATGCTGTTCTGGAAGGATAGACAGTCAGCCATAGGGACGGAAGAAGGTGCCACGAAGCTTAAGGCGAGGAAGTGGGGGAAGTCAGACAGAGAGGTGGGAGCGGGAAGGCATTCAAAAGATGGAGAGATGAGGAAAGGGGGCCTGGGGAAGGACAGACAGACAGATTAGAGCCAGGGTGGGGCAGGGAGGACATAATGAAGGCAAGGGAGAGTGGCCTCGGGTGAGGGAGGACAAACAGAGGGCATCTTGGGAATCGGTGGCCAGATGGACCGAGGGACACGGTGCCGGCGCGGCACGGCCGCGAGGCCAGGGCCAGGCCGAGGGCGCGCGCGGTGGTGGCTAGCGCGGGAGGTGGAGGCTGAGCGAGAGCGCCGTGTTTGTGGAGCTGTCGGCTGCGGTGGAATTATGAAAAATAGCAGGCATCGGAGCCGGCCTTCAGCTTCGATTAGGGGAGATGGGACATGACAGGTGCGATCAATACGCAGCCGTTCTATAAAGTGTCAAGTAATGAATCAATTTCGACTAAATTTTCCATTTTTCAGAGGCCGTTCTCCGAGAGAAGAATATCCTCTTTTGTAAAGATATTATTATCGATTTCGGCGGCAATTTGACATCAGGGGTAGTTAATTCCACTCAGAATAAAATTGAAAACACTTGAGAGAGAAAAGAGAGAGGCGAAGAGTGAGACAGAGAGGGAGAGAGGGGGAGGGAGGGAGGGGCAGGGAGGGAGAGAGAGATGGATGGACAGAGCGACAGGGATGGGAGACAGAGGGACAGACTCTGAGATGGGGAGGCACAAGATGGGGGAGAGAAACTTGGAAGCCAGAGAGCCTAGTTCTGTGGAGGCAGGGACTCAGCGATACAGACAAGATAAGACACAGACAGACAGACAGACAGACAGACATCAAGGAAGTGCAACACTGAGACACCAAGAGCGTCGCTGAGAGAAACCCCCCCCCCCAGGTGTTAGCAACTTGTTCTAATGACTCAGAGAAATGGTGACAAAGGGCAGATCAGATAAAGGAACTAGAAAAACAGACTGACAGGCTAGGGAGAAAGAGATAGATAGATAGATAGATAGATAGATAGATAGATAGATAGATAGATAGATAAAGAATGAGGGAAACGGAGGGAGTTGAGGGAAGCAACAGACCAGGGGGAGAGAGAGCAGGAGGAAGCCAAGTCTGGAGAAATGGTTCCTGGAGGGAGTGGGGTGGGGATGGGGCTAAAGGGATAGTATGAGGGCAGATACAAAGTTGGGTTAGGGGAGCCCCCCATGCTTGGGCTATACCGCTCCCCAAAATTGCTCTGATGGGTGGAAACTCAGTGTGTGTGGTTGGGGCAAGGGAGTCTGATGGAGCAGCTGGTGAGTGCTGTGGTTTGGGGGCGTGTCTCTGTGCATGTGTGTCCCTGGGGCCTGGCATCTGTGCCAACATCCCATTACTTGTGTTTCCTGAACTCCCGTTGGTGTGTGTTTCAAGCCTTGTGCCTGCACACGCTACGGGGCCCTGGCCTGGCAGCCCCATGGGTCTCAGCCACAGGCAGTGGTGACAACGTTTCTGGTTAGTGCCTGTCAGTCGCCCAGCTGAAATTTCCATTTATCCCTGAGTCGGTCAAAGGCTGCCTGGAGGGAGAAGAGCTGAGGGAGGGAAGGTCCAGAAAGGCACTGTGGGTCTGAAGAAGGAGGGCTGGGGCCTGGACCTCTGAGTCTGAGGGAGGAGGCTGGCTCTGAACTTCAAGGTGTGAGGGAGGAGCTCTGGGGCCTGGACACTGCATGATCTGGATGGAAGCCGCTCAGCCTCGGATGTCTTACCCAGCAGTAAACGCCTGGGCCTGCTGCCCCCTAGTGGACATGGGAATTGGGTTCCTGAAGGGACAGTTGCTGACCATGGTAGCTCAAGAGGAAAGTCCGAGGCATTGACCCAAATAAGATAAAAGACAGACTAGAGAAGGAAGTGGGGGTGGGTGGGGGAGGAGAGAGGAAAGAGGTGGACGGAGAGATAGGGGTTGAGATGGACGGGGACAGACAGACAGGCTCAGGTAGAGAACTAGTTTCCAAAGAGGAAAAGACAAGTGGGTTGGGGGGGATGGTGGAGGAGGGAGAAATAGAGAAGAGGGAGGACTTGACTGAGGTGGTCCACCTGCAGCAGTGGGTAGATACCAAGAGCATCAGAGGTTGTCAGCCAGGGGATGGGCTGCAAGACCTGTAGAGCTACTGTGAGATGGAGACGGGAGCCATGGGGTCAAGACAGTTAGGAACACTGGGGACAGGTCCGTAGAAGGAAGAGGGAAGCCACAGGGAACAGCCAGAGAGAAGACATGGAGAGACATGACTCGGACTGAGGCAGAAAGAGGAGCCCACACCTAGAATGACAGGAAAGAACTGAACAAAGACAGTGGGAATATAGATGGGATGCTAAGCTCCCACCCCCACCCCACCCCACCCCACCCCACCCCACGCCGCCCAACAAAGCCAAGCGGACAGCCAGAGATGGAGCAGAGGGTGGTATGTGGGCGCAAGACAGGCTAGACCTGGACTCTGAGACACTGCGGTCTGGAGGGGCCATCCAAGCTGAGGGGCTCTGATGGCAAAGCTCAGGAGAGGAGCTGGGGACAGGGACTTCCTTGGCCCAGGGTGTCTCTGCCTACCACCCCCTCCCGATCCACCGCCCCCCCCCACCCGGCGGGCTGCCCGGCGGAGGCGACAGATTGAGCGATGAGACGCATTACGCACTTAATCCGCCTGATTGAATGTTTTGCTTTCGCCCAAATTGAAACATTAAACAACACGGGACGAGAAGAGGCGGCCGCAAATCACTCATGAAAGATTCATCTTCTCCCCGGCAGCCACCACCGCCTGCCTGCCTCTGCTGCTGCCCGCCCCAGCTGGGGGAAGCTTCTCAGGGTGGGGGTGGGGGCTGGGGCAGCACCCCTGTCCACCCTGAGTTTCCCCTTCCTCCCAACCTTCATGTCCCAGGCAGTCCTTCTTATTGTCTGGCCTCCATCCCACAGGTGGTCTAGCTTCTGGGACAGTTGGACCGGGTGACCTTGGTGCTGTCCTTGTCTCTGTCCATGGGGAGCCCTTTTCTCATATATGGGGTTCAGGTAGAGAGGACTGACAGTCTTCAGCTGTCTACCTATATCAGCCCCAGTTCTTGGGAATATGTAAGGCTGAGGCACAGAAGCCTCTTCCAGGGACCTTTGTGTGTTTTAGACACAGAGTAAGGGTAATGTCCTAATGTCCATGGTGGGAGCCAAGGATGAACGGAAAAGGTGTGCAGAGAGTGAGTCTGTGTCCTCTGTCCTCAGCTCACTATGCCTGTCTGCAGGGACACTTTATGCTTTCTGATCCTGGCTCTTTCTGTCTGCCTGTGTCACCACCTCATGCCTATGTGACCTTGTGTGTATGAAGGTGTCTGCAAGCCTGTGTCTGAGTGTCACTGCCTCTGTGCACAGGATTTTGTGTGCTTTGTGGCCGAGTTGGTATGAGACTCAGGGGGTGACTTGTGGTGGGTGCTTGTGTCTGTCGGTCTGTATTTGTCTGTGTGTTGCTTGGTCTGGGCTGTTTAACTACTTCTGTGTCTGGGCCTGTTCATGTCTGTCCTTGTGTCTCTGTCACTGACCGATGGGGCACCTGCTGGGACCAAAGAGGAGTGACCAGGAAGGGGGAAGAAAGACAGAGAGAAAGACGGTGAAGGCGATGCTGAGCGCCGGGAGCAGGGAGCAAGTGTGAGGCAGCTGGGGGGGGGGGGGGGGAGGGCGTCGTGGGCGCCACGGCCGGAGCGGGTGATCAATATTCGATTTAGGTTTTAATTCCGGGGCTTTCGGAGCCTGTCAGCCCTGATGTATGAGCTCACACTGGGGCCGCCCAGCCAGCCACCCCACCGATGCCCATGGCCTGGTGGCCTGTCCTGGCCCCAGCTTCCTTGCCCCTCTGGCAGTGGCAGACTGGGAAGGGGGTGGACAAGTGAACTTGAGCTAGTTTGCTCACTCATTCACCTACCTTTCCCTGGACCTATACTCCTGCCTTTCCCCAAGCAAGGTTCAGGGAGACAGCAGGGGCCCCGAGGTCCTCATTGAGCACTGGCCACACATGTCCAGACACCACATGCTCACAAGGGGAGCTCTGCACACACACATCCAGCACATGCACCAACACGTGCAACCCAACGTACCAGTGTCCATACACACCAGGACTCAAAACACCTGTGCACACACAAACCTTGACACACACAATCCAAACATACATATGTCCACACACACCTGGACTCAAATTCTCATGCATACACAAACTCTAATACATACATACATCTCCAACACACACACATGCACGCACACACACACACACACACACACACACACACACACACATACACATCTCCACACACACATATGTTCTCTGACAAATGTGTCCACATGCAGACTCTGACACACATACATGCGTCTACATAGATCCCCACTTTATACTCAGACACATAAAAGTTCCATGTTAATGGGGGAGGGGGTGTTTAGAATGATGAAGACAGCATTCTGCCAACAGGAGTCAGAACCAGACACAGACTCCAGGACAGACAGATGGAAAAAGAAACACTCAGAAAGTAAGTAGTGCCAGTTGCAGAAGCAAGGGAGGCTGGGAGGACACCAAGAACCCCTAGAGGGCAGAATTCAGCTGGGGGGATGGGGACTCCCCCTTCTCCACATGGCCCCCCCAACCCTGTCTCTCTCTCAGGAAGATGGATCCACCGCCCTCCCTGATGACAATGCTGTCTGCGCAAACTTTAATTAACACTTTGAGTTAATTAGTTCGAGATCATTTAGGAGTAAAATGTTTTTATTAGGGAGGCTTCGAGCCTGTTGATGGATGGGGCGCGATTCGCTCTTCCGCCTGCGGGGACAGCCGGTAAACAGAAATCAATCAGGGGCCTCCCAACCCAGCCCCCCCGCAATGCCAAGCTCCCAGCCTGGGGCCCAGGAGTCCCAACTCCCAGCCTCCGACTTCCGACTTCCCAAGAACCCAAGGGTTCTAACTTCCAAGACTCTGCTCCCTTAGACCCAAGAGTCCAGCCCAGCCCTCCTCTCTCAGAACCAGGAGTCCAGACCCAGCCCTCCTCCCTCATTCCCAGGGGTCCAGGCCCAGCCCTCCTCCCTCAGACCCAGGGGTCCAGGCCCAGCCCTCCTCCCTCATTCCCAGGGGTCCAGGCCCAGCCCTCCTCCCTCAGACCCAGGGGTCCAGGCCCAGCCCTCCTCCCTCATTCCCAGGGGTCCAGGCCCAGCCCTCCTCCCTCAGACCAGGGGTCCAGGCCCAGCCCTCCTCCCTCAGACCCAGAGTTAGGCCCAGCCCTCCTCCCTCAGACTAGGGATCCAGGCCCAGCCCTCCTCCCTCAGACCC
Organism: Peromyscus eremicus; assembly: GCF_949786415.1. NCBI lineage: Eukaryota > Metazoa > Chordata > Mammalia > Rodentia > Cricetidae > Peromyscus > Peromyscus eremicus. The sequence goes on along the minus strand of NC_081416.1, from coordinate 167,516,372 downwards.
AGGGGTCCGGGCTCCCAGCCCTCCTCCCTCAGACCCAGGGGTCCAGACCCAGCCCTCCTCCCTCAGACTCAGGGATCCAGGCCCAGCCCTCCTCCCTCACACCCAGAGTTAGGCCCAGCCCTCCTCCCTCAGACCCAGGGGTCCGGGCTCCCAGCCCTCCTCCCTCAGACCCAGGGGTTCTGTTGGGACTCCCTAGGCAGCAGGTCCCCGGGTCTCGGGGACTCTCTGGTTCCCAGGATTCTGGCAACCCGGTAGGGTCTCCTCGGCCTAGCCACGGCCGAGGTCGTGCGTCGCCCCTCCCGCCCGCGGTGACGGCTTCATCAGGTGTCCGCGGGCGGGCGGGTTGCGGGGGCCGGGTGCAGCGAGGCCGGGCCGGGGGGCGGGGGCTCCGGGGCCGATAAATCTTCATCAGTCGGCAGCGGGGGGGCCATTAGGCGCTAATGGGAAGATGGAGGGGCCTGTCGGCCTTGCGGGCCGGGCCTCATTTGTCCTGCTTCCCGCTCCATTGGCCGCCGCCCCCGCCCCGCCCCTCCCCCGCCGCCGCCGTCGCCGCGCCCTCCCCCATTTCCGCTTGCAACCCTGGCGAGGGACTTGGGGGGCACGAGGGGTACCCGGGGGACTGGAGAAAGAGGAAGTTGGATTGCAGGGGCAGAGTTAGAAAAGGGGAGGCAGCCTAGGGCAGGGAGGGGAAAAGGGGTGATGGAGCCCAGACAGCTCAGAAACTGGGCGACTCAGGATGCAGGCGGGATTAGAACATGGGCGGAGGAGTGACTAGAGCGTTGGCAGAAGGGTTCGAACGCAGGCGGGGGGCAGGGGGACTAGAACTCTGGCAGAGGGGTTCCAACGCAGGCGGTTGGGGCGGGGGGATTAGAATGAAGCCAGGAAGATTAGAAAGCAGGCTGGGAGAGGGAGATGAACGTGGGGAGAGGAGCCATAACGCTGCGGGGTGGGGATTAGAACACGGGCGAGAGGACTAGAACGCCGATGTGGGGTCTCGAACGTGGGTGGAGGGAGAGAACATGGGGAGAGGGGCTACGACTTGGCGGGGGGGGGTAGGATTAGAACGCAGACGGGGGTTGTGTACACACCAGAAGGGATCTGCACCGGGGTCGGGGGGGGGGGACCAGGCGGGGGGGGGGGTGTGCGCTGGAGAGGAGTTAAGGGAGAGGGTCGGATCTCTGGATGTGGCCTCCAGGGCGGGGGCCCGACAGGCGGGCGGGCGGCATCCCTGGAGGCCGAGGCGCGGCCCCCACTCGCAGCCTTCGCCGCCACCCGCTCCCGGACTCGCGCCCCCTGCGCGTCCACTCTGATTTCTCGGCCCATTTTTCTTCCTCTGCTGTCACTCCAGCGCTCGCCCTCCCGCCGCCCGCTGCCCCGCTGCGCTCCGCTTCCCGCGGGAACCCCTGCTTGCAGCCGGGCTGCAGCAGCAGCGTCCCACCTCACCTCACTCCTCAGTCTCTATTGGCATCATGCATTCTAGGCATGTGACCCCCCCCCCAAGAAAGTCATCCCTAATTGTCCTGTTCCCTTGAATGTTTTGAAGGTGGGGTGCTGCCTTGGGAGCAGGTCTGTGAGCAGACATAGGATCCAGAGGTCCTGTCAATTTTCTATTAAAGACGCATTAGATACCCACAAAAACAGGCGTGTGAACCCCCTCCTCCCCCGAGAAGCCGGCAGCATCAGGACCAGGTCTCCAGTTGGGTGATCTTAGATCACCTGAATAAACAAACACTTCTCTACGTGTAGCCCAGCCTCAGGCACCCCAGAGAGAGGTTTGGGGTTCCTGGTCCCTTTCATCCCCCAAACAAGGGCTCCAGGCCAAAATGCACCTAAGGATATGGAAATGGTCTTCCCAAAATCAGTACCAGTAACTTCCGGAGTCACCCCTAAACTAGCAGTCACTCCCCCACCCAAATTAAAGGGTCCTGAAATGGACAAACAAATTAAGCTTTCCTTAGTGAACCTGAAACAGACATCAGGGCCTTAAGGTACATCACTCACAGTCTGGCCAAATGGACCCCAACTGCACTACTCATGTGACCCCCATTTCAACACACTCAAACACAATGTTGGATTGACTCCCTAAACCGTGTAACTGAATCTCCAGCGTCAATTCCAAGTTGGAATCGGGCCCCATCCAGGATGTATCCCCCAAAGCAGACATTCTGGTTCCTTAGGCTTTGACACTATACTAAGAACAGGGGCCCCAAGTGTCCCTGACTCCAGTCATCTCACTAGACAGCATCACCCCCCAAAAGTATCATCGGGACCAGATCACTGATACCCTAAAAGACGTTGGGCTTTTGCTTCGTTTCTTCTGTTTGGAGACAGGATTATAATGATATGTAGTCCAGGCTAGCAATCCTCCTGCCTCAGCTTCCTGGTACTGGGATTACAGGTGGGCACCACCATATGGACCATGCCTTAATGCTCCCTTGCCCTGGCTTCTGGAACCTCAAGCATCAGCTTCCCTTAGCATATACCCAGAGTTTTCACCTCACTTACCCCAACTCATGAGAAAGTACCCTAACAAGCCTCCTAATCTCTCAATTTCAAACATACCCAAAGCCAGGGCTTTGTGCCCCAAAGCTCAGTTAACAACCTACACTTGCCTCCTATACTGTTAGAAGCCCATTCGACCTCATTATGCCCCAAAGCAGGCAAGTCAAGCCCCCTCCCCATTTTAGGCACCTGAAACCATCTCTCAAGGTCAGTCATTCCTAATCCAAACTCCAGGAGCCTCATAACAAGAGGAACCCTCCCTTAGGATGCTCGACTCAGACTCCACCTCAGCAGTCTGAATGCTGGTCCCCTCAGAAGATACATCCATGCCCAAATCCTAGAACCTTCTGACATGATCTATTAGAAAGATGGGAAACCCAGTGGTGGTGGTGGTGGCGGCGGCGGCGGCGGCGGCGGCGGCGGCGGCGGCGGCGGCGGCGGCGGCGGCGGCGGCGGCGGCACACGCCTTTAATCCCTGCACTTGGAGGCAGAGGCAGGCGGATCTCTGTGAGTTTGAGGCTAACCTGGATAACAAAGTGAGTTCTAGGACAGCCAGGACTATTACACAGAGAAACCCTGTCTCGAAAAACAAACAAAATATACTATATTATATATATCTTTATATATATAAAGATATATATATATATAAATTTTTATATATATATATAAAAATTAAAAACATCAGTAAAAAATAGGCACCAGAGATGCCCCCACCCCAAACTAGTAAACACTAACTTGGTCATCTGAGCCTCAAGGTCAGACCATCGCTGAACTAGGTACCAAGACCCTCAAATTAAACCACCCCTAATCCGTATACACGGAATCTCCTGGACCTGAATCTTCATGTCAGTCAACCCTAATTAAGCATCAATGTGATTGACCTTGGATACTCCACTCTGGACAACCCACTCCAAACACCATCTCTGTTAAACTAGACATACGGAACTATAGCAGATAATCAAATCTGAGTAACTAGGTTCAAATATTTTTCTTATTTATTTATATGTATTTTAGATTTATTATTTATTTTACGAGTCTGAGTATTTTGTCTGCATGTGTACATGTACACTATGTGTCTGCCTGGTACCCTCAGAGGTCAGAAGAGGGTGTCCTGTGCCTAGAACTGGAGATACAGATGGTTGTGAGCCACCATGTGGGTTCTGGGAAACCAACTCCTTTCTAAGAGCAACAAGAGCTCTTAACCACTGAGCCATCTCTCCAGCCCCACAATCAGGTCTTTTTAAAAAAGATTCATTGCTGGGCAATGGTGGCATATACCTTTAATCCCAGCACTTGTGAGGCAGAGGCAGTCAGATCTCTGTAAGTTCAAGGCCAGTCTGGTCTACAGAACTAGTTCCAGGACAGCCAGGACTATATAGAGAAAACCTGTCTCAAAAAAAGAAAGAAAAAAATTCATTTTTATTTTAAAATATTTTATTGTTACTACTATTATTTCGAGACAGGGTTTCTCTATATAGTCCTGGCTGTCCTGGAACTAGTTCTGTAGACCAGGCTGGCCTTGAACTTACAGAGATCTGGCTGCTTCTGCCTCCTTAGTGCTGGAATTAAAGGCCTGCATTATCATCCTGACCTCTTCTTCTTTATGCCCAGAAATGTCTCTCTGTGTTGCCCAGACCAGGAACTCACAGCAATCCTCCTGCCTCAGCCTCTTTTCTTTTTTCTTTTTTTTTTGATTTATTTATTTATTTATTATGTATACAGTGTTCTGCCTGCATATATCCCTGCAGGCCAGAAGAGGACACCAGATCGCATTACAGATGGTTGTGAGCCACCATGTGGTTGCTGGGAATTGAACTCAGGACCTCTGGAAGAGCAGCCAGTGCTCTTAACCTCTGAGCCATCTCTCCAGCCCAAATTTTTCTTTCTTTCTTTTTTTTTTTTTGTTTTTGTTTTTTGTTTTTCCAGACAGGGTTTCTCTGTGTAGCTTTGGTGCCTTTCCTAGAACTCACTCTGTAGACCAGGCTAGCCTTGAACTCAGAGATCAGCCTGACTCTGCCTCCCGAGTGCTGGGATTAAAAGCGTGCGCCACCACTGTCACCCGGCATCTGCCTCAGCCTCTTAAGGGCTGTGACTATAGGTGCATGCAACCAATGTCTCCCTCGGGGAGTTCTTTCTGACCTAGACATTGAAGTCTTCAACTGTCATTACTCTTTGCAATGGTCTCCATTCCCCTTAGCAGCCCCAGAACTTGCCAGGAAGTACTTCAATTACAACAAATTTAGTATCTTTTTGTTTTGTTTTGTTTTATTCTGTTTTAATGGAGTCTATGTTGTCCAGGCTGGTCCTAAACTCCTGGGCCTAAGCCATCCTCTTGCCTCAGCCTCAAATCAGCTGGGACTATAGGCATATACTTCCTCAAAACCCTGTATTTGTGTTTTGTTATGAGTGTGTGTCTCTGTGCACATGTGTGCATTCATGTGTGTAAGAGAGGATAGTCTGCTGGGTATGGTGACATACACCTTTAATCCCACCACTCAGTAGGTGGAAGCAGGCTGATCTCTGTGAGCTCAAGGCCAGCCTGATCTAAAAAGTGAATTCCAGGACAGGCAGGGGTATATAGTAAGACCCTGTCTTGAAAAACAAAAGAGAGGGGGTGTGTGGGTGGGTGCGGGACAGACAATCTTAGGTGTAGCTCTGGTTGGCTTAACACTCACTTTGTAGACCAGGCTGGCCTCAAACTCATAGAGATCTATCTGCCTCTGCCTCCTGAGTGCTGAGATTAAAGGCGTGCACCACCACTCCCAGCTGGGTGTCATTGTTCAAGAGCCATCCATCTTGTTCTTTAAGACAGGGTCTTTCGACGCAAACCGATGGGCGAGCCGCGCTATAAAAGTTGCCTTAAATATAAGGCGAGCGCTTTGATGGCTCAGGGGTTAAGAGCACTGACTGCTCTTCCAGAGGTCCCGAGTTCAATTCCCAGCAACCACATGGTGGCTCACAACCATCTGTAATGAGATCTGGCGCCCTCTTCCGGCCTGCAGTCATACATGTTGTATACATAATAAATAAATAAATCTTTAAAAAAAAAAAAAAAAAAAAAGACAGGGTCTTTCGCTGACCAGAGAGCCCCAGGATCCTTCCGTCTGCCTCTCTCCAGCACTGGGATTATGAACAAGCACCACCACGTGCCACCACGTGCCACCACGTGCCACCACGTGCCACCACGTGCCACCACGTGCCACCATGTGCCACCGAGCACCACCGAGCACCACCAAGCACCACCAAGCACCACCAAGCACCACCAAGCACCACCAAGCACCAACATGCACCAACATGAAACACCAAGCACCACCAAGCACCACCATGGACCACCAAGCACCACCATGCACCAACATGAAACACCAAGCACCACCAAGCACCACCATGGACCACCAAGCACCACCAAGCACCACCAAGCACCACCAAGCACCACCAAGGACCACCATGCACCAACATGAAACACCAAGCACCACCAAGCACCACCAAGCACCACCAAGCACCACCAAGCACCACCAAGCACCACCAAGGACCACCATGCACCAACATGAAACACCAAGCACCACCAAGCACCACCATGCAGGGCTTTTATGTGGGTGCTGGGGCTCAAACTCGGGTTCACATGCTTACAAGGTGAGCATTTTGCCAATTGAGCCATCTCCCCAGCCCAAGGACTGCATTTACTGAGGGCCTTTGTGGCTCCTCTCTTCTCCAGGAGCGCTCAGGTAACAGTGCCCTCACATTTGGGCAGACTGATATGCCTGGTATGGGACCTGGTACGCCCCTGAAAGTAAAGACCCCGAGGGACATTTTCTGCCCCTGACAGGAAAGGACTGGAGTGACCATTTTCACTACCCTGAGTTGAAAATGCATCAGCCTCGGTGTCTCCATCTGTCTGTCACCTGGAATGGGGACACAACCCCTAAAGTAAGGCTAGGGACGTGACTTAGTTGATAAAGGCCTACAGCAGCTACCTGAAAAGTCAGATGTGGCGAATGCACAGATGCCTGCCTATGATCCTAGTATGGAGGCTTGAGGGCAGAGAAGATGCATGGGTGTGTGCCTATAATCCCAGCCCCAGGGAGTCAGAGACAGGCGGACCCCGGGGGTTCGCTGGCCAGCTGCTGTAGCCTAATTGGTAAGCTAGTAAAACCCTTGTCTTAAAGGTGAGAGATCTGTGCCAAGGAAGGCCCTGTCTGGAAGGAGGTGGGTGGTATTTTTTTGAGGTTACCCTCTAGCTCTGCCCCCTCCCCCACACGCACAAAAGAAAAAGAAAAAGAGGGGGAAATATCATTCAGACTAGAGACCTAATTCTAGTCCCTTCAATCTTCAGCTATCTACTATGCTAGACAACCAGACGTCTGTGCCACTCATGCCAATCAAAACAAAATCATCTTGTATGGCGCCAATCCCTGGGCCCCCAAACCCACCAATCTCTGAGCTAGAAATCTCACCAATCCCCACCCTGGAAATCTCCACCCTGTAAAACACCACCCACAAGAAACTCTATGTAAAGCCTGCCTCCTGCTCAGGTCTCTGCTGCTTCTTGATAAAACAGAGGCTCACCTTCTGGTGTCTTTCCCAATAATCTCTTGGGTGAGGTTTGTTGTGTGAAGTGACTCTATGGTACTCCCTGGCTCCCACCTGCCAGGATACCTTTCCCTTCAGAGTGGTAACACTTAACATTGACTCAGCAACACTGATACAGAGTTATACAGTGTTTGAAATAAGTGAGCAAGCTTCTCGGTGTTTTCAAATTCCTACCATGTTCGTCTTTGAGACTCAAGGTCCCTAAGTCTGTATTCCCAGGAAGTCTTGGAGGGCTTGAGACTATGGTGGTTATGGTTGTAAGCAAATCTCTCCACTCTCTGTAATTCAAACAGCTGAAAATCTTGAGAAAAGAATCACGCATGGGCTGGAGTGATGCCTCAGTGGTTAAGAACACTGGGTGCTCTTCCAGAGGACCTGGGTTCAATTCCCAGCACCCACATGACAACTTAAAACTGTTTGTAACTCCAGTCCCACAGGAAAGCACTTTATTGCCTGCATTATCTCCCTAACACCTGAAAACAAATTTTTAAAGTCCACTTAGGGAAAGTCAATGTAATCAGCTGGAAAATTGCTCAGTGGTTAAGAGTGTTGCTTATCTTGCAAAGGATTCGGGCTTGGCTACCAGCACCCATACGACAGTTTGTAACCATCTATAACTACAGTTCCAGTTAATTCAGTGCCGCCTTCTGGCCTTCATGGGATCTGGCACCCTTTTCTGGTTTGTGGACATCGGGCATTGTACATGGTATACAGACATAAATGCAGGCAAAATATCCATAAACATAAACATAAAAATCAAGTTGAAAAATCACCATGAAAGAAAGAGAGAGAGAAAGAAAGGAAGAGAGGAAGAAAAGGGCTGGAGAGATGGCTCAGCAGTTAAGAGCACTGGCTGCTCTTGCAGAGGACCTGGGCCCAGTTCCCAGCACCCACACAGCAGCTCAAAACCTTCTGTAACTTCTGTTCCAGAGGATCCAATGCCCTCTTTTGACCTCTGAGGATTCAGGTAGTAGGCATTGTAGTGGCATTCCTGCTGTGCTCCTGGCTTGGCTCCAGAGAGCAGCACCTAGACCTAATCCTTCCTTTGTTTAGCCACACCTTTTGTTTCTCTTATCGCCCTATGTGAATCTTGTCTGAGTGTCAAGGATCAGAGTCCCCCAAGGATCAAAGGCCTATGCAAAACTTGGTCCAAGAAACCCGGAAAACCGAGGTACCTGAGAAATCAAGTAATTTGCACCTGGCATTTGGTCTCCGGGAGCTCCTTTTGGGTTGCTTTGAAGGTATGGAAATTAACTACCTAAACTATAAAAAAGTAAATAAATATGCCCTAAGTGAAGGGAAGAGTGCTTCAGTCCTTCCAGGCTAGACCCCCCTGCAGCCATGATAGGCTAAATTCATTCTTAAGATGCCTCTGTGTCTTCATTCCACGACCCGAATGAACCCACACACTCGTGTAGCTACAAGGCATGCCCATGGTGCACAGACATACATGCAGATAAAACATGTATACATATAAAATTAAAAAAAAATTTTTTTTCGGGGCTGGGGAGATGGCTCAGAGGTTAAGAGCACCGACTGTTCTTCCAGAGGTCCTGAGTTCAATTCCCAGCACCCACATGGTGGCTCACAACCATCTATAATGAGATCTGGCACCCTCTTCTGTATACATAATAAATAAATAAATAAATCTTAAAAAAAATTTTTTTTTCTTTCTCAGTTTCTTTCCAGACAAGGCTTCTCTGTGTAGCCCTGGCTGTCCTGGAATTTGCTCTGTAGACTAGGCTGGCTTTGAACTCAGAGATCTGCCTGCCTCTGCCTCCCAAGTGCTGGGATTAAAGTCATGTGCCACCAAGCCTGGCTTAAAAAATCTTTTTCAAAAGAATAGAAAAAATGATAAAATACACTGTTTGGTAGTACTTACAAAGAATTACATTATACAGTTCTGGTCTCCCAGTAAAGTATCAGCCTCTCATGGAATTGAGTATGCACACTGCACATTTAAGGACCTATTTCATATTGAAAATTGTGTTACACTATTTCATATTGAAATTGTGTTACACTTTGAGAAAGCGTTCAAAGGACCAACACAAAGTACAGCATGTATGTGAACTCATTAGGGAGCATTTTATCTTTAAAATTACCTTTTCTTGCCAGGCAGTGGTGGTGGTGCACGTCTTTAATCCCAGCACTGGGGAGGCAGAGGCAGGCGGATCTCTGTGAGTTCAAGAACAGCCTGGTCTACAGAGTGAGTTCCAGGATAGCCAGGGCTACATAAAGAAACCCTGTATGGAAAAAAAAAAAAAATGAGCTTGTCTTGTTCTCCCTTTCTCTCCCCCACTCTCCTCCCTCTCCCCTCTTCCCCCTACTTCTCTCTGTAGCTGAGGGTGGCCTTGAACTCCTGATCCTCTATCTCCCTAGCACTGAGATTACCCAGTTTACGCAATACTGTGGAAGGAACCCACGACTTTGTGCATACCTGGCAAGCACTCTATCAAGTGAACTCTATCCTCGGCTCCAGACCCCAAATCTGTCGTTCCCAGCCAGTCATTTGGACTCATGGCACTGTCCCCCCAAATAGCCACACCTTTGTGTTGGATGATATTTTGTTTGTGTTCAGACAAATAAAGCTTGCCTGGAGATCAGAGGGTGGAGCTAGCCACTAGTTAACCATAGAGGCCAGGCTGTGGTGGCTCACACTGTTAATCCCAATACTTGGGAGGAAGAAGCAAGAAGATCAAGAGTTCAAGGCCACCCTGGGCTACACAAGATTGGACCAGTCTAAAGGAAAAAATAGGGCCAGGCAATGCAGTGCACACCTTTCTTTGATTGCAGCCCATGGGAGGCTCACGCCTTTAATCCCAGCACTAGGGAGGTGGAGACAGGAATATAAGGTGGGTGGAGACAGGATCTTGAGCCCATTCAGTCTGAGGATTCGTAGAGACAGGATCTCCACCCCCATTCAACCTCAGGTGCACTCAAGGGAAATAGACAGGGAGATGGGCTTCTTGTCTTAACCATCTCCAATAAAAGCCACTCTTGGCAGTGACTCAAAACCAGACCAGGGATCTGTAGAGACAGACGTGCTGGGACAAGCCTGGGAAGGCTGAGATGAGAACACAAGTTCCAGGCCACCCAGAGCTACACAATGAGGCCCTGTTTGTTTGTTTGTACTTTAAAAATGTTTAGATTTATTTATTTGTGTATGTGTTTATGTATGGGCTCGAGGTGTGCTGTACGGCACACAAATGGAGGTCAGAGAACAAACTTGCTGGAACCACCTCACTGGTCCCAGACTGTTTTATTTGAATGGGGCGGGGGTGTAAGAATAAACTAGTCAGACACAGATTAAAACTACAGGCCTGTCTCAATTTCTACGTGTCACCAACAAACTCAGACCAGCCACTCACTGGGGAGCTCAGCACCACAGAGCCATTATAAACTGGATGTCACGGCTACCCACACCAGATGGACCACAGAGCTTTAGCCTCCCCTGGAGGACTGGCATTGAATTCCAGATTAAAATGCCCTCTGCCAGCCGGGCGGTGGTGGCGCACGCCTTTAATCCCAGCACTCGGGAGGCAGAGCCAGGCGGATCTCTGTGAGTTCGAGGCCAGCCTGGGCTACCAAGTGAGTTCCAGGAGAGGTGCAAAGCTACACAGAGAAACCCTGTCTCGAAACCCCCCCCCCAAAAAAAAAAATCCCTCTGCTACAAAACATTGGGCTAGAGATCCTGACCTCTGAATATCCCCAAGCGACTTGACCTAGCCTCAGGTCAACAACCTGCCCTAGTCTCTCTGTTGAGGCCTGGAGAAAGTCAGAAGGAAGCACGTGTCTGCCCTCTGGTGGCCAATCCTAGAAGAGCAGCCTCGGGCGCTCAGTTGTAGGCACAGCACCTCCGGATTCTGTCTTCCTTGTCTCTCTTTTCACTTCACATCTCTCTTGTCTTTTCTGGCTAAGATTTGTTCCTCTGATCTTATGCCCTGCAGCCCATGTCCCATGGGACCCCACAAGACCTTGGCTTGGTTGATTGGATGCTGAAACCTGAGATCACAGAGCCCTATCTCCCTACCCCCTAGCATTCTACTGCTGAGCTATACTTACTCGCTTGGGTCTTTTGTTTAGAGTCAAAGTCTCCCCTGTGGGCCAGATTAGCTTTTTTTTTTTTTCTCCTTCAAGTCAGGGTTTCTCTGTGTAGCCCTGGCTGGCCTTGAACTCACAGAGTGCCTCCCGGGTGCTGGGATTAAAGATGTGCCCAACCATGCCTGGATTCACAGATGTGACTTTCCATTCTCTTCAGTCACATTTTTTGTTTGTTTGGTTGTTTTGTTTTGTTTTTCTGTTCTTTTGAGACAGGGTTCCTCTGCATAGCCCTGGCTGTCCTGGAACTCGCTCTGTAGACCAGGCTGGCCTCGAACTCAGAGAGATCCACCTGCTTCTGCCACCCAAGTGCTGGGATTAAAGGTGTGGACCACTACAGCTCAGCTCTTCCTTCACATTATAAAGATATTTATTTACTTATTTATTTAATTGAGACAGGGTCTCACTATGTAGCCCAGGCTGGCTTCAAGGTTTTGTTGTTAAGTTTGATTTATTTTATGTATGTGGATGTTTTTCCTCGTGTTGGAGGAAGTCAGAAGAGGATGACAGATGCCCTGGGAATAGAATTACAGACAGCTGTGAGCTGCCATGTAGCTGCTGGAAATTAAATCTGGGTCTTCTGGAAGAGCACTGAGTGTACTTAACCACCTCTTAGTTGGTTTGTTTTGTTTTCAAGACAGGGTTTCTCTTTGTAGCCCTGGCTGTCCTGAAACTCACTCTGTAGACCAGGCTGGCCTCGAACTCACAGAGATCCGCCTGCCTCTGCCTCCCAAGTGCTCCACCACTGCCCAGCTGAGTCCCTCAATGTTTTTAAAAAGTGAATTTTGGAGTTGGGATGGTGGTGGCCCATGCCTTTAACCCTACCACTCAGGAGGCAGAGACAGGTGGATCTCTGTGAGTTCCAGGACAGCCTGGTCTACAGAGCGAGATCCAGAACAGTCAGGGCTATGTAGAGAGAGACTCAGTCTCAAAAAAAAAAAAAAAAAAAAGTGAAATGTGGGGCTGGAGAGATGGCTCAGTCCATCAAGGGCCTGCAGCACAAGCATGAGAACCTGAGTCTGGATCCCCAGCAACTGTGTTGAAAGCCTGGCATGCTGGTACAGTCTGTAATCCTAGCCTTGGGGAGGCAGGGACCTGGTCTTGCCAAATAAGTGAGCTCCAGGTTCAGTGAAAGGCCCTGTTTCATAAAACAAAGCTGAGAGCAACAGGAAAAGACCCCTGACCTTGACCTCTGGCCTCCACAGGCATGTGCATACATGTACTTGTGCACTTACACACACACACACACACACACACACACACACACACACACACACACGAAGTCAAATGAACAATTTTACCAAAATAGAATCTTTTTTTATATACATTATCAAAGACCTGGGGTGGCAGCCCCTGCCTGTAATCCCAACATTTGGGAGGCTAAGGCATAGGACTCTAACAAATCTGAGGCCAGCCTGAGATACAAAGCTAGTCCCAGGCCAGCCTGGGCTATCCAGTGAGACCCTGTCACAAAAAAACAAACAAAATGGTCAATATTAAATGAGGGGGTTCGGGGCTGGAGAGATGGCTCAGTGGCTGAGGACCCAGGTCCAGTTCCCAGCACCCACGTGACAGCTCACAGCTGTCTGTAACTCCCGTTCCAGGAGATCTGACACCTTGACACAAATGACATAAACTAAAAAGTAAATAAACATGAGAGGTGCTGATTATACCTCGGTTGGTAGTCTGCTCATCCCGTATGCATAAAGCCCTGGGTTCAATTCCCCCAGCATGACAGAAACCAGGCATGGTGGTACAAGACTATCATCTATCCTAGGACTTGATAGCAAGAGGCAGGAGGATCAGAAGCTAAAAAGTCCTCCTCAGCTACATAGAATTCAAGGCCAGCCTGGGCTCCCCCCTTTGTATATGTATATGTAATATGTATATAGATACATATATATAGTCACAGCTGTTCTGGAGCTCTGTAGACCAGACTGGCCTCAAATTCACAGAGATCTGCTTGCTTCTGCCTCCTGAATGCTGAGATTAAAGGCGTGTGACGGCTGGGTGGCGGCGGCGGCGGCGGCGGCGGCGGCGGCGGCGCATGCCTTTAATCCCAGCACTTGGGAGGCAGAGCCAGGCGGATCTCTGTGAGTTCGAGGCCAGCCTGGGCTACCAAGTGAGTCCCAGGAAAAGCGCAAAGCTACACAGAGAAACCCTGTCTCGAAAAACCAAAAAAAAAAAAAAAAAAAAAAAAAAAAAGGCGTGTGACATGCTGCCTAACATATATGTAAACATGACTTATGAGTGCTGTACACTTCCTTCATATGGAGTCTCTGAAGTCTACTGTTCTCCATTCAGAATTCATGTGTCTTAGTTGTGTGTGTGTGTGTGTGTGTGTGTGTGTGTGTGTGTGTGTGTGTGTGTGTGCATGTACATGTGGGTACCTCTGGAAGCCAGAAGAGAATGTCAGATCCCCTGGAGTTTTAAGTAGTCAGAAATGAGCCAAGCCCAGGTCCTCAGGAAGAGCAGCCGAGCATCTCTGCAGCCCTGTGTTTTCAACGCACAGTAGTTCATAGCAGTCCTGCTTTCAGGCACACAGTTGGGCTGTCACGCTGGGCTGGTGGCTGGCATGCCTGAGGCAGAATTCCAGAGCAATGCTGGGCACTCAACAAGCCCCTGATAGCCACTGATGAAGGACACACAAGTGAGAAGATGGACGTAGGAGAGACATAGGGGTGAGTATAATGTGTGCACTGGCAGGCCTTGGAGACCTCACTCCCAGCTCTCCCGATGCCTAGCTATGTCCCCCTGGGGCTCCCAGAATGTCGCCATCACCTCAGAGACGCTCCGAGCCAGTCCAATCAGCAGTCTCTCAACCCCTCTAGGTATCCTTTTTACGCATTTTATCAACACTGTGCGTCCCTGACCAAGCCATCAGGGCGCTTGTATAATCAAATCTGCACACAGTCCACTAAAAAGCCAACCACAGGGCTGGGGCCAGCTTAACCCATAGCATGCTTGCCTAGCACTGTATGCACCAGGCATGGTAGCATGTGAATAATCCCAGCACTTGGGAGGTGGAGGCAGGATGATCGGTTCAAGGCCAGCCTTGGCTACATAGGGAGTTTGAGGCCAACGTGGGCTACCTGAAACCCCGTCTCTGAAACACAAACAGTTACTAACTCACGTTCTTCAGGATACAAATCAAAGCCTCCTGCAGCCCCAGCCTCCGTCACCAAAGCTCTCCAGGTCACTCACCGGCTGCGGCTATACTGCCCCTCACTGTTCTTCCTGCCTCCTGCCCAGGATGCTCCTCTTTAAAGGGCTGGCGGCTGCTCCATCACTGTTCAGGTTCTTACCCTCTCTGGGAGGCCTTTTCTGGCCAACGGGGGTCTCACTATGTAGCTCTGGCTAACCTTGAAGTGGCTATGTAGATGTAGACCAGGCTGGCCTTGAACTCACAAAGACCTGCCAACCTCTGCCTCTCTAGTGCTGCGACTAATGGTGTGCACCACCACACTTGGCAACCTTTATTTTTATTTTATGAGACAGGGTTTCTCTGTGTTGCCCTGGCTGTCCTGGAACTCACTCTGTAGCCCAGGCTGGCCTTGAACTCAGAGATCTGCCTGCCTCTGCCTCCCGAGTGTTGCCATTAAAGGCGTGTGCCACCACCCAGCTAATTTTTATTATTTTTCATTACATGTAGGTGTGTGTACGCGCACATGAGTGCAAGCACCTGAGAAGACCAGACATGTTGGATCCCCTGCAGCTGGAGCCACAGACAGGCGTGAGCTGCCGTGTGGGTGCTGGGAACTGAATCGACTGAGCCACCTCTCCAGCCCCAGCTTCTCAGGAAACTCCCTCCTTACCTATAAATACCAGGAAAGCATTTGCCAAGTAGCAACTGTAACAGCTTTATTTCCCAAGACAAAGGCTCTCCCTGGGCTTGGGGCCTGAGGTGGATGGAGGCTCCCAGCTGAGCGGCAAGGCCAGGCAGGACAACAGACAGAAGATGGGGTAGCCGGCGAGGCAGGCAGGTCCTGAGACTTTACACTGGCTCCATCTGCAGTTCCTCTCCGTCTGTCGGCTCTATCTGGTGGAAGGCAGCATGGGAGCCGATGACCACCAGTGTGGCTCCTGCAGGACCATGGGTAGTTCAGGGTGTGTTCTCTCACCTGGCCCCCAACCTCACTCTACCCAGACCCTTTACTCACCCAGGACCCAGAAGACAGCGGAGCCAGCGCCTGCCAGCCAGAAGAAGGGGAAAGAGACGCTGCCAGCCAGGGCGTACTGATGTGCTGGGCTCACCTCCCGGCCTGGGGACAGATGGCATTAGGCAGCTCTTTCCATCAGACCCTTTCCCAGAGGAAACCAGAACCACCCTCCATCGGTCTAGTGTCTCGAGCTCTGGAACCTTCTATGTAATAATGCAGACTCCTGCTGGGCGGTGGTGGCGCATGCCTTTAATCCCAGCACTCGGGAGGCAGAGGCAGGCGGATCTCTGTGAGTTCGAGGCCAGCCTGGTCTACAGAGTGAGATCCAGGAAAGGCGCAAAGCTACACAGAGAAACCCTGTCTTGAGGGGGGAAAAATACAGACTGCTCACATCAGGGCCTCCCATCCCTGGCCCTAGCCTGCTTCCTCAGGGCCAGCTCTGCTCTCTAGTGCTGCTTCCCTTAGAAGCCCCAGACCACTTCTCTTTCAGACTATGCCAGTCTCACGATCCAGCCTGGTTACCAGGCGTCTCAGGCTGGTGGCGCCATAGCCTGGTCTGACCTAAGGATTTTTGTCCTTTTTTTTTTTTTTTTTTTTAAATTTTTAAAGATTTTCTTTATTATGTGCATGTGCCCTGTCTGGGCATATGTGCACAAGAGTTCAGGTGCCTGAAGAAGCCAAAAGTTGGAGTGACAGGTGGCTATGAGAAACCCACCTGACTTGGGGACTTGGGTGCTGGGAACCAAACCCAGGTCCTTCGCAAGAACAGAAATCAATTTTAACCACTGAGCCATCTCTCCAGACCCTTATTTTGATTTTTTTAAAAAAAGACTCTGAAGCCCAGGCTTGTTTTGAACTTGCAGCAATCCTCCTGTTTCAGCCTCCCAAATGCCAGAACTTCTGGTTTTGAGGATGTGTTCTTTGATGTGTTTCACAAGAATCTGGTTTGTGCAGGCTGGAGAGACGACCCAGCAGTTAAGAGCACCTGCTGCTCCTCCAGAGGACCTGCCTTCTGAGTGCTTAACAAATTTTGTAAGGCTAGGGCATGGTGGCACACTCCTTTAATCCCAACACTCAGGAGGCAGAAGCAGGAGGAATCTGTGAGTTAGAGGCCAGCCTGGTCTACATGGTGAGCTTCTGGCAGGCCAAGGCTACATAATGAGACCCTTCCTTCCTCTCCCTCCCTCTCTCCCTCTCCCCCCTCCCCCCCTCTACCTCCCTCCCTCCCTCCCTCCCTCCCTCCCTCCCTCTCACTGGCCAAATTCTCTTGTGCTTCAGGCGCTCCTCTGCCGCAGTCCATCTCTGTCTTGTACCTAACTTGCTGAGCCCAGACTTTGTCTTAGTAGCCTTGGCAAACCTGGGATTTCCCCTCAGTGGGTTTTCCCTGTCACTTTTATTCCCAGTGGTACCTGGTACCAGTTTGGGGCCACAGGATGTACAGGTCTTAGTTTCCTCCTCTGAAATACCCAGTATCTTTCCAGTTCAGCTACTAGGACCAAGGCACGGAAAGGCAGACAGATCTAGGCCTGCATAAGGTCGCCACCTGGTGTCCAGTGTGGGTACCTGCAGCTGATGCTTTCCGCAGGAGTTTGGGAGGGATTGGGAGGATTGAATCATTTTACAGGAGACAGAGGAGCCAGGGGTTCCAGGGGTCTCTCTGGGTTTGGGGAGCTGAGGCTGGAGGGGAGCACCTGGCATGTCTGAGCCCTTAAGGACTAAGTTTAGACTCTAGTGTACACCTCGGTGGGGCCGACTTGAGTACCAAATATTGGTAGGTTTGCCTTCTATGAGACCATGATCAGAGAGGCCTGGGGATCCATTCGGGCAGGGAATTTCTCACCAAAGAGCACAAGTTTCGACTGCAACGTGCGCAGATAGAGAATGTAACAGGCGCCAAAGAAGACAGCCAGAGCCACCAGCAGCATAGGGGATGTCACCCTGGAAGAGCGTGGGAGACAAGACTCAGGCATCTGACGATGTGTCAGCCAGGCCCCTCTAGCCTGGGACATCACATGTGGTCATACTGCATCCAGGTCGGGTGGATTCAGGAATACAGACCAAACCTGGCCCTTTGGTGACAAGGGGTGGCACAGCTAACTCGTGGGGGCGGGGCCTGGCAACAGGGGGCAGGGCTGCAGAGGCACTCACACGCAGTAAAGAATGAGGCCCAGAAACACGAACACGTAGTTGCTTTGGTAATATTCCACGTTGCGTACCAGGCGCTGGCAAAGCTCGCCCAGGTTTCGGGGTCGCGAGAAACGCTGCTGGTCCACGAAGGTGCCCCAAGGCCTGATGGTCGCGCGGCGCCGCTCCAGCCACTCTCGGCCAGCGCCGGAGGGAATCAGCTTGGGCAGCAGGGTCCTGAAGGGTGGGGCAGATCAGCTGCAAGCAGGAACAGGGGCCCGGACCCCAGATCCCAGCACACATGGTCCTAAGGATGACCTTGAACTCCTAGGGGGAAAGGTCCTGGGAGAGAGCTAACACTCCTGAGTCCCTCCCAGGGGTGAGGGGCTGAGGAGACGTCTCTGAAAAGGAGAGCTCTATGCCTGGGGGCTGGGACTCCTGCATCTCGGGTATGGGGGTTACACCCTGCTCGCTCACGTGGCGCTCAGCCCTTCCACCTCCGCATCCTTCTGCTGGTCCTTCTGGGACGCCATGTCGGCACTGTGGTGCGTAGAACCGCTATAAACAGCCCCGAGCCCCGCAGCACCTAGCCGGCCCCACCCGAGGCCGTACTCTCTGGACGTGGCGCCGCTTGGAGCCCTAGGGGGCGGTAGTTGTGTCTTCGAGCATTGTGGGAGTTGTAGTTCACGCGGCGGCAAGAGGTCGGTCTGGCTCTCAAGACACCTTGGGAGATGTAGGCTAAGAGCGCGGCTGGAGCCTCGGGGCATTGTGGGAACTGTAGTTTCAGAACATACAGCGTGGAGTCCGGAAGGGGGGCCGTCAGGATGGAGGATTTTATGGAGCTCTAAAAGCAGAAGCAGGCGTTCTGCATGATTTCGTGGACCATGCAGAGCTCTCATCCTGACTCCAGAGGGCTTAATAAAACATTGGCCACAGATTCAGATATTGTGATTCTGATTGAGCAAGTCTGGGATGGAGTTCATTTACTTTTTCTTTCCTTAAAATATTATATAAATATTTGTGTGTATCCATCTCTCTCTCTCTCTCTCTCTCTCTCTCTCTATATATATATATATATATATATATATATATATATATATACTTACCCACACACAGATACACGTAACTTAAAAATCTTTTTTAAAAAATGTATTTATGGGGGGCTGGAGAGATGGCTCAGAGGTTAAGAGCACTGACTGCTCTCCCAGAGGTCCTGAGTTCAATCCCCAGCACCCACATGGTGGCTCACAACCATCTGTAATGAGATCTGGTGCCCTCTTCTGGCCTGCAGTCATACGTGCTGTATACATAATAAATAAATAAATTTTAAAAAAATGTATTTATGTATGTGTGCCAATGAGTGACAGTGCCTTGGGAGGCCCAGAAGAGGGTATTACATCCCCTGGAATTGAAGTTACAATTACAGGCTGTTCAAAACGTGTGCTGGAAACTGAACTCTAGTCTTCTGGAAGAGCAGCAGGCACACTCTTAACTACTGAGCCATCTCTCCAAATGCTCTTTTTTATTTGCATTAAAAAAATGTTTTATTTATTTATTTATTTATTTATTTACTTACTTACTTACTTATTTATTTATTTATTTATTTATTTATTTATTTTGAGAAAGGGTCCTTCTACATAGCCCTGGCTGTCTTGGAACTCTGTAGACTGGGCTGGCCTCAAACTCACAGAGATTCATCTGCCTCTGCCTCTGGAGTGCTGGGATTAAAAACATGCGATACTACCACCCAGCCCTTTTTTTTATGATTTATTTTTATTTTATTTTATTTTATTTTATTTTATTTATTTATTTATTTATTTATTTATTTTCTCCAGACAGGGTTTCTCTGTGTAGCGTTGCACCTTTCCTGGATCTCTCTCTGTAGACCAGGCTGGCCTCGAACTCACAAAGATCCGCCTGGCTCTGCCTCCCGAGTGCTGGGATTAAAGGCGTGCGCCACCACTGCCCAGCTTTATTTTTATTTTATGTACATTGGTGTTCTGGCTGCATGTATATTTATGTGAGAGTGTCAGGTCCCCTGGAACTGGAGTTACAGAGAGCTGTGAGCTGCCATGTGGTGCTGGAAGGGCGGCCAGTCCTCTTAACTTCTGAGCCATCTCTCCAGCCCCTTTATTTTCTGTTTTCGATGGGGTTTTGTTATGCCCAGATCGTAGGGACCCCCCAAAAGACCACCACGGAGACAGAATCCCGCATGTAAAAGCCTTTATTTCAGGCTCCAGAGCTTGGTCCCTCTGTCTGTCCGATGCAGCGGTGAGAGCAGAGAGCCCCAAGCTCTAGGGCAGAGTTTTTATCATAGCAGAGGTTGGGGTGAAGGGATTTCCAGGGTCCAGGACCCTGACTGGCTGAAAATTGTCTAGGGGTATCTGTAAAACAAAAATAGGTGTGTGCTAGACTCAAGGACTTCTGGCCACCTTATCTAATGGTTGGAATGTTTGGGATGTCAGGTACTTTCTCACCCCTGAGTGGATTCCTAGGTGGTATCAGCTTAAGGGTTTTCCTGGGTCTGGGTGTTGCCTGCCAGTAAGCCTGTCACAGAAGCTGTGTCTAGGCCCCTAAGCCTGTCATGGCTGCTGTGTGGTCAAGCTATTTTGGGGCCCCTTCACAGGTTTCACGTAGCCCAGGATGGCCTGGAACTTGCTTTGTAGTTTCTTCTGACCTTCCTGCCTCCCCTCACCTCCTCAGTGTTGGGATTACAGTGTGGGCCACTCAGCAGGAAGCTGTGTTCAGGTGTCCCACTCAGGATCCAGCCTTGCTTCAGAAGGTCCGTGAAGGACTGTGAATGTACACTTAGCCCACACACTAATGAGGGACAGCACAAGGTCAGAGTGCTGGACGTAGTGACAGAATCTTGGGAAGACTGTTGTTATGGGAACCATTCAGTTTCTTTATAAAGACTAATGGAAAGCCTTTCTATTTCTTGACTCTCAAGTGTCTGCTCCTCAGACCACAGCAAAGATGCAGAGCTACCACAGTGGGAGGTGGTGCTTCAGGGGAGGGCGGTGGGATCCCAAGGCAAGGATGTTGCAGGAAGTGGCAAGTGTGGAGATATTTTGTTTGTGCTCTAACAAATAAAGCTTGTCTGGAGCTCAGAGGGTGGAGCTAGCCACTAGTTAACCATAGAGGTCTGGAGGTCTGTACAGACAGGAGACAAGAAGTGATACGGCTGGGCTGAAAGAGGAAGTGATAAGGCGGGACAGAGACAGGAGCTCAGCTCTTTTCCGTCTTAGGAGTCAGAGAGGTAAGAGGTGACCGTGGCTGCTTCTTCTCTGATCTTCCAGCATTTACCCCGGGTTTTTATTAAGACTAATTAGAATTCATGTTGCAGTCAAAAGGGAGGATGCAGGATCCTCGAATAAAGGTTTTTTAAGATGGGGCTCTGGGCAACGGGGCAGGTGGGAAAAGAGCCTTTGGGGGCAGAGAAGAAAGGACCCTGAGGTGGAGATGTGATGAGGGAGGAGAGTAACTGGGTTCCTGAGAGAGAGGAGGCCTGTGGTAGAGGAAGCGGCCGTCCCCTTTTATAACAGGACTGACCCTAACAGGGCCAGTTATTTTTTGTTTTTGTTTTTTTTTCCCCAGGGACCAGTTTGTTAAGGCCTCTGCCCCGTATTACCCCACCATCCTATGTTGACTCAGGTCTGGCTTCAACCAGACCCTCAGGAAGTTCGTCCAGTCTGGTAGCCAATCAGGGTCCTACCTGGCCACAAGCAAGAAGAGTTCTCCTGACATTACAACCACAGTTGCTGACCATATGTCACGAGCCAATCAAAGAATGGTTCCTGTACCAGTAAGAGTCTATACCCAATCACTTCAAAGTACACTGACCGCAGCTGGAATTCCCCTAATCCTGCTTAAAAGGAGCCTGTGAGCTTCTCCCGGGGTCACCGCTTTGCCACTTCGTCAGATGGTTTGACCCCAGCATGCTGGAATTTTTTATTAAATGCTCTTGTTGATTGCATACACTACTGGTGGTCTTTTATGGGACTTCTCACGGACCCTAAGAGTAGATAGGTTCTGAATCATGGGTAGTAGGAGATGATGAACGTCTGAGAAGACTGTGGGAGACAGGGCTTGGCTCTGAGCTCTCTCCAGTGGTTTCTTCTTTTGCCTCTTGAGTTCCCACAGCAAGTGGCACTGGGAGGCCAGGAAGATATTAGCACAAACCCGAGACCTGGTTCGTAATGCCTGCTGCATGACTTCATGGAGACTGCCCCCCCCCTTTCTGTGCTGTGTTGTGCCCACCTGTCTAAACAGATGTGCCTCCCTGGCACTAAACAAAGGAAGCAGGACTTTGTGGGTGTCCCAAAGAGGTCTTGGTCCGTGTAACCCCTCCCAGGACCATTTTGTCCTGAGCTGACCAGAGGTCATGGTGCACAGGGCTCCAAGGATAACCTTGAACTCTTGATCCTCCTGCCTCTGCCTCCCAAGTGCTAGGATTACAGGTGTGTACCACCAGAAAATGGCTAGCTTTTCTTTATTATTATATTTTTCTTTCTTTACCTCCACTTCACTTTGCATCCTAGGATAGTATGATCTCAAACTTTTTTGCTGTTTTTGTTTTTTGAGACAGTCTGTGAAACAGTCCTGGTTGTCCTGGAACTCACTCTGTAGCCCGGGCTGTCCTGGAACTCACTCTGTAGCCCGGGCTGGCCTCGAACTCGCAGAGATCCGCCTGCCTCTGCCTCCTGAGTGCTGGGATTAAAGGTGTGCACCATCACTGCCCGGTGACCTTGAACTTTGGATCTTTTTGTGTCCAACTCATGAATGCTGTAGGATCACAGACATGTGGCACTACACCTGATTTATGCTGGCTTTGGCTCAAACCCAGAGCTCTGGTTGGCAAGTAGTGTACCACCTGAGCCACACACAGGTACTTGATTATTTTTAAAGCTTTATGTTATTTATCCGTGTGTGTGTGTGTGTGTGTGTGTGTGTGTGTGTGTGTGTGTGTGCAGGCATTGGTATGTGGAGGTCAGAGGACAGCTTTCTGGAGTTGGTTCTCTCCTTCCACTGTGTGTGTTGTTGGTTTGTTAGGCTCTGGTCAAGCACTGTTACCTGATGAGCTATTACACATACACACCATTTTTTTTTTTTTGATAGGGTCTTATTATGTAGTTCCAGACTGGCCTCAAACTCAAGTCCTCCATCTACCACCTCTGGGAAACTGGGATTATGGAAGACTGCGAAGAAGGCACACTCAGCATCAGCTGGCTGTCTTGTGTGTTGGCATCTGCACACACTCACTCACAGGGCCCGCAGCATCCTTGCCACCTAGATTCCTGCTCTGGGAAGCTGAAGGCCTGGTGCCCTCCTTCAACTGGCACTGGTGAGCGGTCTAACGCCAGGGAAGAAGTTTGACTGCCCAATCAGAAATGCTAAAATTAAAATGATTGCCACTGCCACCTAGTGGCCAGAACATGGAATCATTGGGGTTTTTCCTACCGTGTGGGATGCAAAACGCCCAATCCATGTTTTGGAGATAGCTTCTGGAAGTTTCCATTATAGCTAAACGGCCTAAGAAATAGGTGTGTTGGGACATGCCCGTTAACCTAACATTTGGGAAGCCAAGGTACAAGGATCACTGTAAATATGAGGCCAGTCTGATCTACATAGCAAGACTCTATTAAAATAATAAAAATTAAATCCCTAAAAAAAAACATGCATGCCTTTAATCCCAGCACTTGGGAGGCAGAGGTAGGTGGATCTCTGTGAGTTCGAGGCCAGCCTGGTCTACAGAGTGAGTTCCAGGACAGCCAATATTACACAGAGAAACCTTGTCTTAAAAAAATAAATAACAACAAAAAAACCAAAAGCAAAAAAGAGGCCACTCTGAACTATATATCAGCACCCTGCCTCAAATAAATAAAATGAATAATAAATAATAAAGACGACTAGCTGTTTCTTCCTATTCCCAGCAGCCCCAACATGGACACAATTCAAATGTGAACCAACAGGGACCTAAATAAGAAATATGTGTTAGAGTCACACCATGAACAGAGCGGTGATGATGCGCATGACATCATGGAGATGCTCATAGATGTATCAAAATCATAAGAATGGAGAGATATGCTGTAAGATTTCATTTGTATGAAGTTCAAGAACAGACACACCTGCCTAGAATCCCCCAGTGATGGCTTGGGGGTGTGGCTCAGTGGTAGAGCCCCTGCCTAGAATCCCCCAGTGAGGGGCTGGGGGTGTGGCTCAGTGGTAGAGCCCCTGCCTAGAATCCCCCAGGGAGGGTCTGGGGGTGTGGCTCAGTGGTAGAGACCCTGCCTAGAATCCCCCAGTGAGGGGCTGGGGGCATGGCTCAGTGGTAGAGCCCCTGCCTAGAATCCCCCAGTGAGGGGCTGGGGGTGTGGCTCAGTGTTAGAGCCCCTGCCTAGAATCCCCCAGTGAGGGGCTGGGGGCGTGGCTCAGTGGTAGAGCCCCTGCCTAGAATCCCCCAGTGAGGGACTGAGAGTGTGGCTCAGTGGTAGAGACCCTGCCTAGAATCCCCCAGTGAGGGGCTGGGGGCATGGCTCAGTGGTAGAGCCCCTGCCTAGAATCCCCCAGTGAGGGGCTGGGGGTGTGGCTCAGTGTTAGAGCCCCTGCCTAGAATCCCCCAGTGAGGGGCTGGGGGCGTGGCTCAGTGGTAGAGCCCCTGCCTAGAATCCCCCAGTGAGGGGCTGGGGTATGGCTCAGTGGTAGAGCCCCTGCCTAGAATCCCCCAGTGAGGGGCTGGGGTGTGGCACAGTAGTAGAGCCCTTGCCTAGAATCCTCTAGTGAGGGGCTGGGGTGTGATTCAGTGGTAAAGCCCCTGCCTAGAATCCCCCAGTTAGGGGCTGGGGATGTGGCTCAGTGGTATAGCCCCTGCCTAGAATCCCCCAGTGAGGGGCTGGGGGCATGGCTCAGTGGTAGAGCCCCTGTCTAGAATCCTCCAGTGAGGGGCTGGGGGTGTGGCTCAGTGGTAGAGCCCCTGCCTAGAATCCCCCAGTGAGGGGCTGGGGTGTGGCTCAGTGGTAGAGCCCCTGCCTAAATCCCCCAGTGAGGGGCTGGGGGTGTGGCTCAGTGTTAGAGCCCCTGCCTAGAATTCCCCAGTGAGGGGCTGGGGGTGTGGCTCAGTGGTAGAGCATATTCCTAGAATCCCCCAGTGAGGGGCTGGGAGTGTGGCTCAGTGGTAGAGCACCTGCTTTATATGTGCAAGGACCTGCTTCAGTATGGCAAAAAAAGAAAAAGAAAACAGACAAGTTAGCATGACATTGTCATTGGAGAGGAGCCAGCGGGTATAGGCAGGGGGGAAGTTTCTTAGGTGGATAGAAAAGTTCTGTACCTTTGCCTGGCGGTGATCACACAGATACTTTATTTTGGTATCAAATTATAGATTGTATTTATTTATTTACACTAGGGATGGAACCCTGAATTTTTCACAAGTTAGGCAAGGGTGTGTGCATGTATGGTACTAGTGTCTAGTTTTGTGTGTGCTCATATATGTGTGAGTATATGTGCACATGTGTTCACTTTGTGTGTGGTGGCCATAAGTTGATGTTGGGTGTCTGTACATCATTCATTTACTTGTTTATTTTTTCCTGAGACAGGGTTTCTCTGTGTAGCCCTTGCTGCTCTGGAACTCACTCTGTAGACCAGGCTGGCCTCCAACTCACAGAGGTCCCCCTGCATCTGCCTCCTGAGTGCTGGGATTAAAGGTGTGCATGACCGTGCCTGGCTGCATCTTGCTTTTTGAGACAAGGTTTCTTACTAAACTTGGAACGTACTGATTCTTCTCCACTGGCTGGCCAGTGAGCAGCAACCGTCACTCATCTCCGCCTATCCAGTGCTCGGACTGCAGATGCACACCACCACACACACTTTTTAAAAGTTTTTTTTTTTTCAATTCTAATTAAAAGTTTTTTGAGATATAGTCTCACTGTGTAGCCCTAGCTGGCCTAACACCTGCTGTGTCTATAAGGCTGAATTCAATCAAACTCACAGAGGTTCACCTGCCTCTGCTAAAATTAAAGGAGTGGGCCACCATGCCTGGTTTAATTTCAGTTTTATTTTATGTGTATGTATATCTTGTTTGCATGCATGTCTGTGCACCACTTGCATGCCTGGTACCAGTGGAGGCCACAGAGGGCATCAGATCCCCTAGAACTAACTGGAGTTGCAGATACTTTGTGAGCCACTATGTGGGTGCTAAGACTCGAATCCGGGTCCTGTGCAAGAGCAGCAAGTGTTCTGAAGCACTGGTCTCTCCAGCCCCAGTTTCTTGTTGTTTTTGTGCACTCGAGGGTGTGAATGTGTGAAAGTTGACCTCAGTGAAAGAGGAAATGAGCATGATAACTTAGAACTGGGATGGCCTCGGTCCTAAGCCCTTTGTCCGCTTCTCTGTAGCTCTGTGCCCATCAGCAAGTCACTTCCCTCCCTGTGCCTCACACTGATGAGTATTCTTTGTTTGTTTTATCGAGACAGGGTTTCTCTGTGTAGCTTTGGAGCCTTTCCTGGAATTCATTCTAGACCAGGCTGGCCTCGAACTCACAGAGATCCGCCTGCCTCTGCCTCCCGAGTGCTGGGATTAAAGGCCTGCGCCACCACCGCCCGGGTTCACACTGGTGAATACTAGGACACTGTTTAGGAGGGGCATCAGCACTTATCACCACCATCAGGCTCTGACCTCCCTTTCAGAAGGAGAAGACCCTTTCTACCATTCAAGTCCCATGCTCCTCCACTCCCTGTCTGTAAGCCCACTGGGTTGAAAATTCTAACTCCCTAGAATCCAAAAGCCACGATTCTGCACCGCCCAAGACTTTGTGGCACCCCTTACCAGCTAAACTCATGAGGTGGCTCGTGTGAGTCACCCAACACTGGGCACCAGCAGAGGGCGCCCCATCTGTCCCTGGCTCTGGCTAGCAGGCACAACACGCACACAGCTTCTCTCTCCCCACTGATATATTTGATCATTGTTCAGAATTAGAACCGGAAATGGCATCAGCCAGAGGACGGGGCTGGGGGGAGTAAAAAAGAGCCCAAGGAGGGGATGAGGGACAGGGTCACCAGGGAGAGAGGGGGAGACACAGAAAAGGGAGGGAGAAGAAAGGCAGGGGCTGTGGGGGGAGAGAAGCCAGCCAGAGGGAGAGGAGAGGGAAAAGTGGGAGGTAACCAAGGTGTGGGAGGTGAGGCTGGGCCACAGGGAGAGAGGGGGGCCACGGGGAGAGAAGGCCCCTCCCCCCAGAGTACAAAATGGGGGGGGTCGGAGAGGGCTGTCCTGGGCTGGGGGCAGGGAAGACGCGGGCGACGATGTGGTGGGTTGAGGTCAGTAGTAGGTCTCTTTCTCCACCCAACCTGGAATGACAGAAGGGAGAGACAAAGTGAGAAAGGAAGACAGACCAGAGAGCCATACAAGTAAGGGGTAGGGGCTTAGGAAGAAACAGGGGCATGGAAAACAAGGCATGGTGCCAGGCCCGCCATCCCAGCCCTGAAGAACTCAAGCAAGGAGGGACGTGAGTTCAAGGGTCGCCTGAGCTACACAGACCCTGTCTCAAGGCACACAGTCTCACTTGGAAAGAGAGAGAGGAGGGGGAGGGGCAAAATGGGAAGACACATCCCGAGAGAGCCACTGGTGAAAGAGCCTCCCTCTGCTCCTCCTCCCAACCTTCTGTGCCCCTGGCCACGCAGCCCTCACCCCCTGGGTTCCTGCGCAGGATGAGTTTGCGAATCTCATCGTAGACAAAGATGAGGAAACTGTAGGGGAAGGCACAGAACCACCAGCTAGGCCTGCAGAGAGGAAAAGAGAAGAGGGGACGTGAGGGGTGTCCCCAGATGTGGAGGGACCAGATGGCCAGTCTTCCAGGATCTTTGGTGCCACAGAGGAGTGCCTGGATCCTGAATAGGGCCTGGGGATCTGCAGAGTGACCCTCTGAGAGGTGGGAAGACTTGGTGGCATCAGAACAGGGTTGGCAATGGGGGATCGAACAGGGACATCCAGAGAAACACCAGGGCGAGTGGGTTAAACATTGAAGGCTGAGGCCCAGGCTGTAGAAGGTGTGGGAGTGGGGAGTTCCTGGGTGGCCTGGGCACTCACTTGAGAGGGTACATGCGAAGGGCCACGTCCATGCCTGGGCAGTAGGACAGGAAGGCAGCAAGGGCCGTCTCCTCGAACAAGCCGAAGATCAAGATCTTATTCCTGGAGGCACAGGCGAGACAGGGCTAGACCTGGAGCACACCCACACCAGGCTCCCCCACCCCACAGACACCCAGACATGAATGGAAGAGCAAACGGAGCAAGACTCTGAGTCACCAGCCCACTATGATGCGCACACAGGGGAAAAAGCGAAGGCCGTGGGGCACAGGACGGGACCCAGGCAGAGAAACAAATGTGGAGAGAGCCTGAGACTGAGAGCCACAGAGACAATGAGAGATGTAAGGGCTGGTGACAGAGGAAGCAGCCAGGCGTGGTGGCATAGGCATGTGACCCCAGCACTTGGGAGACTGAGGCAGTAGGATTGCCGTGAGTTCGAGTCTAGCTTGCGCACTGTTACAAGCAGGAAAAAAAAAAATGAAAGGGGGAAGGAGGGAGAGACGGGGAGAAGGGAAGCAAGGGAAAGAGAGAAGCAGGCACAGCTTTATAGAAGCAATGGTTATAAATGAAAGTGAGATCTGGAGGCCCAGAGCACTCCACCTCCACCCACAAGGGAGAGAGACAAGCTTTGAATCTAAAACACGTGCCCCTCAAGAACAAAGCAACCCCAAGGCAGAACAACCAAAGCTCAGAGGGAGTGGGGAGAGACACAGGCAGACCCGGGGTGGGGTGCAGCCGCAGGCCCTCACTTCATGCCCTGCTGGAAGACAGAGTTCCTCCTGGTCTTGCAGATGATCAGGTCAGCCCACTGGACCACCACGATGCTCACGAAGAAGGCCGTGTGGCATGTGAACTCTACCACCTTCCTCTGTTCGTATGTCTGTGGAAGCAAGATGTACGAGGGTGGGGTGGTATCCTGTGACCCATCCCCAGAGTCCTTCACTGCCCCGCCCCCCTGCACGGGGCTTCCAGTTCTTCAAATGGGCCTTCCTTCTTGAATCTGTAGCCTCTTGGGAGCAAAGGAAGACGCAGGTGTTTTCAGAACGAGGAATCAGGGGGCCTTAATTGTTTGCTAGGAAGGAAACACCACCCTGCGGGTGTCCATTAGGGACAAACAGGAGCCAGGCTTTGACGGAGATATGAGAGAAAACCCACGCTGGGCTTTGTAGAGAGTTCAGGGAGAGTGGTTGGATGTGGCCCTCAGGACAGAGAGGCCGGCCTGGGACTTGAACTAGCTGTTGTTCTGGTCCCGAGGCACAATGCGCAGCCCCACTCACCCACTGCTGCCCGTAACTGTCTTCCAGGTCGTTGACAGTGCGGTCATCCCAGTTCAGCCGGATGCCCACCAGGTTACCAGGCAAGAAGCCATTTTCTGCCAGGATGACAAAGTAGGAGAAGAAGCCACCGAGGGCCTGGATCATCCCTGGGGGAGAAGGGAGCCGAGGGGAGCGTGAGGAGAGAGCTGGCAGCGTGCTCAGTGCCCTCCAATGACTTTGAGACCATTACAGTCGTCTATGGGCTACTCAGTCTTCTTGCCTAAGCCATGGCATCTCCAGGCCCTGGTGGTGGGGTCCCAGATGGTCACTTGGTCAGGGACTTGGGGAGGGAGCTATCCAGATGGATGACCCCCACCCCTCAAGGCCCACTGCTACCGGACTCAGGCTGCCCAAATATTCTAAATATCCTGGAGGAGCCAGGCTTGTTACCACAGGTCTGTGACTCCAGCTATTCAGGAAACTAAAACATGAACTCAGATTCTGGCTGGGTTACAGGATGAATTCAAGGCCAGCCTGGCAAACTTAGCGAGACCTTGCCTCAAAATAAAAAGTAAGAGGGCTGGGGACGTAAGTGTGGCAGAGTGCTTGCCTAGAATCTGCCAGTGAGTGAAGGGCTAGTGGTGTGGTTCTGTGGTAAATTACTTGCTTAGCATGCAAGAAGCTCTAGGTTTAATACTAATAAAAATAACCAGGCGTGGTGGTGTGTGCCCCTAAACCCAGAACTTGAGAGACAGAAGCAGGTGGATCTCTGTGAGTTCAAGGTCAGTCTGGTCTACATAATGAGACCTTGCATCAAAAATAAACAACCACACTGGGTTGTGGTGGCGCATGCCTTTAATCCCAGCACTAGGGAGGCAAAGCCAGGCGGATCTCTGTGAGTTCAAGGCCAGCCTGGTCTACAGAGCAAGATCCAGGACAGGCACCAAAACTACACAGAGAAACCCTATCTCGAAAAAAACAAAACAACAAAAATTAAATAAGTAAATAAACATAAACAACAATAATGATGATGCTAAAGTCTGGATACGCCTGGGATCCCATGAGCACTCAGGATGGAGAGACAAAGGATCTGTCCCCGTTCTAGACAGCCAGAGCTACAGTGAGACCCTGCCTCAAACAAAACAACAGAAAACATGACGAGGGAAAGGGCTGGGGGTGAGGCACACATGGCCGAGTGCCTGCTTGCCTAGCATGCAATGAAGCTCTGAGTTTAATCCACAGCCAGTAATAAACTGGGTGTGGTAGCACATGCCTGTGATCCCAGTACTTGGGAGGTGGAGGCAGGAGAATCAGAAGTTCAGGAATATTCTTGCCTACATAGTGAGTTGGAAGATAGCCTGGGTTGCTTGAGATACTTAAAAAACAAACAACAAACCACACACATACACACACACACACACACACACACACTCACACATAAAACCACCTAAGAGGAATCCAAACATGGGTTGCTTCAGCCCCATGGGCTTTGCTTTCCTGGACACACCCTCTAGGGCTCTGCGGTGTGGCCCCCAGAAGTAGAGGCTCTTGCCTCACACTTTGAACACTCAGACTGGGGCACTCCCACTCTGCTGGGCTAGCACATGGTTCTGAGACCCAGCAGTCCTCACCAATCTGCCCGTAGGCCATGCTGATGAGTCTTTCATTGACCAGTTTGTCTGTGCGTGGGTTCCTGGGCTGTCTCTTCATGATGTCACTCTCAGCAGCCTCGTAGGCCAAGGAGATGGCGGGGACCTGAATGGAAGAGAGACCAGGCTGTGTGAGTGGAGAGAGAACAAGAGAGCGCATGCTTGTGAGGGTGGCCCCACCCCTGTTCTAGGTGGTAGCCCAACTTACCATGTCGGTGCCCAGGTCAATACAGAGGATGGTGATGGTGCCAAGGGGCAGTGGGATGTTGGCCATGATGAAGAGCAGGAAGGGTGTGATCTCTGGGATGTTGCTGGTCAAAGTGTAGGCAATGGATTTCTTCAGGTTGTCAAAGATCAGGCGGCCTGTAGAGGGAGGAGCAGGCTTAGAACTTGGAGTCCACTGGAGCCCCATGTCATTGCTTTTTTTTTTTTTTTTTTTTTGTGAGGTACTGGAGATTGAACCTAGGCCAGACAAGATTACCACTGAGCCACACCCTGGCCCTTCACTGGGGGACTCTAGGCAGGGGCTCTACCACTGAGCCACACCCCAGCCCTTCACTGGGGGATTCTAGGCAGGGGCTCTACCACTGAGCCGCACCCCCAGTCCCTCACTGGGAGATTCTAGGCAGGGGCTCTACCACTGAGCCACACCCCAGTCCCTCACTGGGGGATTCTAGGCAGGGGCTCCACCACTGAGCCACAGCGGCAGCCCCTCACTGGGGGATTCTAGGCAGGGCTCTACCACTGAGCCACACCCCCAGTCCCTCACTGGGGGATTCTAGGCAGGGGCTCTACCACTGAGCCACACCCCCAGCCCCTTGCATCCTATCTACCTCACCCTCATCCACTCACATTTGCATAGACCCCTCTGATCATGAACCACTTGGAAAGCCTGTTTGGTAGCTTCCATCAAGGTTAAAACATCCTTTACCCTCATGAACCCACTAACTATATTTCCAGGTTTATATCCAGGAGAAACGATTGGTTATGTCCACCAGAAACCAAGTTCACCAATGTTTACCATAGCAATATTCGTAATAGCCTCAAATCAGAGCCAAGCTGAAAATGCATGGCAGGTGAGTAGTGGCTACATTATGCAGCATCACAGAAAAGAAAAGGGGAGCCACGAACTCATGAGCTCACAGGCGAATCTGAGGTATTAAACTGAGTGATAAAAGTCAGGCACAGGAGTGGGGCTGTAGCTCAGTTGGTAGAGTGCTTGCCTAGTATTCATGAGGCCCTGGGTTCAAACCCTTGCACCACATCAAAAACAAAATAAAACAAAACAAAAAAACTGGGTGTGGATGCTGGGCCTTTTATCCCAGGGCCACATAATGAGACCTGCCTCAAAATAAAATAAAATAAAAATTAAAAAATCAAGGAAAATAATATTCAGATACAAAAATTGTCGTATTGCATGATCCCATTTAGATGACAAGAAGTCAGGACAGTGAACACCACACTGTGAGGGTGTCAGGCCAGGAAGGGATTTTAGTGGAGAGCCGGGTGTCTGTCTCTGTCTGTCTGTCTGCTTCTTATTTCTGCAGTGTTATGAATCACACCCAGGACTTTACACATGCTAGACAAGCCCTCTACATGTTATTCCTATTGACTAGACTCTGGAGAGGGTTCAGGTGTCCATATATGCAAACATCTATCAAGTTAGCTCTTGATGCGTCTGCTGTGTCTCAAAAAATGCAGTCAGTACAGTGCACACCAAGTCAAAACCTGAGGATTAACACGGCCAGCCCCACCCATTGTCTTCCACACGTGTGTCGAGCCATAGGGAAGTCATTAAAATAGCTTGATCTACTTGTGGGACTCTCTGCAGTGGGACCAGGGCCTGTCCCCAACGCCTCGCTTGGCTCTTGGGACCCCATTCCTCGTACTGGGGTGCCTTGTCCAGCCTTAATATAAGGAAAGGAGCTTAGTCCTAGGGAAACTTGATATGCCATGCTTTGTGATATCTATGGGAGGCCTGCCTTGCTGAACAGAAACAGAGGAGTGGATGGGGGAGGCAGATGGGAGGAAATGGGAGGAGAGGAGGGAGGGGAAACTTTGCTCAGGATGTAAAATAAATAAATTAATTTAATTAATAAAAAAAAAAGAAGCTGAGTGGTGGTGGTGCAAGCCTTTAATCCCAGCACTCAGGAGGCAGAGACAGACAGATCTCTATGAGTTCAAGGCCAGCCTGGTCTACAGAGCTAGTTCCAGGACAGGCTCCAAAGCTACCCAGAGAACCCCTGTCTCAAAAAAACTCCAAAATAATAATAATAAAGATTTAAAAAATTCCAATTTTATTTATATTTTTATAACCCATTTTAAAAAATGTCAGGTGTGGTAGTGTACACTTGTAATTCAACACTTGGAAAGTAGAGACAGGAGGATCAGGAGTTCAAGGTTATCCTCAGCTACATAGTAAGGTCAAGTCAGCCTGGGCTACATGAGATACTGTCAAAAAAAAAAAAAGGCAATAGACTAAAATAGGCATTTCTCCAAAGAGAATACACAAATAGGCCAGGCACAGTGGCACATGCCTGTAATTCTAATAGGAGGCAAAGGTAGGGAGGGTCACAGCAACTCTGAGACCAGCCTGGTCTAGATAGCAAGTTCCAGGCCACCCAGGACTGTTTCAACAATAAAAATCAAGTCTGGGTGTGGAGGCACACGCCTCTAGTCCCGGCACTTGGGAGGCAGAGGCAGCTGGATCTCCAGGAGTTCCAGGCTAGTCAGAGCTACAGAGCTCTGTCTCAAAAGGCAGAAAAAAGAATCCTTAAAAACAAAGACTATATGCCGTGTTCGAAAGCACAGCAGCACTGATAGCTGCTGGGACTAGAGCAGGGAGACATCACACTACCCCAGACAGGGTGGTTCTGATCGAAAGGAAAAGAGCTGGAGAGGAGGCAGGGAAGGAAAGGGGAACTGTGGACACCGTAGGTCAGGGCCACATGAAGTGCAGCATTGGTGGCACAGTCGTGGCCATAGCTGCCTTCCACAATGTAAATTAGCACAGCCATCTTGGAACACGGTATGGCGGATTCCTTAAAAAATTAAAAACAGGGGCTGGAGAAGTGGTTCAGTGGTCAAGAGTATGGGCTACTCTTCCAGAGGACACAGGTTCTGTGCCCAGCACTCACATAGTAGCTCACAAGTGTCTATAATTCCAGTTCCAGGGGATCTAGTGTCTTCTGGCCTCTGTGGGCACTGCCCACACGTGGTGCATGGACATACATGCAGGCAAAACATCCATACACACTAAGTAAAGTAATAAACAAAAAAGACTTAAGAAGAATGAAATGGATGTATTGAAAACCTTTGCGCTGGGCATAGAGGGCCAAGTACCACATGCTCTCTCCCACAGACGGAATCTAAAAGAGTTAATCTTATTCGGGTGTGGCGTTACACACCTGTAATCTCAGGAGGATTGCCACCAGTTCAAGGCTGATCTTGTCTCAAAATCCCTCCTCCTAAAAAGGGGTGGGGGGAGGCGCTGAAGAGCTGGCTCCGTGGTTATGAGTGGATAATGCTCTTGCAGGGGACCCATGTTTTGTTCCCAGCATCCTTGTCTGATGGCTCACAACGGCCTCTAACTCCAGCTCTAGGGGATCCAACATTCTCCCCGGGCCTTATCAGGCACCTGTACTCATGTGCACATACAGGCACACACACAGTGTTAAAAACAGAGAGCTGATCTCACAGTTGAGAGTAAGATGGCGGTTATGAGAGTCTGGAAAGGGGGCCAGGGAGAGTGCTAAAGTTATGCGGAGTGCTAAGCTACAATCCGAGTAAAGGGCTGTGACGTAGCTCAGTAGGTACAGCGTGTGCTTCGTATGCACAAGGACCCGAGCTGCATCCTCAACACATAAAAAAGAAAACAGTCCACAGATGTAGGAAACTGGTATGCTGCTGTGTAACAGGTCGACAGTCGATTATGCACACACCAAATGTCTCAAATGCTAGGAGAAAGAGCACTGGATATTTTCTCCCAGAAGAAATGCTAACTGAAGACATGCTTAACCCAATTTAACCAGTAACCAACACATATGTATATCAAAATATCACATGGCAACCCAATTAGGAGCTACAATTTTGGGGTTTTTGTTGTTGTTGTTTGTTTGTTTTTTCAACATCTTGTCTAGTTCAGACTGGTCTTGAACACCTGAGGTCCCTCCCAAGTGCTGGAACTACAGGCATATTCCACCAAGCACAGCTGGTGTTTGGTTGGGTTTTTTTTTTTCTTTTTGCTTTGTTTGTTTTGTTTTTGAGACAGGGTCTCACTGTGTAGTTCTGGATGTCCTGGAACTCACTATGTAGACCAGACTGGCCTCAAACTCACAGAGATCCGCCTATTTCTGCTTCCCAAGTGCTGGAATCAAAGGCATTCTTTTTTTTTTAAGATTTATTTATTTATTTATTATGTATACAGAAGAGGGCACCAGATCTCATTACAGATGGTTGTGAGCCACCATGTGGGTGCTGGGAATTGAACTCAGGTCCTCTGGAAGAGCAGTCAGTGCTATTAACCTCTGAGCCATCCCTCCAGCCCCAAAGGCATTCTTTACTATGCCTCCCAGTTAGCTGTTTGTTTTTTAAATTATGAGTGTGGGTGGATGTGCAAGTGAGTGTAGTGCCCCTAGAGGCCAGAAGAGGGCGCCGGAGCCCTGGAGCTAGAGTTACAGACAGTAGTGAAGGGCCAGGCAAATATGCTAGGAACCAAACTTGGGTTCTCTACAACAGCAGCACGTACTCTTTTAACTGTCGAACCATCTCTCCAGCACCCCTCTTTTTTTTTTTTTTTTTTTTTTTTTTTTGCTGGTCCTGGAACTAAATCTTTTCGCCTTAGTCTCCCAAGGCATATACACCAGCACCCCTGGCAAATATGTGCACCTCTTAGGTTTTTATGTATCTGTTAAAACAAATCCAGCCAGTCGTGGTGGCTCACACCTGTAATTCCAGCTCTCAGAAGGCTGAAGCAAGAGGACTTTTGTGAGCTCAAGACCAGTCTGGGCTGCATAGTGAACTGTAGGCTAGCTTGGGCTACAAATTGAGACCCTATCAAAACAAAACAAAAGTCCTCATTGTATCAAAGGCCTCTGACCTCCTAGTGTCCTCATGTGGCAATCATATTCCTTTAATGAAGCTATTTGTTTCTCATTCTGAAATGTCCCTAGGCAAAAGAATGACTCAAGGATACTTCAACATACATCAGCATGTGGTAGTGTGTAGAGAAGAAACAGATCACTTGCAGCTCAGTGACAATGGCAGGGGATGTCACATGCCACTCACTATACTTCTAGTATCTGTAATTTCCCCTTGTGGAAATTAAAGCCCCCACCCCACTCCACCCAGCCTCTTGCCCTTCAGAAGGGCAAGGCTGACAACACACTCCTCCCATACCCCCCCACCCCCACCCCCACCCCCGCCCCCAAACCCTCAGGTCTCTTGGTAACTTACTTAGAGACAGAGTTTCACTAAGTTGCACCTGGTTGTGAACCTCCTCAGCCTCCAGCATAGCTCCCACCACTAAACTAGAGTTCCATGGGCTTCTTAACATTGCCCACAACTTGTTATTTTATATGTTTGTTAATTGTTTTAGAAAACTTGTTTCCCTGCCTGTAGAGCTTTGTCCCGCCCAGGCAAAGATGTCTGGGGACAAGAGAAGTATCTGTGCTTTTTTTCTGGGATACTGGGGACAAGGGCTGATGGTATCTAGCTTGTCAATGTGGGCTCAGCTTTTTTTTGACTATACTTTGGTTTTCTGTTTGGAGACAGGGTCTTACTGTATAGTTCTGGCTAGTCTGCAACTTAATTTGTTTGTAGACCAGGCTGGCCTCAAACTCACAGAGATCCACCTGTCTCTGCCTCCCAAGTGCTGACACTAAAGGTGTGCACCACCATGGCCAGCTTATCCTTAACGTTATTTTTACCTTTTCTTTTGGTGCAATGGATGAAACTCAAAGAACTACATCCTTGGCTCATTATAGTACTGACCAACACCCCTACCCCCTCTCTCTGTGTGTGTGTGTGTGTGTGTGTGTGTGTGTGTGTGTGTGTGTGTGTTTCTGGAACAGGGTCTCACTCATAGCCTAGGCTGGCCTAGAACTCACAACAACTCGCCTGCCTCAGTCTCCTGAGTCTCAGGTTTATAGGTGTACCACCACACCCAGCAAGTAGTGACATTTCAGATGGGGGAGAGACTCGGGGAGAAAAATGATACAAGCATGAACAGTTATAGGTTAGAGTGACTCTAGTTTTTTTTTTTTTTCCTTTGGCATTTTCTGTAATTACCAATGGCATTATCAATGATCAGAATAAAATAAAACATAAACCAGCCCCCTCTGTGGTCACTTCTAGACCCTCCAGGAAATGGGGCTGGTGTTGGTTGGCTCTGCAGTGGGGACTCTCCTACTACACCAACCCCAGCCCCGCACCTGGCTCCCTCACCTCACTTTGCAGGAATTGACATTTTTTTCTTTGCCTGTGTTTCCCCCTCCCCCATCCTTTCAAGCGAATGTCTCATCGTGAACCTCCAGTTTGGCTCAGTGTCCATTCTTGTTCCTGTCCGCTCTGGAAGACGACTGCACCCCAGCCTATATCAGGGGAAGGGGCCCTCCACACCTCCCAGCATCCCCTCCTTTGCAGTAACCGCATTTACAGGACTTTGGAATGCTTCTAGACTGCACTGGTGCCAGGTGATGCAGGAATGCCGCAGCCGCAGCCCATCCTGCCTTGTGATCCCATCTTGAGGCCTTGCATACTACTGCACACCTGGCCTGCTGCCCCCCTTCCTAAAGCTTCCAGCAATGACCCAGTCCCTGCTGCCTGCCTCCCCGCCCCCAGACCGCTCACCTTCCTCCACACCAGTGACAATGGAGGCAAAATTGTCATCTAGCAGAATCATGTCGGCAGCCTGCTTGGAGACATCAGAACCAGCAATGCCCATGGCCACCCCGATGTCAGCCTTCTTCAGAGCAGGGGAGTCATTCACACCATCACCAGTCACAGCCACGATTGCTCCCTGCAAGGAGGCAGGGTGAGGTTGAGAACCGAGGTTCCAGACCCAGCGCTCCTTCTTCAGACGCAGGAGTCCAGGCCCAGCCCTCCTCCTTCAAACCTGGGTTCCAGGCCCAGCCCTCCTCCCTCAGACCTAGGGATCCAGACCCAGCCCTCCTCCCTCAGACATAGGGATCCAGACCCAGCCCTCCTCTCTCAGACCCAGGGATCCAGGCCCAGCCCTCCTCCCTCAGACCCAGGGGTCCAGACCCAGTCCTCCTCTCTCAGACCCAGGGATCCAGGCCCAGCCCTCCTCCCTCAGACCCAGGATCCAGGCCCAGCCCTCCTCCCTCAGACCCAGGATCCAGGCCCAGCCCTCCTCCCTTAGACCCAGGATCCAGGCCCTAGCAGCCTCCCTCAGACCCAGGATCCAGGCCCAGCCCTCCTCCCTTAGACCCAGGATCCAGGCCCTAGCAGCCTCCCTCAGACCCAGGATCCAGGCCCAGCCCTCCTCCCTCAGACCCAGGAGTTCAGGCCCTAGCTCCCTCCCTTAGACCCAGGATCCAGGCCTAGCCCTCCCCTCTGACTAGGTGGGAGCTTACCTGTCTCTGGCAGCCTTCCACGATAATGAGCTTCTGCTGAGGGGAGGTGCGGGCAAAGACAATCTCGGTGTGGTTCTGCAGGATCTCGTCAATCTGCTCCGAGGTGAAGTCCTTGAGGTCGGTGCCGTGGATCACACAGGCTTTGGCGTCCCTGGGAAGAGCAGAAAGAGCAGAGGCCAAGTGAGAAGTGGGGGCACAGGACAGACAGAGGGACAGACCACAGACAGAGACAGAGAAGGGATGATGGAGGGATGTGATAAGGACTGAGGGACCAGAAATGGAGGGTGGAGTGATAGAAAGAAGAAAGAACCAGACATAAAGATGGAAAAGCCAGAAGCCAGAAAGACAAAACATAAATATACAGTTTGTGAGCAGAGTGAAGAAATATGGGGCTTCCTTAAATCCTTTGAGAGCAACTGTTTATGATTATTTATAACCTGACCACTAGGTGGGATAGTGCATTTCTTTAATCCCAGTACTTGGGAGGTAGAGGCAAGCAGATGTCTGAGTTCGAGGCCAGTCTGGTGTACATAACAAGTTCTAGTCTAGTCAGGACTATATAGTGAGACACTGTCTCAAGAAGAAATATTTAAATATAATTACTGTAACCGGCTCCTCCCACACACCTGTTTTTTGAGTGGTGCTGGGGATGGAACCCAGAGCCTCTTATTATTAGGCAAGCACTCACCACTGAGCCACACCCCCTGCCCCTCACTGGGGGATTCTAGGCAGGGGCTCTACCACTGAACCACACCCCAGCCCCTCACTGGGAGATTCTGGGCAGGGGCTCTACCACTGAGCCACACGCCAGCCCCTCACTGGGGGGATTCTAGGCAGGGGCTCTACCACTGGGCCACACCCCCAGCCCCTCACTGGGGGATTCTAGGCAGGGGCTCTACCACTGAGCCACACCCCAGCCCCTCACTGGGGGATTCTGGGCAGGGGCTCTACCACTGAACCACATCCCCAGCCCCTCACTGGGGGATTCTAGGCAGGGACTCTACCACTGAGCCACACCCCCAGCCCCTCACTGGGGGATTCTAGGCAGGGGCTCTACCACTGAACCACATCCCCAGCCCCTCACTGGGGGGATTCTAGGCAGGGGCTCTACTACTGGGCCACACCCCCAGCCCCTCACTGGGGGATTCTAGGCAGGGGCTCTACCACTGGGCCACACCCCCAGCCCCTCACTGGGGGACTCTAGGAAAGCACTGTCTCTGAGCTATATTCTCAGTCCTCAGTGTTTAGAGACAGGATATTGCTGTGTAGCTCTCAACCTCTTGCCTCCTCCTTTGAGTATTATAGGTATGCACCACCATAACTGGCTTTTTTAAAACTTTGTGTTTGCATCGTTTGGGGCGGTACTGAGGACCAAGGGGAGGGCCCTGTAAGCAGGATCTGGAGGAGGCGCGGCTACTCACCTAGGGTTGACCTGGCTGACGGGGATGTTGAGCCGGGCAGCAATGTCCTCTACAGTCTCATTGCCCTCGGAGATGATGCCTACACCTTTGGCAATGGCCTTGGCTGTGATGGGGTGATCACCGGTGACCATGATGACCTGTAATCATTGTGTTTTAGGGATAGCCTGGCATCCTGCATCAGCCCCTGACCACACCCACCAAGCTGCCCAAGGACACACCTTGATGCCTGCGCTGCGGCACTTGCCCACAGCATCGGGGACAGCTGCCCGGGGAGGGTCAATCATGGACATGAGACCCACAAAGCAAAGGTTGTCTGTGGTGAAGTTCACGTCGTCGCAGTCAAAGGCAAAGCCCTTGGGGAACTGTTCCTCAGGCAGGTAGTAATGGCAGAAACCTGGTGATAGGGACAAGGCAGTGTAGATGAAGGCATCAGCCTCAAGACCTCCATGTCTGCATCCCATTTGCTCCCAGCTGTCTGGATTCTCGGCAGTCAGTCTCCCACACAGCCAGGAGCCAACCAGCATTCGTTTCTCAGCAATGACTTCATTCACTTGTTCACTTACTCATCCACTCATTCATTCACGGTGCATTCTGGCCCCAAAGGGTCCTTAGAGCCGGAGCTGTTCCTGCCCCACCCGCAATACACACCCAGCACACGCTCGCCCAGACCACCAAGCTCCAGGTAGGCATTCTGGAAGGCCTCCTTCATCTCTTCATCCAGAGGCTGCTCTTTGCCTTGCAGGAGGATGGTGGCACAGCGGTCCAGAATGCGTTCTGGGGCGCCCTTCATCACCAGCAGGTATCGGTTGTCATTGGGGTCTTCAGTCTCATGGATGGATAGCTGCAACAGAGAAGAGTGTATACTTAAGCCATGTGGGAACCCGGAAGTTGTCTGCACCCAGGTAGGGAGAGTACCTACCCCCATGCCAGGATAGCACAGATGCCTAAGATATGAGCATTGCCCATATCTCTCCAGGCCTCTTCCTGTTTCTCAAGTTTCCTGGAGATCTCTGTTCAATCCTTTTCTGTCTCTCTGTCTCTGTCCATCTCTCTCTTTTTTTTTTAAAAAAGATTTATTTATTTATTTTGTATACAGCATGTATGACCAGAAGAGGGCACCAGATCTCATTACAGATGGTTGTGAGCCACCATGTGGTTGCTGGGAACTGAACTCAGGACCTCTGGAACAACAGTCAGTGTTCTTAACCCCTGAGCCATCTCTCCAGCCCCTCTGTCCATCTCTCTCACAGAAATTCCAGCTGTCTTCGGATCATATACTTTCTCTCTGCCTTGTTGGAACTCAGTGTACAACCACCCCCAGTCTAGCAGTTAGCTTGCCTCTGATGCATACCTAGAATCTAATCTCTTCTCACTCTCTCCTCTGCTGCCCTAGCCCCGGCATCCAGCTATCATTAACCCTCACTTTAATCTCTTATCTACTTTCCCTATATCAGCCAGCCTGGGCCAAAGTTCAACAGCAGAACAATGGCCTAGAATCCCCCAGTGAGGGGCTGGGGGTGTGGCTCAGTGGTAGAGTCCTGCCTAGAATCCCCCAGTGAGGGGCTGGGGATGTGGCTCAGTGGTAGAGTACTTGCCTAGAATCCCCCAGTGAGGGGCTGGGGTGTGTGGCTCAGTCGTAGAGTACCTGCCTAGAATCCATCAAGAAAAGGTAGGGGTATTGCTCAGAAGTAAAGTGCTTGCTAACACTAAGGTCCTGGGTTCCATTCCTAGCCCCAAAGTAAATAAAAACTAAAAAGAAACCATAAGTCAGTGAAAAATGCTACATCCACTTTGGCAAAGAGCTCAACAGTTCCCCCAAAGGTGGAAACAGCCCAACTGTCCATCGACAGATGAATGGGTCAGCAAGATGTGACACAGTCACACAATGAAGTATATTTTTTCTCCTAAAGCAGCTGGGAACATCTGCCCACATCTGCCACCACAGTATTTCTGAGGCGGAAGCAGAGAATCACTATGAGTTTGAGTCTTGCCAGGGTCACATAGTGATTTCTAGACCAGGCTGGGTTATAAAGCGAGACCTTGTCTCAAAACACTGAAAAAATAAAATAAAAGAGAAAATAGATTAAAAAGTCACGAGGATCCAGCTGGTGGTGGTGGCGGCAGCGGTGGCAGTGGAGGCGATGGAGGCGACGGTGATGCACGCCTTTAATCCCAGCACTCGGGAGGCAGAGGCAGGTGGATCTCTGTGAGTTGGAGGCCAGCCTGGTCTACAGAGTGAGATCCAGGACAGCCTGGGCTACTCAGAGAAACCCTGTTTCAAAAAAGTCAAAACCAAAGAAACCTTACTTTAAAAAAAAAAAAAAAAAAAAGACCCACTCCAATAGGTTCCTGCCTCTCTGTACCATGCTGTGATACTAACTTTATCAACTTTGCTTACAAGAAACCTTACTTTAAAAAAAAAAAAAAAGTCAAAACCAACCAAACAAAGTCATTAGGGAACTGGTGGTATATGGCTCAATGGGTAGAGGTGATTGCTGTTCAAGCCTGAAGACCCGAGTTCCATCCCTGGAACTTCCATAAAGGTAGGGGAGAACCGACTCCACAAAGTTGTCCTCTGACCTCCACAAGCAACCTCCACCATCATATACGCACAATAATAAATGTTTTAAAAAAAGAATGAGGCTCTGGTGGACGTGTGGATGGATCCTGAGAACGAGGTGGAGCAAAATAAAATGGATTTTTAAAAAGGTCAAGTATTACACGATTCCTTTTTTTTTTTTTTTAATGAAATGTCCAGAACAAGTAAATCCACAGAGACAGAAAGTAGGTTAGTGTTTGCTGAGGCTGGGGGCAGGGCCTGCTGGAGAAGGGGTGGGCGGAAGCTGAGAGAGTGCGGGGGTTTCTTTCTGAGGCGGTAAAACACAATCTAAAATGGACTCTGTGGGTGGTTGCCCAAGTCCAAGCACACTAACACATCTGCTCCTGGTATGTGAGTTGTAGCTTCATAAAACTCTCTAACTTAAGGGTTCTGTCTTCCCTCCTCTGCTTCCTGTCATGGTTCTTGGCCCTCTCAAAGTCATAGCCGGCTCTCCCCCACAGCCTTCAGAGCTCCCACAGTTCTGTATGCCTTGTCCTCGGTCCCTTACCATGTTGGCTGCCGGTAGTTCAGGCAGGTGACACTCCTGCCTCAGGACCTTTGCACGTGCTGTCTGCCGCCTGAACACTCTTTAAACTTGCAGGGTTCCTCCCCTCAACCTTTGATTATCTGTCTCCTAGGACTTGAGTATCAGAAAGGAAGGGTCTCACTGCTCCTCTCACTACCCCGTGGACCCCAATACCTAAAACAGGACCAAGAGGCTTAAAAACATATCTGGAAAATGTGTGAAAAACGCTACCCTTGTTCTTGAGACGGTGGCCCGGGCCCACCCTCTACTATAGGACGCTCTTGGCTCCTGCGCCTCCCATTTCAACCTCTCACTATGGAACTCTCTGCTTCAGCCACTGCCCTTCCCCCACTCCTCTATCCTCATCCTCAGTTTTACAGATGGGAAACTGAGGCTCGGTAAAGATTAGTATCTTGCCCCAAAGCCAGATGGAAGTGGGACAGAGGTGGCTAAACTCGGGAATCGTAGAGAAACTGCAACCCCTGGTCATTGTCCCCATGTGGTAAAGCAGCTATTTCCTCCATGCCGGACATGACTGGTGCCATCGTGGAGCAGAGTTCCGTGGTGACCTACAGAAGGCTCTCACTCATGGATGGGAAGGGGAGAGTCACCCAGCCCTCCCTCCTGTCCCCGCAGCTGTCCAGGAGTTGGGACTCGGATAACACAGCTTTCGTGAGTCATCCATCACCCACAGGTGGCATTTTTTGGTGATGCAGCTGTTTTGAGTCATTCCAAGCTCCTGTAAGTAACTTGTCGCCCTCGTTTCCTATAATTAACCCTAATCATCCCATCCTTTCACCACGCTCCACCAGGATGGACAGGGTCTCATGTAGCCCAGGTTGGCCCGGAACTTGCTAGGTACCCGAGGATAGCTTTGACGCGCTTACCTCCACCTCCTTGGTGCTGGGATTGTAGCCTGTGCCACCATGCCTGACTTGTTTCTTGTTCTAAGACAGGGTCTTGTATAGCCCAGGTTAGCCTCAAACTCACTTTGCAGCTGAGGATGACCATGAACTCCAGATCCTCCTGCCTCTACCTCCCAAGCACTGGGCTCACGGGTGTTCACTAACACACCCAGCTCAGACAGACATTTCTTTCTTTCTTTCTTTCTTTTTTTTAAAGATTTAGCTATTTATTATAAGCGCCAGAGATGGTTGTGAGCCACCATGTGGTTGAAGGGACTTGAACTCAGGACCTCTGGAAGAACAGTCAGTGCTCTTAACCACTGAGCCATCTCTCCAGGCCCCCAGACATTTCTTTATATTGTCCCAGGAAGACCCACAGAGCACACAGACCTGGAGTTCGTACCTGGTATTTGTTAGTGGAGTTGAAGGGAATCTCTGCCACTTTCTTGTTTCGTTCACGCATCAGCTTCACGGAACCCGAGGACAGCTCAATGCACTTGAGCAGGGCAGACTCAGAGGCATCACCGGCCACGTCCCTCTGCGGTAGACAGAAAACCTGGTCAGTCAGCAGTGGGGAGAGGGAGGGGGGAGGAGGAGGGGGAAGGGGCGTTTGGTCAGAGTGGGCAGGCAGCTGCACCGACCTTGAGCACAGGGATGTTATCCTGCCCGCCCTTGAAGACAGCCCGGTTGCAGAGTCCAGCGATGTGGGACAGGGCCACCCAGGTGTGTGAGCTCTTGTCGAAAGAGGTCCCTGTAGGAGTCACGTGTGAGGCCACAAGGCCCCCTGGGATGGGGTGCCCTAGTCCCCGCCCTGAGCCCCTACTGACCTGACTGATCCTCAGTGGTGTCGGCCTCGTGGATCTGGTTGTCAAACCACATGTGGGCCACAGTCATGCGGT
Organism: Peromyscus eremicus; assembly: GCF_949786415.1. Taxonomy (NCBI): domain Eukaryota; kingdom Metazoa; phylum Chordata; class Mammalia; order Rodentia; family Cricetidae; genus Peromyscus; species Peromyscus eremicus. The sequence continues at coordinate 167,471,979 of NC_081416.1, read as the reverse complement.
TCTGGGTGAGGGTGCCGGTCTTGTCTGAGCAGATGGTGGAAGTGGAGCCCAGCGTCTCCACCGCCTCCAGGTTCTTCACGAGACAGTTCTTGCGAGCCATGCGCTTGGCAGTCAGGGTCAGACACACCTAGAGGACGGGCAAGGACAGGGGAGCTGCACAGATGTACGCACTTCACCTGCCGTGGGGAGCACCCGGGGCTGTGGGGTGAGTGTGAGAAGACAAGGCTGGAGTGGTAGGGGTAGCTGTTGGACAAATGACCAGACACAGACGTGGCCTCAAAACACAGTAGAATGCTCTCATAGGCGGTAGGTACAACAGACTCACACTCAAAGCAACTGAAGCTGGGTGTGTGTGGGGGGGAGCTGGAGAGACGGCTCAGTGATTGAGAGCACTGGCTGCTCTTGCAGAGGACCCGGGTTTGATTTCCGGCACCCACATCAGGCAGCTCACAAATAAGTAACAATTAAAATTAAAAATAGAAAATAAGAAGGACTCGGGGGAGTGGAGAGAGGGGAGAGTGCAGTCAGGGTGTAATGCATTTTTTTTCTATAAAATAAAAATTTCAATAAAAATTTTTGAAAAAAAGAGAGCTGGAGAGATGGCTCAGAGGTTAAGAGCACTGGCTGCTCTTCCAGAGGTCCTGAGTTCAATTCCCAGCAACCACATGGTGGCTCACGGCCATCTGTAATGAGATCTGGTGCCCTCTTCTGGCCTGCAGGCAGAACACTGTATACATAGCAAACAAATAAATAAATCTTTTAAAAAAACATTTTAAAAAAGAAAAAAAATGGTAAAAAAAAAAGACTATAGTATCTTAAACACAGTGGTTTAGAGCACTGACTGCTCTTTCAGAGGACCTAGGTTCAATTCCCAGCACCCTCATGGCAGCTCACAACTGTCTATAACTCCAGTTCCGGGGACTGGACATCCATGACAAAACACCAATGTGCATAAAATAAAAATAAATAAAAAGAGGGAAGGAGGGAGGGAGGAAGAGAGGAGGGAAGGAGGGAAGGGCCATATTTAAACAATGCACTCACTTCGTGCGTCTGGGGTGGGGAGCTGAAGACAGGGTATTGGGTGGGGGAGCATTACTTTATTCTTTTTTTGTTTGTTTTTTGGTTTTTCGAGACAGGGTTTCTCTGTGTAGCTTTGCGCCTGTCCTGGATCTCGCTCTGTAGACCAGGCTGGCCTCGAACTCACAGAGATCCACCTGCCTCTGCCTCCCGAGTGCTGGGATTAAAGGCGTGCGCCACCACCGCCCGGCCATTACTTTACTCTAAAAATGGAACAAGTGGGTTGGTGAGATGCTCGGTGGATAAAAGCACTTGCTGCCAAGCCTGACGACCCGAGTTCAATCCCCAGGACCCACACATGGTGGAAGAACTGAAAGTTGTCTGCTGACCTCCACCTAGGCACTATGGTGTGTGTGCAAGTGCTAATACAGACACACCCACACACGCCCACACCCTGCACTCCCATGCCCAGACACACAAATGTAATACATAAATTGTAAAAAACCAAACAACTACTATTCCACTTTTGCAATTAGTGGGTGCCTCCTAATTTTGTGAATTGAATTAAAATGCAATAGGGGCAGGGGCTGGACAGATGGCTCAGTGGTTAAGAGCATCTGTTGGACTTGCAGAGAACACAGGTTTGGTTCCCTACACCCTCATGGTGGCTCATAGCTGTTTGTCATTCCAGTTCCACTGGATCCAATGCCCTCTTGTGACCTCCAAGGGCATCAGGCATGCACATGGTGCACATGCATATATGCAGGCAGAACACTCATATACATAAAATAAAGCGGCTTTTTTTTTTTTTTTTTTTTTTTGTCTTTCTAAGGCGCTGAGGCGCTGGAGAGATGGCGCAGTGGGAAGAGCACTTGTTGCTCTTGCAGAGGACCTGGGTTCAGTTCCTAACATCCATGTGGCGACTCATAACCTCCGTAACTCCAGTTCCAGGGCATCTGACACCCTCAGACCTAGGGATCGGACCCTCTTCCTCCTCCCTCAGACCCAGGGGTCCTGTGGCCCCGCCCCGTCCCTCGGTGTTCAGCATTACCGTGACGGTAGCCAGAAGGCCCTCGGGGACATTGGCCACGATGATGCCGATGAGAAAGATGACCGCCTCGAGCCAGGTGTATCCCAGAATGAGGGAGAGGATGAAGAAGGAGACGCCCAGGAACACCGCCACGCCAGTGATGAGCTGGATGAAGTGCTCAATCTCAATGGCGATGGGCGTCTTGCCCACCTCCAGGCCCGAGGCCAGGGTGGCGATGCGGCCCATGACAGTACGGTCACCCGTGGCCACCACCACACCCCGAGCGGTGCCTGTAGGGCCAAAGGGAGGAGAAGTTCAGGTCTGCCCGAACTCAGAAGGCTGCGGGGTACCCCACCTCCTGAGCCACGTCTCTCTTTTTGTGCCCGTGGGGTCCCCTCTTTCACCTTCCACACAGTTGGTGGAAAAGAAAGTGATGTTCCGGGTCTCCAAGGGATTGTCATGTGTGCAGTCCGGGGAGCGGGTCTGGGGCTCAGATTCACCCGTCAGGGAGGAATTGTCCACCTGGGGATTGAACGGCAGAGTTACGGTTCAGCACAAGGCCCGGGAACAGAGAGCAAGGAACCACGGGGCCTTGAAGTAAAGCCTGTCCCAGGAAGTTACAGAAAAAGCCAGGAGAGCCCTGACTGGCCTGTGGCATCTGGGAAACCAGGAGGCAGGATATTAAAGGACAGTGGGCAGGAATAGGACCTCTGGCCCACGTCTACAGTCCCTCAGAAGCCGGGCAGTGTGGCGCATGGCTTTAATCCCAGCACTAGGGAGGCAAAGCTAGGCGTATCTCTGTGAGTTCGAGGCCAGCCTGGGCTACAGAGCAAGATCCAGAACAGGCACCAAAACTACACAGAGAAACCCTGTCTTGGAAAAAAAAAAAAAAAAAAAGTCCCTCAGAATTCCTGTGGGATGGGCCTGAGCCTAGACTACCAGGTCTAAAGGAGGGCTGGGGCCTGGATCCCTGGATCTGAGGGAGGAGGGCTGGGACCTGGATCCCTGGGTCTGAGGGAGGAGGGCTGGGACCTGGAGCTCTGGGTCTATGAGGCACTCAGGAGATCTTCCTCCTCATTCCTGAGAGCAGAGAACAGAGCTGGAACTTCACCTTGCAGCCATGGGCTGAGATGATGCGAAGGTCAGCTGGGACGCGGTCCCCACCCTTGATCTCCACCAGGTCCCCGACCACCACTTCCTCGGCATTCACCTGCATCTTCTCACCTTCCCGGATCACGAGGGCTTGCTGGGTGTGAGAGAGAAGAGTCAGCCCTGGAACTTCCCCTGCCAGGGAGTCCCATCTGGCCACTTCCTTCTGTCCCCTTGGGCCCTCCTCACCTGGGGAACCATGTTCTTGAAGGACTCCATGATCTTAGAACTCTTGGCTTCCTGGTAGTAGGAGAAGCAGCCTGTGATGATCACCACAGCAGCCAGCACAATGCCCAGGTACAGCTGTGGGAACACATGTGTACGGAACACGTCATCACAACAGCTGTGCACACTCCCCACTCACCTTCACCCCCAGGTCTGTGAGGGAGCTTTGTGCATCTGCCTGTGGCCTCATTCTTTGTGTGTGTGCCTGTCTGCTTGTATACATGCCTGTAGGCCTCACCTTGTGTTTATAAGACTGTGTGTTTGAGTCTGTCATTCCGCTTTTTTGTGTTTATTATTTTTTTTAAATTATTACATTTTATGTGTGTGTGTGTGTGTGTGTGTGTGTGTGTGTGTGTGTGTGCGCGCGCACAGAGGTTAGAGGACAACTTCAGGTTACATTCCTTGGGCACCATATACCTTTTATATTTTTTAGAGACAGGGTTTCTCACAGCCTGGAATTTATCAGGTGGGCAAGGCTGCCGGGGCCATCAAGCTCCAGGGGTCAGCGCTGGGATTACAAATGCTTGTCGCCACAGCAGCTTCTTTACAGGAATTCTGAGGCTTAAACTCAGGTCTTCAAGCCTAAAGGGCAAGTGCTTAACCCCCACCTCTTCCTTTTTCTTTTTTGAGACATAGCCCAGGTGAGTCTAGAACTTGCCACATAGCTGAGGATGATCCTGAACTCTTGGATCTTCTTGCCCTCTTCCTCTGTAGTGCTGGGATTTCAAGCATGTATCACCAAATCTGGCTCTGTTTTCCTGTTGTCTGTTTTTTTGTTTTTGTTTTGCTTTTTCAAGACAGGGTTTCTCTGTATAGCCCTGGCTGTCCAGGAACTCACTCTGTAGACCAGGCTGGCCTTGAACTCAGAGATCTGCCTGCCTCTGCCTCACAAGTGCTGGGATTAAGAGTGTGCACCACCACTTCCCAGGGTCTGTTTGTTTTTGAGACAGTGTCTATGTAGCCCTGGCTGGCCTGGAACTCACAGAGATCCGCCTGCCTCTGCCTCCTGAGTGCTGGGATTAAAGCCCACTTCACCCACCACTGATTTGAGATGAGATCTTTGTAGTCTAGGCTGGCCTTGAACTTTTGTTCCTCCTGGCTTAGCCTCCTGAATGCTGGCATGACAGGTGTTGGCCACCATGTCTGGCTCAGTTGGTCCGCTTCTGTCCAGAGGGCACCTGTGTGTGCCTATGTCCCTGTGTTTGAACCTGTCTTCCTATGGGACGCTCCAGGTTCACTCCTCATATACAGGTGAAGACCTCTGCATAGTTGTGTGGGGTTCTGTGTCCACAGGTGTGAGGACTGTAACAGCCCTGTCTCACGCCTGTCTCCTGTGTGGGGTTAGATGAGCCCTGACTTTCCTCACCTCCAGTCATTTGTTAGGCTGTGACCATGCGGTGGCACCTGTCTCCAAAGTTGCTGAGGTCGGAGAGTCTTAAGCCAGAGCTCTAGTTCATCCCACAACCCCCTTTTCTCTTTAACTGGGGTCTCTTGTAGCTCACTCAGGTGGACACTGAACTGATCCTCCTGCCTCAGCCTCCCCAGCGCTTGCACAACAGGCTTACGAAACTACACCCAGTTTTGCGTGGTGCTGGAGATCAAACCTAGGCCTTCATGCACACCAGATAAACACTCCACCAGCTGACCTACACAGTTTCCTTTTTTATAATTAAAAACTATGTGCACACGCATTCTTTCATGTGAACAAGGGCGTGTGCATGTGTACATATGTGTATGCACCATGGCATGTGTGGAGGAAGGGCAACATAAGGTATGGGTCTTCACTTTCCACTTTGAGAGAGGGCCTCTTGTTTTTTGTTTATTTGTTTTTTTATTACCTACTTATTTGCATATGACTGTTTTGCCAATGCGTATCTTTGCACACCATGTGTGCCTTGTGCATAGAGTCCAGAAGGGGGCACTGGACCCCCTGGAACTGTAGTGGTAGATGGTTGTAAGCCGCCATATGGGTGTTGGGAACCGGACCCAGGTCCTCTGCTAGAGCAGCAAACACTGAACCGTTTCTCTAATCCTGTGGTCTCTCTTTTACCCCCACTGCATACTTCAGGCAGGCTGGCCTGTGAGCTTCTGGAAATGCTCCTATCTCTGCCTCATCTCCCCACAGAAGCACTGGTATTACAGATGCATGCCAGTGTGTCAGCTTCAAGTGGGTGCTGAGGATTTGAACTCAGGCCCTTCTGGTTGTAGAGCAAGTGCTTTACCTATTCAGCCTTCTTCCGAGCCAACATTTTTTGAGACAGGATTCTGCTACGTAGCCTAGTCTGGACTCAAACTCATAATCTTCCTGCCTCAGTTTCCTGTGTGAGAGAATACCAGTAGTGTGCCACCACACATATCCTCTATGAATGCAGAGAACTGAGCCCAGGCCCCCATGGAACCTTGCCACCACTGAACCACACCTCAGCTGTCTTAGGCTGTCTGGAGCTGTGGCTTCCTTATTTCTGATCTTGTTTTCTCAGAGGTAACTGTCACAGCTGGATGATGGAAGGTAAGGAGGAGGCTTTGAAAAGTCTAGAGGGGCAGATGTGGCTGTGGCTGTGTTCCTGCACAGGCCAGGGTGTGGCATACTCACATTGTCACCCGAGGGATCATCTTCAGTCCCTGCCTGGATGCCGTAGGCCAGGAAGCAGAGGATTGCCCCGATCCACAGAAGGATGGAGAAGCCCCCAAATAGCTGTCGGCAGAACTTGACCCATTCCGGGGTGGTGGGAGGTGGTGTGAGCGCATTAGGCCCATCTCGAGCCAGGATCTCCTGGGCTTTGCTGTGTGTCAGACCCTAGAAAGCATGGCACTCATATAGGAACCTCCCTGGAGAAGCCCTGGCACCCCAAATCAAAACCACAGCACCCACAAGTACTCGGAACAAACCAGTCTCCAGCCCTCCTCCCTCAGACCCAGGGCCCCAACGTCAGCCCTGGCTCCGCCCATCCTCACCTGCACGCAGTCCGTATTGTACTTCCGGCAGACCTCTTCTACTGACATCTTGTGCTCTGTCTGAAATGATTGGGGGAGATGGCTCACAATCTCACACAGCTTCTCTAGGCAGGTGGGGGTATTGTGGGTTGGTAACGAGGGGGAGGTGACACTTACCATGGCCACCTCCTTCTTGAGGTCATCCAGGTCCCGGCGCTCTTTGGCCTTGCTCTTCTTGGGCGAGCCCTTATCATCTTTCTTGTCCTGCGAGGTGGCGACACGGTAGCTGTCAGAGCCACCAGACTGCGGGCGAGAAGGGGTTCCAGAGCGACACCGGCCCCGCGTGCCCCGGCGCTCATCTTGGCCTGGCCTCTGCCTCTCTAGGTTAGCGTTGTCTCTGTGTCTCTCAGTGTCTCACTGTGCCTTCCTAGTGTCTTTGGGTAGCTCCCAGAATCCCTCCGAGACGTGTCTCATCTGGTTGGCCTCACTGTGTCTGGGTCCAGGTATCTCTGGGACTTGGGGTCTGTTTGTCTCTTTCCTTGTGTCTAGGAGTATCTCCCCTTCACCACTTTAATTTTTAAAAGTATTTATTTATTTATCTATTTATTTATTTATTTATTTGTGTGTGTGTGTGTGTGTGTGTGTGTGTGTGTGTGTGTGTGTTCACCTTTGAGACAAAGTCTCACACAGTCTAGGCTGGCCTTGAACTCCCTATGTACTCAAGGCTAATTTCCGTTCCCCTTGCTCCATCTCTGCAGGGCTGGGTTACAGGCCTGCACCCCCAGACATTGTTTACACAGAGCTTTGTGCATGCCAGGCAAGCGCTCTACCCACTGGGCTGCACCCCCAGCATTCCGCGCATCCTCTTGTCTTTTCTCTGTGGGCCTATTGAACTTTCCCGGGCTTCTGTCTCTGGCTTTGTGGCTATGTCCTCGCCGTCTGTCTATCTCTCTAATCTGTCTCTTCGGGTCTGTTTTGTATTTACTTGCTAGCTCATCCCTGTCTCCTTCTGCCTCTGTGTCTCTCCCGTCTCTGTGTCTCATCAAGGTTGCTTCTCTCCTTTATCTCTCCTCTCATGTGGTGCTGTCTCTGTCCTTCTGTCCCTGGTTCTGTGAGTCTGTCTCATCTCTTCGGTCTCCGGTCCTCACCGTCTGTCTCCTACACCGTTATCTCAAACCGTCTCAGTCTCTGAGCCTGTGGGGTCCTCTCTCTTTCCCAGGGTGGCGTCCGCTGGGATCTCAGATCCCTGAGGGCGTGCGCTGTCTGTTGCCTTGCTCTGCCATGTCGTCTCTTCAGGGTATTTCCTGGGGTCACGGTCTCATTCTCGCCTGTGTCCCATCTTCTCTGGTTTGTCTGTCTTGCTCTAGCTCTTTCTCTTTGTCAGTCTTTCTCCCTTACTCTCTCACCCTGGGATCTTCCTCCCTCCATCCTTCTATGTGTCTCCGTCTCAACTAGATCCTCCCCCCCCCCCCCGGCCCCTTCTTTATTAGAACATCTTTTTTTCCCCCTGTCTGTCTCACTATGTAGACCAGGCTATTCTCAGTTCGTGGTGGTCCTCCTGTTCCTGCCTTTTAAATGTCTGGCTGCCAGGCATGCGCTGGACACCCAGCCCTGTCTCGTCTGTGTGTCTCTCTTTGCTCTACTTATTTTGCTCTCTTTATGCGTTGGCACCCATCTTTCCAGTGCAAGGTCTCCATGGAGGTCACTGCCTGTCTCCCCCCCACAGCTCTTTGCTTGGCCTGTCTTCTGCACTGTGGGTGCCTCCAAGGACTCAGCAGATCTTGGGAGACCCCCACAGGCCAGGCAAATCGTGAGAGGAAAGGGCACTCCGGATGACAGCGAGGACAAAGGCTCCGGTGGGAGGCAGTGTGCTGCCTATAAGTAGTCATTCCCAAGGGGCTTAATGGGCAAGATGTGCATCTGACTTTCCTCCTGCTGTGTACTGCAGACAGTCTTGAGCAGGGGATGGGCATGGTCAAGACTTGAGGAATGAGCAAGAATTGGGGGGTGGGGTGGGGTGGCGTGGCGGTAGCAAAGAGCAATAAAAAAAAAAAAAAAAAAAGCCTTAGGCCTGGACTGAGTTCCGGTTTGGTGGTCTGGGCAGATGGGGAGCGTGTCTGAGGCTGGCAGGAAAGGTGGGCTGAGGCTCAATGCTTGCAGAGGGCTGCTGACAGATCCTGCAGGCCCAGGGCCAAGCTGGGATAGGAGGGCTCAGTACAGCTCAGCGCTAATCTCCTTGTGACCTTGTAGCAGCCTGACTTGCCTGCTGTCTGCCCCCAGGCCCCAGGCTGACTTCGGAGTGTAGGGAGGGGCCGTAGCCCTGGGAGCCTGGGAATCCCGAGGAGGCAGGCGTGAACTGGGGAGGCGGGAGTTTGGCCCCAGGCCAGCCCTGCAGCAGGACTGCGCCTCAGACAAGGAGGCACAGAGACTTGAGGACTTGAGGCTGATCCTCCACCCTGAACTATGGGCTACAGGGTGGTATGCCAACCTTTGCAGGTGAGGCAGACACATGGAGAGATATGAAGACAGCACGTTACAAGGTCAAGGTGGAGAAGTGAGCAGGGTGGCAAGCATGAGGACAGACGGGGTCTGTCAGAAACAGGGGAATCAGCTGCCCGTCCCTGAATCCCTGGGGAGCTGCAGTGTGGGTCCCCATGAGAAAAAGTGGGCTGGACTTCAGAAGGGCTGGACTCTTAGGTGTGAGGGAGGAGGCTGGGCCTGGTCTCTTGGGTCTGAGGACGGGGGATGGGGGTCTGAACCCTTATTCTGAGAAGGGAGGACTGGGAGTCGAAGGACAGTAATGCTCATGTCCCTGCTAACCCAACCTTGGGTTAGCTTCTGCTTGCCCTTGCCATGACCAGACTCCCCTAGAGGTGGCTTCCATCTGTTGGTATGAAGAACCGAGGCTTTCCCAGGGAAGGCAGGAAGCCCAGATGGGCGCACTGCAGGACAGGAGCACTCTAGGGGCGGGGGACATGCCTGTCTCTCTGCAGCCCGCCTTTGCAGCTCCCAGCCATTTCCCATGCGCTCTGCCTCCCTGACAGCAGCGTGGCTCATATGGTCTCTGCACCTCCACAGCCCCCACCCCAGGGCACCTGTGACTGTCCTTTCTAAACATCCCTACCTTGGCCTACCTTCCGACCTCATCCTCCTCTTTCCATCCCCCAGGGGAGTTATTAATTAATTTATTTATTTATTTATTATTTGGTCTCTGGATAGAAATCTCTCTCTCTCTCTCTCTCTCTCTCTCTCTCTCTCTCTCTCCATGTCAGCCTCAGTTTCTCATTTTGTCTTTCTGTGTCTTTCCATGCCCGTCTGCCACTTCAGTCTCTCTCTTTGCGTCTGTGTCTTGTCCTTTACTTTGTTTTTGGTGTCTCTTTCTCACTGTTTCTGCCCATGTCTGTCTCTCCGACATCGAAGTAATTTCCTTCCCCATTTCTTTATCTAAGGCCACCCTTCCCCAAAGCACGGTACCCTTCTCTTCTCCCCAATCTTCCACATTCCCCAGCTTCAGTCCACTTACCTGAAAGCGGTCACTGACTCTCATCTCCCCCTTTTCTCCCCTAATCCTCCCCCACCTAGTTTTCCTTCCCATCCCCCCTTACCCACCCCAACCCACATATCAGTAGCTCCATCCCCCATCTTCATCCATAGGCCCTTCAGCCCTCATCCGCCATCTTTCTCCCCATCTTTCATGTTCCCTTTGGCACCCCCATGCTGACCCTTTCTCTTTATCCGGTGGTCCCCAATCCATCCACTTTCTTCCCTGACAGCCCTCCCCAAGTCAAGTCCCACCCCAGACACACAAGGAGGAATCCAGGGCTGCAGCAGGGGTCAGGTGGTCAGTCGGGGAAGGAGGCTGCATCTGCTGGAGAGACGCACAGACAGAGAAGGACACACGGACACGGAGGCAAGGACATAGCATGCATGCAGACTCCCCCCAGATGACTGTGCTTGCACACCCTCGGCCAGGCACTTGTCTGTCAGCCATTTCTTTCCTGCTCCTCCCCCTCTTCCTAGCCCTCATGTCTGTTCCCCCCAGATTAGGGGCTGTACAAACTCTGCAGCCCCAAGTCGGTCACTGCAGATCACCCTTATCCAGGCCTGGAAGGAGAAAGAGAGGTCATCTCATGTCCATCCCGTAGCCTGTATCTATCTGCGTTGGGCTAGGGGACCCGGGGAGCGGAAGGGGTCTTCAATGCCCTCTAGACACACTAACGCAGCTCTCAGACACACCCAGACAGGTTGCAGGCTTTTAGATGGAGGGGGAG